>NW_027332210.1:2500000-3750000 GCF_041222505.1 Epargyreus clarus | reverse complement strand
TTATTTGGAATTATTTTACTCGAATTTAGTTATTTGTAAACGTATTCAATAAGTAGTTAAATAAACGCGTGTCCACACACATTCCAATGATTTCGTTTCGTAGTTTTAGTGCGTGATTAGATCATCGTTTTCTTATCAAAAACAAACGCTCGTATGCACAAGTGCGCGGTTAATGTTAGGTTGCAGTGTATTTCCTTGAGTCTTGGTGTACAGACGCGGCATAGGACACCAGGATGAAGTTCGCGGAGCATCTCAGCGCTCACATCACGCCGGAGTGGCGTAAACAATATATTAACTATGAGGTATATATACTATTTTGTTTATACATATTACACTTGTAATAGAGATTGCTAGAACTTGTTCTTGCAATAAGTGTAAATATTTTTTTAATGTAATCTAAATAGACCTTATTTAAAAAAACCAGCTGAACTGGTCAAAAGTTGAAAAAATCAAGATTTCTAGAAAATTCAATGATCTGAAAACAATAATTTGTTCTTAAAATGGTGTTCAAGGCCTTCTTTCTTATTGAGTAACAACTATTTATTAAAGAAAATAGTATAACAATGATTTTGATTTAAATAAAAGTTTAAATTCTGAGCATTTATGAGCAGGGAACTTTAGTATAGATTTTTTTTAAGATAAATGTTTCAGGCCGTAAGAAACATGAAAAAATCATACAAAAATATTTGCTGCTCAGGCAGCAGTTATCACTTATAGATGTATAAACCTTATAATGCAGCAACTTAAATACTCCTATTGTAATATACAAATGATATAAAAAATTTGGACATATACATATACATATAGAAATAAAAAAAAATAAGTTTTACTTTCTATATGACATCTTAGTCCTCAGGACTAGCAAACCATCTATGATTAGTTTTTTTTTATTTTTTATTTTTATTTTATATAATATAAGAGTAGCAGACGAGCATGCAGTCCACCTGATGGTAAGTGGCTACTGCCGCCCATGGACATCTGTAATCAACCCCAGATAGGATTAGATATTTCTACCTGTGGTAGGCCACAGATGCGCTGCTACCCCTGAGGACTAAGCTGGAACGCCTCGGAAAAGTATGTCTCCCTTACCACACCCTTCAAACCAGAACACAGTAGCGCCTAACACTGCTGTTATTAGGTAGAAAAAGGTGTGGCGGTGGTGCCGCCGGAGTTGAACCACAAAGGGTTCTACCACCTTCAAAACAAAGTTCTTTCAAAGTTTTAAATAGAACCTCTATTTGTTATGGAGTTGGTCACAGATGCCTATGGGCATGAGTTATCATTAGGTGGTCTGCATGCATAATAAAAACATTTCTATTTATAATTATTTATTGCACTTTAAAATTCCTGGTGTTGTTTTTCTCTAGAAATACTAGGCTAGTTATCTTTACCACTTTTGAGGGATTAAACTCTTAGTCTGATTGCCATGTGTAAAAGATATGTTTTTAAGGACTTCTAAGAGCTATTTATCAATAAAAACATGTTGTTTTATGCATGCCCAGTATCTAATATATTCAAATAACATAAATATAATAAAATGCATTCATTTTGCATTCAATTTTATCAATATCTCATCTAAATTATGTTCCAAAATTTTGGGCTTCTATTATCATTTTACTCATTTTCCATATAAGAATGATATATCAAGAAAAAATTATGTGATAAATAGCAATCAGATATATTTCCAAAGATTTAAAGTTGTCATTTTGGTTAAAAATCTTTAATAAGTCAAGTTATAGTTTATTTTGGTAAGAAAATTAAAAGCTGTTTATTATAATTTTTATTTTTAGTTTAAATGATTGTGATGTCATTTTATTTGGCTAAATATTACTCAAAAAATGTCCTGAATTCTTACAACAGAAACTTGAGATTTTCTTCAAACCAAACAATAATGATTGATAACATAGTCATAGCTAAGATAAATTTGTAATGGTTAACATAACATTATTCAAATGTCTGTAACATTTCAGCTGATAAGCAACATGCAAATAAATGAAAACAATAGCATAAACTGTGTACTTACATGGAGTAACTATTGTTTAGTACTTTGTAATGAACCTTTTCATTATATGACTTAAAATGTCTTAAATATTTTGGGAGAGGGATCATCAAATAGTTAAAATACATACTATAAAGTGGACATTGTCAATGTTTTCATAGAAAAACTTTCATCCTACTTCATGCTGGCATCATTTCAGATTGATTGGTGGTTGATAGTTGACATATTTAACATTCAAGGGAAATTATTCTCAATTGATAATATTGGCCTTGACCAATTGATGTAAAAAATTTAAACTTGTTAATTCAAAATTCCTGAGATTCAAGACACCAAAATTTATATAAAGTCCTGTGACTTTAGGACATGATCTAATAAGTCACATAACCACATTTACATTTTCTGCCTGTTTCTGCCAAAAGACATAATATGTTGGACAAAGCTTTGGCCAAAAATTGAGCAAACCTTTAGGTTCCACTGAAAAATCTAGTATCTCCGAAACTTCTAGTATTTGCATCAAAGATGTTTTATGTCCACTGGACCATTAGTATGCCAACAAGAGACTCTTCCATCTTTATTTATTGTATTTCAAAAATTAACCTTATTATTACTTTATTTCATTTACTCCTGTAGAGTAAAAAACTGTACATCTCTTAAATTCTGAGAATTGTTTATATGTAATATTGGTTTCAGTTAATATATTATATTGTAAATCCTTAAAGAAGATATAAAATCCTTATATAGACTATATTAGTCATATGACACACATATCTTTCAGTAATTGATGGTACTGGCATTGTCAACACTTAACATTGATGTATGAAGGCAATATTATTAGCATAAATCTCAACACAATCGATACACGTCACACTGTGTGATGCCTCAAATCTATTTTTATGTTTATTATCTTTTCACAACTTCCTATTCCTTTTGACCTTTTTTATATCTTTGTGTTTGTATATAGAAGTAGTTTGTGTATTTCTTTTTTACCTGAGGGCAGAGGGTAATGTTTTTCGAAAGTGAGTATGTATGTTTCCGTATTTATTTAACAAGCCCGGGTGGAAGGGTTTTTACAAATGAATGAAATTCGGGTGAATTGTGACAATGACATAGGCAATGATAAACAATGATATATTTTAAGCTGACAGTTTTAATTTAGTAATTAATAATTAACAATCTTTTTTACTAAATATCATGTAACAAAGATAAAATACCACGGACATAAGATACAGGTTTGTGTTATACACATCAATTTTGATGTGATCTCAACAATGCGAATTTTTTTAGTCTCATTAGAATCAATTTTTTTTGTAAAAAAAAACCAAGGTAATCTTGAATCTGACATGGACCAGTAAAATAGGTTTTTTACATGTAGATTTTTGCTAAATATGCAAATTAATGACATAGAAATGAAAAACCCTCGTTAAAAAAAAAATAATAAAAAATAATAATAATTGAAAACGATAAAAACCAATGACCATTTAATTGACCTCCTTAATAAAATGTGGGGCAAACTAAACCGAGGTCGAGCTGTAGGTATTTGTAATTTTACTAGTACTACAATACATTGCCATACTTATGATTATGAATTAACAGAAATTGGGCATGTAATAATTTCAATTACTAATAATTGGAGGCCCTATGTTCGCTTTTAAAATCCGATACAATTTTACCACTAACCAATGGGTGTAGTTATAGTTATAGTGTCCAAAGGCTTAATCAAAGCCTGCGAAAAAAAGAAATGATTAGTCTCAGATGTTTTTGCATCCTATGTTAAGAGGAGTATGTACGGATCCCCTAAGCCTCTCGTCCCTATATAGGCACACCATACACTAACCCAACCCGCCTTCCATCAAACCGCATTAGAACAGCGTGGTATACTCCAGGCCTCTCCTAAATAAAGGAGCGCTACGACATGGGGGTCTTCAAAAAAAGTGCAAAAAGAGCTCTCATCCATAGCCGGCGATGCATTGGCGACTCCTCTGGTGTTGCAAATGTCCAGAGGCAGTGTTGATTACTTTCCATCAGTTAGCACGTTTGCTTAACCGTTAAGTTAAACAAAAAAATAAAAAAGGGAAAGATCAGGCCTAGCCTTACCTAATGTGATAATTATAGTTTAAAAACTAAAAACCACGCTAAAATCGCACATGGTAAACCGTTAATCCTCACGATGCTGGATGGAACAAAATTATTAAAATCGTGTATTGTCATTGGTTCTTGGTAATTCTTCAAAGTTTTAAATTAATCGGACCATTCAAAGTTCAAAGTCAAATCGAGTTCAAAGATTCTGTTATATAAGTCAAGCTAACAAAGGCGTGGTAAAAAGAAAGCATTGTCATATATTCTTGTTCAATTTGTAGGAGATGAAAGCAATGTTATACACAACGGTAGAGGAAGCGCCGTCCGCAGAAAATGTTGAACCAGAAGTGTTGTCGCGGCATTTCGCAAACTTCGACGAGACCTTCTTCCATTACTGTGATCTGGAGTTGAAGAAAATTAACACATTTTACTCAGGTAAGCATTATTATTACGACGACCTGCGTGGCGGAGCGGCTACCATACCGGTCTGACGCACAAAGGGTCCCGGGTTCGATCCCCGGCCAGACAGAAATCTAAATGATTAATTTAGATTTCTGTTTCTGGGTCTGGGTGTTTGTGTATTTGTCTATGAGTGTGTCCATGGCACCCACGACACAGGGAATCCTAGTGTGGGGCTGTGAGTGTAGAAAGCGTTTTATTTTTTTATTTTTTTTATTGCACTCAAGAATGTATGTTTGTGGTCTCAGGTAAGTTTCCAACCTTTTTAAGATTGATCATGGCCACCAACGGACAGCAATAATTTGTCGTAAGGTTTTAAGCTGGCAGAACCTTTTGCAGTTCAACTACGAAGGCAATGCCACTAAACATGTCATGTATGTGTATTCTAGTTTTAAAAGTGTGTCTTAAGTCTCAGAGGTCTGACCAACTTCAAGTAATACTCCAATCTTATTTGGAGTAGCATTCAGGGATAGATATAGTGTGAAACCCCATCCGAAATCACTTCATCTGTGTCTGAAAAGTGTGGGTTTCTAAAGATAATGTTGGCAAATTTATGCAGTTTTACAGTTTCTGAAAAATAATCAGCGAAAATAAATGTTATTAATATTTTCCGAACCCTTTCCAAACAAAATCCTGCCTACAATCTGTCGAAACTCTCTAGTATAAAAGAATTGTATTTTTTTAATATTTGGTAGGCAAAACATTTGACAGATTGATTATTAACAAACATTAATATACCCATTACCTTCCAGAGAAGCTAGCGGAAGCCACTCGCAAGTTTGCAACACTACAAAGTGAGTTGAAGTCCAACTACGACACGATGAAGCCCCGAAGCGGCGGCGACAAGAAGGCGGTGCCCCGCCGCAAGGTGCAGGAGCTGAAGCTGGCCTTCAGCGAGTTCTACCTCAGCCTGATCCTGCTGCAGAACTACCAGAACCTCAACTACACAGGCTTTAGGAAGATATTGAAGAAACATGATAAGGTAAATGTTCCTAATCTTGTTGGGAAAATTTTAGGATTTTATCATAGAAGTAGTGTAGCTGTCGCTCTAGATAGACTGCCCATTTGCCCTCCATCTATGGGTGGTAGACGCCTTTGTGGTTCGACTATGAAGGCACCATCGTCACACCTCTTTCTGTCTAATAACAGCAGTGTTAAGCTTGCTATGATCTGGTTTGAAGGGTATAGTAAGGACATACTTTTGCGAGGCTTTCCAGCTTAGTCCTCTGACGTAGCGGCGCATCTGTGGCCGACGTCAAGTAGGAACCTAATCTTATCTGGGATTGATTATAAATGTCCATGGGCGGATGTAGCCACTTACCATCAGGTGGTCTGCATGCTTGTCGGCTGCTCACATATTATAAAAAAACTGCATGAATTACTATGACTATTCCCCAATCACTCGCTTAAAACCGAATCGGTCCAATTAGACATAAAAAACGTAACAAAATCCGCATGTAAAATTAAAAAGCAATAAAAACGTAACAAAATCCGCATGTAAAATTAAAAAGCAATACATTTATTGTTAATAGTTGTTAAACGTTAGCAATGGCGCGCAATGGCGGGCGGAACACGTGGAGACGTCACACTTCTACACGAACAAGGACATTGATCGCCTGATCAGTGATACCGAGGCCACGGTGACCAATGACCTGGAAGGTGGGGACCGCCAGAAGGCCATGAAGAAGCTGAGGGTCCCTCCGCTGGGGGAGCAACAGAGCCCCTGGACTACCTTCAAGGTGGGACTCTTCTCGGGGTCCTTCATCGTTCTGCTCATCAGTGTTGTTTTGTCTGGTGAGTTTAGACTATCCAGTATTTAAAGTAAATTCGCGGTGTAAGAGTCAAATGAACGTATGTACAAAAAATCTAAAATCTTTTTTTTTTTTTCACTAAACGGTTCACAATGTCCTTTATGAAATGGCAAAGCAATGTAACGCTATATTCAATATTTAATAAATAAAATAAATAAAAAAATGTATATTGTGTCTTTGTAAGCATTTATATATATATTTTTTTATATTTTGCAAAACTCTTGTAGTAGGATAATATATTAATATATATTTTTATTTCAACTACTGTATATAATATTAATGATCTAGTATGATCATTAATATTATAGTATGATCTATGATTTTGAAGTGGCGAATTCTTCCACTATTTTTGCTCTCCTGTAAAATTGACAAAACGTAGATACGTTCATCTGACTCTTACATCGCGCATTGTAAGTCTATTTTTTATGATATTTCAGTCCACTCTAAGATAAGTCGACATGTATAGCTACCTAGTAAAAGTTGCAGTTTACCTGATGGTATAATCCACGCCAAACTGCTAGTTCGCTCTGAAGTTGTTACGAGCAGGTGTAATCATACAATTTGCTATGGCGACGCGACTAATTTCTATAATCAGAGCGGACTAGCAGCTTGGCGCGGACTATAAGTGGCTACTGCCGCCTATATACATCTGTAATTATCACCAGAAAAAAAGTGCTATCTAAAGTCGTTAAAAGATGCGTCATTAGTCTTACTTCACTATGCGTCACTTAGTCCTGAAGACTAGGTTGGAACGCCTCGGATAAATATATGTTCACACCAGTAAAAAAGTTCGAAACTGTTAAGATTAAATAAAAGATGTTAAAAACTAAAAAGTTTAAACCAATTGGACCGATTCTAATTTTAAATTTAGATCCTAAAATTTTGGATGTACTGAGTGGAAATAATTTGATTAGTACGTTTGTCATGTAAATTTACTTAAAAGAATTAAACAGGCGTTTTTGATCTATTTCTTATTAATGTATGAAACCGGTAATTTAATATCACATCCGTTTGCTTGCCAAACCGTTTCAAATTCAAACGTGTAGATAGAACGTTTCACGTGGTTCTTATAGGTTTACATAGTAACGTATAAGTTTGTATAGTTACTCAAAGGAAAATTGCCGCAAGCGCTTGCAACGTGTCCACACGTTTGTGTTTGTACAGATTTGGAATTTGCAGCAAGTGCTAAGCGTGTGGTTGCAGCATTAAACTTTAAAAATAAGTCGTCATAACCGTATCTTTGTAGGTACTTTAAAATACAGTCAATATCATAAAAACGTCGAATAACCAACTTTGTTAATAAAAGGGTATATAATAAACGATTTATGACACTATTTTTTCGATAATAAAGGCTTTTGTACACTGTAGGTATAAACCAATTTATCGCTTTAGCAAGTCGCAATAATGCCATTCATCGATTCATGCCGACCTTACACATTTTTTTTAAATTAATGTAGGATTATCAGAAGAGCATGTAGTCCACCTGGTCGTAAATGGCCATTACCACCTATGGGCCTCTGTAATCTACCCCAGATAAGATTAGATTTTTAGCTGGTGTCGGCTACAGACGAGTCGGTACTCCTGAGGACCAAGGAATGCCTCGGAAAAGTTTTTCTCACCATACCCTACAAACCAGAACACAGCAGTGCTTGACTTTGCTACTTTTACGTTTTGAAGGGAGTGGTAAGGGAGACATACTTTTCCGAGGCGTTCCAGCTTAGTCCTCAGACTGCTCTGTGCTCGCCTGCTACTCCTATACTATAAAAAAATAGTATTAGACAGTAATAAGTGTGGCGACGATGTCGCCGGATACCAACAACAGGCGTTTCTACCACCTTCAAAATGTTCATATTTGCTATATACTTATTTATAACGGATGAGTATGAATATTATCAGTAATAAATAGAAATATCGCAAATAATATTATCGCAACTATATCGCTTCCAATTTTGTGTACAAAAACCCTTATTATGATCTCGATAAGTATTACATTTTCCTTAAAAATTGGCGCATTATTAACCTGAACTCGATAAGTCATTTTCCTTAAAAATTGGCGCATTGTCAACCTACAAATTTTGATACCAAACAAAAAATCTGGGTTGTACAGAGTAACTTTTTGTAAGCAATCATTGAAGCTAAAATATAGACGTGAAAAGTCTGTTTAAAAATACAATGAACAACTATATTACTTTGAGGTAGAAAATGAGTAGTTTTTGTGAAGAAGTTCATCTTTTAACAAGTTTTAACTTAAAGTTAACATTCCATACTATTATGTTATAAGTACGTGGTTGATAATAGTTATAATTATCACAAAATAATAGGGTCGTGTGGACATTATTATGTCATCACAGTACTAAGCATGTGACTGTGACGAATGTAACAAGTAGTAATACTGTAAATAGCAAAACTATTTTTACGAAGTAAGAAAGGAGAATGTAGTCCTTTCAGTAATAAATGTAATAATCTCCAAGTCAATAGAGATGAGGAGTTCTGCCTGAATTTAGTCGTAGATATTTCTTCTTCAGATAATATATTAGAATGAAGGTGGTATAACCTTTTTTTGGTTCGACTCCATAGGCACTACCGCCACCCCTACTTCTGATACTTATCCGAGGCTTTTCAACTAAGTCCTAAGAGGTAGCAACGCATCAGTGGCTAAACTCAGGTAGTCATCTTATCTGGGGTTGATCAAAGACTCCATAGGTAGCAGTAGCCACATACCGATGGATTGCATGACAGTTTATTACGTGTATAGTATAAAAAATACTAAACATCTATTTCATATAGTTTAAAAAACTAAAAACCACGCTTATATAGATATTAGTTTTTTCAACTATAATGTATTTAGTTCGTGATTTATCTACGCCGTCGGCAAAGTAGACTACGTTCCTAAGGACAATGTGGCAAAATTTTTAAAATCGTATATTGTCATCGATTCGTTAACTTTTTAAATTTTTAATTAATGTAACGATTCAAAATGAGTAACAATAGAGTTCAAAGATATCGTCACAAAATACCTGCATGTTTTTGTGTACTGTCAAGCTAATAAAAGCTTAGTAAAAAGAAAAAGCCTTGTGCGACAAGCGAACCCAGGAACAGTACCTAGTTTTATCATAAATTGATTACCCCATAATCCGACCGACCTTCTTACTATTTGGTTAACCAACTGGACCATAAATTGCGCTGCGCAAACAAGATATCTCCGTAATAAATTGGTTTGCCCACTGTGCATTATGTTTGCCTAACTATCGTGGTTAAATATGCTTAGGTTTACGAATATAAGTATATTGCCTTACTGTTACGTTGCGTTTGCTTTAACTAACCCCGGATTGCTGTAATACTTATATATGACCCATAAAATTATCGTGTTTATGTAAGAGTTAGGGTGTTTCCGAAATTACGGGTTAATCTGAATTGGGATGATTAGGTTAGTTGATAAGGTTTATAGGTCGTTGGTCTCTCGTGGTTTAGTTAAGGCAACACTAACGTTTAACTTAGTCCTCAGGGGTAGCGGCGCATCTGTGGCCGACCTCAGATAGGAATATCTAATCTAATCTGAGGTTGATTTCATATGTTCTTAGGCGGCAGTAGTCAATTACCATCAGGTGGACTGCATGCTCGTCTGCTACTCCCATATTATAAGACATATAGATAACCACTTTCTCTTTGAGAAGTCGGTTAGAAATAAAATTAGATTTGAAGTAGAATTTCTGTTTTACGTATATGAAATTCTTAATGTCTGTAACTCTGTACTTGCCAATAATGGCTAAAATCAGTTGGACTGCATCGTTTGTAGGTACATAATTAAATAATAAAAGGTTAACTAAGTTGTTCTTTGTTAATTCAATAAAATACATGCTACATAATTTCATAAAGAATGATGACCCGAATCATTTATTCCTTTCCATTCATTGACACGTTCACATATAAAAATAACGAGCTTTTGCCCGCGGCTTCGCTCGCGTTACGAAGTAATATTTTCATCCCCTATTTTATCCCCTTGGGGGTAGAATTGATCAAAATCCTTTCTTAGCGGATCCGTCCAGTGGTTTGGGCTGTGCGTTGATAGATCACTATGTCAGTCAGTCACCTTTGAGTTATATATATTTAGATTATTTAAAATAATATTTTGATTTGATTCAATTTTATCTTTCCAGCTCTATTCCACGAGGGAGGTACCGACAACTTCAAGACTGCTTTCAGACTTTACCGCGGACCGTTTCTCCTGGTTGAGTTCATATTCTTGATAGGCATCAATGTGTACGGGTGGCGGTCTTCTGGCGTCAACCACGTACTAATCTTCGAGTTAGATCCACGGAAACATCTATCAGAACAACATTTGATGGAGCTAGCGGCTATATTTGGTGTCGTTTGGGCATTGAGTATACTGAGTTTTATATACAGCGCGAGTTTAAGTATACCGCCCTTTGTGAATCCTCTCGCGCTGGTCATCATCATGCTGGTGTTTTTGATGAATCCCCTGAAAGTGTTTCGACACGAAGCACGGTTCTGGTTTTTGAGGATATGTGTAAGTATGTCTACTTTTTTTTTTTATTATACATACTTATAGTTTGGAATAAAGTGGTGTGAATGTGAGTAGTTTTGAATGAATAAACAATGTTATACTGAGGTTGCCATCTGACCTATTCTATTGCCCATTATTAATGATTAATCTATCCAATGTTTTGCCTACCAAATATCGACATTTGTCAGTCTTTGCTTACTAAAATTGACAAATTTCGATGTCGGTAGACAGAGCATTGGATGGATTGAATATTAATAATGAGCTTAAATTGATCTTTAACAATGAAGCTACACCGATTGTAATAAAATAAAATTAGTATGAGTCAACATTATTGGTAAATTAAATTAAATTATTTTTAATATTATTAAATAATCCAAATTTGGTTAAATATAAACTTTGAATACAAACAAATATCTATACCATATACTAATATTGTAAAGAGAAATTTCCCAGGGCCGAATTCAAATACTCTTATTATTAACAAATCCCTCCAGGGCCGGATCCTAGCGGCTCCGTTCATGCCGGTCCTGTTCGCGGACTTCTGGCTCGCGGATCAGTGGAACTCCTTCGTGACCGCATTTCTGGACTTCCACTTCCTCATAGCGTTCTATGTGTCGAGCGGCGACTGGTTTAATGTTAATGGTGAGTTATCACTTGCATAAAAGCAGAGAAAGTCTAACGGTTGAAAGTCGATCTCTCTATGAAAGGTCGATCGAATTCTCAGATTTTTCTAAGCTATGAAATTAATTAATACTTGCTATAATGGTGAAGGACAGTATTGTGAGGAAATTTACAAGCCTAAGAGATCCTAAAGAAAAGTTGTCAAAGGTGTGTGAAGTCCACCAATTCATACTAGGCAGATGGATTACCCGTGATCCTGTGCCCAGTGAGACAGTAATGGGTTGACAACTTGTACATGTACATTTACGGATCAGTCAATTTATTTTTATGAAAAAATTGTTGCTTATTTATCTTTTTTTTTGTATTTATGATAAACCTAATAAGATATTATTACGTCAACAGTTATTTTTGAATGTTTTAATTTTTAATCGTTCATCATCACCAAGGAAAATTGAACGAAATTTTTGTTCTCTTTTGCTTTTTTTTTATTTTTTGTTTTTTTTTCTATTTTATTTGCTTTTGTACGTTTTATTTTTTATTTTCGTTCTTTTTTGCGTTTTGTTTCCTTTTTTTATTTTTCGTTTTTTTTTTCCTTCATTCCTCTTTCACCCCTCACCCGACCAACCCAGCAACCGCATCCACAGTTACGTTCGAGTCGACCAAGTGGTTCATCATCAGCAAGGCGGCGGTGAACGTGGTGCCGGCGTGGAGTCGCTTCTGGCAGTGTCTGCGGCGGTACCGAGACAGCCGCGAGGCCTTCCCGCACCTCGTCAACGCCGGCAAGTACAGCACCACATTCTTCGTGGTGCTGTTCTCCACGCTCCGGACCCTGTATAGCGGTAAGTGGTATTATTGTAATTTAAACCAAGATCTATAGGTCGTCGAGTCGAGTCAAGTTTCTTCAGGTCGTCGTGAGATGGCGCTGCTCGGGTTCTTAATCACGAAATCAAATTTTTTTAAAGTATGTATTTTACTTTTGTTTCCTCCTTGGAACTACTTTGTCGAAGTCTTCAAGAGATCGAATCACGCCTTTAAAGTTTTTGAAAATCTTTAATAGTGTGGTAGTAGTAGGAGTAGTACGCGGTAAGACACTTTCTAAAATATGTAAGATGTAAGATATTTTACAATTTACGTATCCCTTGAAAACAACGAATAATAAAATCTGTTTAACTTTTTAAAAACCATCAGATTCCTACTTGGGTTCAAAGGTATTTTAAATGTATATTAAAATTTCATATCAACTTTCTTGTTCGTTATTCCTGTAAACTTGATAATTTCTTGCACTGAATATTTTCTATATGTAAACACTTTCCGAAGCGGTGGTAGTTTGTTAAAATTCTTAAAAAGCTACAAATGAATAAATTCTGAATGAATGGAATTTAATCTATTTATCTATTCGGTTTTAAATATGAATCACTTTTAAATATAAAAAAATAATTTTTAAATAATTTGTATCCAGGTGACTACGCGGATCCCTACGACAATCCATTCCTGTACGCATGGTTCGCGTGTCAGGTGATCTCTTCAATATATACATATACATGGGACGTCAAGATGGATTGGGGGCTCTTCACAGTCGGGCCCTATGCGGAGAACAGTCTGTTAAGAGAAGAGATCGTGTATAGCCCTGGGGTGAGTAATGTTCCACTGCTGGGCATGAATCTTTTTTATTTATAATATAGAAGTCGAAGGTGGTAGAACCCTTTGTGGTTCGACTCCAGTGGCACCACTGCTACACATATTTCTGCCTCATAATAGCAGCGTTAAACGCTGCTGTGTTCTGGTTTGAAGGATGTGGTAAGGAAGACATACTTTTCCGAGGCGTTCCAGCTTATTCCTCAGGAGTAGCGGCGTATCTGTGGCCCGACCTCATAAAATATTTTTAAGTGCTCTCAGAATTGAATGTTTTTTTTCGATGTTTTCTTTCCAACCTTCTTTTTAACCAGCAATAATGATAATGATTCAAGCAATGAAAATAGTATTGAAAATAAAGTTCAATGACATTCACTTAACATTGATATGTATGTTGTTAGTTCGAAGGGTCTAACCTATCGTAGGCACTAGTTGCAACACTTTATTTACTTGTACTTAGTTTTAATTAAGTATTGCATTAAAAATAATATACGTGAAATTTGTTAAGAATAAGATTAATCTTATTCTGTATAAACCAGTGGACAAAATAATATTTAAATTAATATTTTTTTACATTTCAGTTTTATTACTTCGCGATAGTGGAAGACTTTGTGCTCCGTTTCATTTGGACGGTGTCGTTCGTGTTGACCGAGAACAGGATCGTTGGCGGCGAGATTATGACTTGGCTCCTAGCGCCTCTCGAGGTGTTCAGGTAAAATATATTAAAACAGTTGTATTCTTCAAAATGTAGAAATGTTACAAAAAACGACCGCCACATCCATTTCTGATTTATAAGAACTGTGTTAAGCGCGACTGTATTATGGTTTGGAGTTAATGCAGACAAATGTAGTGTTCCTTCTTAGTCCTCATGGACAGTAACACATTTGTTAGCGACCTCTAGTAGTACCCAAATTTCTATCTGGGGTTGATTATAAATGTAGACAGCATTTGCTATTCACCATTAGTCCATAACATAAAAAAAAAACTTGAGACGATGCGATCGTGTACTCACTTTTTTACTTATTTCAAAAAAGGGAAATTATTTGTCTCTTATTCTGCCCTTTCGTCTTTCTACCTATATCTTCAAATGAGTGTTTGATTGAATAATAATATCTAAATATTATAATGAGTGTGTGTATGTGTGTTTCATTAAAAATAATAATAATAACTTGATATAATATCCCTGTCAGGCGTTTCATCTGGAACTTCTTCCGGCTGGAGAACGAGCACCTGAACAACTGCGGCAAGTTCCGCGCCGTACGAGATATATCCGTGGCGCCGCTCGACTCCTCCGACCAGGCCGACATCCTGCGCATGATGGACCTGCCCGATGGCGTTGTTAATAGGTACGATACACTATCAATTGATAAAATTGAAGTAGCAAGCAAACGAATAGTACCTGAGGTTAACTTTTCATTACCGTTAGTGAAAATGTCTTCATATAGAAAGGTTCTGTCTGAAAACACTTGGAAATCTTATTAATTTTCTGAGTCTGCAGAAGTCTCGACGTGTCTGTCACGTGATATATGGATATCAGACGTGAATATGTTCATGAGTCGATCTACGTACACATAATATTAATATATCTATCCATACCCATACATTTATATATGTTTTAGTCTAATAGCCATTAATATTGCTTAATTAATAGGATAAATAAATAGTAAACGGGTTTTTTAAAACGCTTACAAGCAACTTTTGAATTTTTAAATAACTCTGTCACCAAAAAGTATAAATAGCTGCCATAAAAGGGTGTGCATTTTTAGATTTTCATACCTGGTACGGATGTAATTCAGTAGAAGGCAAAACCTACTACTCAGTAGAAATAGATGTAAATGTAGATATATTAATGTGCTTCTTTAACATAACACACGTCACTCTACACTACAGTTGACCATCTTAAACACTGCACTATCATGCCATAAACGCTTTATATTATACCACCATAATATTTCATTTCATTACACTATACTGGTCCGCTACCACATAGTACCATAATACCGAATCATTCTACACTAAAATACGAAGTTTTGGAGAAAATAAAGACTACATACTACATACATACATACAAAACATACATTGCACTATTTTACCTGACGATGTCCTTGCAACTACTACGTCATGACATAAAAATAAACAACTTCCTTCCTTGTTACAGATTCACAAAGAAAAAGAATCCAAAAAAGATAAAAGAAAGCGACAGGAAGCCGCTGTTAAAGAAAGAATCCATTCAAGATTTGCAATTAGAATTAGATTTGTCCTCCAAAATGTTGTAACCAACTGTGATATGTTCTACTTGATATTATTTATAAGCACATTGTAAGTATTATTCGAATTATATTTATAGAAATATCGGATACGGTCTTTTATTGTAGTTTGTAAGAAAATTAAGTGGATTTTGAAGGCACATGGTTCGACTCCGGCGGCACCTCCGCCACACTACTTCTGCCTGATAACAGCAGTGTTAAACGCTGCAGTGTTCTGGTTTGAAGGGTGTGGTAAGGGAGACATACATACCCGAGGCCTTCCAATTTATACTTCCATAATATTAAAGCATTTGTGACCAACAGTTGTGTGAATAAGGTAGAGTCCATTATTTTCATTGCGTATGTTATAATTAAAATTTATTAGGGCTAAATTGTAACTATTTATATATATATTTAGATCTAATACAAGAATAGAAAAATGAATTGATTGATTAAAGGTGGTAAAACCGTTTGTGGTTCGACTCCGGCGGCACCACCGCCACACCTATTTCTGCCTCATAACAGCAGTGTTAAGCGCTGTGTTCCGGTTTGAAGGGTGTGGTAAGAGAGAGATACTTTTCCGAGGCGTTCCAGCTTAGACCTCAGCGGTAGCGGCGACATCTAATCCTATCTGGGGTTGATTACAGATGTCCATGGGCGGCAGTAGCCACTTACCATCAGGTGGGCTGCATGCTCGTCTGTTACTCCTATATTATGTAAAAAATATATAACTAAAGTACTTATACCTATCACTACTTGTAATCAAGTGTATTTACAAAGAAAAAGGTAATTAAAAAGCGAAAGTAAACATTAGTGCCTTTAATATTTACATAAACTTAGGTAAATAAACTATTCGACATTTAATAATCACAAATTATTATTACAATAACCAAAATGTTTCAACCAAATTTTATAGGATAAAAACCATCTTTATTATAGTTACTTTTACAGTTAGGCAGTCCACAGGTAAGTACATGACTATAAAAGTAACTATATATTTTAGTTACCTCACCACAGCTACATAAGCTTATGCTATTCACGCGTACACTTCGTGTGCCTGCGATGTAGAATTGTTGTGGTACGTGTGAACAGTCACTAAAGCCAAATGTACTCACCTTGTAAAATTCGTGAAAATTTCTAACAATTTAGTTTTTCGCATTACTTACTTAATTGCATTATTAAAATGTGTATCACTTGCTTAATTTTCCTATACCAATCAATAAGCATTGGGCGCTTATTGATTGGTATTGGAAAAAAAATGTTTTTAAATTTTAAACATCATTTTGCACATAACACATTAATTGTAAAGACAAACTTGTACATTATAAAACTTTTAATACAATCTTCACATAATATATTTGTTCAACATTTACAAACGTAAAAATACAAAAATTTTCGCAATAATCTTAAATACAGACATATACAGCTAAGACTTAGTAATCGCAGCGCGTGTTATAAACGTATTAAATATCACGTTACTTTCCACTTGCAAAATACATAATATAAAAATAATTACTATATCTTGACACACAATTTATATAAATTACTAGCTGACCCGGTAATCGTTGGGTTCCATATAAATAAAAAATGTTAAGGGCGAACAACCCTTATCACTTAGGGGTATGAAAAATAGATAGTAACCGATTCTCAGACCTACTGAATACGCATATAAATTTTGGTGAAAATCGGTAAAGCAGTTTCGGAGGAGTACGGTAACTAACATTGTGACACAAGGATTTTATATATATGATTTTACCTAGACACACGGCTGTGCGTCCACCAAATTCAGTGTATTCATTTATTTTAATTGTTAAACAGATTTGTACTTTTATTTCGAAATTTGAAAACTAATATATCTGTGTGAATTTAACTATAAAATTATTGTATTAAATTTTGAACGAGGGATAATTAATAACTTTTATATGTACTTATACAATAACAAAAAAAAACTGAATATAACATATACACATATAACTGAATATATATGATTTTAAAACATCAATTCTATTTGTATGAGACAGAGAAAGTGAAAAATAAAACTTTTAGTTTTATTGGGTGAGATATTAAGTATAGAAATCAATTAGAGAAAAAAATATAAAGGAAAATATGTACATGTATTGGTAAGTATTTATACAGACAATGTATATAAATTTATATGTAATACAGCCCGTAAACTATGAAATACATAAATGTATTCTCTTAACACATTCTCGAACACTTAGTTTATGTTAGAATGTACTGTAGTTTAGTTTTATATCTAAGATTTTTACAAAATATCCATTGAAATAAAGTAATATTTTATGAACAACAATTGTAAAAAGGTTACTACTTTATTATACGCATAAATCTCACGATTAAAGCAACAAGTATAATATGTAAAATTTAAAAAGGATAAATAAGAACATGTCTGTTTTTGTATGATAGACATAGCAAACGAGCATACAGTCCACCTCATGCTAAGCGGAATCTGTAAATAACCCTAAATAAGAGTATTCCTGCTTGAGGTCGATCACAGATGCATTGCGTACCCTGGGAACTAAGTTGAAAGGCCTCAGATAAGTATGTCGGCTTTACCACACCCTTCAAACCAGAACACAGCAGCGCTTAACACTACTGTAATGAGGCAGAAATAGGTGAGGCAATTGTGTCGCCAGAGTCGATATACAAAGTGTTCTACCACTTTCGAGGTGCAAATTGTCTCTAAAGCACTTCATCCAATTGGTTTAGAACCGTAAAAGGTTCCTTCCTTCCTTCTGGTGCCTTCTGGGTGAAAATTATGTTTGAAAAACTTTATTTAAATCGGTTCAGCAGTAAATTAAAAAAAACATGCAAAGCTACATGGTGCTTACTTGCTTTGCTTGTATTAGTGAGGATTAGCAAATCAGGCAACATTTCACTTGTAGTGAACATTTAATTAATAAACAGTAACATTCTTGTAAATCTCTTGTATATTTATCTGAAACAAAACATAAATTTATTTGAAAAAGAAAACGCTTTTCTCTTTTAAAACACAAAGAATTTAAAGATACTGTGGATTGTTTATAATTAAATTATTGATATAGATAATAATGAAAAACCAATTTCTTGTATTCAAATCTGGACACATACAAAGACTGGTCTGGACAGAGGGAGAACTTCATAGCACGAATACTACTTAATTGTCAAGATTTCACAGCTAAAGCTTATGGTAATTCAATAAAACTTAAATTAAATTTAACATTTTAAGAACACTAGAAAATCTGCACAAATAAAACAGTGAACTCATTAAAATTTCAAAATGACTGTCACTTTTCTTACATGCTAAAATTTACAATGCATTTGTCCTGCATTTGAAATATATGTGTAAACATATGTGACAAACATAAATGTAGGTACTCAAGTATCTATATTTAGACAAATTTGTCTATCTGTCTGCTTGCTTGTCTTAACGTTGCCTGAAAGTCCACTTCGTTATGCTATCCGCTTTCCACCTGCCTTATGCCTCCAATATCGCGTGGTGTTATGCTATTGCAATACTTACATGTACATAGTCTAGGCTAGGAGCGGAGCGCCTCCAAGCGTGTTTGCATCTCGTCCAGCTCGCTCTCGTCGGGCTCCGAGTCAACCGCGGCCGGCTCGCGGCTGGTGGAGGGTGCTCCTACGGCGGTCGGTGGAGCGGGCGCTTCGCCCAGCTTGCCTTGGGTTAGCTCCCATAACACCTGCATAGAAAAACACAGTAACATACCTTAAATGTGTGCAATATTCTGCCAGATAAAAATTGTATAGTGGATATCAGTACAGGGACATAATATATAATGAGAAACATAATGTATAATAGTGTCATGATACCAAATGGAAACCTATCTACACATTCAGCGTAGAAGATGGACTTTGGCTATAAACTCTTTTGTGCCACCCTACATGGTAATTAACTAAATATATATAACAAAAATATGCCACATACTTCTACTTTGGAAAATAGTATAAAGATATTTTAAAATGAGTTGTCAAACTTAGTCCTAAGGAACAACACATCTATATACATACATAGAACAACACATCTATATACACATACATAACATCTAAAGATCATGAGGCACTTAAGGATTGAAAACCGGAATTTCACGAAACTGGGTCAGGGGCGCCTAGTAAGTACTACCTGGCTACTTGATGACAGAACAGATTACGTAGTAGACTCACTTAACCAAAAAAATGAATGCAGAAAATTTGAAATTGTTCTCATACCTTGTCCACTTCAGTCTGCGCCGCTTCTTCCATTTCCTCCTCATCCTCAATATTGGACATGGTTTCATCCAGCATTTCCTCAATGATGCCCGCCTTCATCATCTCCTTGCTGAGCTCCTGCATCGTCTGCGCTACCTCTGGCAGTCGGACTAACGCTTGCATCGCTTGCATCACCTGGGTAAGACAAAGTAGTTAGTACCAATAACACCATGGTAGTTTAGATGACCCACGTGGCTTTAACGTGGCAATACGCAATGAGTTCCTGAGTCAATCCCCCTCCAGACAGATATCTGAATGATAAATTTAGATATCTGTTTTGGGTTAGGGTAAGGGTGTATTCTATGATTTTAGGCTAATATTATCGCGGAATTGAGATATTTTAGTATGTAATGGGTACCCATGAGATACAGTTTTTTAATGTCTTTCTTTATTGCCGATATTTCGACCCCATTGCATGGATCGTGGTCATGGCGAACCTTTGATATCCTTATTCACTCACTTACAATGATGATCCTGTGATCATCATTGTCATATCAAAGGTCAACTACAGATACATCACAGTAATTATTCAAGGATTGATACTAAACTGATTCAATTGCCCCGGATTTATTTGAGTTGTAAGTGTTATAACTTTAAATAAATATGTATTTATGTGTGTCAATCACATAACAAAATAACAGAATAGAAATAATGAAAAATCACATAATTATTAAGTACTCTGATATCTTTACAAAATTATTGCAAATATTACACAAATATTATTTAATGATAAAAACAAAAATTAAAAAGTAACAAAATATTCACCTCAGTAGATTTCTGTAATGAACCTGCAACTCTTAAGGTAGCTAAAAATAAAGAATATTCATTAATATTGACAATTAAACTGCTGTGCTTCATCCTGTAGTCCCCGATTCTGACATCCACAGGGAAAAAAATAGTGCAGTTATGTTGCACCATATTTTATCTACACATATAATAAGAATGTAAGCTTCGCATGTCTGTCATTAAATATACATATTTGTCAAAAGTAGGAAAATTAAGAACAAGTAATAATAGCAATTCCTACATTTTTTGAATGTTTGTCTGACTGTCTACGTGTTTGAAAACCCATCAAACAAAATCTACAAAATTGGTTTCAATAATACAACAATATATATTCATAGTCCATACTGTACTACCTTGAATTAACATTTAGTCTTTATGTCATTCAAATCGATCTACTCTATAAAAAGTTGTACAATTTTAAAAAAGAATAATGTGAAGTAATTTTTGTAACATTACATGAATACATCATATAGAGCACAGAATTTCATTTATATATGGCATTGTACCATTGTCCATATATTTTGAATCCGTGCAAACAAAGTTGCAGGCTATAAAGAGCTGTCTATATTCATAAAATGAAGAACAAATAAAAATTTTTTCTTCACTACCTGATGGACTGTTTGAATAGAAGTATGTACATAGTAATTCACATGTCCATACTAACAATATGCTATAAATAATATATTGAATAACCAATAAAAACGAATGAACATCATAGAATTTTAACAATAATTATTCAGTTCTAATCTTTTATGGTGCATTGTAAACATCTTGATAGATAACTTTTAACACATACTTTAGTTATTTGTGTGTCACTTATATCCTTTAAATAATTGAATATGTTCTAAAAGGTCTCCAAAAAACCTAGGAGATTTAAATCTAGCGTAAACCTAGAAGCAAAGATTTTTATATTTGTTAGAAATTTTACCTCAGTTATTTTGCATTTTTTTTATATTGAAAGAGTAGCAGAGTAGCATGCAATGGCTTCTGCCTCTCATGGCCACATAAGTGATCAACCCCAGATGAGATTAGATAGATACCTGTGTGATATCAGCCACAGAACTAACATATTCTTTTTTGGTTTTAGGAAATTAATTTCAAAAATAAATTCCACTACATTGCACTACACAGCAAACTTTACAAATGTAAAATAAGCATAAATGTAAAACAAATGCCATTGTAAAATAAATGTCAAAATAGGAACATGTCTGCCCCATCTGGGGGCATGTTGGTGCCTGCACCAAGTCAAAAAGAAAAAAAGGTGGCATGGACATATCATTCTTTTGTCAAAGCAATTCAGCCCATTTTTGACCCCTTGAATTTTGTTGTAGATAAAACTAGAAGCATGAATTTTTAGGAACCAAGCAGGCATTACATAAACACGGTATATTTAAAATTTCATTCAATTTGAATTACAATATACTTTACCTAATTGATTCTTCATTTGCAACTGCACTGAGTTTAAATGTGCTTTACTTGTGTATATTTTACTGATGGCTCTTCTAGACCTTATTATTTCTTTGGCGAGTATTGTACACACTTGCTTGTCACTCTTGGCTGCAGCTTCCTTTAGTGATCGCTTGATTTTATCCTCTTCTCTTTGTATTGCTGTAATGGGTAAATAATGTTGTGTTATGGGACTTCAATGCTAGGCATAAGTGTTAAGGAGGATTGTTTTGTCATACAAATATGATTGAAACATGAGTTCCACTCACAACCTTTTATTTTTCAAAATTATGTATGTATTAGAATTTAATATTCGCTAAATGGAGAAGGAAAACATCGTAAGAAAACCTACATGGCTAAGAGTTCTTAAAAAGAATAAAGTTCTCAAAGTCCTGTGAACTAAGGCCTAAACCATTCAGTTTGAGAGGAGCCAAGCAGTGGGCAGCAACGGTTGGGCGATGACGTACGTGATATATTATAAGAACGGAAAAATAGAACAATATACACAGCAGGGACAATTAGATATAATTTACGCTTTTTAAGTTAGTGGATTAAGAGTTCTTATAATTAGTAACTAAAAATGAAGCAGCTAATAAAATATGAAATAACATATTCGTACCTCTTATTTGTCTATCCAAATTGTAGCCCTCTTTTCGTAGTTTATGTGACCATTCATTTACCTGTAAATATTTCATCAATTTAAAAGATTATGGCAAAGAAATACACTACATGGTTACAATATATAATCAACTGTACCATTTCTTTAGGATTACGTTCTGGAGATTTACCGAACAGGCCCATTTTTGTACAATTTTCTTAAAAAATAAGTTAAATTATTTTGTTTATAAGACACTTTCGGATGTTTGACATTGACATTAATGAAGTCATGAAAGGTGAGATGACCTCATCGCTGCGATGCCTCATCGATCATCTTACGCTAACAAATAAACCCTTTAAAATTATTTGATACATTCATTTTAAAGCATAATAACCAAGGAAGGGTACATTCAATATTCACATAGATTGTTCATCATTTAACATAAACTTGTTGTTTTTAAATTTAAATCTATTATTTGATGTAAGCGTGTAATGGAACGGTGAATGCATTTCTGTTTACGCAGTATGCAGACGTGTGGAGTTACTGTCAAAAATATTTAATAAATATGAAATTAAAATATGTTTTAAAACTCAAGTTTTTAACTCATACAAATTTAGATATTTTATGTTGAAGAAGTAATTGAGACATTATTTTCAACACTTAATAAAAATGTATCTACTGTGATTTTTGTTTGTTTTTACATCTACTAATGGAACATGAAACACTTTTTTAGTCTGTTTCCGTCTGGTGTCGTTATGTCATTTCGCAAATTTTACAAATTTTGTAATGTAACCTGAAATCGAATTTTGAATGTCTGAATGTTTTGTTGCAATAGTTTTATAACAATTATAATATTTGTAACAGACTTCGAAAATATAGTGCGTGACTTCTCTTAGGAGAGAAAAGCTGCGGGCTTCCCTTCTCATCTAAAAATAGGTAAGTACCTACATTTAAATAATTATTTTTAGTATTTGCGTTTGTTTACTATGTCGAATAATGTTGATGTTGCATTCTATGTTCTGTTTCTGTAAATTATGCACTTAAGATCTTTTTTTACCGTACGATTGCGCTAGGTTAAAGTTCTGAACAGAGAATTGTTAAATTTTATGCTTTTCCTCTAACATTCCGGTTTTTAAATTTACGAAATCTAAAAATACGTGTATTCGTAATGTTTTCATACAAATAGAACTGCACCGCTACCGTCTTAACGATTATGGAACGAAAAAGAAGATCAGCTAATATTATCCGTTCATCGAATACGCGCGTTTGTAACTGAGAAAGTTATTGGACCGGCACTAATCAAATGTCTTATAGAAAAGTAACTTGTTGCTTTATTATTCCACATGAACCGATTCTACTTCTAATCACATATACGCGCATGGTTATATTTATTAATTTAAAATTAATAAGATTTGCATTATATGATGCAATAAAACGAACCATTGTTGAAAATCGAATTTCACTCGCCCGTTATTTCTTTTCGAGCCACCTGATGCTGTTCGTACTACCGCTCATGAATGTCTGTAACCAACTCTAGATAAAATAAAAGTCCAACCGTAGATCAGCCACAAAAGTGCCTAAGGAATTAGTTGGAACACCTATGATATGTATGTCTCCCTTAAATTTTTGTTTCATTTCTTTTTTGCAGCATGCAGTCCACCTGATGGTAAGTTACTACTGCTGCTCATGGACATGTGTAATCAACCCCAAATAGGATCACATACTAGCAGCTACCTCTAAAAACTAAGCTAGACTGCATTAGATAAATATATCTTTCCTACTGCACCTGATTGCTACAATTGTTATATATTTACTAATAAGATTTTATGCATTAAAGAAAGAAAACATTTTACATAATTTATTGCCTTTTATCATAGTTTAGTATAAACAAAATATTATATCAGCATCTTGACCCATATTTTGAATCAAATCTGTTGTTTACAAACAAGCTTACAGTAATATGTATTTAGACAAATGTCATTATTTTCGACAATAAGTACAAATGAGAATTTTTTTGTGCTTTGTAAGTTAATCAAAATATAGACAATATTTTAAAAATATGTTTGTGATTTATTAATTACAAATTGATCCATTAGTTTCGGAGCCTGCTCAATGCAAACAAAGAAACAATCAAATCTTTCCTCTTTATAATATTATTTATTATATTAATTATAGAAATTAAATTGTCTATCTATTGCAGTTCTTGAGATAGAGTCCTATTAGTAGAAGATCCGAAGCTAAATCGAACTGGACAGAGCTGATAATAGAATGAAACTCATTTTATAATGAAATTAGTACATTGGGTAATACATTAAAAATGGGTTTGCTAAAAAAATCCTGGACAGGATAATTTTAATTATTTTTTGAAAAATTAATTTTCATTTTTCAGACAACCCTATATCAACGTGTTCACAATAAAACAGCGCTTCTACTGATATAAAATTTTATCTATTATCATCATGAGTGAAAGTAGTTGCCAGCGAAATACCTGTTTATACCTGACAACCCAGTAGTTCGTCCACGTAAATAATAGGCAACCCAAAGCCTGCACATTCTGTATGTTTTTAACATTCACTCAGAATAGAATTTTCTTATTATCTTGATGTTGCAAAATTTAATTTTCAATTAAATTTTAATTTTTCAAAAAATAATTAAAATTATCCTGTCCAGGATCCTGTCCAGGATTTTTTTAGCAAACCCATTTTTAATGTATTACCCAATGTACTAATTTCATTATAAAATGAGTTTCATTCTATTATCAGCTCGGTCCAATTCGATTTAGCTTCGGATCTTAGACCAATGTCAGAAGGAAATATGGACAGACAGCAGAACCTTAGTAATAGGGTTCCATTTTTAACATCTGGGTACTGAACCCTACAAATTAGATGATAAACTGTAAAAAATTCTTTTTGCTTAAGGTAAATTTTCCCCCTATTCGTCCCCAGAACAAATTTCTATGTAAACTTAAATATTAAATTATTTATTAATTTTTCCTTTGAGCCTTCATTTTCCGAGAAACCATTGCTCCTTGACTTTACGACCTTTTAAAGAGTTATTGTTAAACATAAGATGTAACAACAATGGTGTGCCATGCACTTTACGACATTCTATTTAAATTGCTTGCCTGTTTATAATAATTCTGCAAGATGGGTAAAGATAACCTTGCAAAAATAAAATGGATATTCGAGAAAAATTAATAGTAAATTGGAAATAACTAGGTACAGATTCTAAGTGTTTAATTTATTTAGCCAAATCTCTATTTTGAGAACATAAACAAAGGATACATTCTTTCAAATGAACAAAGTTTAATTTGCATAATGCTTAAGTAAGAGTTATGTTGACTAATTAGGCAGTCATGGTTTTAGTGCGGTAAGAATCCCACATAACTCCGTGCCGCTCCCACAGCATAGGGTACCTTTTGAAGGTTTCCCCCTCGTAAACAAAAAAAAAAAAAAAAAAAAAGGCAGTCATGGTAAATCAGGTACTCATTGTCAGTCATAAGTTATTATGTTCATTATTATTTACATTTAATACACTAAGGTGTTTTTCCCTATCAGTTGTCAGTCCTTCAAGCACCACTGTTACAGAGACTCCCCCTACAAATTTTGAGAACTATCTCTGTAACTTCTCACAATAAATTTTGTGGTGAATCGAAATCTTAAATATAGATGTTAAAGATGGTAAAACTGTTGGTTTTGTCATGGATGTACCACCTATCTTGTTCTAATGTAGTTTATGCTTTTTGGCGGAAGGGCGTGGATGCCAGATAGCTTACATGTGAGGCAGCCATCTTAGTTCTGGCAGCTATGATTAGTTTCAAGTAGAACTCCTGTACAATATGGAGTTGATTACATATATCTATAGTCGGCAGTGACTACTTATAAAAAAATGTCGAAAAATAGCAGTTTCTTGTATGGCAACCCCATTAGTATTTTTTTTTTTTTTTTGAGTATGGTATATTATAGCAGCCACTTTTATACATACTCTGTAAAAGTTTCAAGTGTCTATTATGGTGTAAGAGATTTAGCCCTGTGACAGACGGACAGACAGTGGAGGTTTAGTAATAGGGTTCCGTTTTTACCCTTTGGGTATGGAGCCCTAAAAAAGATTTCCATAGCATGTTACTGAAATTCCATGCCACTCATCATCAGCTGGCAGACATAGATAAGTATAGATATCTCACCGCCTTGTAATTGAAGGAAGTCATTCAATGACTTAAATGGCTGACGATCCTGTCAGCCATTTAATGGGTGTAATTTAAGCGGAATAATGCCGACATGCGCAGTCAATTGCTGCAAAAACACGAAATCGAAGAAAAAGTGCGGAGAAATATCGTTTTATTCGTAAATGATCTAAAAACTACATTTTTTAATATTTTTCAAACATTAAAATAGATGACAGTGACAATTTCAATTGTCTAAACTGGTTACATTTTCTTGTTAGGAGTGAGTAATATTTACTAACCTATGCTGGCAGGTAACAAAAAGCTCTGATACTATAGTCCTTGTGGTGTAAAATCAACAAAGAACATGCAGTGCAGTTCAAGTGCGTACGCGCTGGGTGTACGCGCAAACAAGCGTTGATTTATGTCGTGTGACGCACGCCTTATCTACGGGTCATGATGCACTGGGAGGAAACTTTCCTTAATGATAGTATCTTGTTAGAAATAAGGGTTGCTTGTTTTGTAGTGCAGGAGTTACGTAAGGACATTAAGGCCAGGATAGACACCGAAAATAATATTGGTAGTTATGATGCACTATTACCTACTAATAGGATATTTTCCATAATTATTGCGGAGATCGGCTTTTTAGAAAAAAAGAATTGATTTTTTAAAGGTGCTTTTTAAAGGCTTTTTTAAACTTACGCTCCAAATCCAAGGACTAATATCTGTCTTTAATATTTAGTTGTTTCAAAATTTAATCCGAAATCCTTAATATCACTAAGCCCTTTCGAAAACCCGAATTCGATTTCAAAGACACCACCGTCACACCTATTTCTGCCTTATAACAGTGTTCAGCGCTGCTGTTTTGGTTTAAACGATATGAAATAACAATTCAACTTATTCTTCAGATTTAACAACAAATGTGGTCGATCACAGATAGAACGCTAATCCTATCTGGGGTTGATTGCAGATATCCTTGAGCGGCAGTGGCCACTTACCATGGACTTCATACTCTACTACTTCTACATTATATTAATAACTGTTATGAACGAAGATCATACAATGAAATAGATAATTATTGTAACAACATAATCATAAATTATTCGAATGGACTCTATAACGACATTTACATGCATTTACCGCGCTTAATGTGTTTTTAAGCGTATAAAGATATGGAAAGCGTAAGAGTATTGTATCAATATCTCATGTGCACGTCATAACTGCACTAACGTAATACGGTACACGTAAACGTAAAGTTGGTAAGCGTTGGTAACTTCGTGCCTACAAACTACCATAATAATAAATCGTCAGAAAATTTATCTCTATCGACACATAATTCTTCCCTTTCCTCAATTAACGTTTGGCCTAAAGCCCGCGTAATTGAGATCTTTACCCAAAACTTTGTTAAAAATATATAAATAATAATAATAATATTCTTTATTGTACCCAAAAACAATAGAATACAAGAATAAAAACATACAAATATTGAACGATACAAAAGGCGGCCTTATCGCTAAGACAGCGATTTCTTCCAGGCAACCTTAGGGTGAGGAGTTAAAGAGTGGATGATTATAAGAATAGGTAGGGTGCAAATAAATAATAGTTAAAAATCTACCTACATAATACATAAAAACAAGTAATACCATTAAACATAATCTTTTTTTTATAACAAGAAAATCGGTTGTCTGTAAAGACGGTTTACTGACGATAGTTGAACGTGACAACGTCATAAGAAAATACTGATGGAATGGTTGCATTTTTCAAAAGAAAATTGTAATTTTATTTGCTTGATAGATATTTTGTGTGGATATAGAGAAGGAGGTAAATACGCGGATTGTGCCTCTTTGTCGCTTGCACTTCAAACCTTAAATGGAACGCCTCAGAGCGAGGTAACGCCGCATGAGTCATGTTTTTTGGTGCGTGCGGCCGTTTCCATCGAATTATAAGACGTTGTCACGTCAATAAGTAGCAAACTAGCATGCAGTTCACCTGACGGGAAGTAGCTGTTGCCGCCCATGGTCAACAACCCCACATAATGTAAGTATTCAAACTGAAATCGCCCATAGTTGCGATGCAGGATAGCAATCCTGAGGAGTAAGTCGGAGCTTTGCGGATAAGTCGTCACCCTTCTTCCTTCTTGCTTTGTAATCCGCAATGCTGATGCACATCACACCCATGCACATGTATAATCAACCCCAGATAGGATTAGATATTCCTACCTGAAGTCGGCCACAGATGCGCCGTTACCCCTGAGGACTAAGCTGGAACGTCTCGGAACAGTCTGTCTCCCTTACAACACCCTTCAAACCGGAACACAGCAGCGCCTAACACTGCTGTTATTAGGTAGAAATAGGTGTGGCGGTGGTGCCGCCGGAGTCGAACCACAAAGGGTTCTACCACCTACAAAACCTCCTTTTAATGATTTCTTACCATCTGCCTCTATTTCCGGCTATGTGTAGAGCATAGGGTGCATAGAACAGAGGTTCTTCCTAAAACTGATCACAAAGACGTTGTCACTCCTGAGGACTAAGCCCCTTCATAAGTTAGCCTAATGCCGATTGTTTTAAAATTTCAAGGACTTTTGATTAATCGATCTAATTAATCAGTTACCATGCCCACCCAAAGAGAATTCTTAAGATAAATTAAGTCTTTAGCGGTTATCCGTACAAAGACTGAGTATTTATTTACCTGCATATTGTGACGTCACGTTTGTCCTCATAATAACCTTATCTAGAAATTGCTGAAATTAATCTCGTTGTCAATTTTGATTATGTAAAATAACAAGCGATAATGATGTCAATAATCCTTTGATTCCGTTTGTTCTGTGTCGTTACTACGTGTTCTCGATCGAAAGTTATTTTCAAATGACGCATTAAGAAAATATAAATGACGGTCCACTATCATAATTCTATTATAATATGACATTTAATTCATTGAAATATAAATAAATTACGTCAATCAGTGATGAAGAAAGTAATGTTTTTTTTTACATAATGGAGAAGCAGTAAACGAGCGTTCATTCCACCTGTTGGTTCAATCAATCTCGGATAAGATTAGAGTCCTGCATTAGGTCGGCCATAGATGCGTTGCTTCCTATGAGAACTAAGTTGGACAGCCTCGGACAAGAATGACTCCTCCACCGCAACCTTCAAAACGGAACACAGTGCTTAAGGCTCGTATTACGTTGTAAGAGGTGTGGTAAGCACCGTGTCCAAAGATATTTTTTTTGTATGTACTCGTACTAACAACAGTGTATTTCTGAAGGCTAATGAATATAGTGAGTATCGAGTGACTTTATCATAAACAGTAGCAGAATACAATTAGTTTTTATCAAAAAGATCCGTGTTCATATCGCTCATAAATTTATCAGCTTTATTTATTATGGCAATACCCGTTTCACCTTTAATGTGACCTGAAATCCCTTAATCCATTCTGATTTGCGTAATTATGTAAAATGCTTCAAGGTCATTGATAGATTACGTTAAATTTAAAATATTAAGAAGAATCCTTTTTTTGTTAACGAGGGGGAAACCTTCAAAAGGTACCCGGTGCCGTGGAAGCGACACAGGGTTATGTGGGAGTCCGCACTAAAACCCCTCAGTGGCCGTCCTCGGTGCTGCGTAGAGGACTTCGGGATCTCCAAAGGAACGCAACCGGAGTCCTCTTAGCGCGTTGCCTCGTCGGCTCCGCCCAGGTGAGAATACCGCTCGCCACATCGTCTGGTATGTACGACGGTGTGTGCGACCACACATACTGCCGTCCATCCTGGAGTCGCTGGCCGGGCAAGTCGAGCTCCCACTCTTGCTGTCCGCAACCCCGGAAGCCCCGTTTAGTTGCCTCTTACGACAGGCAGGGGAATTGAGAAGAGTCCTAATATGAGTTTATAGCCGTACCTATCAGCTTTTTAATAATGAAGTAGTAAACAAAAATGTAATGCACCTGATGGTGAGTGGTCATTACTGACTTGAGGCCGATCAAAGTTCGAATACAGGTGTAAGCACTTTAAATGGCAAATATTAAAAAAATACTGACAGACATTTTATTTACTTAAAATAATTATTAGACTTGTGATAAAAAAAAAATAGGTATTGTATGTTAATCTATCGTTTTTATTCAACGTAATTATTATGACGTAGATAACGTACATTAATTAAAAGCCAGCGATGCGAAAACATTTTAAATAAGTCTACATTTAAAATGGACTTTGATTATCAAGGTTATCATTATATATGTAGTTATTTACTCTCATAACCCTATAATGTAAATCTACGCCAGTTATTAATATACAATCTATTCAACTATCCCATGAAAGATAGAAATTCGATGATTGCAATTTAATGTCAAAGTACTTGTTACAAAAAAAATCCGACTAAAAAATAATGAGATGAGTTAAATTAGGCTAAAAACTACGCACTTCCCAATTAATAGACACAAGATTAGTTATCTTAGTACGCGATTATTTTTTCTTCATTTCCATACATAGTGCGTAGTTGATTTGTATTGTTGATTTTATTAGAATATCTATATGTAAATATTGTTATTTCCATGGTTCCATTTACTACTTTATTATATTAATCTATGAAATATGTTTTGTTTGCAATAAAAAGAGCTTGCTGTTCATATGGTTAATTAAATACTGGAAACCCGTTTTTAACAATTTGGTCTAATGGTTGAAACTCGGCGTCTTAAACGATGAGTCAGCTTGGAGGTTTTTGTTTACAAAGTTTTGAGTGTATTGAAAATTAATTATCACTTGCTTAAACGGAGAAGGAAAAGAAAGTGAGGAAACCTACACGCCCGAGAGATTTTTTAAAATGTTTTCGAGTCCCATGCCCATTTATGGAACAATAAAGGGTTGCCGACGAAATGGCTGAAACAAATTTCATGATTTTCAAGCTAAAATAAGAGTGGCTAGACAAAATACTACATATTTTTAATTTAAACCATGGACTCCTATCTTCTCCTCCTCCTTATCTGTACCCACAATATGTCCTTTACTTAAAATCTCTTTTTGCATCGTACATGTTCGAATGTAACATATACAAACAATCTGATTGGCTATTTATAGATCACAGGGCAGGTGGTGACAAGGAATCAGTATCTGATCACGTTATTCAACTAACGTCATGAGAACCCAGTAAATAACTATGTAGGGTAGGCGGCAAAGGTTATCTGAGCACGCTGTGACGCAAAGATCTAATGTGATGGAGTTAGCTGACTCTAAGAGACGTGAAGAAAACAAGTGAAATTCCATATTTTCTTTGGCAAGTACTTACTTAGTCCGTTGGCTCATAGACCCGAAGTGAATCTTGGTCTCCGATATGAGAAATCGCCATTTCCCGATCCTGTCCAATTTCTTGCTAGTTGTGCGGTCCTAGCCTAAGGTCCTTGACTGCTTCGTCTTTCCAGCGGTATTTTAGACGTTAGGGTCTTTGGCAAGTGAAAAAGTTATTTTTTTAAAGGTGGTTAAAAGGTGGGATAATTAGTATAGATCGACCGGGGAGGTACCGCCGCCGCACGTATTTCTAGCATGCTTTTGCATTTTGTGGAGGAGCGTCGTGAAGCAGTTTCGCATTTCTGTGAAAGGGTATGGATGCTAGCTGAATTACATGTTATATGAGGCCGTAATCTTACTCTTTGAAGTGTCCTAATCCTAACTAATATTATAATTGCTAAATTGAGTTTCCAGTGTAGCAACACTATCACACTTTAACTACGCAACCGAATATCATGAAATTTTGTATACGCTGAACCCCTGACAACGTGTATACATCATGACATGCCAAAGCTACCTTTAATTCCGTAGAAACTGTTCCCGAGGGATATATGAAAACCTCTGACCGCGAGCGAAGCCGCGGAAAAAAACGCTAATAAATAAAAAATTGTGTACGGAACTATATTTTCTAGTAGAGGCATGTGTGGAAAACTATTGCATCGAATTATCACGCGCACGACAGTCCCACTGACCTCTGCGATGACCGACATACCCATCAGAGATGTTTATACGCGAAATGTATTTATAAATTAGCTATCGTAATAACAGATTTGCTAGGAAGCACTATGTATAATTGGTACACATTGTCGATAAAGTTATATGTGCCCATTAAATTTGCGACTCAATGCGTACATAGATTAATATATACGATGCTATCTTCTAGGGGTTTCACATTTTGCTCGTATGTACCTTAACTGTTAGTTAGGGCCAGCTCTATCCCTGATAAGGATAGACCGAGATTATTTCGGTTTTATCAACATTGGGTGCTGTTATACACTTTTAAATGATCCCTTTCAGAGATAGATTATTAATAGTCATAATTATTAAATAATGTTTTTTTTATTGGCAAGTATACCCAGGTTTACTTAATACTCGAAACTGCGGTGCTAAAAAATCACATTAATTTGCTATCTTAGGACTTTGACCGTTTTAAATGTTAACTTCGGACGTTCTTGAGTGCAGGTCCAAGGCTCATGAATTACGAGGACAATCAGTATGAGTTAAATTATAATACGATTAACCCGAAAAAATTAAAATGGAGTGCAGGTCCAATGTTCATTAATTACTAGAACAATAAGTATTACCTAAATGTATTATAATATAATACGTACTAATTGTATAAGTACGAAAATTTTCAAATGAAACTTGCACTTGCATGTGAGGCACATGACACCTAATAATAAGAAGCTAGAACATTATTATGGGTCATTAAGTCCGCATACATCGGATGTGTGCAATTGATAGGATCGACGTGGACCGGCCCTACAAGAACTTGGTCGGCACTTCACATCTATACAGGTTTTGTGTACCAACCCTTGCTATTATTTTGTTGATTTATATTCTCGCAGTATGTTGAGGATAATCCAGAAAGTATTGTTTTTTTATCCCACTCTACGGGGTTATATGTTTTGTATATATGTAATGTATGTATGTAATGTATGTATGACGACTCACGCGGTAGAGCGGTCACCATACCGGTCTGACGCAAAGAGGGTCCCGGGTTCGATCTCCGGCCAGAAAGATATCTGATTGATGAATTTGGATTTCTCTTCTGGGTCTGGGTGCTTGTTTGTTCATCTTTGTGTGTGTCCACGGCACCCATGACACAGATAATCATAGTGTGGGGGCTGTGAGTGTAGAAAGAGTCTTTCTTCTCATTCTTTGAGATACAGCCCAAACGGCTGATTTTACGACGACGGATTTTAATATGAAGTGTTATTGGATTCGTCTAAATTGTGTGAATGACATGGGCATATAGCTTATGTCATTCCCATATATTTGTAAATTGTATTGTGTATATTTTAAAGCATCGGGGTTCTTGTTTTACAATGATTAGGTATGTACGAGTATATATTCATTTATCTATAATGGTTATTGTATTAATTTTAATTATTAATCACTCATGATCAATTTAATGCATTCATATTTGACACTATTAGACATATTTTGCCGCAGTCAAACTACAAGGAGATCACACCTTGAAAAATAACAAATTGGTGATAATACGGCCTTAATCTATAAAATCACAATAAATAAAAAACGTCTATAGAAATATATTCAAAAGGGCATGGCGTTAATCATGTGTTATGAGAACAAAAGACCTAATTGGCTTTACCAATTTATGTGCTAATCGTGATCAGTGATTGCGACTTAGTCTTCGATATTTTAAACTAATTTAAATTAAACTGATGGAAATTTTTAATAAATATTTATTCGTCATAGATAAATCATCACTTGTGTAATTCGTATTTAGCCTATGTGATCGCGTGATCACATTCGGTAGAGTCGCCATCAATATCGGCGAAAATGGAAGAATATCCTTGAATCTCTGAAGAGCACGTTTATATAGTGATTTTTAATACCTGATTATGTATGTGTGTAATTATATTTTCTTTTCACAATAATAAACACATCTTTATTAAAAGCTACTCTATGTGGATGCCGCCTTTTTTACGAGGGGGAAACCTTCAAAAGGTACCCGATGCCGTAGGAGGGACGCGCAGGGTTATGTGGAATTCTTACCGCACTAAAACCCTCCCGTGGGCGTCCTCCGCGCTGCGTTGACGGCTCCGGGATCTCCAAAGGAACGCAACCGGAGTCCTCTTAGCGCGTTGCCCCGTCGGGCTCTACCAACACTACCAACTTTATGTATTTTTAACTTTTATCCATTCATTGAAACGTCTTGGGCTAATTGGTAATATCTGGAAATCTAACAAGTTCTTCAAGGCAATTATCGAGATAACTCATAGTTAATGCCGCAATACTCTTCACGCCCTTATTGTCTTGTGAAATGTTCTCAACATCCACAGGATAATTATATGTAATAAATTATGCATAATTGTCTGCTGATATTACGCAATCTGTATTGTTAACGGATAATTTTATATTTTACTTGACTTTTTTATAATATAGAAGCAGCAGACAGCATGGAGTCCATGTGATGGTGAGCGGTTACTGCCGTCCATTAAAATCTGTAATCAACCCCAGATAAGATTTAATTCCTACTTGTCGGCCACAAATGCGCTGCTATCACTAAAGACTATGTTGGAATTATTTGGAATGCCTCGAGAAAGGATTTCTTCCTTACCTTTAAACCAAAACACAGCAGCGCTTAACACTGCTGTTATTAAGCCGAAATATGTGTGGCGGTGGTGCCGGAGTCGAACCATAAAGGGTTCTACCACCTTCAAAATTGACTTGCTTAGAAGTTCCAAAATATTATAGTGCGTGTAATATTTTACTCTTCCGTTTTGACCCTTTTGAAGAGATTAATGGGTTTTATGCCCTGTGTGTAGCTACATATTGAACGTTTCAAACGTGAATCGTGAGATAAAATAATATTTTTACACGCTTTATATTAGCTTCACTTGTATGTTTGTCAGTGAGTAACTCCGTTTTTCAGTAGAAAGAGATCAACATACATCCTTATCTTACCCTGCATGTATGAAATAATTAAATAGAATACTTTTCTACTTTTAGTTGATTTTATCATAAAAGCGTGTTTTTTAGTTTTTTGAACTATATTTATTCTATATAATGTGTATTACATTATATAGAATAAATATGTAAGTAACGTGTATGTGTATTAATAAATGTTGTAAGATTCAAGATGAGGTGTATGCTAAGTACATTTTTGGTGCCCCAAAATGCGGGGACCCGGACAAAAAATGAAATTGAATTAGGTCTTACCTGTCAGCTATTTCAAAATGGCATACTTGTTTGCGGTTGTATTAATTTTATATGTTTTTAGATACCTTATTGACATTTTACAATGTACTTACATCACTTCGTAGTGTGTTAAATCTTACCTACCATCTGTTTGCCGTGTTGCCGTTATTTTAATAATTCTAGAACATAAAGATTCTATTCATATCATTGTAGTGCATATTTATACCAAACTAGTGGGCCCGCGGCTTCGCCCGCATATTAAGGAAATAATATGACATACATAAAACGGAAAATTTGTACCTGCATTGGAATGACAGTGGTGCCATCTGTCGAAAATTGGTCTTACACCCTCCCAAACTCCCAAACCCTGGTGGGCTCTTGGACAACAACTTTGCTAAAGATCATCACTTGATCCAATGCATAGTTTCCGATTCTATAACCACTTACGAATTAAAAATTAATTAAAAAAACCTTTTCCCTCGGCCTAAATTGTGAAACTAAACCATTCTCAAGTCCCCTTGAACACACACAACAAATTCCATCAAAATCAGTCCAGTCGTTTAGGAGGAGTTCAGTGACATACACACGCACATAAGAAATATATATATAAAGATAGTAATCAATTTTCGCATATGAAACATTTAGTCTCCTCCAATTCGACCTTCATTCATGTTTGATAAATGAATGGTGTAATGGAGATAACGAACGTGAATCACTCAAAATGTGTTTTTGTCGGATTATTTCGCATTGTTTAAAGTTTTACTTAATTACTGTAATCGAGGCAGGCTGACTTTACCTTGAATATTTCTTTGTGTATCAACTACAATGTCTACAGGATTTGAATCAGTTGAAGGTGGTAGAACCCTTTGCGGTTCGACTTCGGAGGCGCCAACACCTCGCCTATTACTGCATAATGCTAAAACAATTAAACTTTTATATAATGATAATGAATGAATATAATAAGTAATTAATAATATATGTATACTAACACATTGGACTACATTTACTAACGAATTAGGCATTCCTGTAATGTTAGTGAATATGATGTAATAATAAATAAATAAATAATAAAACAGCGTTAAGTGTTGCTGTGTTCTGGTTTGAAGGGTGTCGTAACAGATACATAATATATCGGCCTAGCAATATATTAATGTAGGAAACGAGCATGTAACCCACATCAAGTTAATGATCATTGTCATGCATGGACAATGGACATCTGTAACCAACTGTAAATAAAATTGGTTCTAAGGCCACAAATGCATTGCTACCGCTGTCTACCTTATACCTTATAAGTTTGATTGTCTTCTGTTTCTCATTTACCATAGCACAGAAACACTATAATCAACATCAGGGACGCGGCAGTGCTTCCGCCAAGTCGAGCAAAAGTAAAAAAGGCATACTCGTAACTGTCTTCTCCCCCTAATTATATTTTGTTTACCCTGTATTTTATTTATATCGTTCTATGATTTGTAATGTTAAGATCATTTTGAGAAGATTTAAAGTTCATTTTGTTTCCTTTTTTAACTACAATTTTGTGATTTATATTCTTTCTACCTATAACATGGTGTCTGTGACCTGGTCGGTTGTCGGTGTGCTAACGCCTACGTATTGCATGTACCTACGTATGTTGCATGTCGGCACGATGGAGACCTATCAATTACAGCGTTAAGCAATTGTCGGCTCACAATTGTGTCGTTGGCGACCGCGCACCACAATGCATGCCCGGAAACCTCTAACTGAGCCTTTTCAAACGTAACTACTGGTCATGTAAGCGTTGATTCTGGAAAACAAGAAATTAGTGTTCGAAACGAATTTTAGTTAGGTCCGTTTTTTATATAATAAAGGAGCAGCAGACGAGCACGCAGTCTTAACTGATGGTATGCGGCTAATGCCGCCTATGGTCATATGCAATCAACCCCAGATATTCCTACCTGAGGTCGGCCACCGATGCGCCACTGCCCTTGAGGACTAAGCTGGATCGCCTTGGAAAAGTATGTCTCCCTTACATTTACAGAACACAGCAGCGCTTAACACTGTTATGAGGCAGAACCAAGTGTTGCGGTGGTGCGTCCGGAGTCGAACCTTAAAGGATTGTACCACCTATAAAATGTATTTATCCATTGGACCTTCGAATGTAGAAGGTCCAATGTAGGTACACGGTATATAAGAGGTTACGTGGATTAAATTATCCAACCAAACGAATTCATGTGAATGCATAAAACAATATAAAAAACTAATTATTCAGCACGAAAAACGTGGGGGCATTCGGAAGATAATTGATGTATTATAGTTGCCATATTATGGTGAAAATTATGTGAACTGATGTGGGAGTTATTTTTCTGATAGTTTTTCTAAAAACAACTTTGCATCGTGCGCCCCACGATTTTGTCTAAATTATTTTCTTATTATTATTAGTTCGTTATATAGACGTGGTAGGTATAATATTTTTGTTTCTCGAATTATGTTAAATAAATAAAGTTAAGAGTTTTTTTTATTATATTTTCGGTATTGTAATGCGAATCTGATTTATGTTTAAAATTCCAAGGCTAAGGTCATCGGCTAATGTAAAATTATTATGAAAATTCCATCCGAACAGACAAGACAATGATAATAGGTAAATGTTTTTGCATTATGTTTTTACTAAATAATCTTGTAACATAAAGTCCAAAAACAGCTCATCGCACTGCTTAAACTGATGTATGAAATCACAAATGACTTCCTTATATAACGATCAAAATATTAAAAAAATATTATTCGAAGTCAAATTATTATTTTTACTAGAATAAAATTTTATGTTATAGGTACCAACAATGTCAAACAAAACAGTCAAATTATTATTTTTACTAGAATAAAATTTTATGTTATAGGTACCAACAATGTCAAACAAAACAGTCAAATTATTATTTTTACTAGAATAAAATTTTATGTTATAGGTACCAACAATGTCAAACAAAACAGTCAAATTATTATTTTTACTAGAATAAAATTTTATGTTATAGGTACTAACAATGTCAAACAAAACAGTCAAATTATTATTTTTACTAGAATAAAATTTTATGTTATAGGTACCAACAATGTCAAACAAAACAGTCAAATTATTATTTTTACTAGAATAAAATTTTATGTTATAGGTACCAACAATGTCAAACAAAACAGTCAAATTATTATTTTTACTAGAATAAAATTTTATGTTATAGGTACCAACAATGTCAAACAAAACAGTCAAATTATTATTTTTACTAGAATAAAATTTTATGTTATAGGTACTAACAATGTCAAACAAAACAGTCAAATTATTATTTTTACTAGAATAAAATTTTATGTTATAGGTACCAACAATGTCAAACAAAACAGTCAAATTATTATTTTTACTAGAATAAAATTTTATGTTATAGGTACTAACAATGTCAAACAAAACAGTCAAATTATTATTTTTACTAGAATAAAATTTTATGTTATAGGTACCAACAATGTCAAACAAAACAGTCAAATTATTATTTTTACTAGAATAAAATTTTATGTTATAGGTACTAACAATGTCAAACAAAACAGTCAAATTATTATTTTTACTAGAATAAAATTTTATGTTATAGGTTTTTTTTTTTTATATGTAACCTAACGAAAAGACAGACGGGCTGCCTGATGGAAAGCAATCACCGTCGCCTATGGACATTTGCAACACCAGAGGAGTCTCCAATGCATCGCCGGCTTTGAAGGAGAGCTCTTTTTACACTCCTCTTGAAGAGCCCCACGTGCCCCAGTGGAGGACCGCCACGGGTCCAGTTGATGTGGATGGAACTTCATCCTTCGGCGAGTGGTGCAATGAAGGAAAGGCGACGTAGGCACCAGATCAAACAGTTCCTCAGAACACTCACCATTGTAAAGTCGGTAGAACACGCAGAGGGAACCTATGTCCCTCCGAAGGCTTAAAGGTACTAACAATGTCAAACAAAACAGTCAAATTATTATTAGTCAATGTATAATTTGGAGTTAAACTAAATAATTAAAACAGAAGGTCATATTAACGCACGATGTTGAACGAATAAATGAATTTTGATAACTCTGACCTTTCTAGACGATTCGTACTAGAACCTTGTGTTTAGCATTTATGCGCAAAAGAAACTAATTGGTAGCGTCATTATCTGACGGAGTATTTGGATGTCAACAAAAACATAAATATATCTACATACTCTACCTAAAAGCCCAGAAATGGTAGTATTAGCGCCGGCGAACAAGGCCTGTACCCCGTATATCTTTGAGCGCCGGTCGCAGTTACTGTAGACGCTCGAAGCAGCAACTAAACGCGAAAAATGCGGCGCAGTCACTAAAACACGGGTTATAGCGAGACGAGTCGAGGACTCTAAAGCATATAAAATCTTTGAAGTTTAGTCTCCGATGAAAGACAAAAGGCCAGAGTACTATCTGTTCCCCTGGTGAAAACATTCATGTGAAAACAACAATGATGATTCGGCAATTCAAGGTTAATTTCAGATGATTTGACTGTGGCTATCTCGTACTTAACTTTAATTAGACATCTAAATATATTTTTATCCATACCATACTGCTCTATATCTAATGAGACGAATTAAATTAAAATAAAATAGTGTCAGTAAACAGACAGACAGTAAACAGTTCAAAGAAAACAGATAAGTTAGATCAAAGAGAAAGCGATAAAATTATATAAAAAACGAATTTCTTCAATAGAAACACATTAGATCTAATGGATATTGCAATCGAGGAAGTCGTCAGCGTCATCCAGATAGCCATGTCCTACACCGCATCGCCACTTGCAACACTCAGTTTCATAACTGATGTGTTGGCTATTGTATACAGGGTGAATTTTTCAAACGGGCCTTCAGGGCCAAATCCGAAACTATAAAGAAAAAATGCTGAAAGGAGTTACGAGGCCGATTTTGATAAAAACTAAAACTGCATTATTACTTTTTTTAAATAACTTTTTCCCTAGCCGGGAATCGAACGAGTTCATTGTGAAAAAAATTACACCCTCTATATTATTCCACTATCTGATAGTGTCGCTTATAAGGATCAAAATCTGGGAAGTAATGCTAAGGCACCATGTAATGTAATGAAATGTATAGGCATCATGGCGGCATATATTCATTAAAATAACAAATATTCTCTCTTATGTTATTAAATGTTCCTCTATCAGGTCTTTCCTCTCTGAATTTGAAGGTGGTAGAATCCTGCGACAGTAGTCGCTTACCATCGGGTGGACTGCATGCTCGTCTGTTACTTTTATTTTATAAAAAAGAAGAACAGAAAAATTACGTTTACTCGTACTAATGTTTATCGTGCTTTTTTGTTTTGCAATTCTTTTCAGATTCTACACATCTTTGAAAAATAATCTGGTTTCCTTATGTGATCTTTCGCCGACATAACAGTGAAACTGGCAATCATCCTTAGTATATTTCATAAATCTTTATTCTTCATCGTGTCCTGCCTCTTTCCCCTCAATATCATATTCTTTTTTCTTATTACGTACGATGATTACCTTAAACTGATTTTGTGATTTATTAGGTTCTTTTCATGACTAGCAATCCTTAATAAATCAGCGTGCATCGACATCATGCACTAGATAATATTGAGATTACGGGTTTCGTTATCAGATTTGCGTGTTTTAAATTAAAACATCTTTGTTTTATTCCGGAAGGTTAGTATTCTACATACATTGTTCTTATTTTACTTTAATATTGCTTCCGGAAACCTACAAATTCCTTCTAAACATAATTTATGTTCATATAATTTACTCATAGGCTATTAATCTTTCTTATATCAGCTTTATTATGTAAAGTTAATTATACAATAATTTATCAAGATTTCGCAGAATCTTATACCTCAATGACAAATGTAGACATCTCTGTATGTTGCAATTTTTATGCTAGGTAGAAATAAAAAAACATTTGAACATATTCCTTTAGCCTGTTAAAGCAACTATTGGCCTTGTATCATTCATAAATTATACTTAATTTTAGAAAATTGAGTAAACTAGTATTTGATACTTTTTAGTTTATTAATAGTAGTATTCGTAAATTAATAAAATACTTGTTTTATATTAAAATGTCTGTTGCCTATTCTCACTTATAAACATGTAATTGAAAATTATGTATAAGTGTGATTAGAAAATATTGTTGTTCCATTGTATTCGGCTAAATCAAGATTAAAATATAATCCTTTATGCATGCATGTATTTTTAATATATTTTCTTATTATTCCGCTAATTATCCATATCTTATCTCTATCTAATCTCATATCTACAAAACGCAAATTAATTTTGCAACGACACTTATCCTTATTAACAAGCCTTGAATGTCCGCGCGATGGTAGCGCAACGATACATCACCTCGCAATTCAAACACCTGTCAACGACGAACTGTCATAATTTCTTTCCTATTGTGATCGTCCTATCAGCGCACGAAGCGCGCCATTCGAGGTGCAAATAGCCACATTGATGGCGCACAGCGTACCAGCTCAGTTTCGTTCGGACGGTGCGCGTGGGCCGACGTCGCGCCCCGTCACAAATTCGGCTGACGTTGACGCGATATTATGTAAAAATTCACCTCAGCCTCGTTTTTTAATTCCGTTTCATCCAAGTGCATTTCTAGTACATTCTCTTTTTATACCTGTTCTACTGTTATTAATATAGTGCGCGCCAATTTCGTACGCCTTGTGGTCAGATTTCTTAAGGTAAACGTTGTCTGCTCTCAGATTTTTAACTAAATTGCAGACGGTAATAATTATTAACACTATATCCGGAATAAAACATACTATGTGGTTAATGCTGGCCTGTCGATTTCTCTTTCGCGCACGCGATTCACCGGCTAAACACGTTGGTATTTTAGATGGTTTCGTTCAAGAATATATTTGCTTGCTGAACAAAATCAAAACTTGTTCCATTACGTCGGATCATTGCATATGGAGATTAAATACTTCTTATAACTCGCATAACAGAACACGGTCACGAGCTGTTTGTTTTCATTTTTAATTCATGAGAATGTTCAGTTCTTGTTGGATGCTAATTGTTGACCTAACTGTTTTATGGTATTTTAAGAATTCTTTTATATTTCTATGTCACAAGTCGACGATCCCAATCAAGTAACTGTACGATACGTTAGCGATTACTAACTATTCGCGTGCCTGATTACAATATTTAATATGCTGTTGTATCATGACTGTGTGCCATACATAATAAGTAACCAATTCCAATCGCATGGCAACGCTGAAATTTCTACGCAATGTTTTAAATAACTATATTGTATTTACCTTTATAACTATATTTATGTGTCTTGGTCTGAGAACGATAATGGTTAAAAATTTAGCCTCACATTTTACATTTAGATTTGTTGTCCCAAGCCACTGTTTTTTGAAGTTATATGGAAAATATTTAAGAGACCCATATGTCTGCGAGTTTTCTACAAAATTTTCAACGATGTTACAGCTTCTCGCTAGACCAATGTAGAGGGTTATGGACTCATCTTCTCATATTTTGAAAGATGCCCAGATATTAATGATGATGAAAATTTTATGTTGAACGATTTTACTTTTCGCACTATTACATAAGAGCTCAAAGTGCCCTTGACTTCAATATTCGGCAAGTTCTGGGTCCATTTGGAAATGTCGTAGATCAGGTTTAAAATTCGGTTAATAGTCTTTCATTGCTACAAAGCAATCTAAAATTTGCTATCCTGCAATATTTTAATCAATTTGGCTTAAAGATTACTCTAACTTATTAGCTACATCACCAATGCGTATTATTAGGATGGTTCAACTCGCCTTATTTCTAATATTTGTTATTTTAACATTATAAAATATATTGTCATACATATTTCTTAAACAATGCCCTTAAGGTAATTAGGTTTCAATGTAAATTACGTAGATTGACCTGGCGTAAACTCCAGTACAATAAACTTTTAACTACTGAGAACGCAATTAAGACTGAAAATAAAAATTAACATCCTTTTGAGTTTGCTTTTATAGGTTGCTACCGCTGATATAACTACTTTATTTTCATTGTCCCTTAACTGTAGTTGATATACTTCACATTTATATTTATTAGGCAAACATTTCATTAGGTATTATGTAAATAGGGCCTTCAACATGCTTGCAATTCTTTTGTGGTCGCATACTTTGTCACTGGTATCACGTGGTGGTAAATATCCTTTTGTTGTTTACTCTTTGTCATCACATATTCTCTTTTATTCTCATGCGCTTTGTTATTTGTCAAATAATAAATGTCTGCTCATCGAAGTACAAAGGTTTATGTATATACCTGTCAGCTTTTTGAACTGAATCAAATTCAATCAAATTCAGTCAATATCTTCAAAACTATTGCCATTTGAGTTACATCAAAATTGTACTGTACCATTTTTTTTTAATTGTGCGACATTTATGTGACCAATTTATTCGAATTTCACCTGAACACAAATGACTTGGGATTTATATAGTTATACGTTTCAATTGCAGTAAAGTTTCACTACATGTTGTTTTACAAAAAAAAAATCAAAGTTACCGACAAAATGCATCAAAAATACAACGCATTAAAAACCAATTGATTTATGTCACAGGATTTCAAAATATCACGATATTTTGAAACTCTGATGTATACCTACTGATGCATCCAAACGTTTGTGTCATTGTACGCAAATGAGAGATCGACATAGATAAGTTTTACGCAACTCGAATTTCAATTGGTGTTCAATTGAAAAAATCGTAAAGTTTTAAAGGAAGTTGACTAAAAAGGGGACAGTTATTTCGTGGACGGCCGGGTAAAGAAATACGCGGAACGAATGATAATTGGTTCGTTGGACACACGCCAATATGAAATAAGGGATAAACAAAATATCAACACTATGAAATAACCAACGTCGTTCATGTTTTAGAGATTATCGATAAATAATGACAAAATTTGTTTTTCTTTTCATTTTTTATGATGATCCACTTACCAACTTATCTACTTGTTCTTCTGTCTATATATTTCTCTGCAATTAAAAGTAAAAAAATATTTCCACTTTTGTTTAGTTTTGTCTATTTGGAAATGTCTATTTGTTGTTGGAAATAAAAAAAACCTTAATCAGATTGTATGTCCTACAGTAGATGTACAATTCCATTGCGTTATGTACATCACGTGCTGCCTTCGGACTTTCGACCTATAGGACATGCTCACTAGTTTCTGATAATGTATAAACTACTAAGTTGTTATCATAACTGTTCTCTATTGTGGATTGTGAATCGAAGAAAATCTTTGTCCATTAACACATTTAGAACGAGCTCATGATTTAAATTTAATTAGTGGAATGGGAACTTTTCGATGGGTTCTAATGATTCCATTCAAATCAATTTAATTTTTTTAATAAATCCAAGTTATACATATTTGGATTTATGATTATAGAGAGGAAAATTGACTACATAACATCATATTATTACCACAAAATTTTAGTTGTGTATATATTGCGCAAAATTACGTCGAAATGTGAGCCTACTTTTCGGAGAATCTTTGTAAATAAACATTCAAGTCCTTAATAATCCTCAAATCGCGTTACAGTACAATTTTGTGCTAGTTCAACGTTAATTGTGTATTACTGATTTAATTTAAACAGAGTTAACTTTTGACTTGAAACGTCGTACATTAATTCATCAATAAAAGAATCTACTCTTCGGATTTCAATGAGGACGCAGTGCTCGTTACGTTTGATTCATTTTCATCTTTCTTCGAATTGTAATTTTAGTTTGTGACAGGAAGCTTTGGTGTAAACACCTACTTTTGGTTTCTGTAGTCATACGTGCCGTTAAGAGTCATCATACCTTTTTGGAATTATTTAATCTCGGTACCAAAACTATATTTGTGTATATGTTAACTGCATTTGGTAAAATTCCGTATGTAGTTGTTTAATCGTTACTTGGCTCAAAAATAGAACCTGTTATATCCCTCCATTCTGTATTTACACGTATCTCGTACATCAACATTGTTCAGAAGTAATCTACCTTCTCCTTTATTTCGTCATTGTTTATAGTATATGTTATTGTTTTTATCGCTATAGATAACATGTAATATATTACTCTATTATCAAATTGTTTTGTTACCGCATTACAACTTTCTTTTGACATGTAAGTGTAGTATATTTACATTATCATACTTACCTACTGTTACAAAGTTCTCATGTTCACGTAATGAATGAACTCTGCCCTGTTGAGTGAGTGACTAATGTTTATTAAAATCATGCAGTCTTCAATTACAGAGAGCGTGATATTGCTGATTTTATATGAAATAATCGATACTTTTGGTAATTCATTATTAAATATTTTAATTTTAAATCCGATGGTCTTGATGTATCGACGATATAATTTTGTAGTTATTTAACATGTAGCAGATAAACCATACTTTTAGCATCATTATCATAATGACAAAGTGTTTGGTTAGAATTGAGGAATACACGATCATATTCTTTAGCAATCGTTTTGTTTAAAAATTACGTGTATTTCAATTTTAATTTAAAGTGTCTTAATAGGCACATATTTCCTATCAGATTATAATTGTAATGTTTCAGCTTTATAGTTAAAAAATATTTCTATAATTAACTTGGTTATCTTGCGATATTCGCAAATCAGCCCTTGTACAACATCACAGGCGACCTTTGGTCGGTCGTAGGGCGAAAGTTATCGCGAACCAATTAGGTCGTTGTAGTTATTGTTTTCGTTTCGCGATAACTCACACTGAGTTAGTGCCCGCGTTATCTATCACGCCAGTGCCCATTCGGAGTGAGGAGTCAAACGTTCATGTCTTTGTGATAGAGTAGCTACTGGGTATCGGTCAATTGGATCAGTGTAGCTTCGACAGCGGTCGAGGCAACACCTGCTTCGTGTCGTACGCGGAAGAGAAATCCACAGGCGATGTTTATTAAATTTTAAATCCCTCCAGGGACCATTTTGGAAATAATTGTGGACTGTACGTTGTTAAATAAATTCAAATTGTTCGGTGTTTGAAATTGTTTCAAAATTGATCGGCTAAGTGAATGCTGTAATTGGACTCTTGGAGGCGGTGATGTGAGGGTCGCAGCGAAGATGGACACGATGATGAACGTTTGGACGGTGGTGGAGCACGTGAGGGTGGCCAGCGGTGCCGCTGAACTGGCCATCTTCACCGCCATACTCTACTGGTTCTTTACTTCCAGGTGCGTTGATAAACATAATATTTTGGTTTTTTTTTTAAACTTCTTTTACAAGTCTATAATTTGGAAAACATGACATATTGATGTCTAAAGTTTGAAATTTCGGACTCACATGTTGCAATTTTTTTTTTTTAATTTTATTTTATAATAAAAAAAATGTTTATTTAATTTTAGTTCATTTGGAGTTAATATAGACCTAATTTACACAGTGAAAATATTGCATATAATACTAATTATATTATCTAATCATAAAATTTATAAATCATCAAAATAAATACTAAATGCGCAATAAAATTCTGTTTATCAGGAAGTAACAACAATCATAAATTATTTATAATTAATTATTATTAAAGTGTATTCTCCAACAAATCCATTTTAATTTATATTAGGAATGTTAGTAACAAAACGTAAGAAAATTATATAATTGTTTATCGTACCAAAGTTTTTGTATAAATATGACGCAATTATAATTAGTCGGAAATTTAATTACATATAAGTAGGTAACTAAATCTGCACAAATAATACAATAATTATATAGAAGTAACCGTCTAAAGAAAAAAAATCGGGATTTATTTACCTCTGTGAAAGAGGAATCTCTAAAAATACTAACACATTTCATTAATTGTGTAAAAGTATCAATGTTAAGTTTTAATTTAAAATTCCATTAAAATCTATATAAAGTTTCCATTGAGAATAACGAGAAATGTCTTATTATTTCGGCCACTCTATAAAATCTACCCTTTTTCAAAGTGCCTAATTTCATAAATCGGAGCTCTGCATATGGCCCGAATGACGGACATACCCTTTAATAAATGCAGACTCCCAAGTTTTTATCTGTCTTAATTAGTCATAGTATAATACTGTGAACATCAGCTCATTGCTGAGAACAGATCTGAATACGACGTTTAAGGCTACAGCCCTTACCAGCTATGTTCAGGTTGGTAGACTTCACAAACCTTTGAAAACCTTAAGGAAAACTCTTAGGTTTCACGTTTTCCTTCACCTCGTACTGAAGTTATAATATCATATAATAATAATATCGTTATCACGTTTCTAATACAATGGTTGAATGTAAATTAAATTACCTGTAATTGTTATTGTTTCGAAACGTAAAGAGTTAATCTAATTTTTTGTAATAAAACTTTAGTTTAATTTTATATTCATTTTAATCCATAGATATAATCTCGGTAATCGAAATATCTTTAATTATAATTTTATTTTAAATATTTTTTTCTGTAGTAGATTAGTAAATAATTATAAAGTTTAATATTAATAAATATAATCGGACAAGTGCGAGACGAACTCGAACACTGAGGGTTCCATACCACTAATATTTAACACCATAAATTTTTAAATTGTTGTTTTTAGTATATTTTGTTATCGTTATAATAAATGTTTTGAAATCGAAACTCTTGATCCGATGATGGGGCGACTTTCGCAAATTCGCGGGTGTATAGATATGATATATTTTTTTAAATAATTTAGGCTACTTGTTTAAAATTTAAAATTCGTGCAAGACGGTGCAGCCAAGGCAACGTATGTATGCATGTTTATATGATACGGTATATATACATTGACGACCCACTATCGTACCATAGTACTCATAACATGCCCTCTTTGCAGTAGCATATGCAAATGTGTGTTCGACATAGCGTCGATGATACAACCTACTTACGAGTAAATACCAATAAAACGCGCATTTATGTAAGTGCATGAAGCGTTGGAATCAAACATAAACCTTGAGGTACTTAGGTCATGGTTGAGCAAAATTTAAAAAAAAGCGTGTTAAAAATACACGGGTTTGTCCATTCATAGCAGCGCACTACTCGTATTGTAAGTGCCATCGATACAAATGAGTAAATACCCAGATCCAGAAGAGAAATTGATGTTAACCACTTAGAACCTGGAGTAGCTGGAGATCGAACCCGAAACCATATGTAAGACCAGTATGACGGCTACGTCATGATGATCTAAATCTAAATCTTGTACACTTTAAACAACGTACCAATTGTAGGAATATCAACTCGATCGTTTTAAGTCATTTAGAAGCTAATCAATAACAAACAGACATACCTACATAATTATTTCCATTTGACATACATATTTTCATTATGTGGGGGCACGACAGTGCGCCCGCCAAGTCGCACAGAATATGTTTATCATAACTTTTCAAGTGTTATTGTACAAGCGTTCAAGTAATGCAAGCGTTTGAAAAATGTGTTCCAACTTAGTCTTCAAGCGTTCTAATACTTACGGTTATGTGGTTAATATTATTTTATTAAATCGGAGTAGCTAACGAGCATAGACTGTCTTCTACAATCTTTTTTATTATGTCAATGATGTCACTGATCATACGATTTCAAAAAAAATCATACGACAGAAAATTTTAAAATAAATTAATTTACTTTTAATATTTATATAATTAACTATTGTACTTTATACAATCGGGTCGTTAATAAAAGTTTTAAACTTATAACGAATTAAGTATTTCTTTTGTTCAAAATTTTTGCGCTGTTTTCAATTCGTGTTAAATTTGCCGTGATAAGTTTTTGCCTAGTTAGAATAATTGTTACATAGAGGATGTGAGCATTATCTACTACTTATATCTCAACAAATAAATAAAATGTTAACTGTTTTTCCGTAAACACGAATTAAAATGATAATCAGAACGTTATCAACTAGCGAATTGTAATGATAATAAATATATCAGCTACTTTTAAATATAACTTATGTTACTTCTACAATTTAGATAAATTCAGCGATGCATAATATGTTTCGTTTGGATTGCCCGCAGCATTGCGGGCTAAAGAATAGAAAGACAAACATACATATAGTCGATGAACATTACCGTCTGCAATAACCTTTTTTCGTATTTTCAGATAACCCTTTCATTTCATTCTATTTACATTGCATATAACCATAAAAAAATAATGAATAGTGAGTTATGAAGATCCCTGTCCGTCTCTGATGTCCGAACGCCATATAATTACACAGTGATTAAGGTTTTGTGTGTATTGGCTGAAGTATGACAACAATGTTTATGAACTCACTGATTCGACGCAACACAATCATAAATATCAGGTCACTGAGAAATAAAAATATGAAGACATACATATATGTAAATGCTATGCTTTAGCGTTGTGTCGTTTTTGTTCAATTCAGACTAATATGATCGAGGAATAGAGACATTTTTGTATGTTACAAGCATTCACAATACGAAGTTTTAATATCTTTATTTTTATTCTATGAGTTTTGCTTGTAAGTACCGTCAAAACGTGTCCTATTAAAGTCTTTATTCAGATAAGATCGTGAGGAATAGTGTAATTATGCAAATATATGAAACAAGGCTGTTGTGAAAGGATCATACGGTCATTGTTCATACGATGTGTTAGTGGATTGTGTTTTAGTTTAAACAATGACAGTCGATTGTTATTCCCATACGGTTTTGTAAGCGGCTGATCGATAAGACTCAGGAATAAAGACTTTATTAATTCATCTTTTAATCCACATTCACAGCTACGAAAAAAATGGCGATGGCCATAGGTACTTTGTTTTAATTAATCAAATTATAAAAAATGATGACAGTAGGCATATAAGAAGTTTAGGCGTATTTCATGAAAAAAGACAAAAGAGTGCGTTTATCAAAGTGAACACGCGAAGTGAAACTATTATGAAATAAATAAAAATGTTACATAATGAGACAACACGATACACCGTATCGTATCACATCATACCTAAAAGAAGTAATATATTTAAGGTTACTTTGTTGGTAGCTTTTTCTACAAAACTTGCAACATTTGCTAGCTAACTTCATGGTGTCGATTTTTGTTGTCGGTTGTGTAGAAAATATCACTAATTTTACCTCCCTAAAAGAAGTGTAAGTTCAAAAATATAATCACACTGCATTAGAGGATATCCCTTCAATAGCATCCTTATTTGTACAAAGATCCATGTTCTTCCCATAATATAGGAAAAGGCTCCATACCAATCCATTGCTCCACGGTATGTCGTTTGTATCTATTATACTGATGGATGAATGGATGGATGGAGTAATACTGCACCTGTTCCGTATTATTTGTTATGCCTACATGATATTATAATAATCTTCGTTACTGCGTTTATCTAAGTAGTTCACGAGCACGTTTGTAATATGTGCTTCATCACATTAAACAAAAAAGATAGTGTATTGAATTTGGAATAATTTACATTTCATTCAGTTACATGTGTTTTATTTTTAAAACAAATTAGTTCCCAGTTGTGTTCTATTTGCACATTATTTTTTGTTTACGGGGATGATATTAATCGTTGATATCGGGTTGATCAGAGCGTAATAAATACAACCCCGATTTGATATCTTTATTATGTGGCGGTTTTTGATTCTGATCGACAAATATAATGTTAAGGCACAGTATAAGGATATACAGTAATTTAACTCGGCCCTGACCTTGAATTAGATACCTACGGTTGCGCTGGGCACGGTAACGCGTTAGGGCTGCCTGCCTACAGTTTTTAATTATATCTGCATACTTTACTTTCTTTTTAATTTTTTGATTGTAAATGTTGTATTTTTTTATTTAAACAAATGAATGCTATAGTTAATTATATAGAAAGTGTTGAATGAAAATGCATGTTATGTTTTTTAATATGTATATATTACGTAATAGAAACTATTTTTATAATTGGGTACTTGACAGTTACAACAATAAAATATGAAATATGTTCGACATGATAGCTTATAAATTAACATAAATTATGCAAAATTTAGTTTAATTTTTATTACAATATTAAATAATAATTTTAATTAGAGATGCGCCGAATAGTGGTTTCAGCGAATAACCGAATACCAAATATTATTCGGTTTAACTTTTACCGAACCGGATATTCGGCCGAATTATTCGGTTTACCAATTCATTGTTTTGCCGCGTAAACAGGTTCTAATATTTCTTTTATAGTGTCCATTATTGTCAATTTGCCAGTTACCTGTGTTCATTAAAACTTTGATTTAAGTTGTAAAAAGAAATACTGATTTGAGGTTTAAAATAAATGTTGACTATACTAACTATAGAATCTATACAAATAAATAAAATTTAAGTGTCTGTTTGTAAAGTCAAAATAACAACATTTTACTAAGAGCATATAACATAAAAGGAAAATATAAAATATACGGTATATACGGTACTTATAACGAAAAAAATATTATTTCAAATTTGGTTTGTTCCGGCTAATCTTTAAAATGGCTGTACTAATTTTGATGGGACTTTCACTGGCAATTAGCTGATGTTATAGACAGTAACATAGGCTACATTAATTTTGGAAAAATAATTAGGGATAAGCGCAAAAAAGTTAAATCCCATGAAAACTTTAGAGTATTTACACTTTTAACGCGGGTGAAACCGCGGGGCACAGCTCGTAAGTAATAAATATGTTCTTTTGAGGTTTCAAAATAAATGTTGTTTTTAAAGTTTAATTGCTTTATGTTATTAAATTTGTCATAGGATTTCTTTGACTTAAAATATAACATAAATCTTATATAAGAAGTTTTGTGTTTTAGTCCTGTACCATGTCGTGTATACGCGAAAATAGACATACCTACTCGAACCGAATATATTCGGCACCAAAACCGAATAATTTGGCCGAATACAAATAGCAAAAAAGATGCCGAATACGCCGAAAACCGAATACCAAACGAATATTCGGCGCATCTCTAATTATAATCTATACTCCGATTCATAATTGGGTGTCCAAAATGTAAACAAAGGTTGACCTATCAAGAAAATACCTTTCAAATGGTAGTTTCTTATTTTTGACGATCTTAAAATAATACAACGATAATAAAATATTGATCTAAATAAATTAAGATCAATTTTCATTTTCTAATATTTATATTACCTCATTCACAATAGTCCCTCGGCGGCATATCGCGCGAACAAACGGGTGCCGAAAGGCCGCTAAGCCACGCCCTAAGCCTTTGTAGCGCCGCGCGACGACGAATAAATACGACGCGTGCGTTGTGCAAGCAAGCCCTTCGTTTATCAACAGTTTCGAGTTTTATTTTGCGCGGGAATAATAAAAGTTGTAAATTGGTCGAAAAAATAGTTTTATTCTATTAATTCAGAAGAGGGATAACCTCAAATAACAAGCTCTGACACCTGTCTACTGAACCAAAATTACAACAATCATACGTATTTTTTTTTAAATATCAAATTGTATTAATTAAAAACTAATCTAATTTAGTAGTAGTAGTACCTAGTAGATTAAGTATCTAGTATTAACATAAAAATCATTGTAATTGTCTTACCTTTCGGAGTTTCCAGGCAGTTTAAAAAAATTTATATCTGGATGTGTTATTGACGAATTGAAGCAACCAAAAACAACACAATATAATCTATAACTTTTCTTCGCCATATTATTCTTGAAACAACAAAATATCTTACAAAACCGTCACATCACCCGCTCGTCACCGTGGCACATTCACGAATGTTCGGTGTACCGAGTTAGTACCGGCCCGAGGCGAGTAGGCGTGGCTTGCGTTTCGTGCGTTTGTATGAAGATAAAATACTGTATATTATCCTTATACTGTGGTTAAGGTCTACAATAACCATCAATCAAAAATATTTCCCATATCGTCTCATTTTGTTCGATCTTTCTATTTTACTCTAACAAAATCCCCTATTAAACATTGAATAGAAAGACTTTAAATAACGGACTGTTTTCTTATTCTATTTAGCATTTGGCGACAGTAATTTCACATTAGGTGAACTGCAACTGTTGCAATTTCATTTCAAACAATGGTAAAGGAGAACATATCGTTATATCGACCATTAGCACCTCAATTGTTATCTCACCTAATTACTTGTAATTAGTGAGAGAGTAGCACGATACTCTCACATTCTCCATAGATAAGCAGACACCTGAACAACTGAATCGTTGCTAACAAGATCTAAGTTATTCCAGTAGGAAAAGTACTCGAAAATATTTTCATGGTCGTACATCTTCAGTTATAAATACATTAAGAGGGGCCGTCGCTATAGGTTTTGTTCGAGCGGTTGCTTCTCGTTTGCGGTTCAGTCTATTTCAAGACGACATTAGGAATATGTTCAACGAATGTTCCGTACTCGATAGGTCGTTACATTGATTAGTAATTACCGTTACGTCAAATAATCATCAGTTCGTAAAGTTTATAGCTTCTTGGTGACGGCGCATCACAAATTATATCAAGTTGAGTAGAAAGTTTTAAGTAATATGTATAGTTTGTCTACAGTGTCACCGTCATCACACAGTATTTCTGCATAATACCGGCAATGTCAAATGCTGCTGTTTTCTCTTTTGAGGGTTATGGGGAAAGAGGAACTTATACGTTGGATTTCCAAATTAGTTCCAAAGTAACTTTCGATCTCTGGTAGGTCTTCAATCCTATTCTTTGGACTTGATCACGTATTAACAGATAGACTACATACTCGTTTGCTATTTCATCTGTGATTTCTTGGATGGATGGTTCGTAGTGGCTTTTCAGTTATAAAAATCTAATTAAGGGAATTGTGCAACATACAACAAGAAGTAAATCTAGTGGCGCGTCTTTAATAAGAATTTAAGAAAAGGATAATTTAAGAAAATCAAACACATTGATAGGAGTACAATAATGATTTTGAAGAACGGGCAAGTTCTTCCCCATAATCAGCACAGCTCAACTATATGTTTACAAGTAAAATAGTTATTCAACCTGTAAACGGATACTATCCAACCCAACAGTCATGTCGATGATGCAATATTGACTTAAAATTTAGTGTCATTCCGTGCATGGTGCATAATGTAAGACTAATTTTCGACTAAATATGCAAAATTTGTAACCAGGAAGCCAAGTTCACACATTTTTTATTAAGACATCGTGCGTAAGGGCCGATATAAATGGATTTTGCGCGACATTGAAAACTATTGCGTGTTTGCACCTCGTTCTTTGGACTCGTTTCGCGATCACACTGTGTTCGGAGATGAGAATATTAATAGGGTTGTCAAACAAGTAATCATTGAAGTATACAAAAAAATGTACGTGTACTTATGTAGGCAAGTTATACTTTGACGTATGTAATAAAAAAAAGTGTGACTGGGTCATAAATACTGTTGGTTTTATTTTAATGTATGAGTGTGTTATAAAATATACTGTCGGTATCTACGATACGGTACTATACAATACTACACGACATGTCAAATCAAATCATATTGTCGTATGTGCAAATTTTCCCTCAAATATTTGATTTAGACTACTTTATCATATGATAGGTATATACCTAGGCAGTAGTCACTTAACATTTGGTGGATTGCATGTTCGTTTCTATGTTTACTTAAAAATACTAGTAACAATTATTGCGAGCCCTAGAAATAGACTAACGAACGAAAGCTCAAATTAGCGCCTTTCTGTTATTTTCGTCTGAACAGTTTTAGAGCATTCCTATGTTACTTTTTTGTGGTGTTCGAGGTTTTGCTTGAATTATATTTAGAGATGGGCAAAGAACCCGGTTTAAACCCTGTGCAAGGTTTAAACCCAATAAATACCCGTTTATTTCCTCCCACTGGGTATTTATTTGGGTGTTTATAAAATGAGTTAATAAAATCTACACAAAGCTTTTAAAACAGTTCAAATGTTTATTTAATAGATATACTATAAGTTTTTACTGTATTTCTAATGTTTTTACATTTGTAAATATTACATTTTTAGGGGTTCATCTATTTTTATTACCTTTTTAATTATTATTTGTTTGACGAAACAAATAGCGCACAACTAAAACACATAAATATACCTCTCTTCTAATTCTTACGTAATATCTTAATAATTATAGCTTTAAGAAAAAAAATATAAACATTATTTTATAGAAAATTTTATGTGCTACAACTTTGGTCCAAGGTACTTTTCGATAAAATTTACCGTTTTCGAGAAAAATCCAGAAACCCGAAAATTTTGACGTTTGACCCCGAATTAATGCCGACACACACATCGATGAGGACTTTTGGAACTTTACTTGTGATGGTAAACCCAAGGTCTCTACGGAAATTTAGCTTTATGATATTTGATTACTATTTTTATGTCTAAATTGACCGGACTATAAAAACTCCTCTATCAAAATGTTTCAATGTCATTTTCTGTAAATTAAGTAGAAAAAAGTAAAAAAAAAGTCTTCCCAAAGTTTAATCAGTTATTGTTATTATCTTTGTTATTTTTGGTTTAACGACAAAAAGTTATAGAACTAAAATTATAGATAAATCAATTTGAAACCATAATTGTTCTTACTAAATTTCTGTGCGACAAATAGTTTGCCTGGTAGAGCGTAAAAACGCTTTGTGCCCCTTCTTTCAAGATGGCGGCCGAGGGACAACAGTTGGGACTCCACAAATTAGGATTTAACTGTACACTAAGCCCTTTACACTAATCATTGACATCTATAAAATAAAATTGGGTCTTCGAAAAATGCAACCCAAATGTAACACATCCGAATGGACTATAACAGCGTAGTTAAATGAAATATGGGCTTTTAGAGTGCATATTTAGTGAATTGTTTACAATATTATTTTAAAAATGATATTACACGAAGAAAATAAAAATATGAATGACAATAGTTTACACCCGCTGTTTGGGTGTTTATTTGGGTTTAAACCCTATTTCACCCAAAATACCCGGTTTAAACCCGTATCCACCCATTGGGTTTAAACCCTCTGCCCATCTCTAATTATATTTATTGCCCTTATTATATTTCACTTCTTCTTATTGTATGTTTTTATTTCAATTTACAAAATATAAACATTACTAACTAAATAATAGGTTTAAATAAAAAATAAGTGTTTGTTTGTTCGTTTAGCTAACAACTTCGATATCGATATAGCAATCTGTCAGCCAAGTTCGGCATAAATTAATTTTATTATATGGTATAATTCTCGACGATGACTTGGTAAATATATGTTAAAGTCCATACAAAACCCGTTTCTGTATGTAATGTGTCAACTGACATGACATATTATGGTTACGTTAGCGACCGGTTCCTTAAATAACTGTCAATTTGCGCCCTTAAGCGCTTGCGGACATGTCTATTTAGATCTGACACGAGTACTCCAATCCTTTGTACAAGGGCTTAACCTCGTAACAGTCCGGGTCAATTCGGTCCAATTGATGGGTTAAAAAAGCGACATCCAATGATATCACAATGGCGATTAATCTATTGACTTCGGGACGATGTGCCGATTATGTCGGAAGCGTTCCCGACGTCAATAGATAGATGATTTTGTAACATTAAGTTAAGATTAAAACTACTTCGCAACAAATCGCTACAAATATGTACGATGGCATATATTTAAAAAAAATCAAAATCAAAAATTTTATTTACTTCTCTACAATGTTTTAAAGTTATTGGAGCCCACCTGATAAGCAATGTTACTTAGTTGTGTTAGGTGAGCCCAGCTCTTCGAACATTGTACATAAAAAAACATTGGATACCGCATGATTTAGAATATATACAGTAACAATCCCTTTTTGATACAGAAATAGAAATGCATCTGATGTTAGCATATAGTTCATAGGATGTTAAATGGCTACTGCCGCCCATGGGCATCTGCATTCAACCCCAGATAAGACTAGATTACTACCTAAGGACCTGGAGACTAAGTGGGAACTCCTTGGATTTATCTCTCTTATCACATCCGTTAAATCGGAACAGCAGCGTTTAATGCTGCTGTTATTAGACAAAATAGGTATGGCGGTGTTGCCTCCGGAATCGAACCTTCAAAAAAGTATAGATTCGATACATCTCTCTTATATGTAGTTTACAAAGATTTGTACAGATAAACGCTTTCTACACTCACAACCCCACACTAGGATCCCCTGTGTCGTGGGTGCCATTGACACACACATAGACAAATACACAAACACCCAGACCCAGAAACAGAAATCTAAATTCATCATTTAGATATTAGTCTGGCCGGGGATCGAGCCCGGGACCCTTTGCGCGTCAGACTGGTATGGTGATCGCTCCGCCACGCGGGTCGTCATTTATCTTGTCATGATTTATTAAGACTAATGGTTTACAAAACATCTTTTAACTTGAATTGTCAAAAGCACCTGAAGATGTACGAATCAGTACATACATGTATTAAGGTCGCTAATGAAAAGCATGTATTAATTGTATTCATGGTTTGGTTTGCAAAGTACCTCGACCACCTTAAACAATGGTGTGTGCGGATACAGCGAAAACCAAATACACATTATCGTGCACGGGTGAAGGTCGTGCAGGTCAGAGCTTTGGGATTTTCTCGTGTTTGTCTTGGATCCACTTTGTCTAATGGCTAAATGTGTGAATTCTAATACATTTTTGTGTCAATTGAAATGTCGATTATTCTAACTAACATGAAATAATTTGACGTGTCTCCTATGACCCCTACGATCTTTAGGAGTCATTCAAGTGTTACGTAAGCAGAACTTTAGTAATTTTTAAACCCTCTCCTTCCTCTAAGGAAAAGTAAAAATAATCTTTCCCTTCCCCTATGCTTACGTAAACATTAGAATTAATGCGTACTAAATTTTGCAAAAAGAGATCTGAAATAGAATCAATACGTAATTAGTAATTACCAATCAGACTCCCGGCTCTTATGTCATCAAAAATACGTGAATCAAAAACCCTCTCATTGTCCTTTGTTACTCGTATCTACGTAATACTGGAAAGACTCCTTAAAACTAAAAACTTATCAGGTGGAAATACGTGTCAGCTGACTATCCCTTCAAATGTGTCAAATTCAAAATGTGTGTTTGTTTCAGCCGTGTGGCTGATATGCTGGAGGTGGTGGGGGAGAGGGTGGGGGGGTGGTGCGGCCGCGACTCCAGCACCCTGAGGCGGCCGGTGCGCCCGCGCCGCCGCTACCAGAACGACGTGTATGCCAAAATAGACGCCGAGATAACGGTGAGTTGATCGGAATATTATTTTATAACAGTGAAGTAGCCATAGAGCATGCAGTCCACCTGATTGTCACTGCTGGTACACACTCTGGACATCTGTAACCAACTCCATCTTTATATATATATTTCTTATGTGCGTGTGTATGTCACTGAACTCCTCCTAAACGACTGGACTGATTTTGATGAAATTTGTTGTGTGTGTTTAAGGGGACTTGAGAATGGTTTAGATTCACAATTTAGTCCGTGGGAAAAGGTTTTTGTGCATGAGCCCACGAAGGTTTCTGAGTTGGTAATACTAATTTTTGACAGTGGCGCAAATTTTCAGGTATACGTATGTCATGTTACTTTTATAACTGTTAAAACGCGGGTGAAGCCCCGGGCACTACTAGTATAATATAAATCTGACCACAATAGATTTCTGAGTTGAAACATAAAAGTAAATTTGCCTACCATCCTTTGTTATCCTTCTAAATACAACACGATATTACAAACGCACACATGCCTTAAGCTGCATATAATATATATGTCGGAGAAGGACGGCTCTCATCGACATCATTGATAGAATTTATGGGTTTTGTGGGCGTTGTCTTAGGGTAGATGCAGGCACAAACACAGTAATCACAATATTTATTGTTCTTAACATTTATAACTTCGGATTTACAAAGTAACTATACTATTACTATTACGTTACAAACAAAGGATTTGAGCAGCGGGTTCAAGGTAGTGACTACACGCTCCAAAGCACAACAAATCAATGATCCACCTCGATCACTCACATCAGTTCTTATCCATGTTTCCCCACCGCGCGGCCACATACCTCGACTCCGCTAGAGACCTCTTAAAAGTCTCTACTCTGATTCGACATCTAATACGATAGCAATACAATGACTGTTAATTATAATTTAAAACAATATTCCCTTCGATTGATCAAGTATCAATAACATTACTAAAATACTATAGTAACAGTAAGTCTAGCTATATTAAATAACTTCTATGTTGTATTCGACTCTTCCTCCGACAGGCGTTCTGATTTTAACGTTTGAGACTTTCTTAATCATTAAAATGTTAAGGTCACAAGCCACAACACGACACACAACAACACAAGACGTCACAAGACACACAACAACACAAGACCATTGAAATGTAATTCCCAAGTCAATAAAACATTAAAAGAAGACAAAAACCGTCGAAGAACGTCATTAAGGGTTCAAGTTTGAAGGACACGTGCACCTTCATCTTATTTCCCATAATCAGCGGAATCATTACCCAGTACGCGAAGTGAGCAATTTGTAATTGTTTTTTAGTCGTCGCGGACCGACGGATGTGCGTGTTTAGTACGGTTCCGAGCAAAAAGTATGGCGACGTTGTGTTTATTTTTGGGTGTTGTTTATGTCTGTAGACATAGATCTGTACTTGTATACGATTAGCACTATAACATAAAAAATAATTATATAATATTTCATGTTTCCTTATTTTCAAAGATAAGTAAATGACATAAATGCTTGTTACCTCAAGAATATTTAAGACTCTCTGGTAGAAATTGAAAAACGGTGGGTTGTTCAAATGGAACTGCGTAGGGTATCTCGTTTTGGTATAAACAACACTGTTAATGGTAGGTTTTTGGTGGTGGGAAACGTTGTAGCATAATATTTTCAGATGAAAAGCACTGTTTTATATTTGCTTCCTGTAAGACAACTCCATGATGTCCTGTAAGACACACACGACTTTAAAAGTCCTGGTCAAATTGAATCTTAGAACCTATCATTTGACTGAAATCTTCAAAACCTTATTATTTATGATTTGGTATCGTGCAAGCTACAAAAAATACAACCCTAGAAAATAACAACGTCTACATTTTTTTACCTAAATCGCACTATAATTACGTTGTACAAAAAAAAACAATTTTAAATAAGTATCACTTACATCAACCGCTCATTACGAGATTACCCCACGAAGTTGCCAACGAGGTTGACACGCCACCTCGCCTGTAATTTGACTAAAATAACATCAACAGTAATTATTTCGACACTGCGGTGTTCGCTAGGTTTCGCAATGTGATACAATATAAGCAGATAACAGCCTCTTTCTTGTACCCTATGTCATTGCGATTTGATTCCACGTATCGCAATACATGTGGTTATGTCGTTGTATGTATTGTGAAATGGAGTAGATGTAACGCGTGATACTGTTGTATGTTTGTTCGTAATGATCTGTTTTATTATTATATAGAAGTAGCTCACGAGAGACTTCAAAATACATGCAGGCAATAACCAGTGACTAGGTAGACTTCAAAATCTACCTAGTAAGTGTTTATTGCCTGCAGATGGTAATCAATCCCGGAGATAAAGACTTCTACATAAGGTCGGACACAGATGCGTTGTTACCCTTAGAAGACTAAGTTGGAATTCGGACTCCGGGATCTCCAACGAAACCAAATCCACTTACATGATGCTCGTCTTGGGTTCCGCCCTGACAAGGCTTCATCCCGAGTATGCGGCCACACATACTTTCAACTTTCCCGGGGTTGCTGGACGGTTTTAGCTCCCGCACTTAGCGTTCATCGTCCGCAACAGTCATTGGTCTCTTAGGAAAGGAGATTTTGAGAAGGGGAGGACTTTTACCTCCTTAAAATTGATTACAGATGCGTTACTAAACCTGATGACTGAGTATATATTTTCCTTACAATACTCTTCAAACCAGAAAACTGCAGTTTTTCCCATGGCTGCTATAAAGCAGAAATATATAGGTGTGGCGATGGTGCTACAGTATCAATCCACGAAGGGTTTACCTTTAGTCTTCACACGTCGTTCTAGTTAATAAAAAAAAAGTGATTCTCTTCATTGAAATGCAATAAAATCGATTTCGAATTTTAATTGCACTTGAAATTACAGCCTTTCCTTCCACTTGATAACAGTTTTTATACGCGAAAGCGGTTCTTGATACGGTGATAGTGTGATAAAGGCTGTATTTAGACGTGGTTATAGATAGTTGTATGTTGTGAGAACTTTTCAATTCACTATTGAATCGTATGCGTCATGATCATAGACGTTTTAAAGGTGGTAGAACCCTTTGTGGTTCGACTCCGGCGGCACCACCGCCACACCTATTTCTGCCCAATAACAGCAGTGTTAAGCGCTGCTGTGTTCCGGTTTGAAGGGTGTGGTAAGGGAGACATACTTTTCCGAGGCGTTCCAGCTTAGTCCTCAGGGGTAGCGGCGCATCTGTGGCCGACCTCAGGTAGGTATATCTAATCCTATCTGGGGTTGATTGCAGATGTCCATGGGCGGCAGTAGCCACTTACCATCAGGTGGACTGCATGCTCGTCTGCTACTCCTATATTATAAAAAAAAAAGTTACCAAATGGAAAAGTGCATTCAAAACTGTCTGAGACTATATCAATCAAATAGATCTAATCGGCTATGTTATGACAGCACTTATACCACTATTATAGTAGTTATTTCGTGTATGGCGAAGTCACTAGACGTAATTCTACTCGTAGACAGTCTTGGCAATTTAGCAATTGCTAAAAAAACTTGGCGAAAAATAGGAATTCCAACTTTACTGTTTCCTAAAATTGGTCAACCTTACGTTACACATGTGTCAGACGTTACGTTACAGACGTCATTAAAATAGATCGACGATTATGTTTTACGATAACAGTAGATTTTGTTGCTTTTATCACTTTTAACGTGTTTCCTATAAAAAATATTGTTAAAGTATAATACAACCCGTTATAAACTCATGTAGGGCATAACTGGATAGAGTTATACATCAGAATCGTGTCTCATAAGTAATCTGCTAAATGTGAAGAAAGTCGTCTTTATTAAACATTTTTTTTTTAATATAGGAGTAGCAGACGAGCATGCAGCCCACCTGATGGTAAGTGGCTACTGCCTCCCATGGACATTTGTAATCAACCCCAGATAGGATTAAATATTCCTACCTGAGGTCGGCCACAGATGCGCCGCTACCCGTGAGGACTATGCTGGAACGCCTCGGAAAAGTCTGTCTCCCTTACCACACCTTATTAGGTAAAAATAGATGTGGCGGTGGTGCCGCCGGAGTCGAACCACAGAGGGTTCTACCACCTTCATATTATATTTTAATACAATTTTGTCATCACCAGGCCCGCAACGCAGCGCTGTACCGGATAAAGGATGGTCCCGTAGTGCCAGCGCCGAGACCTCAAATCAGGCCTCCTGCTGGCCTCGCCTGCGGCAGGTGTGCACCGCTGTCCAGAGTGAGTACCTTGAATTAAACAGGTAGAGTCCGCGCCAAACTGCTAGTCCGCTCCGAATATAGAAACGAGTCGCGTCGCAATTGCTAATTGTAAATATTATCGGGACGAAGACAGCGCGCCCCATATTAACACACGCGATTCAAATATGAGGCTTATTCATCTGGAGGCACGGCAGTGCCTCCGCCAAGTCGAGCCAAAGCCAAAAAAAGCGGCACGGCCGTAGCATACTTTTCTCGAAGCAATTCGGCCCATTTTCGACCCCCTGTAACTTCGTTGCATATGAAGCTAGAAGCTTGAATTTTCAGGAGCCAAGCAAGCATTGTGTAGACACGGTATATTTCAAATTTCATTAAATTTGAACCAGTAGTTTAAGAATTACAAGTAGTCAAAGTTCGTAATTTTGTCACTCACTCACTGACTGACTGACCGATCATCAAAACTTTAAGGCACTTCTAGCAGACATAGAAGGTTGAAATTGAGAATACAATTAGTGTTTAGTATATAACTCATGGGAAAACTAAAATATTTTGCAATTTCTGTCCAGTTATCTAGATACACCAACTACATTAAATAACTTTGTATCCTATATAAGTTATATAGGATGACAAAGTTACATTTGCCGTTAATGAATCTGTGTTTCTGTCCGCGAAATGTAAGAGTAGTAGGGGAGCCGATGATGTTAAATGGGTAGAAACTCGAGCGCCGATAGGTCCTATACGATTGTGTAGATTACACGTTAGAGTGAAGAAAAGGTTGTGTGATATTTTTCGATTCACCGTGGGAATAGTGTCTAGATGATTCGAAAGATGTTAAAAGCAGAGTCAGACATACTCAAGGCGCGGCAGGTTAGTGATAGAGTATATATCTCTGATGCCGGAAATATGTTTATCTGCTGGTTTGGGATAGTCATACGAGAGGTAAAAATGGAAAAAAAAGTAACCAGCGCATTAGATTTTCAAAGGGGATATGAAGCTACCTCAGATGAGTCGCCCATTCGAAAAACTGACGATTCGATTCGAAAGACTGTCAGTGACTCTTCGAAGATTATTATACAGGATAAGATTATTATACAGGAAATTCCAACTGATGTTTTACTTATCATAACCCTTCATCTGACGATTTAGTGGAGGGGTTTTCTATACTGACGATTTGAAAAAAAAATAGAATGAGAATGTATGAAGAATAATGTATTTTCCATAAAATTTGCCTTTTCCTTTAGTTTGTTATACACCATTACTTTCCAGGGATCCAAGCTAATAAATGGCGCTATCAGATAGTGCATATTTTCTAGCATTATTTCCTTTATATTAAAAAAATTACCGCACTCGAGTATGTCCAGGTATAGATTTTTTTGCAACCTTATTACTCCCTAACGCCGCCCTCAAATCATCAGATTATAAATTTATTGTTTTCAGAATGTAATTAAGCTACTATAGATAATACATTTTTTTATTAATAGTCTGATGGACTTCCCTGGTTGAACCCCCCAAATGGATAGTTTAAGATACTCTATAGGATGTAAGGTATCTCCCATATCTTAATCTGCCGCGTTCGAGTCACTCTCGAAATCCCGTCTTGGGCTCCCCTACTATTATAGGCGACGTCAATTGTTTTTATTCTCGAGACAAAAGACGTTTTCAATTCCAACTTCAATTTAAATTCAATTCAAATAATGGGTGAAGTGCGAATCGAACTCGTACACTGAGGGTTCCGTACCACAAAAACATTTGTTTATTTTATTTTTATTTTTACTAATTGATATTATAGCAGCCATATAATGCATTGTGAACATTTCAACTGTAACATCTATTACGGTTCAATAGATAAAATGAAAAACGCCAAAAAATAGCAGGTCCTTATATATTTGTCCCTGTAGTTCCTGGACTAAAAAAGGGCTTCGATATCCCGTGCCTGTCGTAAAAAGCGACTAAAAGGGGGCTTCCGGAGTTGGGAGTGGCAAGAGGGAGCTCGAACCGTCCAATAAGTGTCCGCGGGAAGGACGGCGGTATGTGTAGTCGCATACCGTCGTGAACAAAGTGTTTGAAGGTGATAGAACCCTTTGTGGTTCGACTCCGGTGGCACCAACGCCACACCTATTTCTACCTAATAACAGCAGTGTTAGGAGTTGCTGTGTTCCGGTTGAAGGGTGTGGTAAGGGAGACCGACTTTTCCGAGGCGTTTCAGCTTAGTCCTCAGGGGTAGCGGCGCATCCGTGGCCGACCTCAGGTAGGAATATTTTATCTTATCTGGGGTTGATTACAGATGTCCATGGGCGGCAGTAGCCACTTACCATCAGGTGGACTGCATGCTCGTCTGCTACTCTTACATTATAAAAAAAAAAAAAAACACCGGATAGTTTAGGAGGAGCGAAAACTGTTCTCCCAACGCAGAGCTCGATCGAGGCATCGCGCTTAGAGGACTTCGGTTGCGTTCAGTCGGAGATCCCGGAGTTCTCCGACAAACGTTGAGGACGGCCACCGAAGGATTTTAGTGCGGCTAAAGTCCCACATAACCCGGCGTCACTCCCACGTCGTTGAGTACCTTTTGAAGGTTTCCTCCTCTTCATAAAGAAAAAGAAGGTCTTTGTATGGCAACTCTCCTTTATTTGAAAGTTTTTCTTTTTACTTTTATTACTTGTTGTTAAAGCGGCCACCATTATAAATATGCCGTAAAAAAATTTAAGTTTCTATCTATTAAGGATCCAGAAATAGAGCTCTATGTCAGACAGACAAACGGACAGCTTAGAAATAGGGTTCCGTTTTTACTCTTTGGGTATGGAACCCTAAAAAGTTATATAATATCAAAAACATTCCGAATTTCTGACAAATGTCATAAGAAGAAAACTAGATGTTACGGCTAATGTGCCTAAATCAGTTAAAACGCAGATTAGCTTGTCCATTACCTAAAGTACAAAACGAAGATTGTATCAATTTTTACCCCTTGACGTCGACCCATGCATGCTATGATGCGTCGTCGTGTCATGAATTTACGACAAACTTTGTATATTTTCACGAAACAATATCGCTTTGCGGCACGATGTCGCTATGTATCACACTACGTCGTCGTGTCGTAAAAAGGCATGTGTTTTAGTCCTAAGAACAAGTCTGAAAAGATGTTTCAAATTTTAACTACATAGTTAATCTGCATATTTTCTAGCTAATCTTAAGACTGCCTAGTTAATGTGTATGCTAACGTATTCTACAATCTAACGGCAACATACACAAAATACAATAACTGTCGTGAGGTAAAGCAACTGTCACCGTATTATAAAATAATAATAAGTTTGTTTCCAAGGAAACAAGTGTTTAGGCAAATTTCGGCCTTATTGCGCATAAATAAATGTCTATGAAAATAAGCTTACATATAAAAATTTACAATGTTCACAATGGAAAATCCCTAATAACTTCTAAAAGGATTACCCTAATTACACAATTCCTTTTGCCCTATCCGTTTTAGACCTAAACCTACCAAATGGCATTAAAGACAAACCAATATATATACGAACAAAAAATCATGTTTTCAACTTACGTAATATTAGGTACCTAACATTTCAACGCAATATTACAAAAATTTAGTTATATTCATTTCAAGTGATTCGAAATAGGAAACTGTTATATAAATCGAGCTTAGATAGCCACTTTATAACATATTCTTGCCATGATCACCAAAAATATCAGCTCCTAGTGGCTTGATAATTGATAGCTATAAAAAAAACGAAAATCCACAGTTTAATGTTGAATTTAAACAACCGTCCATTGCACAATTAGGGTATTTTTTTGCTCCATTGCTTGCACAAAACAGTTACAAATGCGTGTAAAAATGAACTGACGAGTCGAGTCGAGTCCCCCCGAGATAACTAGTCGGTAAGTGGTGTCTATGTGTGCGTTACTCCAGCCCACTTTGTATGAAGATTGACTTCTGTTAGTTTTTATTTTGTGGTAATACCTACCCGGAAAAAACGTGGAAACTATTATAAGAAACCTTTTTAATATAAATTATTTGTAATCTATAATAGCTATATATAAAATTATATTGTACGGTGAGTTAAGTTTTAAATAGAAGTGAATAAAAATATAGTCTAGCTGAAAATATGTATTATTAATATACTCTGCAAATAATAATTCTAAAAATAACTACAGTTGAATGCAAAAGACAAATGCAGACTAATAATTTTAGTATGAATTTGTTAGCGGTGAGTAAACTTATTGAAAAAGGATTTACTGTTAATTTCTTGAAAAACGGTTGCACTATTAGTAACTCTATGGATAACATCATCGCAACTGGCCACAACGTACATGGTATATATAAATTTAAACAATTTGTCAAATCACCGATATGATATTTGACAATGTCAAATAAATATTGGCATAGAAGACTAGCCCATATTAATCCGGAATATAAGAATATTATGACCGGGCTTGATGATGTGAACATTACGACGGATATGACGACTAGTAAGAAACCATTTCCAAACCTCTGAACGCGAACGAACGATATACTGGAGATCGTACATACAGATTCATGTGGTCCCATGGAAGCTACTTCACTCAACGGTTCAAGGTACATGTTATTATTTATCGACTATTATTCACGAATGACACATGTTTATTTTCTCAAATATAAGAGTGAGTATTTACGAAATTTCAAAAATATAAAGTGTTGAAATGGGAACTAGCAAGTCGAACAAATGTAGGTATGAGATCAGATGGATGAACGAAATTTTGTAATAGAGCTTTCAATATTTTCTTATCAACAAATGGAATTCTACATCAGAAGGCGATGCTATATACCCCTAAACAAATTGTTGTGGTTGAAACAGCTAACAGAACTATTATTGTAAATGCGAGAAGTTTAAAACGAATGTTATCATTATTAAATAAACATTTCATTTAATTTCATTTCAGAAGTCAGAAGTATATTATAAATTGAACCGAATTTGAGCAAGAGCAGTAAATACTGTGGTTTATATAAAAAACCGGAGTCCGACGAAGTCAGTGAAAGATTACCAATGATTTTTGTCGGATATTCAGAAGAAAGTAAGGGATGTCGATTATTTAATACGAAGACACGTTAAATCACTATAAATAAATAAATAAATAAATCACAATCAGTAGAGATGTTTTTTCCTGAGGACAATGGGAATAATTTCAGTTGTCAAAATAGTAACTTTTTTTGATTTAATTTATTGTCATGTTCGAATGAAAGTGATGATGAATGGCAAGATTATTTACATAACTACAAAGACTAACTACAAAAATTTAATTGGCTTTAAAAAATCTGTTGTTGAGATTCAACTAGTAGAAGGTACCGGAAAGGAAAAGAGTAGAAATATCTACAAAAAGGAATGAGATGCCATCAAAAACAATGCTTGTAAAAAGATCCAAGTCTCGCCATTCAGTTCTTCTACCGTAAAAAGTTTTGAGATCTATGTAAAACCAAGCCGGTAAATGTATGCAGTCCCTACTTAAGGGACCTTCTGTCTTAAGGTATTATCTCACTATCTAACCTAACAACATCTCATGGGACCATACCAATATTAAAAATCTTTTATGTTCTAAATAAATCGACGTGGCAATCGTACTAATGTTACCTGTGTGATGCGATATGATAAGATGAAAACACAATGTGACTTGCAGTACGATTGCCACGTTAATTTATTTAGAACATAAAAGATTTTTAATATTGGTATGGTCCCATGAGATGTTGTTAGGTTAGATAGTGAGATAATACCTTAAGACAGAAGGTCCCTTAAGTAGGGACTGCATACATTTACCGGCTTGGTTTTACATAGATCTCAAAACTTTTTACGGTAGAAGAACTGAATGGCGAGACTTGGATCTTTTTACAAGCATTGTTTTTGATGGCATACATCTTTGCGATGCCGCACAAACGTGCGTCGTAAAAATCACGACATAGTTAACCATTTTTGATTCATAGTCTGTTGGTGTTTTTTTTAAAGCGATTTTCATTATTAGTGATGGAAATAAATTGATAGAATTAATATTTTCATCATGTAAGTATTACTAGTATTGTAATATTATGTAAAAGTCTGTTTTAAATGTTTCAATTGCTCGATTTGGTCAAATATTCGTAATTATTATCTTTGCACAAACACGAATATGTACGCTCAGCTGTTTTTGTGCTATTATTACTTTTAATTAATAATGACTTTGTAAAATATCGGACATCGACTACTTGGCTAAATTAGTGACATATACTTTACAATCAGATAAACATATGACACCGACTAATGAATGTATCAAATACATTTTAAATTTATTATTTGTACATTTATTAATTATATTCGCTTATAGGATAAGATAAATATGAATCAAGTGACGTTTTTGTACCGTTGGAGGTTTTCGGCCGTAAAAAACACATACACATACACATGTCATGCCGATAAAAAAGTAATTGTTATTTGTAATGGAAAATTATCTTGTGTTTTTTGTCGTATACATGTATCATGATCATGATATGTAGATAATCCCAAGTGTAATTCGGTCAAAGGGCCGTTTCTTTGTATAATCCGCCAAGTAATTCTGTGAATATGCACGAATGTTTGATTTGCGCTGAAACACCCCTACATAAAATGGAGCAAAATTGTGGTACATCCGAATACTAGTATTATTAAGTTTATTTTCATACCCTTATCCTCGTCAATTCGTCTGTGCCTCAACGTTGCATTAAGGCTACATTTTGTGATAACCATAAACTTTTTTGTTAATGTCCTAGCAGCCTTTTAATAAGAAGTTCATTACATTACCTGCTATTGTTGTTAATATTTCTCACTATGCCCTGACAAACCAATGTTTCTCAAAGTGCGCGATAACGCTGGGGGCGTGGACGTTGAATGGTCCAAAGAAAATAGGGAGATATTGAACCAGTTTAGGGGCGACTGATTTGTGTTTTGGTGAATAAATCTATTTTGAAATTCCTCATTATTCCGGGCAGAAGTAGGACCTTCTTTTTCCTGACTTGTGTTAAAGTCAGATTATTGTTACAGAAACTTATGTTTTTTTCACAGCCCTTTAGAGGCACTAGAAAAAATGAATGTAGGCGAAAGATGAAATAGGTTTGAGAACCGCTGTATTAAACAATTCAGGTCCGTGACCAGCGAAGCTTAAAAAGAGCTAGTGTCAGTTTCAACCTTTAGCATGTTTATTCTGGAATAAATCAGGTTTTCAAGGGCAGTACCTTGAGTTCTTCAAACCTGAGGTAAAGTAGACGAAGATACTAATAGTGGGACAAAAAAGAGAAGTCTTTTGTCACATTAGACCAAATTAGTCTACCGTGAGTTCACAAGAGGGGGAGTTTCAATTTAATTTTAATTTAATTTAATCTTGAGCAGGATCCCAATCTAATAGTACTAACTTTTGAAATAGACAACTTCATCATCAAACTTCTATTGCTGGGTTAGATACGGATGTTTTTTTTAAAATGAGAGAGTTATACCACATTCGCATGTGCCGATTGGTAGAGTTCACATATTTGAGATATAAGATATTGTCTTTGTATAGAGATTCAGTATTCATTACGATGCTACAGGTATAGCAATAGTAATATATAGTACGAGCATGTAGCATGTATATTTCATTCGTATTATGCATATAACATCGAAAATCTATGGGTGCTTGGCGGAGCTGAACCCTGGACCATCCGCTTAGGAGGCCAAAACTCATACCATGACTTGAAAAATAGAAATCGTCATATCATTCTGTGCTATACAACGTACAGCATATGTGTACATATTCAATGACCTAGAATATAAAATTCCTTATTACACCGAAGGCATAGGAAGCGGTGACGGGGTTCATCGACCTCGTCTAATGAAGGTGGCATTCATTGTCCATTATTTACTCGGCAATATCTGAACGAAGGTCAATGCTGTAGTTTATCGACCGCTCGCTATAACGATATTAACAGATATAACGATACAGTTAGATATCGCGGTCGCTGGTGGTTATGTCATCGATAAAATACATATCTATAAGCTATCGTTGTTATGAGCGAAACTATTTTGTGGGTAATGCTTTATCAATAGTAATAGTTCGTGATGGCCTAGTTGATAAAATAGTTCATATTCTCTAATTCGTTGTCATAATTAGTTTATCTGAATGTCTATTATTATATTTTGACATAAAAATAGGAAATTTCGATAGTTTGACGACACTAGATAAAGATTTGCAAGATAAGAAAGCAGCATTTGCGAATGTTAATTTTTCGTTATTAAGTCTTTACAATTGATTGTTCCATGGAATGCTATGACTGGTCTCTGACAACGGCTTCTAGCTCAATACTATTGCATACATGAAGTTTCTTTTGAAAATACTTCCAATAGTATTTTCCCAATTGAAAATATTGTGAAATTACATTAAAATATATTTATTTCGTCGACTTAATCTATTTCGTTTATTCATCGCTCTTCGTTCTTAGGGTTCCGTTACCAAAGGGTAAAAAGGGAACCGTATTACTGAGACTCCGCTATCTGTCCGTCGGTCACAGGGCTCTATTTCTGGAACCATAATAGATGATACTTAAAATTCTCACAGAATATGTGGGACGGAACCCCTCAAGTGCGAGTTCAACTTGCATTTGACCAATTATTTAATAAAGGTGTTCCTTTTACTATTTCTATTTCTGTAACATATATTGTACTATACAAATTGTATGTATATTATCTTTCTCGGCGTATTATTTTTAAAAAACATATATACGAAATTATGTTATGCAATATCTAGCTATATATACAAAAAAAAAATTAACAAAAAAATAAAACCGACTTCTATGTCACTACAAAGTAAAAAATAATTGAAATAAATGTTAGTTTAATACATATTTCTGAAGTTGGCGCTCAATATATTTCGTTTGATAATGGCGTAAACAGCGTGTCTTATATGAGAAACAACTAACTACCCCCTGTGAAACTAGCCGCATATAATGGTGTATGAATCATGTCGATCGGTCGCGGCATCGTGAAAAAATCGCCGAACAAACATAAAAAAAAAATTATATACGGTCGAATTGAGTAACCTCCTCCTTTTTGGAAGTCGGTTAAAAAGGAATGTTTGTCTGTATATCCTTTATAGACTTGTAAACTATGCATTTGATCATGTTTTGTAAAGTTGTAGTGCATGAGCCCACGAAGTCTTCTGAATTGGCATGACACATTTTCGACAGATGGCGCCACTGTCAATTCAATTAAGGTACAAATTTTCCGTTATTTGTACGTATGTGATGTTATTCTTTTTTAAAACGCGCGGGCGAAGTCGCGGTCTCTACTGTATTGCTATAAAAAATCCACAAACATCATCGCCATATTTCTCAAAGTCAGCAAATATATTATGCAACATGCTACACAAAATACCGATTATTTATCGACTCAACCACCGATCTGACTCATTCATCGACTGTAAAATATTTAATCGAAACAGCTGTTATATGTATATTATCTGTTATATAATTGTAAGCGATACATGCTTCGAACTCAATACCAGTTAGCCGATTTGGAAGTTGTTGGTCCAGTTTTATTGTTGTTATTTATGTTGTAGATATCGGACGGGCAAGTTTCATTGAGTCATTTTTGTTGTATATAAAACAACATATTTAAGTTTCGCTTTCAAAATCATGTAACTTTAACACTTACAAAATAATCGATTGGATTTGCCAAGTAAGTCGAAACTGCTCCCTGAGGGTTCCGTACCACTAAAACTTTTTGTTTTTTTATTAATTTCCAGTATTTGTTATTATATCAGCCATTGGGCTGCTATATAAGTACTTCAAAAAGTACGTACACTGACAAACGGGCAGACAGCAGACTCTTAGTAATAAGGTTCCGTTTTTATCCTTTGGGTATGGAACCCTAAAAAATATGTGACCATAATTTGCAATAAAATATTCATAGATTTTTATCTTACTGATATTGAAATAAACAACTTTTTAGGAGGCTAATCTAAATGAATGCGCATTTTCATTATCTTTATCCGGAGATAAAATTGGAATACAACAAAAAATGACGTAGATATAATCTATATTTTTCACGATTGTTTTATTTTACATAATGAAAACGAACATGAGGTTCATAGACCCCAAACAATACTTAATGTTGATTTATTAAAATTTGCAAAACATTCATGTGTTACAAATTACAATACGAAATTTCATAGCTAAGTTGGTAAGATCTTCAGTAATTCTAGTACCGTTATACAGCCGCCTATGCGAATCGCAATTTCGTACAATGAACCCACTCGGATCCCACACACAAGTAACTTGGTGCTTAAAGCTTATTTAGAGATTTTAAATTATGTTATGAAGTATGGTAATCGGTGAGTCAGTCAGTAATATGAACATTGGGAGGACCATTGTAGTTTTAATAAATTTAAACAAGTCACTGATGACGTTAAAGAAATAAGTTGGACTTTAATCTCAGCATGTTATCTTAAATCTAAGCATACTTTGCTATTGGCTATTATTTGTAGTTACCTACCAGTTTTTAATTCTCGAAGCAAACTACTATGCATGAGTATTTTTTAATCTAATTTAAGTTTTTAACCAACGGTGTGCTCGGCTATTTATTTTCTAACAATATTTGCATTTGTTGCCCTAACAATATATGCATTTGTTTTATTAGTTATTTTTATGTATCACCCACCACAAAACATTTCTTCCTCAGCAAGGGTTAACTGGTAGAGAATGCCACTAGGCATTACGTTCGCCCTTTGTAACAAATAGGTTTACAATAAAGTTTAAATAAATAAAAAAAAATGTGAGCCGTCACGGGACGTCTGGCAGATGTGAAACATCGACATTATTTTGTAAAAGTAATATGCAGAAAACAACATTTGTGATAGGAACTAAATATGTCATAATGATAAAATAAAATATTACGATTTTTTTCCAGATAACGATGACTATTTATTGAATAAACATTTATTTTCATTAAATACAAAAAATTACGAATTTATTTCAAATCGTGACTACTTAATTCGTTTAATCGTGACTTCGGTAATAGTTATTGCGCATGGCTACGCGTCGCCACACCGTACACACTACTGCATATAGACTGTATATGTATACACTATCGTATAGCGTGGCGACGCGTCGCCACGCCAGAAATCGGTTATACGTGCGGCTATAGATGTTTCACATCAATAATAAATAAACAAAACAATTTCCAGTTCCAAAAACAAACATTATTCTTAAGCCCGTTATCACGGTCTTCCAATACTCATGAGTATTGTAGCATTCATGAGAATCTACCGTATCAAATTTAAATTTTTTTTTGCTAATTTTACAAACCACTTTTGACACAAATGCAATATTACGTAATTTTATGGTAACGGCTGTTGGCCATTAACATTTGCAAATGCATGCATAACATAGACTACGTGGTTGGTTATTCGGCCCTGGATCACCTCTCATCAATACTCGCTCGACCCTGCTTTTATTGGTCTCGTAGAGCCATTCGGTACTTCCTTGTAATTATGCATCATGGTAACCTTACTCTTGGAACGCATTTTGTAATTCCAATGTATTGTTTCTCTATTTACTGGTTACTTCTGCAAATGAGTCATTTAATTTAGTTTTTTCTCTATTTGAATTCAATACAATACTTGTATCTTTTAAGATTATGGAATCATTGTCCTACTTTATAATTTATGTAAACAACATCAAATCACCAACTAGACAATATCCAAGTGTAGCCCTATACACAGATATCTGTTCAGGAGAATTGTTTGTGCAGTGTCTATTTTCAATGTTGTTGTTCATTTTTGTTGTCAAAATTGGATCTTTGGTATCATCTATATTAATACCTACCTCTTTATCGAGCGTTATGGTTAGTATTTATTACTTATGGCTTATTTTACTTTTACACAAATCAAACAATCATTGCTATATAATTTTGTATTCCTTCCAAATTAAAAAAATGGGCTTCATTTATTTCCTAGATCATTTGACCGATATTTCTAGTGTTTCCTAGGTCTGTCCTTATTCGTCTAATTTCCTCCTATTCTTATTCCTCTAAATTCCTCATTCCTACCATTCTCTGGTTCTGTGATACGCGTACGTACGATACGAGCGAACACATCAAAGTAAGCTACTTAACCGTAGTGAATGATGTGTTCATCGTTGTTTCAATGGAGTGTCAATTGACAAGGGCGGGTCGCGGTCGCTCGTCTGTATTCCGAGCTCGGAGCGTCCGGTGGACACCTTGGCGTGGCGGTTGTAGCTGTTCAGGTGTTGCTTTTCCTCTACGATGTCTATAGATGATATGTCTATCTGTTGTAGAATGATTCTCATTGTGAAATTAAGTTTCTTTTTTTGGTCGGTTAGGGTTTTTCTGTACGGGATTTTATGAATGGATTTGGATGGTTTTATTACTGATTACTCCTAAAATTTTAAAGTATAGTTTCAAAGTAGCACTTGTCGAATCATAAAAATAATCTTAGACATTTTTAACGTTTTTTTTTCTGAACGTGATTAAAATTCTGTCGATTATAAAATGAACTAAAACTGAAATATCGCAATCTGAAAATTGATGATGATGAGAATGAGTAATGAGACAAATATGTTACAAACATTTTTAAGAAAGAGAAACAGCATTATGGCAACGGAGAACAAGATTTCCTTACAACTGACCGACAATCGAAATTTCCTTACCAAAATCGTATCAAATAATAAAATAACCGTTATCAATATAGAAACAAAATGAATCAGTATTGGCGTGTGACGACTATAAATAGTATCATAGAGCGCCGCTTGTACAAAGTAGGGGGATATAATGATATAAACAAGATGAATCCGATGCGACGGTGCGGTGTCGGCCTAGTAAACAAACACTGGCAACTATCCGCAAATAGACCGTAGTGCAGTGTACTCGGACCTACCGATTTTGGCCCTGTCCTACCGAAATACCAAAATGAATTGATTTTTCCATACGACCGTCGGTGTCGGCCTAGTAAACAAACACTGGCAACTATCCGCAAATAGACCGTAGTGCAGTGTACTCGGACCTACCGATTTTGGCCCTGTCCTACCGAAATACCAAAATGAATTGATTTTTCCATACGACCGTCGGTGTCGGCCTAGTAAACAAACACTGGCAACTCTCCGCAAATAGACCGTAGTGCAGTGTACTCGGACCTACCGATTTTGGCCCTGTCCTACCGAAATACCAAAATGAATTGATTTTTCCATACGACCGTCGGTGTCGGCCTAGTAAACAAACACTGGCAACTATCCGCAAATAGACCGTAGTGCAGTGTACTCGGACCTACCGATTTTGGCCCTGTCCTACCGAAATACCAAAATGAATTGATTTTTCCATACGACGGTCGGTGTCGGCCTAGTAAACAAACACTAGCAACTATCCGCAAATAGACAGTAGTGCAGTGTACTCGAACCTACCGATTTTGGCCCTGTCCTACCGAAATACCAAAATGAATTGATTTTTCCATACGACGGTCGGTGTTGGCCTAGGAAACAAACACTGGCAAATATCCGCAAATAGACCGTAGTGTAGTGTACTCGAACCTACCGATTTTTCGGTATTTCTATCGATTTTGGCCCTGTCCTACCAAAATACCGAAATGCATTTAATTTTCCACGACTTTAGAGGATGTAAATTATCCCGATTTATTTACCGATTTTTGATGCAAAGTGACGAATTTTAAGAAGTAAACAAATTGAGACATTCCTGGTAATTTACGACTATTTTGGGATGAAGTCAGTATCGATAGATAGTCAAGTATCAGCGAGAAAAAAGCTTGTCACGACGAAATAATCCGTGAAATATGGGTATGTCAAGGAAAAATAAGTTTCTCCAAAATTGAATATAGTATTATTATTGTATCATATACCGATAATTTTAATGGGCGACTCTACCGATTTCCTATATTTCCGTTCGATAACACTGTCGTAGTGCCATCTCTATGGAATACTTCGCATACCAACACCCCATGCGTCACACACATGGCGTGACAATCGTAATGTATCGTAGAGAGAGGTCTTACGTATGTTGTGTAGGTGTATGATTGTCTTTTGTTTTTGTATTATTTTAGGTTAATAATATTATGTTGTGGTTTTATTACTTTGCGCTGCGAGTGTCAGCTTGTGAGGTTACTGCAAATCCTTCAACAAATGTTTTCTTTCGCCGCTTCTTCTTCATAGCGAAACACCTTCCGAAGCTGTGGTAGTTTGTTGACTTTCAAAAAGTGTTATTTATGGTTCACTTTTGAGTAAATGAGAGTTGAATTTGAATTTAATTTGAATTTGAAACTTCATGGACGGGACGTAAAGATATATAATATATGTAATATATTATATAAAATATAGTACTTATAACGATAAGATTTTGAGTATTATTGACGTGAAGTGGTCACTTACAGCCCTCGAACTGTTGTACAAATATATAGATATACAAATAGGATTTAAGACTTAGGTATTCCCGATCAGTCATACGTTCACACGTTTCTACTTGCTATGAGTATTCATAGATTATTATCATATAAAAACATCGTTCTTAAAAAACAGTACAGCGCAAGTAGACAGTGGTGGGCGTTAAATAAGAATTCGACTACCTTTAATATGACATACATATTTTATATAAATTACTAGCTGACCCGGCAAACGTTGTGTTCCCATATAAATAAAAAAATGTTAAGGGTGAACAACCCTTATCACTTGGGGGTATGAAAAATAGACAGTAGCCGATTCTTAGAACTACTGAATACGCATATAAAATTTGGTGTAAATCGGTAAAGCCGTTTCGGAGGAGTACGGTAACTAACATTGTGACACGAGAATTTTATATATAAGATATAAGAATTAAGAAACTTGCTCATAAATGTATAGTAGTGAAAACTGTTACTAAAACAAGGCTGGAGTCGCCAGAGCTGGACGACTTCGTAGCTGAGTCAATACTGAACACTTGTCCAAACCAACATCTTTATTAATGCCTAGAGTACAATTTGCTTTGCATGGAACATTGCATTCTGAAAACTAAAGCTATTTTTATTAAATAGACATTGATCTATTGACGTACTTTGGATCCGAGTTCAAATAAATAATAGTTTAAAAAACTGAAAAAACACGCTTTTATTGCTAATCGATCTATAAACTAGAAAATAATGTTTAAGAGTAAAGAGTTTCACTTTCAATTCAGAGTAAAAAGCGTGGGGTGCTTGATATTATAAATGTTACAATCATTGTATTGACAATTATCTATGATAGAATAGTTATGACCAGCAGTAAAATGCACATTCATACAATGACATACATACATACATACATACATACATACAATTCAAGCTAATAAAGGCGTGTTAAGTATTGAAACTTGCATACGAAGGCCTCCGTACCACGCAATGTTCATTTTACGAGTATTTTATATCTTATATATATATATCTTATGTGCGTGTGTATGTCACTGAACTTCCAAACGACTGGACTGATTTTGATGAAATTTGTTGTGTGTGTTCAAGGGTTGCTTGAGAATGGTTTAGATACACAATTTAGTCCGTGAGAAAAGGTTTTTTTAATTAATTTTTAATTCGTAAGTAGTTATAAAATCGGAAGCTATGCATTTGATCAAGTGATGATCTTTAGCAGAATTGTTGTCCAAGAGCCCACGAGGGTTTGGGAGTTGGTAAGACCAATTTTCTGTTTTATATATGTCACCACTAGTTTAATAATAAAATTTGTTAATATAGCGGCCACCGTTATACGTTATTTGTAAAAAAATCAAGTGTCTATCTATTACAGTTCCAGAGATATAGCCCTGTGGCAGACGGATAGACAAACAAACAGCGTAGTCTTCGTGATAGGATTCCGTTTTTACCTTTGAGTATGGAACCCTGAAAACTACAAAAAATTCTACTACGCATACTATAGATGATACGGATAGCAGTTTGCCCGGATACCGAGTATTCGTTCAACTTTTAAACCGGGTGCCCGGCTGTTAGTCTTTCTGTCAGAATGCGTTAAACGTCATTTTATGAAACACATACTGTAAAGGCTAGCTGCTATAATGAAAAGGCTAGTTACTTTGCTATGATTTATTGATTCACATTCAATGAGATTATGGCAATACAATATAGATAGAGTACACGCGTCGCGGTAGACAGTTAATTGCGTACTGAGGTAAATTGCTTATGACGACCGCGCGCGGGACACAAAATGATGACAAAACAATTATTATATATATGTACGGTATTAGTCCGTACATGTACAGTTCAACGTAAATAAATTGATGTTGTCATACATTTTCAAAACATTAAATTACGATGAAATTGTGCAATTAACAGTCATACCTTAATTAGCTGTATTAACCAAGTACCTACTTTGAATTAAAAGCAAAGTCACTAACGACCCAAAAAGAGAATAACTTATCCTTCATGTGTACAAAGTTTAAACACCAATGTTCAGGTCATTTATTTTGGTTAATACCTACGTTAATATTCTTGAAGTAATGTATTTAATGTATGCTCTTAAAGTATGTAAGTATACCTGTAGGTATCGTATGTTTACACTTTCGTAATTTATAATAATAATTATTTAATATATATAAGCTATAGTAAACGATTAATATGAATGCTTTCCGCCGTCAATTTGCAGTCCTAGTGATTTTTTGCAGACTTTTTATTTCCATGCATGGGAGGAAACCCAATTTTCAACTCTTTCGGAATAAATCTACATTACTCTTATGATCAGGCTATAAGGATTTTGACAATATCTTCTGATACTCATATCAGTGGGGTGCATAAAAGATAATTGGCCCTAACTTAACGTCCACCATATGGGATCTAAATCGAATCTGTTTTTTTTTTCATCTATGTAAATCCAATATCTTTCTTTTCGTGTATCTAAATCCAATCTTTCTTTTCTTGTATTTCAATCCAATATGTTTTTTCGTCTGTCTCAATCCAATATGATAATCTAATTCCAATATGGTAGACGTAGTGGTTATTCTAAAATAACTTTACTAATCATGCATTGTCATGTAAACCACACGTGTATGCAAAATTTCAGCACAATCATATGAGGTAAACTGGTTTAAAATTCAGTTGTAAAATTTGACTCTTACTTATATACGAATCTAAAAGGCAAATTAAATTAAAAAAAAAAAACAAAATTTGTAAAAAAAACTAAATTTTCTCGGAACATGTTTTCAATTATCCACTTTATTTTCATCTCTTCTCTATTGAATGACAAAAATGAGATAATAAAAGGTAGTCTCTGTATTTAACTGGCCCGTTAAAAGGACGGATACGGGTGCATTCACGCTAACAGGCCCCTATCTCCCTAATATAGACCCATCGGGGGATCTTTCATAATTTACAGGACAATAATCGGATAGAAATCTAAATATATGTATATAACTCAAAGGTGACTGACTGACAGTGATCTATCAACGCACAGCCCAAACCACTGGACGGATCGGGCTGAAATTTGGCATGCAGGTAGATGTTATGACGTAGGCATCCGCTATGAAAGGTTTTTCATCAATTCTACCCCCAAGGGGATAAAATAGGGGATGAAAGTTTATAAAATCTTCTTAGTTAATAATATTACTTCGTAACGCGAGCGAAGCCGTGGGCAAAAGCTCGTAACTTAATAAAACTTTAACCTAGTGATATAATGGTTGAAACTCCGTCTCTCAATCGCGGGGACCGAGGTTCAAATCCAAGGCATCTCTGAGTTCTTCAAGTTATGTGCTTATCTAGCTCAGACCAGAGACATGTATCTAAAAAGATAATGTAAACGATACTTATGTCTGTGGTCTGCAGTAATATATTTTAATATATAATTTTTGAATTGGAGCATAAGATTTTATTGAAATATCTATGTTTCTTATTTAAGTTTTTTCTATTTGTAATTCAAGTACCTAAGTTGCTAGGCCATCAACCGTGAAGAGTGGGAGCTCGAACCGTCGTACACACCAAACGGTGTGGCGAGCGTCAAGCTCGCCTGGGCGGAGCCCGATGGGGCAACGCGCTAAGAGGACTCCGGTTGCGTTTCTTTGGAGATCCCGGAGTCTTTTAGTCTTAGGAGTTTTTGTCTTTTTTTCCCGGGGGCTTTTAGTGCAGTAAGAATCCCACATAACCTCGTGTCGCTCCCACGGCATAGGGTAACTTTTGAAGGTTTCCCCCTCGTAAAAAAAAGACCATCAACCTTTTCAATCCTATATATTACATATAGTGTGTGTAAAGGTATTATACGTATACAAATTGTTTGCAGTCACAATTGAATCTGCGTATTAACATTTAAACAAAAAATAAAGATTTGAAGTAATTATGAATTTAATTAAAATGTTTCATTTATGTGATGTATATCTCGTATAAGTTTTTGCTACTTAGGTTAGCGACGGGAAGTCGAATTTATTGTCGTATTAAGAATACGTGTACGTGAATAGTGTGTGGCGATATACAGTGGATTCCAGGTTCAAACCCAGGGTAGGCTAAATTATAAGTTTAGATTTCTGTTCCAGGTGTGGGTGTTTGGGTATTATTCTTTGTATGTGTCAAGTGTATATCTATTACCGTTCAATAAATAGAGGCCAGTGACAGACGAATAGACAGCGGAGGCTTGTTTAGGGTTTCGTTTTTACCCTTGCACTCTCGTTTGTTAGTAAAATCTTTATGAGTGCTAGCAGTGAAGCAGTGGTTAAGAAACTCGGCCTCTGAAAAAAAAGTTTTCGAAGGTATGTGAAGTCTACCAATAATAAGCACTTGGCCAGCGCGGTGGACTATTTGCCTAAACCTTCTCAATCAGAGAGGAAACCCGTGCCCAGCAGTGGGAAGGAAGATGTTGATCCTTATCAGTGTTGACTATAAGATAAAGCCGATGTCTATCACACATGTGTTCAGCTCCACCTCTCGTATCAACGATGCGTCGCGTCGCTTTGTATTCCAAATATATACACAAAGCGCCAGGTGGCGTGATCGCGGCGGACCAACGGTAGCGGCCGCTTGTAGGGCTGCCAATGTGTCTATGGATGAGTATTTTTTAGAAAATAACTTGTGAAATAGTATTAAAATGTCCGGTTGTTTTAAATTTTAGCCTGTCACTCCCCCGATTTAGACGAATGACATCTGCACTTTTGCTATTGTGTGAATTCTAATCGAAGCCAATTTTATACACGTGTGAAAATCGTGTCAAGAGTAAAGAATTTGGGTGATAACGGATTTACACAATTTCAATTAGTTCATTCAATAACCACGCAATATTGAACTCATGTGGCGCTAGTGTCGCTTTCAATAGTACGAAACTTCAACATTCCATTTGGATCTATCAGAGTTATCTAAATAATGTAGGCGTAGTAGGTTGATTACAATTTCGTATTCCAACTTAATCCTCAGAGGTAGCCGGTTGAAATGGCCACAGAAGACCAATCTCAGGTAGGAATCTAATCTGATGTATTGATTACAAATCCATGGGAATAGTAGCCATTTACTATCAGATGGACTGCATGCTCGTTTCCCACTTGTATATTATAAATAATTATTGTATATATATAAACGGCGCCTATAGTTTGATAATTATAAATGACAGTGCAGTTGGCAACCATAGCCGCTCGCGCCGCGGTGCGTCGACCCCGCGCTCCCACCGCTCAATACATCGATTGTGTGCTCATTTGCGTGCTAAATGTCGTGTGCATATGCCATCTGTCATGCTCAATATCATGCACGGTGTTTTGATGCGTACACCTTGATGCATGCGTTGTAATGCTTGTTGTAATGTTTGAGTGTCGTCGAATCAGGTAATATTGAGACATTTAGGCATGAGGCACTTGGTTCTCAGTTCTTATGGATAGCAACTATCAAAATAAGCAGCGTATCTCTAACTGACTTTAGATACGATTTTAAATTTGGGTTTATTATGGATCGAGTGAACAACAAGCTCCGTTTGGTACCCTGGCAGAAAAGAATTAGCATAGGTTTCCGGAAAATTTTGCATATTCGCTCTTTTGTACTTAAAATACGGTATATTTATGCTCCAGTACTACAAAATACATTACGTATTCAATAAATTGAAACAAACATCACATTTATATATGAGTATTTTCCATTAATTAAAAAATAATTATTACAAATATGTATGTACAACAAAGTTTTTAATAACGAAGATTGTACATTCAAATAAGCCTTTTAGTGGCTCAAAAGGATCGAAAAACATACTATAACTTATAAGGTAACTTTAATAACCTGTAAGGTCGTTTTAGTTATACATAAATATACATAATATTTACTAACTTGTCTTAATAAATTACTATTAATTACGCGTTGAAAATCGTCAATGCCAAGAGCCGAAACTCAGTTCGTGTTTGTTAATTAAATTTTACCAAATTACGCGCAAGTAATTACAACTTTTTGTAATATCTTGACATACATGAGAGTGAGTGTTTGGTTTCATTTATTTTTATGTAGATAATAATTATGATATTGGAGACGGTGTACCACTGATCCAACGAATTAATTTGACTACCACTCACGTCTTACGTCTCCTCTCAGAACGACCAAGCCAAATACGAATTGGTAGATTTCACATTCGCTTGAAAACTTTTATTTAATATCTTTTAGGTATACAGGCTTCTTCGTGATGTTTTCCTTCATCGTTAAAGCAAGTGATAATTTAAATCTAATACGCACATCACTTTAAATCAGAGGTGCGTGCCTGGAATTTGAACGTGGGACAAGTCGAGCCGCGTTTTAACCACTAGACTATTAGACTAACACATGATTGTAAACGCTCTAAGTAGGTACCTATCACAAAACTTAAAGCGCGCAGCCTTGAAACAGGCGAATACCGTTACGATATTTTTTGCATCTCCACACTTGCCGACCTCGGCGTCAAACCTTGCCCCTGGAGCGATGACTTAATGTAACCAGTTTGGTAACACAGCCGATGGCCTGAGCGGAACACACATACATGTTTGTAAATATTGTATTAGTTCACATGTTAAAAGTTTTACGCGAAAACAACGTTTGGCACGGCGTTGTTAGAGGTTGCACTAAATAAGTTGTTTTAGTTTTACAAGTTGAAGGTTCGTGATTTTTTCGGATTTGAAATTAATAGAACTGTCTTTTTATATTCAACCCCTTTCAATCAACGTTAACAATTGTTGATCAAATGTTGGTATTGTTGATCGAAGTCAATCCCAGATGGGATTGGAGTACTCCCAAAGGATGGCTGTATCTGTATAAGTTGCTGTCTTTGCAGACTAAGTTAGAACTTGTTGTTTAAGTATCTTTTCCTTATCGCACCTTTCAAAATAGAACATAGCGCTATAAACTACAGTTATAAGGGAGAACGAGGTGTTGCGGTGGTACGGCTGGAGTAGAACCATGAAGTTCTACCACTTTTCGAAATCATCACAATACCTAAAGTAGATACGTTACAATAACTGAAGCATTGTATATATTGCGAAACGATAAATGTTATCGCGTATAATAAAACATTACGCTTGTTTCCATTGTAAAGTTTCCACATTGCGTGGGCTGATTGAGAGTACGTTGGTACATTAACTCATTGAAAACATAATACATACTGTCATTGAGCATATCGGTAGAACTTTTTCATTTAAATGATTTCGATCATAGTGTACCGTGAGGTGGTCTGAGATATCAATATATTACTGCTACCAGGTAGAGTAGGAGAAGATCGACTGTCGTAACTCTATCGATACACCTATTTCTGCCTAAGGGTACGGTTCTGCCCATATACCAATCAATCAGTCGATTCGATTGTGTCGTCATCAATTACGTTATTTTGAACTGTTCGACGGATGCACCAACGATCGGCAATCTATCCATGATTAAACCTTCGTGGAGCCTTGATGATCGATGCCTTCGACTGATTGGTTTGGTAGCTAGCAAGTGTGTATCGAACTATCGACTTTGAAACATCGATTTATAATCTATCGATCGGTAGTTGGTTACGAAAACAGATTTTCGTATACCAGGCATTACGAATTAGCTCCCAAAAAGTGATGTCCATTATTGATTTCCATGTAAATCAGTAGACCTTTCCAAGATTTGCTCGTACATATAAACATAGTTTTGTTATAGTCCAAATACTTACGTTCTTAGAAAATATGAATTATTCTGAAATTACAAACGCCACACCAGTTTTATTTACTAGTATAAATATAGAGAGATAGTGTTACCCATTTAAAACATTACATTGACATCGTATTATTTTATTTACATATAAAGTTTCTTATATAAAAATGGTAGCCGTTAATTAATTTAATTCTAATTAACGTACCAACTAATTTGCCGACGTCTTGACGTTTTTGTTAAATTGTACAGTTTATTCAATACAAAATGCTACATAATTATTTTAATTGTAAGCTTATTTAAAGGCATTTGAATATTAACCAATTATGAGGATAAATACGTCAAACTAAATTGCATATTCAAAAATATGTAAAATAAACTGCCAAGTTCTTGTATTTCTTATGACAATCATTTTACCTCTAAGAATTGTCAATTATCAAGTTAATTTTAAGATGTGATCAATTTTAAATCAATATTTATATTAAATAAATAATACTTTTTAACTGTGCCGTGCTATAGATACACGCAAAGATGACACAAACACATAGAATAGAAATTTAAATCCAAATTTTAGATATTTGCCTGGCCGGGGATCGACCTCTGAACCGACTGCATACAGTGACTGCTCTGCCACGCGGATCGTTAGTATACGACGTCGTTAATAATATAATATAAATACATGTTATCTGAGAAATCCTAATTTATACTCGAATATAATGTCGGATTCGCATCGATTTGCAATCACAGTGCTTAATTTCACATGACAACCGTAATCTTTTGTATATCCGTGCGATAATTACGTGTTAATCTTAGGGGTGCAATATTAGTACATATTTAAAATAAAATGTTCAATAATAATATCCGTTTCGTACAATCTTATATAGATCAATCGTGCCCCTCGGTATTATTTTTTTAAAATTGATCTATCAACATATAAAGTCATAATTCGGGAATTTCATATAAACAGTAAAAACTGGACCTTATTACTGACCCAAGATCCCAATATAGGTCGACCTGCACCGAACTGGTTAATGGATGAAACGTTTTTTATTGCAAATCAAATAAGTCAAAAAATATATTGCAAAAGGGTCGACTAAAAAAATGCCATCTATTAACCAATTCGGTGAAGGTAGTCCTATCCTCGGATCCTCGAGTATACTAATCCGCTGTCTGTCCGTCACAGGGTCCATCTATTTAATCGTGAGTGACATTTGATGGTACGCAACCGTATGCTAATTCGCCTTACAGTGGACCAATTATTTCAAAAACATCCAAATTTAAGTATGTAGCACTTTTTGAAATAATAGTGCAATAGTTGAAACTTTGCTCTTAACATTAACGCTATTATTATTCCTTTTGTTAATATCACCGTTACCCCTTGTTGCAGGAGTCGTGGCAGGACCCGAAGTCATCCAGCAGTGGCGCGGTGATCAACATCCTGGACATCGGCAGGCAAACCTTCGCTAACGGTGGCGTGGTCTCCCGCTACCTGTGCGACCTGGCCCAGTGCTTCCACCTCATCAAGTACGATTATAAGGATGTTGTGCCGAGCGTAAGTGTTTAAGTAATATACATATACGGTTGATAAATACATATTATTTTTCTATAATAGCTAGCTACCCCTGCATGCTCGTCAGCTAGCTACCCCTATAGCTGACGAGCATGCAGTCCACCTGATGATTACTGGCTACAGCCGTCCATAGACGTCTATAATCAAGGGGCAATAACGCATCTGTGGCCATCCTCAGGTAGGAATGTTAGCTGGGGTTGATTACAGATATCCATGGGCGGCAGTTACCATCAGATATATGCTCGTTTTCTACTTCTATACATAGATTAGTAAAGATACTTCGCCGCCTTGAAATTGAATGAAGCCACAAATGGCTTATTAGTAAGTTCTTTTTTTTTAATTCTTGACAAATAAAAACATATTTAGAGAAAATTTACTACTAAATACTGCGCAATTTACATAATAAATAAATAATTATTTCAAATATTTTAGGGATATTTTAGCACGGAGACGTGACAAAACTTTTTTACGCAACTATTTCAATTCTCAAAACTGGGTACATTTTCTTGTTAGGAGTGAGTAATCTTTACTAATCTATGCTTCTATATTATAAAATTGTAAAATTCACCAATTTTCACTTGGCCAGCAAGGTGAACTCTTCTTATTTTAAGGAGAAGCCCGTGTCCAGCAGTACATAATAATATGGGGATAGCAATGGGTTAAAGGTATCCGTCCTTAATTATGAAAATTGTGAATGTCCGAATTGGGTAGTGTAATGTTGAAAAGTCCAATTCTGAATTTATTCATTTTATTTCTATTAGTATTTCGAACAGTCACGAAATACTAAACCTATGTACTATGTACGTACCTATATTTAGTGTAATGTTAGTAGGCACTAATTACATATTTTGCTGATAGCATACAATAGCATTAATAGTAATGTAAAGGAATAAGGAATGTTAATTAAATTTAAATTTAAAGGTGAGATAGAACTTTTCGTGGTTCGACTCCGGAGACATTCGAAAAATCAGAGTTGACGTGGAATTTAAACCTCGGACTTTCCGAGACGAAAGACCGAGGTTCTAACCTTACTATCACTACTTTCTCTAAAATCATACACGTCTAAGATAGAAAAAATCTAAATAACGAGAGAGTTATTATGAAAAGGACACCAGCTCAAGTGTTAAAATCGATCGAACCGTTTGGGCTCCAGGGTGTACCAATGAATAAGATATACCCTTCTCACCTTACGCAGAAACCGAGAACATTACCATCTCTATAATCATATAAAAATTTTAGCAACCTTTAGAAACACGCCACGTCAACCTTCAGTTCATCTGCGTATCTAGTTTATTTAATTATTATGTAAAAATGCAAACTTTTGACCCGGATTAGTATTTCCGTTTCCAGTAGTACTCGGCGAATATTCATTTTATTAAGGTATTTTTAGATTATGTAATGGTGAAGAGAGGGAGTCACAAAAGGAAAAGTTCTAATTGATTTTTTTTTATAATAAAGTAGCTACATGCAGTAAACCTGATGATAAGCGGCTTGTAGTAGCCCAAGGAATCTGTAAAAATCCAAGAGATTAAATAAAAATTAGGTCTGCCACATATACGTTGCTACACCTTAGGGGTTGCACGCCTAGGATAAATAATATAGAGACAATTATCACACTCTTCCTTCTGATAATGAGTGATATTATCGCTGGTCAACTGTGGATGGGTAGATCCTTGAGAACCCAGAAAAAACATATACTTAACCTGAATAACTTGGAAAATCAGAGGGGCGTGCCTGGGAATCGAACCTTGGACCCGCGATTGAGAGGTCGAGTTTCTTACCACTAGCTATCGTATTTATCGTTTATCGTGGTTTAGCGTTTATAATTATGACATTTCTACAACAACATTGAGTTTTTCACAAAAGCTTAGTGCAATAAGGTACTTACCTAATATAATTGAATGTTACATCAAAGGTCGATTGGTTATTGTATTCTAATTAAGGACGAAATCGTATTTCAATTTAGATCATGAATTTATGTTTCTGTTGGCTGTTTTTAATTTTGGGGGTAAAAAATTAGCCAAAAGAAATGACCTGTTGTTCAGGAAAGGTATTGTTCAAAAGTTTCCAAAATAAGCTGACGTTATGTCAAAAAGTTATAAGCTTTTTGGTGCAACTAAATAAATAAATAACTGTGGACATAATACGGTAATACATAACATTTAGTTACTTTAAATTTGTATTATAATTATAATGAATACTTATTAAGCCACTCATTAGCAGAATAAGTGACTCAACAAAAATGTGTAACAGCCATGTATTACCATATTACGTACCTTATTCACAAAATAATTTAATTAGATTTACAAATAGTTTTTTACTGTGATTACCCGACTGTGGAGTGTAATGTTTTTCTACTGTATGTATGTAGGTATGTGTTATTATTTGACACACCTCACAATCCAAATGGCTTTTTTATACGGCTAATAATTACTTATTACCTCGCCTTTATTAGCCTGACTTGTATGTAACATAGATTAGTAAAGATACTTCGCCGCCTTGAAATTGAATGAAGCCACAAATGGCTTATTAGTTCTTTTTTTGAATTCTTAACAAATAAAAATATTTTTAGAGAAAAATTACTAATAAATAACTAATACTGCGTAATTTACATACTATGTAAATAATTATTTCAAATATTTTAGGGACATTTTAGCACGGAGACGTGGCAAAACTTTTTTATGCAACTATTTCAATTCTCAAAACTGGGTACATTTTCTTGTTAGGAGTGAGTAATCTTTACTAATCTATGGTATGTAACGGAATCTTTGAACTCGATTTTTACCCACTTTGAACGGTCCGATTAATTTGAAATTTTGAACAATTATCAAGAACCGATGACAATACACGTTTTAAATAATTTTATCCCCTTACCTCATCAGGATCGTCAGGAATCAGGATTAACGATGTCCTTGTGCGATTTTAGCGTGGTTTTTAGTTTGTAAACTATAATAATTATTTTATAACGTACTAGCTGACCCGGCAAACGTTGTGTTGCCATATAAATAAAAAAAAATTTAGGGTTGTACTACCCCTAACATTTAGGGGGATGAAAAATAGATGTTGGCCGTTTCTCATAGATACCGGATAAGCACAAAAAATTTCATCAAAATCGGTCAAGCCGTTTCGGAGGAGTATGGCAACGAAAACTGTGACACGAGAATTTTATATATTAGATAAACAGTATAGGATGAACGACGTATTATTACTTTTTGCATTAATTTGTCAATAGATCGAACCACTCCTTATATAAAAGAATATAAAATATAATAATTATTCTACCTATTAATTTTGTGGGACAATAAGATGCCTTATTAAACTTAATCTAAGTAATTATTATTTGTACAATCATGAGAAATTCAATTCAATGAATAATTTTAATATTCAATTATAATAATAAACACGTGATTTATTGCATAATTATGTCCGTGTATGGTTTCCAATATTTAAAATGCGTTATTTTTAATTTTTATAATTAAGATAACCTCTGACTTGAAAAGCGGTTGATACTCATTGTTTGGGGAATATAAAATATAAATAAAAATACACCTACACAGGTCAACACTATTATCGCAATGTTTATATAATTTGCAATGCGAATATTAATGTAATCTTTATTTACATTGAGTCAGCATATTATATTAAGTTAAGATTAAAACTACTTCGCAACAATCCGCTACAAATATGTATGATGGTATATATTTTAAACCATGCAGTATGTACCACCCTCCCTCCCTCAAAGGATGCATGCAGATGCAAAAATTAAAAATATACACCACCATACATACCACCACCAACACGTGTTTCGCTCCAAAACGGAGCATCATCAGGGTAAGTTGACTCTACGACGGTTAATCGCTAAGTGACGCTGTCAACCTAACTTCACTCACTTACTTACTCACTTACTCACTTACTTACTTATTTACTCACTTTGTCACTTAGCGATTAACCGTAAACTAACGACACGTAAGAGAAAATTTAAAATTTTAGATAACCTCTAAAATTTTAAATTTTCTCTAAGGCTGGCAATTTTCACTGACGACGTCATTTCTGTTGGAAAAAAAGCTATAATTATGCCCATGTTTACACAAATTACAACAAATTGAAATAATACAATTGTAATTTGTATTTCATTTATTGCGAGTATAATTCTTCACTACCATAGGATTTCCTTACTTAGCCTGAAGGAAAACTATAACGAAAACAAATTTGTACTGTCAAATTGCGAAAACTGATCCGTAGTCTTTTTTCCCAGGTGGTGAAAGACGACCACTTCCAGGCAGCTATAGAGGAGACAGCCCAGGAGGAGCTGAAGAAGACTCCGAACGGAGACGCTCACGGCGGTGGAGACGGAGAGAGCAGGTATACCGCGATCAAGAGGAAAGTGGAGGCGAGGGCCATGAAGGTCCTCATGGACATCAGCTCGGCCATGTCCAATCATGTTCTCAGGTTGGTACAACTAAACAATATTGTAACTGCTTATACAGGATGAATTTTTCGAACGGGCCTTCAGGGCCAAATCCGAAACTATGAGGATTAGCTATAAATGCTGAAAGGAGTTACGAGGCCGATTTTGATAAAAACTAAAACTACATCTTTAGTTTTTTAAAATATCTTTTTCCCTAGCCGGGAATCGAACGAGTTCATTTTGAAAAAAAAAATACACCCTCTGTATTATTCCACTATCTGATAGTGTTGGTAGTCTTATAAGGATGAAATTCACCCTGTATATGCGAAAGTAAGTTTTCTTGTACGTCTGTTTGTTTGCTTGTTTGTTACGCTTTCACGCCTAACTACCAAACAGATTGTCGTGATATGTACACACGTTGTCAAGGGTCCAAAAAGGGATATAAGGTGCCTTTTATCTGGGAAACATACTGTTCCCAAGGGATAGATGAAAACAAATATTATCATTGACCTCAGACCGAAAGCGAAGCGGCTGGTAAAAGCTAGTTAATAATAACTTAACTGGTAAGTAACTAATGTTTTGACTTGAATCGTGATATGTGACCTAAAGGGCAGAAAAACATGAGATTTCAAACATGCAAAATACTATAAAAAAAAACAAATCGACTGCATAAAATTCTAGCCTATGTCACTCTCAAAATTTAGACAAATCCAACGACATGTCCTTACCTTAAAATCCGTAAAACCATTTGGTCTGCAGGGCGTGCTAAAATATGAGACACACGTACATACATACATACATACATACATACATACATACATACATACATACATAAATATAGAGTAGACATACATAAATACGCTGCAAAAACATTAATCTTCAATACATTAAAACTAAACTTGTTTTCATGTTTTTATACAGATTAAAAATGAAGACAAAACCATAGTAAAAATAATATGGGTGTTATGTTTTTATCTGTGCAATTAGTTTAAGTGCTTCCTCTGAACAAGTCTGTTAATTTGTACTTAATTATATACATTAATTCATTATGTTATGGAAAAAATATATAATATGATTTATAGGGACAAAGTGTAAAAATGGAACCCTTTTTATTACTAAGCCTTCGCTGTCTGTCCGTCTGTCACAGGGCTCTATTTCTGGGTTCTATAGCAGCCATAGAAAATTTGAACTACCAATTAGGGTTCTATAGATAAAGCGAAAAACACTGTAAAGGACACCAATTTATTCTGAAACATTTTTAATTTTTAGTATTAATTGTTATAGCGGCCACCGTTATACATACTCTGTAAAAAAATTCAAGTGTCTACCCATTACGGGTTCCAGAGATAGAGACCCGAGACAGACGGACAGGCAGTGGAAGCTTAATAATAGGGTTTTGTTTTTACCGTTTGGGTAAGGAACGCAAAACGTTTTCATAGGATGTCTTCCAATATGGCTAGCGTGGTGAACTATGAATTAATCATAATTCTGAAAGAATATCTATGATTATGATAAGACAATCCATTCCAGATTGGTGGCGTGGCTATGCCACAAGGCAGTGCGGAGGGTGGCGGGCGGGGGGTGCGGCACCCGCGCGGAGTGCGTGGAGCGGCTGCGGCGGGCCAAGGCGGCCGGGCTGCCGCTGGTGTTCGTCCCACTGCATCGATCTCACTTCGACTACATCCTGGTGACGTTCACGCTGTACCTGACGGGGCTGAGGCCGCCGCTCGTCGCCGCCGGGGACAACATGCGGATACCGTTCTTCGGGTGAGTGTCTGCTGTCTATATGACAGTCGGGCTGCAGCTAGTGTCAGTCCCGCTGCACCGCTCGCACTTCGACTACATCCTGGTGACGTTCACGCTGTACCTGACGGGGCTGAGGCCGCCGCTCGTCGCCGCCGGGGACAACATGCGGATACCGTTCTTCGGGTGAGTGTCTGCTGTCTATATGACAGTCGGGCTGCAGCTAGTGTCAGTCCCGCTGCACCGCTCGCACTTCGACTACATCCTGGTGACGTTCACGCTGTACCTGACGGGGCTGAGGCCGCCGCTCGTCGCCGCCGGGGACAACATGCGGATACCGTTCTTCGGGTGAGTGTCTGCCGTCTATATGACAGTCGGGCTGCAGCTAGTGTCAGTCCCGCTGCATCGATCCCACTTCGACTATATCCTGGTGACGTTCACGCTGTACCTGACGGGGCTGAGGCCGCCGCTCGTCGCCGCCGGGGACAACATGCGGATACCGTTCTTCGGGTGAGTGTCTGCTGTCTATATGACAGTCGGGCTGCAGCTAGTGTCAGTCCCGCTGCATCGATCCCACTTCGACTACATCCTGGTGACGTTCACGCTGTACCTGACGGGGCTGAGGCCGCCGCTCGTCGCCGCCGGGGACAACATGCGGATACCGTTCTTCGGGTGAGTGTCTCCGTGACAGTCAGACTGCAGCTTGTGTTTGTTCCGCTCTGTACTTAACAGAATTCCAGTCGCCGCTTGTTGCAGGCTCCAATTTGACAGTTGGACTGCAAATAGTGTTTGTCACGCTGTATCTGACAGAAATTTGGCCGCCACTAGTAGCGAACGCTTTTCGTTGTGACAGTGGGACTGCAATTCGACATTCTGGTCACGTATCTCACTGTTGCTCGTTTGTTTTCTCTCTCAGATAAATGTAGTTGTTTACTATGTACGTCATATGTTAAACTAATGTGCCCCTTTTATATATGTTTTTCAGATGGTTCCTTCGCGGTTGCGGTGCGTTCTACATCAGACGGCGTGTGGACGGCTCGGAATACCACGGCGATCCTATATATAAGAGTGCCTTGAGGTTAGTATTAAAAAAATAAACACCGCTTCAAATAAAATTTAATTAGTCGAGTGAGTAAACTTTAATGTACCAAAATACGTTGCCAATGAAAGATCTAAATTTAACCATTTCTACTATGCACACTTTGTTAAGTCTTTCATAGCCGTTTTTTTATTTTAGTTTTATACATTGTCAACGGCACCGGCGCATCTGTTAAAGTTTTCTATTTTACCAATTATTACTTACAACCAACTTTCTTCTTTCATATAATTTAGCTTCCTATAAACTCTTTCATGCACACTAAAATATATAATTGTTCGTTTATTACAGGGCATACATATTGAATAGTTTAGCAGCTAATAATAATCTAGAATTCTTCATCGAGGGCGGACGCACGAGGACGGGGAAACCGCAACCGCCGAAAGGTATTATATTTTATTATTATTTATATTTGGTTCCCTTTGTGGTTCGACTCCGGCGGCACCACCGCCACACCTATTTCTACCTAATAACAGCAGTGTTAGGCGCTGCTGTGTTCCGGTTTGAAGGGTGTGGTAAGGGAGACAGACTTTTCCGAGGCGTTCCAGCTTAGACCTCAGGGGTAGCGGCGCATCTGTGACCAACCTCAGGTAGGAATATCTAATCCTATCTGGGGTTCATTACAGATGTCCATGGGCGGCCGTAGCCACTTACCATCAGGTGGACTGCATGCTCGTCTGATACCCTTATATTATAAAAAAAAAAAAACATAATTAATTAACACATAAGCATATACCTAAATAAACATACATGCGTTGCTGTGTTCTGGTTTGAAGGGTGTGGAGACATACTTTACCGAGGCGTTCCAGCTTAGTCCTCAGGGGTAGCGGCGCATCTGTGGCCGATCTCAGGTAAGAATATCTAATCCTATCTGGGGTTGATTACAGATGTCCATGGGAGGCAGTAGCCATTTACCATCAGGTGAACTGCATGCTCGTCTGCTACTCATATATTATAAAAAAAATAGTAAATACTCAATTATCTACTTTTTATTTACAATACTTTAGTGAATTTATTATAATGCATCTTATATTGTATTCTTTATTAACATGCTGTCTGGAACGAGGTAACATAAATACTGGTAGGTAAGGAGTATTTATCTTTCTATAAAATAATTACCCTATTAAATATTTTAAACTATAATATGTACATATTGCGATTATGATACATAATATTGATTTAAATCATGATATTTTATTAAAGATCAGCGGTAGTAATAGTAACGCATTTGTAGGCGATCTCGGACAAGAATCGTAGTTTTATCTAGGGTTGATTACAGACATCAGTGGGCGGCAGTAGCCACTTACCATCAGATGGCTTGCAAAATGCTCATCTGATACGCCTATATTTAAATTAATATCTGTGTACCAAAATTAATACAGGAGTTTTTGCGCCAAAGACAAAACAACAAATATAGTCAATATATATAAAATTTAAGATATTTTAGTTAATTTTATTAGAAAAATATTATTCTTATTCTCATAATTATTATTGCGGTTCATTTAAATTGAATGTATTCAATTTATCTAAGCTCTTATACATTGTATATTATTGTATATTCTTATTTTATTTTATTTGATTTATCAGAGCGCTAATACTGCCAATATATGTATGTACTTGTGGGTACACATTCTGTTAACTTAAACTTTTGTCATATGATTTATATAAATGTATGCTGCATTGGTAAACCTTTATATTTATATGTTTATTTTTATATTTTTATTTATTCTGTATGAGGACATCCATTTGTTTTATAAAATCATTTAATTTGTGTGTCAATTAGTATAATTAGTTCTGCGAAACCTTTCTCTTTGACATTAAATAAAAAATAAATTTAATAATAAGTTAATTAATTTACAGCGGGTATCCTCTCGGTTATAATGGACGCCTACCTGGACGGCACCATCGACGACGCCCTCCTGGTGCCCGTGACCCTGAACTACGACAAGCTGGTGGACGGCAGCTTCGTGAGGGAGCAGCTCGGCATGCCCAAGCAGATGGAGACCTTCTGGTCCGCGCTAAGGGGCATCTGGCGGACGCTCAACACCAACCACGGGGCTATCAGAGTGGACTTCAACCAGCCTATATCGCTCAAGGTTGGTGTTTTGTCGCTATGGTCTTAGGGTCTGTCATGTGGACCCTAGGCTGGAGCGAGGATTATCGTATGGTGGTGATGGCAGGAGGATTGAAATTTGATCCAGGATTTCGGGGAGGAAACATTTGGACTCGGGGTCTGGATTTCGGAGAGGGGGTTGTCATTCTAAGCTAATGTTTCGGTAACTTTCCGGTAGGTGGGTCGAATACCCAAAACCCCCAACTCTACCTACGGCTTTGATCACCATAGTCGATTGTATAAGATTTTATTTTAACCCCCGAAACCCTAAGGTGATATTCTACTATGGCTGAACCTAGGATAATCTGTGGGTTTTAGGATTTTCTGCGTTCTGTTCTAGAGTTTAGGAGAGAGGTGTTTTACCTAAGATTTCGGGAAAGGAGTTTTAACTCTGGGAGAAAATATCTGGGTTAAACCCCAAAAACCCTCCCCTTGTATCCGATTCCTCTAATCTGATCAGATTTTTGATTACTGATATTCCTCGAGGTGTTTCATCCTCCACTCACTAAAACTACTTATTCACAGTTCTTTATTGTTCCTAATACGTCATTATCATATTGTATTACACTATTCTCATACTCATCGCTATCGTATCGTTCCAGGAGTTGGTGACATCTTTCCAAAAGTACAAATACCTGAAGACACCAATAGAGCGTGGTCTCGCGTCTCCGAACAACAACCTCGCGGCCAGCCTCGACCGGCAGATGCTGTGCAGCAACAGCCATAGTAGCATGTACGGGGATGACGTCAGCGACGACCATAAGGTCATGGTCGAGGCGATTGGACGACATCTTGTCTATGGTATGACGACTATTATGCTAATACAATACACTATACACAATACATACTATTGCATAGATAAATATGGAATTAAAAATAAATCTGATATGCTGAAGATGGTAGAACTCTTCGTGGTTCGATCGGAGTAATAACAGCAGTGTTGCTGTGTTTAGCTTTTGAAAGTGTAGTAGGGGAGACGTACTTACATGAGGCGTTTTAAATTAGTTCTCTGGTACGATTGTATCTGGGATTGATTACAGATATCCATGGGATTAGCTTTACTATTAGATTGATTGTTCGTTTGTTACTTCAATATAATAAAAATATAAGCGTAAATTTTATAATTTTTTTCGCCGGATAAATTTCATAGTTTCTTTATTCCCCTTAGCATATCGATTATCGACTATGAATTTTATAGATCAGCTGACCCTTTTCTCGTCGCATCCACCTTTTACTTTTGAAAGTAGTAGGAACGAACGTATTGCGACTGTTCACAGACGCAGCGCAAGCGACCGCGCTGATGATCACCAACGTGGTCGCGTACGTGCTGCTGACGGAGCAGCGCGGCGGCTGCGGCGCGCGCCGCCTGCTCGCCGCCGTCGACGCGCGCGGCGCCGCGCTGCGGGCCCAGGGCAGGGACCTCGGGTACGCCGCCGCGCCCGCCGCGCCGCTGCAACACGCGGTTAGTCATGCTGATGATGGAAGGTCGAGGGAACTCCTCGATGCTGTACGGCTGGGGGGTGATGGGTGGTACGTTGAGGTCACGATGATGAGCAGTTGCCATGGTGGTTAGGGTGTCTAGGTCACGATGAAGGTTTAAGTTTCTATAAAGAACTTAACATACAAAAAGCCGCGCTGTGGACAGAGGCCAGGGACCTCGGGTACGCCGCCTCGCCCGCCGCGCCGCTGAACCACGCGGTTAGTAGAGCTGATGATGGAGGGTCGAGGGAACTCCTCGATGCCTTATGGCTGGAGGGTGCTGGGTGGTTCATTGAGGTCTCGATGATGAGCAGTTGCTACACGCGGTTAATGCATGATGATGAAAGGTCGAAGGAACTCCTTGATGCCGCACGGCTGGGGTGTGATGGGTGCGCATGAGGTCACGATGATGAGCAGTTGCTATGGTAGTTAGGGTATCTAGGTCACGACAAAGTTTTAAGTTATCGTGGTAGTTAGGATGTCTAGGTTACAATGAAGGTTGAATGTCTGATATGGAACTTCACTTAAAAAATTACTAAAATACTAAACTGGAAACGTAGAACTGTTATTTACAAATATGAATTTTGAACATGTTTTTTTTACTGAAGCATTTCATACCAACAAATCTGATGAGGATTGTTTAAAATTTAACACATACTTCTACCACTACTCAGAAAATCTTAAAACAATTTAAAATCTAAAGTGCACTTTTTATCACCAGCTGGACATGCTAGGCCGTGGCCTCGTTCGGCGCGAGGGTACCGGCGACAAGGCCACGATCAAGCCGCACCTGTCTGTGGCCGCTTCGTTGGAGCTCTCGTACTACGCCAATGCGGTCGTTGCGCACTACGCCGCGCCTGCGATAGTCGGTAAGTCGCAATGGTCCCGCTGTTATAAGTCTCATCGCAGGGGATTTAGGCTGTCCCTGTAGTCCCGGGACTAGAATAGGGCTACGGTATCCCCTGCCTGTCGTAAGAGGCGACTAAAAGGGGACTTCCGGGGTTGCGGGCAGCAAAAGTGGGAGCTCGAACCGCCCGGCCAGCGACCCGGGAAGGGCGGCGGTATGTGTGGTCGCATACCGTCGTGCACACCAGACGGTGCGGCGAGCGTCAAGCTCACCTGGGCGGAGCCCGATGGGGCAACGCACTAAGAGGACTCCGGTTGCGTTCCTTTAGAGATCCCGGGGTCCTCTACGCAGCGCCGAGGACGGCCACCGGGGGGGTTTTAGTGCGATAAGAATCCCACATATCCCCGTGCCGCTCCCACAGCATAGGGTACCTTTTGAAGGTTTCCCCCCTCGTAAACAAAAAAAAAATGGCTATAGACCACCATGCTCGTTAAAAGTGCAAATTGATAGACTTGGTAGACTTCATAGACTTTTGAGCTTTTTTTTTAAAGAACTTATAGATGTGTAGGTTTCCTCACAATGTTCACCTTCACTGTTATGACGATTGTAATTAATCGTAAACTAATTACTTTCCCACTGCTGAGCATAGATGTGACTCAAATACTACCTCAAAACAAGAAGGATTTGGCCATAATCCTCATCCCATAGTCCTCACAAAACTTATTATTTATAATTTCTTGTAAGCAGGTTTTCTCGCGATATTTTCCTTCGCTGTTTTAAGAAGGTGATAATTAATTTCTAATACACACCTAACTTTGAGAAATCAGAGATGCGTACCTTAGGTTTGGACCTCGAACCCCACAATATTGTTCAGACCATTCGATTCACACCCTACCACCTTTTGTGTGAGTCATCCTAATCACACGATCCATGGTTCCAGCGACTGCACTGGAGAGCATCGTACAGCACCAGCGCAAGGGCCAGGCGGTGGAGCAGAGCGAGCAGCCGGTGGTGGAGCACGAGGAGCTGATGCAGGGCTCGCTGCAGCTGTGCTCGGTGCTCAGCCAGGAGTTCATCCTGTGCGCGCCCTGCACCCGCCTGGAGGACCTGCTGGAGGACACGCTGGCCGCCCTCGTCACCTCGGATGTGCTGGTGCCCGTCCAGGTGGGTGACGTCACGGGACGTATGAAGTGTGAGCTGTAGAGCGGGCCGAAATTGGGGTATGACGTCACGGGGTACAGCTGTAGAGCGGGCTGAAAATGGGGATGGACGCAATCATCTCAAATTCAAATATATCTGTCTATGCTAGTATGCATGTGTGCGCTGAGACATTCACGCGTACATACATTCACACATGCGCGTAAAACATGCGCAAATGTACGTAAATAAACACGGAAGCGCTAAATACACACAGGCATGCGCGTAAACTCTCGAAATATTTGCAACACACTTGCCGACGCAGACATAAACAAGCATTCACACATACACTCACACACAAACAAACAAACAAACACAAACGGGTGCACACTTACTAATTAATAACCAGTAAAGTTATCAATATGCTAAAAAAGTATAACTACTTACATAAGTACACACACTTTTTTTAGTTGATGTCTGAAAGTATATATATATATATTTTAATCTTAGTAATGTCTGTGAAGTGACCAACATAGAACTGTGTACAGGTAACCCGCTCATCCACCGAAACGTTATACACTGTGCTATTCGATAAACAGACATTACTGAAATTAAAAAAAATACATAATAAAGTACAAAAAAAAACATAATTAAGTACAGTACAGGGTTCTTGCGACTTGTAAATGTGAATGAGTTAAAACTTAAATCATTTTTTATCACTCAACATTAACCCAGTCACCATTATGTTTGCAGAAGCACAGTACGCTAGAGGAGCACCGTTGGTCGCGTCGTGTGGCAGAATCGCTAGAGGACGATGAGGAGCCGCATCGCCCGCGGGTGCGGTACCGCGTCAACGATACTGCACATGCGCTCGCTGAGAGGTACGACCTGAATCACTAAAGAGTGGAATGAAGAACAATGTATTAAGTGTAGTTGCCAAAAAAAAATAATCACCCGACTCGTTAATGGGTGTAATGAAAAATCATAGATTAGCAAAGATTACTCACTGCTAACAAGAAAATTGCCACGTCTCCATGCTAAAATGTCCTTAAAGTATTTGAAATATTTATTTATTAATTATGTAAATTACGCAGTATTAGTTATTTATTCGTAAATTTTCTCTAATATTTTTTTACTGTGGACAAGCGGCTATAGTGAATGTATGTACTCTACTTCGGCGCCGTATTATCGGTATCGGCTCGATGACGGTGGCGGTAGACAAGTGGCGTATTACGCCTTTCATCGTCCACATTTCATCGTCATTCCATTACTTCTTAAAGAAGTAATGGAATGACGATGAAGACTCAATAAATGTTATTTATTTCCAGGCGGCGTTTGGTGTCGACGGTGCGACCGTTGCTCGAAGCGTATTCGGCGGCGTGTCGCGCGGTGCGCAGTGGCCCGCAGGCCGATGTGGTCTCCGCAGCTCTACACACACTCACTGATGACTTCGCGCAAAAACGCATGACATACGGTACGCAACATGTTCATTAGTAGCTCTTCACCTTAGTCAGGAGTATAGTTTGCGGTACGGTGCGACAGCGAGCGCGGTGTGATGACGTCACGAAAATACATGTACAGTGGACTATCAGTTTGGCGCAGACTATATCACTCCGCTACACTTCACGTAGAACAGTTGCGTAGCGTGCGTTATAATTAGAGACATGCGTCTGGTCGCGTGGTATACTCTATAATCAGAGACATACGGCAAGACGGCAAGTCTGGTCGCATAGTGTACTGTATAATCAGAGACATACGGTTGATGTTGCCGGTGCGCCCGTTGCTAGAAGCGTACTCGGCGGCATGTCGCGCGGTCTCCACAGCTCTACACACACTCACTGATGATTTCGCGCAAAAACGCATGACATACGGTACACATCGCTATATATAATGCCATTTCTTGTCATAGGAGTAGCAGACGAGCATGTAGTCCACCTGATGGTAAGTGGCGTTCATGGACATCTGTAATCAACCCCAGATAGTATTAGATATTATAACCTGCACAGTCAGTCGCTGCTGTCGCTGCATAGTGCAGTCTCGTTCACATCTGAGAACCATTGCGTCGTTGCACACTCGTCCTTCCGACTGACGCCTGTGAGCGCCCTAGGATTTTCCTAGCTAGGATCCCGAGACCACCAAAGGGACTTCCTTCAACCTTACCCGAATCTTGTTTAAAGACCACCCAAACTTACTCCACCACATCACCAGGGACAGTGAACCCCTTAGGAATTGCACGGGTAAAGAGAGATCCTCGGGACCCAAATACCCCACTCATGCTGATCTGAAGCTTATTGTGGAGTACTGTACCGTGATTCACTTCAGCAATATCCAGTTTAACACTAAATAACATCAAATTGTTCATATTTTCAGGTGAAGCGGTATCAACGGATGCTATAAAGAACTGCCTGAAGCTGTTGCGGCAGTGGGGCGCACTGCACATGTACACTGAGGGCAGGCAACGCAGGCTCCGCCTGTGTCCGCCCTACGATTGCCCGGAGCGATTGCAAGCCCTGTGCGACACTGTGTACAGATTCAATATGGACACACCCCTGTTACATTAGTGAAATCCAACTCAAGTGCTGTGATGTGTTGTGCGGTTCATGTGTGGTGAATCAGAATGGCCGGTGACTATCCATATTTTACATCGAAACTTGCTGACCCGGCAAACGTTGTGTTGCGACATAAATAAAAAAATGTTAAGGGTCAACAACCCTTATCACTTAGGGGTATGAAAAATAGATAGTAGCCAATTCTCAGACCTACTGAATGTGCATATAAAATTTGGTGAAAATCGGTTAAGCCGTTTCGGAGGAGTATGGTAACTAACATTGTGACACGAGAATTTTATATATAAGATAATGCAATGCATATGAAGGTAGCTATTTAGTAGCAAGTTTAGTAGTTTGCGCAGTTTCTTCTCATTGGATAGGTGACAGGCCACACTGATGTTAGAATGGCCGGTCACCGGTCGGTATAGTTTATTTTTTTAATCGAAGGTAGCAATTATTTAACGATTAATAGCAACTAGGTAGCAAGTTTTAGTAAGTATTTCAATGTAAAATATGGGTGCTGACTGGCCATTCTGACGGTCAAGATGTGTGATGGTGTTTACTCGGTGTGTTAGGCTGTGCGTGCACGTGAAAACATGTGATGTAGCGTAAGTCTTTGTTGAGTTAAATTTATATATCGGTACATACTGCGTAGTTGTACAGAGCTGTTGACAATGTTGATGATTGATGGTACACGAAAGTTATTTTTAGTAATCGTTTGTTAAGAAAACTGTTGCTATAATACAAAAGGTTAATATTATTTGAATTTGTTGTTAAAAACAATATTATGGTACTCCAATTAGAGTATTCTAAAGCATAAAGTCATAGATAAATTAATTGATAGACTTCTAATTAATAAAAAAAAGGTTAACCGATTTCGTGCGGATGTGGCACAACTGCAGTGCCATCCGCACAGAATCGGTTAAACATATGTAGGACAATTTGAATTGTGGGCTATCTTTTAAAAATTGGAAACATTTTCATTGTTTGTAGACAACCATTTTACTAAGCATAGTAGCTAAATTAACTTAGCATTGTCATCCGATCTGTACGTGAACATAGCCTGACTAGGGCTGGCCCTAAAGGTCGTGTTCGATAAATTATTACAAACAAGTGGACGGACAAAGTTGACAGTTTTAACTCTCAACGGTTATATTTGGGTGTCATAGATGTATGTTATGTAACAATAGACATAAACCAACTGCGACATGTAAATATTGTTTAAATAAAAATTTGTAAGTTATTATTATTTTCTTTTGGTGCTCTTAAATTTTAACCCAAAAAATGCATATTATACTTTGTATTGGAGTAGCAAATGATCATTCTGTGTATTGGATGGTAGTTTTTGACCACAAATTATCAATCCCAGATAGGACGGGATTCCTGTCTGAATTCGGTCACAGATTTGTATCTATGCCTGAAAAATAACGCCTGTTACATTAATCGATGAATTCCATGTTTGCCAACCAATGGTAAAACATTAATTTAGAGCTTCTGTGTTCAAAGCCCCATAATAGGATTTCTTTTAGTGTGGGTGCCATGAACACAGACAAATACACAAACACTAGGAAATAAGATACCATTTTTTTTATTGTACAAAAAAATATTTTTTTATTGATGTTGAACTTCAAAAACAGTACAAAAGTTTCTTATCTTGATCATCATCATCAATCTATTTATTAATTGTTCAAGGTTTTAGTAGAGTGGAGATTTTAGGCTGTATTCTAGTATGAAGTTAGTGGCAAATTGACTGTTAAGGAGAGCAATAAGACCAGTTAGCAAATAACAAATAATATATTTTTGTGAAGAAAATAACAAAAATAGAAATGACTTAAAACTATAATAAAGTGAATTTTAAATCTTAATAAGAAACAATTTTGATAAAGTACCATATGTTGTACTTACGTATAAAATTATGAATTATAATTAATATATAATATGAGGTAGTTTAAGCTCTTAGAGGCTCGATGCCTACCCCCCGTATCATGGCAATAATAATAATCTTCAGATAAGTTGATTGATTAATGTTGATTCCACCCTTTTTAGTTTTCACCATGTTTTTTTTTAGCTTGACCTGTATAGTGCTTGAACAATGGTGTGGTGTGCCTTAGACAGGACTATCAAAATTTATTGCGGATGCTAAATGGTTTCCTTTTTTTTATTAAAAAAAAATGTGGACTATTTTAGGAATTTTGGCTTACACACGTACTGGACCTCTGTTATTGATTCGGGACCTTTGCGCTACAGAGGCCATAGGGCCCAAGGGTCGTTATGCCCCTGCCCCTGGAAAAAAACTAGAGCTACCTCAATAACAAATCAAATAACTTTATTGTGTATTCCTAAATATATTTCAAAGAACTTTCCATAATAACAGTTTTATTATCTCTATAAAATGATTAATCACTATCAGAATCATCAAAAAATGCTCTTATTCTCATCATTTGCGCCAATCTGTAGAAAAATACACGTTTTTCATACTCTGGCAATACTGCCCCTAGTCTCCGATTGGCGAGAACCTTTTGGATTGCATGATCCTCTGATTTTAAATGTTGTAGCATTCCACTCCAACTGTCTTCAATAATGTTGCAGAAACCGCAATGGTAGAAGCCTGGACGAACCTGAAACATATTTTGATGACGTCTGCATTGTCTATTTACGCGAACTTTACTGTCCGTTTGCTGAGTATGGATCTTCTCATAGTGTGAGGGGTTTAGGCCATAGTCTACTGCACTGGTCAAGGGTGATTTTATGTATATGGTAGTCATTTTGATTGTATGATGATCTGATGAACATTAATTACTCACATAAATAGTGGACATATTGGTGCTGTGATAAGACCATATGGTTATGTTTGTACAAAGGGTGTATGAAATGTTGTCATTCTAATAAGTTGTTAAAAAATGAAATCTTGCCATTGACAATAATGAATATTATAATGTAGGAGTAGCAAACAAGCATGCAGTCCACATGATGGTACATGGCTACTGTCACCAATGGACGTTTATAATCAACCCCTGGTAAGATTAGATTCCTACTCAAAGTTGGCTACAGTTGCGTCCCTACCCCTGGGGACTAAGCTGAAATGCCTCAAAAAAGTGTGTCTCCCTTATCACACTCTTCAACTCAGAACACAGCAACACTTAACACTGCTGTTATTCTTGAACTCTCGGTGGTGCCGCCGGAGTCGAACCACAGAGAGTTCTTCCACTTAGTTTAAATATGAGTAAAAAATAGTAATTACCTGTCTCACGAATTCAGATTTTGAATATAACACAACAGGTATTTTCTTGAAGGCATCACGGTGGCTTTCCGATTGCCGGTGCAAGTCGAATAAATATTTGTATAAATTCATTTCACAAGCTTGACAACGTAAGTAGGTTATATGATCGGTCATAAGTGTAAAGCTCAATTTACTTATACAGAATCTTCTATTTATCACAGCATATAAATCGTAGTAATGTCTGACGATATATACTTCAGCAAGATAATCCTCTGTAGGGATAGCTTTCTTCAGTAATTTGGCAAGAGCTTCAACTTTTTTCGTGTGCGAAATTTCGGCGATATGGTTCTTCATGCTTTTCAGAGATGACGATATTGTGACATTGCAAGTGCTGCACGAAACGCTAGACTTGTCCTCTGTGTATTTTAGTTTATTTTCTTCCGCAAATATTTTCGCTCTTTCTGCGCGACGAGCTCTGTTGTCTTTTATTTTTGTTGGCCCATTAACCTCTCCATTCTCGTTAGATTCTTTGATGATAGAATCATCTTCGATTATGCTGGAGCTGGATTCATTGGACTGACTGTTTTCAGTCAATTTATATATTTCTACTGTAGAATCCAGTCCATTGTTTGTGGTCTCTGGATGTGTAATGTCTTTTTTATATTCATTATTATTACCAACATCATCATCATAGGGAGGAATTTCGATTATTTCCGGTGTTGCTGTATTAATATATATTTCTACCGTAGAATCCAGTCCATTGTTTGTGGTCTCTGGATGTGTAGTGTCTTTTTTATATTCATTATTATTTCCATCATCATCATCATCATAGGGAGGAATTTCGATTATTTCCGGTGTTGCTGTATTAATATATATTTCTACCGTAGAATCCAGTCCATTGTTTGTGGTCTCGGAATGTGTAGTGTCTTCTTTATATTCATTATTATTTCCATCATCATCATCATCATAGGGAGGAATTTCGATTATTTCCGGTGTTGCCGTATTAATATATACATCTACCGTAGAATCCAGTCCATTGTTTGTGGTCTCGGGATGTGTAGTGTCTTCTTTATGTTCATTATTATTTCCATCATTATCATCATCATCATCATATGACAGAATTTCGATTATTTCCGGTGTTGTTATATTAATAATCTTCTCGTGGCTTGCTTTGTTTTTGTATGTTTCGCAACATTTAATTTGAAAAATTAAATGATCTGGATCCTCCAAATGTGTTTTCAGAGTATTTAATGAAAATAAATCATTACATATGAGACAATGGAATGAGTCTCCTACCTGAAATAATAAAAAAAGATTATACCACTTAAATCTTTGTTGGCAAAGTTAAGTATTAATAGTAAAATACACAGGTCACAATAAAAAAAAATATAAGGATAAATATAATCACAAGTATTATTCAAGTAGTATTATAAACATTAAGGCAGTGAAATATTTTCACTAAACATCATCTATTAATTAACTATTGTGAGAAATTCACAATATTTTTTTAAAAGGCCTTAGTTGTGCAAGAATGCCAATGTTATTATTAACACAATCAGATATACTCATAGGGAATAAAAAGTAGTAAGTAGTTATAAAAACGTTATTCAATGTGTGTGAAGTCTACTAATGCGCTATTAGTGTTACCATCATTTCCACCAGCTTGGAAATTTTGCAAATATAGCTAAAACATCTCTAAACATCATTTCGACAGGAAAACGAGACATCGGAGATATGCGGCATAGAGGGTTGATAATGTAAAAAAAATAATATAAAAAAGATATTGCAAGCAGTGACAGCCTAGTGTATCGAGGAGTGCGCGGTTCAAATCCCAGGCCACACCTCTCATTTTTCAAAATTATGTGCGTATTAGATATTAATTAACACTTGCTAAAACGGCGAAGGAAAACATCGTGAGGAAAACTGTATACCTGAGAATACTTAAAAAAAGTTTTCAAAAGTATGTAGTCTACCAATGCGCACTTGACCAACGTAATGAACTACGGCCTAATCCTTCTCATTCTGAGAGAAGACCCGTGCCCAGCAGTGAGACAGTAATGGGTTGATGATGATAAAGATATTTAGTAAACATTAAATTACCAATCGATAAATAGCCATGTTTGAATCGACTTCAACGCTGCTCTGGACTAATTTGAGTATATGCGTCGGTGTAGTAATGTGAGCTTGTTTCTCATCATAATCGGTGTTGCAAATAGCGCAGGAGCCGTCCACTACGCCGTGCCATGCGTCCGCATCTATCACCATCATGTCAAATGCGACCACCGTATCGCCTTCTAGTCGCAACTGTTCCAGACCTTTATTCTTCCGATGTTCTCCACCATTAATATGCATGCGTACTTTCATGAACGTGTGAAATAACTTGTTACAATAAGCGCAATAGTATCCTTGTTTAACCTGGAATTAAGTAAGTACATGCTTATATTCAAAGTAGTGTCATTCTAAGTCAAAGTCAAAGTAAATAAATAAATAAACGCTTTCTACACTCACAGCCCCACACTAGGATTCCCTATGTCGTGGGTGCCATGAACACACACATAGACAAATACACAAACACCCAGACCCAGAAACAGAAATCTAAATTCATCATTTAGATATCTGTCTGGCCGGGGATCGAACCCGGGACCCTTTTCGCGTCAGACCGGCATGGTGACCGCTCCGCCACGCCAGTGGCTGCAGATACCACTTAACATGATTATGAACTTTATTTATGTAACATAATTATGAATTTTATTTTTCTACAAAATAATCGACAATTATGTTTGTAAATAACTGGCCAAGTGCAAGTCGAAGTCGCACACGGTTTCCTTACCACCAAAAATTTCATATTTTTTTGTTTTTAGTATTTATTTATAGCAGCCATTGAAGTAAATGCATTGTGGAAATTTGACTGTCTACCTATTACGCTTCAACAGATAACGCGAAATACGTCGAAAAATGGCGGTTTCTTATAAGCATATATGCCGACCCCCATTTATTTTAAACTTTTTTATTTTTAGTATTTGTTGTTATAGAAGCCACCCTTGTACATAATCTGTAAAAAATTCAAGTATCATCGTAATATGTTAAAATTTACAAACACTTTGAGCTGAGGGCGTTCCACAAATGAGACATACACACAAAAATATGAAAATAAAACACACCTTACGTATCATGTCATCTTTGTATTTTTCTAAATATCCACTAGATTCCAGATGTTTCTTGTGACGGAGGTCTGCAATATGGTCATGTGTATCTTCCTCGTTCCTCAAATGCACCTCGCACAGGAGACAATAAGAGTCCAGTAAGCCAGTAATCACAGCATTCTTGTGAAACAATGCCATTGTAGCCTGTAGGATACAAAAAATGTTAGAGGTACTCGTGATACGCGGTTTAATTTTTTTTACTGCGAATATTTCGACACAGCGTCAGATAGTGCGTTACGACTTACACTGCGTAACGTAAGTATAGTCCGCGTAAAACTGCTAGTCCGCTCTGAATATAGAAATGAATCGCGTCGCCATAGCAAATTGTTTGACTACACCTGCTCGCAACAACTTTAGAGCGGACCGGCAGTTTTGCGCGGACTATACCCATCCTCATTTCTTAGGTTTAAGATCTTCATTGTTATTTATAGTTATTATTTCGATTTCGTTAGAGGTAATAGCGAAACTTTACTCGTTACATAATAAATATACAAACTTTTTTCTTGGTCAAAATTTCGTGCGATTATCGTAACAGAAATTCTTCCTTAATTAAACGATGAAAACTTGTAAAAAGACGCTCTCTACTCACAAAGCTCCAAACTATGATTCCCTGTGCCCTGGGTATAAGGGCCCACGCTCACGCCCAAAGACGAATACATTAACATCCAGACGGAAAGAAGAAATATCATCTCATTTCTTTTTTATACAATACAACAATACAATCCACTGATGGTAAATGGCTACTGCCGCCCATGGATATCTGTAATCAACCCCAGATAGGATTAGATATTCCTACCTGAGATCGGACACAGATTCGCCCCTATCCCTGAGGACTAAGCTGGAATGCCTCGGAAAAGTATGTCTTCCTTCAAAATGGAACACGGCAACGCCTAACACTGCTGTTATTAGGCAGAAATAGGTGTGGCGGTGGTGCCGCCGGAGTCGAACCACAAGGGGTTCTACCACCTTCAAATCCTCTCTTAATGTGGCTGTCCAGGGATCGAACCCAGAACCTTTCGCTCCGCCATGTAAGTTTATATAGTTTTAGTATACCGAAACTGAAAATTTGTTCAATAAATGTTTTATTTAAAAAATTAAAGAAATTAGGTTTAAAAATATGTCCTTGATTTTTTTTTTCTTAAAATTACAAATTTGAATCCCTTCTTCCAATGTTCGTATTTCTTGAGCAAAAAATGACAAAGGTTTTTTTTAGAATTTCATAATTACTTCGGAACAGATTTCGATAAACAATAAAAAGAGTAAGAAAGTTATCTATGAAAATATTATTTTATGAAATACGTAAGTTACACATCATTCTTTGTTGGGGAGGTACGAATTAAAATGCTAGACGTAAGATTAAGTAATCGAATGCGCACATGTATTAGAAGTTATAAAGAAGTCATTTCTCTCCTATCGACAAGATATTTTTCAGAGCAAGGCTACTAAGTCATCGGTGCAAATTGTTGACGAAAACTGTTGACGTGACCGACTACGTAGCCACAATACATGTGCTTCGTAACAAAGCGTATGTTGCCATTTTGCCAACACAGGTAAGTTATGTCCATATTATAAGGAATAATATGGTTACGTTTTTATATAATATAGGGGTATCAGATGAAATTATCGCGGAATTGAGACATTTTATTATGTAACGGGTACTCAGGATATGTAACGATAGACATCCGATAGATAGGATAGTTTCGCCGTAACCACGATCCATACAACTGGGTCGAAATATCGGCAATAAAAAACACATATCGTGAGTACCCGTTGGATACTATTGCCTGAGGTGCGTTACTATCCCTCAGAACTAAGCTGGAAGGTCTCGGAAAAGTATGTCTCCCTTATCGCTCCAAACGTCGGCGTTTCCAGTTTCCAGCGACGTCGCTACGGCTTCCATATTGTTATTCAAACAATGTCACGACAAAAAAATTGAAGATCTTTAACGCAAATCTGTGGCAGATGTTTAAGGGCTCAACCATCCCTGTTCTTTTTAAATATGTTCTTTTTAAATTATAAATACTTATTTCGAATTAATAATGTCTTTAGTGGAAATAAAATTCAAAAACCTACCTCCAATGTTAAGCGCCTGTAACACTATAAATTAGTATCGAATTCGACTCTAAGAGACGTCTCACTGGTGTTTGTGATATCGTATTACTGCTTTGACTGTATGATTGTTTTAATAAACTTTATCGCTCGTAATACTTAGATTACTTAGAACATGAATAGGTACTTGTAGGTTAAAATGAAATCATAGACAATTCCGACGGGTATTCCCCGTTTCATTCTTATAGTAATTAGTCTATACTCTATTCTTATGTTCTACTCTATGATCAATATTATTGATTAGATTTAGTTTCTTATTGATTAGTTATGTTAGTCACTTTAATCAGTACTTGATAAATAAAACTGTAAAACTGTGACTACTGTACTGTGAATGCAATATTACTCTACTTTCAAGTATGAATATTGTGATGAAGTTAAACTAGTATATTTACTACCGAATTATAGAGATTGCAAGCCGCCCTTACTTTGAGACCTGTGATGGATACCACTGGCAGCGGTCTGACTGGGGCGGCAGGGACACTCCGGCCTGGGCCTCTGTTCTGGGGGGGCCTCCACATATTACAAGTTTCCGTGTAAACATTGGTAGATCCTCGTAATATAGATAATTCTTTTAGACTGTGGGTCTGTGGGCCTCATTCAACTTTTCACCATTTCATTCAGCATTTCCGCCTCAGGCCTCCAATGAGCTTAATTCACCACTGCCCGATAGTCGGTCAAGATGATTTCATTCGAAGTAGCAATATTTTTGTTAATTTCCATAGTATATATTTTACCATCAAACCGCTACTTTAGACCCCTCTCTTCTCCCTTTTTATTTTAAATATATAGCTACATTCATGACCGTAATGTAGGCACGGATCATTACTTTGATATTTAATTTTAATAAATACATATTTGCAATAGCCAGACTTATAGCATTGCGCACGGTATTTCCCCGATAATCATTTTAGATACTATGTAATATAATGTATTTCCTGAATCAAGAAGTTAATAGTACAAAACATATTTTTAAGCGACTACCTATATGTTATAAAATTGTTTTGTGCCCCACAAGGTGTAGTCTATTAAAGTCATGTTTAAAATGAGATTGTATGCTGTTACCCTATATAAGTTATTACATGATGTCACTATTTAGAATTAAATCATATATTAAAGTGCCACCAACTTATCTGTTCAGTTGACAGGGTCGCTAGTGCAGCGTCCAATGTTACCATATAATTATATTTGCCTACTGAAGAGGGAGCTCAACAACTTTGAGACCTTAATAAATAACCTTCGTAAACATCCTAAAAAAAAGAATTAGGTTAATAATGTCAAATTTTAATTCTTAAATGATATTCTAGGACAGGAAAAATAAAAAGTCCAGAATTATTAACTATAATTATTTATATTTTATAAAAATAAAATTTATATTTTATAAAAATAATTATGGTCATGATCTCTAACTTCGAGGGGCTCCACACCAGACATCCCTGAGCGAAATAATGACGATGCGCCTGAGGTGCCTGTGCCAAGTGATTTACATAATTCGTCATCAGAGTCACTTGAATCGCTTTCGCTATCACTATGCAACTTAATAATGAATGGTTCTTCTAAATATCCATCATTGTTCCTGTATTTTTCTTCAATTCTTTTTACGTGGTGACAATGGTTTTTCCACTCTTCTTTTGTTATTTTATCGAATGCATTCTGAATTAACTGGGGCATTTCAGCACTAGATTTACCAACATTTCGCTCAGCGACATTTCTCTTCATTGAACTCCAAACCATCTCGATTGGGTTCAAATCACAGTGGTATGGCGGTAACCTGAGAACAGAATGGCCATGACTTTTTAATAGATTATCTATTTAATATTCAGGAGCTGGTTTATTACGCTTTATTAATTCTTGCAGTTGAGGTTTCGTCATTTGCTCAGAAAATTCTATATTTCTCTCCCTCAGCCACAATTGCATGACAGCCTTAGTGTGGTTTGAATTGGGACATTTATTAACACAAATGCTGTGATAGGGGGCATTGTCCATCACTATAAGAGTATGCTTATGCAGGTTCGGCAGCAATTTCTTAATAGTCCATCTTTTAAGATTATCATTATTCATTTCATCATGGTAGTCACCGCTCTTAGTGTTTGATTTAAACACAAGAAGAGCATTCTCTACAAAACCTTCTTCGCCTCCTGCATGAACTATAATCCACCTATTCCCTTTTGATACTGGCTCCAAATCACCTTCAACATCTGGGCCTTGCCAACATTTGTCAAAATCATCAATGTCCAATTTTCCTGTTTTTCTTTCTCTATTCTTACCGGGAGTAGATAGTTTGACATTACTTTCTTCAGCTTTTTTCTTTTCATTCATGAGCTTGTAAACAAATCGTTCGCTTACTCCTGTAGCAAAAATATAAATACATGAAGTATAAAAAAACATTTACTACCAAAAATACTCAGTGACACTTTAACTAAGTAAAATAAAATAACTGAAATATTTACGCGGGACTTTCTATTAATTAACTATCAACACTTCATAGCAACACTAACCTGTCGCAGCTGCGACGCGTTCTGTCACTTTCTCAAACGGTATTTTCGGAGCTAGCAGGCGTTTTTCTTCCCTCATGAAATCTAAAACCTTTAAAATAATGACCCGTGCATCACTTTTGAGAGGCTTAGGCATTTTTAATCACTTATTACAATTATATTCGAATCGAAAAACAAAGAGCACTCACACTTCAAAGAATTGACAGCGGAATGACATTTCAAAATGGCGGTCGGCTTTGTTTTAGTTCCAGTGGGTCTACCGCGTAACGTAATTGCTTTCGCTATAGCTTTAGTTTATGACGTCATTTTGTAATTTCGTACCGTCTATGAAACACTATGACAGTTCTAAGTACTAATCAAAGCGATAGCAAAACCGAAAACAAATGACCGAATGAAATGGTTTGAAATGCTTGGATTTGACAGATAATTCGGTACCGGCTAATTTTTCAAGATGGCCGCCCTAGCTTTCGATGAAAGCCATCAACGCAATACGAACTGTCACCAAAGCTGTTGGAGATCTCTCACAGCTTTGAACAAATATTAAGTCATTTGTACTAATATTTTATTCAGAATTATTGCCATTTATACGTTTTCATATCATAATAGACGTGTGTTCTGTGTATACTGCTTGTTTTGTTTTTTTTGCAATTTTTTCAGGGTTTCGTGGAGTGGAGAAATGGCGCGAATGCTGTTGCTGGTAGAGGCAGAGGAGGAACGGCTTAGGACAATGCTGAAGCTGCGTAGGAGACAACTGCGGGATGCGAGCCAACCCATGCTGCTGCCAGAGCGGACGTTCATTGAAACGTTCCGCTTGACGAAGAACAACTTCATCACTCTTTGCGAGGACTTAGTGCCTTTGTTGAGCACTCCGCAAAGAAGTACTGCAATTAAGCCAGAGTTGAAGGTATTTAGCAATCAATTTATACTCAACGAGTAATTCCGAAACTACTAGGTATTAACTTATACTCGAAAAGTGATTCCCAAACTACTAGGAAGGTCCCTAATATTTATAGTTAATTACATCCCTACTTTTATGCCTTTCTATTCTTGCAGATTCTTGCTGCATTGCAATTCTATGCCAGTGGGTCCTACCAACGGAATGTTGGTAATGACTTCAGTTTGGGACTGTCACAGACATCTGTGTCTGATTCTCTGGCAGAAGTGACGGAAGTCCTTAATGATCCCCACATCATTAAGAAATATATCCACTTCCCAAGAACTGCAGAAGAACGCAACGCTACTGCAAGAAGGTACCTACCATCTTTTATTATTTGTTAAATTTGCTTTCCTACCTTATTTGTTAATAAAAAATCTCATCTACTGTGTTCATGTTGCAGATTCAATGACCAATTTGGTTTTCCCGGCATTCTGGGTTGCATCGATGGCACCCATGTGTCAATAATTCGTCCGAGAGAATACGAGGAAGCATATTTCAATAGAAAGTTGTACCATTCCCTTAATGTGATGATGGTAATAAAACTACTATACCTACCTAATACCTACTATATAAAGTCAATAAGAGAAATACAGTCATAAAAATAATTATCTACTTGCTAGTATACTTTAAAACTGTTGTACATAGATAGTTCATATAATAAATAAATTAGTTAGTTACTGTTAGGGGTTTTTTACCTATTTGTTTATGTTTTCAGATATGTGATGCGGACTTACGCATCTTGCATGTTGATGCATCATTGGGTGGAGCAAGTCATGACTCACATGTGTGGAACGTGAGCAGTGTTAAAATAGGCATGCAAAGACTGCATGAGATAGGTCAAACCTTTTGGTTCTTGGGTAAGTAGCAACTTGAAGCAATCTATTTGTATATAAATTATGTTAATGCCATCTAAAAAGGATGAATTACCTCAATGAAGAAACACTATGTTCTTGTAGTAGACGTAATTTTTCAATTATAAGCTTGATCCACTGGCCACTATACTTAGTACCTATGTACCATCACATTCCTTTTTTAACCTTATGCACATAGACATAAAAGTGAAAAGTGGATCACATAAAAGAATGTGTTACATCATAAGTTTTTTATTTTGAATGTCCTTAAACTTGTTTGATTTACAGGTGATTCTGGGTATGCTCAACGTCCTTGGATGATGACGCCCATTTTGAATGCCCAGCCTGGAAGTCCGGAAGAGCATTATACCAACGTGCATGTACGGACTAGGAATGTAGTGGAGAGGTGCTTCGGGGTTTTAAAAACACGATTTCGTTGTTTGCTGGCCCATCGGACGATGCACTACACACCAGAAAAGGCCGGGAAAATTGTAAATGCGTGTGTGGTGCTGCACAATCTCATCAATTGTGCAAACATAGAGGTCGATGAGGAAGTGATGCGCCAGGATCGCGCGCTTCAGCCTCAACATGTGCTATTCCGCCCGCTGACATCTTCCGGCCGCGGTATGTGTCCAGTGAGGCAGGCAGTTGTGGACAGACTGCACAATTCTCGCGTACGCAACAGTTGAAGAGGTACCAATTCATTACAGAATACTTGCTTGTTGCATTCATCTTTGATGCGTAGATGGTATGCCCATGTTTTTAAATTTCAGATTGTTTGAAAATATTTCAAAACACACTTGGTTACCTTTGTTCTACCAAAGTGATTTTGGTATCAATCTGCAGTCACACATAATGCCTTAAGGAGAGGAAATCTAGCGACGCTGATGCTAGATACAAACCTAGCAGCAGTGTCGCCAGGCTTATTACATTATTTTACTAGGTCATAATTCATTTAATTGGAAAGACTTAAAATTTATGATTTTTTTTCAGCCGAAGAATACTCCCAGGGATTACAGCGAGCCTGCAACTGGAAGACAAGATTAGGTACTATAAGTTTAGGTATTTTGTTATTGTACATCATTCATTTTTGTATCATTCGGTAATAATAATAATTTAGTACATAAGTTTGTTCTGACTGTATTTAAATTATACTTTTTGGTTTAAGTTTATATTGTTATTGTACATCATTCATTTTTGTATCATTCGGTAATAATAATAATTTAGTACATAAGTTTGTTCTGACTGTATTTAAATTATACTTTTTGGTTTAAGTTTATATTGTTATTGTACATCATTCATTTTTGTATTGAGCATTCATTTTTGTATTGAGCACGAGTTTTAATTGTAAAGAATTTGAGGCAAATAAATAAAAAATTTAATTAAATCAAAATATTATATTTATTTTTATTTTACATACGTATTTTATTTTACATATTATATTTATTTTACATACGTGTGTATGTTACATAATTATGTACATTCATAATGTACCGGTCTTTATAATCTACATATTCAGACTCAAACTCATTTATTGTAAATAGGTCTTTTATAGACGCTTTTACACGTCAGATTTTTACATTTTTTATACTAGATGAAGATATATATATAATATACCTAACTAACAATGAAACATCTAGTGCAAAAAATCTGTAATTTTCGATTGTTTTCAAATAGTAAAAAAGACAAAATATATTTTAACTAAGCAACGCTTAAAACTTGTTTATAAGTAAGGAGGAAAGTTAAAAATTTTATGTACACACCGATTTTGTTGATTATAATACATATAAATGTATAAGTCAAAGTCAAATATTTTTATTTCAAATAGGCCAAATTAACTGGCACATTTAAAATGTCATAAGCTAGGTGCATGTTCCAAAACAAAATCCTATGGAGAACATGGAAGAAACTCCATGGATATATTTTTCCTTTTCTCCTTTTTTTATGTTTGATTTTACAGTAGGATGTAATTAGAGATGTGAGGACAATGTAGGTTAATGCATAAGGCGTCACATAACAGTATATTTAACAAAATCGGTATGTACATAAAATTAAAGTATCTCGGCAATGCCCTTGAGGGTGTCGAGAATGTCGTGTCGCCACCTCTGTTCGTCTTCGAAACGGCGCTCCTCTAGAGCCAGCCGCCGCTCCTCGAACTTCTGATTTTGTTCGAAGCGGCGCTCCTCTAGAGCCAGCCGCCGCTCCTCCAACGCGACCCGCCGCTTCTCCAACTCGAGCCGCTCTCGGTCATCGGCGCCCCGACGGTTTTCGAGGTCAAGGACCCAACGCGGTGGAGGCACTTTAACAAATAAAATTAAGTGCTCACACTGCTGCAAAGATTTTCCGAATGAATGATTTACAAATCATGCAACATCAACATGCATGATGATTTTGAAAAGAATTGTTTGCAAAAGTTTTTGCGGATCGTTTTTTACTGAACGATAAGCGCCCCATAAAAATATTTGTTCCGTGCGGGAATTGAACCCGCGTTGCCCAACAAAGAAGAATAATCGCTGCGCTAAGCGTGCTGACAAACGTTAGTTTTACCTTGTGTCCTTGACGGCTCAGCATGACCGTCATCTTCGTCGCTGAAGACATGTTTCCTTTTTTCTGAAACAAAAATATTGATGAATACTTTACTCCTTTGTTCAAGTAATTATATTGTTTTAAAAATTCCTCTCTATGGCATAATGACATTTCAATAGTTGATCATATATGTAACAAAGAGATCACGGAAGAATGAGAACATGGAAGGATTTTAAGGAATATGAGAATGAGGTCAAGGTATATAATAACATGTACTCAGATGACATGAAGTTTGCTTATGCAGTGGCTACACTTCATAGTGCTAAACCAAGGAATTTTGGCGCTAGTGTCGAAAATTGTGGGCACTTTAAACGGAACTAGTTTAATGGTTTAGTGCGCTAATTATAGGAAATGTAGCTGCTCTTTTAAAAATAACTTACTAGGTCGTTTGCGGGCGCTTGGGATTGGAGATGGCTCAAGCTCCGGCTCTGTCTCCATTTGAATTTCACTTTCTAAAAACATTAAAGATTTATATATTAATGTCTATTTTAGTAGCATGATAAAAGATGAAATTATAATGTATGAGTAACTACTGTACATATTTAGGTATGTTGGCGGTCGGCATTCTTTTCATAGCTTTTTTTTAATTAATGTTTATTTTGAATTATTCTATTTTATGTTCTTTAATAAAAAAAACCTTACAAGAATACAAAAAGTGCCAGTCTAAATTGTTTCCTTGCTATACCCACAATGCTCAACCTCCATCATCAACAAGGTATCTACAAATTATTATTAGCTAAATTGCCCAACCAATAACAGTCAAAAAAATTAAACTCATGTTTCTTTGAAAAAGTTGTTTGTTATTAGAATATGTATAAGCATTTTACTCTTATTACCTATAAATTATTCTTAATAATGTAAATTATGTCACCTACATACCAAATGGAATAGAGTGGCTGCCAACAATGGGGCTCCCTGATTCCAGGGGCAGCACTATCACCCGTGATTGTGGTGGTGGTGGTGGTGGTGTTGATGATGGTGGTGGTGGTGGTGATGGCAGTAGCACATCATCACCCATCTGATAAAACAAAATGTTATTAGTTTTCCATCTATGTGTAAGAGTTTAATTTCATTGCACAGCAATCATTATAGTAGGTAGGGTAACCTACTGTTTTGGCTTATTGGGTTAGTACAGTCATAGAGTATGTTTTGATTTTACATATTATTAAGTAGCAGTAAATGGTACTGATAATTTAATAAAATTATAATTATGATTGTATAATAATATCATAATACCTACCTAGAAAGCTAAATAGTAGTTAAAAAGTAGATATCTATTATCTACTTAATATTAAATAAAACATTCCACCCCCAAATCTTAGCTAAGAACACATTTGATAAAGTCCCTTATCAAACAAAACAATGTAAATTAAAATGGTTTAACTACTTAGGAGCTAGGTGCAACAAAAACAGACAGACATACACACTTATAATATCCAAAAATATACTAATATAATCACTTAATTTGCAAGGATAAAAATCATAAGAAATAATAAAGAGGAAATAACAAAAAATAAAACATACATCAAAGGGGATCCTCACATTCTCAATGCCTGTGACATTTTGCACCCCGATTATGCATAGGATCCGCTCCTCTATTGGTGTCAAAATGCCACATGGCGGGCCCCCCCCAGTACCACCACCATGCTGGCGAATTGCTGCCCCTTTCTTCTTGACCTTACACTTGAGGTCACCCCAGTACTAAAGTGCAAAGCAACGCAACACAAAAGTTAGTTTGAGCACTTAATAGGTAAGTTAATCCATAACCCTCCTCCAATGTTAATAAGTAATTTAATTAATCACTCAGGCAATAACACAAACAGCATAAAACAAAATGCTATTAAGAAAGTAAGTATCTTATCATATTCAATAACTCATGCAATAGCACAAACACAACACAAAAACAAAATGATTTAACAACAAACAAGTACCTAACCTATCATATGTTATCAATTAAGGTTCATAAATACTCACTTGTCGCCACTCTTTTGCACTTTTGGTGCATCCCTCCGGCATAGCGTTTAGCCGGGAGGCCAATTCGTCCCACAGGGCACCGGCTCGCTGCTTACCCTGTGGGGTATTTAAAAAAGCCCCTCGGGCTACCAGTGGGTTGGACTGCATCCAACCCACCAAACACGCCAGCTGCCCCTGCGCTATTTTTCTATTTGCGGGCATTTTTGACCTCTGAAACACATTACAGAAAACTAAATAATTATAGTGGAAGCTCTCTCTAGCTTATTTAAAGGGATATTATGTGTACTTAATATAATGATTCCCCTCATTTGTAGTGTTTGGCGGGAAACACGGCTCGGCGACACAATAACTTCGAAAAAGCACAAATCGTACAAGCACCATAGGTAGGAACCTATGGTGCTTGTGCACAGAACACCAAAGAATAACTTTTCACATAGGGACAATTAATAAAAAGAGTACTTACGTATGAAATTACGAATTGATTACACAACGTATGAAATTCAAATTGTGTGTGACACAATGATCAAAGAACCAAAGGCCACGGCCACCGCTAATTTGTTGACACTGACAGGACGCGTTTAGTTTTCAATGGCTTAATAAAAAAGGCAATTATTTTGCTTTTTAAAATTCAGAAGTGTGATATAATATAATAATTTAACATAGTAACTAAAAAATTACAAATATTTTCATAAAATTAAGTATTTTTAATTAATAAAATAAAAACCGTAAATCGTAATCAACTAGCATTAACCAAACGCAGTTGCCAGACTTATTTCGTTCATTTTCATTCAATAAAGCGAAAGCTATAGCTATTGCAAAAGTGCGGCGATCATAGCCGGTCGCTCAAAATGAAAGCTATAGCAAGTGCTTCGCTTTAGCTTTCATCAAAGCTATAGCTATAGCGTTGAGATAGGCGGTAGACCCACAGATTTGTCTACTGAACAGAAAAGTTGGTGGCACTATAAGTTAGTGCCGATAATACAAATTGTATATTTTTCGTACTATTGTTTACGTTATAATAAAATTATGAAATGTATATTTATCATTTATAAAATAGTAACACTGCTAACGATGTTTCAAGAGTAGTCAAAAGATGGCGTTTATATACTGTCATAATGACAGCGTGTCAACTCATTCAACTGAACTGACAAGTTAAGTTGAGTACTGGTTGATGCCAAATCAAGCGTTGGGTATAAGGACGCTAGATTCATTTTTGTTGAAAACTTTGAAATCCGAACGAATGAGAGTACGTTTTATACAATCGAAACCGAAATACACAGTTTGCCTGTGGTCGTAAACCGACATGGATGATTATAGTGCCTTGTTGATAAACTAAATCGTTATATTTCGTTATAAACATGCTTTCTTAGTTGTGCTAATATTAAGACGCTTGTTTTACGTGTTAAACAAAACGTTTTAGTGCTAACATGTTTCAGTGTGTAAATTTAAGTGTTCTGTGCTATCATCTTGTGTTTTTCTTCGTTTTATTGGCCATAACAAAGGACACCGTTGAAGCCCAAGAAATAAGTAAGTTATTTAATAAATTGAACTTATAGTTTTGGTTTTTACAATGTTTTAGTAAGTCGAACAAACTTTCAATAAGTTATGGTGTTCAATTTAATGAGGTGCCTATTTAGTTATATTTATAACGTAAAGTTCGTTATAGCAAGTGCTCGGAATACACGGAAAGACACCTCATATGTCTTGCCGTGTCTCAAATAAACATATTAAGAACATATTATACCAATTCTTCCTGTTATCAACTATTTTGCTTTGTAAATACAGAATCTTTAAAAGTTGAAGTAAATTATAAGTAGAAAGTGATTATTTAAATATATTAATATATATTTAATTATTTAAATATACAAATATATACTTAAATAATTACGTATATATAAATAGAAAGTAATTATTTAAATATATAAATAAATAATTACGTTCTATTTCGAAATTATATTATACATCTAAGAAATAGTAACATATGTACTATAAATATTGCCATTTTTTAAGTGTAAACAGTCTGAGACCTTAATTCACTAAAGAAGATTAGAATTAGCCTTGACTACTAAAGAATCTAAATAGGTGCACTTCTGTATTTATACAATGTTTTCCAAGATGTTTAACAAGATTATATTAAAATAGAAAAACCAAGCTGCTAAAAAATATAGCTAATTTTACTTCCATTATTTAGAAAAATCTAATGACCTCATATGCTAGATTCCTAAAGCCATTTGGGCTGCAAGGCATCCCAAAGAATGAGAAACATACATATAATGAAAAACATTACCCTCTGCATTCAGGGGAAAAATGCCAGGGGGCCTTCCACCATCTTTTAAAAACCATCATAGTTCAGGAAAGTTTTATTTCCTCCCTAAAACAGTATATTCCATCATACACAATTGAACAAACTTAAACCCTTATCGATTTTTTGCTTATCTATGGTATAAAACCAACTGAAATTGTCATATTGTGCTTAATACGTTAAATTTCCTGCCAAAAAAGTAAAAGTATGATTAAAATAAAATTGTGTTAAGTGATGGTAGTGACCCCCCAGGTGATTGGTTAAGCTGTACTGATCACCAATTATTTTGACTTGTACACTTTGTGAACATTTAATTTCTTTTTAAATTCAGATACAATGAAATTTAATTTCATAAAGACAATTTTAATAAAAATAAAATGGTATATAACTATATAATGAAACACCCTTATTTCATCCAAATATTTCTGTAAACTATAAAACTATTTGTTTTAAAATAGGTCTCAAATTGATAAAGTATTTCTTTTTAAAGCAGTTTAGCTGACCATGCCAACAAACTTCATAATATGAGTCTTCAACTCCTATGAAAAAAATGTAAACACTTAGGTATTATGTAAGTTTCTTCTTAGTGTACTCTTTCACCTTTTAAACAATTTAATTCTAAATACACATATAAGTGCATCTGTGGCTGATCTCAGGTAGGAATATCTAATCCCACCTGGGGTTGATTACAGATGTACATGAGCAGCAGTAGCCACTTGCCATCAGGTGGACTGCATGTTCGTCTGCTACTCCTATAGTCTACGATATAAAAAAATAGATAATATAAAAAAAATAGAAATGTCCCTCCTATTTGAATCTCAGTACTCTCATCCTACATTTTTGGTACAAACACTTATATAAGGGCATGCCTGGATTCCAAGTCTTCCAAAAGGTGTTCAAACATAAGGCTATAGTGGTCATTGACAAAAACAAAGGCTTTCATCCTGCTTCACACTGACACTATATTGGATTGATTGACGTTTTACCTTTTTAGAACAACTTATTACATCATTTTCATTTTTTATATATAATTTAGAGGTAATGAACGAGCGTTCAATGCACCTGATGTTAAATGGCTTCTGCTGTCCATGGACACCTGCAATCAATCCCAGACAAGACCAAATTCGCACCTAAGATCGGACTTAGCACTGATTATAAGGACTAAGCTGGTATGCCCTTCAAACCAGAACACAGTACATACCAGCTCTTAATGCTGCTGTTATTAGGAGTAGCGGTGGTGCCGCCGGAATCATACTACAGAGGGTTCTACCTTTAAAACGGTCTATTACTACTTTCTCTTTGTTTATAAGCCCTATTCCATTTGTTGTGATTACAACTCATTTAATTGCATTTAATTAATCATCTGCCGTATGTAAAGTATCTAATTAAAAGTTTATTAACGATGGTACTGGCAACACCGCCGTATCGCCCGGATGTCCGGCCGCCGGTATCCGTTGTTGCGAAGCTACTGACCTCCATTGAGGCTAATTATATAGATAATGAATAGACGACAGAACAAAGAAAAAAGTTTTGCGGCCTGTTATATTCTTTTAAATGCATTTTTTTATTTTTTATGACCCGCGTGGCACAGCGGTCACGGTACCGGTCTGACGCGCAATGTTTCGGGTTTGATTCCCGACCAGACACACATCCGAATAATGAATTTGGATACTTGTTCAGGGAATTCTAATGTGAGGTTGTGAATGTAGAAAGCGTATTTATTGTATTTACTAGCTGACCCGGCAAATGTTGTGTTGCCATATAAATAAAAAAATGTTAAGGGTGAACAACCCTAATCACTTATGGGTTTTGAAAATAGATAGAATGTTTGAAACTGCGATGGTAGCGAAGTCTGTCGAATCCAATGTGAAACATTCCAAAATCAACAAATACTTACGAATTAAAAAATAATTAAAAAAACCTTTTCCCACGGTCTAAATTGTGAATCTAAACCATTTTCAAAACCCTTGAACACACACAACAAATTTCATCAAAATCAGTCCAGTCGTTGAAGAGGAGTTCAGCTACATACACGCGCACATAAGAAATATATATATAAAGATAAAGATTTTATTAGTCGATTTATATCACGCGTGTGACAGTGGTGATTCAGAAAGAATATACGTGTTGTTTGTCAGCTGAATCTTTTTAAATCAGTTCTCCTTTTACTAAAATACTTATCTTATTTCCGACCACCGTAGCTAAGATCTATACATTAACTAGGTATAGCGCGCAAACACACATCGTTAATTGTCTTCGTTTACTATTATATTTGTGTAATCCTGTTTTGAATTAATCTACTGTATATATTGTAGAAATTTTGTATGTATATCTGTAATAAATATTTTGTTCATAAAGACCCTTGGCGGGTTGTGTGACTAAATTCTGCGACACTTAAAAATTTTTTGTTGGTTTAAAAATGGGGATGGATTGCCGCCGAAAACGCCTTTTAAAATTAAATTTATGATTTTTTTAAATTTATATGTATTGCAAATATATTATAGACTTTAAAAGTTAATCCTAAATAATTTTATCAAAATAATAAAGATCTCTGTTATCCGAAAATAAATTATTTTAATTCGAGACAGTTGTTGGCGACATAAATTAATAATGTAAATTCTATTTCGTACTTAGCTTAAAAATTGCAAATGTTCGTGCCCTCAAAAAGAACAATGAATTGTATGCATGTAGTTTGTGGACGTATTTAACGGCTTTCGGGGTCACTAACCTCTACCCTTACAAATCAAATCAAATCAAAATTTTTTATTCAAAATAGGTTCTTTACAGATCACTTTTTGAAAGTCAAAGCAACTACCACCACTTCACAAGGTGTTTCGTTATGGAGAAGAAGCGGCGAAAGAAACTCCATAACACACATCTTTTTAAAAAAAATGTTTTTGACAATGTTAACTTAACGTAATGGTACATGTGGAGCTGGAGCTAATTCAGACCACACCGTTTTGTCAGTCAAATAATCACTTACTTTATAGTACGCTTTTTTACATAGCGTTAGTTTAACGACATGTTTAAACTTTTTTTCTGTGAGATTCAAAATGTGGTCGGGTATTTTATTGTAGTAGCGAATACAGTTGCCCACGAAAGATCTAGCCACCTTACATAATCTATGTTTAGGAATTGCTAATTTATTTCTATTTCTGGTATTAAAGTTATGGTGGTTACTATTTTTTTCAAACATATCAGTGTGTTTTCTTACATACATAATATTTTCATAAATGTATTGACTATGCACCGTCAATATATTAATAGTGGGAAACAGTTCTCTTAGGGACTCACCACGCCGCAGACTATATATTGACCTTATTGCTCTTTTTTGAATAGTAAATATAGAGTCTATGTCAGCAGCACTGCCCCACAGTAGAATGCCATAAGACATAATGCTGTGAAAGTAACTGAAATAGACAAGTCTGGCAGTGGGTATGTCTGTTAACTGTCTAATTCTTCTGACTGCAAAAGCTGCAGTACTAAGTCTGCTGGACAAAGCAGAGATGTGGGGACCCCACTGGAGTTTAGAATCAATGGTAATCCCCAAGAAAACAGTTTCATTGACGAATTGCAAAGTCTCACCATTTAGAGCGACATTCATCCCCGTACTCCTTACATTTGGTAGCATAAATTTAATACATTTAGTTTTATTAGAATTTAAGAGGAGGTTGTTTGCATCAAACCAGTTCTGAATCCAACAAAGAGTTTCATTAATATCGTTCATATCCTGTGATTGTCGTTTTACTCTAAACACCAAGGAAGTGTCATCAGCAAACAAAACAACCTCAGATAAATCCTTTACTACATTTGGCAAATCATTTATATAAACTAAAAATAGAAACGGACCTAGGATGGAGCCCTGAGGTACACCTATTTTAATATTAGAACCTGCTGATAATGCTCCATTTACTTGCACTCGTTGGACTCTATTGTTTAAATAAGAATTTATCAACTTTAGAGAATTTCCCTGAATACCATAATATTGTAATTTTAACAATAAGGTTTTATGATCAACACAATCAAAAGCTTTAGACAAGTCACAAAAAATACCTATAGCATCATGTGCTTGTTCCCAACAATCAAAAATATGTCGCAGCAATTGAACACCAGCATCTGTGGTAGAACGGCCTTTAGTAAAGCCAAATTGCTTTTGATGTAAAAGATTATTTAGTTTAAAATGAAGCAACATTTGGTGTAAGAGGATCTTTTCAAAAATTTTACTTAGAACAGGCAGTACTGAGATGGGTCTATAATTGTTGGGATCTTTAGTATCACCTGCCTTAAACAATGGAATTATTTTGCTATGTTTCATTAAATCAGGGAAACAGCCCTGATCAACACACATATTAAAAATAGTGACTAAGTAGTTACGTGTTTTTGCATAACTAATATCGTCACTGTCAAGGAAATCGTGACATGAAGGACGTGTCATGCACTCCTTATATGTTATGACAGGTGGTGGCAAATGTTCTGTTATACTCGGTTAAGATATTCGACGAGGACAGACGAATAGACGCGAGTATTGTCGAAATAACTAACTCGGGTACTTGGCACTTGCCAACATTGTCTGTTCTTGGCTAAGTGTCTGTTTTTTGGCGCGAGTCTAAGAATTATACGTTAAGTTTACAGCATATTTAAACGAGTATATAAAATAATCTCCTCGTGATCATATTCCTGTACGAATTACTTGGCGAGTTCCTCGGCGAATAGTTCGCCGATAAGCTAAATAAAGCATAAAAGTCACTCAAGGGCTAGCCGCTTCTAACGCTGTAGATAGTTGCGTAAGCTACAATCTTGTCGCTTAAGCTACGGATAAGTTGCTTAAACCGCTACCGCTGGGACGTCCAATTTGTTTAAGCGACGATCGATACATTTTGGATTTTATTCGAAAAATCAGTCAATAGTCGATTGTCTACGCGACTGTATAGATGAAGCTACTAAATACTAATAGTCGCCTTAACCACTCATTAAACGCTAAATCCTTGCTCAAGCGATACATAATGGGTCCTTTCTTCTGATAAGCACTGTTATTCAATGTTGATAACATTCGAAATATTGTTCGACCTTTAGACCCTCTTGGATTTTTGATTGTCTTATACAAATTGTGCGTACACCAAGTTTTCTTATTAAAACTTTCTTTAAAGGTGTAGGAAACATGGTACTCCATATCTTTTCCACGGCAGTCTTAAAGGTGAATTCTGCAAGTCCGCAATTTTTTTTATAATATAGGAGTAGCAGACGAGCATGCAGTCCACCTGATGGTAAGTGGTTACTGCCGCCCATGGACATCTGTAATCAATACCAGATAGGGTTAGATATTCCTACCTGAGGTCGGCCACAGATGCGCCGCTACCCCTGAGGACTAAGCTGGAACGCCTCGGAAAAGTCTGTCCCCCTTACTTGAAGGGTGTGGCTTCAAACCGGAACACAGCAGCGCCTAACACGGCTGTTGTTAGATAGAAATAGGTGTGGCGGTAGTGCCGCCGGAGTCGATCCACAAAGGGTTCTACCCCCTTGTACCACCTGCAATTGTGGGTGGTTTAAAGCATGCTCCACAGCGGTGGTTATAGGTCATATCCTTATAGGTTCGGGATTCGATTTATGTGTAACCAGAAGTTTTGACAAATTGTTTTGGTCTTGTTTCGGGTGTATATTTTTTGGACTTTTCATATCTGTGTATCTTTTCTTATTACACTGTTTTATACGAAAAACAAAAAAACGTAATTCTTATAGGATCGCTCGTGTGTCTGTGCCTCTGTCAATCATTTTGCTCCGAAACCACTGAACCACAAGAACTTGAATTTGGTTTTATAATACTAATCTATAGTAGGTACTCTCGACCTGCTCTTAAAGAAACTATCATATGTAGAAGGCATACATTATCATCTATCATCAACTGTCCCACTGCTGGGCACGCGTCTCGTCACAGGAGGCCGCACTAGCCATGTACGAATTGGTAGACTTCAAATACTTTTGAAAAGATTTTTAAGATTTCTCGCGATAGTTTCCTTCACCGTTTAAGTGATAATTAATTTCTAATACGCACATAACTTTGAAAAATCAGGTGAGTGTCTGCGGTTTAAACCTCGGTCCCCTTGATCCAAGAGGCCGCGTTTCGTAACCACTAGGCTATCACTGCTTTTTACTAATATTTTGAATATTATTGCAAAATTACATTTCTATCTACTTACCAATCAGTACTAGAAGTTCTTAAACAATAGCCGTGCGTGCAGCATACTTACGCTCCGCGGTGGCGGTGAATCACGATCGATTTCCTATGACCGGTTGCAATGAGTCACGCACTGTTACACTGAAGCTGGACGAATACGGACGTTAATGTAATTTAAGAGATTTTAAGATTTATTTCAAGGGTTTTGCTATATGTATTGTGTCTTGGCGCAATAAACTTGAGATACATCAAAAGTAAGAACATTTCTATAAAAGTACGATATGACCTACTTTTACTAGGAAGCTGTAGATTATTGACGTTCAATTATTTTACTAGTGAATTTTTAAAAAACAAGAAACCCGACTGCTTTATATAAGTCATGCAATTACCATTATTTAAAAGAAATTTTACATTATCGAGGAGAAAAAAACTAAGTTTAAATGCCCCGTGTAAATTATTTTACCTTAAAAACACCCTTCTAACTAGAACACAGTAGTGACGGTGCCTTAAGAGTACCATTTAGGGATCTACCTTCAAACTTGGCATTTACAAAAACCCCAAAAAATAATGCGGATAAGTTATACAGCTATTTTCAAAACAATTAATTTCAAAATGTATTCCGAAACGAACTTATTGGTGTAGATGACGAAAGTTGAACCATTTTGTTTTCTATCTCAGCTCTTAAACTATCATTAAAGCAGTACAAAGTGATAGTATAGGCCACAATAAAAATTAGAAAAAAGAAATCGTCGTTAAGAAGCCAACGCTCCCTTCAACAGCTGTTTTTAGACGTCCACTTTGTACTGAGCTCTCTTTATATACTTTGTGAGTGTATTCGCGGGTCTGTATATAACGGTTGCTTATTTCTGGATGTAACTGCATCTCGGTATGGGAATGACGACTTCCCCGCTAAGACACGGTGCGTTTCCTCTGTGACGTCACGTCCGATGGGTTCAGAATGGGATACGGGATAATGAGTTTGGAAATTATATTTGATGCTCCGATGAATGTTTCGTATAACTATTTGGTTAATGAAATGTTATGTCGTTTTATTGTGACGCTTTCTACACTTCGTCCCACAGTGTTTGTTACTGTACAATTGACACTTAGACGTTATACAAAATTGTAGATCCTGTACACTTTTTATTTTAGAAATGTTTGTCTGGTCGGAAATTGAACCAGGAACCCTATGTCAGACCGTGACAGTAATAGTTTCAACAAACTTACATTGGCATTCATGGATTAGTAAGATTACTCACTCCTAACAAGAAAATGTAACCAGTTTTTACAATTGAAATTGTCACTGTCATCTATTTTCGTGTTTGAAAAATATTAAAAAAACAATGTAGTTTTTAGATCGTTTACAAATGAAACGATATTTCTCTGCACCTTTTCTTCGATTTCGTGTTTTTGCACCGCTTAACTGTGCATGTCGGCAATGTTCCGCGTAAATTACACCATGACAGCCATTAAATGGCAAACAGAATTGTCAGCCGTTTAAGCCATTTAATGGCTTCCTTCAATTACAAGGCGGTGAGATATCTATACTTATCTATGTTGGCATTTATAATATTAAGTTAGGATAGTTAGGATGATTTTAGAGTTTCACTTTAAATTTCATTCTCGACCACATACATATATTTTTATGGTAAGAAATAAAAATACCGTTCAACTACATTGTAAGAGTAGTTCAGTAATTGCGTTGAATCTAGAAAGCTATATAGAAGCTAATGTGCCCACAATAACGGTAATCAAAATTGTTATAGCGGTCGATCACAGTTTAAACTATCTAATGTGATATAACTCGGTATTATATTGGTGTAGCTTTAGTATGGCACTTAGGAGTTGATGTTTGACGACTCACGTGGCGGAGCGGCCACCATACCGGTCTGACGCGCAAAGGGTCCCTGGTTCGATCCCCGGCCAGACTGATATCTAAATGATGAATTTAGATTTCTGTTTCTGGGTCTGGGTGTTTGTGTATTTGTCTATGTGTGTGTCCATGGCACCCACGACACAGGGAATCCTAGTGCGGGGCTGTGAGTGTAGAAGAAAGCGTTTAGTGTTTATTTTAGTACCTTTTAGGGTTCCGTAACGTAGGGGCCTCTGCTGTTTGTCGGTCTGCCACGGGGCTCTATCTCCTGAACACTTGAAATTATTACACAGTAAAAATAGGTAGACAGTTAAAATTTGAACAATGCATTTACTTTAATGGCTGCTATAATAACAAATACTAAAAATAAAAAAAATATATATATAAAATTTTGGTGGTACGGAACCCTCCATGTGCGAGGTTGCCTTGCACTTGGCCAATTATTGTTTTTATTAAATAACGTATGGTGTAGATTTGTAAAAATATATTAAAAAAGTTTTTGAAGGTTTTAAGGAATGTCATTTTTATTTTCGTATTATTCTCAGAAAACCCTTTATTGTGATGTACACATCATAGGTGCATAAACAATAACTGTTCCGCCAACTTGGGGCGTCCTCCATATTGGATTTCGAATTACGTCACAAAAGTATTCATGCATTCAAACCAAAGTATATGTAAAATAATTATACATATGTAGTTTGGAAAATAAAAACCACGCTAAAATCGCACAAGGAAAATCGTTAATCCTGATTGCTGACGATCCTGATGAGGAGAATGGGATAAAATTATTAAAATCGTCCATGTCATCGGTTCTTTATAATTGTGTAAAATTTTAAATTAATCAGACCATTTGAAGTGGATAAAAATCGAGTTCAAAGATTCCATTACATAGATACATACATACATATATACAACCCAAGCTAATAAAAGCGTGGTAAAAATAGCTCAATCATTTCGGGTTAACTGGCTTAAAATTCACTTGCAAGATTTGACCTTCACACACATATGAACTAACAAGACAAGATAAATAATATATTGTAAAATCACATACAGCCAAATATAGAATCTCCTTTTTCCAAATCGGTTAAAATCCAAAAAACTACGTATACGTACGTCTACGTACTTAGGGTGGTATTCCACTCGTCAAACAACTTTGTTCAATGTACATTTGATCAAATAAATTGGATGACGTCATCCAATTTACTAGCAACACCGATATTTGATCAAAGATTTTTCCAGCTAGAACTCGTTTCCAGGCCGAAAACAATCGCCAAAAACAGTCGCTCCACGTTCTTCCATTTTCTTAACTAGCCAAATTATAAAGAAATCTTGGATAAAGATATTAGACGAGTGCAATTGGCATCTTTCAAAGAAATTTGATCAAATGTTGGACATTGAAATTGGACAAATATTTGATGAGTAGAATACCACACTTAATGAAGTCTGTTATTGTTTTGAGTTAAAACGCAAGAAAATATTTTGCAAGCATTTGGTAGAGTTATGAGTCAGGGTCATAATTAGAGCATCGGGGCCATTATCGACCGCCAAAACGCGGTGTTGCTAATTAATTCAATACGTAACCTTTTAACAGACGTGTAAGGCGCCTGTGATATTGGGTAACCATCGGAATTACTTCAAGAGTACTTCGGGCTACCATAAAAAAGATTTAAGTTCGTAATAATATAATTTCGAAAGTGGGTTTGTTTGTGTGTTTGTTTGTTTCTTTCTTCTTTGTTGCTTTCACGCCTCAACTACCAAACCGAAGTATCATGAAATTTCGTGCACATATCGTCAGGGGTTCAGAAAAGGACATAGGGAACCTTTGTACCGGAAAGAGTACCGTTCCCGAGGGATTGATAAAAACAACTACTGTTATTGTGACCTCTTATCGCGAGCGGAAGCTATTTTGACAATATTATCAAATTTCGAAGTGTGGTAGACAAACATTCGTTAAGATCATTTATTATTTGTTACTATCGGGCCTTATATACAGGGTGAATTTTTCAAACGGGCCTTCAGGGCCAAATCTGAAACTATAAAGGTTGGCGAAAAATGCTGAAAGGAGTTATGAGGCCGATTTTGATAAAAAATAAAACTGCATAATTAGTTTTTTAAAATATCTTATTCCTTATCCGGGTATCGAACGAGTTCATTTTGAAAAAAATTACACCCTCTATATTATTCCACTATTTGATAGTGTTTCAGATTTGGCCCTGAAGGCCTATTTGAAAAATTCACCCTGTATAGTGGTTGAAACACAGCCTGTCAATGGGAGGGTCCGAGGTTAGAAGCCTGGGATTTGAATATCTAATCCTTCGACTAAGATACCAAGGATTCACCGCTAGCCCATGACTACTTTTTACTCAGACTTACGAGTAAATGTCATGCGAAAAGAATTCTATTTTCAGTAGGAAATGCATGCAACGTGATTCTAAGAGCACGTGAGAATGCGTTCACGCAGTCATTGTGCCACCGACTTACGCAACGTAACAATAACAAGATAACAATAAAGCTCAGATTGTTATCTTTGTTTATGTTACGTTTGTGCTGGTATTTTTATGATAGCAGCTGCGTCTGTTGATGTAATGTAGTTCATTGAGCCTTCATTTGAAATGATTTAAAGAAAATCACTTATCTATACTAATACTAATATACTAATAATATTATGAAGAGGAATACTTTGTTTGTTTGTTTGATTGTAATGAATAGGCTCAAAAACTACTGGACTGATTTTAAAAATTCTTTCGCCATTCGAAAACTACATTATCCACGAGTAGCATAGGCTATATTTTATATGAAATATGTTTGATAAATAGATTTTGAGGCGGTACAAAGTTTGCCGGGTCAGCTAGTTTTTAATATAAGAGTAGCAGACAAGCATGCAGTCCACCTAATGGTAAGTGGCTACTGCCACCCATGGACATTTATAATGAACTCCAGATAGGATTCCTGCCTAAGATCGGCCACAGATGCGCCGCTACCCCTAAGGACTAAGTTGGAAAGCCTCGGAAATGTCTGCCTATCCACACCAGCAGCTCTTATAATTCGTCCGCCCATATATACATATAAATCAGATATTTATGTAGACGTACAAGAAAAATTAAAAATAGGTTAAAATAAAATAAAATAAATATAGTTCAAAAAACTAAAAAACACGCTTTTATGATAAAATTAACTAAAAAGTAGAAAATCTAAATGAATCTAGGAATCAATTAAGGAACAGTAAATAGTATAATTGTGAAATAAATCTACAAAGTTTGAACGAAATCTGGCCGTTTAAAGTGGGAAAAAAATCGCGCCCAAAGAAGTCGGTTACAAACATACAAACAAACATACAAACAAACATACAAACATACAGGTGAAGCTAATAAAAAGCGTGTAAAAACGGTTTTTAATGGATTGCTATAGTATGCTTAAGCTAAGAAAGAGCTTAGACTTTCTACTAGATGCTTTTAACTACAAAAAATTCTACATCGAATGTATTTAATACAGTAGGTATTTTGAATGCTAAATAAGGTTAGTGTGATGGCCTTAAACAGTTTTAGGCCAAAGGTTAACGATCACGAAATGTCAAACCTAACACCCGAGGTGCGGCTGCTTTCAATATCCAGTCAGCCTGAAATATGTCTGAAATTAGGCTGCCATTAGGGAATTGAAATATCTATAATGGCGTTAAGGACACGAATTTGTTTTTTAGTGGTCGAAATTCTACAATAATTTTGTTTGTTGAAAATTTTAGGTATTTTTGGCAAACCGTCTTTTTATTACGAATGCGTGAGCGATAGTAACCTTTGCTACCATGTCCCACAAAGGGTTCCGGGTACAATACCCGGCCAGACAGTATTAAAATAATAAATTTAGATACCAATTCTGGGTCTGGGTGTTCGTGTTTCGTCGTTTGTGTGTATTATGGCATCCACGATGCTGGGAATCCTAGTTAGTCCTAGTGTGGGGCTGTTAGTGTACAAAACGTCTTTATATATTACTAGTTGACCCGGCAAATTTTGCACCGCCTAAAAATCTATTTATCAAATATATTTCATATAAAATATAGCCTATGTTACTCGTGGATAATGTAGCTTTCGAATGGTGAAAGAATTTTTAAAATCGGTCCAGTAGTTTTTGAGCCTATTCATTACAATCAAACAAACAAACAAAGTTTTCCTCTTTATAATATTAGTATAGACTAGTATTGTGATACATTTATATCACTATTTTGTCTACACGAAACAAATACAGGTCTGTGGTCTACACAATTCATTAATTCGTGATGCATAAATAACTTCGAAAAAAATGTAGTGCCCGCAATTCGTACCTCGGACTCCTCGTGAGACCGAGACTCAACTAAGACTAAGCTATCACGGATTTTGATTAAATAGTTACACCATGATTATTATACTTATTACATTCGTGTTCGCTAGACACAAAGCCGGCGATGCATTGGCGACTCTTCTGGTGTTGCAAATGTCCATAGGGAACGGTGACTGCTTTCCACCAGGTAGCCCGTCTGCCTTATCGTTAGGTTAAATATACTCGTATATAAAAAGCCACTAGCCAGATAGCCACGCCTCCGATGTATTGCCCGGAATTCGAACCTAGGACTCCTCGATTGAGAGGTCGAGTTCCAAACGCTAAACTATTAAGGCTTCTTGATGATTAAATACATGATGCTTATTATAGTTATTACTTATAGTTATTATCTTCGTGTTTGCAAGACAGCTAACCAGCTAGCCACGCCTCCAATTAATGAGGTTTTATCATTAGCCCAGGACGAGACTACTTTACACCGAGTGGCGCTTATCACGCGATCTCTTGTCATTTAGAAGTTATTTACGCGCGATCGGGGCACGTCGCGTCTCAGTTATCTATCTAGTGTTGTAAATGGATTGGTTGTCTGTGATTAGCCATTATTAGATTTCTTCCTAATAAAGAACAAATAAGCAACATCGAAGTATATATTATTTAATTATCATTGTAATTATTGATTTATAGAATTTGTTGAAATAAATTGTAAACCCCTTGCTTAAAAAACATCGAACAGCTTATTACTAAGTGCATGAATGTGCGTTAGGTATATGTTTGTTTCGGTTTGTCCCCGAAACGGCTGGGCCGATTTTGATGGGATTTTCACTGGCAGTTAACTGATGTTATAACGAGTAACATAGTCTACTTTTATTTTAGAAAAATAATTTGGCATTCGCGCACAGAAAATAAAATCTATGTTAATATATCTCCAGACTTTTTAAACTTTTAAACAAAGATGAAACCGCGAGGCAGAGCTCGTCTAGTTTATTTGTACATAGCTTTATTAAAATCGACGTATGAAGCGATTATGGACATCGGAAGCCATTAAGTACATGCCCAGAACGTCGTTAGCATCTGGGCGGCGCTAAAATAAAACGTCCCGGAAATCGGCGCACGCGCACCTCGTTGCGAAATGAAGCTTACTCACGTTATACGATTTTGAGTTTGTATGTGCTTTGTTTAATTTTTTGAGTTTTTCCCACTTGTGTTGTAGGTGATGATATCATTCGTCAAGATGAGGCTTTTTAATACGCTTTTTTTACCACGCTTTTGTTGTTCGTTTGTTGTTTTGTTGTAAAGATTGGGTTGTATGTATGTATCTATGTAACGGAATCTTTGAACTCGATTTTTACCCATTTTGAACGGTCCGATTAATTTAATATTTTGAAAAATTATCAGGAACCGATGACAATACACGATTTTAATAATTTATCCCATTCTCCTCATCAGGATCGTCAGAAATAAGGATTAACGATTTTCCTTGTGCGGTTTTAGTGTGGTTTTTAGTTTTTAAACTATGTATAATTATTCTATTTACAAAAGTACTCTACTTAGTATTGAACTTGACTTTTTATGGTATTAACATATTGAACGAGCATTCACTACTTTATCTGATGGCAAGGGTTTACTGCCGCACGTAGAAATCTGTAATCAACCCCTTCGTTGAGTTATCCTCTAATGTTTCCCTTACCATACCCTTAAAAGCGGAACACACCAGCACTGAACATTGCTTATATTAGGCAGAAATAAGTATAAGGGCGGTGTCTCCACTCATCAGACTCATAACAATACATTAGTTAATAATACTGATCATAATAATAAAAAAAAAACAATTAAACAAAGTTTATTAATTTTAGTTTATCTCATTAATTGTAACAATAATGGAATTCGTATTAAAATAGGAGGTATTAAAGCGCTCTAATGAAAAATTACGTTCGTTAGGAGTGTCATTAAATTTTTATGGTTTTTGCGTTTATTATGATTTCACTCGCGGTTAAAATTTGCGTAACATATTATATTTCGAGCTTTGCGTACTAAACTTAAAGTTTATTTTTGAACTGTCGGGGTGTAATATGGGTCAATGACAGGGTAATAGCTATTTTATATTAATTAACGACTGGTTTACACGCAAATTACTATAATACGTTTACTTCGTTTTTATCGCTATTAACTAATTTTGTAGGAACTAGGAAAAGTCATATCTAGGTAGGTAATGGGTTGGCAACAAGGGTTCGTTGTCAACCTATTACTGTCCCACTGGGCACAGGTCTCCTGTCAGAGTGAGATATATAGGCCGGAGTCGACGCCTTTAAATTTTTTTAAGAACTCAGGTGTGTAAGCTAACTGTTTTCCTTTGCCATTTAAGAAATTTGTGTAATAATTCTCACATAATATCAAAAAATAAATTATTACACGGTAATCGTATTTAATTTAAAAATAATAAAGATTTTAATAGAGATAGATTTCAGAGAGATTTAACCCCCTAGGGGTTACAACCGCCAATTTGAGAAACAATGCACTAGGATGTCTCCGTCAATGATACATTATAAGACCAAATGTTGTTATAAGAAAATCTGTTGGTAATTAGGTTACGAGGAACGTGTGAACAGGGCCTATTGGCCATTCTCCAAGTTCCGCCAATCGCAACGTTGTCCAGTAAACAAAGATCGATTACAGTGTTAACGAAATATACACGTTGGGGTGGGTCGTTGATCTCGGACAATGGACGCACTGGCTGGATTAAGGTCTAGACTAACAGTTTGGTAAAAATACTAGATTAAATGTTCGGTAAAATTTTTTTTGTAACATACTTCGTTAGACTTCTGAGGCATTCTAACACAGGGAGAGCGAAGCCATTTTTTTGTGGGGAAACCTTACATGGCTGCTTCTGCTGCAGGGGCAGCAGAGAGGTTATGCCCGACTCCAACCGCTTAAAACCCCAGTGTTTTTTTTATAATATGGGATGAGCATGCATTTCACCTGATAGTAAGTGGCTACTGCCGCCTATGGACATCTGTAATCGACCCCGGATAGGATTTGATATTCCTTTCTGAGGTCGGCCACAGATGTGCCGCTACCCCTGAGGATTAAGCTGGAACGCCTCGAAAAAGTATGTCTACCTTACCACATCCTTCAAACCAGAACACAGCAGCGCTTAACACACGCTGAACACAGCAACTCCTGTTATGAGGCACAAATAGGTGTGGCGGCAATGCCGCTGGAGTCGAACCACAAAGGGTTCTACCACCTTCAACCAGTGTTCCCCTGGACGCCCTATGTCGGGACCAGGGGTACACTAGTAGCACTCGTCGTAGTCCCGATGGAGGGAGAGCGAAGCCTGATCTTATATATAAAACTCCATTTTTTTCTGGTGTTTATTACAGATGCCCATTTTACTATTCCTAATAGTACAACTCCTTCAATTGCCGGCTAGGGAAAAATATTTTTAAAGCACATTAATTTTTATCAATTTCCATCAGCACTTTTCACTAATCCATGTATTTAAGGATTTCGCCATTTATAATTCCAGACACTTGAAAAATTCACCCTTTATATAAATATCCCTTTATATATATAAAAATCAATTGCTGTTCGTTAGTCTCACTAAAACTCGAGAACGGCTGGACCGATTTGGCTAATTTTAGTTTATCTGGAGGCACGGTAGTGCCTCCGCCAAGTAATATTTTGTGGAAGTCCAAGGAAGGTTTAAAGGTGAGTAAATATGGAATATATTTCATAAATAGATTCTGAGGGGGTACAAAGTTTGCCGGGTCAGCTAGTATTAAATAGTAATGATCTATTATTGTTGGTATCTGTGTGTAACTCTTACTACGCTAACAATGCGCACATATTATGTTAATAATGTAAACAAAAAATACAATACAATACAAAAATTATTTATTGCACACCAAAGACAAAATAAAATAAACAACAATAACAATTAATTAAGGGTACAACAGGCGGTCTTATCAACCATTGATTTTAAGACAACAGAATACAGTAGCAAGTGAAACAGGGTAGGGTGTACAAAATGTATATACCAACTTATAAGTTGTTATCGAATACACGGGTAGGATTCATTGCGGATACAGGGTTTAACTGTTATACAATGATAACAACGTATCCTTCGGAACGCGTATGTAATTTAGCCGTTACTGGTCTAACTGACAACTTTAATGGTTGCTATGTGCTTACGCGACCTTGTTTTTAGTTCGCAGAGTAAACGCTTAATGCATTCGCATACTTACCACCAAGTTTTTAGTCCTTACGTATATTTTTACATTCGTTTAATTTATAAGCGTGTCTTCAGTAGTATAGTCCCCGTAAAACTGCCAGTCTTAATTATTTAGGCCTTGTAATTTTTTGATTTACATTAGCCCAGTAGGGAATGATTTCTAAATGACATACATTAATAAATCAACATATAAAAATGATTTTTATTTTGTCTGTTTGCCAGCTTGGGCTAAATATTGGGTTGTATTAGGACGTAGGCTACATAATATTTTTACCTTAAAATTTTACGCGTGTGTAAAAAATAAAAATCCATAGCCATGGTTAACTTGTTAAAATTAAACAATTAATTGTAATTTCGTAGTACTTATAGATATTTGTATTTACCTCTCACTCTGAATGATACAAAAACTAACAATTGAAATGAACAAAGAATCCATCTTTACAGAAACAAGTTACCATTCCTCGCGTTTCATAATACAATTCGGATCTAACGCGCATTTGGCTTATCTAAAAAGGTTTTCCGGTAGAAAATTGCCGACAACTCGTGCTTAACGGTTTTTTAACTGCTAAGGCCATTGGCACTATTGCTTTGTACTTGAAACTGAATGAAGCTCCGAATTTTTGCTGAAGAAGCCTCTATAGTTACGTCGTAAGAGACGACTTTATGATTGAGAACCTATACAGTGGGTCATGGGCGTATGAAGGTTGTTTATAGGTTACAGACTCACTTTGCTAAGTAGAGAAAAAAATTTCAAACAAGACTTTTTTGAATTTTGTAAGCAAAATTCCGGACACTTTATTCGCCCCTTAGCTAGGATGAAAATAATTTCAGAGGCTGCCCCATCTCTTACTCTCACTCTGAAAGGAGACCTATACCATATCATATTATATTTGAAGGTGGTAGATCCCTTTGTGGTTCGACTCCGGCGGCACCACTGCCACACCTATTTCTACCTAATAACAGCAGTGTTAGACGCTGCTATGTTCCGGTATGAAAGGTGTAGTAAGGGAGACAGACTTTTCCGAGACGTTCCAGCTTAGTCCTCAGGGGTAGCGGTGCATCTGTGGCCGACCTCAGGTAGGAATCTGGGGTTGATTACAGATGTCCATGGACGGCAGTAGCCAGTAAACAAATTAATATTCATTGTATATCTCATCAGTTTTACTAATAGTAGGCGGGGCTGTTGAACATTCCTTTACATAATGGGTAAGGTGGTTGTTTCAATACCACCGAGTTATGTTAAGCGATAAATAATGTTATCTCTTTAAAAACGTCTGAAATATTCGAAATAGAACTACAATAATCAGAAATTTCTTTGAGGCTAAGTATGAAGGTGAAGCCAGCAAGGGCGGCAGTAGCCACTTAACATCAGGTGGACTGCATGCTCGTCTGCTACTCCTATATTATAAAAAAAAGTAATAGAAAAAAATATTTGACATTTACAATTTAATACTTTTTCTATAACAATCATTTCTTTCTGTCACGTGACTTAAATATATCTCGACCTACAATCATCAGAAATTAACATTTAGAATTAAATACTTTAAGTATAACCATCACATCATTATGTCACGTGACTTGAGATATCTGTCGGAGATAGTGGTTCTTTCCTCGGCCAAGCATATATATACATCCATTAATATTTCAGTTCTAGATATCTTTATAATTCCACTCTTATATGTCCGATAATCCAAATGTATGAGTGGATAGAAAGCGATTTTACTATACTATCCCTGGTGTTTTTATCACCTTTATCGTTTTTAGCTAGTGCTCGAGCGCATGCCTTAGCGATAGATCGTTCCACGACATGCGTGTGACGATCCGATGTCAATGCCAGATAAGCGGAACGGTTGTGCCATTCATACGGATTGGATTTTTAGGGTTCCGTACCCAAAGTGTTAAAACGGAACCGCTGTCTGTCCGTCTTTTGTTTGTCACAGGCCTCTATCTCTGGAACCGTAATAAATAGACACTTGAAGTTTCCACGGAATATGTATAACGGTGTTCGCTATAACAAATCATTTAAATAAATGGGGTCGCCATACAAGTAACCGCTGTTTTTCAGCGTTTTTCGCTTTATTTGAACCGTAATAGATCGACAGTTCAAATTTTCACCATGTATTCAGTTTTACTGCTGCTATAATGATGCCAATACAAAAAATAAATGAATATTTAGTTATACGGAATCCTCAGTGTATGAGCTCAACGTGCACTTGGCCAATTTTTGTGGTGGTCTCGCGATGTGGTGACCTCAAATCGCGTAACTGCATCGTAACAGAAACTGTGTTAACTGCTTCCGGTCTGACTGTTACTACTTAATAATTATGTTTGAACTAGCGCATATGACATTAGTGATGATAATGTTTATGGGAGTAGGTAATATTATGATAGATTGCGTATTTTTATAATTATCTACGTAATGGATATTCAAGATTTATTTTTTGTTTAGATATTTGGCGTTATCTCGTGTCACAAGTTTAGTTACTGCACTCCTCCGAAACGGCTTTACCGATTTTCATCAAATTTTATATGTATATTCGCTAGGTCTGAGAATCAGCTACTATCTATTTTTCATACCCCTAAGTGATAAGGGTTATTCACCCTTAACATTTAAAAACGAATCAGCTAGTCGTAATATATTCCAGTTCAGTACATTCAGTCAATTTTTATTTTATAGAAGCTGCTGATGAGCTTTAAATTCAGTGTTATTTTGAAAATTTAGTATGATTTGAATGAGTCAAAACTACTCGTTATTATTGTATGCAAAGAAAGTCAATAAGTACTTCAGTTATTATTTGTACTGAGACATGACGTCATTCGCTCTGGTTGTCGTTTTATTTGAGATGGCCGAATGCAATATTTTGTACTTTTATTTTATTGAAAAATATTTCACTGTCATCAATTCATCGTCATCATCAACCCATTATCCCATTGCTGGGAACGGGTCTCCTCTCAGAACGAGAAGGATTAGGCCATAGTCCACCGCCCTGGCTAAGTGCGTATTGGTAGACTTCACATACTTATGAAAACTTTTTTTTAAGAATTCTCCGGTATGCTTTCCTTCACCGTTTAAGCAAGTGATAATTAACTTCTAACACGCATAAAACCTTGAAAAAATCAGAGGTTCTCAACCACTAGGCTATCACTACTTTTTGTCACTTGTCATCAATTCATCATATATATTTTAAACAGCATGATAGAATCGTCTTCATTATTCCTACACTACTAAGTCCTTACACTAACGTACATAGAAGTCACGTTAACCTACGCCAGTTAAGATTATTGCATACCACCTACACGTCAACCGTTGGCTTCACTCCCTACGCCCTCTGCAGCATTTGTTGCATCGATTTGTTTAAATCAAATTTAATTGACTGATATTTTAAAACAGCTAGCTAACGAGCTATTGGGAATAGCAGTTATTTTAATTGTTTGATATTTTTAAAACCTAGTATTTAAGTGCTGTTTGAAATAGCAGTTATTTTTATTTGTCATATATTTTAGAATAAACTAGCTCAACGAGCTGGTTGTAATAGCAGTTATTTTATATAATTGCCTTATATTTTAAAACAGATGCATTTCATTACTAAACACTTTTTGTTACTAGACAGAACAAAGTGTGGCGGTGGTAACACCAGAATCTAGCCACAAAGAGTTCTACCACTTATAATTCGTGTCAATGAAAATTGCAATTCCAACTCTATTTACCTCTTGCTCACTCAGTTTATAGTAATATATTGTTAGAAATATGTTCAAATTATATAATTATAGCATTATTTTAATTAATTATTTTGTGTTATCTTCATGATGTGTTATTTTTATAATAATAAGTACCCATTTACCTGTATAGTCACTGGCTGGTACGATTGTATTAGTTAGCATAAAAAAGAAAAATAACATTCTTGACGTTTGAGTTGTATTTTGCCCGGAAATAAAAAAGTTGTAAATTTGATCAAGAAGATATAGATATTAATATAAAAAACACCCATTTTGTATTTCGCTGTTTGAGAGAACTTATACCTATATAGGTATTTATAAGTAAGACCTAGTATAATGTACAGTTATTACGGAGGCAATTTACAAGTACAGTTAGAAGTTTCCCGACAACTTTACGATTATTGCTGCTCTCGGAACAGCAACTGCGGCAAATCGGTCATTATTAGTTGAACGTCGAACGTAGTGAATGCAATATAATTTACTGGCTAAATGCTATCATTTTAATCCTTACTTTCTTACTAATATTATAAATCCGAAAGTAACTCTGTCTGTCTGTCTGTCTGTCTGGTTGTCTCTTCTTCACGGCCAAACCACTGAACCGATTTTAATGAAATTTTGTACAAAGATAGTCTGAGACCCGAGAAAGGACATAGGATATTTTTTATCCCGGAAATCCCACGGGAACTAGGAATGGCGATCTGAGATCGATTAATCGGAGAATCGATCTTTTGGACCCAATACATCGATTATTTTAATCGATATTAGTAATATAATGAATCATAAACTATGCATTTGATCAAGTGATGATCTTTAGCAAAGTTAAAGGTATGAATTTTCAGTTGTATGTATGTTAGTATGTTATATTATTTCCTTTTAAACGCGGGCGAAGCCGCGGGCAAAAACTAGTGAATAATAAATAACGCTTACGCAGCAGTGATATTGGTTTGGTGGTTAGAAATTCACCCTCTCAATCGGGTGATCCGAAGTTCAAATCCCAAGCAAAATGCAGCACATTGTATGCATGTATTACATTAATTGATTATCACTTGCTGTCATAGATAAGTATAGATATCTCATCGCCATGTAATTGAAGGAAGCCATTAAATGACTTAAACGACTGACAATTCTGTTCGCCAATTAATGGCTGTCATGGTGTAATTTACGCGGAGCAATGCCGACATGCGCAGTTAAGTGGTGCAAAACACAAAATCGAAGAAAAAGTGCGAAGAAATATCGTACACAATAATAATACATTTTTTTAATATTTTTCAAACACGAAAATAGATGACAGTGACGATTTCAATTGTCAATACTGGTTACATTTTCTTGTTAGGAGTGAGTAATCTTTACTAATCTATGCGTCCTATAATGAAAACAAAATGAAACGATCGTGAAGAAGGTTTTAATGTAATCTGTTAAATTAAATTAAATTAAGTTCTTAAAAAAAATATTTTAAAGTGTGTATGAAGGCTAGCAATTCGCACTTGGCACGTAGTGGGCTATGGCTAATTGTATCAGAATCTAACAGTAACAATACAGATACACTTAAGAGAATGCACTTTTTGCCCCGCGCTCGAACCCAGCGTGCTCAGACGCAGTGCGCGTGTTTAAATTTAGAACGCGCCCATCTTGACAGTTCGAACGATTCAAATTTAGAATATTGTATTGCACGGACCTCTGTGATTAGCTAGTTTACGATACTAAATAAAGCTAAATAATTTAATTTTATATTAAATAACAAATTAAAATATTTTTTTAATTATTTTATACAACATCTTATATTAAATTACATACATTTTACACACAACTTTAAATTTAGATCGCGCCTATCTGACAGTTCGAGGGATTCAATTTTAGAACATGTGTCTCTCACGGACATTAATAGTAATAATATAGCAACGGGCCTTTGTGATTAGGTTTTTAAGCATACTCATTAATTGCTTTGGATTATATTGCACATTAAATTAGGTCGTAAATTCAAAGTACATAACATAATCATTTTATTGTAGTTCATACAATCAAATTCTATTATTTTATTAAAATCGTGTAGTATAATTAACTTTAGTATTTGTTGTGTTGTCAATACTTTGCTAAATAAATGTTGGCGTATAATCTTTAATGACTTGGATTATATCTCTCTCGGAATCACGTTGACATTTGTTTATAAGAAAGTTTTTAAACTTGTACTGTCGTGCCCACTACTGCCATCTGTTGTCGATATCTTGAACTTATCTCACAATAAAAACTAGGAACTACATGAAACGTAGTAACACTAGTAACAATTCATGTTTTCTAATAAATATAATGATTGATGTAGAGTAAAATAATAAATTATATACTTGTTGTATACAAGTGGATCTATTTTAAGCATGTTTACTAACTGGTAGAAATTATACCTGGCAGTTTATATTAAAAAAAAAAACAAGAATGGCGTGACGCAATATATAACTAATTGATTTAAAATAAGACAATATATAACAAGTAGTACTATTTTAATCCTATAATAACTGGTAAAACCACAACTGTTCGTTTACATATAAAAATAAATAAAAAAAAAAAAAAACAAAATGGCGTGACCTAATAAATATGAAACACGCTGACATTAATTTCTGTCTCTTTAGTCTCTTTACTCTACACGTCTGTTTACCTTGAGCAAATAAAATCGATCTACTTATGAAACATTCAACTCGGCTTTATTCTGTTTGTATTTTTGCAGTTAATAATATTATTGTATGAATCATCAATAGCAGTGATAACCTATAGTCTGATTCATAATTAGGTGTCCAAAATGTAAACAAAGAAATGTCACTGTCAAAATTAACAAGAAACAAAAACTTTAACAAACTCAACAATAAACGATAATTTAATAAATATACACATTTAACAAACGCGTTATGTAAACGAGAAAACATTAGAGTTCGATCACAATCACGAAAATGAATAATATCAATTACGAAACTTAAAAATGACACCACAAGAAATGTCTTGGATTTCGATTGTGTTACCATTATCACATTATAATTTTCTACCATAAACTTTGTTTTTATTATTATTACTGTATGGAACGAAATTGAGGTGATATAAATATTAGAAAATGTGAATTAATCTTAATTTATTTAGATTATTATTTTATTATTGTTGTATTACTTTAATATCGACAAAAATAAAAACTACCATTTCTAACGTATTTTCTTGATAGGTCAACACCTTTGTTTACATTTTGGACACCTAATTATGAATCAGAGTATAGTGGTTAAGAAACTCGACCTCTTGATGGAAGTGTCCGAGGTTTATATCCCAGGTAAGCCGCACCATTGATTTTTCAATGTCATGTGCGTATTAGAAATTTATTATCACTTGCTTAAACGGTGAAGGAAAACATTGTGAGGAAACCTGCTAACCTGAGAAATATATTATATAGAAAAATCTTTCAAAGGTATGTGAAGTCTACCAATACGCAATTGGCCAGCGCGGTGGACTATGGCCTAATCCTTCTCATTCTGAGAGGAGACCCAAAATGTTATATTTATTTATTTTCATTTCGTTCAACGCTATTTACTATCAAAATAAATAAAAAAAACATTTCGTCAAAAAGTGGAGTTGTCTGATATGCGAATTAAGGTATCGATATTGTCTCTCACATCAACCCATTACTGTCCCACTGCTGGGTACGGGTCTTCTCTCAGATTGTCAGGGTTTTAGGCCATACGCCAACTTCCTAACGGTTAACTATTCATATTTAAAGTTTATTAGCTGACCCGGCAAACGTTGTGTTGCCATATAAATAAAAAAATGTTAAGAGTGAACAACCCTTATCACTTATTTTAAAAAATAGATAGAATATTTGAAACTGCGATGCTAGCGAAGTCTGTCGAATCCAATGTGAAACATTCCAAAATCAACAACTACTTACGAATTAAAAACACCTTTTCCCACGGACTAAATTGTGAATCTAAACCATTCTCAAGTCCCCTTGAACACACACAACAAATTTCATCAAATTTAGTCCAGTCGTTTAGGAGGAGTTCAGTGAAATACACAAGCACCTAAGAAATATATATATAAGATTTTGCCGTACAATTTTATGACATCGATATTGCATGATTAACTGTTTACATAACAACAAAACCTAGAAAAATGGTGTTTAGAAATAACAAAACATCTATCTTTCATAAGATAAAAAGTAGTTGTTTTTTCTAATTTTGTTGTATAATCCCATTTTATGAAAAACATTTTTTTGAATATATTTCACGAAATTGTATCAACCTTTACATAAGTTATTGCATCAGAAAACAACTTTATTGGTTAGGTAACCACCACGCCTACTTCGGTTTTATAAGAGTAGTGTTAAGCGCTGCTGTGTTCTGGTTTGGAGGGTGTGGTAAGGGACATACTTACATATATAGGTAGGTATCACTTTTCGAAATTTCACAACTTAGGTAGGGAAATACCTACTTGTCTAATTTCGGACTTCTACAGACAAAAATCGGTCAAGATTGGTTATTAAGAACGTCAACAGGGATAGCAACGCATCTGTGCCTATCTTAGGTGTTACTGATCTTCTCAACCAAACGCGTATGGAAAATTTAGCTCAATGGTTAGGGCAAACAAATTAAAATACAGTCGCAAGATTTTACCCTCACATTTTTTTTTATAATATAAGAGTAGCAGACGAGCATGCAGTCCACCTGATGGTAAGTAGCTACTGGCGCCCATGGACATTAGTTATCAACTCCAGATAAGATTAGATATTCCTACCTGAGGTCGGCCACAAATGCGCCGCTACCCCTGAGGACTAAGCTGGAACGCCTCAGAAAAGTCTGTCTCCCTTACCACACCCTTCAAACCGGAACACAGCAGCGCCTAACACTGCTGTTATTAGGTAGAAATAGGTGTGGCGGTGGTGCCGCCGGAGTCGAACCACAAAGGGTTCTACCACCTTCTGTCCATAGGCGACGGTGACTGCTTTCCATCAGGTAGCCCGTCTGACTCATCGTTTAGATCGTTAGTATAAATATTAAAAAAAGGCAAGACAAATAAAATCTAGTAATAAAAATAAACTTACTGCTATTTCGTCGACATCAATGAACTTTGTTTGCTTTCACTATGTAAAAGGTATCATTCTAATACTTGCAATACTAATGCACCAATACTGAGTGATGTGATACCAAGAATGCTTCTTTTATAACTAGCAGTTAATTAAGTATGGTGTAATCACTCCAAATCATTAAGTGTCTTCTAATTAATATTAGCTTTACGTTGTTTAAGCTGTTTTTAAATCAACAACGCAGGGATTTTTTTTTTGTCTTTAATATTTTTTATTACTAACTTACTTTATAGGTACAAATTTGGTTTCAAAAGTTCGTTCAATATGTATTGAAATCCAACAAGAAATTATTTATAAAAACTAAAATTGCGATTGTTTAAAATATAGCCTTTGTCACTTAAACAATTTAGACGAATCCAACGATAGATAGTTATGTTAAATACCACCAAACCGTTTGGTTACCGGGGGGGGTTATATGCCACAAAATGAGATATATAGTCCGCGTAAAACGGCTAGTCCGCTCTGAATACAGAAATGAATCGCGTCGCCATAGCAAATTGTATGAGTATGACTACACCTGCCCGGAACAACTTCAGAGTGGACTAGCAGTTTGGCGGTAACTATACATACATGCGCGTGAAAAACTTTACCGGAGTCGGTTGAAAATAAAATATACGGAAAGATGTCCTAAAATCTGCCTGTATATATTTTTTATGTCAAAAATAATTTGTACTGCACCAATAAGACCAGAATATTCTCATTTTTATAGAGAACCCTAATATATTGCAATGCCTATTATCTATTTTTTATCATTACAATATTGACTATTAAGATTTAAAATAATTAAGTGTTTGATCATTGTGTTGAGAAATAGTCATTGATTAATGACTTGCTTTATTACCATTTTTTTCTTCTTAATTGACTAATTTTATCAAAGTCAATGTTTAGGCCAAGGAATTATAATTTTGGAAAATTTTATTCCATCATTTTTAGAATAAAATGTAAACGCTTAAAAAATACCGGTCGGGTATATTTTCTAAGTTGTGTCTTTTAAATATTGTATATTATTATATTTTCTACATGTTTTATTATGTATAACAGTTTCTTGCGCCGCTTTTTCTGCATAGCGAAACACCTGCGAAATACCTTCTGTAGTGGTGGTAGCTACCTAAAGTTCAGAATGAGTTGTACGATGTCATTTCGAAAAATTGCTATGGATTTGGATGGGTACTTTCAACCTTTCACTTGTACTAAATATCATTGATAACCTAGTGGTTAAGAAACTCGGCCTCCCGATTGAGGGGTCCGAGGTTCAAATCCCAGGTTCAATACCACTGATTTTCAAAATTATGTGCCTATTAGAAATTATTATCACTTGCTTAAACGGTGAAGGATAACATCGTGAGTAAACCTGCATACCAGAGAGATTTATAAAAAAACAATCTCAAAGGTATGTGAAGTCTACCAATACGCACTTGGCCAGCGCGGTGGACTATGGCGTAATCCTTCTCATTCTGCGAGGAAACCCGTGCACAGCAGTGGGACAGTAATGGGTTGATCATGACTTGTAATACTTAAGCTGCTATCTGAAGTAAGAGCTGTAGTAAGAAGGCTAAAATTAAGCTTGGACTACCGTAGTGCATATATTATGGGTAGAAACTGGGGCGAAAAATTATTATAGATGACAATAGACTATATTAATCGCATACTTAGGTTGAGTGGACGGCATGCCCATTTGGTCATATGGAGCACATATACAGGTCAATGACAATATAGACCATGAGCTCACCCCCTTAGACCTAATTGCATTAAATGTCCCTAGCGTATACCAAAAGAGATCTAGCGCCTCTCGTTCCACAACGAGAGGTCGCTATCCGATGTCGGCTGTACGGTCCCCTCGGACGAATGCCTTTAAAGGAGTTTTTAGTGGGATGGTCCTCCCTTCAGGAGGACCTTTCATTCAGCCCCACACGACGCAGGCACCGGCCGTCGCGGCCTGTAAGTGCTTGGATGCATTTTTTACTCCTCCCTCTCCGTAGAGGGTCAGCCCTTTTTCCACCTACATCTGGGCGCCAAAAAAAAAAAAAACCAAAAGAGGTCATCGAAACACACATTAATAAATTTAAAGTCATAATCAAAAACAAACTTAGTCGTAAAGCTTATTATAAAATTTCTGATTATATTGATGATAAAACAGCTTGAGACTGGTCAATAACAAAATTATTAGTTAATTAAGAAAATGTCAAAGTGTAGCGTATCTTGCTGAACAAACTTCTTTTTTTAGATAAATGTAAAGCAAGGTACTGGAGCTAATGCGTTATTAATTATATGTAAAAATGATGGCATTTAAAAAAAAGGGAAAAAGAGAATTATTTTTATTAAAAAAAAGACAAACCCACTGAGTTTCTTACATTATGAGTTTCTTACATTATGAAATGAAATTAAATGAAATATATTACATATATTTCATTTAATTTCATTTCATCATCAATATGTGAGTGACGTTGATTGCCATGAGAAATTTTGAAAATATTGCAGACATGAAATTTTATATGACTTATATTTGGTACCTTAAAAACTAAACTACTAACTATTTAACTGATTTTAATTTAACTTTTGGAATTAAACGCGGAGCCGAACAGGCCGCATAGGTACATCTTTGGCCTAACTCAGGTTGCAACGTTCTGTAATTTCATAAGAAATACATCAAGCATATGAATATTAATTCTTAACATTTGACGATGAAAGTTTTGATATTTGTAAGTTAAAAATTTAAAGGGTTAATTTTGACAGCGAGACATCCTAATTGGCCGCAAAGATTTAGGTCACACATGTCCTCAAAGATGACTAACGACATCCTAAAAGTAAAAATAAAAGCAAAAGTGTTTATGTGTGTATTTGTGAACGGTGTTTGGTGTAAATGTGGTAGAACCCTGTGTCGTTCGACTCGACGGTACCACACCGCCACACCTCTTTCTGCCTAATAACAGCAGTTTTAAAAGCTGCTGGGGTTGATTACAAATGTCCATGGGCAGCAGTAACCACTTGCCATCAGGTCGACTATATGCTCGTCTGCTATTCCCATAATATTATATATACATATATATAAAAAATCTACTTCAAAAATGTTGTAGACTAAAATAGAAAAATGAGCGCTAAAACAAGTCCCCTAGGCAATCAATTGGCGACAGGAATTGTGACATGTTCATTTCCTAATTAAGAACCTATTGATGCGGCCCTCGCTGAAGGATCTTTATTATCGTAGGACAAATCAAAACATCAATATTGTACTGATAGGCTAACGTCCATTACTAATCCTCAATCTATCCTCTTCTTTACCAAAAATCGAAATCGGCATGTAATCAACGTAATTAGATATTCCTGAGGTCCGCACAGTTGCGTCGCTATCCCTGAAGACTAAGATGGAACGCCTTAGAAAAATATGTCTTACTAAAAAAAATATATCCTTACCGCACCCTTCAAACCAGAACACGGCAGTTATTAGGCGTTAATAGGTATGGTAGTGGTGCGGCCGGAGTCGAGCCACAAAGGGTTTTACCACCTGATCAGGTGAACTGTATGCTCGTCTCCTACTCCTATATCATAAAGTCTCAGGATAAAGTCATTGTTTCCACCGCTCGTGCGCTAGAATAGGGCAAGGGAAGCACCAATTTGCCGCAACACGATAATAGCACCGTTTCCATCTGAGTTGCTGCGCCCGCACACTTGAGATGATTAGCGCGCTCTCGATTACCAACTAAGGTTAATTCTTAACAATTGGATTATTTAAAAGTGTACGCTGTTGATTGTTACTTTGGGCTTTTTCAATATTTTCGATTTAAGAATTCTCAGGTATGCCGGTTTCCTCACGGTGTTTTCCTTCACCGTTTAAGTCAGTGATAATTAATTTATAATACACACATAATTTAGCAAAATCAGAGCTCTGGGACTTGAATGTTGAACTCCTCGATCTAGAGGCCGAGTTTTTTTAACTACTAGGATAACACTGCCGGGTTCCATCATTAAATAATATTTGAAACATGTTACACACTTGACACACTCATTATTGCCTGTCTGTCGCCTAGCGACAAAATTGGAGATCTAGAAGCGCTCACTCGTACATCTGATTACGCCCTTGAAGCAACAGGCGTTCATGCTATTGTACAATCAATAAAGGTTGCTGTACATTCTACTTATTGCATGTCTGTCGTATAACGATAGAAATGGCTACCTGCTAGCGTTTAGCAAAACTATTCTAACTTAGTGTTTGGTAAAGAGTTAAAATATATATTTTGGACGACCGGCCAAACTTTCGGTTTCTACCAAGTTTCGGCCAATAAAGTCTGTTTCGGTCAAAGATTTTACGGCTGAAAACCCCGCTTCGGTCGGCCTCTAACGTTTTCCCACGTCGTGTGTAATAAATATATAATTGTCGTATACTTTTATCAGTGTTGCGGTTAAATATATTGATAACAAATATTTTATGAAAATATTAAAGTAGTCTAAAATATTAAAATAGTCTAATATTAAATAATAACATTTTCCCTAAACGTATGTACGAGTAATGGATATATAATTGTCATGTAATTGTATCACTATTGCGGTTAATTGTATTGATAAAAAATATTTTATGAAAATATTAAACTATCGTCTAACCGCAATAACAATCACATACTAGGAGAGATTATAGTGTTTGAAATATGTTTTTCTTGTTACTTTTGACCACTAAGACAAATTAATAATTGGCCAAGTTTACAACCAACATTTTAACAACATTTTAACTGGCCACCTAGTACGGTTTAACTATAGATTAGTAAAGATACTTCGCCGCCTTGAAATTGAATGAAGCCACAAACGGCTTATTAGTAAGTTCTTTTTTTGAATTCTTGACAAATAAAAACATTTTTAGAGAAAATTTACGAATAAATAACTAATACTGCGTAATTAACATAATAAATAAATAATGATTTCAAATATTTTAAGGACATTTTAGCACGGAGACGTGGCAAAACTTTTTACGCAGCTTTTTCAATTCTCAAAACTGGGTACATTTTCTTGTTAGGAGTGAGTGATCTTTACTAATCTATGGGTTTAACAGATAAAGCGAAAAACGTTGAAAAATAGCGGTAAAAATTGTAGATATGAGAGTGGCTTTTGATTATTTGACAGATGGCAGCATTTTTTCGTCTGCCACCGCTGGGCACAGATCACCCACTAATGTGCAAGGCCAGGTATACTCCACCACGCAGTTACAACGCTCATAGACGAAAGATGACTCGATTACCTGAAATATGTATAACTTTAACGTGTTTTTGGGTGTGTAAAACCCAAGAACGATGTTTGTAACACACAATATCTGATTGGTGACAATACAATCGGCGCCAACAGATCGTTCTAAGAATTGTACAATTAACTTTGTCTAGATTCGTATTGTTCGAATTGTTTGTTGGAGCAGAGTCTACTTTAACGCTATTGGATTTTACCGACCGTTAATCAATATTTTGCCAGTTTATTTTTAGCTTAAACATGTCACATGACGGTCATTTAGCAAAAGAATCTGCTTGATCAGTCAAAAGTGATAACCTATTTGTAATAACGTTTCCAAAAACTTCTTGAGTTTCCAAAAAAAAAGTTTTCTAAAAAAAACATTGTACGAAGTCTAATCCCACTTGTCAACATGGTTGGCTATGACATAAAATGTTGTTATTAGGAAATGAGACTTATGCCTAGGAGTTGGTTTATGATGATAAATGATGAAGACGATGATCTTTTTGATGATATAAACTGAAAGAAATTAACGTTTCATAATATTCAACATAAACCATATGGTCATAAAAACAATATGGGTTCGCATAAACGGTGTCGTTTATTGGTAAAGTTGCCAAATTTCGCCGCTAGAGGCGCCACCGTGTATGGCGCCATTGTTATTTGGCGCCGTGTAATGACAATGTTACACATATGGACAGATTACGGACACACAATACGATCTCTGTACAATGAATTGGTTGCTTTCTTTATTTTGTGCTTATTTCTACGAATTTTGTTTTCCATGCATTACAATAAAATAATTACTTTATTCATCGTAATTATAGTAGGTTCTTTTTAGTCTCGGTGATGGCAAGTGGCCATTTTTGTACTCTATATGTGGTTGACACTATATCTGTAATCAATCAAATTCTGGATGAGATAAGAGTATTTGAACTTTTTTGTCTTTTTTACCATATACATAGAAGTAGCAAAGAAGCATACAGTTCACCTGCTGGTAATTAGGTAGCTACAGTCATCCATGGACATATGTAACCACAGATAAGATTAGATTCGTACCTGAGGTCGGCCACTGATGACGTTCTAGTTAGGGGCAGACAAAGTTAGAACATCTCCGAATAGTATATCTCACACACCCTTAAAATACAGCATAGCAGCGCTTGACACTGCGGTTATAAGGCAAATACTAACATTCATTCTAAATGGCTAGTATTAAAAGTAAAGATAAAATTATCATATTTGTTCTGCCAATGTCCTAACGGAGAATGGGCCGTAGAGACGATAGATCCAATTGAGACAATTGATCGTCGATCGTTGTGCTGATGTATCATTACGTGAGGATATGTCAATGTTGCTGTATCGACGTACCATGTATTATTCATAGACTAGATCAAGTCCACAGCTTCGTCTGTAAAGAGATCTGTACTAATGCTGGAATGGCTAATAAGTGGATGTAGTTAACTGTAATTTTCAAAATAATGATAATCATAATGAGAGAAGATGATAATGAAGGTAGTAGAACCTGATGTGATTTGTTTTCAAGGCACCATCGCTACCCAAATATCTATAGATTACTTCCCTCTTCAATTCTTTATTTTTAAACAGTCGGGTATTTGGTTTTTGTAATAATTCGTAGTTTAGAAAAAAAGTAGTATATGTGTTAGTTCATAGTTTCATAGTCTATATATAATTTAATTTGGTGCGATAGTTTCATTCGTTATCGATTTAATTTCCAAGTATAATATGTCGTTTAAATAAGCACAATGCACTTAGAAATGGCAATGATTCTGGGTGGTAATTACAGACGGACAGACAGTACGGACAGTTAAATTGTATATATCTCTATAGATATACAAGTGAGGCGCTTACATCTCGGCGCATCGTCTGACCTCGTTCGGTCCTTATACGGTAGCCTACAAGTACTCAATAACTGCACTCACGACTTGCGAAGTGAGATGGGAATCGAGACACAATATTGGATTGCTATTCTGAGGCAAAGTTAAACAAAAACCCCTAAGAAAATATGCTATGAAGGTGGTAGATTCTACTTCGTGATTCGACTTCAAACAGCCATATCTGTTTCACTAATAACAGCAGTATTAAGCGCTGATGTGTTTTGGTTTGAAGGGTGTGTAAGGGAGACATACTTTTTCGAGGCGTTCCAACTTGGTCTTCAGAGGCAACAATGCTTCTGTGGCCGTTGTCAGGTAGGAATCTAATCTTATCTGGGGTTGATTACGGATGTCCATGGCCGGCAGTACCAACTTGTCACCAGGTGAATGGCATTCCCGTTTGCCAGTTGTAACGGCTGACCACGTCTTATGTATGTCATAATTAAATTGATGCAAAAGGTTTTTAATTACAGCACTGTAAATCGTAACTGCCTAATTACAAATTCAACCAGTACATGGTACCGAGCATGAGTTACAAATTCAGCGTTGGCAATGGCGATGACGTTGTTTTATTTATTTATTTAAACTTAATTGTAAACCTAGTGGTTACAAAAGGCGAAATTAATGCCTAGTGGCATTCTCCACCAGTTAACCTTTGTTGATGAAGAAATGTTTTCCAAAATAATTGGTTCTAAAAATGTCTTTAATAGGGCATCGTACATATTCCCGTGGGAATCTAGACTAAGGACTTTCCGAAGTTGAGTAGTGGGATTGTACTGCATTATATAAAGCGCATAGCGGTGCGCAAAGATTATTCGCGCGTGCATCGGCGTTCATTGAAGTCGGTTTCACTAGGGATGTGAGAATGAGTGAAATATTCGATATAATTAATCGATTTTTCGAGAAATGATTTTCTTTTTTCAAAATAAATTGTTTATTCAAATTGATTATTGTAGAAATAATAGTTTTTTGAAACTGAGTTCAAATGTGCTCAAGGGAAGGGTCGTCAATTGTCCAACTAGTACATTGAAATAGTATAAATATTACGGCAAAAAGAAATTGCTCTCAAATTGTAGATTGTAAGCCGATCGTTGCGAACCGCTCGCTTAAAAAATAATCGATTTGTAAAAAATAATCGATTATTAGTATTTTAATATTGATTAATAAAAATCTCTTATTACACAAAAATAATCGATTATTATAAAAATCGCATTTTCCCATCTCTAGGTTTAACCTGAATACCGATATTCGTACGTGAGAAAGTGTTCGATGCGTGTAAATGCGTGAGGTCAGCATCACGGTATCTCGTGCTGTTATCATCACGATCGGTGAACTTTTACATCACGTATAGTATTAATATAGGTAAATAAACGGTCCTTGTAATTATGATAAAGATAATTAATATTAATATCGAAATGTTTTTTTATATATTTATACCTTAACGATGAGACAGACGGGCTACCTGATGGAAAACAGTCACCGTTTCCTCTGGACATTTGCAACACCAGAGGAGTCGCCAATGTATCGCCAGCTTTGGAGGAGAACTCTTTTTACACCATTTTTAAAGAACCCCATGTCATAGCGCTCCGGGAATATCTCATGTTTTTAGTTACAGCAAGTTTCAAATTCCTCTGAAAAATGTCTTTATATCACGGCGTGCGTAAATTGACGTTTTACGCACGCTTCGCGTGCGCAAAACCCCCATTTCCGACCCCGTAATATAAAATTTTATACAACACGCGGACGAAAAATGTTTTTCTGACTCGTGTGATTGCAGTCCTCGCCTGCGGCTCGGCCTGCAAACTCACACTTGTCAGAAAAAAATTTTTCGTCCTCGTATTGTAATGTACTATTCTTATATTAGTGATATTTTATGGTAGAATCCTTTGAGATTTAAGTCCGGAGCCACAACTGCCATATATATATACGCTGGTGTGTTCCGATTTGCATAGCAAGGCGTCTACAGCCAACCTCAAGTGGGAATCTAATGTTATCTGGGATTGATTACAGATATCCATGGGTGGCATTGGCCATCAGGTTGTTGACTAAGATTGACCCCCTCCCCCTGTCTATGCTAAAAGGCGTCACAGTAAAGTAACAGACAACTGGTAATTTTGTTACAATCCGGATGTCACACATTTTAGATGTGTTGTAATTCACCGTGTGTTCGCTTAACGGCACATGTTGATCAGATTAGCGAGTTTGAATGCACTAGTGTTTTAATGAGTACGTGTGTATTTTTAAAATTCAAATTTGGGTGATTAGCGTCAACGACACACACCCATCCTGTATAGAAATAGGTGGCGAGGAAGGAAATGTATTTGCGTATAGGATACGTCGTTAAAATATTTCACATATATATCTTGTGTGAAGCAGTTTTGTATCTCGGTGGAAGAGTGTGATTGCTGGCTGACTTAGACTAGGAACATGGAGCCCTTTCTTTGCCTGCGGGCGCGGAATACCTGTCTTTTGTTAAAAAAACGCTTACGTGTCCAATATGAAAATGCAAGCTAAAGATACTTGTCATTAACCGACTTCAAACACTCCGCAACTACAACTAAACAACAACAAACGAGCGCCGACTTAAGAAATATGTACTAAACCAACATTTATTTCAATTATTTTTTACTTTGTAGTGACATAGAAGTCGGTTGTATTTTTTGTTAATTTTTTTTTTTGAAAACGAAAGTCAAACATTAAGTTGGAAAAAAAACCCTTCGTGAGCTGTACTACTAAATATGAGGCGACCACTATAATCCTAAGTAGTAGCAACGCATTTGTTTCCAATCTCAGATAGGAATTGAATCTTATCAGGGTTTGATTACAGATATCCATGGGCGGTAGATACCACTTACCACCAGGTTGACTGCATGTTGCTCGTTACGTAAATTTTATAAAAGCACACAGAAATGGGGGCGGTAGAGTCGCTGAACTCGTATCACGGAGAGTAGTAACCTTTATCATATGCAAATGCAAACGAAATGGAAAGCTCCCCTATGCGCACGTATGTAGAGCTATATGAATTCAATGACGATGTGGGTCTGACAGATGAATAAGGCACTTGGTGCACTGAGAACGAGTAGCGAGAACAGAAAACCTAAATAAATTATTTAAAATTTGAATTCGTAATACAGCTTTTTGTTTTTTTCCAATAGTTTTGTTGGCGGTTTTTGGTTATTTTCTGATGTATGGAAGGTACAATTTGGTTACATTTAATAAAATAAAATATTGTAATGTACATTAGTCCCACATAACCCGGCGTCGCTCCCACGTCGTCGGGTACCTTTTGAAGGTTTCCCCCTCGTTAAGAAAAAAAAAAAGGTAATAGTATAAGTACCTACTTAGTAGGTGAAATTCCTTGGAGCTGTTGTCTGTATTGGCATACACATAAAACTCTGTAGTTACGTTTAAAAAGTAAAAAAAAACGTACCTATAAGTAAAAAACGGAGAATTCTTATCTTCTATTGTTCTCAATATCGTGCAATATGATACATATTGTAAGAACGAAACCAATCCTATACAAAGATTCTTCTCGGTCCTGAGACGGAAGTGCGTAGCTTATCAAGAATATTTCGGAGTACGAAGCGATAAACTTTTCTCGCTTATCGTCAACCGCTAGTAGTAAGACAAAGGTGCACATAAGAGTACATTTACACCCTCACTTTTGTTTATCGAAGCCCTCACTGGGTCACCTGTTGGAACAGCTGTTTTATTACATTGTTATGAACGCCCATATGGAGTCTATTCGTGGAGTTAGTAACAGAATTGTATGAGAGGAATTAATTTTTTTTTGTTTATTTTTTCTGGAATATTGAGGCTATTATTTCGACTAATCATGTATTATTATACAGTTAAAATTTAAAAGTTACAGTTTAAATTATTATATTGAATACGAGCTATATAGTCTTTTACCCGTTATTAGATCTCTACAAGCTTTTATTTAAGTTTGGCTTTTGTATCTTTTTATGTGTGTGAGGGTCAAAATTGCAATTTAATTTTAAACCAGTTAACCTTAACCGATTGAACTGAAAATCTTTCGTACACTTTTGGTCTGAATGACGACTTGTGACGTCATTCTAAATCCAATATGGCTGTCATACCAAGAATATTTTTTATGCACTCTTATGATATGGTTATCAAATGAAATTTTCTGTGACACAGACTGTTAACAAATGACGTTATTAAATTTGGCTTTTGAAAACTTTTTAAATATAATTTATTACTTTTTTTTTATTGATGAGTTATATTTTTGTGTACATTGGGTTTCCATGGTACCCATTAACTAAAGGATATTGTGGTCATCATAACGTAATTATAATTATTTTGCTCCGATAATAAAATCAACTTCCGCATTAGAATGGTTTATGTTTTAACCAAAATGATGTACACACATTTTTATCAGTCTCTTATCAGAGAAGTACCGTTTATGGTAAATTATTGTTGTTTTAATTCTGATGTTAAAATTGACAATTGACATACGGGAAGTCGTTTTATTATTACGAAATATTGAAGTTTTTGATTGCTTATAGTGTTTTGTTGTTATCCGGTGTTTGATATCGTGCAAATAACCTACTCCTAAATTCTAATAAAACTAAATGTATTAAATTTATGCTACCAAATGTAAGGAGTACGGGGATGAATGTCGCTCTAAATGGTGAGACTTTGCAATCTGTCAATGAAACTGTTTTCTTGGGTATAACCATTGATTCTAAACTCCAGTGGGGTCCTCACATCTCTGCTTTGTCCAGCAGACTTAGTACTGCAGCTTTTGCAGTCAGCAGAATTAGACAGTTAACAGACATCCCCACTGCCAGGCTTGTCTATTTCAGTTACTCTCACAGCATTATGTCTTATGGCATTCTGCTATTTTAAAAAGATGTGTGTTATGGAGTTTCTTTCGCCGCTTCTTCTCCATAACGAAACACCTTGTGAAGTGGTGGTAGTTGTATTGACATTCAAAAAGTGCTTTGTAAAGAACCTATTTTGAATTTAAAAAAATGATTTGATTTGTGCCAAAGCCTAAATGATGAATATAGACATTCATTTTGAGTAGGGTATTTCGGTCATATGAGAAGTGTTATGTGTCATATTACTCGTATTATGTTTCAAAGGTGAGATGTGGGACGCCTCTGAAAAGTATTACCGACCCGCGTGGCGGAGCGGTCACCATGCCGGTCTGACGCGCGAAGGGTCCCGGGTTCGATCCCCGGCCAGACAGATATCTAAATGATGAATTTAAATTTCTGTTTCTGGGTCTGGGTGTTTGTGTATTTGTCTATGTGTGTGTTCATGACACCCACGATCCAGGGAATCCTAGTGTGGGGCTGTGAGTGTAGAAAACGTTTATTTATTATTTATTTATATGTCACTCTTACCACACCCTTCAAACCAGATCACAGCAGCGCTTAACACTGCTATTATTAGAAGTACGTGTGGCGGTGGTGCCGCCGACTTATCACAAAGGGCTACCTTCAAAGTAAAAGTACACTACACTTATTGAATAATTCGCCAAGTACGAGTCGAACTCGCACATGGAGGCTTCCGTACCACCAAATGTTCATTATTTTTTACTTATTTTTATTCATTTTATTATTTTCAACAATACTTACTTATATGACCCAAAAATAGATGGCGTTAGGGTGATGATGAATGATACGTAAATAACATACAATAAAATTAAAATAACGATATTAAAATATGTTTTATGGTCCTTATTTGTATTTATTATAAAACCAGTTATAGTAGTAAACGTATTGTAAAAATTTCAACCGTCTTCCTAGTACCGTTTTACAGTTAGATCGAAAAATGCCGAAAAAATCCGGTTTGTTGTATGGAGACCCCCTTTTATATTCAACTTTATTTTATTTTTAGTATTTGTTGTTATAACGACCACCGTTATGCATCCTCTGTAAAAAATTCATGTGTCTTTCTATTACGGTTCCTGAGATATAGCCCTGTGACAGATGGATAGACAGCGAAGTCTTAGTAATAGGGTTCCGTTTTTAACCCTTCGGTTACGGAACCCTAAAAATGAAATGTAACTAGGTCGGGGAAGTGCATAATCTAAATCTAGTTGTTTCGTAAGTTTCGAAAGTACTAGTTCGTACCGACTGCCTTGCGTGTGTACCAATAATAAGCGTTCAAACATACTAGTTATGTTAACCGACGCCGTTTAACTGTATGGAGGTCGTAACTTACGTGTAATGGAACTGTGTTACGCTGAAGTGTGTTTTTCAATTAACTAGCAATTATTATAAAAACGAAAGCTCGACTGATATGGTTATTCCCACAATTTAGTCCGTCAAGCCATTTAAGCTGAAAGGCATGCCAAAAAATGAGCTATATTGGTATTTGGTATATTTCTTACCGACTCTTTTGGTTCTTTCTTATATTTAATAAGAATCCTTTGTGGTTCGACTCCGGCGGCACCACCGCCCCACCTATTTCTACCTAATAACAGCAGTGTTAGGCGCTGCTATATTCCGGTTTGAAGGGTGTGGTAAGGGAGACAGACTTTTCTGAGGCGTTTCCACCTTAGTCCTCAGGGGTAGCGGCGCATCTGTGGCCGACCTCAGGTAGGAATATCTAATCTTATCTGGGGTTGATTACAGATGTTCATGGGCGGCAGTAGCCACTTACCATCAGGTGGACTCATGCTCGTCTGCTACTTCTATATTATATAAAAAAAAATACGTCAATATTAGATTGTATGTAATTAATTGTAATTATTATGTTCGATAACAAAAGTTTTCATTGTATCTGACACTAACATTCGCGCAACAAACAAACACAACCATACGACAAACAAACAAACATACGAGGAACCAGTGAAACCTAAGTTTTTGTATTAAAAATATCTCTGTCTACTAACTGACTACCTACATGTAAGAAGGTACCAAAAACAAGACTTTTTAATTTTCTATACACGGAAAGCTTTTTCCACATATGAATGCATTCATCCCGTACTATGAATTCTCCGTAACATCCAAAGATATTTCTAAAAATAAGCGGAATTACGACGAGAGCACACATTTACATTTGCATTTTGTTAAAGAGGTCAAGATAACATTTCTTTTCAGCGCCAACGGTGCTTACGTGAAAGCTCTTAAGTATTCTCCAAGTTGGAGAAGTGTGTAAATGTATAGCTATGAATATGACAGGGATGTGGTGAAGCCCGTGAAGGGTTAGGTAGGGTTCTACGAAAATTTAAATTCAGAAAAAATAATTTAGTAAATAAATGTAATTGTAAAACTCAGTAAATTTAATTTAGTAAATAAATGCAATTAAAAGTAAGAAGTTAAACTTCGATTATGTATTCAGCATTTGTTGTTTTACCAAGATATTAATATTAATAGAGTTTCAATACAAAGAAATATATATTTTTAAGTAATGTCCATTTAATTATATAGAAAAAAAAACCACTCCGACTCACACTTGATCAGTTTTTATTATTTGGTTATTCAATTAAAATTAATATAATAGATAGAGAATTCAAATAATAGATGAAATAAATCACAATTAGAACTTTTATATCTAATAGATAGACACTAATTGATAAGGAAAGGAAAGATATAAAAACTCGTGAATGGAGAGATGTGGCCCAGATTGCTCCATTTTTTATCCGCCGAAGAAAGCGACTGAAAGTGAACGTTCTGGTGTCGTAGTGTCGATACAATTAGTATTGTGTGTCTTTTATTGCTTCTCTTATAAATGGCGCCATGTTATAGTAATTGAAATTTCACTTTGATATATAGGTATGTAAGTGCATATGTTATTATTAAATTATATTGTACGACTAGTCGTGTCCACGACTTCGTCTGTGAGGATACACTAAAATAAATGAAAGAAAGAAAGTAAAAGAGTTCACTTGAGAAGTTACACTTCTTTGGCGTATTTAATAAAAATATTAAATTATTAAAATTAAAAAAAAATGTACATTTTTGATTTATTTATGTGCACACGCGTAAATAGTAAATATATAACAAAATAAAAATATATATGTCGGAACAGGATGGCCGAATTAGTTAATTTTTTTATGTATTCCCGAACCGACATCTTTGTTACTTCGTATTTGTCAGGATAATTATGATACAGGTACACGTAGGTATACAGACGCCGATATTTTTATCACTAACTTATGTCTCTTAACTTAATCACTTATAATGCTTTACATAGTCCTTAAATCACTATACTGAGAATACTCTAATTAATCGAACTACAACTAAATGGACACTATCAAAACGGAGACAGTTCCTCGGTGCGCGCGAGTCAACTTCACTCGTCAGTTCCTAAGTCGCTCTGTATGTGTTCGCCCCTTACGACCGCCGCACCGAGACTCTGTCGAAGCTCCACCAAGTGCTTTAGGTGTAGCTTGTGTTCTGAAGTACCCATTTTATGACGTCATTCACAGGTGACCACTCCGACATATATAAATGATTGATATGTATCGTATCGTACCATATCATATAATACTTACCGAAAAAAATAAAGTAGCCAACTTCAGGTGGCGATTTTATATGTCGGTTTTCTTGTGTCACTGGCCAGCGAAATGAGATTTTTTAAATGGCGGAATTTGCCACGTCCCGTCAATATTTTAAATTGAGTGCCACAGATGTTTAATAAATACTCAAGATGCATATCAATTTGTTTCAATGAGTTGTCCATTGAGACACGGAAGCCATTCGTCGATCTTGATCAATGGTACCGATAAGGAAATTGACGTTTGCCTGTGTGTACGTGCGTTTGTGAGTGTCTAACGTTATAGAGTCACTCTAGTTAGTCTAAAACGTGTCGTCAGGGGTTTAATTATGAGCAACGACTGTAATCAGGTTGCTCCGATCCTTGTGGTTAATGTACCGGCCTGGCATATAAAGGATTCCGGATTTGATCCCCGGTCAGGCAGATATTTAAATGGCAAATTTTAAGTTTTATTTCTAGGAGTAGCAGTCCAGTAGGGCTGTGCTTCTTTGTGTAACAACCCACAACATAGGAAATCCTAGTGTGAATTCAACGATACATTAAAATCCGTCGAGCCGTTCAGGCAGTAGGACTTACTGACATATATATGTACATACTTTTGAAAAAACATTACCCTCCGCAGTCGGGTTAAAAGAGCGTAGTGTACGCGTTAATTCGAACAGAACTCTTACGAGCTATGCATTACATTACAGCTGCATTGAACAGAGGCGTACCCGTGCTCCACTTAGCGTCCATAAATCTTGCCACTTATCACACTCGCCCATAAAATGCTTTAATGAGGGCTCGCGGGCAAACCCGCGATGCACAATAACAAGGGGTCAAGAACTCGTCTAGTCGTATCGAGCGCTGACTCACTGGGCCTAAATGGAACGTAGCTGGAGAATGCAATGCCGGCTGTGTTTTTTTTAATCCCGGGATTTCGGTAGGGGGCTGTTCGGGATTCCGGGATCCCCGAATCGGTCTATTATAGGATTGTTTACAAGTGGTGAAAAGATAGTTTTATGTGAAAATCGGCTTATGAATATTCACAAAATAATTAATTGCGCATAAAATATTCAGCCGAAAAAGTGAAAAGTGAAACTTTGACAACATTCAACTTAAATGTCTTAAAATAAACAAACAACTTCTTTTAGCAACAATTAACATCCTAAACATAAATGTACTCAATTAAATTTAAATGTATGTACATACATAAATTATTAGATATTCTCTTTGGAGTAAATTACGTAATCATAAAATTATTTATATCGCTATTTTATATCTTGGTACTCTTGGTTAAATAAATTGTAAATGAATTTGAAAATGCGGGATCCCGGGATCGTATCCCCTACACGTAACTAAACGCAATGCATCCGAATCTCGCTTTCTTTATATAGGTCATAGCGTTGCGTTTTCTATATCATGCATGCATTAGTACATGCATGATTGTATACCCAAGTGACCAGTTGGCTACAATTAGATGCAATGAGTTCGATGCCGTTGAGATGAAATTAGACACGTTTTTTATCGCGAACGTATAAGCTAAGTGCTGAACTGTGTTAGTCACACAGTTCTGATGTTAATTGTTTATTATGGAAGTCAATGAAAAGTAAAATGTAAAGAAATAAGTTTTCAAAACTGTGCAGTGGATTGCTAGTACCACACTTGGTCAGCGCGTATTTGAAAGTGGTAGAACCCTTTTAAGAAGAAATATTTGAATGTGGTTTGATTGCGAACTTCTGAGGCACCGCTACATCTATTCCTCCTTTTGAGCATTTTTAAACGCTGATCAATTTTGATTTGGAGGATGTGGTAAAGGAAGATACACGCGTCCGCAGCATTCCAACTTAGTCGTCAGTGGTAGCAACATATTCGTGGCCAACCTCAGAAAGGACTTCCATACTTTTGCGGGTGGTAGACTACTCATAACAGCAGTGTTAAACGCTCCTGTGTTCTGGTCTGAAAGGTGTGGTGAGGGAGACATACTTTTCCGTAGTGTTGCAGTTTAGTCCTCAGGGGTAGCGGCCTATCTCTGGCCGACCTCAGGTAGGAATATCTAATCCTACCTAAGGTTGATTACAGATGTCCACTGGCGGCAGTAGCCACTTACCATCAGGTGGACTGCATGCTCGTCTGCTACTCTTATATTATAAAAAAAACTACTATCTGAGGTTGATTGATAGTCGGATAAGTAAATACCTACACACCATTCCTCGACATTAAGTGTAGGGCCTTATCGCATGTATGTATGTACTTACAATGCGTAAACCATACGTCTCGTATCTAATTAGAGACTTGCAACGTCTGTTTGTTCGTGTTTCATTCTCACGGCCCATGATGAATACACACCGTATTATGTTACGTTGCATAGTATTATCTACGAGGTGGATTTATGATTTTGTCATAGTTAGATAGTTCATATGTTTTATACAAATGAAGAGACTAATAATTATGCAAATGAAGATACGAAAATCCGTATCAGTACAGAAAACCTACTATAGCGCTTAGGAAAACAAATTTCTGCAAATGATATAGGTGAGGTTAGGATAGGTTATGTTATTTTTAACACAAGCAATTTTTCCGATACTATATGATTTTTAACCCTTGATTTACTCACTGTTGGGCACTAGTCTCCAAGGGAGTAAAAAGGGTTTAGAACGTAGTAACTTAATTGTACAATATTAAGGTCTTGGAAAAAACGTCATCTAGTCATTCTGAGCAAAAGCAAATATATTTTGACATAAAAAATTACCTTTATTTATCAATATTTACGAATTAAACCTATACAACGCTCGAAATGTACGCAAATGCAATTTGTTTTTAAATGCAATATTCCTCAAGGCGTTATCTTTTTTATTTTTGGTCTGAGTTAGATTTGAATGCAAAGGCGTTCGATGCCGCCCACTTCGATTGTTGGGATGACTGGATCGCGTTTCGCAATGGACGTGGTAGGATGCGATACTGGGAATGTCTATAGTGATTCATTATTCATGTAATGTAAGCTTGTTACTGTATGGTGTCTATAGAAAGTTTTTACAATGACTATGAACACTGCCGTATATTATGTTGGTTGATCGTAGGCTAATCGTGCGTAGAGAAGTGTCAATTCTTAGATTGTTACGTTTTTATATTTATTTTAGTATTTAAATACCAGTAAACGAACTATACTCACACATACACACATTAACGTATTTTATGTGTTTAAAAAGAAAATATAGACTGACTTCTAATGCTAATACTTAAAATTTAGAAAGAAGCTCAGAAGAAACACACTCAGCTCCAGAATAGGATTCCGTGTCGTTGTTGCGATGGTCCCTAATACACAACAAACCAAGTTCAGAACATAAATCTATATTCATTAGTTAGATATCTCCTGGCCGGGCATTGAACCCAGATTCCATTGCACCTCACATCAGTATTGTCACCGCTCCACCACCTCCTCGTATCTTTAAATGTCTTCAACATATTCTTGATTACACCGTTTATGAAAACATTAAAGGGAGAAAGAAAGAAAGATGCCATAAAAAACATAACTTGCAAAAAAAAGACGTTAACGCTGTTATAAAAAAAAGTGTGTGTGTGTCAGCTACGACGCACGATTGGAGTTTACTCCTTACGAACGATAATTATGATATATATCGAATAGAAAAAAAGGGTAAATGAACGCATCTGCTAAAGTGATAAGAGAAACAAACATATATCTGTAATTATTCGGATTATTTATATTACTTCAATAATGCGTATTACATAAAGTATGTTACAAAATAATATAAATAATAATAATAATAATAAAAACATTAAAACTTGATGGTTAGGTTGCTGTTTATGTACGTTGTATATAGATGTATACAATAGATGCTACTATATGCCTTTATTATACAGCATGCATACCCTGTACTCGGCAGCAGTATACTAGTTGTGGCAGAACTTCGTAATACGCAGGCGCGCAACACACACGCACAAACATACGCACACATTCAACTCTCAGACTGGAGGTAGTGAACTATACAGTGAGACTACGAAGTATCGCGCAAAGAGGAGACCCCGAGAATGAGATACGCTGTGTAATGTATTCCATCTCATTCTTTTACACGTTCAATCCTACAGATATATATGTTTGTCTCTTTCTACGTAACGCCTCAACTTTTCGTGTTACACTTGATTTTACTCCTCATAAAATTTCCGTACCGGGCCTTATAACTCAAATCGTTTCTTAAGGAGTAAACTCCAAAAAACCAAGTCTCGCAAAATATAAATTAAATTACATATTAAAAATAGATTATTATTATTATTTATGTTATATAACATAAATTAGTTCATTAATAATCAAGCTAGGCACCTCGGTCATACTAGTTTTAATGTAAATATAACACAGCTCATAAACGATCGTAAAACAGCAATAAACCGGCGCCTAATCGCCTTCACGCTGATGAGACACGTAAGATACGATGAGTTGTCGTCTCTTAGAACCACGAGCGTCATTCACTGCATTTTTAGGTATTCTTTGCACAGGTGTATGCAAAAATCAATATATTATTTTGAGTCATCATCGATTACTGTTCGATTTACTACTGTTCTGGTACTGAACATAGTAGCTGTATTGAATGAAAAGCCAAATCCTAATTCTATCCTAACTTCCTAACTAATATTATAAATGCGAATGTAAGTCTGTTTGTTTGTTTGCTACGCTTTCACGATTGTCGTGAAATTTATGATGAAAAATGATTTTGTACACATGTTGTCTGGGGTGCAATAAAGGACATGGAGTACCTTTTATCTCGAGTTAAAGTACCATTCCCGATGGATAGATAAAAACGTCTCACTTCAAGCGAAGCCGCGGGTGAAAGCTAGTATACCATATCTTACCGAGCAAATGTAGCTCTCTGCCTTAATGCGGATTGAAAGACTCCATTATTTCACTCCACTATTCGATTGAAGACTCCATATATCTGCGAGTACGTTATGTAGAATACCTCCAGAGTTATAAATAATTTATAATCATTGTATTCAATATTTTCCCTACAAAAAAAATCGAAATTTGACTTATACAATTTGGAAAATTTGCATAACGGATTCATCTTATTCGTATGATACGCATAGTATTCCACATTCAATTCCCGATTAGAAACACTAAATTATAATATAGTTCAGAATGGAAAAAAGGAATGTAACCTAAATTGGATTTAATTGTGACAAAGCACAGGGTACTACTTATAGTGTAAAAAGTATTTTTTGTGTCGTAACTGGTCCCGTTACACATGTCGTATTTGCGATGTCCTAATTAGCCCTTTTAACGGTCACTTACGAGGACTCCATTAGCCTTCGTTTCGGATATGGTCAACGGTTTCGACGAGTGGTACATTAAGGTTTTTTATGTTTGTCTTTTTGTATGAAATTTAAGTACCCAAGTGAGCATGTAGCCCACTTGGTGTGATCTCTACCGCTTACGAACATCTGTTCCCTTACCATGAGTTTTTATGTTTTGACAAATATGACAGTTTTGGTATTTGTTTACGTATTTGCCCATACAACTTTCAATCAGCGCCCCTAGCGGATTGTATCAGAACTATAGTGTCAGTAACGTAACATTAAATGTCTAAATTGACAAAATGGCGCTTTATGCTTTGTCTCTCTTTTTTGCGAATATGTGAGGCATACAAGAAGACTTGAGCACTTACTTATTGTTACGTTTACTCAGTCTACTGAAGCAAACGGAACATTATTCTAATGGATTGAATAAACGTAACGTAAAATTGTGGGAAGTTTTGAAAACTCATGGTAAGGGTACTGTAATCATACTCAAATAGGGTTGAAGTTCTACTTGTCGGCCACAGATTTTTGCTATCCCTGTAGACTAAGTTGGAACTCCTCGTATAAATATGTCTCTTTTACCACACCCTTCAAATTGGAACACATCAGCGCTTAACACTGTTATTATTAGGCAAACCGCAGAAATAGGCGTGGCGGCTGTGTCTCCGGAGTGGAACCACAGAAGGTTCTACCATCACGTTTACATGAAGAATGTTCATAAAAATGATTTTCAGAATATCTGTCAAATTTATTTAAATACTAGTTTTTATGTATCCCTTGGGAATGGTACTTATTTTCGGGAGAAAAGTTACCCTATGTTCTTTTCTGTACCCCTTGGACAATGTGTATACAAAATTTCTTGATAATCGCTTATGTAGCGAAGGCGTGAAAGTGTTGCAAACTAATAAACAAACAAACACACATTCGTATTTATAATATTGGCTAGGATATCCGAAGTTTAATCTAGACTTAGATAAATAGAAATCGGCGTTGCCGTTACTTAGAAACTGGGACGTTTGGTAGAAACTCTAAGTAGGCGTATCCTGTGTTTCGATATGAAGTTGGTAGTCACTATAAATCCTATATCGGTTAGACAGGGCTTAAAACAAACGGGGATAGATTAGGATTTGTAAGGGTGCCTACACACAAGTCGATCGCTCGATGATGCGATGTTACGACCGATGTTAAATTAGGGAATCTATCGAACGCATAGATTAGTAAAGATACTTCGCCGCCTTGAAATTGAAGCCACAAAAGGCTTATTTGTAAGTTCTTTTTTTGAATTTTTGACAAATATAAACATTTTTAGCGAAAATTTACGAATAAATAACTAATACTGCGTAATTTACATAATAAATAAATAATTATTTCAAATATTTTAGGGACATTTTAGCACGAAGACGTGGCAAAACATTTTTACGATACTATTTCAATTGTCAAAACTGGTTAATTTTTTCTGTTAGGAGTGAGTAATCTTTACTAATCTATGATTGAACGTAAGTTGCGTTGGTTATATCTTCTATCTGTCCAAAATTTTCTAAGCAACGATCGTATTATGAAAACTTTTAGACGGCAGAAATTGTCAAAAATGAATCTTTGCTGGACAAAATATTGGATAGATTGATTATTAAGAAAGGATGATAGTTGTTAACAAACCAACCAATCGGTTGACGACAGATTGAATCGATCAACATGGATCTTTCCTGCCTACGTCATTTTCGTAATATATTTTAAAGATAGATCAATTATCGATCGATAATTGTTTGTCGTTTTATCGGTCGGTATCCGTCGAATAGTCGAAGCTACCAGAAGGACATCGAGAGATTTCGAAGGTGGTAGAACCCTTTGTGGTTCGACTCCGGCGGCACCACCGCCACACCTATTTCTGCCTAAGAACAGCAGTGTTAGGCGCTGCTGTGTTCCGTTCTGAAGGGTGTGGTAAGGGAGACATACTTTCCCGAGGCGTTCCAGCTTAGTCCTCAGGGGTAGCGGCGCATCTGTGACCGCCTCCGGTAAGAACATCTAATCCTATCTGGGGTTGATTGCATATGTCCATGGGCGGCATTAGCCACTTACCATCAGGTGGACTGCATGCTCGTCTGCTACTCCTATATTATAAAAAAAAAGATTGATAAGTATGTAGACACCCTTATTTCTTAAAACAAACGACGATACAATGGGATTTATTAGTTTAATCTAACAAACATTTCAGGGAACTGAATAATCTCTTGTTTTCAGCTCATTCCTTGAAAGATCTTATCACGGTTACTTTATTGATATACCAAGTTTGTAGACCCGGTATATATGATTGTATTTGCCGAACAATAATCATTGGAAGGTGATAGAACCTTCCGCGCATCTGTGGTCGACGTCAGGTATGACATAGGCCGGCCTTATCTGCGGTTCATTTCAGATGTCTATATTGTCTATGTCAATCAGGTGGACTGATAGCTCGTTTGCTATTTCTATGTTATAAAAAAATATTAATTCTAACGAAACACTTTATAAAAAATTAATTAAAAGGAAAACAAATAGAAATAAATGGCCTCTTACAAAAACATCTCGAATACGCAAGAGCTAGAAATTCGCAATAAATCTATTTAAGGAAATACCAAACTGAATGAATGATTTTATGAAGAGCGCTTTCGTTCATGGATGGATTGGATTGAAGCGGACTACGCACCTGCATAAGGTTCCGGCATCATGAATCACCGTGCAAAGCGACTTTAGGGTTGCCACTCGCCTGGTATTTTATGGGTTTTTCGTTGGGGATTTTCTGTTTTTTTTTTTTATTATTATTTATTTAAAACCTTAAATGTGTTTTGAAGTTTTGTAATTTTACTGACGTCAATATGAGAAACATCTATTAGGTTGAAGACATTTTGTTCTAAACATGACTTTGACTACGTACCTCGTACCAAATATTTTTTGTTTTCTTGAAAAGTTCCTTTGTAATCTTTTTGTTTTCTCATTTTAATTGTAGTTCACTACTTTATTTGTCATTTTTTTATATCGGTTTGTGATTAGTTTGGACTTTGGTTTCAAAGTGCTACCGGTATGATCTGAACATGACATGAAATTTCAACCGGTCTGCCTACCTCAAAGTTAACATAATATCACCTAATACGCCAAAAAACATACAAGTTATTTATAGCCATTGTAAAATCTAAAAATATTTTTTAATAATTAAAAATATTGAACTTGTGGCAACCCTGGCGCGGCAGCTGGTGTGTAGGCGTACAATCTAGCTCGTTACGACAGACTAGGTAGGGTTTCATTCATGCTATGCTACGAGTAATATAGTAGTTTCGGTGAAGTACTTATTATAGCTAGTTTTTTCGCGACTTTGTTCCAAAAGGGGAGTGACAACATTTGACAATAGTGTGGGTTCAACTTGTTAACCTGAATGACGACGAATTTTCACTTAGATTTATCTTTTCTTTGAAAGGTTTCAGGTCACGCTGAGATTCAGCTATTTTTGAAACTTTATTAATTTAGATCTTGTTCCAATTAAGAAAAGTATGACATATTAGGTATATGAATGATGAATATGAATGACATGGAAGAAAATATCCTGCAGGATTACTGTCGAGTACTGACTACTAGAAAGCAATGATAGCCCAGTGCTTAAGAAACTCAAATTCAATTCAAAGTTTAAATCCCAGGCACCTCCAAGTTTTCTAAATTATGTGCGTATTAGAAATTAATTATTACTTGCTTAAACGCTGAAGGATACCTGCATACCTGAGAAATTTTCCACCAATTCGAACTTGGCCAGCGCGGTGGACTACGACCTAATCCTTCTCACTCTGAGAGGAGACCCGTGCCCAGCAGTGGGACAATAATGGTTCGATGGTGACTGACTACTCTCCATAATTTTTTCAAAAGTAGGAAAGTCATGTATCTATACTAAAACAAGCTTTTATCAACGCTATTTTGGTCGATTTCCGCCATAAAAATTCAAATGACGTCATTAAGCTCGCAATTAACTGTCATTCAAACCAGATTGCAAAAAAATTGTAAAATTTCGGATTTATCGACTAGGATTAACTGGTTTAGAATTCCGTTGCAGTATTTGACCCCTTCGTTTGAACTAAGGCAAGCTAAATACATATTATGTATATGCATACATAGTAAAATAATTACCTTTAAAAAACAAATGATGAATACATAAGCAAAATAGTCCGATTTGAACTGCCAGTTAAAGTTATATAGATCTCGTAGATTGCTCATTGTCGTCTCACGGTCACAAGTGTTTTAGCTGTCTGATTCATACCGGATATGCAGTGACACAGGTACCGACATAATTAAATGCAAAGAAATTACATTGTTATGTGGATACATATAAAGATGGTAGAGTGGTTGCTTTTAGTACTTAATGGTTTCGGATGGTCCGAGGTTCGAATCCTAAGCACACACTCGTGATTTTTCAATTTGCGTATGAGAAATTAATTGTGACTTGCTTTACCGTTGACGGGAAAAATCTGAAAGTACCGGCACTTCTGAGAATTCTTAAAAAGTTCTCAAGAGTAGGTATATAAAATCTACCAAAACATAGTCCATCAACGTTGTGGATTATGGCTCAAAACCTTCCCAATCACTTGGATTCCCACAAAAAGTACGCTGTCTACACTCACAGCTCCACAGTAAAATTCCCTGTGTCGTACATGCTATGGAAAAATACATGCACAAATACATAAACACCCAGACCCAGAAACTAAATGAAATCTTTTTTTAAATTCAAGATAGGTTCTTCACAGAACACTTTTTTCATTGTCAATACAACTACCACCACTTCACAAGGTGTTACGTTATGGAGAAGAAGCGGCGAAAGAAACTTCATAACACACATCTTTGAAAAAATGTTATTTACAATGATAAACTTAACGTATACGTATACGCATATGCTACCAAGTAAATGTTTCGATGCACATGAGAGCATATGCACATAACATCTGTTATCAATGTTGATATAGCGGCAGCTGCGTGGAAACGAATCGAGTGATTCATGCCGGAGTCCCGAATTGGCAGCATCGCCAGGTGGTTTTTAGGCGCGTGCAAGGTGCAAGCATAATGTATCAGATGTTAGGGTTGTCTACATGATTTCTGAAGGCACCACTGTCACATCTATTTTTTTATAATATAGGAGTAGCAGAAGAGCATGCAGTCCACCTGATGGTAAGTGGCTTCTGCCGCCCATGGACATCTGTAATCAACAGATATCTTTATCCAATTTACAATCTTACGCATATTACTTCCTCAGTATTAAGCCGGTGTCGGTAGGTAGACAAAGTAATTAAGCTTTATGTATAATTATTGATCAATGTTACACTTTTTACAAGCAATTACATTGTAACCTTTTAGTGCGCAGTTCCGTCCAATCCAACTGGATTGCTCTCTTATCTGATGAATTCATACAATGTTCATACAACTAGCTTTTCACCGTGTCTTTTTTATAATATAGGAATATCACACGAGCATGGAGTCCACCTGATGGTCTCTTATTACTTCTATAGTATAAAAATAAAGTGGAAAACACAAAATACAGGAAAAGAACAAAACAAAATATTTTGTTTTGTATATTATATAGGTACATTTAAAGTGATTATAATTTTTATACGGTGTTCACATTATGTAACTTAAAACTACAAGTAAAGTTTAGCATTAATTGCTCAATTATTTATGTACCAAAACAAAACCTTGAAACGAGAACTGGATTTAAAAACAATTTTTATTTTCCGATTTACCAAAGTAAGGTTCTTAATTCATCGCGTATATTTTTAGCATTGTCCAACATATGTAATAAAATGTATTAGATTAACATATGTGATTCTGGTCAGTTGTCTATACTAATATTATAAAGAGGAAGACTTTGTACAGTTTGTTTGATTGTAATGAATAGGCTCAAAAACTACTGGACCGATTTTAAAAATTCTTTCACCATTCGAAAGCTACATTATCCACGAGTAACATAGGCTATATTTTATATGAAAATTATTTGATAAATAGATTTTGAGGCGGTACAAAGTTTGCCGGGTCAGCTAGTATTAGATATTATTATAATACGGTTGCCAGCCCTATAGTAACTACCGGTTGCATTTTGATGGAGTTGCGTTTTATACTTATTTTAATTATAATCCACTGCAGGTGTGGGTGGTATGTTTGTGTGTTATTTCGTATGGGCTCATATCGTCCTACATCTCCGCAGTGTTGCAGTTGTATCAACATTTGCTAAAATAATGTATTATAATTAAACGGATGTTTTTAATTCAAACTAGCTCTTTTCTTGGTAGCAGACCTTAGGTAGATCTGGTCTGTCCCTGTTGTTCCGGGACTAGAATAGGCTACGGTAACCCCTGTCTGTCGTAAGAGGCGACTAAAAGGGGGCTTCCGGGGTTGCGGCCGACAAGAGTGGGAGCTCGAGCCGTCCAGTAAGCGATCCCGGGAAGGACGGCGGTATGTGTGGTCGCATACCGTCGTGACCACCAGATGTTGCGGGAGGAGCGAAAACTGCTCCTCTAGGGCAGAACCCGATCGGGGCATCGCGCTTGGAGGACTCCTGTTGTGTTCCGTTGGAGATCCTGGAGTTCTCCAACAAGCGTTGAGGACGCCCACCGGGGGGTTTTAGTGCGGTAAAAATCCCACATAACCCGGCGTTGCTCCCACGTCGTCGAGTACCTTTGGAAGGTTGCCCCCTCGTTAGGAAAAAAAGGTAGATCTAGTCATTCCTAGCATGGATTACCTACACACTTTCGTAAGCAGGAATGGCCACGTACCATCAGATGGACTGTATGCTCGCTTGATATTACTATAAGATTAAATAATGTTGATTTATTAAAATAATAAGATTTTATCTATTTTGTGAAAACAGTTTTGCTTTATAATTATAACTACGAAAGATTTTCTTCGTGTCTTCGTAACTAGATAGTTAGATACTAATCGAGAATAATTATGATAATGATAGACTTCGTTCATAATAATATACCGGAGATAATTTTGAAAACAATTTTAATAATTAAATTTAGCTGTAGAATAAATTAGGCAAGTAACACTTTCACTGCTAATTATTACAAAATAAGCATTAGATTTGTGATTTAAAAAATAAGCAAATTCAATACTCTCTCAAAAATATATTTCTCAAAGTAGTACGATTATTTCGTAAGATCAGTGACCAGATTTTTTGTATACTTGGAAAATAAATGAATTGAACACGCAAAAAATAATAACACGTCGTCTCGAATCGTTGGTTTAAGTTTTAATTGTATTTCCCGAAGCAAAAACCGTAATTGATTACGGCTTTCCCACGGATAAAGCCGGATCAGTAAGGGTACCCGAAGCCGTACCCTAACTAACCTTAAGGAGTTGATCCTTAAGGAAACTCACCTGGATAAAGGGGCTTACGCTACCTAATCGCATTTTCATGTACAATATATAAAAAGTTCTGGGGCTTATCAAAATATTATGTGAATTTTTTTACATATAGTTTACCTAATGTGAAACTTAGCCTAGTTATTGTTATAAAACAAGTGACTGATTAAAAATAAATAATTGATAAAATAAATAATTGATTGATGAGTGTAAAATTATGCGTATACTCTCCTAATTTGGACGAATCCAACGACACCTTATGTGAAAATCTGTCAAGACGTTTGACTAAGCTTGTAGAAGCGCCGCTAGAGTCGAACCACAAAGAGTTATACCACCTTCTAAATGAATAATTAATATTAAATAACAAGATATTTTCGTTATTTTTAACATATAATCTAATAATGGTATTATAACGTGTACAACCCGCCTTTTGGCAGATACATTTGAAGAAAAATCGTAACAATAGCGGGAAAACCGTGAGTCAAGCATTCGAATTATCATTTTATTTTGAACAATTAATTTATATCCGTTTAACAATCAGAGGTAAGCGTTATTCGTAACTGCTAATAGTTAATGCGTCATCACATATGGGATATGTTTATTTGGTCGTTTAACATCTTTTATGTGAATTGAATAAGTCAGCAGCTTCTCGGAAGGTAATTTATTGTATTTAGTAACTAGTTTGTTTCCATAAAAAGTGATTCCATAAAAGTAGCAGTCTAAAAATGAAATCATTTTTATGTGCCTCTTGCTCGTTCTTTTTAGCGTGAGCGAGCGAGTGATATAGAAAAGCTGTCATTTTGGGTTACATTCTTTACCGAAGCAATTTTTACTCTGTTATGTGTATTGCGTGTATTACCTACTTTAATGGAATTATTTTAATTACCGGCTTCAATATTAAAAAATTAAATATAGTAGACGTGAAATATTAAAACAAAGAAGTTGTGAACCAAAAATATACATACAAAAATTTTGGTCCTTCGAGCCGTACTATGTCTTATGAGACAATTAAATCTATTATATAATTATGTCGCTTAAAAGTGGCTCGTGTTAATTTTTATACAGACGTCTGGTTCTAATTAACACTTAATTTATAATTTCCGGTTGTCATATGATCTTGCGAGACGTATCGTATTAGCACGTGCTAAATTAGTGGATACCCATGGTGTGACTTGTACGGTTGCTTTGGTAAAGCTATTTTATATTTAACTACCTTAAATAACCAGGTTTTCGAACTTTCAATTAATGGTTGTATGCGGGAACTCTGTGGGAAAATTTTCGAAACAATAGTTGGTCAAGTATGGGTCGAACTCGCGTCCTTAAATATAATCAAAATTTAAAATCCCTATCTAGTATGATTCAAGAGATGTTTGACAGGCGGACAGACAGATGAGACTTAGTTATAGGGATCCGTTTTTACCCTTCGGTTACGGAACCCTAAATTACAGTTATGTTGATATCACTACAATACTTGCTAACATTAGGTGTCACAGAAAAACAGAACGACACGGCCATAAATTTGGTTAGTGTTTCTATGCTCTTTTTAGAAAAAATAACTAATTTGAAATTGCAAAATGCAAGCACATGCTCCAAAGTTATTTTATATCACGGCGTGCGTAAATTGACGTTTTACGCACGCTTCGCGTGCGCAAAACCCCCATTTCCGACCCCGTAATATAAAATTTTATACAACACGCGGACGAAAAATGTTTTTCTGACTCGTGTGATTGCAGTCCTCGCCTGCGGCTCGGCCTGCAAACTCACACTTGTCAGAAAAAAAATTTTCGTCCTCGTATTGTAATGTACTATATTGGTATCGTGTTAGACCTATGGGGTAGTGATAAATAGAGGGTTAACCCTTCCTATGCCACGACACGATGGGCGGAGCTTAGGTACCCTAAACCATTAGGTTTTACAATATGTCCGTTAGACTTCCATTGGGTGTGGCATCACACACGTAGACTTGGGTGTAAAAATGTACCATAATCAATTACCTGTGTATTTTAAATTTACAACTGACGATTTAATCGAAGCAATGCAGTAATTTTAATTGAAATTCTTCTAGTTTTTAGCACTTTTTAGTTCAAAGATTCGAATACCAGGCTGACCTCTATTTTTCTTACTTACGTATATATTAGTAATTAATTATCTAAAACCTAACATCTACACTACACACATGAGGCATTTTAAACAAGGTTCTCAAAGATATACAAAGTCTACCAATTCGCTCTTTGCTCAGCGCGGTGGACTATAGTCGAAACTGCTGATACTTTGTAGAGAAGACCTGGGCCCAATAGTGGAATTAGTGGGATTTAATGGGTTGATGACGTCTTGAGCACATAAACATTGTTGTTTGGTACTTTGCAAATAAGCATTTATGAGTCTGGTGATGACAGTGCATACAACAATAAAATAAAAATCTAGAAAATTTTAAAAGACTAGGTATTTGTGTGTATGAATCATTGTCAATAAGAATACTGCGCATGCATCGCTAGTTTCAATAGAAACGCTTTAGTAATGGTTGAAATTGCAAAATTTGTTAAGAAAAGCGTGATTTGTAGTTGTGTAGTTACTTCACTATTTAAATAAGGGTGCTTGTATACGAGCCACAGTTCAGGCTGACGGTCGTCGCCAGCAACTGTCGCAAATCGTCGTCGGATACCATTACCATTTACGACAGATTCTATACAGAAGTCTTTCTGAATGTCAATATAATCAACTACTTCGGAAAGGGTCTCTTTATGTAGAAGAAACGGCATATGAAACGCTACAACACATGTTTTTTGAAAAATATAATTTAAATAATAAAATATCAGCTTCGCTAATGGAACACCAGCTACATAGTTGGTGTTACTTCAGACCACACAATTTTATCGGTCGTAGGTATAATAGTTAAATTTTTGATACGATTTCTACACAATTTTTGTTTAATGATTTGTTTAATTTTTCATTGATATATTGATATATTCATTGATATATATTGGTAATTATCATAATGATCTGATTTTCGCGGACCGTCCCCAGCTGTATTAACTTACCGTCGTACATATGTCACCTGCCTAAGTCGTTATTCTTGGAAGTTAACAGCAATTAAACCGTGAGCGAACCTTTGTGTTCGTACAGACGTGACAGACACCTCTAATATAGGGTTGTCAATCTTAATTAATTAAAGTAATAAAACAATTATATCAAAAAAACAATATTATGTATCTACTATGTTTATTTTTTTACAGATGTTTGATTAACATGTTTAAAAAATACAAGTTAATAAATGTTGGTTAAAATCAATAAAAATTAAGAGGAATTTAAAGTGTCCCTAATTTCGATTTAAACTGTACGTTGGATAATCTTTGAAATAATTAAACCGATATGATCGCAACTTTCAGCAGTAGACAAGGAATTTTACAGGGATTCATATGAATTATAAAATACTGGTTATTAATATTTTTTCTAGTTTTTCTGCTTTTTAACCGAATTCAAGAAAAAGAGGACGTTCTTAATTCGAGTATTTTTTGTTTTGACTGTGCTTTATATGTATGTGCTATCTCATAACTTTTTACTGGCTGTACCGATTTTGATGATTCTTTGTATATTTGAAAGCTGGTGCTTCTTATGTGGTCCCCTTTAAATTTGAGCGAGATCTGACGAGTCGTGTTTGAGTTATACCTACCTTTAAAGTCGAATTTTGTTTATAGAATAATGTCTGTCTATTATAGAATAATGTGTGTATGGAATGTCGTGCTTTAAGGGAAATTTTAGTAGAATTCCTTTTATTTTAAAGTGTTTAGTATGATGTAGTAACCCTTTAGCAGCCCAATCGGAACACGACGCGTTCTGTGAGCTGAATCGAATTAGTCGAGTGTGCATAATAAATCGTAGGAATCGATTGCAACGCGTGCACTTGTCACACGTGTGTTAGGCCGGTCACACACTGCTGATTTTATGATTTTTTGAAGTATTTCTCTTTACGAATGCTTGACTTGGGGAGTAAGCTGGTGAATGCGTGACGATAGTGTTACGAAAAATGTGATCTGGTGAAGGGAACGGAAGTTTAGAGGGAGATATAAGTTAGTGTATTTTTTTTTTGTGTATTTGTTCTTATTCAGTTTTGTATGTATTTCTATACTAATAGCTCTACAAAGCACTAGTTGTTCTAGTTTTGATGTTGTGGTAAGGCACCAATACCAACCCATTGACATTTTGGTCGATATTTAACAGAAAAAAAATCCACAGGTGGCAGACGGAACTTTTGAAGGTGGTAGAACCCTTCGTGGTTCGACTCCGGCGGCACCACCGCCACACCTATTTCTGCCTAATAACAGCAGTGTTAGGCGCTGCTGTGTTCTGGTTTGAAGGGTGTGAAAGGGAGACATACTTTTACGAGGCGTTCCAGCTTAGTCCTCAGGGGAAGCGGCGCATCTGTGGTCGACCTCAGGTAGGAATATCTAATTCTATCTGGGGTTGATTACAGATGTCCATGGGCGGCAGTAAACACTTACCATCAGGTGGACTGCATGCTCGTCTGCTACTCCTATATGATAAAAAAACCAACCATGAGGTAAGATTCTTTATTTTTACCTAACTGCGGAGGGTAATGTTCTTCGAGCGTATGTATGTGTGTCATCTTTCTTTGGCATGCCCTAGAGCCCAAAGCGCTTGACGGATTTTAACAATATGAAGTGTCATTGGATTCGTACAAACTGTGCGAGTGACACAGACTATACTTTCAAACAGTCGTGTTTTTAACACGCTTTTATTAGCTTGGGTTGAATGTATGTATGTATGTATGTATGTATGTATGTATGTATGTATGTATGTATGTATGTATGTATGTATGTACGTAACAGAGTAACGGAATCTCTGAACCCGATTTCTATCTTCTTTGAACGTTCAGTTTAATTCTAAATTTTGAAGAATCATTTGTTTTGATAACAATTGTCTACTAAAAAAATCTTGGCCCCAGAGTTCAACCACTTCCACCACTAATATTATTTCAAAAAACGGTCCAATAACAGTTTCGGTTGCGTGCTACGCTTCTCAAATCGTGCTCTTGTTTTGTCATGTAGGTTGCGTTACGGTAAACTGGGTAATTCACTCGGTAAACAATTTGTACTGAATTCCACTTGTTTATGAATGCTAACGAACGAAATTTAGTAAAATGGAAAACGAATTGTGAAATTAAATTGGATGTCGTTGCAAATATACCTATTAGTTTCACACTAGGATTCCCTGTGTCGTAGGTGCGGTATGGATACACACAGGAACAAACACCCAGAAACAGAGACCTAAATTTATCATTTTAATATCTGTCTGGCCGGGGATCGAACCCGGGACCCTAAGGCGTTAGACCGCTAAGGTAACCACCCTGCCACGCGGTAGCACAATACTATATAGTAGTTACTATGTATATAATACTTAAGTTTCGTAGCGTGCAATAAATGGGTGAGGCAAATACCCAAATACCATTCATAACTTAAAATAGCATAAAATTATACTTCAATACATATTTGAGCCCCATAAGGCCTTGGAATATGATTGCTATCCAATGATTGCCAATTGATGTTTCCTTTACTTTAGTCTGACGACCCGCGTGGCAAAGCGTATCCGGGTTCGATCCCCGGCCAGACAGATATTTGAATGAGGAATTTAGGTATCTATTCTGGGTCTGGGTGTTTGTGTATTCGTGTTTGTGTTTATTTTAAACCTTATATAAATTCATAGAAAATCTAAGCAAAATCTAGGTTTTGAATCTCGGACTCTCCAAGTGAAAGACTGGACACCACTACACCGTCCCTGCTCTAAATGAACATAATTATAAATAAGAGCTGGTTAGCATCTCGTAAATTGACTAAATAACAATTAGTTATAAGTTATTTGGTTCAGTTTATGTTTGTGTTTGGAAAGACGTTAACCAAACGGTAGTCTGAACTGTTTCTCAAATTTAACACAACTTTGTTTATTATCATAACGTAATTATATTATAACCGATTCCAAGATGCGAACATACACCTATGGCTAATTTGCTAAATTTCGTTTTTGCAAAGAAAGATTTGTAATGAATAGAACGAAGAAATGAAGGGAGTAAAGAAAATATGTTAATCTTTAATTAATTAATTATGTTAATCTATTTTCTTCTTCTAATCTAAGATAGGTAATCTTCACGGATGCGACTACGGAAAGGTACATAAACTATACATTATATATTTTGGAATGAGTAATCTTTTTGAAAAAAAATGCAATGCGTACAGAAAAATATAACAGGTACAACCTAGGTAATTATTGTATACTATGTCCTTAAATGAAGCCTTTTGGTGCAGCTACTGAATGCAAAGGTAATAGGATTCTTTCTCGTTCGATTCCAGAGGCACCATCGTCAGTGGTTTGAAGGGTTTTGAAAGGGACACATTGATATGAGTCATTAAAATTTAGTTTGGAGTGATAGTCACACATCTAGAGTCGTCATTAGATAGGACTCCATTTCTATCTCGGATTGATTATAAAATGTGCATGGGCGGTTGAGGCTATGAAGTGAACTGCATATTCGGGAGTTTTATTAACAAAAAAAGGCGCATACCTTATCTAGAACTGAACCTGGGACCACAAGAACGATTGCGTTGCGTAATGAATAAGTGCATAATTTTCGCAAGCCGAGAGAAAGCACAAGCCGACCTTGCGGACCGGTCTCGTACCGATTGTGCCGATCTACCTTACTGACCACTCGCTCAGCCTTGCCCTAGAAAAGGGACCCTATGTTAAAAATATAGTTAAAAAAAAAAACTAAAAACCACGCTTTTATGATAATCAACTAAAAAGTAGAAAATAATTTTAAATATAGGAATCAATTAAGGTACAGTAAATAGTATAATTGTGAAAAAAGCGGGGGGTGCTCCATTTATCAGTTTTTGAAGCGCCTACATATTACATACGTACATACATACAACTCAAGCTAATAAAAATTAAAATAGACTTTCAGTCCACCTGATGGTAAGTGCTCACTGCTGGCCTTAGACATCGGTTATAAACAAACTCGGCCTCAGATGCAATGTCACTGGAGTTGACACTCCCATTGGAGTAGTAGATGAGCAGGCAGTCCACCTGATGGTAAGTGGCTACTGCCGCCCATGGTCATATGTAATCAACCCAGATAGTAGTAGATTGTCGGCCACAAAAACGCCGCTACCCCCAAAGGACTACGCTAACATGCTTCAGAAAAGTATGTCTTACCCTTCGATCACTAATAAGATAAGAAGATTGAAGGTGGTAGAACCCTTTGTGGTTCGACTCCGGCGGCACCACCGCCACACCTATTTCTACCTAATAACAGCAGTGTTAGGCGCTGCTGTGTTCCGGTTTGAAGGGTGTCGAAAGGGAGACAGACTTTTCCGAGGCGTTCCAGCTTAGACCTCAGGGGTAGCGGCGCATCTGTGGCCGACCTCAGGTAGGAATATCTAATCCTATCTGGGGTTGATTACAGATGTCCATAGGCGGCAGTAGCCACTTACCATCAGGTGGAGTGCATGCTCGTCTGCTACCCTTATATTATAAAAAAAAAGAACTAGTGATCGAAGGTCTTACCACACTTATCTTACCACACTAAATATTTTTATGAAATTGAAGCATGAGACATGCAGTCCATCTGATAGTAAGTTCGACTCGCACTTGGCCAATTATTTATAAAAAAAATCATTTACGAGCGTTAAAATCGAGCACCAATGACCAATATGGACAGATAACTGTTTTCCTCATAATATGAAAGTTCATGACCATTTTATTGAAATGGTAATAAATGTTACTGACTGTGATATATTTAATTACACTTAATTGCAAACGGGAATTTCCATACTGTGGACAAATTAATTATATACACAACCTTTTATTACAAATTTATTTATGTAACTTATTGCAACGTTATGTACCTATTAATAAACATAGTAGTAGGCATAGGCAAATCTTTATATATATATATTTCTTATGTGCGTGTATATGTCACTGAACTCCTCCTAAACGACTGGACTGATTTTGATGAAATCTGTTGTGTGTTCAAGGGGACTTGAGAACGGTTTAGATTCACAATTTAGTCCGTGGGAAAAGGTTTTTTAATTAATTTTTAATTCGTAAGTAGTTGTTGATTTGGAATGTTTCACATTGGATTCGACAGACTTCGCTACCATCGCAGTTTCAAATATTCTATCTATTTTTCAAACCCGTAAGTGATAAGGGTTGTTCACCCTTAACATTTTCTTTATTTATATGGCAACACAACGTTTGCCGGGTCAGCTAGTTAATACATATATTTTTGATAGAGGCTAAGTTAGTAGAGACTAAACTATAATTTCATATTTATTCCTAAATATTAAAACGGAAATTAACTCCCGTTACTAATAATCAATCTATCAATGTTTTCTATACCAAGGATTAACATTTGACAATTTCTTCGTAAATTCATACAACATTGTTATTTTACGATCTCTCTTAGACAAACATTCGATAGATAGCCTATTACCAGGCTTAAGGTTAAGCTAAACGAATGCTAACAGTACCCTTACCAGGAGTTTTTACGTTTCGACAAATATGACTGTTTTGGTATTTGTTTACGTATTGGCCCATACGATTTCCTATTTCTGACATAATCCACTAGGGGCGCTGATTGGAATTTGTATGGGCAAATACGTAAACAAATACCAAAACAGTCATATTTGTCGAAACGTGAAAACTCCTGGTAAGGGTACTGGACTGCAATTCTTAAAAGTTTTCAGAATGTAATAGACATTATAATGCAGCTAGGCAGGACGTTAACCGGGCGCCATAAAAGAGGGGGGATTTTGAATTCAAAGATAATAATACCGTTCTCACAATGGGAGGAAGTCGCGCGCGTGCGTCATCGTCCGTAAAAAAGCGTAAAAGATAAAAAAGCGTAAAGGATAAATAATTGGCTAAGTGTGAGTCGAGCTCGTACATCGAGGATTCCGTAGCAGAAAAACATCCAGTTTGTTATTTTTGGTATTTCTTTATTTTGTTATTATGACAGCTACTAAAGCACATGTATCGTGAAGACTAGCTTTCTATTACGGCTCAATAGTTAGTTGGAAATGCCTAAAAATATGGGTTTCATGCATGGCGATTCCTTTTTATTTATCTAAAGTTTTGTATTTATTGTCAAAGCGATCACAGAAATATGCCCTATAAAAATTGACTTTAATTCAATTGACTATGTATTACACTTAAGATTAGACCTCGTGACAGACGGACACACAGCGTAGGCTTAGTAGTCGGGTTCCGTTTTTATCATTTGGTAACGGAACCCTAAAAAAGCGTACAAAATGACATGAATGCATCTGATATTTATTTTTTACCTCGCCCGGGTTACGGGTCGATGCGTCCGTATAAATATCACGTCGCCATCCACCCAGTAGCTTACTTTCGAAGACAAAATGGCGGACATTTTAACTTTTTGGCGGTCGGAGTAGCTGTTTTTGTGTGATGCTTCGAATTGATAATCTAGATTGTTTGTGTTACCTGAATTTAGAATTTTTTGATTATCAATAGTTACCTTCTTTTAAAAAAGAGCACATTCTTTTTTTTGTTTGCTCTATTATTTTTTTAGGACATCACAATTTGACATTATTTTGGCCGAAGTTTCAAAATACCTACTTATATATATATACCAAAATACAATTTAAAGTAGGAACATGTTTAAAAACATGTGTAACGTTTTAATGGGACATAAAAAATATTAGGTTCATGTTTTTTTTCATGCAAATGATTTTACATATCTAGATTTAAAAATAAATGAGTTACAACATTTCAGTTCAGTTAAAATAAATAAGGATAACATCTTTCAATGATCTACTTTAAAAGAAGCTCACAACTGTAAAATAGTAATAGTATAACTGTCAAAAGTATGTTAAAAAAGCTAATTTATAAAAGTAAAAACATTGATAGAAAATAATTAGTACTAATAGTAATTTAAAATTATGCCATGCTGTCGCGTATAATATAGCAGTATAGCCAAATATGCAGTACCAATTAATGTCATTAGACAGACCATTACCAACAAGGATAAATAAACAGGTATATACTATATACCATTTCCGAAAATAAAGCGTGATTTATGTGTGAATTATTTGAAATTTAGTCTATATTAGATTGACGTTATTTGTTTATTCATATTTCGTATATACATCAGAACTGAAGGGTCAGATGACCAAACATGGTCACTATGTTAATAACTACACAGAACATAGTCCATTGATATTGTGATTTTCCTCTAGAATTGTCTATGTCAAGTTCAGGGTTTTCATTATGCATTGTCTATAGGTCTATTCATAGAATTGTCTTCTTGAACTTCGTAAATGTCTATAACATTTACGAAGTTTCGGATCCGTCCGAAAGTGAATTTTATATAGTTATCGGACGTCACAATTTACGACGGGTTTAAAGTCATATGCTGCATATATTTCCATAAATCGACCTTAGTAGGAAATGTCTGAAAGGTGTTAGAATCTGTCGTCTTTCAACCCCGGAAGTACCGCCGCCACACTCATTGCTGCCTTATAACAGCAGTGTTTAGCGCTGCTGTGTTCTGATTGAAAGGGTGTGTTTTTTTTTTATTGTAGGAGTAGCAGACGAGCATGCAATCCACCTCATGGTAAGTGGCTACTGACGCCCATGGACATCTGTAATCAACCCCAGATAGGATTAGATATTCCTAACTGAGGTCGGCCACAGGTGCGCCGCTACCCCTGAGGAGTAAGCTGGAACGCCTCGGAAAAGTCTGTCTCCCTTACCACACCCTTCAAACCGGAACACAGCAGCGCCTAACACTGCTGTTATTAGGTAGAAATAGGTGTGGCGGTGGTGCCGCCGGAGTCGAACCACAAACGGTTCTACCACCTTCAAAAAGTGTGGTAATGAGACACACTTATCCGAAGAGCTCCAGAGATGGGACTGTAAGTCTATTTGGATTAGGTTATAAATGTCCATGTGCGACAGTAGCCGCTTACCATCAAGTGGACTGCATGCTCGTTTGCTACTCCTATAATATAAAACAAAAACTTGGACGAAACGACGTATTCCGTGCGCAGAGTGGACCTTCTGGTTTGTTTGTCTTTGATTATTTATATTCCCATAGGAATGTAAATGAAGCTCTGTTTTGTTTTCTTATTACCGAGTCAGTGACCTCAAGTATGTGCACTTTTAACAATGCAAAGATCTGGTTAGAACTTAACCCACCATTTAACTTTTTACTTAAATCAACGATTCTTTTAGGTTTTATATATTGAGATGATTTTTTTTGATATATGTAATGTTTTTGTCAATGTAAATTAAAATTTATTTTAAAATATGCAACTTCATTTAAATTTTCGTACATTTGGTTTCTTACATATTTTATTATTATCGTACATTATTTAACTATTAATCTATGAATTTAACACTAAAAGTACACACTATATTTATCTGTGTCCTAGGATCTATGAGCACACCAAGACAAGTATGCAGATATCCAGACCCACAACAAAAGTAGAAAAAAAAATACCATTATTTCGTATCAATAGTAATAATAAACAATATAATTATGATTCTTTTAAACGATTTAAATTCCACTTTTTTCATCGACTTCGCAATGGATTAGGTTTGCCATGTTCGGCTGTATTTTCTTTTCACTAAAATAACTGGGAGTGGCAAAAGCATATAATAATGTTAAAGTTGCAGTTTTAAAACAAATTTGTTATGTCCTACAGTGTAACAGTCTCATTTTTCCCCTCATTACCATAGCGAATCAATTTAGGACAGTCCATTATGACTGTCGAGGTTCGCTGGCTCCGTTGTCAGGGTATCACAATAGGGTGGTGGGGGAGCTGCATTATTATGGAAAGTCCGCAGTATTTACCATGGTAATGGAAATGCATTTTGTTAAATTACGTATGGCAGTCGGAAATAACTAGAGAATTAATATGAAATAAAAATAACCCGAATGCTCTAAGATATGGCTTATGTATGTGTCTATGGCAATTTAGGCGATTTCAAAGACGCATATCAAGCTATGTGGCCTGCAGGGCGTGCCAATAATCTAATATGAACTTATATATTACATACATAAAGACGCTCGAAAAACATTACCCTCCTCCTACTATATTTGCCCTCTGCATTCGGGGAAAAACGTTTGTGTGACAAAAATAACTCATGCTAGCTTCCCAATAAACTCACACTCTACAAATTGCATTTACTAACATTGTATTTAATTATCCAAACAAAGAAAATGAATGCATTTTTTTAAATGTTACAATTTTGGTAAATTGGTCTAAATATAAATAATATGCAGAATTTATGACAAAAAAAACATCATCTGTTACGAGAGTGCAGGTTATATCATGGATATTTGAATTTAATTTTTAATTTAAATGTGTTCTATTATGCAAAGAAGTAAAAAGTGAAAGGAAAAAATAACTAGTACGAACTTACTCACATACACTATACATAATTATTAAAATGAAATTTTAAACATCTTATTCAAAAGAAATTTTAACATAATACGTAATTATAATTTCCGTGGAGATTTTTATTCATCACATCATGATTATGTTCTCTCATGTGTATAATTATAATTTTACTTTTTGGCAATAAAACGAAATATACATAAGTTATTTGCATTATGCATATGAATAAATTATTTAAAAATATCAGAGCTATAAATAAATATATTTTGTACCTTATAAGTTTTTCTGACTATATTCAATTTATTTTTTTGTCTTCTAGTACGTTTTGAATTAAAAATTTACCTCAAAGATAGATAGAAAAATAACAAATGTTACTTTTTACCCAAAATAATTTAGGTAAAGTCAACAACCCCTATGCAGTAGTAAGTGACGCTTTCGTAACAGCATAAGGTGTCCTAAAGCTTACTAGATTATGCATATATTGCATATGTAAGCTATTCAGCATGAGACTGCTATTGTAGCGAAATAACGATAAAATAAAAGTAACGATCGAAATGGCTTCGCATGACTGTTTTATTGCTATTTATCTAGTCCTGTGTTGTAGGGTTGGGGAAAACAAGTAATGTCTTAGTAATAAACGAGAAAGTTTGAGAGGGTGGACGGATGGATGTTTGTTACTCTTAAACGTAGAAATGGCTGAACCAATTCAATCCAAATTTAGCACGTAGATAGTCTATGATCTGGATTAACAGATAGGATACTTTTACTGTGGCAAACGAGGCTCACAAGGGTAGACCTGCGGGCAAAACTGTGTTTAGTAAATTATGTATTTTGGTGCTTTTTAGTACAATAATTTTTGACAAATTTCTTCTTGCTTAGTTCAGCTCGTGCTATTATTGACTCTGTTTTGTCCCACTGCTGAGCATGGGTTTCTTTACTACTGGGGAAGTCTGGAGCATGCTCCACTACGCTAATCCAATTGATTTGTTCAGTTCCGTTTAACTATATCATCATCAATCCATTATCGTCCCACTGCGGGGCACTAGTCTCCTCTCATAATGAGAAGGATTTGGGCATAGTCCACCGCGCTGGCCAAGTGCGTATTGGTAGACTTCACATACCTTTGAGATTTTATTTATATAAATCTCCCTGGTATGCAGGTTTCCTCACGATGTTTTCCTTCACCGTTTAGCAAGTGATAATTAATTTCTAATACGCACATAATTTTGAAATATCAGTGGTGCGTGCCTGGGATTTGAAACTCTGACCCCTCGATCGAGAAGCCGAGTTTCTTAACCACTAGGTTATCACTGCTAAACAATAGGAATTACCAAATTTATTAAATAAATATTTACTACTTGGTCTATTGATTATGAATCATACGTTTATAAATACCTACATTATAAGTAAACGGAACACTACACTGCATGTCACATCACATACGACAGACGTACAAACATGTGTATAAAAGTACCTTCACACAATTTTCGGAGATCACATATCTGTATTCAACCTAGTTTGATAACTAAATGTCCAAAAAAGTGTGTGTACACACAGGGATTACTGTAATTTGGAGTACTAAAGTACTTACTAGATAGTAGATCTTAAGTTTCATATCAAAAACACAGACTCTTCAACTCTATATTTTAAACATATGTGTTTATAACATTGAAGTGGCACACTAGCATGCAGGTAGGTTGCACTGCTGCACATGGACATCAGTAATCTACCCCAGAGTCCTACCTGAGGTCGGCCTCAGACGCTTTGCTACCCGGGGACTAAGCTGGAATGCCTAGGATAAGTATGTCTCCCTTACCACATCCTTCAAACCGGACCACAGCTGCGCTTAACTCTGCCTATATTAAATAGAAATAGGTGTAATGTACGGGTAAGAAATACTAAAGATTGCAAGAAAAGGGTGTCACGGTAAGAAGAAGTGCGAAGACTGGTATGAAAAAGCTGCGGCGATAATTGCGCGTTGTACCCCTATTATTAAATTAAAAGGAAATCACAACAGATGATGTGATATATTATAGATGATAAATAAAAAAAAAATTAACAAAAAAATAAAACCGACTTCTATGTCACTACAAAGTAAAAAATAATTGAAATAAATGTTGGTTTAGTACATATTTCTGAAGTTGGCGCTCAATATATTTCGTTTGATAACGGCGTAAACAGCGTGTCCAATATGAGCGCCGACTTCAGAAATATGTACTAAACCAACATTTATTTAAATTATTTTTTACTTTGTAGTGACATAGAAGTCGGTTTTATTTTTTTGTTAAAAATTTTTTTTTTCACCCTTTTTAGTGATGATATGCTAACGTTTGTATTAATATTATGTAAAATTGTATAAAGGTGATCATGAATAAAGGTAAGGTCTGAATTCATACGGATTGGACCCACCCGCTCGCAGGGCGCTACCGCGCCCTTCTCGCTTAGTTTTACATTGTCTTATATGTTCCAACCTAACCTAACCAATTCAATACGAAACACTATAGGCGAGGCTATATGAGATACTATATACTACTATATTATTGGCTAGATTAGGTTGGAACAGAAAAGTAAATAAATCAAACTAGGTGGTAAAACTCTGCGAGTGAGTCGGTCAAATTTACCTTAAATTAATAGTTAAGAAAAACTACAACGTATTCATTAATCATATTTTATATTTGTAAGAAGTAATTGTCAAGTTGAAGAGTTGAGGTCATTTATTTCATTACATGTACCTGGTTAGGACCTGTAAAATATGTGTGAAAGCACTAAATGGCTTATTCATGTGGTTTAGGCTGGTGGTACCTCTGCATCATCAGATCTAAGGAGGTGAAGGTCAAATTTTTCATCATATATCTCTGTCTAGCAACTTCATTACAACAAATGTCTATTCTATATACTTTAGATAGGAGGCACATCTGCATCATCAGGATTGCAGAATTGAAGGTCATATCTTCCATCATATGTCTCTACTTAAAGACCTTATCATATATTCGTAAGCTCCAAATGCCTAACTTGTATGGTTGAGGCAGGAGGCACTTCTGCATTATCAGGGTTGAAGAGTTGAAGGGAAAATTTTCCATCATATACCTCTACCTATCAACCTTATTGAATATTCATAAGCATCAAATGCCTAACTTGTGTGGTTGAGGCAGGAGGCACCTCTGCATCATCAGAGTTGAAGAGTAGAAGGTCAAATTTTCCATCATATATCTCAGCTTATAGACTTTATTAAATATCCATAAGTTCCAAATGCCTAACTTATGTGGTTGAGGCAGGAGGCACTTCTGCATTACGAGGGTTAAAGAGTTGAAGGTCAAATTTTCCATCATATCATGTTAACCTAGATACTCAATGTTCATTTTAAGTTTCATGAGAATTGAGTGGGCAGAAGGTAAGTTGTCATAAAATATGTAAAAAGCAGGGGTAGTGATGATGAGTTCCACCCCATAACTTAAATTCTAATCATCAGAGTATACTAACGTTAAGGTAGGAAAGTACCGCAACGAAACACCCTTTCATATGAAAAAAAGAAAATTGAAATTGGTTAAGAAATACTCGACTTATTGAAGTTTATATGAAATCTGGTTTTTCCAATTTTCCGGGAAAACTGGAGGAAATTTTCAAATTTCCTCGAAATGGGACCCCTTGTGAAACTACCCGCATACAATGGTGTATGAATCATATCTATCGGTCGCGGCATCGCGAAAAAATCGCCGAACAAACATAAAAAAAAAATATATATATACGGTCGAATTGAGTAACCTCCTCCTTTTTCGAAGTCGGTTAACAAAATTAACAATTATTGCTAACTACGCGTCGCCTACAATAGGTATGGCGGTGGTGTTCCTCCTTCACCTAAACCTTCTTTTAAAGATTGTGTCATTTCTGTCATCCCTGCTGTAATAATCATACGAGGTCCGCAACAGCTTATACTTTCTTGTCCCAGTGTTCCGTAAAGGCCCAGCCTGCGTGTGCGCATGTAATTAACTCGTAAATTACACGTCGATGCGACGTCGACGGTACAGTTTTATAACTTCGTTTATGGATGAAGCTAGCGATACGTTTTTGTTTGAGTTATGGACTATTGCATTTATGGCAAGATTCTTTATGATGCTTGGTAAGTCTTTCCTTAAGTTAAGGCCTGGGCAGTGGAGAAGGCTGGGCAGGTTGATGGTGGTAGAACCCTTTGTGGTTCGACTCCGGCGGCACCACCGCCACAAGTATTTCTGCCTAATAACAGCAGTGTTAGGCGCTGCTGTGTTCCGTTTTGAAGGGTGTGGTAAGGGAGACATACTTTTCCGAGGCGTTCCAGCTTAGTCCTCACGGGTAGCGGCGCATCTGTGGCCGACCTCAGGTAGGAATATCTAATCCTATCTGGGGTTGATTACAGATGTCCATAGGCGGCAGTAGCCACTTACCATCAGGTGGACTGCATGCTCGTCTGCTACTCCTATATTATAAAAGGAAAAAGTGGACATACTCATGTGGTACTGATGAAGGTGCTGGAAACTTTTACAGTTCAATTCGGGCAGTCTCGTCGAAGCCTATATTTGCGTAATAACAGCAGTGTTAAGCGTTGTGTTCTGGTTCGATGTGTGCGATGTGTGGTGGTGATGTCGTTTAAGTTGGTGCTAATGGTTCTATCACCTATGCCAAGGAAAGTCGGACCCCCTAAACCGCCTTTGTATACATCAATGAAGATACTCTTATCATTATAGCCTGGGGGGTTACTACCATCTCTTAACGCAATATTATTTTAATCATACTTTACTTTTTTGCAGGAAATTTAACTTTTTAAGCAAAATATGACAATTTCAGTTGGTTTTATACAATGGATAAGCGAAAATTTAATAAGGGTTTAAGTTTTGTTCAACTGTGTATGACGGAATATTTTACTGTTTTCAGGAGGAAATAAAAGTTTTCTGAACTATGATGGTTTTTAAAAGATGGTGGTAGGCCCCCTGATCCAAATATGCAAAATAAAATACAGTTAATAGTTAATGCATGTCGGATGTTTTAAAATTACCCATATTAAGTATTTTTTTATGGAAAATCTTTAGACAAATGTATTGTCATTGCTCTCAAGGTGGGCCAATTTTATTGTTCCTTTTTTTTTCAAAGTGGGCTTCATTTAAGTTTCTAGCGATGTTTGTTCAAAATTTGTTGAGAGTTTGAAAATTATTATACTCTACTCCACAGACATGTATTTCTACCTAATATGATATAGGGATCTCATTCATAGTGGATGAACTTTGACTTTCTTATGTTTTTAGCGTTTTGGGTTTCTGAAATCTTACATTTAATGATTATTACGAACAAAACTTGGATATTCTAATCCAACTGAGTAATACCGCCATATAATATAAGCTGTCTTGATTAAAGGATTAGGGTTTTAATTAAAATATAAGTAGGTACTACTTCAGGGAACTTGGGCGCGGAGACCGGTGGATTGTTACTGACATACCGACAAGTTAATCTATAGATTAAGATTAAAGTACTATGCAAGTACGTGATAAATTATCGAAGGTGGTTTTACAAAGAACCCTTCATTATATAAACTTCTTTGTTCTTTTTAAGGGCTTAGTAAAGCGGAAACGCTTAGTCCCAAGGGGCAGTGACGGATGTGAGACAGAAAAATGATATACCAACGATTTTCTGCAGCACTTTTCGCGTAGGTTTTATTTACCTCCGTATGTAATATCCTATGTGTTAATACAGGTCATAAATTATCCGTTTGCTAAATTTCATCCAAATCCGTTGAGCCGTTTTTGCGTCAAAGCGTAACAAACACTTTTACACATACATATGTTTACATACTTTCGATGAACATTACCCTCCGCGTTCAGTTAAAAAATACTTTTCTTAAATTACAAGTAAGTAGAGTTCGCGCCAAACTGCTAGTCCGCTCCGAATATAGAAACGAGCCGCGTCGCAATAGCAAATTGTAGATATTAGCGGGGGTGAAAGGAGACACCTGCGCGCATTAACTTAAGAGCGGACTTGAAGTTTGGCGAGGATTTATCCTTATCCCTTGTTACACTTAAAAGTCAAAACAATAAAGTCCAATTTAAGGCGGTAAAAAGACGTAAACACCTTTTTAAAAATCATATTAATGTCATGTAAATGTCATTGTCATTTTTCTATCTGAATAAAGATGCTCACGCAATATCCATTGCCCTTTGTTTTTGTGCGACGTTTTATTCGAAGGAAGTTGTCAAAAGGATGAGTGTGTATGACACCTTATATTGGATTAATAACATTTCGTTCTCTTCTGATAAAATGTTAAATGGGGATTTATGGTTGTTTTATTGCTTAAATGTTATATCTTAATCTTTTAATAACGTGTTATAATTCTTGATAATTCAAAGATTTACTAAGCACTTCTAAGTCTTATTTTTATTATTATCTTTTTTTTTATCAAATTTTGATTGAATTTACAACCTATTGTATTATCTATCGGTAGGTAATTGTTATTTAATAAGATTGAAGTAGCCACCGAGCATGTAATCCTGATGGTAAGGGACCAATGCTGGGCATGGTCAATCCATTTTAAATATCATTGAGGTTCTACCTAAAATATCTATAAATGCCACCCTTGAGAACTAAGTTTAAATGCCTCGTGTCTCACTAAAAATGAAGCCTTCCTACAAACGAGCTATGCCCAGCGGGTTCACCCTTATTCAAGATTTAAATACGCGGGAGATTCATGCATGGGCTTTACTTTTATTTCTCGGCACCGTTATTCTTTTTCTAAAATAAAAAGCCTAGTTATTCCTTATAACATCAGCTTTCCACTAAAAATCCTGTCAATATCGTACCAGCCGTTTCGGAGATAATCTGGAACAAATAGAAAGACAGACAAAAAAATGTTTATTTATTACAAGTCCCGTATATAGATACTTTCATATCTATTTAGTAAAAAGCTGTTATTTGGACATTACAACATTTTGTTAATTTGTATAGAATTTTTAATTAACTAGTACAGCCTCCTACATACTACCTTACCTATTTTTACAATATATATTTTACGACACCGTACCACTAAAAGTGTCAATAAAGTCTCACAAAGTCAATAAGGAACTTTTACCTGAGCTAACAGCCAATATATTGTTCGCTATTTTGATCTCTATACTAAAGTTACAAAGGATATAATAGCAACACGATGTGTGATCCTAAGTGACTAAGCTAAGGAATGTTGACTTGTCCCTTTGTAAGTTTGTCCTTAACGCATTTGGCCATTTGCCCATATGGTAGGACTCCATATATCGAGTTCCGCTATAGACAAAGGTTTTTACGATAGACAGCTAATAAATTCTATGGCGTTGATATGCAGTTTGACGAGGTACTCGAATGAAAATAGATTTTGCTCAGGATCTTTGTTTTTACCACGCTTTTATTAGCTTGGGTTGTGTGTATGTATGTATGTACTCGTATCTATGTAATCTTTGAACTTGATTTTTACCCACTTTGAACAGTCCGATTAATTAAAAATTTTGAACAATTATCAAGAACAGATGACAAAAGTTTGGAAAATCCAAAAGTGCACGACTCATAATGCTCATTTAATTATGAAATATAAAAAAAAAAAAAAAAAACTTAAGTCGTTCAAAATTAATTGCCGAAAAAACAGCTGTAGTAGGAAGAAGGTACTGCACAAGCGCCCCTGGTGGAATAAATGTACATAATATCTATAGATATACAGTCTTGTAGTTTTCGTTTTTTATTAATTGCAATTAAACGACACTGAATCAATTAATCATTCGCATTCAGTGACCTACAATCGTCGATTGAAATTTTTTAAAAAAAAATTTAACTCAAATGATGGATTTTTTCACAAGTTACAGTGTTTTCAGGTTTCACACATGACGGACAGGAAAATTTTTTGACGTATTTTGGTGTTTTTTCCAATTCTATTGCAGTAAATCAATTTTTAAAAAGTATGGAATTAATCTCCATTAAATTATCTTGACAATAGTATGCAAAATATCTTGATTCCGTGAACTATCAAGGCTATAATAATAAAAATAGCCGCCAAAATGAAGCGAAAAAAATTTTTCGATCGTAAAGCACTCTCTAATGCTTCGCATCATGAGTCGTGCAATACACGATTTTAATAATTTTATCCCATTCTCCTCGTCAGGATCGTCAGGAATCAGCATTAACGTGGTTTTTAGTTTTTAAACTATGTATAATTATTTGTAGTTTAACATACAGTCAGCCATACATCATCAAAGATTCATACATCGCAAAGATACATGATTTTTAAGTGATACATGTTCATATACTTTTTCATTTATAAAATACTATTTTGTAAAAGATACTTAATATAGAAGTTATGTTTGTCAATCATTTAAATTTTGGGTGATTTTCAAACCCATCAATAGCCATAATTTACAATACGAATAGATTTAAAATGACGTCACTAAACTGAGAATGCTTTTTCATTTAAACCAAACTTGTAAACCTATTGCAAAGTTTTAGCTTGATCGGGTTTTGGATTAACTGGTTTACAATTTAGTTACGATATTTGACCCTCACATACTAAAGAACTAACAAGGTTAGTTCTTGAATGAAAACTTTTAAAAATACACATGTTAAACGTTACGATTTAATTTAAGACATTAGCTTTTTACATAACCTTTTTATTTATCATGTTTTTTATAGTTGAACTTAACGGTAAAGCACACGGACTATTTGAAAGTTGACTACTTTCGTAGGACATTTGCAACGCCAGAAAAGCCAATGCATAGCCAGCTTTGGATGAGAGTTCTTTTTGCAACTTTTTTGAAGAGACCCATGTCATACCTCCAGGTATACCGAGATTGTAACATCCTGTCGTAAGATAGGATGAAATTTATACGAAGTCAACTATGGAGAGCACCCACTTTGCTATAAAATCTCACATCTCACATCGCGAGATACGCTATCAGTAATCCCATTGGAAGGTAAACAGGATAAAACTGTCTCATCACTATAAATCACGTTCAGATACCTTATCACTGTCACATTTACAATAACCTGATATGGTTGTAATGCGTCTTGAGTTGTTCCACGAGGGAGTCGTGATATAGATCTGTGTGTGGTCTGATGTATTCGGGCTTGTGTAAACGTTTTGGAGTGATAGATTGAAGTCTTTGTTTAAAGTTCATGCTTAATGAAATGTTTTCACATATTAGGCTAATCGACAGTAGTCTTGGGCGTAATAGTTCCCAACTGGGATCGCTGGATCTAGTTCGCGGCTCCAAAACGAACTAGTTGGCTCCTATTGTTTGTCTGCTCCCAGCATCTTACCGAACAGTTGGGAACTGAAGAACAGATGAACTAAAAGAGCGAAAGATCTGCCTTTTTTGAATCAATTTGTATGTATCTGTATGTGTATATATTTGTATGTAGGTGTATCGGTATTAACCGATGCGAAATAAATGAATGCGGTGACACCCTAGTATATTTATAACTACTATTTACATGAGATATCTACGTACAATACTTCAAGGGATTACTTGAAGTTCTCTTTGCACTTTTCATTTTATCATAGTTAAGCCACAATAAATCATATTTCTACACATTTTATGATTCAATTGTGTTTATTTTTGGAATTTGACCAAAACAGCAAACTTATCTGCAGTATTTGTAGTTCGGTAATACAAAATTTGTAGGTACATAATAATAATATTATTTACATTTTGATAAAAGTAGAACCTAGCCAGAATGGTAGGTTATATACATATCTCTCTGGTATCTACGTCTGACTGTCTGTAATGAAAAAATCATCGCTCTTTTAAAAGCTTCTAATAATAATTTACATATGTCCAATTGGTAATGTCAAAACACATAAGTACTTTTATTTTTTTTAGTGTGACTGTCAGATGTGTGACCTAAATTAGGAATGATTCATTTTAACGGAACTTTTACACAAAGGTCGGCCACTTCACAGGTTTCACGGACTAAATTGTAGAATTAGCTAGGATAAAAAAAAATGTAAGAAAAGAATTAAAATTCCTATGTATTTTTTTGTAGCTAATTATTATAAAAATAAAAGACTTTGCTGCTTACAAATATACTCTGTGACTTCCACAATTTAAACATATACAACGCTAATACATAATTATGTTAACATCCGTAATATGAAAAGTGGGAAAAATGAGACATATGTACACACACGTACACATATGTACATACACAAATTCAAGGTGGTAGAACCCTTTGTGGTTCGACTCCGGCGGCACCACCGCCACACCTATTTCTACCTAATAACAGCAGTGTTAGGCGCTGCTGTGTTCCGGTTTAAAGGGTGTGGTAAGGGAGACTGACTTTTCCGAGGCGTTCCAGCTTAGTCCTCAGGGGTAGCGGCGCATCTGTGGCCGACCTCAGGTAGGAATATCTAATCCTATCTGGGGTTGATTACAGATGTCCATGGGCGGCAGTAGCCACTTACCATCAGGTGGATTGCATGCTCGTTTGCTACCCTTATATTATAAAAAAAAAAAAACACACACACACGCTTGATAACATTGCCCTCCACAGTTCGATAAAAAGTGAACACAAGCAGAGTCACGGTCAAAAGCCTGTTGTATGAACATTGTATGAATTTATCAGATAAGAGAACAATCCAGTTGCATTGAACGGAACTGCGCAGTTGCGCACTAAAAGGTTACAATGTAATTGCTTGTAAAAAGTGTAACATTGATCGATAATTATACATAAAGCTTAATTATACTTTATCTACCTACGGACTTAAGGTTAAAATGAGTCTTATTGGAAATTGTTATATTGTGAAGTAACTCACACTCCATTAAATCTATCCCAAATGGGATAAGAGTCATGTTTAAAGCCTAAAATCGACATAAATTATTTTCAACTTTGAGGACAAAATTATAATGCCTCACGATTTGCTATAAATAACTGGTAATTATAGTACTGCTTAGCAAATGAGCATGCAATTCACCTAATCATAAGTGAATCCTTTATGATTTGAAGGTGGTAGAACCCTTTGTAGTTCGACACCGGCGGCACCACCGCCACACCTATTTCTACCTCATAACAACAGCGTTAAGCGCTGATGTGTTCTGGTTTGAAGGATGTGGTAAGGGAGACAGTTTTCCAAGATGCTCCAGCTTAGTCCACAGGGGTAGCAGCGCATCTGTGGCCGACATCATATAGAAATATCTAATCTTATCTAGGGTTTATTACAGATGTCCATGGGCGGCAGTAGCCACTTACCATCAGGTGGACTGCATGCTCGTCTGCTACTCCTATATTATAAAAAAGTCATTGTTTCATGAATATTGCAGTTTTATACAATAACGTCTACTAATCACAAGACGATTAATTACGAACACAGTGAAAGGAGAGCGCGCTATCAGTTAATTAAGATTAAATAATATGTTTCGACGTAATTGTACCCAGCCGTTTTATTTATAGTCTCTGCCTGATATAATTAAAACTTGGAGGCAAATAAGGGAATGTTTAATTGTAAATGAGATGTCTCTGTTAATTCCAAGGGAAGTTAATTACAGATTACAATTGTGAAACTTCGATAGATTTGAGCTTATGCGCGCCTTCAAATCGTGTATTTTCAAAGAATATGGGATAGGTAAGCTTATTTTCTTCAAAATAATATTAAACTTCATTAAACTAAACTCTAAAGCTTAAAAAGTTTCATTTAATTATTCTTAAATTTTTAGAAATTTTATAATGAAATTTAAGTTAAATTTACATTACTTTCTACGCGTCCAGAAATTGTGAAATTTTTGCTAGATTTAAGCGTACCTTCGCCCATAGCTAAAATTTTGTACATTTAGGTTTATACACCTCTACAAATTGTGATTCACAATTGTGAAATTTCTGTAGATTTGACAATTTGTGCATTCGAAAATTGTGTTTGTTTTAATTTCTATCGATTAAATATAGCCTAGTTATACATGAATACAAAGCTTAACATTACAGCTTACTCGAATCTAAAAATTGTGAAATTTCAGTAGAATTGAGTTACATTACGCCATAACATTTGGGACCCGTCACGCGCTGTCAGAGTCGCCCTATTTTGTCCAAGTGGTAATTTTATATTTCGAGCGACTCGCCCCTTCCTTTTCAAATGTTTGCTCGTGCCTTGTTCGAATTCAGAATAAGCTTACGTCACTTCCGGTATTATCTACCTTTCTATGTAAATTCTGATTTTTGTCAGCTGTTTCCAAAATCCTGACTAATATTATAAATCCGAAAGTAACTCTGTCTGTCTGTCCGTCTGGTTGTCTCTTCTTCACGCCTAACCACTGAACCGATTTTAATGAAATTTTGTACAAAGATAGTCTGAGACTCGAGAAAAGACATAGGATAGTTTTTATCCCGGAACTCCCACGGGAACTAGTGATGGCGATCTAAGATCGATTCATCGGAGAATCGAACTTTTGGACCCAAACATCGATTATTTTAATCGATATTACTAAGGATTGGGTCGTAAACTATGAATTTGATCAAGTGATGATATTTAGCAAAGTTGAAGGTACGAATTTTCAGTTTTATGCATGTTAGTGTAATGTTATATTATTTTCTTTTAAACGCGGGCGAAGCCGCGGACAAAAACTAGTTAACCATTAACTGATAGCTTTGTAGGCAAACCAAAGAGTATCATCCAATGATCCATTTGTATGACGAATTATTTACATTGGTAACTACTTATGACGTACTTTAATTACAAACGAAAACATCTTGAGGAAAGATTTATGTCTGGGTGTTCTCCATAATGTTTTTAGAAGTGTTAAGGTAAGAAGAGCATTTGGTCATTATGTTAGACTATAATATTGACCATTTCGAGAGAAGACTAAGTAATCAGTAGGCCATATTGTTTTCAGAGGTATCATCGTCGTCAACACGATAGCCTGATTGTTGAAACTGGGCCGCTCGATCGAGCTTCAATTCCCAGGCACGCACTGGTTTTATTAAAATTATGTGCATTGTGCGTATTAGAAATTAATTATCACTTGCTTAAACGGTGAAGGAAAACATCGTGAGGTGACCTGCATATCGAGAAATCTTAAAAAAAAAATCAGCTACATTCTTCTCATTCTGAGAGAAGACCCGTGTCCAGCAGTGGGATAATAATGGCTTAGCGACGATCTGAGACTCTCGGTGAATTCAATAACTGAACTCAAATAACGTTTTTAAACCCCGCAGCGAATTATTTTTGGATACCAAATTAAATTAAATTGCGGAACCATACCGCATGCACTATTACACATATCCATGTGTTGTGTTGTATGAGTATGTACGTGTGTAAAAGGCTGGCGATCTAGACAGCTTCTGAGTTTAAGTAAACAAGACAGTGTTTGTGCTGTGGTCGGCGTCGTGCTGACCGCAGGGCACAGGTGTATGAAGGTCACATTTAATCTAAGCGGGATGTGGGGATATCCATCTATATTCATATCTATAGCATGTTACACGTGTTTATGTTTGCACTGTAACATGTTATTGTGTCATCTGTCGAAGTTGCTACTTAATAATTACTTAATACTTAATAGTTTAGAATGTGAGGAACAAGAAACAGTGCTATCATAAGTGCTGTGATATTTTATTAATATAAAATGTGCAGTTGGATGTCCTTCAATAAATAATAAATAAACGCTTTCTACACTCACAGCCCCACACTAGGATTCCCTCTGTTGACGCTGCCATGAACAAACACAGACAAATACACAAACACTCAGACCCAGAAACAGAAATCTAAATTCATCATTCAGATATCTGTCTGGCCGGGGATAGAACCCGGGACCCTTTGCGTGTCAGACCGGTATGGTGACCGCTCCGCCACGCGACTCGTCGTTAAAGGTAGTCAGTAGTGAAACGCGGCCTAAATCGAGGGGTTCTGAGGTTCAACCTCTGATTTTTCAAAGTTTTGCGTATTATAAAATAATTATCACTTGTTCTAACGGTGAAGGAAAACATCATGAGGAAACTTGCATACCTTAGAAATCATTAAAAAAAATTCAAAGGTATGTGAAATCTACTAATATCTTCTATCACTAACAGGAATTAATGATCCTATTAGTGATCGAAAACTAATATGCACTTGGGCAGCACGGTGGACTGTGGCCTAGTCCTTCTAATTCCGAGAGGAGACCCGTGCCCAGCGGAAGTAATGATATCAGTGGAATAGTAATAGGTTGATGACATATCCTAATTATTTATTTATCTTTCCCCATGGTATATTCTTGAAACAATGTCGCCCACCCATCGCTACATTACAAAACCGCGCACAATTATAATTACAGCTAGAATTATTAATTGCAATTGTAGTAATACCTCACATGTTGAGTTGAGACGGAACTATAAATAGATCGAAGTGGGCCATGCTAATTGTAACCGAAATTCTACGCGGGTGGTTCTCAAACAAATGTAAATAACTCATATAACATATGAGTTACTAGCTGACCCGGCAAACTTTGTACCGCCTCAAAATCTATTTATCAAATGTATTTCATATAAAATATATAAAATAAATGACTGATAAGGACTTTATAATGTATATAATATTGTTTTATTATTACTGACCCAGTACTGGGCGCGGGTCTCCTCTCAGAGTGGTTTAGAGCCTAAACCTAAACTTAGGCCATAGTCCACTTCGCTGGCCTTTGAGACTTTTTAAAGCACTCCCAGGTATGCAAGTTTCATGAAATTTTCCTTCATCGTTCAAGCACGTGAAAATTAAATTCAAATACGCATTTAATATTTAACTAGCTGATCCGGCAAACTTTGTATTGCCTCAAAATCTATTTATCAAATATATTTCATATAAAATATAGCCTATGTTACTCGTGGATAATGTAGCTTTCGAATGGTGAAAGAATTTTTAAAATCGGTCCAGTAGTTTTTGAGCCTATTCATTACAATCAAACAAACAAACAAAGTTTTCCTCTTTATAATATTAGTATAGATATGAAGTATGTACTTTGGTCTTGTTGGGGTAAAAGCAATTTCGCACTAATTATATCGTGTATATTTTGTTTTTAAAATTGTGGGGACAAAGCGATTCTGCAGACATGCTAAATTAGTACAACTAAGTAGGAGACAAACTAGTAATTATTATAAAAGACATAAAAACCTGATCGCTTCAAATTATAGTATGTGTCACTTAAAATTTAGACGAATCCAACGTCACCTCATATGTTAAAATTTGTCAAGCTGTTTAGGCGGGAGGGTTTGCTAAAGAACGAGGTTTACATACGCTCGAAAAACATTACTTTCCCCCGTGTGGGGTGGAAAATTAGGCTACCTCTATTTTTATAAAACTTTTCGTCTTATATATTAATTTATTCTTACGTATTGTTAACAAAATAAAGTTTAACTTAAAAAAAGTTATTTTGTATTAATATTGACCAATAAAATAAATTAAAAAATTAAAAAGGATCTTTTTAAGCAAAGCAAAAGTCCAGTAGCAAAGCAAAAGCAAAGTAGTTGGTCAAATTTGTACTAGTATTTTGGAGACATACAAGTAAATTAATAACATGTTTCGCAATATTGCCGACAACTGTATGTTATCTCTCCGATATCTTAATGGATCATAATGGATCTAGTGCCATTTTGATCTATGTATCTCCTAATGTTTAGTACCCTAGTTTTGATTGTAATAAGAGAAAAAATATATGTTTTCGTTCATAATATTTTTTTATAACTAAGTTGCTAATATGCCTCGTTACCAATAGTAGCCACCAGAAAACTCGTTAGGAAAAATTAATCTATGCATTTTTTTGCTTTCTAACTTTTTGTTTTAAAAATTTAAAACTAATTGTTTAAAAAAGAAAGCTTTTTTGCTTTTTTTTTAAAACAATTTCTAGCAGGTAAAAATCTAATTTCGAACAGTGTTACGCGAAACATTAGATAGATTGGTTATCAATCACGGTCTTAAGTGGTCTCTCTACCTATTCGGTTCTACCTGTTCTAAGTAGGTCTGTACCTAGTTAAACCTTAAAGTCGAAAGTCAGAGGCTTAGGAAGTCCTTTCGATTGAGAGAGGGGGCAAGGCATACGGGATAGCTCGTTTATTATAAAGAAAAATGTACATGTTATCACACGTTGATTAATTTTTAAATAAACAAGATGGCGGAATACCTACTCGGGCATCCGCAATAAAATTGGGATGCACACGTGCGCCAATAAAAATTGTTAAGAACGAGCGCGTCCCGTTCATTCACTCTAACCATATTAGGGATGGCGATTTAACATCGATTAAAAAATAATCGATTTTTTTACTTTTTATTTGCTATTTTGTTATTATATTATTATATGCTTGATATTTGCTAACAATATTATCTAGCGAATCGATCTCGGGTAACTGAAACGGCTTTAATTATTTTTCTGCCGCCCTTTTTAAAATAACAAAAGCATAACAGTTTTTGTAAATATTTTGGTATTGTATTTTTTTTAAATTGATATTTGCTAACAATATTATCTAGCGAATCGATATCGCATATCAATAAACCGGCATTGCATTTTTTTGACGTCGTTTTTTAAATTATAAAAGTGTAAAAGTTTGACACTACTCGTATTTTTGTATTGATCTTTTTTCTTCTTCAAAAAATCGAGAATCGATTTGTGAGATATCGATCTTGTATATTATCGATATATGTGAAAACGTTTTTTTTTATAAAGAATAGCCATCCTTACTACATGTGTTTTAGTGTTCAAGTGGATAAATTAAGCGCTAGGTCATCGATCTTTATCTAGGCAATGCCTAGATAGCTAGTTGTGTTGCCTAGATTCGTTGATCAGGAAACGGGCAATAAGTTAGAACTATCTTTTTTGTGCCTATTTATTTTGGGTTAAGTGAAAGTGCTTAGAAACTTTTTATTGATCTAGTTTAGTTTTCTAACTCGATTCTGCTCGTGAATTCTTTCGCGTGGTTTAAGCTATATATTTGTATTATTTATTTATTGAAATATGTTGTGGATTTAGTTTAGAGGTGGCTGATTAGATTTTAATGGGATTTTTAGAGGAAGATCGGCAATTTTTAACCGAAGAAACCATTAGAGATTTATTAAAAAACAGACTGTCTCTCTATTATCACCTTTATAGTATGACTCAGTTTGCTATACAGCACGGTTAAGAGAGTAAGTAGTTAACCAGGTTCGATTCTGGAGGCACCACCGCTAGATCGATTTCTGCCTTATAACATCAGTGTTGTAGGGATGAAGGGTATGGTAATGGAAACAATCCTACTCGAGGCTCTCCAATTTAGTCCTGAGGGCTAGCAACGTATATGTGGCCGACCTCATATAACTGAGACGGCATAAGAATACGATATATGGTTCATTATAGACGTCCATGGGGGACAGTTGCCATGTACCAACAGATTTATATAATCACTAGTTGTAGTCTATGAATCCGTTCGTGAGGATTTTAGTATATATTTTCCATATCTTACGCATATTCTAAATCTGAATACATATTATTTTTGTATAGGTAAAAGTTACTGTAATTATTGTGTTCATGCCGTCTTCGAGGAAGTTTTCATATATTATATGAACCCAATTAAGTCCGAAATCAATTATGATTACACATTAATTATAATGTAGATAAATGACAGGAACTTTAAGGAAATAAACATGGTAAATTTATTTATTTATTTATTTATTTATTTGTGTACACAGAAACATAATAAAATAAAGAGCATTATAAAGAAATATAGTACAGAGGACATATTTATGTTGAATTTATGTTCAAGTTCGAATGTCCTTATGTGAAAATTCAGTATATTTTCTGTGATGTCTGTAAATTTTGTATCATATAAGCACCTAATGTTATGTTATGCGTATTTATTTAAATACTTAAAATTGATTATACTTTTTCCATTTCTTTATTTTCTCGATGACAGTTCTTTGTAGTGTTGTAACCAAATAAGCAATGATATCGATCGCATATATTTATTATATGTATTTTGAACAAAGACAAATACAACAAAGCTTACGTTGTAAGAAAAATAAGACAATTTACTTACGTTGATACTGCTAAGCTTGTATATTTTGCGTAGGTTTGGGAAATTCATGTGGCATTCGATAATATACAAGAACAGGAACTTATAATAAATGTTGAGGAGAGCTCATCGAGTGACAGTGACGATTCATCAAATTTTGATTAAAATAAATAAATAAATATTACCTGTCGTAATAATTATTTCGTTTCATTGTCGAGAAGAAAATTATCATTGTCGAAAATTTTAAAGAAGTAGGCATTATTCATCAAAAATTTATACGTGTATAACATCTTGTAAAATATAATATTATAAGTATATGTAACATAATATTATAGTTAATAAATTTGTACAAAAGGATCCGGCAGTAGTTTAGTTTCTTACATTTTGTAAAAAAAAACGGGCTTGTTATCGTGTTACGTTTATCGTGGAGCACATCACTACCGGTCCATGAAGTACAGTATTATCTGTGTGACATTTTAACGTAAACAACACAAAATGACATGGGCGTCGATTTGTCATCGAGAAAATAAAGAAATGGAAATAGTATAGTGAAATGGGAGTTGGAAAAAGTATGAAATAAATCTACACGCCTGAGCGTTCTTAGAAAGTTCTCAATTCTCAAAATCCAGCTGCACACTGACGCTATCTCGGATTGATTGTCGTTTTACATGTTATATTTCAGAGTGCCTTATTACCAATTGGTAACATGTGACTGACACTTATCCCCCCCATGTTCGATCTATTGTTATATAGTATTGTTGTATTTCAATGTCTTTGATTTTTGTATTTTTTTCTGTGTGTAAATATACTTGTTGCTAATAGTTATTCCACTTGTTCCAGGGAGTCCTGCGGTGGATTTCAAACGACACACACTAGTGCAACCAAGCGTACACCATGCCAGGACGAGAAGGGAGATAAAAACTACCAGGAACACGGTTGGTATTCATATTATGTTTTACTTTTGTAATAAATACATTAGGAAGACCGATATGTAATGAAAATTTTGTTTGCATTTCGTTTTGACGAAAAACTGTTATTTATTAAAGATGTCTTAAACAAACAAAATAATTCTCATATATTTTTTTATATTTTTTTTATATGGGAGTAGCAGAAGAGCATACAGTCCACTTTATGGTAAGTGGCTACTGACGCCAATGGACATCTGTAATCAACCACAGATAAAATAAGTTTCCTATCTGAGATCGGCCACAGATGCACCACTATCCCTGAGGAATAAGCTGGAATGCCGGAGTCGAACTACAGAGTATTCTATCACCTCCAAATGGCAAATATTATTTTGTCTGACATGCTCAACGGCTTTAGATATAAACGAGAATTTACTCGCATTTCTAAGTCATTAGTCATTACTTTAAACTTAATAACTCCATATTAAACCGTCACAATTTGCGTAGAACCAGTTCACATTATCTGGAACTTTGAACTCTTCTAACTAACCATTCGAGCGTTAACTAGAGTAACAAAGAACGTGCTCGTTAACCATTAAACAACAAAAAAATCAACGAAATGCCGGCAAAAGTAAAAGCTTTTGAAACCTAAACTGTTTTTTTTTTAATAATATAAGAGTAGCAGACGAGCATGCAGTCCACCTGATGGTAAGTGGCTACTGCCGCCCATGGACATCTGTAATCAACCCTAGATAGGATTAGATATTCCTACCTGAGGTCGGCCACAGATGCGCCGCTACCCCTGAGGACTAAGCTGGAAGGCCTCGTAAAAGTCTGTCTCCCTTACCACACCCTTCAAAACGGAACAGCAGCCCATAACACTGCTGTTATTAGGTAAAAATAAAATAATAAAATATAAACATTAAATTGACACCAATTGACATATTTTTTCTATGCTGTCACCGGATGACATCTTGTCTTTTCCAGTTTGCTTTGCCGTCTTACGAATTTTCGATCAGGCCACGTGTCCTGCCGCGAGATTAACATTTATTACCCATCACAAAAAGAGCACAATGCCGTTAAAGAAGTTTTTATTACCAAAACATAACTCGTATAAACATATCAATAAAAATGTACATAAAAGTAGGTCGTACGTTCACACGTGTACCTTTACTGGTACCCGCGCTCCTTGAGACCGTTGTAGACTTTCAGTTGTAAACTACATATTACGCTGTAGGACAGTGTTTCTCAAAGTGGTGTACGCTAGATAGTTATAGGGGTTTATTAAAAGATTGTGGCAAATGAACTTGCAGTCCATTTGATGATGAGGTTACTGCCAACTATGGAATAACTCGATCGTTTACAACCAACCCTAGATAAAATTAGATCCCTATCTGAGGTCAATTACAGATGCGTTGCTACTTCTAAGGGCTAAGAGATTCGCAGCATGTGTAAGTCAGACGGTATACACACCTTTCCACCGAAAAGCTAGATCTGGTTTACACTACTAAATTTCGTGGCTGTGCTGTGGTTTAGTCACCTTTTGAACATAACGAAATGTACAAATAATACACGACAAGTCGTACGTAGTGGAGATTGCGTACTCGAGCGTGTAACACGCATGTAGTGCACGCGCGATCAAATTAATTTTAAATTTCAATCAAAGCAAAATTAGTTATAGAATTGACGGAATATGCGATGAGAAAAATATGTTTATCTACACTAATATCATAAAGAGGAAAACTTTGTTTGTTTGTTTGGTTGTAATGAATAGGCTCAAAAACTAATTTTACCGATTTTAAAAATTCTTTCATCATTCGAAAGCTACATTATCTACGAGTAACATAGGCTATATTTTATATGAAATATTTCATAAATAGATTTTGAGGCGGTACAAAGTTTGCCGGTCAGCTAGTTTTTTAATAAACAGAGAGAGGCTTTAGATCGTATTATATATTCTGTAAGATTTAATGTCGTTTTAAAACGAGTTCACAATTGAAATAGGGGTACGACGGGAATAAGTTTGAGAAACCCTGCTCTATAGTAAACTGTGTCATACTATAAAGGTGACAGTAGAGAGACAGTCAGACTGTTTTTTTAATGAATCTTTAATGGTTTCCGGTTAAAGCCGATCTTACTCTAAAAATACCATCAAAATCTAATCAGCCACCTCTAAATTAAACTTACAACATATTTCAATAATTAAAATAATACAAATACTTTTTAAATTTCAAAAATGTTTAGACTCTCTGAAGTAGAGTGTTATTTTTTACTTCTTTTTTTAAACATGTGTGTCTGTATGTGAGCCAGATGGACAAACAAGTTTCATTATATCATTTTCAGACAAAGAAAGAGAATAGGACTAGTGTTTGGTTTACGGTCTTTTAGCATGTAGAGCGGACGTGTGTGTAATGTTTGACCTCCTAACCGGTACCGCTGTCACATTAATGTAATTTAGTCATTTGATTACCATTGGTACACTTAACATTTAAGTTTGTGAACACTAATGTTAAATTTTAGTTTTGCTGCTGTGGTATGGCGAGAAATGAAAATATCTAGCTTTCCGTACACAATACTAAAAAAGGAATCCTAGTATTAAGCCTCCGTTGCCTTAGATTAGATAGAGACTTGAAATTTTTACAGAGTATTTACATATACATAGTGTTTTTTGTATTTGTTGTTATAACGGTAGCCGCTATAACAACAAATACAAAAAAACACTATTTATCGGCGTTTTTCGCTTTATCTATTGAAGCGTAACAGTAAAAACTGTTAAAATGTTCACAATGCTTATATTTCTAGGGCCGTTATGATGTCAAATACTAAAAATATAAATAAAAGAAAGTTTGAGAGTTCGGAACCCGTTCTGTGCGACTTCGACTCGCACTTGGACAATTATCAAAGTCCGTTAAAAAGTACTAAATGGTGTACTGTCGATTTATATCTTATATATAAAATTCTCGTGTCACAATATTAGTTACCGTACTCCTCCGAAACGGCTTTACTGATTTTCAACAAATTTTTATATGCATATTCAGTAGGTCTGAGAATCGGCTACTATCTATTTTTCATACCCCTAAGTGATAAGGATTGTTCACCCTTAAAATTTTTTTTTTATATGGCAACACAACGTTTGCCGGGTTAGCTAGTTATATATAGATTTAGGTATTCGTCCGGCAATCCTACGCAAGCCGTGCCCCGCGCCTCCCGAGGACTCAGCATTGTCCCATTTAAGGCGTGCCTTTTAAGGACAGGCTTTGTCGTTCAAGTGGTCGTTATCAGTCGATACAATCTCATATCCAATGAAACTTAGCTATCATTTCATATTTCATATAATAATTTGTGCAAAATAGTTATAAGGGAAAGGAGACATAACTACTGTTTACTTTTTAGGGGAGAGTCCTATGAGTTCCCGTGGTAGTCATGGTAATGTTAAAAGAGTACCTATATTTTTAGGTTAATGTATGGGGTTTCATAATATGTACTATCTTTTCACTTCTCTCGGCAGATTGCATGTAATTTAAAGTCGCTTTTTGTCATCGGTGGAAATGATTTTTGATTTTGATCTAATTTAAAATAAATAGTTATCAGATCATATTTTATGGATGTAATATGTTCGTTTACCTAATGGTAATGCCTAGACTCATATTTTAGTACAAGCTTTTATATATCCCGAATGCGTAGAAAAACTCAATAGCGTGTTCAGGATAAGACGTGTAACGCCATCTATTATTACATACTCGAAACAAACCAGATTTAAATAATTATATAGGAACTATTAACAGTTATTTACCGTTTTTTTATATTTAACAGTTATTTAACCGTTATATATACCTAATTAAGTATCGGTAAATACCATAGATATATTCAGTAGGATAATATATCTATGGTAAATACAATAAATTCTAGTAGTACATAATTACGAATTTGCTAAGGTATTAGCATTGAACCTTTTAAGGCAAACTAAAGCATTGTCCGTTCTAAACCTTATCACTCGATATATCTTAACTGAATGAGATCGCAATAAATCACTCCCGCCCCGTACATAACGCGGTTAAATTATGCACCATTTGTATGGATTCATACATATAGATAAAATGTATGTGTCTGTGTTTTCGTAACGTAGAATAGATATTACTTTAACAGCAAAATAATTAATATTTATAATATAGAAGTAGCAAACGAGCATGCAGTCCACCTGGTGGTAAGTGGCTACTGCTGCTCATGGATATCTGTAATCAACCCCAGATAAGATTAGATTCCTATCTGAAATCGGCCAGAAATGCATTGCTATTCATAAGGATTAAGTTGAAACGCTTTGAATGTCCCTTCAAACCAGAATACAGCAGCGTTTAACACTGTTGTTATTAGGCAGAAATAGGTGTGGCGGTGGTGCCGCTGGAGTCGAACCACAAAGAGTTCTTACACCTACAAAATGCAAATTTATATAAACTGCACGCTACATACAACAATTACAATTTATCTAAAGGGAAAAAACAATCCCAGGAAATAATATTTCCGTATGATTATTCATTATGAACCCTATGTAGGTATATAGTTCATTTGTGCATGTTAAATTAAATACAAAATCATTTGTTTGTTGGAATAGCTTATGAAAAAGTTGTTAATTGTTATTTCCTGCTATTGTTTCAGTGGAATATCCCATCAAACTGTCCCATACATATTTCTTATTTATATAATAAGTCCCGTATTGAAATTGCATTTGTGGTTTATTTACCTTAAGTTGTAAATAATATATCTCCTGTTGTAAATAATATTATATATTCATGACGTTATCTGCCTAATAACAGCAGCGTTAAGCGCTGTGTTCTGGTTTGAAGGGTGTGGTAAAGAAGACATACTTTTCCGATGCGTTCCAGCTTAGTCCTCAGGGGAGGAATATCTAATATAATATCTTTACTATTATATATATATATATAATAAGGAATATATATATATATATATAATAGTAAAGGTGGTAGAACCCTTTGTGGTTCAACTCCGGCGGCACCACCGCCACACCTATTTCTACCTAATAACAGCAGTGTTAGGCGCTGCTGTGTTCCGGTTTGAAGGGTGTGGTAAGGGAGACAGACTTTTCCGAGGCGTTCCAGCTTAGTCCTCAGGGGTAGCGGCGCATCTGTGGCCGACCTCAGGTCATATCTAATCCTATCTGGGGTTGATTACAGATGTCCATGGGCGGCAGTAGCCACATCAGGTGGACTGCATGCTCGTCTGCTATTCTTATATTATAAAAAAAAAAAAAAAAAAATATCTAATATTAGTGGTTATACCACTTACCATCAGGTGGACTGCATACTCGTCTGCTACTCCTATATTATAAACAAAATATTCAAAGCGCTGAATAGTATGAAAAGCTTATTCTGAGTTCGCGATGCGTTGTCACTATAGTGGAGCGCCACCACCACCACCAGCGCCACCAGGCGCGATCGCAGCATAAAATCTTGGGGAGAGTCGCAAGGGAAATTTGGTTCAATTAGACCACTTTTTTTAACGCGTTTTAAATGTATATTTTAGTGTTTATTGTAAAGTCCGCTATATCCTCTCCGCTACCCCCGCGGCAGAGCAGAATCCATGCAGGGTTTCCCCACGATAAAAAACCTGACCAAGTCCGAGTCGGACTCGTCGGTTTGGGATCGTCATGCTCCCCGTGACTCCCCGTGGGACCGCGCCTGAGTCCTCGAAGTATGTCACCCTTACAACATATTTTAAATCAAAATAAAGCACTGCTGTTGTAAAACAAAAATAGGTGTAGCAGTGTGCCCTTCAGACCGAACCTCATCGGATTCTACAACTCCTACCATCTATGATAGATTTTAATGAAAGTGGTCACATTTGTTCCAGGCAGGAGATCACCACAGGGAGGTGACGGTGACCGTGAACGTGGACGGCGAGGACTACGTCCTGGACCTTCGGTTGAACGAGGACCTGGTCGCCGGCGACCACGTCATCAGCTACCAGAAGGATGGAAAGACTGTGCTGCACAAGCCTAAGAAGGAGGTAAGCATTCACCAATGAAGCAGGCATGAATTCAGATCTTTGTCAATGTTAGATGTGACGCTATCTTGATAAACTGCGGAAAGTAACTAGTCATAATGAGGAGTCCTGCTCCCGAATGAAGTTCTTTACAGATGCAGTAGAATTGCTTTATAGCTCATCAAGCCGGAACATAGCAACTAAACTGTTTTTTTATAACGGCTACTGCTGTTACTGCTAATGGAGTTCTGTAATCAACCTCAAAATATATTTTTTTAGAATACTCGAGTAGCAGACGAGCATACAGTCCACCTAATGGTAAGCTACTGCCGCCAATGGACATCTGTAATCAACCCCAGATAAGACTGCGCCGCTGCCCCTGAAGACTAAGCTGAAACGCCTCGGAAATGTATTGAGGTCTTACGTGGTAAATCTTTAATTTCAGGAGTTGGACATATGCCAGTATTCTGGCACGGTGCGAGGCAAGCCGGGCTCGTGGGCTGCGGTGTCCACATGCCATGGCGTCAGGGGCATTATACACGACGGGAAGAGTATGAAATATATAGAGCCGGCACAAGGTGAGAATAGAATAGATAACTGAGTTATGTAGCATTGTAGATAATTGAATTGAATCCGGTTCGAATGACTATTAGCATTGAAACTATTTTGAAGGACCATTTTTTTTATAAGAACTTCATCATATGGATGCTATATGACTTGATATGTTGTTTATATGACTCTGAAAGGAGACCCAGCTGTGGGACAAGAATGGATTAAAGACAGTTGTACGATTTTGTTTATATAGAAAAAAAATATTCTACATGTTTGTGTGCCTATGACTCGAAAAGTAAAACAATGGATTGGTTTTCAAATATTTACACATACATAAAATTTCCATGTAGGAATGTTTTTATACACTTTTTATTCATAAGTCTGAAGTTGCTATTAAATATCAGATAGAGCCAAAGCCAGTAATGTAACTAGCTATTAGTACATTACATAAAATCCTTTATTGATTACAGGTAACACGATAGACTCCCACCACTACATCTACGACCATTCGGACCTGAACACGAACTACCACTGCGGCTATAAGGGTGGTGTCACCAACAACACGGAGTACGATCCTCAGCTGTTAGAGAAACATCACAACGAACGGCGGACAGAGAAGAGCAGGATCAGTCGGGTGAGTCGGTCATTCGTTCAATTTGTGACTCGTTCAGTTTGAATATGGATGGGGTCAGATGTACATTCGTCAATCGTTCACTTGTGAAGGAGATCTTCCTTGTTCGACTGTGTAGGCGAAGTAGTGTATGCTTTTTTAAGCATTACCGTCATTACTATGTTCTTTGTAAACGTGACAACGTCTTATAATTAGATGGAGCCGGCTGCACGCACCAAAAAACATGACTCATGCGGCGTTACCTCGCTCTGAGGCGTTCCATTTAAGGCTTGTAGTGCAAGCGAGATCGCGGAACGAGCGACAAAAAGGCACAATCGGCCTCCGCGTATTTACCATACAATCCTTCTCTACATCCATACATAATATCTATCAAACAAATAAAATTAAAATTTTCTTTTGAAAAATGCAATTCATCCTATATTATTAGTCTGAGAATTCATCAGTATTTTCTTATGACGTTGTCACGTTCAACTATCGTCAGTAAACCGACTTTACAGACAACCGATAACCGATTTTTATCTAGTTCGTAGGGTACGTTTCAATTCAGTTCTCAGGAATCTAGTCAGTTATCAGGTACGTCATCTGTGGCTCACACCAGGCTTTCGGAATTGCTACTCTGAGGACTAAATTGGAACGACTCGCATAAGTATCTTACCACACTCTTGAAGGCGGAACAAAGTAACGTTTCACACTGCTGTTATTAAACAAAAAGAAAGAGGAGACAGAAATATACCTAAGAGATTAAAAAAGAATATATCAAAGTCTCCTAATCCACATTTGGCGGGACTGGTGGTCTATGACCTAAACGCTGCTCATTCTGAGAGGACAGGAATCAACCAGTAGGATAAACGTTTGTGGGATAAAACTGTAGTAATAAACAAAGTTAAACAGTAGGATAAAACTAACCTTACCTAACCTAACTTCCATGACGGTTATAATAAATCTCTCCTCTCCAGTACAAACGCGACACAGAAGACACGGAGGTCCGCGGCCCGTACAACGCGAAGAAGCTGTCCCGTTACGTGGAGCTGGTACTAGTGGCCGACAACGGGGAGTTCCGCGCGAACGGCGAGAGTATCGAGACCGTGCATCGGCAGTTGAAGGACGTCGCTAATATTATTAACTCGGTGAGTATCTACAGTAAACCTTGACAGTAACAAGCAAAAGGTTGCAAAAAGAACGTAGCTGGTGCTAGTTGCTGACAAAAAGCAGTAGGTACTGGCTTAGCATCGACACTGTGCACCGGCAGTTGAAGGACGTCGCTAATATCATTAACTCGGTAAATATTTTTTTAATGTACGCAACTAACGCCATCTATGTGAACTAGAATGGAACTAGAACTTGTTTTTGAGTATATTTATTTATATTTCAATTACAAATAAAAATGTATTGAATTTGCCACTCATTACAAACAAGTTGAGAAATAATGAGGAAATTTATAATATTGCTGCCTCCCTAAAATGCTGATAAAATCTGACAATTATTTTCAGTTATATTAAGGGGGCTTTAAGATCCTCCCCTTATTACACCCATGGGTGTTTAATAGTCCGTGTAATCAGCTTTAAAAATGTTATATGTATAAAGGTTTTTTTTAATATAACGTTATGTATGTATTTTTCCTTCTAGGTATACGCCCCTCTGAATATCTTCATAGCACTTGTGGGCGTGGTCGTGTGGAGCGAAGGAGACGAAATAAGTCTAGGAGAGGACGGCGATAAAACTTTGAATAACTTCTTGCACTATCGAAGAACGAGACTCTTACACGACATACCCAATGACAACGCGCATTTGTTAACGTAAGTTCTTTTATTAATCAAAGTTTCCTCTCAATATGTTTCCACGTTCGATGCTCTCCTGGACAGTGCAACTGAATGCGATCTGTTTGCGGACAAATGGACGATGATTGTGTCAGAAAGCCTGCGAAAATGTGAAATGAATACGTGTTGTATGACTTTTATATTTAGTTTAATCCTTATTACTAATTAGTGTAAATGGAAAATAATATACCGTTCTAATTAAATAAATAAATAATAATAAATGAGAAGGATTGCCCAATTGAATAATCCATCATGTATACAAAGATTCGTATTTAACGTATTGGGGTTTATGTATGTCTACAGACATAGACCGTCTCAGACACACGCCGTGCCAGACATAACATTCTCCTAAACAATGTTTATTGATTTATTAATATGACACGTAACCCAGCTGCATGGACACGGGCTGTGCCTGTCAAAATATTGTATATAAAAATATGATTTTGTCTGTCACGGCCCGTGCCTGACACGTGCAATATCTGTATGTAGATATAAAGGGGCCCATAATTAAAATTTTACGTATTTTTTCCAGTCGCCAAAGCTTCAAGGACGGCGTGGTCGGCAAGGCGCTAAAGGGCCCGATATGCACCTACCAGTTCTCGGGGGGTGTGGCGACTAACCACTCGGAGGTCATCGGGCTGGTGGCGACCACCATCGCCCACGAGATGGGCCACAACTTCGGCATGGAGCACGATACCGCGGAGGACTGTGAATGTCCGGACGAGAAGTGTATAATGAGTCCGTCCAGTACGTCCGTCACGCCCACGCACTGGTCCTCGTGTAGTTTGAGATCGTTGGCGCTCGCGTTCGAGAAGGGAATGGATTATTGTTTGCGGTGAGTTCGTGTATTCATTTATTTATTAATTCATTCACTCACTCATTCGTTCATTTATACACACGTGTATGTGCACACACACATATAATACGTGGTCAAAATATGAGGGCGCTTGGGTCTCTACTTTAGAATCGTGCATGACACGGTGGTCTTCGAGCAGCTTGCAATAATTAACACATTTAAAAAGGGAATTTACGATTATTTGCGGTGAGTTCTTGTATTGAGACTACGAACAAAATATAAGGTTACTTGGGTCATAACGTCGATATGGAGCACGATACCGCGGACGACTGTGAATGTCCGGACGAGAAGTGTATAATGAGTCCGTCCAGTACGTCCGTCACGCCCACGCACCGGTCCTCGTATAGTTTGAGATCGTTGGCGCTCACGTTCGAGAAGGGAATGGACTATTGTTTGCGGTGAGTTCGTGTATTCATTCATTTTTTATTTATTTATTTATTCATTCATTTATACATACACACGCGTACGCACACATACACAAAAACGCACACACATGCACGCAAGCATACATACATATAGTTTGTTTAGTGTCGTTATGTCGTCGAGTAGCTAGCCCTCGTTAGCACTTACGTTTGAAAAGGAAATTTATCATTATTTGCGGTGAGTTCATATATTGATATATTGAGCCTGAGGGCAAAATATAAAATTACTTTGGTCACAACTTCGGCATGGAGCACGATACGGCGAACGATTGTGAATGTCCGGATGAGAAGTGTATAATGAGTCCATCCAGTACATTCTTCATGCCCACGCACTAGTCCTCGTCTAGTTTGAGACCGTTTGCGCTCGCGTTCGAGACGGGAGTGGATTATTGTTTGCGGTGAGTTCGTGTAGGCATGCATACGTACGTACTCACGTACACACACACACACACATACTTACATACATACATACGTACGTACGATTTGTTTATTGTCGTTATGTGGTCGAGGGGCTAGCCATTGTTAACATCAGTGTTTGAAAAAGGAAGTTGATTATTATTTGCAGTAAGTTTACGTAATTAGTCTTTTATAATGATATTTTTGGGGCGGATTTGGTACGTTAATTGTTAAAACAAATGAGGCGCATCTAGTACTAACATCGTATCTTGTAAGATTTGTAATATCGTGTAGATCTAATTATGAGATCGCTTGGGCTATGAAAGGACATTTTATAACCGTTCATGTATTTGATTGAACACGATTTTGTAGCTCTTTGCTTCGTTTTGTAGCAGTTTAAGTACGTCTTCAATTAGCCTGACCTTAGTCGTCAAATTTCAATTACAAAATGATAACTCAGAATTAAAATGAAATAAGAGTAACTTTAACTTGAGATTCTACCATAGACAGAACAGAATGATAGTGATGTGTGTAACATAGTATAGTGCCAATTGGTATTTTCTCAGTATAGTATCTTCTCAGTAGAGGTCGCGTTCCGATCCGGTAGTAGTTTAAGAAAATATTTGTAACTGACAATTTGTAAGTGCCGTCGTTGGCCTATACAAAATAAATATATTTCATTTCATTTCATTTCATTTAATACTAATCAAATTTTATTTTTTCAATTTCAGAAACAAACCGAAACGCCTGTTCGATTCGCCGACGTGCGGCAACGGGTTCGTGGAGCCCGGCGAGCAGTGCGACTGCGGCCTGGCGGCGGGCGCTTCGCCCTGCGCCGCGTGCTGCCAGCCCGACACCTGCACGCTGCGAGCCAACGCCACGTGCGCTGTGGGAGAGTGCTGCGATCACACGGTATGTATTATTATTTACTAGCTGAACCGGCAAACGTTGTGTTGCCATATAAAAAAAATGTTAGGGGTGAAGAACCTTTATCACTTAGGAGTATGAAACATAGTTAGATTAGTCCCGGGTTAGATCCCCGGCCAGACAAAACTTCGCCCTGCGCCGCGTGCTGTCACCCCGACACCTGCATGCTGAGGACCAACGCCACGTGCGCTGTGGGAGAGTGCTGCGATCACACGGTTAGTCATTCAATCATTCGGTCGCTTTTTCGTTCATTATATAAGACGATCTGCGTGGCGGAGCGGTCACCATGCCGGTCTGACGCGCAGAGAGTCCCGGGTTCGCCGGCCAGACAGATTTCTAAATGATGAATTTAAATTTCTGTTTTTGGGTCTGGGTGTTTGTGTATTTGTCTCTGTGTGTGTCCATAGCACACACGATACAGGGAATCCTAGTGTGGGGCTGTGAGTGTAGAAAGCGTTAAAGCGTTACTCATTTATTCATTTTCATTTCATGCAGTCATTTATTCACTTTTTCGATCATTAATTTATACATTTTCATGTAATGCAGTCTTTCATTCAATTTTCGTTCATTCACTTATACATTTTCATGTCATGCAGTCATTCATTCACTTTTTCGTTCATACATTTTTTCCATTCATTTATACATATTTCTGTGTATTCGTACATTGTTTTGTTCGTTTATTCATCACTCATTAATTCCATGAATGAATCTTTTTTTAAAACTTACTTTTTGTATGTCCAAAAAAAGAACTGTTTTTTTTTATCTTTTCTCGGAGGTTATGTGTAGAACCTTATTAAAGACCTCATAAGTTATTTAGCGTTTTATTTTTTTACAAATATTACATTATTATATATTAGTTTTATAATACCTCTAATGTTGCCGGATATCGTGAAAAACCATTTCCATCTCTACATGTTCACTACATTTTACCCGCATACCTCGGATAGATTTTTTTTTAACTTTTAGTTGTGTTATATTTTTCACTCTTTCCAGTAATTCCCTTATTATCCTATATATAAATGTGGTCGAGGGGCTAGCCATTGTTAACATCAGTGTTTGAAAAAGGAAGTTGATTATTATTTGCAGTAAGTTTACGTAATTAGTCTTTTATAATGATATTTTTGGGGCGGATTTGGTACGTTAATTGTTAAAACAAATGAGGCGCATCTAGTACTAACATCGTATCTTGTAAGATTTGTAATATCGTGTAGATCTAATTATGAGATCGCTTGGGCTATGAAAGGACATTTTATAACCGTTCATGTATTTGATTGAACACGATTTTGTAGCTCTTTGCTTCGTTTTGTAGCAGTTTAAGTACGTCTTCAATTAGCCTGACCTTAGTCGTCAAATTTCAATTACAAAATGATAACTCAGAATTAAAATGAAATAAGAGTAACTTTAACTTGAGATTCTACCATAGACAGAACAGAACAGAACTTTTTCTGAGGGTAGGTGTCAAACTTCAAACAGCTGTTATTTTTCCTTCCAATATTTAATTCTATTTAATTTGGTTAAAATAATCATAAATATTTTCTAAAGTGTTACTCTGATAAATTATTAGGATAAAGACATTTTGGCATAATAAATGTCTTATTTGGTTAATTACTAAAATAGTAATACCTGCACCATCCCTCAGCATCACCACCACAATTTGTGTATATCACATTTATCACTTTTGCAATTCACTCACTTGACTTGCACAATTCCAACATTACAATGGCAAATGTCACAGAATTGGAATTAAACTGGAACAGAAGAATGGCAGATTTTGAAGACCGGCTTAAAGCTGCTACTACTCCAACTAATCCAACAGTGGTGCAACTTGCACAGGATTTCCAAGCATTTAAGGACCTTGTTGGAAACATGCTGAGTATGCTCCGTCAGCAGGTCATGGACTGCACCAGAGTAGTGGATGCTATGGACATGAGGCAGCGTCAGAAAGTGTTGCTTGTCAAAGGCATTCCTGAAGACCAAGAGCTGGATGTCCAATGTGAAGTGTTGAAAATTTTCCGTGACAAACTAGGCCTTCCTCATATCTCAGAAGCCTCTCTAAAGCGGTGTCATCGGCTGGGAGTTCCGGGTGGTGACCGTGTTCGTGCCGTCCTGGTGCATTTCCGGGACCATCACTTAAAATCTGAAGTGTGGAAAGCCAAGAGTAAGCTCAAAGGAACCAATTTCACCATGTCAGAATTTTTAACCCGCATAAGACATTCGATTCATACAAGGGCTCGGAAGCATTTTGGCATTAGGAATGTTTGGTCGCTTGATGGCACAATCCATATTAAAGTTCCTGGCGGTGGTCGGGAGAGGATTGCCACGGATGAAGAACTGCATTCACTCATTTCCAAGTTTCCATCGACTGACACTTCTCCGACTTCAGAATTGAGGTCTGGGGGTTCTGGGAGTGAAAAAGCAGGCTGTCGGGCCCCCCTGCAGACTTCAAATCGCGTCCAGGATGCCCGGCGTAAATTGCCTCTTGCCGGGATGTCAGGAGATGACCTCAAGCGCAGTAGACGTGCGGCCCCTAAGAAGTGAGTTTGTATCTCGTAGCATGTAAACAACTTTCCTTTAATTTTTTGTTTTACTCACCTGTTTACCCACTCCGTGGGTGTACTTTAATATTTGCAACTCCTTTTACCGTCATGTTTGTCATATTTTTATTTTTTTTGCACTTAAAGTTCAAAATAGTAATATTATAATTCCAAGTCAAAGTAATTGTCAAAGTCAGAAATACAGAACAGCATGTCCTTTATATGACATCTGCCAAACGTCACTGCTGTCAGTGCTGTCACCTGTCCTGTCCTATGAATTGGACTTCACGTTCCGTTTTAGTTTCTGTTCTTTTTTTTTTTATCATATGGAACTATAAAATTTGTTTTATTTTTACATAATTCTATTATACTTTTATAATATTATGTTCCTTTTTTAACTATTGTTACCTTGTAATACTATTAATTTGATAATTAAGTATATCTACTTAATTAATCCAAAACTTCCGTTCGCTATACTACTGTCATAGACAATGTTATTATTTATTGCAATTTTTATCTTAGCTTATTTTGTGGCACAGCCTATTATACATGTTTTTTTTTAACCTTTTTATTGTCTATGACTGTATTTATTACATGTTTTTTATTTGTATTTGTCATTTTTTATGTTATTTATTTGAAATGTAATTTAACTTCAAAGTTAAGTAATTTAAATTCCCAGTCATGTGATGTAAACAGTCAACTGTGGGTTTGGTGTTGGTTTACAGTATTTTTATATTTATAATTTGTTTTACTTAATTTAGGCTATAATTTTTTAGCTTTTTTTTTTTTTTTTTTTTTTTTAAATTGTTCAGTTTTTTGTTTGTTTTGGTTTAATTCTATAATTTTATATAATTATATAATATAATATTGTATCTATTGCTTTATATTATTATGTCAGGAGTTGATGAAAGCGATGAAGATAACTATCAGTCATTTAGTGATTCTTTGGACACTTTTGACACATGTTCTAGTTCTTCGGACGTTAGCTTAAACTGTAATTTAACTAGAGTATTTTCTTCTCAACACAACTATTTAAACGTATGTCACATAAATGCGCAGAGTATTCCGAGTCATTATTCCGAACTTGAGGCTACTTTCAACGTTAATAATTTACATGCCATTTTGATTTCGGAAACCTGGCTACAACCTTCCTTACACTCATCCACATATTCACTTCCGGGCTTTATGCTGATTCGCAACGACCGCACAGGGAAAAGGGGTGGCGGTGTAGCGATTTACTTAAGATCTTCCTTTAAGTACAAACTTATCGCGTCTTCGCCGTCTTGTTACACTGCTTCCCCGGAGTATCTGTTTATAGAACTGGATGTCATGGGCACTAAGGCGATTCTGGGTGTAGTTTACTGTCCTCCATCCGTCGAATTATCTGACACTCTGGAGTCAGTTTTAGAGACCCTGGGATCTGAGTACACACACTGCTTAATAATGGGAGACTTTAATACTGACATGTCTAAGTGCACTCCTCGTTCCCTAAAACTCAAATCCTTAATCGAGTCAGTTAATTTCTCAACACTTGCCTTATCAGCTACTCATCATAATATCAACACTGATGACTCATGGATTGACCTTATCATCGTCGCGTCTCCGGAGTGCATTGTGACTTATGGTCAACTTTCTGCCCCTGGCTTTTCCAGACATGATCTTGTCTACACATCCTATAAAATTAAGTCTCCCAAACAAATCCCCGCTGTATTGCAGTTGCGTAATTTCGCAAGAATGGATGTGGGCAAACTTAAGAGAGATGCCTCGTTAATCAATTTTTCTCCTTTAACTGATGCGTCAACGGTGGATGATAAAGTCCTTTTTCTTAACAATGCCATTCTTTCTCTTTACGACGCTCACGCTCCGTTGCATGAGGTGAAATTGAGGCGTCCCCCTGCTCCCTGGTTCAATAATGACATTCGTATTGCAATGGCCAGACGGGATCGTGCTTTTCGCAAATATAAGAAGGAGCGCACTGAAACAAATTGGGCTGCATTTAAAGCTGTGCGTAATCGATGCAATCAGATGGTACGAATAGCTAAACGCCGATATATCCATTCCAATATTTCTCTCTCGTCAGCCGCTGATATGTGGAAATTTCTGAGGTCACTCGGTGTGGGAAAGCCACCTTCTTTGGATTGTTGTTCCTCTCTTTCCTTGGATGACTTGAATCGTCATTTTACTTCCACTTCTATCGTGAACAATACAATCCGTTCCCATACCATAGCTTCCATTGCTTCAATGCAATCTTCTTGTGTCCCTACCTTTGAGTTCTCTTCTATTAATCAGGAAGAGGTTAAAAAGGTTGTACTGAGTATCCAATCCAAGGCTGTAGGATGCGATGAAGTGAGTAGGACTATGATTTCCAATGTCATTGATAGCTTTCTTCCAGCAATTACTCATGTCATTAATTTTTCCTTGTCCTCCGGTCAGTATCCCTCTATCTGGAAGAAAGCCTTTGTACGACCACTTCCCAAAGTATCCCATCCTGCGCTCCCTAACCATTTTCGGCCTATATCTATTCTCCCGTTCCTTTCTAAAATTCTGGAAGCCTGTGTACATAAGCAAGTCTCCATTCATATATCGAAATATAACCTGCTGAGTGTATATCAGTCTGGGTTCCGCTCCGGTCACAGCACCTCCACCGCTTTAGTCAGAGTGTGTGACGACGTCAGACAGGGGATGGACGATCGTAAACTGACGGTGATGGCGCTTGTTGACTTTTCTAACGCTTTTAACACAGTCGACCACGATATTCTCCTAGCTATTCTTACTCACTTACAGTTCTCGCCCTCTGCCCTGAATTGGTTCTCTTCATATCTTCGGGGGCGCCAGCAGTCCATCCGTATGGGTAATGCCTCCTCGGACTGGGCTTATTTAGATGCTGGCGTCCCTCAAGGCGGTATTCTCTCTCCTTTATTATTTTCTCTATTTATTGACTCCATCACTTCTTTCATCAACTGTTCGTATCATCTGTATGCGGATGATTTACAACTGTATGCTCAAGCCGATATTGACAATCTCCACAGTGCAATAGGTAAAATAAACACTAATTTGAGTGCTCTCCGAAGTTGGTCTATGCGCTATGGGGTATCAGTCAACCCTGCCAAATGTCAAGCTATCATCATAGGAAGCTCTAGACTGTTGGCTAGGGTTGACCGGAATTCTTTACCAGCAATAATTCATGACGGCACGCAAATTCCAATTTCGGAGTCGGTGAAGAATCTTGGACTCTACATTGACAGCTCTTTAGGATGGAGTACTCAAATTACAGAAGTGTCTCGTAAGGTCAATGTTACCTTGCGATCGTTATATCGCCTAAAGCACTTCCTTCCCGTGAAGACCAAAGTAATGCTTGTGAACACCCTTATTTTGCCTATCATCGATTATGCAGATGTGTGCTACCCAGATCTGACCGAAGCCCTTCTCAATAAACTAGAACGCCTTCTCAACAATTCTATCAGGTTCATATTTGGCCTTCGTAAATATGACCACATTTCGGAGTTTCGCAGCCAACTCAAGTGGCTTTCTATTCGTCAGAGGCGTAATTCTAGGATTCTCTTTATGTTTTACTCTATCTTGAATGATACAAATACTCCTCCTTATCTGAAGGATCACTTCCAGTATAGGTTTTTAACGCATGATAAAACGCTTCGGTCGTCTAATAATTTAAGAGCCGATGTTCCTCTGCATTCTAGCGGTTTTTTTCATTTCTCATTTTCTGTTCAGGCAGTACTGCTTTGGAACGCCTTGCCCGTGCATATCCGTAAAGCCCTCAGTAAAGCTGTGTTCAAAAAGCTTGTCCGAGAGCATTATTTAAATTCCTCTTCGAACTCGTAATCTCCTGTCGTTACTATTTATGTGTATTTATTTAATTATATATATAATAAATTTGGTTTATATAATTTAGTTTATTTTTATGTATTTATATATAGGTATATATACATATATATATTTTATAATATATACTTATTAAATCATTTTAATATGTATTTTTTCTTACTTCTAATACATATTTATAATATCTGCTGTTTTCACTATTGTTTGTCGTTTTTTTTTTTTTTTTATTTTCTTGCTTTGTAACACCTGCTGCAAATTCTCTACATCCACCCAGGGTTGACTGGTAGAGAATGCCATCAGGCATTATGTTTGCCCTTTTGCACATTTTTTAGAGGTGATGCAATAAATTTTAAATAAATAAATAAATAAATAAATATAAAATTCTCGTGTCACAATGTTAGTTACCGTACTCCTCCGAAACGGCTTTACCGATTTTCACCAAGTTTTATATGCATATTCTGAGAATCGGCTACTATCTATTTTTCATACCCCTAAGTGATCCCCTATCATTGTTCACCCTTAACATTTTTTTATTTATATGGGGCAACACAACGTTTGCCGGGTCACCTAGTTATTATATAAAAACTAGTGGTGCCCGCGGCTTCGCCCGCATTTTAAAGAAATAATATGACGTACATAAAACGGAAAATTTGTACCTGCATATTGGAATGACTGTGGAGCCATCTGTCGATAATTGGCCTTGCCAACTCCCAAACCCTCGTAGGCTCTTGGACAACAACTTTGCTAAAGATCATCAATTGATCAAATGCATAGTTTCCGATTCTATAACTATAATCGTCACAATTTATTAGGCCCATTTTGACACATGCCATCGCTAGGCTCTAAGCATGTGATATACAAATCGATAAACAAAGAAACCGATTTTTACGACAAATCGATTACAACCCCGAATCGTATTGTATAGCTTAATAAATATTTAGTAAACAGAATATTTATTAAATATTTTTCTTAATCATCTAAATATTTTATAAAAAAGGAGAAAAGAAAATAAATTCTGGTGTAATTTAAAAATTTAATCATATTTAGAAGATTAAATAAAGCATCGCTCATAAACTGTATTTTTTCGTTTTATCATTCATTAATAAACAAAGTCTTGATTATTTTATTGTTGTTATGATGAAAAAGGGATAAATAATGAATTATTGGTAATTCTAAGATTCGATTATTGGAAAGTTAACCGATTATGGTTTCTTACGAATGGTGTGAAGCTCTAGTCGTCACGTGGTCGTAAACTCCCCACTAAAAAGTTAGTTAAAAACATTAATGATATTAGCATGACATGTGTCAAAATGGGCCTATTAAATTGTGACGACTATACTTACGAATTAAAAAATAATTAAAAAAACCTTTTCCCACGGACTAAATTGGTAATCTAAACCATTCTCAAGTCCCCTTGAACACACACAACAAATTTCATGAAAATCAGTCCAGTCCTTTAGGAGGAGTTCAATGACATACACACGCACATAAAAACATATATATAAAGATAAATAATAATTAAATAGTAACGTAAGCGTATGTATTCTCAGACGTGTCGGCCGAAGCCCGCCGGCTCGCTGTGTCGGGCCGCGGACCGCGAGTGCGACCTGCCCGAGTACTGCTCGGGCCACGCGGAGTACTGCCCCAGCGACGTGCACAAGATGGACGCCACGCCCTGCGGCACCGGACAGGTGATTAGTTAATCTCAATATATATAACTCAAAGGTGACTGACTGACATAACGATCTATCAACGCACAGCCCAAACCACTGGACGGATCGGGCTGAAATTCGGGCTGAAATTTGAAATTATGACGTAGGCATCCGCTGAGAAAGGATTTTGATCAATTCTACCCCCGAGGGGGTAATACTGAAAATAGGGGATGAAAATATTACTTCGTAACGCGAGCGAAGCCGCTGGCAGAAGCCCATTTGTTTAATATAGGAGTAGTAAACGAGCATGCAGTCCACATCTGATGGTAAATGGCCCCCCCATGAACCCTATATAAGATAAGATTCTTGCCTGAAGTTGGCACTGTGGGCCACCTTGTCACGCTCTTCAAAATGGAACACGACAGCGATTAACACTGCTGTTATTAGGCACAAGTAGGTCTAACCACAAAGAGTTGCCCACCTTCAAATTATTAGGCTTTTCATATACAAGAGCTTGTTTATTTATTTATTTATTTATTTATCTATTCATTTAGTCAATTAGTACAGATCACTCCAATTACACTAATGAACAATGATAGATAAAAATTACAAGTTGACTCGTTATTAATAAACAATCCTTCGAATGTTTTGCCTATCAAAGATCTAAATTTGATAATGACATGCAAAAAAAAAATAATTTTCAATATTTCTGTAGTAAGAAATTCTTTATAAAATTCCTTTTTAAACCTATTATTTGTCCCCCAGGCGTATTGTGTCCGAGGCGCTTGTCGCTCCCACTCGGACCAGTGCCGCTTGCTGTGGGGCTCCACGGGAGAGAGCTCGGACCAGCGCTGCTACACCAGCACCAACGTCAAGGGAAACAAGTGAGTACACACACCCCACTGTCCTCATCGAAAACATTTTTCTTTTTATAATTTCCAGCGAAATCAGGCTGTCTATCGAAAAAGATTGAAGGCAATACACAATACACAACACAAAACAAAATCGACACGAGTTATGGGAGCTGGGCATCGAGGATAGAATCGAAATAGTCTGTTTCGCGAACGAATTAATATGTTTATTTAAATTTTACACAACTTGTAACTAAAAATATATGATATGATAGGTAGAGTCACTTTCCGCGATGGAGGTGAACTATTCCCTTGGCGGACGGCCGTTGACCGTTCCGCGAAGACACGATGCAGGGTAAACACCGTGTATGGCTGGCGCGATGCAGCCTTAACGTGTAGGGCTGTCACTTACACGTAACTCACTTTCGGCTGTTTTCTAAAAAAAAAAAAACAAAAGCCAAACGTACTGACACTGTACAGAGTTAATCGTTTTTTTATTGTCATAGGTGATGGAAATGACTGAGAAAAAATAACCCAGGATAGAATGACAATTTCTTATTAAAGAAATCTACCGCGCGCGTCGTTGAAAGTCGTAACACGACGTCCTGTCGCAACACGATGCGGCGTTATTTGCTTCTAGGCGTCATTAAAGATTTTAAGATTGTTAAATTGTGTGTAGTTATTAATTTTTTAACACGCTCTTCCCCTCCTCAGCGAAAGTAAGCAAAACCCTTATGAGGTGAGGGAAGAAGAGTTTTGCCTACTTTTACGTAAACATTGTAAAAAAAACGGAACTGAAAAATAAATGTAAACCCTTCGCTCTGATGTCATTAAAAAAAATCAACAATATCCCTCCCTTTGGATATTAGTTAATGCTTGAATCACATACGTCTTAGTTAGTTATTTACCCCTTCTTGATTACTAACACCCGCAAACTCGTAAAACAATGATTACCTTCGAAGGAGCACGAATTTATAATGAAATACCCTCATCTATAAAAAATGTGAATTCATTTGACGTATTCAAGATGAATCTATACCAATACCTAATAATGTAGTGCTATCCATTTTTAATTAACATTTAACATTTTTAACAAGTATAACTTAACGAATACGTCAGGTGTATAGAATCTTTTGATAAAGCGCGACGACGAAATGATTGTATTACCTTACTATGTTCTCATGTACTCGTAAGTGACAACTGTCTTTATGAGAATAAATTTCTTTAAACCTAACTCCGTCTCCCTCAGGAACGGCAACTGCGGCTACATACGCGGCGAGCGCGAGCCTCAGTTCGTGCGGTGCGCCGCTGCCGATGCGGCCTGCGGGCTGCTACAGTGTAGACACCTCAACGAGCAGCTCGAGTTCGGCATGGAGTCCGTCGCGCTGCTCTCCGCGCTCTTCATCAACAACAACGGTATCCCACTTCCCCTGTATCTCCTCTCACCCTCACTTTGACCTTCACCCTCTTGTCCCCTTTTCACTCCTCTCCTGTCCCCCCCGCACCCCCCTCCTGTACCCTTCTCACCCCCCTCCTGTACCCTTCTCACCCCCCACCTGTATCCTTCTCAGCCCCTCCTGTTACGATTTCACGCTCCACTTGTCCCCATCTTATTCTCTCCTCATGCCCCCTGCATTCTCTCTCTCACCCCATCCTTCGACCTCTCATCCCTTTCCTGTCCACTCACATCCCCCCTGCCCCCTCCTTTCTCCCTTTCACCCACCTTGCAATCCCCTTCTCACCCCCTCCTGCGATCTCATCCCCCTCCTGTCCCCTCACACCCTACTCCTGCCCCCTCTCACCCTCTCTCCTGTCCCCCTCATGTTTGTTTGTTTGTTATTGTTTTGCTAGTATTTCAAATGGACTTTCGGAAAATAGTCATTTTGTCTATACCGTGGTTGACGAATACCTTAAATCTTATTGATTTGCATAAATAGTAATATATTCTTATTATTATTATCATTTTCCCACAGGAACTATAATTCCGTGTCGGACAGCAATAGTCGACCTTGGATTGAGCGATGTGGATCCCGGTTTGGTTCCCGACGGTGCAAAGTGCGGTGAGAACAAGGTAAGGATATCTAACTATCTAATATAAATCTCTGCGATACTAACACGATCATAAATAATGTCGCCTTGGGGTTTTGAGAAAACTTTAATAGAGTGATTCAGAATTGTGTGGCACCATCAGAATTCTGAAGTAAAGTCAATTATCAGAAGGTCATTCTAAAGTCATAACTTGTCTGGTATTCGAAATGAATATGAATAAGTTTAGTACTGCGGGGTTACTACCATCTCTTAACACAATATTATTTTAATCATACTTTTACTTTTTTTGCGGGAAATTTAACTTTTTAAACAAAATATGACAATTTCAGTTGGTTTTATAGAATGGATAAGATAGACGGAATATTTTACTGTTTTAAGGAGGAAATAAAACTTTCCTGAACTATGATGGTTTTTAAAAGATGGTGGTAGGCCTCCTGATTTTGTTGTAACATTCAATTATATAATAGTAAAATCTTTTGCAGATGTGTTTGAAACAGAAATGCGTATCGGTAGAGTCAGTGAGAGCGGCAGTGGAGAAAGAGAAGTCGTCTGTCTGTCCGTCTGACTGCTCCGGCCACGGCGTGTGCAACTCTAAAGGTGAGATTGAAAAATATATATATTTAACTAGCTTTTACCCGCGGTATCACTCGCTCGGTCAGAGGTTTTTAGCTATCCCTTGGGAATGACTTTTTCAGGATCCTATGTGCTATTATGTATACAGCAGTGTTTGAAGGTGGTAGAACCCTTTGTGGTTCGACTCCGGCGGCACCACCATCACACCTATTTGTACCTAATGACAGCAGTGTTAGGCGCTGCTGTGTTCCGGTTTGAAGGGTGTGGTAAGGGAGACAGACAATTCCGAGGCGTTTCAGCTTAATCCTCAGGGGTAGCAGCGCATCTGTGGCTGACTTCTGGTAGGGATATCCAATCCTATCTGGGGTTGATTACAGATGTACATGGGCTGAAGTAGCCGCGTAGCAGCAGATTCAAATTCAATTCAAATTCAAATCTCATTTATTCAAAATTGATTCATATAGAATACTTTTTGAAAGTCAACAAACTACCACCGCTTCGGAAGGTATTTCACTATGGAGAAGAAGCGGCGCAAGAAACTCCATACGTGTGATGTGTGTGTGTGTGTAGATGGACTGCATGCTCGTCTGATACTCCTATATATAAAAAAAAATATACTCTAATTTTACGGTTTTTATTACATATGTCAATGGAGGGTAGTACCCACTTACCATCAAGCGGACTGCATGCTCGTCCGCTCTTCTACCATACACACACCTACAAACAACCGGGTTTGGTGAAAATAGTTATTTATTTATTTATATTTTTTACATCGAAATACTAACTCAACATTACAGAGTTATATTTTTATTGTTTGCAGGTCACTGTCATTGCGACGCGGGTTATGCTCCCCCTCTGTGCGCTTTGCCCGGTCCCGGAGGTTCATACGACTCTGGCCCGGCTACAGATTCCAGCGGTAAATATTTTACGTTTATTTATTTATTTAATTAAGGCTCACCAACGCAGAAAATACGATAACAATTTACAAAGGTAAAAAGTGAAGAATAAAAGGTTGTGTCAACACAATTATAGGTGAGCACGGAATACGTAATAAATAGACGCCTTAAAATATTATATAATACAAGGTTTATGTATTTGTACATAAACCTTGTATTATTTAGAATAATTCCATTTGAGTTTCAATTTACACAAAATATCGAATAATCTTAAATTTCTCTATACAAAATTATACAATACAAAATATTAAAACAAATCATACATAATGTTATTTATATATACATAATAATATTATGTTATACTGGCTATGTATATATTTGACGACCCGTGTGACGAAGCGGTCAACGTATCGGTGTTAGTACCGGGTTCGATCCTCGGCTGGACAGATATATATCATTAATTATATTACAGATAGATGTATATGATATTTCGATATGGCACCCACAACACAGGAATTCCTAGTGTGAAAAAATGTTCCTACAACTCTTCCGCTATCCCCACTCCCATTCGCTCCACTTTCCCCACAAAAAATACCCATAACCGTGTTTCGTTTTCGACGCCACATACTACAAATAAATATTTCTTCAAAATCGATGTATGTTTCTATTTTTCTTCATATTACTATAGATTAACTAAATTCACCGTAGCGCAGTCCGACATTTTAGTGAGAATTTCAGGATAAAAATAATATGAATTTTTCGCACATAATAATGTAAGAGTTCTGGCTTTAACCAATTTTCTCGTCAACAGTTCAACGTAACTTCATGGTGGCGATGTACGTGATATTCCTGGGGATCCTGCCGTCGGTCCTGCTGATCATGTTCCTCATGTACTACTCAAAACACAACGTCCTCACGTGGTGGAAGAAACCAAGGAAAATGTACGTACCCAAGCTATTCAAAAGGAACCCACACACTAATAGCTCCTGTAGTAAAACTAGTACGCAGAAAAGTAAATTTAGTTTCAGTAATTACGCTAATTTTCCAGCAACACACTCATTTCTAACTCTATTGCATATAAAGAGTAAAGATAGTGCACAAACTAATTCAAGTGATAATTGTAATAAGTGCAATGTAGGATCAAAGGACAGAATATACGAAAATAACGATAAATACGCGTGTCCTCACAACAAGAATGTACCGGTTCAAACGTGGCATCAGAAAATTGTTAATTTCGCGGAAAAACGCAACAAATTACCCAAAAACATAAATAGAAAGATTAATAAAGATGATATTAAAGTCGCCAATAATAATACTGTAGATAACGTTTATTTGAATAACGTTTGTAAATCAAATTCGCCGCATTATGAAAATTTGCGAATAACTGAACCGAAACAGAATGATAAACCCGTTATAATAAACACTGGCTTGGCGTCAACGACGAACGAAAATATCAATAAGGTAGACATCAAAATAGTAGATAAATATTCCATAAGCAAACCGAATAACCTCATTAAAAAACCTTGCGATATACAACCGACGTCTAAAGTTGATATTACCATCGTCGAAACTATTTCCACGAATAATAATTTAAATAACAAAATAATCAATATACAGAAAGACAATAAACCAAAATTTGATAAAAACAAAGTAATTATAGTTAATAAGGGCTTAGCTTCTACTACTAATGAGGAGATTACTAAAATAAACCTCAAAGATATGATAAAAAGTGCAGACACGAAGATAACTAATAAAGAAAGCAAATCGAATCTAAACAAAACTCCGATACACTCAAAATTGACTAAAGTCATCCCTTCAAGCTTAACTACTAATGAACAAGTGAAAAAAGTTAAAGGTAAAAGTAAATCGAATAAAACTGATAGTAAAAATACGAATAAATCCACAGTAGAGTCTAATGTCGAGAACTTGCGTCGAAAATTCGATCAAAATTAAGTAAACGAGACGTCGGTAACGAGAAATAATGTTAAAGTATCGAATAATTCAAAAACAGCAAAGTTCAGTAAAACAAATAATCCTAATGTCTAAAATATGTTTAACGGCGTAACTTGCTTTCGGATATAAACGAAATCTTTATCCATAGGTCGAAATTTGATCATAATTATAAGTTTACCAACTTTTTTATTGATAACTAGTTTTATCCGTGGCTTCGCTCGCGTTCAGAGATTTATATAAAGCATAAAATGTGCTATGCCCTTTTGTCCGGAACCCCTGACAAAGTGTAAACAAAATTTCATGTCAATCGGTTATGTAGTTTAGTCATAAATAGCAAATAAGCAAGTAAACAAACAAACAAACAAGCAAATTCCCATTTTCATTTATAATGTTAGGATTAGAATACTAAAAGATGATATACGTACGACAGCTCGCACCAAAAACTGGCGCCGACTGTTGCCGCCGACTATTTTATTGTAAGTCGCTGACGACAGTCGTTTATATTATATATAGCTCGTATGTTATCTCCGTTAGCCTCGTGGATAGTTACAACAAACAAAATAAAAACGGTCGATACACAAAACAGAAAATAATAAAAAACATGTGAGCCGTCACGGGACGCCTGGCAGATGTGAAACATCGACATTATTTTGTAAAAGTAATATGCAGAAAAGAACATAAAATAATAGTACATTACAATACGAGGACGAAAAATTTTTTTCTGACAAGTGTGAGTTTGCAGGCCGAGCCGCAGGCGAGGACTGCAATCACACGAGTCAGAAAAACATTTTTCGTCCGCGTGTTGTATAAAATTTTATATTACGGGGTCGGAAATGGGGGTTTTGCGCACGCGAAGCGTGCGTAAAACGTCCATTTACGCACGCCGTGATATAAAATATTACTATTTTTGCGCACGGCATGCGTCGCCACGCCAGAAATCGGTTTTACGTGCGGCTATAGATGTTTCACATCAATAAGCTATTTTGCCTTACATATGATATAAACAATAAAAAACATTATTTTTTTCGGCCGAAAAACAAACCATAAAATGGTATAGTTCGCGCCAAACTGCTAGTCCGCTCTGAAGTTGTTGCGAGCAGTTACAGTCATACAATTTGCTATGGCGACGCGATTCATTTTTATATTCAGAGCGGACTAGCAGTTTTACGCGGACTATACTGAGCTAGTTTGCCTAATTGTAGGATAAAAGTAATAAAAAATAGTAAGGTATTTTAGCTGTAACTAGTGAGTAGTACTAGTACAGTAGTTATTTTATCGAGGTCTCAAAATGCATTTGAACAGAGTAATATATATGAAAACATTATTATATTTAATATATTAAAATATATTTTTTCAATTTAATAAAAGTAATCGCTATATTGACATTTTTCTTCAATTATTATTGAGTCTTCTGCAATGTAAAAATAAAAGTACTACAGACAAATAATTTTAAATTCTAGTCTATATAATATGGCACTTAAAAATTTCATAATTTTAAATTCTTTATATAAATTGAAAATATTTTTTATTCAATAATATTTTTGTATGTAAATTATTGATCAACAGTAACTAAGGCATGCTTAGAAGTCATTATTTATTTTCTGTGATTTAAAAATATATACATATAAAAAAATACACATACTATATTGTGTTCCTATATGTTGTATGTTTGTATTTTGAAATTAAATTTTGATTAAATTATATACTTTTACGAATTTATAAGTTATTATACACTTATTTTATAAGTGTTATAATTTAAAAATATCTTTTAGTAACTACTATAATTTAAGAAATATTATAATTTAAGAATAAAGTGCACAAAGTAAATAGATTTAAAATTTTATTTTCAGAATTTAAACTAATATTTTATAGTGTTTTGTTTTTTTGGTAGTCATTGTGATTTGAATAACTAAAAAAATAGGTTGATTTTATAACACTCAGCACTTAATTACTACATTTAATATAGAAAATCAAATGCACGATTGTACAACTAACGCCATAAAATATTTTAAATTATAAAATATTACTTAGTGTTTATTTTACATATAGACTTATTTTAGCTTTTAAAAAAATACATTATCGCATTCTATTCAGTGCATTAAGTAATCCATAGAGAATGGTTGTACGATCGTCAATTTGGTGTTTTATCTGTGTCACATTGCATCTGACGTCACATTTATGTGGTGTAAATAGTGTATTGTGGTGTGGGTTAATGTGTGTAACAGCTTTGCATGTAGTGGTATTGGTTTATTATGTTAAGACATTTTTTATTTGATGAAATTATCTTGCATTGTGGGATGTTGAATGTTGTATATTAGTACCATAGACAAACTAACGTAAATAGACTCCTTATACATATCAAATAAATAATAAAAAATAATTATTTGTGCATATATAATATTAATGAACTACCCATTCATTGGCTAGAAGTGTGCCAATCAAATCAATAATATTTTTATTTTTGATAGATATAATAATACTAGATATAATACTAGAATGTATGACATGAACTTATGAGTCTTATTTTGTTATTTTGTCAATAGTTAGAACATTATAGTTACCATCTTAACAGACTTGTCTCACACGCAACGAGTAAACGATAGGCTAATGTAATGACAATTTATATTATGTGAGAGTTTTAATAAGAGCGGAGAATGGGGAAAGAAACATATTTTGACGAGCGGCTTATATAAGTCATTGTATTCTATCTTCTTTCAATGGCGTTTGAAAAAAAAAAACATGACATACATACTCATATAACTGAAAACAAAATAATGTTAATTCAAAATATTAGTTTATTATGCATACGATTCATATGACTAGGGGAGGCTATGTCCTGCAGTGGACTAGTAAAGGCTGATGGATGGATGGATGGGAAATAATATGCACATAGGATTATTAATCTTCAATTTATCAACTTTAACGGAACTCCCATTTAAATACGCAGTCTCTATATTATAGTATTCTATCATTATTATTTACAGTGCATTTTTCTGGATATAAAGGTTTTTACGTCATCTTTCGTCAACTAAAATACCCCTTTCACATTTATAATGATATTTTACATTTATCACAATACTGAAACATCGCTTATCGTTTACTCGGTCACAGTGAAACAAGTCACATATCGTGCACGTTTTATTCGTATTTATCATTGTAGTTATAATAATAAGCTTGTGTTTTTCAATTAAATGTTTTTTATGCATCTATCTTTCTTCCTTTTTCTTCTCTTTCTTTCTAGAATGTTGCCAGTTAAATGTTACGTTATGAATGATGAAGTTCAGTAGGATATTTTTGTTCAGTGTTACCATTCTAGCTAAGAGTCATTTATCCAATTTTGGCATAACAAAGATTAAAACTTGACAGCTTTTAGTTGATAAGAGTCGGATTATTTTCTAGTAGTCAAATAGTGTCAAAATTTGCTCTTCGGTTGGGAAAAATGGATAGATTGATTATTGATATCGGAATTAGGTGCCTATAAATGCCTGTAGAGTGGCAGTACTCCGCTGGTCTTAGTTCGGTTTATATATTATTATGGAACATGCCTTTATACGAAGCGGTAGCAACGCATCTATTGCCGAACTGAGATAGGATTCTAATATAGGGTTGATTATAGATATACATGAGCGGCAGCTTACAATTTTGTGGACTGCATGTCATAAAAAATAAATACGTTGAGAAAACTTCGACACCGTGATTCAGGAACCGAGTGGCGCCATCTCTCGCCAAATTCTAAGAATTCGCCATATAAATAATATTTAACTGGCAACATTCAACTTTCCTTAGTTCTGTGGCTGTTTACTTTCAATGTACTTGGTGAGTGGTTTTCATTGGTTTTTTGTGCTCACCTTGCATGTACTGTAGTACTAAACCTTTAGGGCCTTTTTCATAAAATTTGGGTTAAATTATTTAATAAATTAACTATTTGAATGGTTTTTGTAAATTTTTCCTCAATTATAATGACTACAATTTCAAGGTAGAACCCCTTGTGGTTGGACTCTGGCGGCACCATCGTCTCACCTATTTCTGCCTCATAGCAGCAGTGTTAAACGCTGCTGTGTTCTAGTTTGAAGGTGTAGAAAACATACTTTTCCGAGGCGTTCCAGCTTAGTCCTCAGGGGTAGCGGCGTATCTGTGGCCGACCTCAGGTAGGAATATCTAATCCTATCTGGGGTTGATTACAGATGCCCATGGGCGGGAGTAGCCACTTATCATCAGGTGGACTGCATGCTCGTCTGCTACTCCTATATTATAAAAAAACCCTACTTTGGTGACACTTCCACCACACCTTTATGAAAACATCATTATAACATCAGTGTTAGACGCTGTTGTGTTTTATATGTAATGGTGGAAGCCTTAAGGTTCTGTCTATCAGTGATAGACTTAATGCTAACTATTGCAAACTTTTAAAATGTAACATAATAACACTGCTTAACGCTTCTTATTTCAAATAACATTAATTTATTGCTTACTTCGTTTAGGCATATATTTGTAATAGTTGAAAACTAACTCTTAAAAGGTACGTTAACCATAAGTTAAGTTATGGTTAAGTTAAGTTAACCATAATTACAAAATTGAAATGGTAAGAAATAACATAACATGTTGAATGTAAATTTTTCATTATATTTGCCTGCTTTCCATTAGTACCAAAAATGCATCGAATCTTATTATCATGATCTCATGTTTACTTACTTATTCATTAACATTTCAGGATTCAATCGCCGAAGAAGACGAGTCTACAACGTCGTCTGTCCCGCAGCGCCAGTAAGTTCGCATCAAACTTTCAAAATAACGGCCAGAATAACGCCCAACCAGTCAGTGTTCATACCCTATCTAACCCTGATGATATGAGCTCTAGCCTTCTACGAAGCGACTCCGACCACAGTCCAGCAGGCAACGTCAACCCTTCAGTAAACTTCTTCGGAAACTTCAAGGGTTTCTCCCTCACACCGATGGATAAGAACCAAACTGAAAACGAGGCGGAAGCCGCTGCCCTAGCTAAGGACAAAAACGTGAAAAACATAGCAGAAGCGATAAATAAGAGCGCGAAAATAACGCCAGTACATCGCAGTGGGAGCAACAGCCAAAATCTCAGTCAAAGTGTGAAGCCGGCCTTACGAACGGCTCCACCGCTCCCAATAGTCCCAACAACGGCTAAAACTAGTCCGAAAACGAGCCCATCCGTCAAAAGAACGAACAGCTCCGTCCAGAATAGAATTAAAGCGCTCATGAGCACAGAGAAAGCTGAGGAGATACCGCCAGTCGTGACCAGTCCAGCGCCTCGACCCGTCATCTCCAGTCCGATCTTAGAGGCATCTACGTGTACCGCTAAGGAATTGATCTCGCCCTTACAAGGTTCCAAGACATTAGGGCCTCTACGAGCGGCTCCTACTGCGCCCTCGACATCAGATTTACCGAAGAGACCTCTTAGCATGCACTCAGCGGGGAATGTACCCCAAAAACCACTCCCAGAAGAACCGAAGAAGGTCAAGGAAGGCATCTCCCTAAACAGAATCGCGTCATTCCTGAAACAGGATAAGCCGAAAGATAAAGAACGGAATCCGGTCGAACGGAGCCACTCGCTACCCAAAAACCCCAACCATCAGGTCAAAGTGCCGAAAGCCACCGACAAGGTCGCGCTGAGGAACTTGCAAATATCCAGCCCCATACTACAAAAACAGATCGACTTACCAGTGGGAACGGTTCCGGTGGTTTCTGATTCGGAAGATGTAGACGATTCGAAGGCATTCGTCAATCGCGCCCAGAGTATGAGAGCCCCGGCGAGCCAAAAACCTGCCATCCAAAGCTTCGGGTCTATGCGACAGGGGTCCGGGGCCCCGCGCCCGCTATCGGGGGTCGGCCGCCCCACAGCACCCCCACCCCCGCTACCCTCACAACCAACCGAGGAAACCATATACCAAAACCCTAAAGTCCTTAAATCAACGGACTACGTGGACTGCATCGAAGAAAAACCAGTCCCGCTAGCCCACATCGATGAGGAATCGGGCGATAATATCTACGCCATCATCGAGGAAAGCCCAGTAAAACAATCGAAGCCTCTACCCGGCGCTGCGCCAATCAAACCGGCACCTCGACCACCGACAGAAGAATATAAAACCCCGAAACCGATAAACGTTAACTCTGGTAGCACAGAAAGCGTGGGTTTACTGGGAGAAATAGTAAGTGAAATACAGAACAGAAACTTCGACTCGATTTATTCAGCTTCCACGCTCTCGAGGAAGAAAGAGCGGGAGAAGAAGAATCAAACCGCAGGGAGTGAGAGAGACAGCACGTACATGAACACAGAACACTATAAGACGCCGGAGAGCGTGTACAGCAACTCTGGCGCGAAATCGAGCGTTTCGACGACCAGCAGTGGGTACTTGCATCCGTCAGCTGTTAATGTGCCGACGTATCTAAAAAAGGAGGATGAAACGAAACAAGATGACAAGGCACCCCCGTCACCAACGTTGAAGGGGAACTCGAAAATCCCGACCTTCGCCCGCCAGGTCACTCCTCCCGGTCTCCGCACGACAACCACGTTCAAAAACGTACCCCAATCCCCCAAAACCGGGAAGAATGTAAATATATCCCCTAAGATCCTCCCGAACAGTCCAGACGTGGTTTCCAGCTGTGCGATAGCAGATACAAAGAACACGAAAGCACCGGACATCATAAACAACAACAAACCGACCGAACCCCCAAAAGTCGCGAGCAAACCGAGTGTAACCACTAAACAGAACGACAATCGACCACCGTTACGACCGGCGCCGACGATCGATAAGAAACCGGTCACAAAAACAACACCAGCGTTGAAACCGGTTAATTCTAGTTCAAACCTGAAGGTACAAGACAAGAATCCCCCGTTAAAAGTTAGCTCCAAAATAGACTCGAACGTGAAAGCGATAGCGGATAATCTGAACAAGAACCGACCGAAAATAGTCCCAAAACCCACTACGGTTACGAATAACGTACAAAAGACAGATGCGAACAAACCGACCGCAAAGTTAACAGCGAAACCGTCAAACGTAGCAAATTTGCAACAGAAATTCGAAAATAGAAGGTCGTTAGGTAAAGAAATTAGTGCGAAAAAATAGTTTTAAGGTTTATAAAGTTTGTGGATCGACGTTCTCGTGAGAAAGTCCCAACAGTGGGAGTGGGACTGTAAGTGTAAATCGACTGATTTAATGTATATTTTAAAGGATCGTGGTAGTATTAATAACGGCAGTGAGTGAGTTCTAAATATGGTCATGTTCGAAAATGTGAAGAGACATTTTTTTGTAATAGGTAATAATAAAGTTGCAAAAATTTGTAACATTGTATAGTATTACTGCATTGATTTCGTGGTGTTCTTGTTTTAAGACTGAAAAGGAAGTGTTACATAAAGGATTCTATTTTGGGACCCTTTCAAGTTTGAGGAATGGTAGAACCCTTTGTGGTGCGAAGCTGGAGATATCACTAAACACATCTATTTAAAGCGATAACATCAGTGTTAAACGCTGCTGTGTTCTGGATTTTTCCGAAGCCTTCCAACTTCTCCTCAAGTTAGCATCTGTGACCGACCTCAGGTAGGACTAATCTTATCTGAGGTTGATTACAGATGTCCATTAGCGGCAGTAGCCACTTACCGTAGATGGATTACGTGCTCGTCTGCTACTCCAATACTAAAAAAAGTCCAAAACTTGTCTTTTCACATTTTCCGACCTAACCATATTTTGTGACAAATTGTGATCGAAATAAAAAAAGTCTTATGTTAGTGAATTTTTTTTTTAAAATTCAAAATCAGACAACGAGACATCATCCAATAACGCTGTGGCAATTAGGACAGAGTAAATATTTAAAATGTTTCAGCTATATTTGTATACAAGACATTTCTAGTCGATTTTATTTATGGGCAGCCATTTTGTTGTGAACCGATTATTATATAGGTGTTTAAGAACGAAGGTATTATATGTCTAGATAGATAGAAATAAATGCTAAAAGTAATTGGGAATTCAGATTCTGTGAGATGAAACCCATAATTGGCATGATGACAGTATTAAAAAATCAAAGAATAAATGATTTAAGAAAACACAATATATTGAAAGGATTCTCAAAAATGACTGTTTAAAAAAAATCTTTAAGATTTATTATATTTTCAATTAAATAAAAGTATTAAAATCCTGCAGTCGGCCATCTTATCTGAAACGCTAATCGGGGCGCAAATGACGTCATTTTTGGATATGTCACTGAATTGCTTGAAATTTTGTGTGGGATGTTCTAACGTGACGTCACCAACGGACGCCATGACACTCGCGAGCGTTTTCGCGCTTAATTCAAAATGGCTATAAGCAAATGCTATTATTTTACGTTAATACTGAATTTATTACCGAAATAATACGATTTTTGCAATCGGTAGACATGTACCTACGTTATAGAAGAGATTTTCAAAATTTTTCATTATGACTATTGATCTCATTTGAATTGATCTTGTAATGTCAAAATATATGACACTTTTACCTACAAACTATATTTGTAAAGGCAGTGGTTAAAATGCAGCCGGGGTCCGATATTCGAATCCCAGGCACGCACCTCTGATTTATCAAAGTTATGTGCGTATTACAAATTAATTATCACTTGCTTAAACGGTGAAGTAGAACATCGTGAGGAAACCTGCATACTTCAGATTAAAAAAGATCTCAAAGATGTGTGAAGTCTGCCAATACGCACTTGGCCAGCGCGGTGGACTATGGTCTTAACCCTTCACACTGAGTGGACTCGTGCCCAGCAGTAGGACAGTGATGGGTTGATGACGACATATTTTGTTCATGTCTCTCTATAATCCTTCTCACTCTGAGAGGAGACCCGTGCCCAGTGGGACAATGAAGGGTTGACGATGACATATTTTTAGTGATTCAATTATTTTTATTCATTCTCTAAGAAATGGGCGCTATTTATTAACCTTTTCGTCAACTAACACATTGAACTATTTACTCGTATAATGTGTCATCAAGACATATAATATCTTTGTGTGTTAGCTAGCTTTGTGACTTACGAAGTTTGGGAAAATTCAGTCGATATCATTCTATAAATATGTTTAGAGATAGGTTAATGTGACAGTTATAATTACCGAAATAAATTTTATGTGTTACTAGCCAAATCTGATATTAGGGCTTATATACAGGGTGTATTTTTCAAATAGGCCTTCAGTGCCAAATCCGATACTCTAACGATTAGCGAAACATGCTGAAAGGAGTTACAAGGCCGATTTTGATAAAAACTAAAACTGCATCAGTCGTTTTTTAAAATATAATTTTCCTTAGCCGGGAATCGAACGAGTTCATTTAAAAAAAAAATACACCCTCTATATTATTCCACCATATGATAGTGTCGCTTATAAGGATCAAATTCTGGAAAGTAATGTTATGTGACAAATTATCTACAGTCAAGCGACGTGTGGTGCAGTGGCGGCCCTAGCTAAAATATTAGGTAGTGCAATCGCTCCCTAGGTACTAGCGGGATTTTTAGCTCGCACCCTATTATTACGTCATAGAATATGTATGTTGCAGTCAATTAGCTTAAGTAGCCGTTCAATTAACTGCCTAGCCTCTTTATTAAACAGTGACGTTCGGCTGTTTTAGGCGCCCTTCGTATGACGGCGCCGTCACCGCCCTAAGACCGCCCCTGTTCATACAAAATCATATTGCCTTTAAATATAAATATTTGCATTATATTTGTCAGATTAACAATTAGAATGATAACATGATATTGTAATATAATATAATCAATAATGTAATATATGGTTGATAAAAAAATATTTAGTAAAAATTTACAACGATTCAAATTATTTCAGAATTAATTACGACTGAATTTTATTTTGACTGATGAAAAATGTTTTAAAAGAAAAGCGCTAAAACGAATAACGCTGGATGTTTATTTTTTAGAGGAAATGTTTAATTTCTAAATGAAAATACGTGTTCATATTTTATACTGTGGCATTTTCAAGTGTAGCTATATTGTGTACCATATAAGTTAGTTATGAAGTAAGGTTTAGTATGATTTTTCTAGTAAGGCATACGAATATGAATAGATAATGTATGCTTGTGGTTAGTTTTAAGGGCTATGTAAATATACGATTTATATTTTTTTCTTAAAGTGCGAATATTATAATTGTCGATGCGCACTCTAATATGAGATGTTCAATCAATATCCAAGTTCTTGAGTGAGTGAGACGTATATAGGTAAAACGTAAGTGTGCGAATGAGACAAAACTAGTTTAGTGCGTTCGACAGTCAGTCATTTCCTTATAAGCACTTTGAATATAATTTCTGTCTTCGTAATAACTTTCAATCAATTAAATTTAGATTAATTGAATTGATTTGAATTAACCAATTCAAATGAATGTAATTAAAGTATTTCAATTTATTGAATTAATTTATTTGAAATTATTTTTATTCTCATATAACTATTGTAACGTGATAAACGTATAACTTTTGTGACGTCATATGCTATTTGCGATCGACATAGTTATAATATTCGCGTAACAACGATTGATTTCGATCAAAACGTCAAGTGTCTTAATCGTAATTTAAATAAATGTTAACTGTGTATTTTTATATAAACTAGCAAGATTTTGTGACTGTATGTTTGTTGGTAAGAGTGAATGTCGATATAATATGTATGCATATGTTACAAATAATATGTATATCTAAAATTGCGTGTGTTAAGGAAATAATTATATTGTAAATATTTTTTTCTTAATGGTTGATTTTTTTCTGCTTAGTTTTCTGCCTTATAGCTTTGGTGTCTCCTGTATTCTAGTATGAAGCGTTGACTTTTACCTTCACGTTTCAACGACTCAAATTCAAAGACACCCATATGTTAGGGCCCTTTGCAATAAAATAAAATAACTCTCAAGAGTAAAACATATTATGGATTCATAGTATTTATAGATCAAACAATATTATTTACTTAATACATGCAAACTGTAATAGTTCAGGCGTACGTAAGGTTGTATTGCTGTGTGTATTCAATTTTTCATGGTTTAAATCCATTGCTTTAAAAATAAGGACTAAAATCCAGTGTTTCCATTTACTATATATCACCTGATTCATTGGTTCATGTGTAGTAGATTCTTTGGATTCTAGCTGCAAAGATCAATGGATTTATGACTGTAAGTACATGTAGTGTTATCTGATTTATAGGTTGATCAATACTGATTTATAAAAATCACGAACAACCTTAGAATCCAATGATTGTACTATATATAAGTGGTTTGATCTATTAATTTCACTGGATTCTAGTACCTATAAATCAATGGATTATGGTTCTGTACAGTGTTTCCGAATATTGTTCGCGTCCGCGCCAAACTGCTAGTCCGCTCTGAAAATAGAAACGAGTCGCGTCGCCCACTGGGACATAGTTGCGTTAGTGTGCCCTTACATTGCTACGGAGTATATGCTTGTAGTTGTGTTCGTGCGCATTGGCTCGCTGACTACACCTGCGCGAATTAACTTCATAGAGGACTTGAAGTTTGGCGCGGACTATACCATATCTACAAATCAGTTTAGATGTGACATACATATATTTATGGAAGGCTGACTGGCACATAAAGCGTTCCAATTTAGCCTTCGACGTATGATTTTGCAGTCTTATTTGTACCAGCTTATCTGCAATAACTACTTTTCATCAGGTGAACTGTACGCAAGTTTTTGTACTATAAAAATCCTGAACTGGCGTCTTAAATTGAGATAATAGATAAGTTTTTAAGGAATGAGAAAAGAAGAGTCTTGAAGTATTAAGAAAGAAACAAAGACTTCTTTCTTTTCTTCTTAATATTTTAAGAAAGAACGAAGAAAGAAACATTGTTCTTTCTTTGTTTTTTATTTCAAAAATAGTATTAAGTGCAACCTACGTGCGCTACGTTATCGCCTATGCCGTAAGATATCCATAGATTGTTTTAGGGCCATCCAAAAATACGTAACAACTAAAAAGAAGCCCACATTATTGTTTAACTTTAAACCGACATACTTTTTCTTTTGACAAAATCATTAGTGAAAAAAGTCTGTGGACAAAATGGTGCCGTTATGTTTAAAACGCTGTTAGTTTCCAAATCGTGTTTAGTTAAAAAAAAATAATACGGCTATAGTCCGCGCCAAACTGCTAGTCCGCTCTGAAGTTGTCGCGAGCAGGTGTAGTTAAACAATTTGCTATGGCGACGCGATTCATTTCTATACTCAGAGCGGACTAGCAGTTTGACTCGGACTGTACTAATGGATATAATTAAAACTGATAGGTATTTTGAATTTTTTTTTGGGTGGCCCCTGTTTATCCATACTGGTGCTACAGCAATAAATACATCTTACATGTTTTCACAGTCTATGTAGCTTTGGAAATATTTTATGAATATTATGTAGGAGAGAAATATATACAAGTAGATTATTGGGCGTTTATTACATACAATAGTTTTTTAACTATAATAATAGTATATAAAATTCATAATAAGATTACAGAGAAAATATGAGAATATTCAGGGTAATTTCAAATATTGTTTCACATTTCGCGGGTAACATTATTCTTGTCTATGATAATTTACCATAGATACCATAGATAACTATAATAGTCATAGACAAAAATAATATTTCAATTAAATAATTGAATCACGTATTAAGATTCCTTTAAAATGTATATAAACGCTCAAAATTTATCGCATTGCAATAAATATTTATAATACGCAATAAATAGATATAGTTTATTTATATATCGCGTTAATTATTCGTTATTCGTCCAGAGATTGAAATATCACTGCCAGCTTGGTACAAACTTTGGTGCTGAGGGGATGTCGCGAATGTGCTGGCTGCGTCCTGCTCGATAGATGGCGCTATTTACACAAATGAAATCAAAACAAAATGGTTTATTTGTTAATAGGTACAGGTACAATAAGGTGGTTTACATATTACTGACAGTTCCATTATATCTAGTCATATTATTATGACATAAAAATATTCAATAAATTGATTATACGAAAGATAACAGAATAGAATTGAATTAAAACATAATATAAGTCTGTCTAATCTCAGTAAGCAGCAGTCCAAATGAATGTTACACGGTCATAATGTAATATGGTCTACATGTTATGTCACTTCTATTAACTATCACCAATCCGTCATGGAGAAGCAGTAGGAAATTTACATGTATCGCAAACTTTTTATTACAAAGCCTAAGAGTAATTCTCTTACATTGAATGTAATTCTCTCAGGATTTTATGCCGTGTCCGCAAACTTGACAAACCTCAACAAATTTTTACAAGACATACATGTGGATAGAGACATGGTTTGTGTGGGTTTGCAAGCACTTGTAGCCGATCCAATGGATTGTTATTTTTTTTTAACAAATCAAAGGGAATTTGCAGCAATCGCTTGCGACGTGGCCACACATTTGTTCGTTTGTAGTTTGTGCTAGATGTCAAGCGTGTCGTTAGAGCTTTTAAGTTAAATGTAAAAAAGGAATATGCAACCTTTTTCATTAAGAGTCAAATAATATTTATTGACAGTTCACTTTAAGTTCCATTTATAAACTCCACGACTACAACGGTTTCATTAAAATAATAAAATAGGTCATAAAATAATGAAATTAAAGGCATGACATAAAATAATTATCAAATATGTAAGAATTTAGATATTTTTTGAGTGTAAATAGTGACATGTAACGAGCAACTGTAGCCACTCTTTAAACTCTTGGGGAATGTGTTACAGGCAAACAAATCGTCTTATGTACATCGACAGTAGTATTGTGATATGTAATTAGTGACATACAGTGTTACAGTTAGTAGCTATATAAACGCTTAGATCCGTATATTGTAAGTGCGTTCAAAATTAATTTTAAGGTACATTGGAATAATGATTACTACTTAATCTGTGTGTGAGAATATTCAGTTAAATAATAGTAAAACGGTCATGGAATAAATGAAATGAAACCTTCAAGATTTCATTACGTGTTTCATTAGTTTATTTACTATAGATGCTTATTTACTATAAAGGTATATCGCCGATCGGAATATAGTTACTTTCAATTAAGCTTAAAATAAAATGAAAGATTCGACTGAATAAGGCATAAAGTGCGAGAGAGTAAGCAATAGTTATAAATCGTGTAATTTCGGTTACGTTCGGCTGTCATGACTTATCGATGTCACGCGCCATTTTGTAAACGATAACTTGTTTGATAAAAATGTAATCCAAAATGACGACATTTACGTTTACTTCTCGTTTTGTTTTCAATGTGTAAGCTAGAAGCATATACAAGTGCCAGACATGTGTGTAACCTATGCGCAAATCACATAAATACAACATAAATATGAACAAATTTAATAACGAAAATATATAATATTATGTATAAAAATGTATGTATTATAAACAATAAATTAATTCATATATATTAGCATCTAATAAAACATTAAACAAATTTGCCTTAATGAACCGTGAAATATAAATGTAATTATAATGGAGTTTTAATAATAAGTATTATGTCTATGGATTCAAGAATATTGCTGAGATATTTTTTGTATTTTTAAAATATTGTATTATACAATGATACCGTTGCTATTATTAATAACCTTAAAAAAAGTGAAATGTATACATTTCTAAAAGGGCGCTGTCATTATACATATACTTTTGCCACAATAATTAAAAGGAATAGCTTTTAGTAAAATATGTATAATTGTATGTATTAGTCAACTTGTCAATTATAACAAATCTATCTACCAATTGTGCATATTGAACATGTTCTTAGAACATGTACCGACTGTGTAATAATGCATATGCAACATGAACACATACGTCACCTTTATTTAGTATATTCTGATATTTCCCACAAATTTACTGTAATTTACGATTATAACATTTTTCAGAAAATATGATCTATTTTCAAAGTTTCACGCTTATTTTTATGTATATAACAAGTTAGTCAGCTGTAAAATGTTCGAGTTGTGATAATATAATTAACTACTAAAATATTTCTGGAAGTACATAAATATTTGTAACAAACACATAGGTACAACCAAAGAAATTGTATTTAGGACTGTGTCAGACATCGCTTAGACTCGTTAGAATAGTAAGTGTATTTGGATGGAAGAATGTATTTTAATATTGTAATTTTAATTACGTTTATCGAGAGACTGTGGGAAAATGTGTAATTGATTATTTTTGCTCTCAAGTCGAAGCAGTTGTGGCTTTCTTGTAAGATTGAGTTAGAGGAATATACTAGCTTGGTTTAATAAATGATTTATTATTTATCATTATAAGAAATAAAAGTGATTCACTAGAAAAAAATGTGTTTATTCTTAACACCCATTATAATAATAAGCAATATCATTTTTTTGTGTCTCCCAAAAATGGCATGATGACCTGATAAAATTCATTTTATAATTCCTACATCGTTTTTAAAAATATTATTTCGACAATAAATCAAATTTTACCGTACATTTTTCCACCTATTTTGAAATAAGCGCGAAAACGCATGCTTCGCCATTGCATAGTACATAATACATGATTCAAACATGTATTGGATAGTATAAATAACCTAATTATTTATATTGGATAACATAAATAATGAAGTCAATGACCCGTATTTACGTATTTACGACCATTATACGGTCTTTTGTGGGATCATTCACGTGTTATGAGACCAGTTAATAAATATTCTTTTTAACTGAAAACTGGTTAACTTGTCCAGTTTAGACTAACAAGTTAGAATATTCCATTAGTTGCTTCATCACAATTTGTAGAAATAGAGTTTTTAGTTTTTACATTTTTATATACGACTCACAATAGTAAATTATTATGATTAATACGGCTGAATGACTGACATTACATGTGCCAAAAGCCATGAGTGTCAAATTAAAAAACAAATCCACCATAGACAAAATAACAAGCGCGCCTTCATATTTTGCGCTGTTTTCTTTTCAGTTTTGTGACGATTGAGAATTAGCGATTAATTTCAGTAAATATCTCGTAAAATGTAAGTTTAAATTTTGAATAACTCTAATTATTTAGTTTATCACGTGTATGTTGTAATAATTGGGCTATGTTTTCTTCAGGGCAACCACATCTAAGCCACGTTCGGAGATGACTCTCGAGGAGTTATCCAAAATTGAAGAGGAGGAATTCAGTACAGGACCGCTTTCAGTGCTCACGCAGTCCGTGAAGAACAATACACAAGTGTTAATAAACTGCAGAAACAACAAGAAGTTGCTCGGTCGCGTAAAGGCGTTCGACCGGCATTGTAACATGGTTCTAGAAAATGTAAAAGAAATGTGGACGGAAGTCCCAAGAACGGGAAAGGGGAAGAAGGTAATATTTGGAATTGAAGTTTCTTCCATTTGAATCGTTTATTAGTTAATAATAAATATGCGACATAACCTCTTTGCAACTTGTCAACATAGTAGTCAAAATTGCATGCATTAGTGTTTTTTTTTTAATGATTTTACCTGACGTGATGTGGTCTCTGTTACCCATAAACATCAGTAACTAGCTCCAGCTCCAGCTGTGAGAACTTATTGTAATGTCTCATAATCTGAACTTCGCTTCACATTGAATTGAATTGGAAATCTTCATATAAATGTTTTCCCTACATTCTCAAATCAAAACACAGTAAGGTTAGTTTTATTATTGTCTTTGAATCTCCTTTATATCAAGTTTATTTTCTTTACACTTTGTTTTAGTTTATTGTATTTGCAATTTGCATTGCATTTCATAATTTACTAAAATCATAAATCTGATTGTAGCAATATACAACTGCAATTAAATAGCATTAGTGATTCATGATCTTTATTAATAATCATCTATCAATTTTCACCTACCAAAATATCAAAATTTGACTTTGATGAATATGAAAAAATTATGACCTGTCGATGTTTAGTTGGTAAAACATTGGATAGATTTAATATTGATTATGGGAAATAGTACCACAACATAAATCTTCTCAAGTCCATGTAATTTGGATTGTAGTATCATGGGTATGTCCCATCCTAGAGTAATAGTAAATTTCTGATATTCCTGCCGATGCACATTTGAACAATGATGAACACAAGTTGTGTAACAGTTACTCTGTTGTTATTATTGATGCCACTAAAGTCTAACTAAATGAGAGAGTGTAATGATGTAGCAGGCTTACAAGGCATGTTGTCATGATGTCTTTATTATTACTGTCACTCATATGAAACTTAACCTAACATATTTGTATGAGTCTTATGCACACTACGGAAAAGTTTTATTCGAGTAGGATTTTACAAAATCTATATTTTTTCAGGGTAAAGCAGTGAACAAAGACAAATTCATATCAAAGATGTTCCTCCGTGGCGATTCAGTGATCTTAGTGTTAAGGAACCCACTGGCCACTGCTGCCGGGAAGTGATTTAATAGTAATAAGCATTCTGTAACAGACTGGTGTTTGTATAAGTAATATTTTCTAGCATTTCTGGCACTTTTGTACTGTCATAAACTCATAAGTTTGTCTCTTTGATTCTTAATTAATGTGTTGTGTTAAGAGAAAGCTCTGCTTTAAAAAGATACATTGTAAACCAAAATAAAAGCTTATAAAGAACATTTGGAATATTTTACTGTAGAAATATAAATGTATCAGAAAGAATTTGTAATACAAATATCTCAGCAAGTATAATCTTCCTCTCCAAATAATGTATCTTTAGTACCTACATAAATAAAAATAAATTAATTCATTCCTATTATTCTTTTTTTTATTAACATTGGAGTACTAAACACTCCTGCATTGCACCATTTTCACAATCTAAATACGTTTTTTTTTACATATTTTTCAAAAATATTTATCATATCAGAAAAAGCGCTGTTTTTGGGCGTGTTTTTCTCTCTCTTGGTACACGAACATCACCAATTTCATGAATTTAAGGACTTTCGATGGATCTTTTTGAATACGTACTGGTAAGAGTTGATACCGTTTTTGTCTACTCTCAATGGAATACAATTTAAAGTTTCCACCAAAATGGAATACGTAGTAAGGTCATGATGATATTTTGGTTTGAATATAGGTTATTATAGTCTGGGTTGAATCATGTAGTATTGCTCTATGGTTTTAATGTTGCCAAGTATACAGTAGCTATTTCAGCTATTTGATTTTCGAAAATATATGACATATGTAATTAAAAAAATAGTAAACACTAAAACTACACGTTAAAGAATGCGATAAAAGGATGGAGTTAAAGAGCATAGTAACGGAGTTACCTGTTAACGTTCGAAGTTCCTTGCTACCCTATAGGTATGTATTTCTTTGAAGCAATAAATCTACATTGTTCTATATACTCGCTTATTATTATTATAAAAGGTTATTGCTTAATAAAAATAATTTTGGAACCGAGCAACTTGATCCCTAGGTTTAATTTGAGAAGCATTTATAAAAATAATATCGAGAAGGGCATTATTTAAAAAAAAAATGTAGGCACTCTATGGTTAAGAAACTGGTAACATTATGTTCGGGGAATTCCAATTCCTTTGAAATACTTATTAATATCTCGAGTATTCTCGAGGTAGAGTTGCAGATTCAGATTGCAAAATTTGTTTATTCAATTCAAGAAAAATACTTTGTTCTGTCGTATATAACACTATATAGTATCATTATATATAACAATTGAAGACCGAACAGTACTTATGGTTAGTTTACTTTCGATTCAATGGCCGTTTATTTCCACAAATAATATCGCCATTACTCATCAGCTTTAAAAGGAATTATTGGTAAATACATTAATTATTAAAATGACTAACGCTTGTTTGTTGTACTTTGTTTATAAAAACTTTCAATCTGAAGTAAGTATTGAAAAGTGATTAACAACTTTTTAACGTAATGATACTTAATGATATCATTTTTATCTAAATTACCTACTAATTGTTATGTTTGTCTTCGTTATTTGTATAATAAATTTCACTAAAAAACATTAAAGTCAGTTAAAGTTAGTGAAGTGACGCCAAGGAAAACGTAAGTACCATTTTTAAATTTAAAGTTCTCTTTGCTTTCCTGTAAATAAAGTTATCAAAAATGATTCAAAAAAACGAATGTTACTATGTAATTGCAATAGCAATTTCTGTCTCTTCACAGTTGGTTTTTACTTTGTAACGAACGAAAATACAGTCAATAAAGACGTAGTAAATGCAGTCCACCTGGGAGTAAGTGGCTAGTACCGCCCATGGAGATTTGTAATCAACCTTGGATTAGATTTCTTTCTGAGTGTGGCTACCGATGCATAACCCACTAAAGACTAAATTGGAACACTTAATCACTATTATCTGGGTTGCATCTGGAGTGGTACCCCAAAGATTACTAGGACAAACTCAAATTTACCTGATTGTAAGTGGCTACTTCACCCATGGATAGGTAATCAATCTCAGATAGGATTATAATACTATGTGAGGTGCAAGTCAGGAATAGGGCTCAGTTTAATAAATCCATTATGCAAGTGTCCCTTAACTGTTCTCACAATGAAAATGATCAATGAGTTAGTGTAAACATCAAAGTCTTGAAATATAATAACACAGAAAATTTGTTGGATTAATGAATTAGCAACCATAAATAATAATATAAAGTTCCAAAGAAAATAAAATTTATAGAAATTAAACATATGCATTAATTTAGTATTGTTTGCTTACATGTTTGGCCAATATTGCCAATCTGATTCCAATATTATTATTGATTTAATTGACATTACTATATTACTGTAATAATATCAATACAGCACAAATAATCATTGCTAATTCTACAAAATATTGTCTTTATCCGTACACTATTTTCGCATTGATATTATTGTTTATTTGCCAAACATTATGTAACATAGGATCAGAGCCATCTTAAAGAATAAAGCCTTACAGACATAAAAATTCGGGATCCTTGGAAAGTAATAATTTAAGAAAACAAAAAGCTAACCACATTATAGGTATAAACTAAAAAGTTAATAAGAGGGAAAATGAACTATGCCCCAGTATTTAAATTTAAATACTTTGACTATAATATGAGTACATATGTGTCATGTAAGTTATTTGTAATATAATATATTGGTCGAGTGCTGAGTGTTGAGCTTGGAGGTGCTAGAAGGAATAGGATAGGAGTGTAAGTTTTAATGTGATATTGTGTAACTAAGTTTTCTTTGCTTTAAATTTTATTCAAGTATACAGGACATATTTTAACTATTCTTTTAGTATAAATAAAGAAGATTTTGAAGGTGGTAGAACCCTTTGTGGTTCGACTCTGGCGGCACCACCGCCACACCTATTCCTGGCTTATAACAGCAGTGTTAAGTATTGCTGTGTTCTGGTTTGAAGGGTGTGGTAAGGGAGAAAGTGTGGTAGGGGCGCAGCCTTGGCTGATCTCCGATACAAATATCTAATCCTATCTGAAGTCGATTATGCTCATCTGCTACTCCATATTATAAAAAAAAAGAATTTTCTACATAAACTAAATTGCAGAAAGTTCAGAGATTTGAGCCAAGTATCTAAATCTCAGATGTCCAGATTGAGAGATCAAGGTTCAAACTATTGGGCTATTACTTCTGATCACTTTTTAGAAGTAGTAAGTGGTGATGGTAAGTGGCCACTGCAACCCATGGAACTCTGTAATCAACTGTAGATAACACTTGATTCCTACCTGAGATTGGCTACAGATGTATTGCTACCCCTGAAGTGAAATGCCTCAGATTAGTATGTCTCCCTTACCACAAATTTCAAACTAGAACACAGCAGCACGACAACGGGTGTGGCGGAGCAGTCACTATACTGGTTTGATGTGCAGAGGGTCCCAGGTTCAATCCCTGGCCAGACAGATATTTAAATGAAGAATTTAGATTTCTGGTGTGGGTGGTGTATTTGTCTATGGATGTGTCCATGGCATCCACAATACAGGGAATCCCAGTGTGGGGCTGTGAGTGAAGAAAGTATCTTAACTACATTTGAGCAGAAATAGGTTACTTAACAAACTTAACAAAAAACAAACGAATAAACACACACACACACAGACACACACACATATACACACACATATACACACACACATACACACACACATACACACACACACACACACACACACACACACACACACACACACACACCTATTTCTGCCAATTAACAGCAGCGTTAAACGTTCCTGTATTGTGGTTTGAAGAGTGTAGTATGGGAGACATACTTTTTCTAGGCATTCCAGCTTAGTCCTCGGAGGGAACTCCCGGTAGGAATCTTATCTAGGATTGATAAAAGATGTCCATTAGCGGGTGTCACCACTTACCTTTAAGTGAACTGCGTGCTCGTCGGCTACTCTAATAATATAAAATAAAATTAGTTTTTATTTACAGCTAGCAGTATGGCTCCTGCGTTTAGTAAGGAAGCCATTCTGGTAGGTGATGTGGACCACTTCTGCCTCGTGTGTGAGAACTACATGAGAAGTGAACATGAAGTTACTGCACACATCACAAAGTCAGGACATAGAACCAATTTGGAGGACACCAATTATGTGGAACAATACAGGGTTGATCGCATCAGAAAGGTGACTTGACTACTTTAATAGTATCATATGGTATAATAGTATAATTTTAGTAACAATCATCATCATCATCATCAACAACCTATTACTGTCCCACTGCTGGGCACGGGTCTCCTCTCATAATGAAAAGGATTAGGGCATAAACTAATGCGCTGGCCAAGTGTGTATTGGTATACTTAAAATACCTTTGAGATTTTTTTTATAAATCTCTCAGGTATGCAGGTTTCCTCAAGACGTTTTTCTTCACCATTTAGCAAGTGATAATTAATTTCTAATACGCACATAACTTTGAAAAATCAGAGGTCTGGGATTTGAATCTAGAACCGGACCCCTAGATCGAGAGGTCGAGTTTGTTAACCACGAAGCTATCACTGCCTAACAATAGGAAGTATCTATTTCTGTATATATTTATACCTACATTTATTTTCACGCTGTTTTTTTAGTATTCTATGTTATCGCCGTGTAGCGATGTTATATCGTGAGATGTGTGTTATATCATGAGATACAGCCCTGTGACAGACAGACAGAACGGGGGCTCAGTGATAGTATCGCCGTATTGGGACCACAGTCTTACGATACTATAACAATATAAATAATAATTTAAAAAAACTAAAAAAACACGTTTTACTCTGAATTGAATTATTATATAAGTAACTTAAATTTTATTATAATTGTCATTAACAATTAATTATTAACATATTTTAGTTTTTAGTTCGATAAGGAATCTAATAAGGATAATTTCCCATTGGAAATTGTTATCAAATTAGCAGTGATAGCCTAGTGGTTAAGAACCTCGGCCTCTCGATCGAGGGGTCCGAGGTTCAAATCCCAGGCACCACTGATTTTTCAAAGTTATGTGCGTATTACAAATTAATTATCACTTGCTAAACGGTGAAGGAAAACATCGTGAGGAAACCTGCATACCTGAGAGATTTATGAAAAAAACATCTCAAAGGTATGTGAAGTCTACCAATACGCACTTGGCCAGCGCGGTGGACTATGGCCTAATCCTTCTCAATACGAGAGGAGACCTGTGCCCAGCAGTGGGACAGTAATGGGTTGATGATGATGATGATGATGTTCTCAAATTATTGCATTGTCATCGGTACTTGATACGTGTGTAGTTTCAAATTAATCAGGGTTGTTGAAACTGGTGAAAATTGAGCTCAAAGATTCCGTTACATACATACATACATCGATACAACCCAAGTTAATAAAGACGTGGTAAAAATAATAACTTTAAATTGTTTTCAGATCAAAAAATGGTACTTTTGCGAGTTCTGCAATATTTTGCTCTCGACCCTAACGAAAGTAAGCTTACACGTGAAGGAACCGAAACACAATGAAATTAAAACGTCGAAAATAATTGAAAGAAGGGACGGGTATGTGGTTCTTTTGGAAAATATTGCGATAAATGAAGATTCTTGGCACGGCCTTAGTGTCAACAACTGCGCTGTTTCCTGCGCGCTTTGTAATGAAGAATTTGATGATAAAGACGATCACAAGAATGAAACGAAACATATAATTAACTTGATTAAAAGTACAGTCAGTTATATTGATAACAATGTTTATCGCAAGGTAAGTGCAGTAAATGTAGTAGGTATAGTGATATATTATACTAAATATATTGTTATAATTAAAATTATAATAGTAGTTTTTAGATGACACGTATATTTGTAAGACGCTCAGTAGCAGAATAAGCGACTATGTAACAAAAATGTGTCACAACTAACAATTACCTTATTCACAAATAAACTGATTTGATTTGATTGTTATCCAAAAATTGTAAAAATAACAAAATCGCAATTATTTTTGAAACGCGACACAAAAATATTTTTTTAGGTGTACAATTTATTTATTTGTAGAGCTAATAAGCATTTTTTTTTGTTTTCATAGACAGATGATGGTACCTTCCACTGCCTGACTTGCAACGTGGTTGTAGCAGAGATAACAACTCACCTTGATGAGGCAAAACATAAAGAACTCTTAGAAAAGTGTAAACTAATGCTATCTAAGAGAAATGCTAACAACAATAAAGATAACAACGAAAAGAAAGATGGTAACGAAAAGAAAGATGGTAACGAAAAGAAAGATGGCAACGAAAAGAAAAATGGCAACGAAAAGAAAAATAGTAACGAAAAAAAAGATGGGAACGGAAAAAAAGATAGTAACGGCAAGAAAGATGGTAACGGAAAGAAAGATGGTAATGAAAACAAAGATGATAACGAAAAGAAAAATGCTAATAAGTTTGAAACTGTGTATCGTTCGGACAATGTTAAAGCTACTGACAGCCCACGTAAAATAACCAAGGAAAATATTAAAACATCCAATGAAGAGAAAACAGAATCGGACGCAGCATTCGATCAACATATTCGCCAAGCCTTAGGAGCAAAGGACTACATTTATTGTAATGATGAAGGCAAAAAGTTTTGCATTCTTTGCGATTGGCAACCTGGATTCATCGGAAATTAGAAGCCATCTTAACGGAGAACACCATAAAACTATTCTGAGAATGCATCAGAAACGCGGAAAAGAATTAAACTCACCGACAACGGAAGTTATAACTGATAACAAAGATACCTCTGACATACTAGACTCAATTGAAAAATTCCAGAAGAATAATATTAACATCAATTTCGAGGCACACACAGCTGTTTGTAAGACGTGTTCAAAGAATCTAGAATTCGATTCTGAGGCAATAGAAAATCACATTCGGGAACACAAAAAACCGGCGCAAAAGAAAGTATCTGAAACCACGCCAAATTTATTCAAAAAAGATGAACACAGTAAACCAAAGGATAGCGGAACGTTATTCACTGCGCCAGTGTTCAAGAATCGTCCCATAAATGATAAAGAGAGTGTGGAATTAGAACTAAAGAAACAAAAAGACTTAAATGAAGCGATACAGAAATTGGCAGAAGAACATGAATTAACTCACGATTCTAATAACAAAAAAGTGCATTGCCCAAAATGCAACAAGGACATTCCATACTCAATTAAAAACATCAATGAACATGTTTTCGCAATATCCCACATAAATAATGATCAATCATCTAGTAGTAAGAAAAAATCTAAAGGCAATGAAATAGTGAAGCAGAATAATCCAAGAAAATGTGAATTGAAAAAAGTGCTCTTGCGTTCGTTTTTAGAGATTGCTACCGTCGCTGCAAATGACAACGTTCAAGATATAATATTGAATGAAAAATATTGCATTTCCTTTAACAGTTTCATGTTCATAGGTAACCTTGGCTTTAACTGCGTTAGATGCCTGGTGTGTTTAGTAAATCTGTACCCTGCGGATTTTCCAACACATTTTGGAGAGGAAAAGCACGAAAGAGCACTAAACGACGCATTTCTGATTATTCATTCAGACGGGGAATTTATAAGAGAGGTAAGAGTTAACCTCGTAGTGTCTAGAATAGGAATTGGTGCATTTGGAATACGTGTATTTCAGTTAGACGTTTGTTTTTCACGCACATAATAGTTTGTTTTTCGACCTAACAAAATTAACTCCAAAATTACATCTTATGTTATTAGACAATAAAAATAATAAATTTTAACATTATTATTTGAGTTTCGCAGTCTTATATATAAAAGTCTCGTGTCACAATGTTAGTTACCGTACTCCTCCGAAACGCCTTTACCGATTTTCACCAAATTTAATATGCATATTCAATAGGTCTGAGAATCTGCTACTATGTATTTTTCATACCCCTCAGTGATAAGAGTTGTTCACCCTGTTTTTTTATTTATATGGCGACACAACGTTTGCCGGTGCTAGTGATATGTAATATGTGGTATATAATCCTTACATTTTCCAATTCTTGGGTATATTTGACCTTAACCCTTTTGTCTTTTTTAGGTTTCACCAGAAGCATACCACTGCGGTTATTGTAACACTTTTGAAACATCCTGGGACAAAATGGAAGATCATTTGAAATTGATGTCTCATAAAGAGAGCAAAAATTCCGCTCAGTGGCGCTTTTTACAACATATGTCGGTGTTGGAGCGGGAACGTGTGCAACGGGAATTTCAAAATGATTTCATGCACAGAATAAGACACTTTAATCATATGTTTTTCAAATGAATCAACAGATCTCTCATTATATAATAGCATAGTTTTTTCACAGCTTACCTGATCAGCTATTTTCTTAAATATATATTAGTATAGTCCGCGCCAAACTGCTAGTCCGCTCTGAAATTGTTGCGAGTAGGTGTAGTCATACAATTTGCTATGGCGTCGCGATTCATTTCTATATTCAGAGCGGACTAGCAGTTTTCCGCGAACTATATGAGTATATTGTACTAATCCCGATGGAATAACGGCAGTTTATTCGTTCTACGTTTTGCCAACATAGATGTCTTCTAAGTATAATTATAACCAATGAAGGCAGACGAAGCCGTGAGCTAAGTATTCTATAATCTGATTCATAATTAGGTGTCCAAACAGTAAACAAACAAATGTCACTGTCAAAATTAACAAGAAACAAAAACTTTAACAAAAAACGAAACCTTTACAATTATTCACAATTTAACAAACGCGCTATGAAGACGATAATACATTCGAGTTCGATTACAATCACGAAAATGAATAACATCAGCTACGAAATTTAAAAATGAAGGCACAAGAAATGTTTAGGGTTCCGATTGTGTTACCATTATCACATTTTAATTTTCTATCATAAACCTTGTTTTTTATTATTATTACTGTATGGAACGAAATAGAGGTAATGTAAATATTAGAAAATGTGAATTGATTTACTTTATTTAGATTATTATTTTATTCTTGTTGTATTAATTTAATATTGCCAAAAAGAAGAAACTACCATTTACAACACGTACGTAAAACACGTTTAAAACACGTATTTTCTTAATAGGTCAACACCTTTGTTTACATTTTGGACACCTAATTATGAATCAGACTATACGTAAAATTTATTCACATAGAAGTCAAATATTAATAATAACTATCTTCACAATTTGATCTGATCTAGTTGTCAGTCTGTCTGAATATTAAAATATTTCTTATATTAATATTATTAGAAGATACTTAAAAATATTTTATGAAGAAATATATTGACAATTTTTAAATTAAAAACAGGGTGAAATTAAGCCTGTAATTTTATACTTACTGTTTTACCTCTGCGTTGATGTTGCCCCAACTATAATAATCGTAATAAGTGGCTGGCTGGCAATGATGATAAATTATAATTAAAACTTTTTATTTCTTATCATTTCCTTTCTTTGATTTTTATTGTTTATTTCCTGTTATTCTTGTGTAATCTTAAGGTTCTTAGAGCTCTCTTTTAGTTTTTCGTGCTATTTAGCAACATTTTTTGGTAATTTTGTTTTTTTTTTCATAACTGTTTATTTTTAAGAAATTTGAAGACCCGTACATCGGTTTCATTAATTATTATTTTAAATTAGTTGCGGAATACATATTTAGGTAATATTTTCGGCTATTTCTATTATAAGTAAAGTTATGATAATAAATATATTGAACCGTATTTTTGTTTTATTATTTCACAGATGACTAATCACATTTTGAAAGTTTGTGTGACAAACGAATTTTTCACTAGCTTTTTATCGTCTCGCTATGTGAGCTCGCTAAATGCATGGAGAAAAGTGTAGCGGCGTATCTGTGACTGACCTCAGGTAGGAATCTATTCGGACTTACTTTTACTTTTAGTCTGTCATGATTCCTTCCTAGAATTTGACGATACTATTCCCCTGAAGGCCCATTTGCCAAATTTGGCCAAAAATTCACCCTATACGAGTATGTGTTCATAATCGTTTATTTCATACAAACTTCACACACGTCTTACATATAAAATTCCACCCATACATGGTTCAAATATTTCATACGTGTTAATGAATGTTATTACTAATAGATGGTGCTCTTTCGCTTCAAATGAGCGAAGAACAAAGGTTACAAACTTACAACAAGCGAACAACCTGGTTAAATACGTTATTCACCGACAAAAAAACAGATGTCGCTACATTACCTCGTAACTCGTCGTATTATCGTTCGATAGCCTCGACGTAAACAAACCGACGATTCGCCCTGGCATATAGCTGTACACAACATAATTTGTTTACGCGCCATCGCATATTCGCATTGTAGTATTTTTACCCGGGCCGATTACACGTTTCGTTGTTTTGGCGTGAACTAATGTCGCGAAGGTTTTAACGAAGAAGTGAACTGTGAACTAAAAGCAAAATCGATTAACTTTAACATTTTAAATTTAGAACAATTTGCTTTTGCTTATTGTGCTTGAAATAGTGCATTTAAGTTGTGTGAGGTAAAGCAATAACGCTTTATACGTTTTTCAAATACTATTTGGATACTATTAACTGGTAAGTAAAATACTTATTTGAGAAAATGATAAAGCGTTCTGTAAGGTAATTTTTTTTGTTCCTTATTTTATTAAATCGCTGAAAACGTTTTAAAAACAGTAAGCTTAATAGATAGTATGTTGTTAATATAAAATATGTTTGTTTATTTATGAAGGGTAATAAATAAGGGTTTTCTTAATAATAGATTTAATATTTTTGTCACAAGTTTCATACGGTGTAATCTATAGTTTTAGACATAAAATAATTCTATAAAGAAAAAGAATAGTCTACCCGCGTGGTGGAGCGGTCACCATACCAATCTGACATGCAATGGCTTCCGGGTTCGATCCCGGGCCATAAAGATATTATAATTACTATATCTCTTTGTGTATGTCCATGGCATCCACGATACAGGAAAAATCCTATTGCGATGCTAAAGCGTTTTTTATTATTATTTATTTATATTATATACAAATGATTTACGTTAAGAAACAGAAAATACTATATTGGGAAATATACATTTACAGCATAGTCCATAATACATTTACATCTATAATTATTTTAGATAAACATATATTTTTCCAGGTGGCTTTTGAGGTAATAAAACTTAATAAAAGCAGTAATACAACCGTATTTCCTTTCCTGATTCTGAACCACAAGGGTTGAAATTATAGGGTGAAGGATAACAGGAAGTGACGCATAAAAGACTTTATTTTGCCGAGTAGCAAGCTTGTCAAGCTCACATTACGTCTTATTTAAATGGAAAATAAATATAATGCAGAAAATCTAGATAGGTCGTTATCATTATTGTCCTACTGCTGGTTACCGCGATGTCCATGGGCGGTAGTAGCCACTTACCATCAGGTGGACTGCATGTTCGTCTGCTACTCCTATATTATAAAAAAAATATATGTTAAGGTGGTAGAACCCTTTCTGGTTCGATTCCGAAGCCACCACCGCCACGCCTATGCCTAATAACGGATGCCCGCTACGCTACGCTACGCTTTAAAAGGTATGATGAGGTAAACATACTTATCCGAGGCCTTCCAGCCTGGTCCTCAGGGGTAGCGGCGCATCTGTGGCCGACCTCAGGTAGAAATCTAATCTTATCTGGTTGATTACAGATTAAAACCGGTTCCTAGTACTTACCTAGCCCATACCTTTCTAATTCACAGATCTTTATACTGTCATATGGAAGTAGGAAGTGATCATACGTACTAAGAGCACATATGCGTTGAAATCGAAGGTATCGATGCTACTAGTAAGGCGATCGCCTTCAAATAAGGTCGCTATGTGTAGGGTCGCCAAACGTACTAACTAATACGAATGTAAGTTCGTTTGTTTGATCCACACGCTATACTATTTAACCGATTGTCTTGTTATTTTGTACACACGTCAAGGGTTCAGAAAACGGCATATGGTACATTTTATACCGAAAAGTACCCTTCCGGAGGGAATTTATTGCAGATATCCACGGGTGGCAGGAGCCATTTACATAGTGAACTGTATGCTCACCTGCTCATGGCAGTCTTATGGGATACCGGAGCCCTTCGGCTTATTAGAATATGGGGCCTCGTAGAAAAGTAATCATTAAAAAATTAAAATATACTAACCAGACTTACAATTTTGAAACTAAAATGTCAGTCGATTTTTTATATTTAGTTGCGATAATATCAAAAATTGCACTAAACATTACCTACGTCTCTTTCTTCTTCATCTTTTATTTTCTATTTTTCTTTTGATAATACTCTCGTAAAGAAGGCCCTGGGCAGGGACCTCGCAGGCCCTTATTGTAAAGAAGTAACGGGTGCCCTGCCCCCATGGCTACAGCTATGCTCAATGCAATTAATCGAACCATCAAAATGTCGATTAAAATAGTTACCGCTTTTGGCTGGAAAAAAACGGTTTAGCCCGACTGGCCATTGTTCAATTGTTCGTGTACTGTGACCAAGCGTTCGTTACTGCCACAGATTAGTAAAGATTACTCACTCCTAATAAGAAAATGTACCCAGTTTTGAGAATTGAAATAGTTGCTTAAAAAAGTTTTGCCACGTCTCCGTGCTAAAATGTTCCTAAAATATTTGAAATAATTATTTATTTATTATGAAAATTACGCAGTATTAGTTATTTATTTGTAATTTTTCTCTAAAAATGTTTTTATTTGTCAAGAATTCAAAAAAAGAATTTACTAATAAGCCGTTTGTGGCTTCATTCAATTTCAAGGCGGCGAAGTATCTTTACTAATCTATGGTTACTGCGAACACAATTACTGTTTTTTAACTAACAAAAAACGGAACTAGCCTATGTGATGTATTCCTGGCAAATCAGCCATTTACCACGCTTTTATTAACTTGACCTGTATGTATGTATGTAACAGAATCTTTGAAATCGATTTTTACCCACTTTGAACGGTCCGAGTATTATAAAATTTTAAACAATTATGTAGAGAACCAATGACAATACACGATTTAAAAAAATTATTCCATTCACCTCGTCAGGATCGTCAGGAAACAGGATTAACGTTTTTCCTTGTGCGATTTTAGCGTAGTTTTTAGTTTTAAAACTATAATCATTCATCATCATCATCAACAACCCATTACTGTCCCACTGCTAGGCACGGGTCTCCTCTCAGAATGGGAAGGATTAGGCCATAGTCCACCGCGCTGGCCAAGTGCGTGTTGGTAGACTTCACATACCTTTGAGATTTTTTTTTATATCTTTCAGGTATGCAGGTTTCCTTACGATGTTTTCCTTCACTGTTTAGCAAGTGATAATTTTTAATACGCACATAACTTTGAAAAATCAGAGGTGCGTGCCTGGGATTTGAACCTCGGACCCCTCGATCGAGAGGCTAAGCTTCTTAACCACTAGGCTATCACCGCTATTGACTACACTATAATCATTATTTATATAATATAGGAGTAGCACACGAGTATGCAGTCCACAGTAAGGTACTGCTGCTCATGGACATCAACGCCAGTACGATTAGAATCCTACTTTAGGTCGATTACAGATGCGTCGCTACCCCTGAGGACTAAGCTGGAATACCTCGGAAAATATGTCTCCCTTACAGCATCCTTTAAACGCGAACAAAAAAGGAATTTAGGTGCAAAAGGTTTCATACAAAAAATAATTCACTTTTCGTGTCTTTCTGTTAATAGTTTTAGCTTTACTTAACTAGCAAGGAAATAAAATCGAAAATGACATTTTGCTGAAAAACGCAAATTATGGAGTGTCTTTCGTCGCTATTTCATACTTTCCAACTTTTGAAACTTGTTACTTAAAAGTAAAACCGTCGAAAACATTCCTGTAAACTTTGCAGGATTATTTCTTGAGGGTCTAAAAATCAATCATGAATGAAAGTTTTATCTTATGCTGAACAAAGAAGTGCATTGTCAGAGGACGGTCAGGAGGAGGAGGAATTTCCATTAGTCTTCTATTAGAATACTATTTTCATTTTCCATAAGATTACATATTGTTGTATACTTTTAATTCTCATCTAATTTTAAGAAATTACATTGTTATTATATTTTCGTTCATATTTCGTATAATTTTTTAATTTAAAAAATTATACGAAATATGATTATTTATATTTCGTATTATTTTTTAAATTATACGAAATATGAATTCGATTCTTAAAATATATGTAGCATAGCAACCCCGGAAGCCCCTTTTAGTCGCCTCTTACGACAGGCAGGGGATACCGTAGCCCTATTCTGGTCCCGGAACTACAGGGACAAGGTACTTCATACCTACAAAATAATATCTTATGGTGACCCTAAATTCGGGGTGCTGTAATGCTTCAATTGTTTCCACGTACCCACGTATTGTTGATGTTCACTGGTGTGACGGTACGATGCAATGCATGCATGCAACTCCAGTTGTTACGATAAAATAAAGCGATCGGAACATAGATCCTGTCTCGCATCGTTTAATAAGTAACTGTACTTTAACATTTAACTGTACATATTTATGGGTACATTGTAATGTTAGATGTTAGGAGTCTATGTGTCTTATACTACAACATATGTGTGCATATTTAAATAAATAATCAACGCAAATAACTGCTTCATAATACATCTATGTTCATAAGTATTTTTTATGAGATTTAAATATCTGAAGGTGTTTCGACTCCAGCGGCACCTTCGCTACACCTTTTTCTACTTAATAACAGCAGTATTAAGCACTGTTATGTTGTGGTTTAGTTTGTTTTGTAAGCGAGATATACCTTTCCGAGGCATTCCAGCTTAGTCCTCAGGGGTAGCGATGCATCTGTGGCCGACCTTAGGTAGGAATATCTAATTCTATCTGAGGTTGATTATAGATGTCCATAGGCTGGCGCTGGTACCACAAGAGTTGAACCTTAAAGAATTTGACCATGAAAGGCAAAAAATACAGGCCTTTATTTATACTCTGTCGTATCATACTCTATTATCTGTGGAACATTCGCGCGTAAACAAGAACTTCCGGAAAAACTAGTCAATAACCGGCCCTGCATTATTTATATATCGTTATCGATAATTGTCTTCTGTGAACGGATATGGCTGTATATGATTCGGTATTGTTGTTAAAATAATTACAAATCATTACTGCTATTCCTAGTTATAAGGAAAATAATTAATTTATAAGAAATAATGTAACAAAAAATTAAAACTCGTCCTATTAATGATCAACAAATTAATTAAGAAATGTTTAACGTAAATATTAGTGTGTCGTGTAAGCGAATATATTGGATTTTCAGGGCCCCAAGGACACAGAGGGCCTTACATAGGGGCTCCCTGTGCCTTAGGGTAAAAACGGAATATTTCCCGAAGTGTTTATGTCCGAAAATCCCGAAAAGTGAACGGATTAAAATATTTCTTACAACGCAGCATTTTATATAAATACGAATGTTTTTTAATATATTTTATCCTCAAATTTGGGAGAACGGATCTTTTATTTGCTTCCTTATTAACCAATTTAGTTCTAAAATTAGCCAGATAATAAAGCCAAATATTGTTATAACTTGTTTTTATTTTAATCTGTGTTATGTTCCATGATCGAGGTTATCAGTATATTGTTTTATTACCTAAATGTTATTACAAAATATTTTTGTTATCAGCCAGACATTTAATGTTTGTATATTTGTATGTTACTTGTAAATAAAGATTAAGTCGAGTACTATTTATTTACAAATGACATTTTCTTTAATATATGTAGTTAATAATTTAATTAAAAAAACTGAAACAAAGAACGAAAAGCTTTTGAATAATTTCGTATAACAGAAGTTGTTCCGTTACCTTGTAAATAAAAACGAATTATTTGTATTTTTCCAAAATCAAATCAAATCATTTTTTTATATTCAAAATAGGTTCATTAATTTATTGTAATTTCCGTAACCGAAAGTATCAGATAAACGACACCCACCCCCTCCTCCAGACCCAGAACAGATATCTAAATTCATCATTCAGATATCTGTCTGGCCAGGGATCGAACCCGGAAGCCTTTGCGCGTCAGACCGGTATGTTGATCGCTCTGCCACGCGCGTCTTCAATTGTTTCAGCTGTTTCCATCATCATAATAATAACAAAAAGGTTTATATGTTAGGCTAACATCTTTTAAGTACCTTCTTATAGGTATTGTAGCAACACAGCCACAGACATAGTGCCACAAAAATATGCTGCGTCCACACACTTGTCAAACCGTTACAAATACAAGCGTATGGATAGACCATTGGGCTTCGTTTGTGTAACTTTGCGAGCGCTTGTTGCATAGTTTTTGTTCAAGCCAATTATAATTTAATTGAAAGCGGTTAAATGCTTTCGGAGATTGTGTTCGAACAAAATGACAGGAGATTTATGTGTAATTATATGAAAAGAGCCTACTTTTTAAAATGGCGTTTAGTTTTAAATGCACTTCTATTTATTTATATCTGTCGTGTGTGTGACCTCAAATGGAACCAGTCAACCTTCAGAACCACATAAGACACTATTAATTACTGCAGTTAAATGTTGTCATTTAACGTTGTTGGTTTTGAAGTATGTGTCTTGTCATTAACTAATAACCTATACGTTTGCACGCGGCTTCACTCGCGTTAGATGTATCTATCCCTCGGGATCGCTATTATTTCAGGATAAAAGGGTACCCTCAGGGCCGGATTTAAGGGAGGGCAACTACTAAGGGACCGTCACTAAAGAGGGGCCCCCACAATAGAGACGTCGGATTTTTTCTTTTAATTCCGACTAGTAAACACTAGTAAAAATTAAGAAAATAACTTTTCCTTTGATATTTTTTTTGGCTGTTTTACCTTTATCTACAGTACTTTGTAGTACAAACATGAATACTAGAAGTATCTACCTGCGTTTCACAATAAAATATGTATTGAAAAACGCAACTGAAAAAATTGTTAATTTTATTTAGAAAATAATTTGGGTTCAGGGGGCCTCCACTCCTTTGTTGCCCCAAGGCCTCTAGACCTCTAAATCCGGCCCTGGGTACCCTATGTCCTGTTCTGAACCCCTGACATCATGTGTACATAATTTCATGATAAAACGTTATGTAGTCAACTGCTACGGAGTACAAAATTGAAATGAATATAAATGTTTTGGATAAGGGCACAGATGAGTAATCGTTATCTTAATAACTTTATTTGATTTAGGTCGCCAATAAACTTTATCGTTTTATTTATTAATACCGATAAGGGGACCAATAATAATAAATTGAAACATGATGAGCTCACTTTATTAGAAATGCTTTGTTTATCACTTATTTAAAAGGTAGAGTCCGCGTCAAACTGCTACTTCGTTCTGAATATAGAAACGAGTCGCGTCGAATAGCAAATTGTAGATATTAGCGGGACGAAGACAGCGCGGGACCCCTCCCGGCACCCGTCCACTACCCGATCTCGCCCATGGGTAGTATGCCCTTACGTTGCTACGGAATATATGCTTGTAGTTGTGCGCGACAACTTCAGAGCGGACTAACAGTTTGGTGCAGACTATACATCGATTAACTTATTCAGATTCACCTATCTAGTTTTATCTATTTCTGCCTAACAACAGCAGTGTTAAGCGCTGCTGTGTTCTGGTTTGAAGGGTGTGCTAATAGAGATATATTTTTTCGGACATTGCAGCTGAGTCCTCCGGGGGTAGCGGCGCAACTGTGGCCGACCTCAGGTAGGAATTTAATTTTATCAGGGGTTAATTACTGGTGTCCATAGTCTGCAGTAGCCGCTTACCATCATGTGGTATGCATGCTCGTCTGCTATTTCTGTATGTATTCTTCATTAAAAATTACCTTACAATAGTAAATTTTAGTACGATGTAGTCATAAAATAGAAATAAAGAATTTACGTACTAACAGAGCTATAAAATACCTCTAGAATATTGCATCAGAATATTTTATTTATTAGCACTGCGAAAAATTACGAGGAGCCCAAGTAATAAAAACTAAAAAGTGTTTCACCTCTAGCGTAAGTTTCTCCTCTACTCTTTACACTACACACACAAAGTCAAGTATACAAACATACAGAACAGGTAAGGAGGACGAGGTAAATCCATCATTTAAATCGAATCCAAAATTCTCTCCATATTAGACTCTTAGGACATTTTTACCAGGCGGGCTGTGTATTCTTGCATCCTATAATTTCACGCCGAATGCGTGCAGTAAGTTAGGGCATCTTTCCTGTCGTGAATTATTAGGCTTTTCCTGTCGCGCGCGTCACACTTAACACTCGCTCGCGTCTCACCCGCACACATGAATTTACTCATTGCAGTCACAGTAGAAATATGGAATATCCATATTTGTACTGTGCTGCAGTCTCTTCGCGACCTGTGGGCGTGTGCGTATGAAATGATAGGATGCATGTGACACACGTGCGTGTGTAAACTCGCGCGACAAGAAAGGCTAAAAAATTCACGCGTGTAGAAGAAACACGCAAGCGTATACATTTGCCATACGAGTCTTCAAACATCAAAACACTATAGGTTTCATAGCAGGTGTACATGGATACTAGTCGCTATTCAACATTAGGACATCATGTTTTTGCACTTCCGTCACATAAGAAACATGTCTACAAATAGAAATTAGTGTTGTATAATATTATATCGATAGTATAAGTACATCAGTCTATCGATAGACAACCTAAGGCGTTGGTAATATCGAACCAAGATGATATTGAGCTATTGGCAGACTTTTTTAGACTCCATAAAATGAGTGTTTTACCGCGAACGTTATCGATATATCGATATTTCTGCAACATTAATCGAAATAGAAGTAATTATAATAGGTACAAACTCGCAATTTTCTGCACTAGTTGACAATTATTTACGTATGAGTAATTAAACAGAAAAACGGTAATTAAAAATTGCTAGCTTCATTTTGCAATCTATTTTAAACGACTGCTATTTTAACTTTACATTTATTTGTTTGTAGTTAAGTATTACTTTCTTGGAAGTACACCTTAAGCTATCGGTCTAAGTTGTGATGTTGAATAAATAATAATACTCTTTTTAAATTTTGAAAGAGGTCTTTTGGATGATTTGAAAATATCTGACTACGAGTAATTTAACTCATGTTCTTGTCTAAATACGCATTTATATACCTATATACATTAAATGTTCTTAGATATAAAAAAGGTGCTTCTATTTATGTCTACAGACATTCTGGCTGCTGCATCCTGACGTAATACATAACTCGTGAAAGCATAACAAACAAATAAACCCACTTTCGCGTTTATTAGGATTAGGGATGGCGATTCTTTCCAAAAAAAAGATTGACTCTTGAATCGGTTCACAAAAAAATCGAGAGCCTAAGAATCTCTCATAACACTTTCAACCAACTTCGAAAATATGGATTTACTGAATCGATCCATTACTGGAGATCGTTTAAAATATTTTACGATTACGATTAATAGGATCTTTTTGGCCAAAAGGTCAATTCTTCGATTAATCGATCTCAGATCGCCATCCCTACTTAGAATTGTTTACTGACATGGTTAATGTTTTTAGGACACTGTCGTCACATACCACAGGGATATTAAATAGCCTCTTAAAAGCATATTAATTCTCAATCGATGTATAATTAAGTCGACAATATTCGCGTGCCTACGTGACCGATCTATCAGTCTATTTTGGGATATAGTTATAATTAAATAGTAATTAATTAACAATTGTCGGAACAAATAAGTCCCATATAGGGGAAAATGGTGATTGGATAAGTACAGGGCCGGATTTAAGGGAGGGCAACCGGGGCGGCAGCCCCGGGACCTCCACAAAAGAGGGGCCCCCACAATAGAGACGTCGCAATTTTTTTTTAATTCCGACCAGTAAACACTAGTAAAAATCACCTCTAAGAATAAATGTACAAAAGGGCAAATATAATGCCTGATGGCATTCTCTACCAGTCAACCCTGGGTGGATGAAGAGAATTTGCAGCAGATGTTATGCTAAAAAAAAATATCTTTTTCTTTGATACTTTTTTTCGGTGTTTTACCTTTATCTATAGTACTTTGTACACACATGAATACTAGAAGAATCTACCTGCGTTTCACAATAAAATATTTATTGAAAAACTCAACTGAAAAAATTGTTCATTTTATTAGGAAAATAATTTGTGGCCGTAAGGCCTCCACTTCTTTGTTGCCCCAAGGCCTCTAGACCACTAAATCCGGCCCTGGATAAGTAGGATGATATTTACTTGCATAGAAGTGGCTTTATGTCATTTATTTATGGTAGAAACTTGTGGTTCGACTCCGGAGGCGTCATCGCCAGACCTATTTCTGTCTAATGTAAAGCGCTGCTGTGTTCCGCTTTGGTGGGTGTGGTAAGGGAGACATACTTTTCCTGGGCGTTCCAGCTTAGTCCTCAGGGGTAACGGCAAGTCTGTGGCCGAAATCAGGTAGGATTATCTAATCCTATTTGGGGTTGATTACAGATGTCCGGCGGCATGTCGGGCGGCAGTAGCCACTTACCATCAGATGGACTGCATGCTCGTCTGCTACTCTTATGTTATAAAAAAAAAAACAGAAAATCGTGTTTCCATTTACAGGGATTCCATCAGTGGAGGAGGCAGTGACGCCCATCACAATAACAATAGAATTAAATCGCCTATTTCTGCCTTAGTTTTAACATTATTATCAAAAACTTCTGTGTTCTGGTTTGAGTACATTTGCATAAGGCATAAACTTTGTCCTCAAGGGTAGCAAGAAATCTATTTTCATTCGGATGTTCGTTAAAAATATTCATTCGTTTTAATATTCATTTATGAACACAAATAGGAAAAAGTTCTGGTAAAATATTTTAATTTCACGTTTTATTCATGCCGTTCCCCACTTAACCTGCCAACTTCGTTTATGAAAATATAAAATAAATAATAAGGAATATTTTAAATTTATTTGCAAAAATATTAGGTTTATAGGCTTTTTGTTTTTTTTTTATATTTACGTTTTTTACTTAAGATCCATTTGTTTTATTCGCTAATCTTTTTACCTGAGGTTGGTCACAGATGCGCCGCTACCACTGAGGACTAAGGAATACCTCGGAAAAGTATTACCACATCTTACAAACCAGTGCACTAACACTGCTGTTATTAGGCAGAAACACGTGTAGCGGTGGTGTCGCTGGAGTCTAACCACAGAAGGTACTACCTTCAAAAAAACATTCTAGAGGTTTCCTTGAATAAACCACTTAGCAGGTGGTTCTCCCGTGGGATATTTCATTGTTGAGCACGGAAGGAAGTGTAAGTGGCAATGTTTGTGAGCTGCGGACGTAATAGTTCATTGCTCCCTAGGTCTCAGTGTCAGAAGAGGCTCTAGCTTAGGCCCTTTTCACATGCGGCGATTTAACGCTGCAGTACCGGACGATTTATAATTTACAAATACTCAACTGTTATTTAGCCATCTAGGGAAACATACTTACTACATGATCAACTATGTTAAATAAAAAATTAAACTTTAACATTGTTTTTCTGTTTAACCAGCTTAATTTGCACCTTATTTGTCTATAGTCCGATTCATAATTAGGTGTCCAAAAGGTGTAAACAAAGGTGTTGACCTATCAAGAAAATATGTGCCAAATGGCAGTTTCTTATTTTTGACAATATTAAATTAAATTAATACATCGATAATAAAATAATAATCTAAATAAATTAAAATCAATTCACATTTTCCAATATTTATATTAACTCAATTTCATTTCATACATTAATAATAATAAAAAACAACATTTATGAGAGAAAATTAAATTGTGATAATGGTCACACAATCGGCATTCAACACATTTTTTGTGCCGCCATTTTTAAGTTTCGTAGTTGATATTATTCATTTTTGTGATCGTGATCGAACTCGAATTTTTTCTAGTTTTCTTAGCGCGTTTTTTTTAATTGTGTGCAGCTATTAAGTTTTTGTTTTATGTTGAATTTTGTGAAATTTTTCGTTTCTTGTTAATTTGTTAAGGTTTACAATACCTGTAATCGAATTTTGACAATGACATTTCTTTGTTTACATTTTGGACACCTAATTCTGAATCAGACTATAGTATGTGTTAATTTTATCCAGCATGCTATTTTATTTTTTACAAAATATCGTTGAATACATGTCACTTTTCACATACATATATTTGTAGGGTGTCACTTATGCATTTTGAAAAAATTATAAGTATTAGAGTCATTAGAAAGGAACATATGTTCAGTTTGGTATTGAGGGCTATGGAGGTTTTAAATGGTATCAAATGAACAATAATTGCAGCGTGTGTCTAAATAATCCCTAATTATACAGCGAATTATAACATAAAACAAACAATAACCATTCATCTAGTATTTTTCAAATATTTTCGATCAGCAACTGAATTGAACCGTTAAAATAATATAAAAACGCCTCATCTGTAAAAGCCTAAACAGTAAACCGTCTACCGTCACGAACTAGGTCGGGGTTCAGGGTACGACGTTCCCCGAGGATAATGGATGCAGCAGGAACCGGGAATGAAGTGATGCTAAATTGTTGTGACATATGGTACGGAATTTCTTATTCTGGTATTGTGGATGTTTGTCGCGGCCAATGACCTTTTTAGAGTTCCGTAGGGTATAAACGGAACCCTATTACTAGGCATTGTGTCTGTACGTTTCTACACATGGATCTATCTCTTGCGCTGTCATAGATAGATACTTGTTTTTTTTTAATTTTTAACAGAGTGTATAGATATTACTAAGGCCGCTATTATTTTTTTTCTACACTCAGCCCCACACTAGGATGCGCTGTGTCGTGGGTGGTATGAACCTGTGTTCATACCACCCACATGAATGAATCGATGAATGAATGATCATGAATCTGGGTATTTATCTCTGTAGATAAATACCCAGATTCAGATACAGAAAATTAATTTATCATTTAAATGTCTGTCTGGCCGGGATACGAACCCGGGACCTTCTGCGTGTCAGACCGGTATGGTGACCGCTCCGCCACGCGGGTCGTGTCAACATACTACGTCTTTGGGTCATGGAAATAATCATATTGGTACCATATCGGTTCGACGCGCAGAGAGTCCAGGTTCGATCCCCGGCCAGACAGATATCTGTTCTGAGTCTGGATGTTTGTGTATTAGTCTTTGTGTGTCCATGACATCCACGACACAGGGAATCCTAGTGTGGGTTGTGAGCTTATAAAGCTTTATTTTGAAGTAAAAGCAGTGACAGCCTAGTGGTTACAAATTTGGCCTCTCCTTCGGGTGTCTTGAGGTTCAAATCCCAAACATACCTCTGGTTTCAAAACTATTCACACTTTTAGACGCTTGTAAAACCGCGAGATACAGCTCGTGTGCCATATAAGAATGTTCATTAGGGATTTTCCCTAACCTAATCTTGCCATAATAATTTTTATCTCATGATGACCCAGGTATAATACTTTTATCGCAGATAATATGTGGGATGCGTTTAAGATGCCTCTAAAAGTCTCATAAACCTACTTAAATTATGTTATGAAGGTTGTAAAACTTATTTTGGTTCAATTCTGATGGCATTACAGTAACATTTTATGCCTTTTAAGAGCAGCGTGACGCGTTCTGGTTTGATGAGTGGGGCAAGGAAGGCTAATTTGACTTTCGACTTAAGAAATTTATATTATTTTAATTTAGTCCTCAGCTGACGCAAAGCCTATAACTATGACGGACCTGAGGTAGTACTTTAATACAATCTAGGGTTAATAACAGATTTCCATAGACTGCAATGACCACGTATTAGATGGACTGCATGCTCGTTTTTTTGTAAATAAGATTGAAGTGGGAATCGAACGCGCGAATGGTAAGTTTTCATGCTGCCCATGGGCTTTAATAACGAACTAGATTTTGAACATATTATATTATTAAAGGTGGAACTCTGTGAATCGACATCGACGGCACCACCACACCTATTTCTACCTAATAACAGCAGTGTTAGGCGCTGCTGTGTTGTGGTTTGAAGAGTGTGGTGGAGACATCCTTTTCGAAGCGTTCCAGCTTAGTCCTCAGGAATAGTGACGCAACTGTTGCCGACCGCAGGTAGGAATCTAGTTCTCTGGGGTCGATTACAGATGTCCATGGGCGGCAGTAGCTACTTACCATCAGGGGGAACTGCATGCTCGTCTGCTACTCTAATAATATAAAAGAGTTTCTACCTAAAGCCGATCACGTTGCCAGTCCAGTACCCTTACCAGGAGTATTTACGTTTTGACAAATATGACTGTTTTGGTATTTGTTTACGTATTTGCCCATATAAATTCCAATCAGCGCCACTAGCGGATTGTATCAGAACTATCGTGACAGTAACGTAACATTAAATATCTAAATTGACAAAATGGCGCTTTATGTCTTGTCTCTCTTTTTTGCGAACATGTGAGGCAGACAAAAAGACTTGAGCACTTACTTATTGTTACGTATACTCAGTGTACTGAAGCAAACGGAACAGAATAATGGATTGAGTAAACGTAACGTAAAAATGTGGGATGTTTGAAAACTCATGGTAAGGGTACAGAGCACTAAAACAGTCGCCCCATTTGTAAGTCAGCTCCACACCTTGGTATACAACTCCATAAAAGGTATATCGTTATCATATATGACTTTGGACCAATTATAGGCGTGCGTGAAAGAATTCGATATCTTGAGGGACCTCGGCCTTACGAACCAGCCATGAGATTATGTGACCCCATTAAAGGAATTCTGGATATGTTTGATATCTATCGCCATTGAATTTATTTAATTCGTAGTATAGTCCGCGTAAAACTACTAGTCCGCTCTGAGTATAGAAAGGAATTGCGTCGCCATAGCAAATTGTATGACTACACCTGTTTGCAACAACTTCGGAGAGAACTAGCAGTTTGACGCGAACTATACCTGCCTATCTATGATTCTATTTGAAATTATTGAGTGTCACAATTTTCTTATGTTTTACCCGACTGCGGAGGGTAATGTTCTTCGAGTGTATTATATGTATTTCTCATTCTATAGCGTGTTCTGAAGCCTATACGACTTAACGGGTTTAATATATGTATTGATTATCACAATTTTCTTATTTTTTAACTGACTGTGGAGGGTAATGTTCTTCGAGCGTATTATATGTATGTCTCATTCTATAGCGCGTTCTGATGACCTGTATAATGTATGTATTGATTATCATAATTTTCTTATTTTTAACTCACTGCGGAGGGTAATGTTCTTCGAGCGTCTTATATGTATGTCTCATTCTATAGCGCGTTCTGAACCCCACACGGCTTGACGGGTTTAATATATGTATTGATTATCACAATTTTCTTATTTTTTAACTGACTGTGGAGGGAGGGTAATGTTCTTCGAGCGTATTGTGCTTATGTCTCATTCTTTGACATTCCCTGCAGCCCAAATAGCTTGACAGGTTTAACATATGATTATGAGGAGTCGTAGGATTCATCTAAATTGTGGGAGTGATATAATATATAGCCATGACAAGAATATAGCCTATATTCTTATTTTTTGGCCGTTGCACCGCTACCCTTGAGGACTACAAACCAGATCACAGTAGCGCTTGACACTACTGTCAGTAGGCAGAAGTAGGTGTGGCGGTGGTGCCGGCGGAGTTGAACCACAAAGGGTACTGCCACCTTTAATAAGCAGTCGGGATTTTTCCTTTTTTGGCGGTGGTGCCCCCGAACTACGAAAGATTTTATTAGCTTTACATTTACTAGTTAGAATTTGTATTTATTTGAACTGATATCAATTCAAACAAGTCACATAATCGTGAGATTTATGAAAATAAAGTTACTTTTATTTAATTACCCTAACGTCACAAATAAAAAACCAAGTACAAAAACTTGTTGTGTTAATAATTAATTAACAGAAACTATTATATAATGTTGAAGATATATCATTGAGGACGAAATTAAATAGACTCCCAATTTAAATAAGATATTTGGAATAGTTCGTAAATTACACGGATTATATTATATAGTCATATCTTATATTCATAAAGTATTAGTGATCTATCTCATTCCTTTGTCTATGTAATAGAAAGGTGAGTTAAAAAGGTAGGTTGAGGTCAAACTAGGTCTTTGAAGGCTTTAGCGCCAACACAGTGGTCCACGGCTCCCATCAGGTCCATGACCTCCTGGTGGCAGGTCTCAGCAGTCTGACTTCTCGACTGCACGCGATCTTGGCAGGTTTGCAGTACTTTGTAGAACTTCTTCACTTTGCAGTCCTCTAGAAATTGAAAAACTCTTTAAAGCTAACCTAACCGAAGCTTTTTTTTCTTCTCGAGGGGGCAACCTTCAAAAGGTACGCGACGCCGGGTTATGTGGGTTTCTTACCGCACTAAAACCCCCCCAGGTGGTCGTCCTCAGCGCTTGTTGGAGAACTCCGCGATCTCCGATGGAACACAACCGGAGTCCTCCAAGCGCGTTGCCCCGATCGGGCTCTGCCCTGGGGGAGCGTTCGCTCTTCTCACAACATCTGGTGATTACGACGGTATGCGACCACACATACCGCCGTCCTTCCCGGGGTAGCTTACTGGAGTGTTCGAGCTCCCACTCTTGCCGCCCGCAACCCCGGAAGCTCCCTTTTAGTCGCCTCTTACGACAGGCAGGGGGGATACCGTAGCCCTATTCTATTCCCGGAACTACAGGGACAAACCTAACCTAATCTAACCTAAACCTTGTTGCAACTTTTCGTAACTATTATAGTATTATAGTACCTATATTGAATCACGATATCGAAGTTTCTAGAACACTTTTTAGATACAAACCAATGAAGACCAACGGAACACTTACCGTGTTTAACTTGTTCCACGAATTATGTATTTCAGTTTTTTTCTATAATCTTTAAATACCAAACGAACATGCATTATACCTGATGATAAGTGGCTAGAACCACCCATGAACATCTGTAATTAACTGTAGATAATATATGTCTCTTACCTTAGGGTTGCCAGATGCGTGCTATTAGGACTTAGATTGAACGCCTCAGAATGGCTCAGATAAATATATCTCCGTGACCATACTTTTCAATTTGTAATCCAGCAACACTTAACTCTGCTGTTTTTAGGCAGAAATAAGTGAGGCAGTGGTCCTCTCGAGGCGAACTAAAGGTAAGTACTACCACCTTCAAATGTCCAATATTTCACGATTTTGAAGTTTTTAATTTATTAATGTTTTTAAACTATAATATATAATGCACGATATGCTTAAGTACTTACTTTCCAAACATATACCTCTTTCGCGCGCCAAAGGGTCATTGGCCTCCTGTAAAGAAGAATATTTGTAATATATATGTATTCTTCTACTCTAATTATTGCCGCAGTGGTCACCATCATAATAATGGTCTACAACGCTGAGGAATACCAAACTTAGACAGTTTCAATCCATTTTTAGGGTTGCGTCCCCAAAGGGTAAAAACCCTATTAGAACATAAGCCGAGGCGTTCTAGCTTAGTCCTCAGGGGTAGCGGCGCGTCTGCGGCCGACCTCAGGTAGGAATAGCTATTAGCTAATTCTATCTGGGGTTGATTACAGATGTCGGCAGCATTAGCCACCATCAGGTGAAATGCATGCTCGTCTGCTACTTCTATATTAAAAACTAGCTGACCCGGCAAACTTTGCACCGCCTCAAAATCTATTTATCAAATATATATCATATAAAATAAAGCCTATGTTACTCGTGGATAATGTAGCTTTTGGATGGTTAAAGAATTTTTAAAATCGGTCCAGTAGTTTTTGAGCCTATTCATTACAATCAAACAAACAGACAAAGTTTTCCTCTTTATAATATTAGTGTAGATAACCTATGATAAGGGTTTCCTAATTTAGGGTTTAGAAGGCTTTAAAGCATCGTTATATATTTTATCACAATAATCTGTATAAAAAAATCTAAATTTAGATCCACTTTATTGATGGCATTGAGCGTATATTATGACCACGTGTGACATCAAATTCGTACAACATCATTAAGGGGATCGTAAACGCTTCTATAGCTGACGCAGTATAGTCCGCGTAAAACTGCTAGTCCGCTGTGAATATAGAAATGAATCGTGTCGCCATAGCAAATTGTACGACTACACCTGCTCGCAACAACTTCAGAGCGGAGTAGCAGCTGGGTGCGGACTACACCTATTGATATTCAATCTATCGATCCACTGTTGATAATAAATCTATAATAGTTATAACGTCAAGTCGGCCCTGTCGTTATTAATATTACATGCCGTATGCGGAAGGACAGGCAAGGCTATAGTACAAGTGCCTCCTGAAAAAAGGGGCCCCCATTTAAAAAGATACTCAAATTTCGTAAAAGTGAGACGTCGCACGTCGTACTTCCGTGGCTGCTACAGAAACAAACACAAAAAAAAAAAAAAAAAAAAAAACAAAATTTGGTGGTACCTACGGAATTCTTCATGTTTGAGTGCGACTCGCACTTGGACAATAATATTTCTAAACCTTATAAAATATGTATTAAAAAACAATACGACACGACGTATCGTATCTACCGATATACAGTATCGATTTTTGTAAAAGAAATACATTATCCTAATTTTTCCAAAAAATATTTCCAATTTTTTTTACTTTGGGACAAATAACATAAAAAGCTTGCAGTGTAAAACATGCCTTATAATAATTATATCTGCACTGAGTTGCATAAAGGCGGTCCAAATCGGTTATCATTGCGATCATTTGGTTTCAGACATTATACCAATTAGTTTACACAATGATTATGTTGTATGCTTTTTAATAATAGTAGAATTCGTATTAATACATACTAGACTTAATATATGAACGATTATTTATAGAGATATAATTAAAAGGCTCCTAGGGCAAGATTTGATTGTCCCTGTAGTTCCGGGACCAGAATAGGACTACGAGTATACCCTGCCTGTCGTAAGAGACGAATAAAAGGGGGCTTTTGGGGTCGCGGGTGGCGAGAGTGGGAGCTCGAACCGCCCGGCAAGCGACGCCGGGAAGGTCATGTGTGGTCGCATACCGTCGTGAACAACAGATGGTGTGGTGAGTATCAAGCTCACCTGGGCGGAGCACGGCAGGGCAACGCGCCAAGTGGACTCCGGTTGCGTTCCCTTGGAGAACGCGGAGTCCTCATCGCAACGTCGAGGACGGTCACCGGGTGTTATAGTGCGGTAAGAATCCCACGTGACCCCGTGTCGCTCCTACGGCACTGGGGAACCTTTTGAAGGTTTCCCCCTCGTTAACGAAAGAGGGCAAGCACAGTTTTATAAATCTATCCCATGTTATTCCTACTAAAAATAATAATTTCAGGGCAGGGGACAGTAAACAATATATTTTCCTATAGGCAAAATATATTTATATATTTATCTGTATATCAATATACGTTGTCTGACAGACGACTTTAGTTTTATTAAGTAAAATGTAACTATTTAATATAAGCTTTTATGTCTCAAATTATTTGTATGATAAGACGGCACGATTCCTAAATATTTGCTCTACACTTTGACAGCCTCGTGTTTGCATGTTATGTTGTAGCCTCAAACCTCAGAGTAATAATTTGCATAGAGTCCATGCTGCTAATACTTCGGTACAAATCGTATCCATAGTTATGCCAAACTACAAACTAGCGTTGTAAAATGAGTACGTATTAAGTACATCGTGTTTTCATAACACATTTCACTAGAATTACGACGTTTAAACTAGAAAATTATTAAAAAACAAAATGTATACTCTTTAAAATATGCCTATGTCGCTCCCACAAATATAATTAAGTGACATGAGATGTCATTAGATTCATCTTAATATCAGTTAAGCCATTCGGGCTCCAAGGCGTGCACAAAACATGTAAAAACTTTACCCTTTGCAAATGTAAAAATGAACCAAGCAAATACACTCAACTTGAACTTTAAAATTAGACTGTTCACTATACCCCGCATACCAAGTTCTTAAGTCTGAACTGTTCTCACCCGAGTTTGCTCGCTCTATCTTTAAAGTAACTTTATGGTCGTAACTTTGTATGTTGGGATAAACATTGCTAAGCACCTTGAACGACGCAAATGACTTTGGTAATTCCAGTATTTCCCAATATTATATACTAGTAATATGACATCATTGTTATAAAACTTATAATCTATAAGCAGCGATATCTTAGTGGTTTAAGTTTGGCCTCTCAATCGTTAGGTCCGAGATTCGAACTTCGAATACCAGAATCAGATTTTTCAAAGTTATTTAAGTATTAGAAATTAATTATCGCTTGCTTTAACGGCAAAGGAAATTATCGTGAGGAAACCTGCATACGTGAAAGATATAAAAAAAATATCACAGGCGTGTGAACTCTATCATTACGCATTGGCGATGTCCACTAAGATCCATTGCAAAAATCCATCGATGGATCTTTTTGCAATGGATCTTAGTGGATATCGCCTACGCATTTGACCAGCGCGGTGAACTATGGCTAAATCCTTCTCATTCTGAGAGGAGACTCGTGCCCAGCAGTGGGGCAGTAATGGGTTGATGATGACTAATGTACACACCTACATAACCACTTAAAATTACGCGCATAAAATAACAGTATAGTAATCGCGAAATAATTACGTGAAATAGTTGAATGTTGGTTTTTTGTCAATATTATATTATTATTCATGAAATCGTTAAAATGTTAGCTCAGGAAAAACCGGACACGATTATACATTAACCGGTTTATAATATAATTACAGACAGTTAATTTATGTAGTATGTTTTATGTGTTAAGTAGCTAATACATACATATATAACGAAAAGTAGATGATAAATTACTTACAGTGAAATACTAGTTGGTTACAGGCAAATATAATTGAAATAGTATCTTAAGTAAGCCACAGATGCCTCAAGACTTAAGTTGGAGTTCTTGTGTAAGCGTTTCCCTTTTGTTTTTGGTGACGACGAAACCTTCAAAAGGTACCCGACGCCGTGGGAGCTACGACGGTTATGTGTGACTTTTACCGCACTAAAGTTAGGTGGTAGAACCCTATGTGACTCGACTCTGGCGGCACCACCGCCACACCTATTTCTGCTTATATTTTACTGCTGTGGCCTGTGATCTGATTTCAAGCGTGTGGTAAGGGAGATATACTTTTCCGAGGCGTTTCAGTTTAGCTCTTCGGAGTAGCGGCGTATTTGGGGGCGACCTTAGCTAGGAATCTAATCTTATTTCGGATTATACATATGTCCACAAACAGCAGTAGCGATTTACAATCACTTGGACTGCTCGTCTGCTACTCCTACGTACTAAAACAACAAAATAATTAAAATTATAATCAAATGCCATTTGTTCCAGCTAAGTGAGCTGAGTGACATGGTGATCTAGCGATGGCGACCACCACGATGGTAGTGTCACCGCTGGCTACACAGCCCTCGCCGAAGAACAAGAGACGCCTCTTCGCAGAGGCCAGACAGAACAGCTTACAGAAACTCAGCGTGATTTTTGACCACGGTAATAAAGGTAAGTTTATTTTCTAATAGTACCTTTTATCCCGAAGAAAGCACCGATCCCAGGGATAGGTAAAAACTTCAGACCGCTAGTGAAGCCGGGGGTGACAGCTAGTTTTACATAAAGAGAAGCGCCGGGATCTCTAGAACGCAATGGTCCCTTCCCTTCTTGCTTTCCTTGCACGATGCCATTCAGACTTTTCCCAGAACAAGCCTCTTCTTTACACTCAAATTTTAGTCAGATCCATGAGAAACCAGATCCCGGTGTCTTCTACGTTGCGCTGAGGACACCGGGACCGGGAGGAAATTGGGGTTTAATGGTTAAAAATCCTACATAACCCCAGTGGCGTAACTACACTATAGGCGACCCGTACCAGGTTGCGGGCGGTGCGAGTGGGAGCTCGAACCGTCCAGCAAGCAACCCCGGGAAGGACGGCAGTGTGTTTGGCCGCATACCGTCGTAAACACCAGGTGAGGGGAGCAGCGTAAACTGCTCCCCTCACGGCAGAGCCCGATAGGGGCATCGGCATTTGATTTGATTTGATTTGAAGGTTTCCCCCTCGTAAAAAAAAGGCGACATCAAATTCATTGCATGGGGCCCTAAGAATTTTTCGCTCACGAATACGTACTGTAGTAATTGTTTAGTCGTGGAAACCATTTGTCGCTGTTTTTTTTTTTGTTCTTAGCAGCCTCTCGAACCGAGGCACTGGCAGGCCGAGGGCTCGTGGCATTTTGTCAGTCCTGCCGCCCTATAATTACACCAATGCATAATCCGTTCTTGCTCCCACGGCACTGAGTACCTTTTGAAGATCCCCATAAAAATTTCTCGGAGCTACCACCACGCCACTCCTACTAAAGCTATTTATGTCATTTCGTAATCACATTGCGGAAACTGGACTGACGATCGCTGACCATGTAGCTTCAATTGGGGACATCTTTGCATCGCATGCATGCATTGACGTCAACCGTGATGCAATATGCATGGTAATGTTTACAAATGCTTTTTGGGACAATCTATTAACCCATTTCTATGTGAAAATGTTTTTATTTTAGTGCAACGTTACACCGTTATTATTGCGTTAAAACACTTTAAACGTTAGTTTTAGTATCAACCCTATTGTCCTATATTGTCTCAATTCTGGAAGTCCAACACACATCTGTCAACGAAGTTTCGGATCCGTCCGAAAGTTTGGACATAACTATTGGTTACACGGTGGAAATAACCAACTGTCAAATTAATTATTTTTCTGGACTGTTTAAAATCTACCGCGTAAGGTTTAGCTTCAAGCAAATCATCTATAGTTTTCGGAACTTAAACTATGGTTAGCTTTTATCTGTCTATTTCAGAGGTGCTCTACAAATTGTGAAGCCTGAAACTTGTAATAGTGTAGGAAATATCCGAATCTTCGGTTGTATTTTCGGACGAAACGCCCGAAGTTACAGATTTCGTAGAGGCATAAGAAGGGCAAACTAGAGTAGTTAGGGGTTAAAAAATACACACGATACGTGTATCATTGTATCGAGTTGAATGAACCTTCGAATAACTCGAGATCATGCAAACATAATTAATTCTGACGTGATTACACTGGAAAGCAAGGACGAACATGTTTGTTTTAATTTGGTGATTAAATAGACTGCTCTATTAAGTTCATTTACATTTACAGGCATAGAACGTGTCAGACACGCGCCGTGGCAGACGAAGTAATATTGTTTTTTACAATGTGTATAAAGATAAACTTTTTCTGTGTTTACCGTAACACAGATGCGCATGGGCCGTGCCTGTCAAAATATTGTATAGAAAAATATTATTTTGTCTGACACGGCACGTTGCATGTCTGTAGGAATAAACGCACGTAAAATGTCCTCCGAAGCACGGAAGCGGACTTGCTTCGTCAATAAGACAATAGGATCTCAAAGTGAGCACAAGAAAAAAATATCGGCAAATATTTTATACCGCATCCACACAATTGTCAAACGTCAACAAGTCCTTACAAATTGAAACGTGAGGATAGAGTATTTGATTTAGTTTGTGTAGAAGCACGCGATTAAAGCCGAATCCTTGATGTCAGTTTTTTCGTACAAATTGAAGGGACTTTGCCGCAAGCTTGCAACGCGTCCACACCACATGTTTGCATACAACATTAATGGTACGAGACATTCCGTGCGACTAAAACTTGCACTAGACCAGTTTTTTACTTTTTTTTTTTATAATATAAGAATAGCAGACGAGCATGCAGTCCACCTGATGTGGCTACTGCCGCCCATGGACATCTGTAATCAACCCCAGATAGGATTAGATATTCCTACCTGAGGTCGGCCACAGATGCGCCGCTACCCCTGAGGACTAAGCTGGAACGCCTCGGAAAAGTCTGTCTCCCTTACCACACCCTTCAAACCGGAACACAGCAGCGCCTAACACTGCTGTTATTAGGTAGAAATAGGTGTGGCGGTGGTGCCGCCGGAGTTGAACCACAAAGGGTTCTACCACCTTTAAAACCTTTTTACTAGTCACAGTTAGTAAATAAAGAAAAGAACTTATACATATACTAGTGGTGCCCGCGGCTTCGCCCGCACTTTAAAGAAATAATATGACATACATAAAACGGAAAATTTGTACCTGCATTGGAATGACAGTGGTGCCATCTGTCGAAAATTGGTCTTACCAACTCCCAAACCCTCGTGGGCTCTTGGACAACAACTTTGCTAAAGATCATTACTTGATCAAACGCATAGTTTCCGATTCTATAACTACTTACGAATTAAAAATTAATTAAAAAAACCTTTTCCCACGGACTAAATTGTGGATCTAAACCATTCTCAAGTCCCCTTGAACACACACAACAAATTTCATCAAAATCAGTCCAGTCGTTTAGGAGGAGTTCAGTGACATACACACGCAAATAAGAAATATATATATAAAAATTAATTACTAGCAAACAGTCTTTGTCTATAGAAGGCATGTGGCGTACGAGATGTGCAAAAACGAAAAACATAAATTACACTTCAACATGCTTCAAGACATTTAAACGCACAATTACAACGATTAAGCCCTATTTGGTCTTATTATGTACTTCCACACATTGAACTACATACATACAGGATTGCAAATGTAATTTTTTTGCGATACTTACTACCACAGAATAGATAACGTTGAGAAATGGCATTTTCTACGGAAATGACATGCGCGCAATCTGCCGTATGTCAATGCCATAGACAGACTCAAATAGATCTATCTGAGATGAGTGAATAATACCGATATAACTAATATATTATTATTAATAATATAGTAGTAGCAGACGAGCATGCAGTCCACCTAATGTTAAGTGGCTACTGCCGCCCGTGGACATCTATAATCAAACCCAGATAGGATTAGATATTCCTACATGAGGACGGCTACAGATGCGCCGCTAACCCTGAGGACTAAGCTGGAACTCCTCCGAAAAGTATGTCTCCCTTAGCCTTCAAACCAGGACACAGCAGCGATTAACATTACTGTTATGAAGTAGAAATAGGTGTGGTGGTGGTGCCGCCGGAGTCGAACCACAAAGGGTTCTACCACCTTCAAGTGAAAATTATTATGGCATCGTGCAAATTAAAAAGAGAGCGCAAATATTGCTGCTTTATATACCTAACAAAAAAAACTTGACATATTATAAACACGAACATCGATTTAACCTGATTAAAAAAAAGAGAATGTTAAAACGTTTGCTCTGTATTTTAAAATACTATTTGGTGGATATATTAAAAATGTTATTCTAAACCGCCATCGAATTTAGAAGCATTTTTTCATCTATCACTCAATCAATTAGCAAAATGCTAATAAAATAACGACTATAATATAATTATGCGCAAATACACAAGTCTCAGACACGAGTGCATGCCATTTCTATTCGATACCAGTTCTATGGTAACCAACCCCGTCGACCTCACAAACTAGAGTTTCAAAGTCAGCATTACCACACGAATACGACAATCGAGAATCAACTTTATTTCCATCGAATGTGGTTGTAATACTATCAGCTAGGGACCTGCACTTAGTTTAGTTCTTATGGGTCAAGGGAGGAAGTGACCACAGTGTAAGGTCAAGGTCTTGATAAGTATTTTAATGTCTGTTGCATCCGATATTCGTATCGCTGGGGAATTATCCAATATAAAGTTTGGATTATAGTTTAAAAAATGAAAAACTACTGAAACCGTGCAAGAAATCGTTAATCCTGACAATCCTAAAGAGGAAAATGGGACAAAATTATTATAATCGTATATTACAATCGGTTTTTGATAATTGTTCAAAATGTTGAATGAATCTGACCGTTCAAAGTGGGCACAAATCGAGTTCAGAGATTCCGTTGCATAGGTACTCACATACATGCAGGTCAAGCTAATAAAAGCACGGTAAAAATACTTTGCAACAATCCGCTACCAACATGTATAATGGCGTATATTATAATTAAGGACGTAAGCATGAACCTGCCTCCCACATAGAATACGTGTATATGAAGAAATAAAAATATACACCACCATACGTATTAGTATTGGATTGTTGAGAAGTAGACAACTTTGTAACATGAATTTCCGACAAGTAATACCTGATACTGTTCAATACTTTGGTGATCAATACATGAGTGTTTATACGGTTTTCTTATCCATTTGATCCTGTGATGATTTACTCATCATGGTCAACTATTTACTGTTCCAATGGTCATAGGTTTCCTCTCACAGGGAAAGGGCTATTTACCAGGCTGGCTTAGTTAGGATTCGTGGAATTCGTAGACCACTCAGGCAAGCACATTTCCTTTAATGCGCCATAAGCAAGTAATTTGTAATACCCGCATAACTTCAAAAAATCAGGGGAGCTTGGTATTAGAACCTCTAGCATGAAATGCTAAATTTTAAATCACTATGTTATCACTGAACATAACTGCGCTAACATACGCACGGAACCCTAAAAATTTTCAAAACGCACTTGATGATTATAGTGGAGCAAATGATCTTGACCCCCCAACCCCTTTTTTTTTTTTTTTTTTTTTATAATATGAGAGTAGCAGACGAGCATGCAGTCCACCTGATGGTAAGTGGCTACTGCCGCCCATGGACATCTGTAATCAACCGCAGATAGGATTAGATATTCCTACCTGAGGTCGGCCACAGATGCGCCGCTACCCCTGAGGACTAAGCTGGAACGCCTCGGAAAAGTCTATCTCCCTTACCACACCCTTCAAACCGGAACACAGCAGCGCCTAACACTGCTGTTATTAGGTAGAAATATTAATAATACCCTATCTCCGGTTTCCCCATATTCCCTCCAAATATATGACAGAAATGAATTTCATGTGCGCCTGCCACAAATAATAGAGCACTATTTCAATAATACCGATTCTTTTTCTGTTATTCATTAACACATTTCAATTAATTTTACATAGAGTTAGTGAATTTTCAAAGTTTAACTTCTTTAACTTTTGAAACGGACAAACACCTTTGGGGTGGAATATCAAAAACCATTTCTTAAAGGAAACGGCAAAAAAGGAACTTACTGCTAAGACATGACATATTATAGTAAGCAGACATAAAATCATTGAGTCTTTATGAATTATATAATCTTTCATTATATAAACTTACTGAATGCCAGTCATCCATTTTCAACCATATAAAGTTTTGTTTTCTATTTAATACTTAGTACCGAGTTTTAGGGGATTTCAATTTGGATTCACTGCATCGTTTGATAATTCACTTTAATTTTGTTGTAAATTTAAAATAAACATGTTTTTCGCTTTGGTTTCATGGTTTTATTATGACAACTTCAAATTTTACTTCATAGACTTGAGTCATGACAAAAAGTAGTTTTCTACGTATTATAATAAAACAAAAAATAAAACCCTATCTATTTGAGATAATTTTATGGCTCGACTTGGCGGGGCACGGCCGTGCCTCCTGATGTAGCTTGAATTATTAAAAAGTTCACATAATATAAATAACTGATTGATTAAATAAATTTACTTATTTTATGAGTATACATCATCGATATACTACTAATAAAGACGATGTCATTGGTATACATCCATTTTAAATTTTAAAATAACGATTAGGTAGGAGGTTACTGTACTCTTTGACATTAAGCGTAACGTTGTATAGTTTTTAAAAGCTTTTCATAGATGGCAGTGTAGCGTTTCCATTGAAATGCGCGCTTTTGCATGACTGTTTTTTCGCAAGCAGTTGTATTTTGACATCTGTAGTACAATTTTGCCATCTTATACATTTTCTACCATTATGGTAGAATTTAGAAACATTTCGTATACTTGTAAATGCTATGTCTATGTGATATTTATTTTAAAGTTCATACTTTGAATACTATGATATGAAATTTAATCAGTGCTCTAAATTTTAATACATCGCAAATTCGCAATGACTGAATATAATGGATAAGTTACAATTGATCTGGTACTAACTTATAAACCAATATAAATATATAAATATAGTGAACAAGTGAGGAAATATACGGTGTAGGTAATATGTAAAAAATATGTTTGTATACTTAAGCTTGTTAAAATCTTCAAATTAAAATAGTTAGAAGATTTTTCATAAATCACTATACGAAAATTGGCAAAAAATTTAATAGTCATCAAATATATTTATTTATAACATCTAGATTTTAAAGAATGATTATATAAATAAATTATAATCTGTTAGGAATTGTTCGGTATGTTGAGTAAATAAATGGTAGATTTCTGTAGTTTGCGTGTGGCAACACTGTGTTCTGCAGTAATTGTATGTATTTGTGAATTTTCTGAGCGCCATTGCTTTTTACCGATGTAATGTTGAAATGATTTTAATCAGTTTTCATCGGCAATTCTGTGTGATGTTTTAGCAAAATACCGAAGTGATTGTGTACTAAAACTATTGAACTTCTTAAGTTTTTGTGCTGGGCTTTGTCATGGCCGGTAAGTGCTGACTTTTAGCGCCCGAGACAAGGGCGAAATCGCAAAGGGGATTCGCAATAAGTCGAAGATGTTTTATCGTTCAAACTCTGACGGTAAATGCAATGTTGTTGTCCTTGTGTGGTTTTTAGTTTTAGTGTTTACGTACTGTGCGTTTTCAGTGGATAGTGTTTGGTTATCGTAATACTGAAGCCGATAGTTTAACCTTTTGCTCCTTGATTTCGCCGTAACGCTAAACATGTAGTGAAAAGAAGGTTCTCGCAACGGTTTCTCGGTGTTAACCCGTCGTGTAGACTCGCTGTAATCCATAAAAACGCAGTAGACGTAAATTGTTTGTGCGTCCAGATGATTATGATTGTTGATTGCAAAACGAAGGTCATTCTGGTGTATTCAACAGATTTTAACCATTAGGAATATCGTGGAAATCATCCCAAACGTATCTAGTGATCGAATCCAGTTCAGAAAATAATAATTTTCGATATGAGGTTGCGTTCAGGTGAGATCGTTTTTTTAAAAAAAACGTCGTTATTGACGCTCTAAATACCAAAACATGTACGTAATAGTCAAATATAATACACGCTACAATTTGCTACAGTCATAATTTTGCGAAATTTGGCAGTTTAAACTACTTTTTTTCGAAAACAAACATGTTTTATGCTATTTCTAACTAAGATTACGTTTCTGAACGCATTATCATATGAATGGTCTAATAGAAAGAGCATTATATGTTATTGTACTATTCCATTAGGATCATAGGGGTCAGATGTTTCATCTAGCTGATAAATCACATAGATAAATAGTAGTAATAATAATTATAACAAATAGTATCTATTTATATGTTGTTATCCTACACTTGGTAGATTTCTATGTTCTCTAGGTAAATTCCATTTTTTTATTTACCACTTTGGTATTCCCGTAAATATTTGTATGATCTGTATAGAATACAGGTTTATCTATCTCTAACCAATAAATTCTATAGAATTCTATTTCTGTTTGTTTTGATACAAACATGACTAATTAATGCGTGACACAGGATGTTTGGACAGAAATAGTGTCCGTAACCTGTTTTCTACTTCATGTGACAATTACAAAAAATTGCACCTGCCCTGGCATCATAGACCCTTTTAAGTATCCAAGATCTTTAATATGAATGATCTGTAGCATTCAAGAATGTGGTACCATTGGCTACGGTAATATTGGAATAGAATCATACCATAAAATGTTTTGTATTGAAAGGTTATGATTTTGTATTGAAATAGAATGGTTTATGATTTGACCCTAGAGGCACCATGACAACAACTTTTCTGTCAAATACCACTATCAAGCACTGCTGTGTGTTGGTTTGAAGTGTGTGGCGAGGGAGACATACTTACCCCAGGCGTTAACTTAGTTAAAGAGAAACAACATCTGTGGCCGACCTCAAGTAAGACTTATCTGAGGTCGATTACAGACTTCCATTGGTGACAGTTGTCTTTTACTATTATTTGGATTGCATATTTCTTTGCCATTTCATTTCTATATTATAAATAAACAGGAATGTTTGAGAATATCTAGATTTCTTTCTACCTGTTTCATTATGAACCTTAATCAATGAAATTTGATCGCTCAGTCTGTTTCATATTAACTACATACAATTGTTACATTATGTTATGTTGTAAAAAAAGTTCTCAAAGGTATGTGAAGTCTACCAATTCGCACTTGGCTAGCAATGGACTATGCCCTATTCCTTCTCATTCTGAGAGGAGACCCATGCCCATCAATGGGACAGTAATGGGTGGATGACGATGATAAAACATACTAAAACAATTATTTGCACAGGAGTTTGGAATTTTATTATCTGTCAAATTTAGCTTTAGACATTTAGCCAATAAAAATATGCATAATGCTATCATTGATAACTCTGTAGTTTTCTGAACATCCACATTTTGGTTTGTCTAATAACCAATGTGTGATTGTTGTGTGATGATTTTAAATGTCCAATGATGTCAAATATGATGTTAAGAAGCCACCATTGCCTATATATAATTATAATAGAGTTTTATATAGAGGCTATGCTTTTTAGTTTTTTAATTTTGATTAAAGTGACTAACAAACATGCAGTCCACTTGATGATAAGTAGTAATTACTGTTCATGATTATCTCCAACCAACTTCTAAGAAAACTGGGAACCTATCAGTATTCACACAGACTTGTTGCTACTCCTGAGATATAAATAGGTTGCCTCATGCAGTCCACCTGATGGTAAGTGGCCCATAGAAATCTGTAATCAACCCCAGATAGGATTAGATTTTCCTACCTAAGGTCCGCCACAGATGCGCCGCTACCCCTGAGGACTAAGCTGGAATGCCTCGAAAAAGTATGTGTTCTTTACCACACCCTTCAAACCATGAGTAATTTAAACCCAATTATGAGGCAGAAAAGATGTAGTGGTGGTGCTGCCGGAGTCGAACCACAAAAGGTTCTACCACTTTCAATACAACTGCCCTCCATACCCTTCCACTTAAACACAGGAACTGCTTCATGATAGAAATGCAGTGATGATGTTCTCACACCATGCAATATATTCAGATATTTGTAATTGTAGGCTTTAAATGAAGAAGAACATTGAATAATGTTAAACTAATATGACCTAAAATTATAAATACCATGACTAATGGGAATGGATATTTATTTATTTTGCATGTAATAGTTATTTGTATCTAATGGAAAAATATTTGAAATATTCACTAACATTTTAACTTTCTTTTCATACTAGGAAATAGTTAAATATATATACACTACTGTTATTTGATAAATTCTACTTATGTTGTGGTAAATCCAAATTTTTTCATTTTGCAAAATGACAAAAATGGGGAATGTGGAAAAATGTGAAGTTTTCTCATCAGCCCTAAAGGGCTAACTGTTTTTTATGGTAATTTATGTGAGCTAACATTAAATATGTGCTCACATAAATTACCTGGAGGACTTTATGTATATCTCATTCTTTGGTCGGCCCTACAGATTTGATGGCTTGACAGATTAACATATGAGGTGTCGTTTGATTCATATAAATTATAAGAGAGACATAAGCTTCATTATGTCCCCTTTTCAATTCTTTTTAAATGGTCTCTTTTTTGTTTTTATAATATTACTACTGAATAAGTATTTGTGAACTGATGGGCGAGACTCTCTTTTCTTAGAACTACTGCAATATATATCCTTGATTTCATAATATCATTGTAGCAGAAAGGTTAACCTTTCTAATAACATTTTTACTTCCTTCATAAGAATCTTATTTTCAATAAAAGTGTCAATGCAGTTACTACAATCATAATTGCAGTTATAATTGCACTTTGCGACATGCAATGGTTGGCAAATTTGCATTATTATCATTTCCTGAAATGTTTTAACAAAAAACTATTAATATAATGCTTCTGTTGTGGTTATAAACAATCATATTTTTTTTTATTATTGGTGGTATAACTTCTGGTATATATTTGTATACATTACTTCACAATTACCTATCATCAGCCTAATCTAAGCATTTCAACTTAGTTTTGAGGGGTAGCAATGCATCTGTAGGCAACTTCAGCTAGAATTCTAAGTTTATCTGGGGTTGATTGTAATCAAATGTAATGTTATGTGTACATAACCATGGGCAGTAGCAGTCACTAACCATCAGGTGGCCTGCATGCTCATCTGCTACTTCTATATTATAAAGAAAACTACCATAAATGGTAATACAGATAGACAAATTATTTCTAAAGATATTGTCATAGTTCTGCCTGCATTTTTCACTGATATAGTTTTACAATATTACTGTAAAAATACTTCAAATGTTAGCCTGTGCAGAGTAATAGGTATTTATCTAAAAACTGTTTCAGTAGTTTCAAGATTAGCCCATATTACTAAGCCAGGCCTTTATTCATAGAAGTTCTCTATATATTATGGGATATAAATAAGCATACTATAAGCTTATAAAACGGTATTTATTTTTAATATAATCAGCTGTAAGTGTGTCATTTATTTGATATAAGAACACGGCAATTATAATTGAAGTAAATAGCTAATAAAATAAGTATTACATGCATTTATGATGATGTTTCAAATTAATTGTGCAATTCATACTGACAATTAATTGCTGGATTATTGTTGCAATGTGAATAAATGAGTAATTATTCAATATTTTTAATAATATATCTGGTATATATTGTTTGTTGGATGTGATAATGAAAAACTATCATTGGGTATTTGTAATTAAAGACTTAAATATCAGGTGTATTTAAGTCTTTAATTACCTATTCTATGAAATTATTACGGTGTTAATTCTAACATTAGTTTCATATCATAATACAGTTTCAATTGTAAAAATAATAACGAAATAAATATTTATTATTTATCTATATTAGGTCTTTAGGTATTATACATTATATATTAGATATAATATATTATATATTAGAGTTTACATAATTATGGAGGACAGAAGATAAAGTTAAAATGTGGAGAGGCAAATAAATGTGAAATAATATTCACATTTCTACTGAAATCACTGAGGTTATAACATAAGCTTATATCATGAAAAATCAAAGCTGAAATTATAATTTGAAATAATAAGCAGTGGTTCTTAAACTGTTTTGTGATGTAGGAACATTCAATAACACTTTGGTTTTGCCATCACTTGTTCTTTATAAATAAAATTCATACACTGGCCCCTTTGCGTGTTAGACTTTTAGCCTTTCCATTGACAATATAGAATTAATCGAAAACAAATATATTATATTCATTGCAAATTATACAAAGTATTTATAGTATATTAGTAATTTTTTTTTTTTTTTTATAATATAAGAGTAGCAGACGAGCATGCAGTCCACCTGATGGGAAATAGCTAATGCCGCCCATGGACATCTGTAATCAACCCCAGATAGGATTAGATATTCCTACCTGAGGTCGGCCACAGATGCGCCGCTACCCCTGAGGACTAAGCTGGAACGCCTCGGAAAAGTCTGTCTCCCTTACCACACCCTTCAAACCGGAACACAGCAGCGCCTAACACTGCTGTTATTAGGTAGAAATAGGTGTGGCGGTGGTGCCGCCGGAGTCGAACCACAAAGGGTTCTACCACCTTCAAAATTATCACATCACTTTGTTTTCCACAATTTGACTCGACACATTGTTATTTTATTTAAGCAATTTTAATAAATTTTATGATTGTTTTGTGGACTACATTGGGTGCGTTCACGGACCACTGGTTGAGAACCACTTGGCAAATGTATTGCTTAAGATTATAATTTACCAAGTTAGCCGTCCAGCCGAACTCGGCCGAAGATGCCCGAGCGCGCCTTTCCAAACTTTTTACTTGACACCGAGAAGTCACTGAATAGAAATGTCATAATTTTATTTTTTTGTACTAGTGACGTGAAGGAATACGTTGTATCGGTAAAATAGGTTCACATACTACATATTAAAAGTATTTTTAGCCACAAATAATACGTAGATAATTTAAAATAAGCCAAAACCAAGGCACTAAATTCGGACATGTATGCATGTCCATGGGCCGATTAGGACATTTTTTGTTTCGGGACATGTATACAAGCCGCTGGGCATCTAACTTGGCATAATCTATTCATCTGATCTTCATTGATTTAGGTAAACTAATTAATGATTGTTACACTTTCTCATCAACACGTCTTTAAACAATTGTTATCATTAAAAAGTTTCAGACAGTGATACCTTAAGTAGTTTGTTATCTGCATAGCCTATTTACATGTAATGTTTTTATTTTGTTATCAGCGAATATAAACATTTCAGTTGTTATTCCAAGAAATTACACGTAATTTTGTAAACATGTGTGATACCTGTGATTCTTGCTTGTTTTTGTGAGATTTTTGTTTTCTCTTATTTATATTCACATGTGGATTGTTAGTAACTCTGGGAATTGATATTGTATTTGTATGTTTTATTTTATCTTTGTTGTTGTCGATCCGTACTGTTGCTTTGCTGGGTATGGGTATTTCTTGAGTGAGAGGTGTTAGGCCATAGTCTCTCCTAATGCCCAAGTATTGATAGACTTCACACTTTTGACTTTTTTAAGAACTTTTTAGGAATATGTTTTGTCATGATGTTTATAGTGATAATTAATTTCTAATATGAATATAACTGTAAAAATTGAGGTGTCTGGGATTCAATTATGCTATTACTGCTTCCTACTGTTTTCCTATCTGTGTCTTTTAATTAGTTCGAATGGTGTCAATGCCATATAAGTGGCAGAATTCTCTGTAATGCCTGATGATATCATCGCCACTTCTATTTATGTCTTAGATAGTGTTTTACTATAATGCTCTGGTTTGAAGGGTGTAGTGAGAATTCAGAGTTGAATAACTAGAGGTCTACCTTGTTGATGGTAGATTATTTCTTATTTGCTATTATTGATGTGAAACATCTATAGCCGCACGTAAAACCGATTTCTGGCGTGGCGACGCATGCCGTGCCACGCTATACGATGGTATATATATACAGTCTACATGCAGTAGTGTGTACGGTGTGGCGACGCGTCACCATGCGCAATCGAATTCAATAAATAGTCATCGTTATCTGGAAAAAAATCGTAATATTTTATTTTATCATTATGACATATTTAGTTCCTATCACAAGATGTTCTTTTCTGCATATTACTTTTACAAAATAATGTCGATGTTTCACATCTGCCAGGCGTCCCGTGACGGCTCACATTTTTTTTTGGTATTAAGGGTGGTATAAAAAACATTGTGACATGTGATATTTTATTGGCTTCTTTATATTATTATAATATTTTTTTTTTTTGTATATGACAGAAGAAACATATTAGCATGCATTCCACCTGATGATAAGGGGCAACTGGCGCATGAATATCTATAATCAATCCCAGATAAGATTAGAGGTCAGTCACCGATGCTAATAAAGGCTAAGTAAGTAAGAAACTCAGATAAGTATCTCTTACCACCTTCATTCAATTACTGATCAGTAAATACAATACAATAAAATAATTGATCTTGAACGTCTCTTTTTCCATGGTGGAATGCACTTTCAAAACTACGAAAGCCTTTGTAAACCATGAACTAAGGCATTTGTAAACCAAAAAAAAACAATTTACATGCTCTTAGCACTGGATTAGTATGTAGTTGTTGAAGACAGTTCCAGCTTAGTCCTCAAGGGTAGCGGCGCATCTGTGGCCGACCTCAGGTGGGAATAGGCGGCAATGGCCACTTACTATCAGGTGGACTGCATGCTCGTCTGCTACTCCAATATTATAAAAAAAAATGTTCTAAGCAATGACCAATGGACTATTTGTAAGCAATAAGCAAGCAATAGTATGTAGTTGATGAAGACAGTCTTCATTTTACATTCATGAACATGACGATTTTACTTGGTACCATGCCAAATTGTTGTTTTTGACTTATATTTTTCCTTCTGGCCTACTAAATGTCTTGTGATTTCTAAGAAAACAAATTACAATAGATGAATAGTTTTCAAGAACAATAAAGTTAATTAGTGAAGTTTGTGATTCATGTGTGCTTGGAAGGTAGTTTGTGGTCGTGATGAAGCGTAGTATAGTGTGGTTAGGTTACACGGCAATCCACCTTAGTTTTGAGATTTTTATAGTGGTTTGTGGTTTCACTGAAGAGGTGCTCTCGTCACACCTATTTCTGACTAATAACAACAGTTTTGTCCTGGTTTGTAGAGTATGGTAAGAGGGACACGTATAGGTAGCATTCCAACTTATTCTTCAGGGATATCAATATATCAGCGGCCAATATCGGGTAGGGCGCTATATCCATCCGGGTTTGATAAGACGTGTCCATGAAGGTGGTAGAACCCTTTGTGGTTCGACTCCGGCGGCACCACCGCCACACCTATTTCTACCTAATGACAGCAGCGTTAGGCGCTGCTGTGTTCCGGTTTGAAGGGTGTGGTAAGGGAGACAGACTTTTCCGAGGCGTTTCAGCTTAGTCCTCAGGGGTAGCGGCGCATCTGTGGCCGACCTCAGGTAGGAATATCTAATCCTATCTGGGGTTGATTACAGATATCCATGGGCGGCAGTAGCCACTTACCATCTGGTGGACTGCATGCTCGTCTGCTACTCTTATATTATAAAAAAAAAAAAAAATGAACAGCAGCGAGAACCTACCATCAGGTGGCGTTCATACTCCTTTACTACTTCTGCATGATTCTTATACTGTTGAAGTTTCCACTTAACATCACAAGAAGTGTAAGTTTTCTTATTTTTTTATTCCAAGGAGGTTACGGTGAAACGTCCTAATAATCTGCGATCGGATATAATCGCCTTAATCTTAAGACAATTAGCTATCGTACAGTCAACTCACCCTGATGATGCTCCGGATTGGGACGGAACACTTGTCCGTGTTGTTATGTACGCTGATGTATTTTTACTTGATTGCCGAGGGTAATGTTCTGTATTAAAAATATAATAATTTATGTTACGTTTTTGGTAGCCTTTTCTGCAAGTTTTATTATTTACTTACCATGTTTATACTGTTGATTTTGGATGTCGGTGTTACCGTACTCCTCCGAAACGGCATTACCGATTTTCACCAAATTTTATATGCATTCAGTAGGTCGATTCTCAAATCGGCTACTATCTATTTTTCATACCCCTAAGTGATAAGGGTTGCTCACCCTTAACATTTTTTTATTTATATGGCAACTCAACGTTTGCCGGGTCAGCTAGTAAGACAATATAATAAGTTCTATTGGTTCAATTCATAGACTATCAACCCTATAAAAGTTATTTGTATGTCGTGTAACGCAGATATATTTATAATTGTCTATCAGTGTCGTCCACGACGCCCACGGTTTTTAGATCTTAGCTGAGAAAAGTCTATTTTCGTATTTTATGCGATTCGATTGTATTGTTTAGGTATTTGTTAAGCAGTGATTCCTAGTCGTTGAGACTTGGCCACTTGATTGAAGAGTCCGAGGTTCGAATCCCAGAGAAGATTTTCAAGGCTATATATAAGGCAAAGTTCATTATCTGTTTTAACAGCTAAGGAAAACATTGCGAAGAGATATGTATACCTGACGGATCTTAAAAAAACGTTTTCAAAGGTTCATTAGCAGTGTACCAGTTCGTACTACTTCTCGACTTAATTCATTCATTCATTCATTCTAAAAGGAGACCCGTCTCCAGCTATAGGACAGCAATGGGTTAACGATGGCTTAGTTCTTGTCAAAATCACGACGATCATAGACCGATTGATTTTAGACATAAATGTAGAATTCCTAGGTCATTCATAAGTATAGGTCATAAAATAGGTAAAGGATTTATTGTATCACAAAAATCACTCAATAAATATTGAATGACGTTATTGGATAAGATAGGAATAATCAGACTCTGATTATCGAAATCGTAATTTCTATCGGAGAATTTCTAGGTCATTCACCAAGGGATCGTTATGTTTAAAAGTTCATTATGTCAAACTATATGGAACAAAAAGTAACTTTACTAATATCAGTAGGTCAAATAGAATATTTCCAAATAAAATCAGACCGACGAAAGCCGAAATTCGATTTTGAACGCGATTAATAACCGACCATGGAGGGTTTTTCGAGCTTATTCTTCGGCATGATCTAGATCAAACGACTTGATAGATTTTGACATATCCTTATTTCGATACCTCAATTCGCAAATCAGCCAACTCCACTTTTTTCAAAATATTTTTTTATTTATTTTAATTTCTTTCAACTGCATTTTTTATCAAAATAAATAAAAAAAAAACATTTTGACAAAAAGTGGAGTTGGCTGATTTGCGAATTAAGGTATCGACATGAGTTATCTTTGTATACGTCTAAATTGTGGGCATAATATAGGCTATAATTTTCAGCAGTTGAGTTTTTGGTTTCATAATAATTACTAGTTTATAGGCATTCGTTGCCAAGCCCTTGATAAAATTAAACATAATGTGATACATTTTGCAGGCTTAAACACTTTTGTGACAGACAATTGCCTGTATTTTTATTTACTGCCCGATGTTTACCAATACAAGCGTTCAGCTGTCATCGGGTGCCAACGAATGGTGGCATTGTTTTCGCAACTATTTATATTGTTGTAATTGCATTTATCGCCGCCGCGGGCACTTCCTACAGTTGCTAGTGACGAGTCACCTGCGTTGCCTCCATTGTTCCTATCTAGTCCGTATGTCACATAAAAGGCGAGTTTAATGTTACCAACGACGATTCCCCATTCAAATATATAGGGTTACCCTTTGTGTCCAGGAACAGGTTTGAAAACTAACTCATTGTTTTACATTTACATCCGAGACATGTTTGAGTGACGATGTGTTCTCTGCTGTGCTATTTTTTTTAATATCGGCCCGAAGGTTTTTGTAAAAAATGTGCATTGATGTTTACCTCCGCCTCAATATTATCGTTAGTTGAATGTTTGTGGACTAGAGATGTTAAAAAAGAAAGAACTGCCGTGGTATTCGAATCATCGTATCAGGATACAGGATAACTTCGCGAATTGGAGGAACCACTCGTGTCGACTACACTGGAACACCACATGTGACTGTATGTACATGAATTAATTATTGATTATATCTTAGTACACATCGCCTGTATTATAGAACTAGAGGAGTAGTATAAAAACAAAAAAAAAACAAATGCCGAAATATATTGTCTAAGTGCTAAAATTTCGACAAATCCAAGGATACCTCACGTTCAAATCCGTCAAGCTTTGGGCTGCGGGGCATGTCCAAGTATGAGACATACATACATACGTAAAATACTCTCGAAAACATTACCATCCGCAGTCGGGTGAAAAATTGGGTATTTTTTTCAAGTGTCTTTTTGAGTATGCGATGGACGTAATATTTTTTTTTACGAAAATAGACTTATTTCTGTTATATTAGTGACTGCCTAAGACTTTTCTTAAGCATACGAACTTAAGTCGATTTTTTTGTCTCCAAAAATTTTATCTGATTTTGATAAACTTTTACGAAACCGATGCGGGAACTTTCTTGACTTATTCTTTTAAATTACTTTTCTTTTGGACTACATTGCATTTACGATTTTTCCTATCTGTGTCGAACATGTGTTTTCTATTTTTACTTTTATCTGTTTAAACAAGTGAATTCTAACTTTACTTTCTAACTGTGTTTCATATTGTATTGTTTTCCGATTTTAATTATCCGCGTAAAAGTGCTAGTCCGCTCAGAATATAGAAATGAATCGCATCGTCATAGCAAATTGTACGACTACACCTGCTAGCAACAACTTCAGAGCGGACTTGAAGTTTGGCGCTGACTATAACTTATGTTAATCTTCCAATTTTACTTATTAATCCTGTCTTAAAAGTGATTTTTATCATCTTTTCTGTCGTTCATAAGACTAAATAATTTGCTTTTTTCGTCTGGTTAACCAAATTTGTGCTTTATGTGCATTATTGTATGCTTTATATTCACGTAATTAACTAATTTTCGTATAAGGAGTCTGTTATGTCATAAATAACTTACTTAAAAGCTAATTTTAATGCTACACGGTACCTTATTAATTTAAAAAAAGAACTTAAAATTACCTGTATATTTTTGCGCGGTATTTTAGAGTTTTTTAAGTATTTTTTTAACCTTGTATAGAACAACATACGAATGATCTATATCTATTAGATTTTCAGGCCGTCCCCAAAACTAGTAAGTTTACAATTAACTTATTCCAAAAACTTAAATGTTTAGTACAATTTGTTGGTATTTAATTTAAGAATGTAACATACCTACAGATAAAAATAGTTCAAAAATTTACCTATTATAGTAACTGGTATAAATAGTTAAAAATGTATTACATCGTATGCCGAAGTCACGGACTTTCTGTATGAAATAATTATAGTTTAAAAACTAAAAACCATGCTAAAATCGCACAATTAAAATCGTTAATTCCGATTCCTGACGATCCTGATGAGGAGAATGGGATGAAATTATTAAAATCGTGTATTGTCATCGGTTTTTGATAAATGTTCAAAATTTTAATATATCGGATCATTCGAAGTGGGTAAAAATCGAGTTCAAAGATTCCGTTTCCGTTACATAGGTATATACATAAATTGTGCTGAAAAAATTGTTATCGGAGTCTATTTACTTACTTAGCATGGTAATTCGGGCCGGTCTTAGCTTATGATGTCACCTACCAAGAAGTACTGCAAATATCGACGTTTGAAAACAAAACATTGAAATTGCCACGAATTGTAACGCGAGCAACAAAAACTTCACTGATAATAAAATATCAAGTTTAAAAGTAAATATTTCATTTGACTTTTTTGTCTGGCTGGTTGGGTTGCTTGAACTTGATTCACACGCACTTAAATTAGTTGAATTAAAATCAGTAAAATTTAATTCGATTAAGGTTGAAATCAAAAATAAATTTACTTGTGAAATGCTTAATATCCTCGTACATATTTTAACAATACAATGCTAGGTATTTTGTCATCACTGACGTTCAAAATAATTATAAAGCTAAGGTATTAAATATTTTTTAATTACAAAATATTTCACAAAAATATCATAATTTACAAAGTTGAGTAAATTATAATATAACATCAGAATTTTAAAAAAGTTAAAGGAATTTAGATAGTATGGGAATGATGTAATATGTATCTATCTGATTGAATAAAACTTATCATCTAACTTATATAGTTGTTACGCGGGCATTTTAAATTAATTTCTACTTGATTAATACTTGTCTGTTAAGAGTTGTTAGAATAATATGATGATCAAATAGTACAAAATCCCATAATGGAATATTAGTTCAAGGATAATCTGGCCTTTGAACAACACTTATTTCATTTTCCTCCCTTTTTGAGGCATACAATTATCATTTTATACGGTTATTATATTTTTATAAGGCATTTTGAAAACAAGTTGAATCAACCTATTTTTTAAACCACCAAATACAAAGCAATTGTTTGGTGCTAGTGTGAAAACCTTTGAGCATGTCATTTGATAGTTTTAAAGCCGGGTACTGACATGTAACAGAACATGACAGCGTAACGCGATACTGTCATTCAACGGGCGCGGTGGGATGCCACGCTTTCGCCGCGAATGCTTGCTCGTTGCGGTTCTATGTCAATTTTGCAAGGGATGTACTTGTAATGTTGTATGTTCGTTCTAAAGTAACATACAGTACACATATGTGTAGCTGGATTTAGGTTATTTTTTTAATTGTATTACTATGTAATTCGTTATTTGAGTCATTATTTAGTAATGTGACATATTCGTGGTGTTTTTATTGTGACGTCATATAGAGCATACATAAGTTCATGTTTGATTTTCATCATAATATATTCAGTAAAACCTCTTTAGTACTATTCTTCTTATCAAGTAAACATTCTTATGTAACATGTTTTTTCGTGTATGTGGAATGTTTAACCTATATTTTGAATCTTTTAACTTTGTGAAACTTTCTATTTAAAACCTTATGATTTGACTTTAGTTCTCCTATATAGGTATTTTTCCCGTTTCAAATAATTAAATTTCTTATTAGTGTCCATTGCACTATGAGCTATAAGTATAATCTTATTAATTTGAGGTAATTTTCTTATGTGAGAGAAATACAGGAATACAATTCTTATTTACGGGAAAGTGTCAGCCAAATTCTCAAAAAAGGATTGGTTACTCAGCTCCCTGTGTATTATAATTACAGTAAATATTATTAGAACTAAAAGTATGTACTAAAAGGATCTAATAACCGATATAAAATTAAAACTTTTTTTTATCTAAGTCTATGTCAGTATTAAAATTGCAAATGAAAACCTTTAAACCTAAATCTAAATGAAAACTCATTTAAAATCATTGCACACGCGTACAAATTCATAGACCGTATAAAATCTTTTTTACTTCAATTTGTAATTTTCCCATAGTTATACCTATGGGTTCTTGGTTATACCTATAGCTATACTAGCTAGCATAGCTATACTTATAGGTACTAGGTTTTCGAAAATCTTGAAATAGATCTATCTAATTCCCGGTATGTCTAACACGTGTTACGTTGCAGGCAATGGTGGGGAGACAACGTGGTGTTTCAGTCAGGTGAAGGGTACCCTCGAGGATGACGTGACCGAGGCCGATCTGATATCGTGCGTCGAGTTCAACCACGACGGGGAGTTACTCGCCACCGGCGACAAGGGAGGCCGAGTTGTTATATTTCAGGTGAGATAGTGGGTACGATGGGGAAAGATATGGGTTCAATCGTGATTTGTAAAGGTAGAATGTACATGTAAGGTAGAGTGTACGATGGGAGAAAGATATGGTTAAATTGTGCCTTGTTTTAAACGGAGAATGCCGTGTGGCAAGGCTCGGGAGGCACCATCGCCACATTTACTTCTGTCTAATAACAGCAGTGTTAAGCGTTGCTGTGTTCAGATTTGAAGGGTGTGGTAAGGGAGGCATATTTATCGGAGGTGTTCCAACTTGTCCTTTGGGTTAGGGACGTATCTGCGGCCTCAGGTAGGAATCTCTGGAGTTGATTACAGATGTCCAGGGGCGGCAGTAGCCACTTACTAATAGATAGAGTGTATGCTTGTTTGCTACTACAATATTATATAAAAGAAACTGAATATATGTTAAAATAATATTTTGTAAGGAAATCAAACATATGATAAAATTGCAGAAGTTCATACTCGTTTAAAAATTTAGTCGCTACGTTATGTTTTACAGGGAGACTATTCCATACATTAATATCCTCACATTTTTGAAGTTATACTTCTGAAATGTTGATAGTTTTTTTTTTACAAAAACATAAACTTAAACATGGAACGCAGGCTAGGAAACGCATATGTGCTTGCTAGAATATGGATTCTCAGCAAATTCCAAGGCCTTTCGTATCCAACATAAACCGTATAACGTTTCAACTCGACCATTTGGCACTTGACCGGTATTCGCATACGTTTCTGTTCGGTCGATGTGAATTACTTCACGAGAAAATAAAAGAAAATCACCAGTGAAAGTGGTTAAGCGCACATTGCCATGTTTTGATAGCGAGTTTTTTGGACTCGTGCGGCCTGACGTGATAATGAATGTGTTAATTGGGTTATGATACCAATGTAGTCGCTTGTTGGACGTTAAAATTTGAGTATTCGAAATGGTTTAGAGTGAATGATAATAAAGAAGGTGGTAGAACCCTTTGTGGTTCGACTCCGGCGATACTACCCCCTCATTCGCTTCTGCCTATTAACAGCAGTGTTAAGTGCTGCTGTGTTCTTGTTTGAAGAGTGTGGTAAGGGAGATATACTTTTCCGAGGCATTCCAACTTAATCCTCAGGGTTAGCGGTGAATCGGTCGCCGACCTAAGATATTAATCTAATCTTACCTGGAGTTGGTTACAGATGTCCATGGGCGGCAGTAGCCACTTACCATCAGGTGGACTGCATGCTCGTCCGCTACTCTTATATCATAAAAAAACTTACACCAAAGTACCGATAAACAACAGACGAGAATAACATAATTTATACATAAACAACTTCCCTATTGATTAGACGTGATCTATCGTAATAGACGTCAATACGTATCGTTATTTCTCTTATGCTAATGTGGCTTTGTAATTAAGAGTGTGTCGCACGTATTGTTGTGAGATAAATTCCCCTACACGCTCATCAATTTGCAAGGCACGTGACGTTAGACGCAAACGGCGGGTACTTTATGTAGAACGCATACCATAAACGCATCTAATAGTTTTTAATTTTAACGCAGGAATTGTATGTGTACGTGTGTGTATACATATATACACATTGGCGATTTTTGAGTGAAAAGTAGCCATTTTTATATATTATAGAAGTAAACGAGCTTGCATAGATATCTATGACTATATATGATCAAATCTATATATAGTCTGCAGTCGGCTTCTGTATACAGAACAGCTTCACCTTGAAGCCTACTGCTGATGTGTTGCCACCACGTTAAGATGTAAGTTAGCCAGCATCCATACCCTTCAAACTTCGAACTAGTGGTGGTTGGTAGTGTCTTGAAAGTTGAACCAAGTTGAACAAGGGCTCTAATATCTATGTTCAGTAAGGAGTTGATTATGATGTTTTGATTACCCGCGTGGCGGAGCGGTCGCCATTAGGGTCTGACACGTAGAGGGTTCCGGGTTCGATCCCTGGCTAGATAGTTATCTAAATATAGGTTTATTTTCTTGGTCTGGGTGTCTGTCTTTTTTTACCATTTACGTATCCATAGCACCCACGACATAAGGAATCCTAACGTGGCGCTGTAAGTGTAGAAAGAGTCGCGCTAAAAACCAATTTTATTTAATTTCCAGAGGGACCCAGCGTCAAAACAATGCGTGCCGAAGAAGGGCGAATACAACGTGTACTCAACGTTCCAATCCCACGAGCCGGAGTTCGATTACCTCAAGTCGCTGGAGATCGAGGAGAAGATAAACAAGATAAGGTGGCTCAAGCGGAAGAACCAGGCACACTTTCTACTCTCCACCAACGACAAGACTATTAAATTGTGGAAGGTATGTGCTAGTTTGTACATGCGTTTTGTACATAATACAATATTGTCTCGAATATAATGACATATACTCGTTATTTATGAATTTTTGTTAACAAGGGGAGACCTTCAAAAGGTACCCGGTACCGTGAGAGCGACACAGGGTTATGTGGGATTCTTACCGCACCAGAGTGCTTCGAATCGAAGCCCGAACCGAAAAGAAAAGAACCGAACGAAACAAAAAATAAAAAGCAAAAAAATACTGTGTAATACAACTTTAATATACGAAATGTTCGAAAAACAACAATTTGGTTAATAATATGGTTAATAATGGTCATTCGGAATAAATTTCAGATCTCACTTGTCAGTTTAAATTTCATACATTATACATGTGTTGTCGTATACAACATTAAAATAATTGTTCGTCGGAGCTAGGATGTCCTGTAGGGGATCGAGTATTTGTAAATGTTGCACAAATTGTATCTAGTTTAGACCGGACATCGTTGTATGAGCACGTAACGTAATATACAGGGTGTGTTTTTTTTGGCATCGATGGCCGAATTGACGATTCTGTGTTAGAAAAATATTATCAAAAATGTCATTGGTTACTTCACTTGAATTATTTTTTGATGCTATTTTCTTTTAGAATTTAATTTAAAAGCATTTTTTATTCAATGACGCAATAATATAGAGTATGTTTTGTTCAAAATAAAATTGTTCGACTCCCGGTTAGAAATTAGTTTTTTTTTTTGTGTAAAATCGAATACAATCGAAATACTGTTTTAATTTCTTTTAAAATCTGTCCCAGCATTCCTTTTGTTACTCCCTGTACTCTCGGATTCGACCATCTACGCCTAATTAACATTATAAAAAATCTCCCCCTGTATACTTGAACATAATAATATATAACTGTCAAACATGTATGGTTCACTATTGATAGTTTTGATTGTAACCAATAGAGCTGTGATCGATTATCGTCGTTCAACCATCAATTGTCTAACAATACAATTTACAATTTTAGATGTCATGTGATAGGTTATCTCATGCTATTGGTCTCAAAATTATTTTTTTAAATTACAGCGTGATTGAAAACTTTAATGGTAAAAATGCTTAAGGTAATTTATTGCTTTTGTTTTAGTAACAATTATTCTTTTCTCATATTCTGAACAGTCTTCCGTCACTTAAAATATTAATAAATATAGTGAATGATTATTGCGTTTGGATTATCTATTATTATCTAAATGAGTAATAAGTAATGGAGATATATATTTCCCTGGCGGTCCAGCTTATTCCACGGGGGTAGGAGCACGTCTGCAGCCGACCTTTAGGTATATGTAATCGTATCTGGGTTTGATTACATGTTTTTATGGGCGGCAGTAGCCGCTTACTTTTAGGTAGACTGCATGCTCGTCTGCTACTCCTATAAAAAATTGCTTCTTGTATGTTATATATTATTGGGGTGGTTTGAATTATATAAGCTAACACATAAGTAGTATTCTTGAGTTACGTTATAATTTTGCTTACTAAAAGATCGGAAAGTTTGTCATTCCTTATTAGCACTTGTCATTAGTAATTAATCTATACAATTTTATTTGCATATACCGTAGGACAATATTTTCACATTAGACATTATCAGAGTCTAATAGTGGTGTGTTGCATACCATAAATCGACGTTTTGTTGATATTTTCATAATAGACACGAGCTTTTGCCCGCGGCTTCGCTCGCGTTACGAAGTAATATTTTCATCCCCTATTTCCTTCCCTTGGGGGTAGAATTGATCAAAATCCATTCTTAGCGGATGCTCACGTCATAACATCTACCTGCATGCCAAAATTTCAGCCCGATCCGTCCAGTGGTTTGGGCTGTGCCTTGATAGATCACTATGTCAGTCAGTCACCTTTGAGTTATATATGTTTAGATTGTCATTTGTCAGTGTCTAACAGTGTTGTGTTGCATACCAAAAATCGACGTCTTGACGATATTGTCATTTGTCAGTGTCTAACAGTGTATGTGGATGTGTGCAGGTGTCGGAGCGGGACAAGCGCGTGACGGGCTACAACACGCGCGAGGAGGGCGGGCGGCCGCGCGACCCGGCGCGCGTCACGCAGCTGCGCGTGCCCACCGTGCGCCCCGCCGACCTCATGGTGGAGGCCTCGCCCAGGTACATCACTACACAACACAACACAACACACTTTATTTGTTGTTTTTTTTTAATTCATAGTTTTATTTTCAATCATTTATAAGTTATCTTTTCTTTGAAAATAATTATCATATTTTTTCATATGAATTGACAAGTATAAGCGGGTTTATGTCACACGAGCTGTAAAATAGTATCCGATACTTGTGACTTAAGTTGCCTATTATCGCTGCGCTCAAGCGCTAACTTCACGCCGTGCAATAATGTATGTATTTGTGACGTCATGACCGTTACATTATCATTGCCTTACTTGAACTGCATGACTGTATAATATTGCCCGGTATGGGTGTTCTCTTAGGTGAGATAGATCCTACTCAACACATGAAATCTATAACGCTCCTTTAAAAGCATAGATTTAGACCAGAAAACACACCTTCCACAACTATTTGACCACAATTTATAAGTTAAAGCTTGTTTTAATTATTAAAAATATCTCGCCTCATAACTACAAGAAAACATCTTTGATTTATATGTCATGTACATTATACGTATTAGAAATTAATAACTACTTGCTAAAGCAACTTGCTTTACCGTTAAAACGTTAAAGGAAAAATCGAGAGAAAAGGTATATGAAGTTCACCAATTTCCTAATGTTTCTTATTCTAAGAGAAGACTCGTACCTAAATATTCCATTTAATTTAACCTAAACTAACCTCAACTACATACAAATCGAAAATACCAGTACTCATAAGTAAGAACTCCCATTGTCATACTTGTAAGAATAAAGTATTAAATAAATAAAAAAAGTATCGACTTAAATATTCGACACAAGTTCAAATAAATAATTTAATTTATCCCCAACACATCGTGATAACGTGTCGAGTGGCTCTCGAACCAATATTTACCAAACAGATACGAGTATGAGGTAATTTGATTTGATTATGCAGAAATCTATATAAATTGTATTGGTTAGCTTGTTTGTGTAACCACTTGACATTATCATATCTTTTTAGGAATCATAGGCAGATATTTCGCGTTTTCTTTGAATTTGTATTGTCACAAAAATATTGGCTTAGTGAATGATGGATGTCGCATTTATTTCTAAAAATAACGAACTGCTTACATCAAAAAATATTGTATTGCATATCAAAGCAATGAATGTTATCATTTTCTATAATTGTATGTCACATTTAATGAGTAATTTATGTAATTTTAACATATGAAAAATATATATTATGGTCCATTATTTGACTCGTTTCAATCATATAATGTAGTATTTTATTTCTGATGTTTTCCAACTCATTCGTTGACAGCTTTCATATGCTTGTAGTTGTGTTCAATCGCACACAACTACAAGCATATCAGACTCTTTGGCTCTCTGACTACACCCAGGCGTAAGAACTTCAGAGCGGACTAGAAGTTTGCTGCGGATTATACTTAATTAATGCTTTATTACGTTCACAGGAGGATATTCGCGAACGCGCACACGTACCACATAAACTCGATCTCGCTGAACTCGGATCAGGAAACTTACCTCTCGGCGGACGATCTGCGCATCAACCTCTGGCACCTCGAGATCACCGATCAGAGCTTCAACATCGTCGACATCAAGCCCGTCAATATGGAGGAGCTCACTGAGGTATGCACACACACTACGGGCCACTGCTGGTGAACTTTATTTATTTATTATTTTTATTTATTTATGTATTTTATCACGCCAACAGCTTAACAAACAAAACTTATAAACTTTAATATTATATGTATACAACTGTTTTATATATGTAAGTCAATTATAGGCGTGTACCATTTACACATGTGACATGTTATTGCTTATTTTAACGGTTAAAAAATAACGAACACAATGCAATATACTAGGAAATATTATGAGGTAAATTAATGAACATAAATAACATAAATACAAAGACATTAAATTTTACATTAATAATTTGGTTAGCTTCTTTTTCAAGTTGAGCGTTTGTCCATCGCCGCCGTCACTGAGAACGAGATGACAGCGCCGAAGTAGCGGTTATTATACATACATTTATTATAGCCGCGTGTTCACCGCACGTCCGTCACACTTCATATTAAAGTCGACCCGAAATAATCTCGTTCCCGGTGACCGCGGAGGTGGACAAACGCCCTAAGATTCTAATCATTAAATTTAATGACACATTGATGTCATTGCTTCGAGGTGTCCTCTTATATTTTGTACATTGGTATTGTATAAAGTAGAATGGAGTGTTTAATTAGTTTTGCTTAATTTATTTCAGGTCATCACCGCAGCAGAGTTCCACCCGACTGAATGCAATCTCTTTGTATATTCTAGTAGTAAGGGTGAGTTTCATCAAGTAAATCTTACATTAATGTTACAATAAAAGTAAAACAAAATATCTTTATCGTAAAAAGTGACTATTATCCCCCTTATTTTCTAAACGTTTACGGCGAAAATAAAATCGAATTATCTCGACACTATGAATTACCATTTCTTCTTTTTTCCCAATTTTTAAGTAATGTAAACTTAGTCCTCAGGGGTAGCGGCGCATCTGTGGCCGATCTCAGGTAGGAATATCTAATACTATCTGGGGTTGATTACATATGTTCATGGGCGGCAGTAGCGTTTTACCATCAGGTGGACTGAATGCTCGTCTGCTACTCTTATATTATAGAAAAAACCATTACTTACCTGAGATTTTTTTACGACCCCCTCCCCTGGTGAAATTTGGCTCAATCCCCCCTCCTCGCCCCTTATGCCTCACGTAATTAATTTGAGCTCAGCCTCATGGACCAATGGACCTCTCCTAAGAACATAAAGTGACCTTATTCAAATTAAATCAATTGTCTTTGTTCAAAATAGGTTCTATACAGATCACTTTTTGAATGTCAATATAACTGCCTCCTCACAAGGTGTTTCGTTATGGAGAAGAAGCGGCGAAAGAAACTCCGTAACACAAATTGACCATATCATCCGTTGTGCAGGTACAATAAGGTTGTGCGACATGCGAGCAGCGGCGCTTTGCGATCGTCACGCGAAGCTGTTCGAGGAGCCGGAGGATCCTCACGCGCGCTCTTTCTTCTCCGAGATCATATCCTCGATCAGCGACGTCAAGCTGAGCAACTCTGGCAGGTGGGTGGCCACCGACACATAGGAGGAAGCTAGGGGAAATGTGGTTGTCCTTGTAGTTCCGGGACCAGAATAGGGCTACGGTATCCTCTCTGCTTGTCGTAAGAGGCGACTAAGGTAAAGGCTATGACATGGGGCTCTTCAAGAGGGGTGCAAAAAGAGTTCTCCACCGAAGCCGGCGATGCATTGGCGACTCCTCTGGTGTTGCAAATGTCCGTAGGCGACGGTGACTACTTTCCACTAGGTAGCCCGTCTGCCTTATCGTTAGGTATAAATATAAAAACAAACATTATAACACTTCATTCAGTTCAATTATTTATTTCCATATTTATGCAAGAAACTACTAAATTTATTTAAGAAATTCATCAATTCTTTTTTCTCTTTTTCAGATATATGATGTCCAGAGACTATTTAGGTTTAAAAGTATGGGATCTTAGGATGGAAACGAAACCTGTAGAAACATATCCAGTGAGTATGTTGTCTATGTAATCAGTCTATGATGGATATACTACATTGTAGGCATTTATGAAAGCCTACAACGTAGTATACATATAGTCATATAATAAATGCTTCAGACATCTCTTACTGCACAATCAAATATATTTAACCATGTTTACATCAATGATAAAATAAAGAAAATCAATGGGTTGCTCTCCAGGACTGATGGCAGAAGTGAAAATTTCCTCACTTCTGCCACCATCTGTTATTCAGGTTCGAAACCTAACCTGAATAATAAAATAAAATAAATAAAAAATGAAACTGACACCCATTGACATATTTTTCTATGATGACACCGGATGAGATTTTGACTTTGCAGTTTCCTTTGTCTTCTTACGAATTTTCGATCAGGACACGTGACCTGACGCGAGAACATTTTTTACCCATCACAAAGTGTGCACAATGCCGCTAAAGAAGTTTTCATAAAACTTTCTTGTGGTCTTTCTTGTGTAAACTAAGGCTTATGCTCGTAATTTAAATTAGAAAATATGAGACACTTCAAGATGGTCTCCAATAAATTTCCATGGCGGTTTTTAACTAAGCCTCGATCAACTATAGTTTGATTCATAATTAGGTGTCCAAAATGTAAACAAAGTGATGTCATTGTCAAAATACGATACCAGGCATTGTAAACCTTAACAAATTGACAAGAAACAAAAACTTTAACAAACTCAACAAAAACTTTAACAATTACACACAATGCGACAAACGGGCTATGAAAACGAGAAAACATTCGAGTTCAATCACGATCACGAAAATGAATAACATCAGCTACGAAACTTTAAGATGGCGGCTCAAAAAATGTTTTGGATCCCGATTGTGTTACCATTATCACATTTTAATGTTGTACCATAAACCTTATGTTTAATTATTATTACTGTACGGAACATGATTGAGGTAATATAGATATGAGAAAATGTGAATTGATCTTAATTTATTTAGATTATTATTGTATTATTTTAATATCGTCAAAAATAAGATTTATATAATACATTTTGGGCACCTAATTTGTGAATCAGACTATAATATTAATTCTTTATGGATTTTTGACAGTTTTTCTAATGTTACCAGGTGCATGAGTACCTCCGTTCGAAGCTGTGCTCACTGTACGAGAATGACTGTATCTTTGACAAGTTCGAGTGTTGCTGGAGTGGCGACGACCAGCGGCTTATGACTGGCTCTTATAATGGCTTCTTTAGGTAAGTCTATAGATGCGTAGAGATTTGTGCTTTTTATAATATAGGAATAGCAGATAAGCATGCGGTCCACTTGATGGTATAGTACGCGTAAAACTGCTAGTCCGCTCTGAATATAGTCTGCTGCACGCGGACATCTTTATTCAACTCCAGATTAGATTATTCTTATCTGAGGGCGGCCACAGATGTGCCGCTACCAATGAGGACTAAGCTGGAACGCCTCGTAAAAGTATGTCTTCCTTCCCACACCCTTCAAACCAGAATACAGCAGCCCTTAACACTGCTGTTATAAGGCAGAAATAGGTGCCGCCGGAGTCGAACCGCAAAGGGTTGTACCACCTTCAAAAGTTTAGATTCATTACATTATTTTTTTTTGACAGGAATGGCGATTCCTGAGAACTAAGCATGTTTCTCTTTCTACAACCTTTTTATATACATATCGCTGTCCTTCCTGGGGTCGTTGGTTGGATGGTTCCTTTTCCCGGAAATATCTTGTTATTCGTCTTTTGTCGTTGACAGGGAATAATTTAGCATTACTCTGGACCTGATTCTATAGAGACAAAGAGTTATAGAGTTTGCGCTAAACTTCTAGTCCGCTCTGAATATAGAAACGAATTGTGTCGTAACAGGTAATTATAGATTAGCGGGACGAAGTCAGCGTTGGACCCTCCAGGCAACCGTACATAGCTGCGTTAGTGTGCGCTTACTGTTGCTACGGAGTATATGCTTGTAGTCATGTTCGACCTCATCGGTTCTCTTATTACACCTGCGCGGAACAACTTCCTTCAGAGTGGACTAGAATTTTGGCGCGGATTCGTATATCGTCTACAAATGTTTGTCAGTCAGCATATACTAATCGTGGTGGTATCGCAGGGTGTTCGAGCGCGGCGTGGCGGGCGCCCGGCGCGGCGAGCTGACGCTGGAGGCGTCGCGCGACGCCGCCGCGCGCCCGCGCCAGCCGCTGCGCGCGCGCAAGGTCGCCGCCACCGCCAAGAGGAAGAAGGTAACGACGTACACACACAGCATACAGGGACACGGGGGGACAGGGAGACACGCACAGGGAAACATGCACGCGTGCACGGGGACACGGCACACGGATGCAGATGTAGACGGACATGCACACGCGTCGGATGGACGCAGAGACAGACGCGGACACCCACACACACACAACACACATACGCACACAGACAGAGGGAGACACACACACACACAGACTCGCAACACAGTGCGCGCGCAGGCGCAGACGTACGCGGACACAGATACACAGAGGTATACGTAGATACACTAGCGCAAGCGCACCAACACATACACATAGAAAGACCGCATGCGGACTCAGAGTTAGACGGACACGCACACGTGTCCGACGGACACAGAGGCAGACATGGACACACATATTACACACACGTGCATATGTGCACCAACACACTAAGACACCGACAAACATATACTCGCAACCCAGTGCGCAAATGCGTAGGTACGCGGACACGGACACACATAGGCATACACGGACACGCGCGCACGGACACCAACACATACAGAGAGAGAAAAAGAGAGACTGATACACAGACGTAGACGTACATGGACACGCACACGTGTCGGACAGGCACAGAGGCAGACACGAATACGTACATACACACGCGCACTAACACATACACACAAAGGGAGACAGACAAATAGACACGCACACATGCCTCCGCACTCACACACAATTTCACACATGCACATACATAAAAATATGCACACGTGCAGAGGAACACGTAGTCTGCGTGCGTTTGTTACACTTACACTGACACGTATATACATACATAGGCACATATAAACACATACATAAACTAGCAAATACTTATGAAAATATTAACTGTCACTACACAAATAATTTACGCGTAAAAAAAGTAACTGCACGATTTCTTTTCAACTTACAAGTTGCTTAAAATTACAAAGTGACTTAAAATATTGACTGTAGGATAACAATAATATGTGTATATTTGATCTGTACGCTAAAACGTTATGTATATTCACAAAAAAATACTAAATCTGTATAGAAAAAATTCCGCTAGCTTCAATGAATTTTTAACATCTATGTGCGATCTTGCTATATTCCTGTAAAGCCAGCATTGCAGTGTCACTATTGATTACATACACTTATACGCTTTATTCTATTTCGCAGGACGAAATATCAGTAGACTGCCTCGACTTCAACAAGAAGATACTCCACACCGCGTGGCATCCGCACGAGAGCATCATCGCCGTTGCGGCGACGAACAATCTGTTCATATTCCAAGACAAGTTCTAGCGCGTCGACACGCTGTGTCTACATGGCCGCCCCGCGCGGGGACACCGGGGACATCGGGGCACGCGCGGGGACACTGGGGACATCGGGGCACGCGCGGCACGCCGGGGACACTGGGACACGCGCGGGTGTCCAGGGACACTGGGGCACGCGTGGGTCACCGGGGACACTGGGCACGCGCGGGTCGCCGGGGACATTGGGGCACGCGCGGGGACGCCGGGGACACTGGGGCGGTGAGTGTGGAACGCTTGTTACGAGACAACTAAGTGATAACATTGGTAATGATGGACTGAAGTGGGACGAGTAGTGTAAGTGATGGTTAAGTACAGGATTTTGGATGTTTGTTGGATTTTGATGTGGTGTTGTGTTGTGGTGGTCGCATTGTTGAGTTTTTTGGACGATTTACTTGGAAATATTGGACATATGTTTTGTTCAAATGTTTGATCCAATTTAAAAGAAAGATATGGGATTCAAATACGTATAAAATCAAATAAGGAATGTGTAATGTTAGATCAATGCTCAGTATGATCATATTGGTTAGTTTGTCCAAATGATCCAATTAAATGATATTAAATTCACAATACATAAATAAGTCTTTTCGTATAAATTGGCCAATAAACTGGATATTTTGTGGCCACCATAACATATATGGGCTCAGATTTGTAAAACATAGCTGTGTTAAGAGTCCAAAACGGATATCATAGGGTTACCATCGAATGTATGGAAGTTATCAATGTTGATAGTGTATAGTAATAGGCTCATGTAAGCGTAATATTGGAGTATGCCGAGGCTAAAGTGAAGGAAAACTATCAGTTGTTGAATAAAGGAGCTTCTTACACGCATACATTTCTCTAGTTAACATATAACGTATTGGTATAGTTATCGCCAAATTACTAGTCCGCTCTGAAGTTGTTGCGAGCAGGTGTAGTCATACAATTTGCTATGGCGACGCGATTCATTTCTACATTCAGAGCGGACTAGCAGTTTTACGCGGACTATACACAAGTAAAATACGTAATAACGAAGTGAAATTAATTATTGGATTAAAAAAATATATGAAGTGTTGGTAAATGTAAATTATATTGGATATTAAAGATTGTAAAGTAAAAAGATTGTATTGAGTACAAAACAACACTATTGTTATGTCCAATGTCAGTTTTTAATTTTCATTTTCACTGATTGAAATGTGATGTACAGATATCTTCAATTTCGACCTTAAGGCTTGCACGCACTGCGGTTGAACGCGCGCGGTTTTTATCCTCCTATATGTATTGTGAAGTGCGATTAAATCCCGCTTACATATTGATTAATGTTTGTAATTTGCGCAATTTATTATATTTATTCAGAAGTGTCGTGTTTAATACTTTTAAACTGTAATCCCTGTGTTTTAATAAGTATAATTTAAAATTAAGATAAAAGTAAGCGTTCTATCGCCAAATTAGATGAACGCAAAGTTTCAAAATATCTCTATAAATATTTTTTTCATAGTCGGCCCAGCGTAAACACGTAGCAGACAGACAGAGTTACTTTCGCATTTATATTAATCAGCATGGATAATTAATTAAAGTACCCAAAATTTGTGATATCTGAAAAGCCATTTGTCTATTTATTATTCATATAACTTCCTGTCCAGTACTTAATTTTGTGACGATATAATTAATCATAATAATGTTATTTTCTTTTTCACTCGAGTCAAAAACCGCAGTGCGCGTGCGACCTAACCCAGAGCTTTAATTCAATTGTTGCACATTGACAAGTCTTGTAATCGAATAATGTATTAGTAAAATCAAGAGAATTGCTCCAAAAAAATGTATTGTACAGGCTTTAAAAGTAATGGGGGTAGTGGGTAGGTAGGAACGTTATCTAGGAGGAATGATACGCCATATAGACACATCTCTTCACGCCGTAGTGTTTTAGGGAACTTGTCATGTTATTCGAGCGCGGCTGTCGGTAGAATGGGCTGTTGGACTGATTTTGCTACGTAGGTACGGGTAAGACGTGGTTGGTTGTGATTGAAGGGTGAAGGAATGGATAGGTCGTATCGTGGAGTGGAGGTTTTGTTTTTATGATTGTAGACTTCTTGTGGACTACTTTGAAATACGAATGGGTGTTTGTTTTGAATTAATTACGTACAGCATTCATTGTCACTTAAATAAAGAACGAAATTAGTCAAATAACTATCCACATTGATGTATTGAAATTGAAAAAATAAAAAAGAAATATTATAACAAAATGGGGGACATTTGGAATGGATGAAATCAATCAGTTATCAAAATTGCTAATCAGCTAGCTACATAAATTGATTAATAATAAATATACACAAAAGTCACCAAATGTGACATGTTTTCTCAAACACTCTCAAATAAGTCAGCTTTATATTATTTCTGTCTCAATAAAAAATATCCACTTAATATTAAGAGCGCAGACCTGTATGGGTACAAAACAAATACAGGTCTGTGATTAAGATGCTTCGATATAGTTCTTTTAAAATAAATCTCCGTTCTACGATATTAACATTGCGCCAATAACTGAAATGTTCCCATTCATTCCTTCACACGGACTGTTAAAATTCGCTTGGCGGGTGTACGAAAAATACGAGAGAAAAGTCTGCTAAACGTATAGGTTTGGTATAAAAGTTTCTTTAGAAAAATAAAAAAATATTCAAACTGGTATAAAAATTCGGTTTATTTTCTAAACGCAAGTTTGTTATGTGCCCGTTCTATCGACAGCCCCTCGGCAGTATTGTTAAAAGTCTGTTCAAATCGTGTGGTTTTTATACTGTGAAACGTCCATGTAGATGAGTTTTGTATTGTATGTCTCAAATAATTGTAATTAATAAAAAAAAAGCATTGAATGGTTTCTGTCATGGGAAAGTCGAGTTTGTAGGTGGCTAGTGTTTGTGTCAAATTGCCAACAGCAATCTTACGTCGATAATAAATGCTGTAAATATTAAATTCTGAATATTTTGGCGCGCAAAAATATTTCCGAATTTTTGGGTGCCATGAACCCACACACATAACAGTGCACAATCGCTTAGACCCAGATTAAGATCAGAATTTAAAATAAAATCTTATCAAAATTCGAAATTTGAATCTACAGTAAAAAGCATGGCGAGTATATCACTACCAAAATACATGTATAGTATTATGTATTACATACATAAAAGATGCCACAGCGGCGCCTCTAGCGGCAAAACTTGCAAATGACTTTCCCATATTAAATGAAACTACATTTATTTCAAATAATTTCACTTTGTATTATTCAGTTTGAATGTGTGGGTCAGTAACTCGTAAGTCGTCTTTTGGTTGAAAAGTAATAAAACACACACATGTAAATGTATAAAGTCACCCACACAGGCACACCGCGTGTATAGTTAATATTTACATACTTTAATGAGTATGTGTGATTTAAACCACACAAGTTGAACAGACAACGTTTAGCTAGGTACTAAGTCCGTTAATCAGCTCTGATATAATTTATACGCTTTTTCATACTTAAGGTTCTAAGCGTTCTAAGCGAGTTAAGTATTTATTGTTTAAATGATGAAGATTAATAAAATAAAAAAAATCTTACCATTTAAGGGAGTCACTTGACCTCCACGAAATGAGATTAGTTAGGTGTATCGAATGATAATGAAGATAATTGTACTCGTGCCGTTTGGAATGTATGGGATGGTTCCTTGTGTGTGAATTAGGTTCCGCTCCGTGAAGTTTGCCTTTTATACTGGTTAATGATGTTTTTTTGAAGTTATGAGCATTTTTTGTAGATAATTGCATTCATAGTCGGTCTAGTAATTAAAGTATAAAATGAATTCTTAATAATGCGTCCATTTAGTCAAAGAATTCTTTGAATTTTGAAAATGTAAAGGCGTTTACGAATTTAATTATTAATTGCGCCTCTGCAATATATTCAGGTCTTGCTGGTTTTTCTGCCAAATAATGTCATACAGTTTTATTGTAAAACTTTTTATATTAAAACCCAAACATTTGCTTTTGCTAGACGTATTGTGGTAAAATAAATCTCGACTGTTTAAAAAATATAGCCGATGTCGCTTCCACAATTTAGACGAATCCAACGCACTTCACCTGGTCGTGCCTAAAATTAAGGCGTACATACATACGCTTGAAAGACATTACCGTCCGCAGGGAATCTTCTTAATAAAGTACTACAATAAATTAATTCGAATGAAGCGACATTTTTACAATATTTAGTATTCCAAAATTCATATTTTCACTCAAAAATACTAAATTAATATCGCATTTTTGAGTTGACACCCAAACATCTTTTACTATGACCGTAGCTTTATTAAGTCCCATACATTTCACTCGGCAATGTTGCCAACTAAAAAATATCGGTATTACATTTTTTTAAAAAGTGTTGCCCCCGGAGTGGTTCAGTACAACTTGATTTTGCGCACAGATTAAATAATAAAAATAAAGTTTAGCATAGAGTCCAATATGAATAGTGCTAGAAATGTTTGCTATTTAGACGTTACTTTTTATAAAATAAGAATATTATTTTTTCAAAATCATTACTCATTTAAATACCACTAAGCTAGAAATTTCCTGAATTGTAATTAACTTTTTTAATTTGTTTTAACCCAATTATGATTTTCTTTTTTTCTATTCTGTAGCTGTCTTCTTTTTCTTTAGATTCGCTGTTATTTTCCATTTTTACGCAAATATAGTTTATCTATTTGTAAATGTTTCATTTAAGTTGGTTTAGCCATATCCTAATATCATCAGACAGACAGAAAAATAACTATAATGGTACGTTATCACAAAAATCAGACATATAGTATGTAAATAACGTAAATTAATATAAAATAATTCATATGTTCGCATTGAAGAATCCGTCTCAGTACTCTTATATGAATATAATAGGTGTTCGAATCACTCCGGGGGTATACATATGTCGGTCACCCGATCGCCGCGGCATATTTATGTAATGTAAAATTATAAATTAAGGGATTTTATGAACACTTTATAATTGTTAAATATATATTATTATTATTATTATATTATAACATATGAATTCCACCGTTTAAGCGAAATGTTCGTTCACATTTTGTTTTGTCTATATATCTATATTATGTTGATTGTGATTCGATTTGAAACCAGTGTTTTATTTTTATATCGATATTATTTTTGTACTTTTAAATTTGTTAGTTGAATACTTACGAGTAAAGTTTAAAGTTCATATGTCTTATGTTCAAATTCGTTTCGCTTTTTGAGATAATTCTAGTATGTCTACGTCATGGGGTTCTGTTTTAAAACCCTATTCTCTGCCTATTTGTGTGACGTCATCTTTATTTGTGCATTGTTTAGAAAACTTTGATAGCGCGATTCAGGATGCATGTAACGCCATCTGTTTTCGATTTACGGCAAGTCGTCACAACTATACCTTACTTAAAACTTAATTTTCTATTTATACCTGTGCTTGTTTTTTAATATCAAATTGGTTGTAATATCGCTGTAACTTATGCTTTAGTTGTTTAGTTGTTTCGAAAACACAAAATGTGAACATATTTCTGATATTGTATACGTAAATAGTGAAACGCCATGTCCGTTGTTTAGCGCCGGTTGTTCATTTTGGGCCAGTGCCTTACACTAGCGCGGGGAATGTAATGTAAATAATACGAATACATACAAATTACATACATTAAGCCGTATTGTCGTGGTTATTTCTACCTCGATATCGACAAATTATAAAAGTAAGACAGATTGCTCAAAACACACTCAAACGTAAATAAATATTGAGTAACTCTAAATTATAATATAACATTTGTGTCATTACTAATATTATTATGTGAAATGGAAAGCTTAAAGTGCCTTAAATAAATTAAATTATCGCTACTTCATTAAATTGTTGCATTAGCATTGCATTTTTTCGCATTAGCCAACTTATCTATAATCTATGGTTACGATTTTATATAAGAGTTATTGTAGTTGAGTTTGCTATCTGTCTATTATCTGTGGTATTATATATTTACATTACATTATCTGTGCCCATGTTAGGTGTTTTGTTACACTTTCTTTTTTTTTTATTTATTTTAAATGTATTTTGTAAGATTTTGTGATCGTTTTTATATCGGATTCTTGAGGAGTATTGTTCTAGGAATGGAGTGTTCAAAAACGGAAATTGTCCAAACATGTTGTTGGTATACATCTATCCTCCTTTTGAAAATTAATACAAAATAATGTTATGTTAATGTTATGTTTGCTTAAAAACGAATTGAAAGCCTGTATTTCTGTAAAATGGCTGTGAAATTAAATTTGAAATAAAAAAACATATCTACAATTTAAATTTAGACCATTTTTAGTCTTTTTTCGTTTTCTGTATTTTTAGTTTTTTAAAATCGTTTTATTTTTATTATTTGTTTCGTTTTTTTTATAGTAGGATTAAGGAGGATAGATGTATCATTAAAATGTTATGAGAGATCAATTCGGTCGATTCTGTTAATATGTATTGTATGAAATTGACAATTGTATATGAATAATATGTAACATATAAATCATTAATAAAAATATTAATTCTCTAACGACACTTGAGATTGGGTTAAGAGTATTGATTTAAATGACTGTTTAAGAAATAAAAACAAAGTTTGTTGAAAAACTGACACAACAAGTCTGAAGGAGCTATGTAACTTTGAAGTGGCTATGAAGTCGACTATGCAACGAAAATATATCTAACATCGTATTAGTTGCCTTTAAAACAATAATAATAATGTAAAAATATTAAAAACGACTATTTTTTTAATTGCAATAAATCATACAATTCACTTGAATTTGACTTTACTGAGTTTTTTAAATTTCGGGTAAATAAGTATAAGACAGATAGCAACAGTCGAAAGAAACATACTATTACCAAGATCTCAAGATGTCTGAAAAGGAATTTAATAAAATTGGGATACGTTGGGCACTTAACAACCGAGGAGTTCCGATCTGTTGTTTTAATCAATTCTTTTTCTGTTTAAAAATAGTGTACGTATTCTAAGGAAGCTTGAAAAACAATTGAAAAAAAAAATGTAAATAAAGCGAACGAATGGAGGCCTGAACAATATGATATAAATATAGAATAGAATATTTTGTCACAACTCTCGTATTGTACAGTTATATATACATACATACATACATATATATTTGTACTTTGTGTAAAGCTTGATTCGATAAAATTATGTTTCACGAGCGATATTTGAGAAAAAGTACGATTTTTTTTTCTTATTTTGTAAAGCGTTTTGTTGAGTTTGTATAAGTGATGTAGTGTTAGCGGCGGCGCCACCTGGAGGTCGCTGGCCGCTCTCGCCGCCAGGTGGCGCTGATCGCCAAACGAAACCTTAATCCCGAGTAAGTTTTGATGTTGATCAATTTGTATAGGATGTGTTAAGTTAGTTATCAGTACTTTACTTTTGTAAGGGGCCCGGTCAATTCCTCGCGCGGTAGTGTAAGATGTTAAGCGCTACTTGGACGTCGGCTGATAGGGATACATTAGTGATATTTATGTGTGATAATTATCGAGAATGCCTTCGCAGCTAAGTTAACGATTGCTTCGGAAGCAATAAATAATAAACGGAATTGACTACGTCCCCTAATTATAATAATATCAGTGTAAAAATGAAGCTCTGTAGTATAAAAGACGGCGTGTATAGTTGCGTGCTTGTGTGAGTGTGCGAGCGAGACGAGCGAAGCGTGAATAATATTTTAAGTCTAGTTTATAGTTAGGCAAAAGCTGTGAAAGCGCAGAAAGTGAAACAAAAAAAAAAAGAAACAGTTTTTTTTTCTTTCCTGCATCGAGGGATCAACAGAGGTGTTTGCTTCAATGTGATAAGTCGCAAAGTGCGGTGTGTTGTAAGGATAAATTTGTATGAGTCGGATTGTACCTCGTGTAGGCGGTTGTTGACAACGAATCAAAGTGCTCCGGGCGAGCGCGCGCTGTCGTTGCGACGCTGATATCTCGTGGCTTGTAATGTTCCATAATCTGTTTATGCTTCATTAAAATCAATAATCTGTAAATATTTCGCTGCGGGTTGAGTCATTTTGCTTAGTTATGTGTACGTCGATATTAAGCCGATCGGAGCGATTAACTGTTCGTAAGTCTGGCTTTTAATCTCGTATAAGTTTGTCGTAATACACACTTGCGCCGTACATCACTACATAGCAAAATTGAGCGTTAATATTCAGTTATGCTATATTGCCGCGATTGCAGCGAAATATTGCCGTAGTAATCGCGAGGGATCTAGTAAGATCGGTTGCATTGGTCGGTCAATTAGTTTTGTTTCAATCGCACCCGAAGTGCCATGCGGGCGGCCGCGCGCGCGACCCTAGGATAGAGTTGTTGTTGAATCCAAAATATTTCCTATAATATAAATTTTTATATCTGAACTTGTTGTTTTATTTTCCTGTTGTTTATGATAAGATAGTCTGGATGCTGCATGTTTCTACATGTTACATAACACTTCTGTGTTATACTGCAGTGTTATCGCACACGCATGGAAACACCTCATTATTTTTAAGTGATTTTATTATTTTTATTTTAAAATCATTCAGCTATTACTGGACATATTTAGTCCTTAGTACCCTTGCTGAACTGAATAAGCATTTTAGCGGTGCATAGATCAGTTTGCAAAAGTATGTAATATCAATTATTTGTGTCTGTATATCAGACTGATATGTATTTTCGTCTTCATAGCTATTTGTTTTTTACCATTTGCCTACGGAGCCCTAAAAGTTAAGAAATTTCTATGTTTATAGCATGGATAATTCAAGGTAAATAAAAATAAACCATGTTTATGAAAAAATATATTTATAAATACCCACAAATCACATAACGTATCACAAGACTTATTATACGGCAATATCCATTCGAATTTGATGAGTACAAAAATGTTAATTCGTACATTCGTTGCAATAAAACATGTTTTAAAATTATACTAGCAGTATTTTACACTACCAGTTGGTACTTAAAAGTTCCTAATAATTATTAAAATACATTTTTCAAATCTTATATTATCCAATAATATCATCATCCTATAAAAGAAATTTATTTTTACACCACAAAATTAAAGTATTATTCTCGTAATTTTTAATTTTCCTAATCTGTATAATATCCAGTACCTATCATATAACAACACAGTGTTGCCCGACTGAAAATATAAAAGTAAAATGTGATACCAATAACATTTTAAACTAGTGTAACTAAAAAGCTATATACAGCTACCCGAGAGAGCTTAAGCTCATTATAAGCTAACACAAAATGCCTGAATTTGAGCGTTACACGCCATTTAATAAGACCACAAACGATTTTATGCCAAATTTTCTATTCCTAAAACCGTGGCTTCCACAGCTGTTCCCATAGATTTAATAATAAAACAGGCTTAAAATACATTCGTAAACATATTTCGTAGAGAGTAATTGACACTTTTCATGTATTTTCTCCCTTTTGACCATTAAAATAAAATGATGTTAACATTTTTTTCCGCTAAAGCGCGACTTAAATGTGCAATGTATGTTAGAAAGAAACAACTTTTTAGGCCCCACAACACTAAGATAGTAACTTAATCCTTTTTAATTATTAATTAACATATTTTTACAATTCGTTAAACAGTCTGACATTATGACGTAACAGCTATTAGTAAACAAAAGCGACTTTGTCTACTAAATAATTGTGGTAAACTTATTTCCCCGTTTTACCATTACCACCTTTTAGTATACCTAGTAAAAGTACTTAATCATTTGACTCAGAAACAAATGGACCTAGTAGTTTTAATATTCCTTCCGAAAATTAGCCTATTTTAATACAAGCAAAAGCCGCCAATTAGAATATTTAATTTATACATTTTTTACGTTAATTAATTTATTTAGAGGAAACTCATCGCATTTGTTCACTAAAACTAAACTAGCGATATAAAATGTAATATACCGACTACGTTTTCCTATATTTAAGTCTTAGTAAACATAGTCCTAAGGTGACTACGATCCACGCGATAGTTATAAGGAAGCCAATGTACACATCTGGTTCGGTGATGGAGGAACCCTTCTCCATGATGTCGCGAAGGGACTTGGATGGCACCGTGAAGGGAAGGGTTAAAGCTATGATGCGCAGGCCTTTCGACATCCCTTCGAGGGGCCAGAGGATACCTGCAAACATAAATTAATATAATTATGTTATATTAAAATTTTATAATGAGTTATTACATTAATTTAGATTTATTTTTTTAAGTTTGTAGAATCTGATTTAAATAATAGGTACCATTTATTTATTTCATAAATTAATAACATAACATTTAATAGGAATTCATAACAACAAACACTATTAAAAGAGACCTTATCTACCAGATATATTGGTAGATACTCGATCTTAGAATGAAACTTCGAGTGAATGAAGATGTAAACGAGAAATTGGGTATCTTTTATAAGTTTAAATATTTTATTTTGTAAACTAAAAGTTTAAAATAATAAAAAATCCAAAATATCTTTTTAAAAATTTAAATACATCGAATGTATTAAAATTAAACTAAATACTGCATAATTTATGTTTACTTATAAGCTATCATATCGAACATATTTCATCGTTGTAACCATGGAACAGGGAACAAGTCAAGTACCTAATTGTCAAATAACAGGGAAAATATAGGCTTTCCCTATAATTTTAAATTCTTATCCCTTTAGTGGTGCGTTCTCAGTACTTGAGTGGGTCCTTTAAGAAACTTTTTTACTTACGATATCTTCCTCACGTTACAGCAATTGATAATAAATAATAACGTACATAATACGCAACTTTAAAAAATCTAAGCTACCTTAAAATAAACTACTGTTTTTTACAGCATAATTGTTATTTACACAGCCATTAACAACCTCACTTGCCCATAGACTTCGCTATCACTTACCACAAAGCAATATCATCGGGTAGAAGCTACCAGTGGCGATGAAGAAGGACATGGTGAAGCTGGAACAGAGCACGGAGAGCAGGAAGCCGTAGCACATGCCGCTAAGACCCTGCAGGAATAACAGGCAACCGCACGCGAGCAGCGAGCCCTTCGTCACTAAGCTGTAGCCACCAAATCCTAGCGCCATCATTTCTAATGTCTGGAAATTACGAATAGGGCATGTTATGAAATATGATAAAAGAAATTTAAAAGTACAATGTTTTTCATAGATTTGGTAAAAGTGAGTGCACTTGTCAGAATGCAATGGCGTGTGATGTAGTGTGTGACGTCACCTGCACGAGCCGTGTGCACGAGTGTCAGAATGTGTCAGTGTGTGTCAGTGTAGCGTGACGTCACCTGCACGAGGATGACGGCGGCCTGCAGCGCGACGTGCACGTGCAGCATCTCGCGCGGCCGCACGCCCGCCACGTACTGGGCGTGTGTCAGTGTGTGTCAGTGTAGCGTGACGTCACCTGCACGAGGATGACGGCGGCCTGCAGCGCGACGTGCACGTGCAGCATCTCGCGCGGCCGCACGCCCGCCACGTACTGGGCGTGTGTCAGTGTGTGTCAGTGTAGCGTGACGTCACCTGCACGAGGATGACGGCGGCCTGCAGCGCGACGTGCACGTGCAGCATCTCGCGCGGCCGCACGCCCGCCACGTACTGGGCGTGTGTCAGTGTGTGTCAGTGTAGCGTGACGTCACCTGCACGAGGATGACGGCGGCCTGCAGCGCGACGTGCACGTGCAGCATCTCGCGCGGCCGCACGCCCGCCACGTACTGGGCGTGTGTCAGTGTGTGTCAGTGTAGCGTGACGTCACCTGCACGAGGATGACGGCGGCCTGCAGCGCGACGTGCACGTGCAGCATCTCGCGCGGCCGCACGCCCGCCACGTACTGGGCGTGTGTCAGTGTGTGTCAGTGTAGCGTGACGTCACCTGCACGAGGATGACGGCGGCCTGCAGCGCGACGTGCACGTGCAGCATCTCGCGCGGCCGCACGCCCGCCACGTACTGGGCGTGTGTCAGTGTGTGTCAGTGTAGCGTGACGTCACCTGCACGAGGATGACGGCGGCCTGCAGCGCGACGTGCACGTGCAGCATCTCGCGCGGCCGCACGCCCGCCACGTACTGGGCGTGTGTCAGTGTGTGTCAGTGTAGCGTGACGTCACCTGCACGAGGATGACGGCGGCCTGCAGCGCGACGTGCACGTGCAGCATCTCGCGCGGCCGCACGCCCGCCACGTACTGGGCGTGTGTCAGTGTGTGTCAGTGTAGCGTGACGTCACCTGCACGAGGATGACGGCGGCCTGCAGCGCGACGTGCACGTGCAGCATCTCGCGCGGCCGCACGCCCGCCACGTACTGGGCGTGTGTCAGTGTGTGTCAGTGTAGCGTGACGTCACCTGCACGAGGATGACGGCGGCCTGCAGCGCGACGTGCACGTGCAGCATCTCGCGCGGCCGCACGCCCGCCACGTACTGGGCGTGTGTCAGTGTGTGTCAGTGTAGCGTGACGTCACCTGCACGAGGATGACGGCGGCCTGCAGCGCGACGTGCACGTGCAGCATCTCGCGCGGCCGCACGCCCGCCACGTACTGGGCGTGTGTCAGTGTGTGTCAGTGTAGCGTGACGTCACCTGCACGAGGATGACGGCGGCCTGCAGCGCGACGTGCACGTGCAGCATCTCGCGCGGCCGCACGCCCGCCACGTACTGGGCGTGTGTCAGTGTGTGTCAGTGTAGCGTGACGTCACCTGCACGAGGATGACGGCGGCCTGCAGCGCGACGTGCACGTGCAGCATCTCGCGCGGCCGCACGCCCGCCACGTACTGGGCGTGTGTCAGTGTGTGTCAGTGTAGCGTGACGTCACCTGCACGAGGATGACGGCGGCCTGCAGCGCGACGTGCACGTGCAGCATCTCGCGCGGCCGCACGCCCGCCACGTACTGGGCGTGTGTCAGTGTGTGTCAGTGTAGCGTGACGTCACCTGCACGAGGATGACGGCGGCCTGCAGCGCGACGTGCACGTGCAGCATCTCGCGCGGCCGCACGCCCGCCACGTACTGGGCGTGTGTCAGTGTGTGTCAGTGTAGCGTGACGTCACCTGCACGAGGATGACGGCGGCCTGCAGCGCGACGTGCACGTGCAGCATCTCGCGCGGCCGCACGCCCGCCACGTACTGGGCGTGTGTCAGTGTGTGTCAGTGTAGCGTGACGTCACCTGCACGAGGATGACGGCGGCCTGCAGCGCGACGTGCACGTGCAGCATCTCGCGCGGCCGCACGCCCGCCACGTACTGGGCGTGTGTCAGTGTGTGTCAGTGTAGCGTGACGTCACCTGCACGAGGATGACGGCGGCCTGCAGCGCGACGTGCACGTGCAGCATCTCGCGCGGCCGCACGCCCGCCACGTACTGGGCGTGTGTCAGTGTGTGTCAGTGTAGCGTGACGTCACCTGCACGAGGATGACGGCGGCCTGCAGCGCGACGTGCACGTGCAGCATCTCGCGCGGCCGCACGCCCGCCACGGCGCTGCGCTCCCACACGCCCTCCAGCCGGTCAGAGATCATCACTGTTGACGTCACGATCGCAGGCAGGAAGAAGATTATCCTGGGGGTCATTGAAGTAGATACTTAATAATATACCACACATTCATTCAATAGTCAGAGCTCCCACGGTTGAGATCTTCCCAGTATAGAAGTAGCAGACGAGCATGCAATCCACATGATGGTAAGTGGCCACTGTCGCCCATGGGCATCTTTAATGAACTCCAGATATTATTAGATATTCCAACCTCTGGTCTACCAAAGATACGCCGCTACACCTGAAAACTAAGCTGGAATCCTTCAAATCAAAACACAGATGTGCTTTACGCTGCTGTTAATAGGCAGAAGTAGAAGTGCCGGTGGTACCCCCGGAATCGAACCATAAAGGGTTTTATTACCTTCAAAATGACGTTTTCTATACTAACTACCCCACACTAGGATTCCCTAGTGTGTCATGCATGGGATGGGATGACACAAAAAGAACAAAATATAAATATCAATCCAAATTCATCATCTAGATAAAATATATGTAGATATGATACATGGTATTTTAGTCTGCGTTAACGAATGTATTGACCAAAAAACGTTATTTATTTATGCAACTCACGTTATCATAACTCCGGGTGCCATATACGCAACCACTTGGGTATCCATCGATCCATACACTGGGTCTTCGAATTTCACTGGAATCTGTACAAAAAAAACATATACATACTAGATTCGTTTCAAGCAATTTACATTTTTTTTAATTTAACCTAATGATAAGGCAGACGGGTTGCCTGATGGAAAGCAGTCGCCGTCGCCTATGGACATGTGCAACACCAGAGGAGTTGCCGATATATCGCCGGCTTCGAAGGAGAGCCCTTTTTACACCCCTCTTGAAGAGCCCCTTGTTAAGGTCCTGAGGAAATATCTCAGGAGCAAGTTCATTCCACATTTTGCACGTTCGCGGCAAAAATGACCGTGCAAACCGAACCATCGAGGACCGCCACGGGTCAAGTTGATGTGGATGGAACTTCATCCTTCGGCGAGTGGTGCGATGAAGGAAGGGTGATATAGGCATCAGATCGAACAGTTCCTCAGAACACTCACGTAAAGCCGGTAGAACACGCAGAGGGAACCTATGTCCCTCCGCAGGCTTAAAGGTTTTAACCGATCAGAGATCGGTGGGTCATCGACGATTCGCACCGCGCGTTTTTGTACGGAGTTAAGCGGGTTAGGCTGGCATTGTGGCGTGCCTGCCCAGAGATGCAAGCAGTACTCCACGTGGGGCCTCATTTGTGCTTTATAAAGCAAAAGGAGTTGTTCCCCAGTAAAATACTCCTTGGCTCTGTTCAGGATGCCCAGTTTCTTTAATGCCAACTTAGCTTTAACTTCCAAGTCACTCCGATATTGCACGTCCCACGAGAAGTCAACTCCCAGGATCCCTACACTTTTACTAATGGTGAGCGGGGCACTTTGGATGGTGGTGTGGTCTTTCTGTCATCAAGAATCGAGTTTGAGGCAACGAGGGTACCAAGAAGATCGGCTTTCCCCTTTGCCGTATGGGCCAGATAAATCTGGTTTCCGCAGGGGCGGTAGTGAAAACCGACAGAAATTACCCTCAGTAGCTTTGGCCAGCAACCAGAAGGCTCAACTCCCGGAGAGGTAAACAAGTAGCCGCTTGCCAATTCTGTCGATGTGCTTAGAATTCGTCCTAGCCAAATGCTTCTTCGCTGAACGTGAGGCAGCATTAAACACGGTTCGGACCTCGGGGGTTTTTGGGTCCCTGCTAGCGTGTGCCAATGCCCAGGCTTGGAAGGCCTCCGCGCTTTAGCGCAAGACCTATCAAACCAGGGATAACTTCGCCCGCTGACGGAAACGACAGAGTTTGGAATGAAACATTCCATACTATGCCGTATCACGTCAGTTAGAGACTCAGCACATGAGCTAGGGTCACCCGAGACAAAACATAGATGCCTACTCAGGTATGAAGCCAGGAACTCCCGGAATCCGTCCCAGTCTGCTGACTTGTAGTGCCAAACTTGTCGTCTCCCGGAGGGACGAGTCTCCACAGGTACGACAAGAGAACGGTCGTAACTTACCAATCAATGGTCAGAGGATCCAAGGGGAACCTTGCCCATTACTTGGTAGTTCACCGGATGGGTGGCACTGGCACTGGACGTGCTCGAATAATCGAGTTGTCTCCACATCTCCGCTAAAGGAAAATATAGGCACGCGTAGACACGGGTAAGACCTCCGACGTCCGCGCGCAGCCACAACAATTATAGGTCCCCGTCTTCGAGAAAGTTGATACGGCGATAGCAGACATCTGCTCGAACATACACACATACCCCGGCACGACACCTGAAGGCATATTCTAAATTGTAGCCGGGGTACTCCAAATACGATGTGTCTTCCGGGGTAGATATCTGCGTCTCCGTCAAAAAGAGAAAAACCAGATTGGAATGGACTCCTCTGAAATTGCACATATCCACAGTAAATGTGGAAGAGGTCGCCGTTGTGCAACTTTTCTTCTTTTTAGCCTTTCTCATGGTTGGTGCAGAAAAAGGGGAGGGAATTTGAAATAATTTGCAATGGTCCGTCAATGCCTCACGGGAGAAAGTATGAGTCTTGTGACACCGAGCCTACGAAGATGATGTGGGATGCTGGCGCGCGGGACAGATGGGCCCCCGGTCACCCCCGTACACGACTACCCGTCTCCACTCCAGTCTCTTACTCCGGCAAGGTAGCCGTGCAACGGGATTTTTTGCCGGTTGGCAGGACAGCATCCCGGGCCAGGGGTTAAGTGTTGTCCGGGTTTGGGTACCCAACTAACCGGCGGGCGGCGGGGCAACGATGCTTAAAGAGACCCACCGGACCCGTAAAGTGCGCCGTCGAAAGCACCACAAGAGGATGGGAAGGGGGGATAAGGGGATGAACTGGCTCCCAGGCGCACTACCGAAACACGCCGAGTCGTAATTAGGCCTGAGAGTGGTAGCTAGCCAGGCAGATCCCACGAAGAGATCTTACCACCAAGCGGGACACCTTTGGGGATTACGCCAGGCAGTGTCAGACTCAGCAACTAGTGGGACCGTCGCAGTAGGATGTTAAATGCCCGAGAAGACGCTGCTACCCATATACCCGGTAAAAACCCTTAGTCGCCTTCTACGATATCCACGGGCAGGTATGGGCTGGTCTATTCGCCGCTGGGGCCACACGGCACAAACTGTTACGACAGTGGCGTCATCTGTCGAAAATCGTACTAACTCAGAAACCTTCGTCGGCTCAAGCACAACAACTTTTCTAAAACTCATCACATTTGATATGTATCGTTTACGATTCTATAAAGGGCAGACAAACATTCATTTTTATATATAGAAGTTAATATTAGGATTATAATTACCTGAACAAGCTCTTCGTTCTTATCACACGCTCGCATGACACGTTTCGTAAAGCTCTGGTATGTTTTGTGTAGCTGCATTTTCACGAAGTTTGATATTTGGTGATCTGTTAAGGATTTTTTACTTCTGGATTATAAATAGGATTTTTGAGGATGATTCTGTATTATGCATGATTTTTTAACATAAATAAAAATTACAAATTATACGAAATGTGTTGCGATTTGCAAGTTATACAAGGGCAGATTTTCAAGTGGGTCTTTATCGGCATCTCTGCATCTTCTCTTAATCTTATTTGTGTTGCTTACAAATGTCCATGAGCGGCAATAATCACTTATAGTTCGTGCCAAACTGCTAGAATATAGAAATGAATCGCGTCACCATAGTAAATTGTATGACTACACCTGCTCGCAATAACTTCACAGCGGACTAGCAGTTTGGCACGGACTACACCATCAGGTGAATATATCCGTTTGCTACTACTACATTATAAAAGGCACCACTATTTTGTTTACTGTGACGTCACTCACCAGTCATGTCGAGCCACACACTCACAGTGCTGTCGTCGATGACGTCATCGTCCACGTGGCTCTCGGAGACCCTGATAGCGAAGGCGTCACTGAAGTTCCTCGGGAAATGTATCGCGCCGTAGGTTTTACGAGTTGCTACAGATTGCTTAGCTTCCTCTGTCGTGTTGTATATTGTCTGAAATTTATATTAAAATACGTTTATAAACTTTGAATATGTTTACACATAAATAAAAATAGCAGCAGTGATAGCGTAGTGGTTAAGAAACTCGGCCTCTTGATTGTGGGGTCCGAGGTTCAAATCCCAGGCACGCACCTCTGATTTTTCAAAAAGTTATGTGCATATTAGAAATGATTTATCACTTGCTTAAACGGTGAAGGAAACCATCGTGAGGAAACCTGCATACCTGAGAGATTTATAAAAAAAAAAATCTCAAAGGTATATGAAGTCTACCAATACGCACTTGTCCAGCGCGGTGGACTATGGCCTAATTCTTTTCATTCTGAGAGGAGACCCGTGCCCAGCAATGGGACAGTAATGGGTTGATGATGATGATACATAAAATATACTATAAGTATTCGGAGGCATTCCAGCTTAGTCCTAGGGTTAGCGGTGCATCTATGGCCGACCTCAAGTAGAAAACTAATCTTATCTAGGGTTGATTACAGGTGTTCATGGGCGGCAGGCGGCAGGCGGCTAATATCTACAATTTGCTGCGACGCGACTCGTTTCTATATTCAGAACGGACTAGCAAGTTTGGCGCGGACTTTAATTATAGAAATAAATAAAATAAAATAAAATTTCAGGCAACTAAAGACCCATGATTTGTTAATAACAGATTACTTATAAGCTATATTAGTATCTATTATAATTAATTACCATTTATTAATTTATTTTATATTAAATTAGCTAGTTACGATGTCGTTGTCATGTCATGTCATTCGAATTATTAAGAATTACAATTATTTGCAATTAAGATTAAATGTCATCCAGGGGCTACAGGCCTCAAAAGCTCCTCTTATATGCAAGCGGGTAAAATTCCAGAGGAAGGTAGACTCCATCCTAACATGTATCATCAGAAATCATCCTCAACAACAATATATACCTGGTACAGTTTCCGTTTCTCCATCTCTTCTAGGAACCAGCAGCTGACCATGTACTGCTCGCAGGTTTCGTCCTCCAGCTGCCTCACTGATGTCAGGCTACCGTTCGTGCAACTGTCTACTCCTACTGGAATTATATAATTGACATGTTTTTGTAATAATATAGGAGTAGCAGACGAGCATGCAGTCCACCTGATGATAAGAAACAACTGCCAATGAGCCATGGACATCTGTAATCAACCCCAGATAGGAGACATTCCTACCTGAGGTCGGCCACAGTTGCGCCGTTACCCCTGAGGACTAAGCTGGAACGCCTCGGAAAAGTATGTATTCCTTACCACGCCGTTCAAACCAGAACACAGCAGCGTTTAACACTACTGTTATGGGGCAAAAATAGGTGTGCAGGTGGTGCCAGCGGAGTCGAATCACAAAGGGTTCTACCACCTTCAAAATGTATGAAGCAACTTTAAAATGTAATTGTATGTAATTTGAAGGTGGTAGAAACCCGCTGGGATTCGACTCCAGCGGCACTACCGTTATCTGCCATCTCTTTCTGCCTAATAACAGTAATGTTAAGCGCAGATGTGTTCTAGTATAAAGGGTGTATGGTAATGGATATAGTTATCGTTGCTATATATTAAGCAAACATGCCTAATTGTGTGTGTGTGTGTGTGTGTAATAAAGTATCCTAACTCATTTTTTTTTATAATGTAGGAGTAGCAGACGAGCGTGCAGTCCACCTGATGGTAAATGGCTACTGCCGCCCATGGACATCTGTAGTCAACCCCAGATAGGATTAGATATTCCTACCTAAGGTCGGCCACAGATGCGCCGCTACCCCTGAGGACTAAGCTGGAACGCCTCGGAAAAGTCTGTCTCCCTTACCACACCCTTCAAACCGGAACACAGCAGCGCCTGACACTGCTGTTATAAGGCAGAAATAACTTACTACATATAGCTAAAATTTACTGCTGCAGAGGGAGAAGCTTTTTTGTAATCAGTTATTTCTTTTTGTATCTCATTGTAAATAAAACTCTGTTTTGTATGAGAATAAAATTCTTTAAACCTATACAAGTAATCTACACATACAGCTGTCGACAACAGACATATAGTTTTATTAACTCTGTCATCATCAATATCATAAGCATAGATTAGTAAAGATACTTCGCCGCCTTGAAATTGAATGAAGCCACAAACGGCTTATTTTAGTAAGTTCTTTTTTTGAATTCTTGACAAATCAAAACATTTTTAGAGAAAATTTACGAATAAATAACTAATACTGCGTAATTTACGTAATAAATAAATAATAATTTCAAATATTTTAGGAACATTTTAGTACGGAGACGTGGCAAAACTTTTTTACGCAACTATTTCAATTCTCAAAACTGGATACATTTTCTTGTTACGAGTGAGAAATCTTTACTAATCTATGACCATAAGTTTCATCAAAATTTATAACGCCAAGATACTCGGTAGTATATTACAGGAACTTCACTTACAGCCAGTCATCGCCACTTCGTCATTCACCACCGCCAAGTGCAGGTCCCGAGGATCGTGACCCACCGCAGAGAAGAACGCAACCACAGTTATTAAGGGGAACAGCACCGAGAATATTAACCCTCTGTTGAAAAATAACGAACGTTATTTTTTACAACGTTATATTTATATCATAGTGATATATTTTATAACGAATAAACAACGGTAATTGAAATTATATTCTAAAATATTTTAATAAAAGTAACAGTGATTTACGAATAAAGTTCAGTTTCTAGTTGTGATAAATTATATTTACCAAAAGACTTCTTCATGTTACCTATATACAAAAAAAATGAAATTCAGATCTAAGGCATACTAAATTGCGTAAAGATGGCAAAAAATAAAATCTGTATTGAAATAAAAGTTATTAACTACTCATTTAAACAAATGTACTATAACAATATTTTAAATGAAATATAAAAAAATACATCTATCACAAATACATATATATACATACATCTTTATATAAAAAATCTGTTTTTTATTTGTGTCCGTTAAAGTGTTCGTATATACTTTTCATCTGGATATTCCTAGGCAAAATATGAGTGAGTTTATGTAGTTCATAATAGAAGAGGTTAGAATATATTATTATAGACATCGAATTGGAACTCCACAAAGGATTGTGGACATTATAAATTCGGTTATCCTAACATCCTTATACCTCCGGAAACTGTATGGAGAGAGCTATACTTGGTATCCTACGTGACCAAATTTTCAATGACGTAGTGTATAAACAAACGCTACCGACATTTGGAACGCCAAGAACTTTTCAAAGACGGCTGTGAATTGGGGATTCCCTATGTAACTGTACGTAAGATAGTGACCACTTATCATCAGACCTGTTTTGTTGATGTATGCTTTTGACTACCTGTGTGATGGTCGTTAAATCAGCCTAACATGCGGAGTTCCGGGTTCGACTCTCGGCTAGACATTTTAACGCGTAAGATGGTGACCACTTATCGTCAGACCTGTTTTGTGTTTTTGTATATTTTATTGTTGAGAGTTATATGTATGTTTTTGACTACCGGTGTGAAAGTCGTTCAATCAGCCTGAGATGCAAAGGGTCCCTGGCCCGATTCTCGGTCAGACATTTTGATGATTCAGGTTTTATGGTCTGTCTTAGTAATTATAATCGAAAGTTTTTAATAAAAAATACTATTTTCCTAGCCCAGAATCAAAGAAGTTTATTAAAAAATACTATATTATTTCATCATCGTTAGTGTTGCTTATGAAGATCAATTTCTGGAATATAATGATTGTAAACAAATGGAAAGGGCATAATTAAAAAATAAATCTATACATTCTCTAGGTGTTAACTAACCAATTCTTCGACATTATATTCGATTATTTTTCGATTTATTTTAAAACATTGCAGTAATCTAAGTTTTACGGTTTTAATAAGCGAACACTTACCCTGGATGCCTTGAAAATTGCTGTATACTCTTAATAAAAACTGCTCTATACCTCGCTTTGGGCTTACTTCTGCATTTTTGTGGTTTATCTTTTTGTGTTAAAATCTGAAAACAAAAATATTACATTAAAAGTAGTCTTAGTAGGAGGCTAGTCCTTAGGGATAGTTATTATTTAGGAATTAGATAGACTATATAGTAAGACTAAACGCTTACTGTTATTACCATAGATTAGTAAAGATACTTCGCCGCCTTGAAATTGAATGAAGCTACAAACGGCTTATTAGTAAGTTCTTTTTTTGAATTATTGACAAATAAAAACATTTTTAGAGGAAATGTACGAATAAATAACTAATACTGCGTAATTTACATACTAAATAAATAATTATCTCAAATATTTTAGGGACATTTTAGCACGGAGACGTGGCAAAACTTTTTTACGCAACTATTTCAATTCTCAAAACTGGGTACATTTTCTTGTTAGGAGTGTGTAATCTTTACTAATCTATGGTTATTACACAAAAATCACTATACTTACGTCTGTACTGCTAGTAACCACGCTAAAGTCTTCTCGGGATTGATATCGGTTATCGTTTACTATGCTGTTCGCTGGTATCACGTCTGGGGACCCCGTTAGTGCTGTAATAACGAATTCGTTATCAGTTATAACAGTTATATCGTTATAGTTGTTGTTATAGCAGTTTTTACACGTTATTTTTTTTTCCTTATTCCGTATGTACCAGTCTACATTGAAGCAATATTACATAAATGTACTGCATATACATATTAGTTAAGTATTAATAAAATAAGAGATCTATTTTTAATCACATAATAATGTTTTTTTTAATTAACGCAAAAAAAAAAACAGTTATAATCATTAAAACACAAATTTAACGGAAGTATGATCACCTCGCCCGACTGGAGGTAGGATGGTAGAATAATTCCTTAAAAGTACTTCGACCGGGGAAGGACCACTGTCACATCCATTTCTAGTGCAGTTCTATATTTCGGTGGCAGGGTGTAAATACTTATGTGACTTACATATGATGCGACTATCTTTATCACAGCCTGTTTCAAAGCTTCTAATCATATCATATCTAATCATAAGTTATACATACTAGATCTTCTTCTATGCGAAGTTTCTGTCTGCCGTAACGCCATTTTCAGGAATGCTTCTTCGAGAGTATCACAGTCGTACTTCCTGAGGATCTCGTCCGGGGAGTCTTCAGCCAGAAGTTGTCCATCGCGGAGTAAGCCAATCTGGAGCAAGAAATTAATATCAAGAAGGATAAATGGTTACCGCACACATAACGCTTTGAAGGTAGAACCCTTTGTGGTTCAACTCCGGCGGCACTACCGCCACACCTATTTCTAACTCATAACAGCAGCGTCAAACGTTGCTGTATTTTAGTTTGAAGGGGAAATACTTTTCTTCCCAGCTTAGTCCTCAGGGGAAGCGGTGCATCTGTGGCCGACCTCAGGTAGGAATATCCAATTCTATCTGGAGTCGATTACAGTAGTACATGGGCGTCAGTAGCCACTTACCATCAGGTGGACTGCATGCTCGTCTGCTACATCTATATTATAAAATAAAGTTGTTACCTTATGTGCCTGTTTAGTTTCGTCGATATAGTGTGTGGTGATGATAACTGTGGTGCCGCCCCTCGCCAGCTCGGCAAGAAACTCCCAAATTCTGTAACAAAATAAATACTTGCTTAGATAAGATTGATAAACTTCTAAGATAAATCTTGATTAACTCTCCTCTTATTCTGAGAAGACTCTTTTTTTTTTCGAGCATGCAGTCCACCTGATGGTAAGTGGCTACTGCCGCCCATGGACATCTGTAATCAAACCCCAGATAGGATTAGATATTCCTACCTGAGGTCGGCCACAGATGCGCCGCTACCCCTGAAGACTAAGCTGGAACGCCTCGGAAAAGTCTGTCTCCCTTACCACACCCTTCAAACCGGAACACAGCAGCGCCTAACACTGCTGTTATTAGGTAGAAATAGGTGTGGCGGTGGTGCCGCCGGAGTCGAACCACAAAAAGTTCTACCACCTTCAAAACTCTCTCTCCCATTTGACATCATCATCATCATAAACCCATTACTGTCCCACTAGTAGTAAGTAAGTTAGTAAGTAAGTAGTTATAGAATCGGAAACTACGCATTTGATCAAGTGATGACCTTTAGCAAAGTTGTTGTCCAAGAGACCACGAGGGTTTGGGAGGTAAGACCAATTTTCAACAGATGGCACTACTGTCATTCCAATGCAGGTACAAATTTTCCGTTTTATGTTTGTCATATTATTCCTTTATAATGCGGGCGAAGCCGCGGGCACCACTAGTATATTATATTATACTATAATAGAAATTACAACATTTACGTCTCTGGTAAGCAAAAATGTATCTTAAATCGATTATGAACGGGTTGATACCAAGTACTTGTAACTTGAACAATGTCATCGTCATAATTAGCAATTGCAAAATGATTACCACAATAGCATTGTATCGCGTGCGTTCGAACCGTCTTGTTTCAGGAAATATCGCTAATTGTTCAGCATAATCTGTTTATTGAAGGTTTATTGTTGCTTACATTAATTAAACATCCAAGGCCGTTTTAAGAAATAGCGGGGCCCCTGCACACAAGTAGAGGCTCCATTGGGAATAAGTATCTAACGCACCTCTGATTTTTTAAAATTATGAGCGTATTCGAAATTAGAAAATTATCACTTGCTTAAACGGTGAAGAAAAACATCGTGAGGAAACCTGTATACCTGAGAGATTTGTAAAAAAAACTCAAAGGTATGTGAAGTCCACCAATAAGTTTAAGATATTTTTTTACTCACATTACATAGTACATACTTTGAATCGCATCGGGGACTTCTCGATTGAGAGACCAAGTTTGTAACCACTATGCCGCATCGACAAACCGTCACAAATTAAATATGGATAGAATGTTTGACTACTTTTGTACAAACAAATTAACACAAATATTTAGTGCCTATCGTGTGAAGCGACATAGGCTATCAATGCGTATCAACAAATAATCAGTGTAGCGAAACATAAGTAAATTAGCTCCATATTAGCCCTAGGAAAATATTACGGAGAAGCAGTGATCAATGACCACTGATGCGTGTTGCCTCACCGTTACAATGTGTGCAGTTGCCAACCTATTGAGACACTTTGGTAGGGTTGCTACTCGATACTAATATCTTGGTTACTTCTTTTCTTAGCAAGGATGTAGCTATATTAAGGGTTACAGGGAAGGGGGGAAAGGTTCAAAAGAAATGATGCTGTCGAGGTCGGCTCATATTTTGTTCGGAATAAATTCATAGTTTGTCAGCGATATACAAAAAGTTCCTTCGATTTGCTATATTATGAAGGGGATTAGGACTCCTGCTTCTGTGCTGACAACGAACATTGCTGTTGTACGGCTTGAAGGTGGCAGACGCCACCGCCACACCTATTTCTACTTAATAACAGCCGTGCTAAGCGCTGCTGTGCTCTGGTTTTAAGGATGTGGTAATGGTGACTTACTTTCCCGGAGCGTTCCAGAATAGTCCTCAAAGCGGCACATCTTTTTTTATAATGTAAGAGTAGCAGACGAGCATGCAGTACACCTGATGGTAAGTGGCTACTGCCGCCCATGGACATCTGTAATCAACCCCAGATAAGACAAGATATTCCTACCTGAGGTTGTCCACAGATGCGCCGCTACCCTGAGGACTAAGCTGGAACGCCTCGGAAATGTCATCTAATAGGAGTCTAGTCTATTTGGGATTAATTACAAATGTCCAAGTGCGGCAGTAGTTACTTACCGTCGGGTGCACTGCATACTCGTCTGCTACTCCATTGTATAAAAAGGCGAGTAAGGAACAAAGATATTACCTATTTGATTACATATTTATTTTATTTCTTTTGTCTGACCACCTTTCCTTTTACAAACTTTTTTTAACATGTGTCAGTAGATTGTTGACAACCCTATTCATATTAGTATTCTATACATATAATTCGTTTGTTCTAACGGCAGTTATAAACTTAATAAAGCGTTTCAAAATATTTTGAAATAATACATCTTTATTCAATCTGCAATCAGTATAAAATAATCCTATCTTTTTTAAAGATATTATATTAGATAGACGATTGAATTATTTAAATTTTATAGTTCTACTAGCTGACCCGGCAAACGTTGTATTGCCATATAAATAAAAAAAAAAATAGGGTTGTACTACCCCTAACATTTAGGGGGATGAAAAATAGATGTTGGCCGATTCTCATAAATACCGGATAAGCACAAAAAATTTCATCAAAATCGGTCAAGCCGTTTCGGAGGAGTATGGCAACGAAAACTGTGACACGAGAATTTTATATATTAGATTTTCTTTGTATAATATAGGAGCAGCAGACGAGCATGCAGTCCACCTGATGGTAAGTGGCTACTGCCGCCCATGGACATGTAATCAGCCACAGAGGATACAAGTCCTGAAGCCTGACACAGATGCGTTGCTTACCTAAGGACTAACTTGGAACGCCACGAACGTTTACCTTACCGCACCCTTTAATCACAACAGCGCTTATTACTGTTGTTATGAGGCAGAAGTAAGTATAATACTAAATCATATTTGGTAAGTTAAAGTGATTTTTAACTTATTTCTTTATAGTGTATTTTGTAATGTTACTATGATTAATTTATAGTTTTTTTTTAATATACTTGTGGTACTACATTTTTTATTGATACATATGGAAAATTTGACATTGTTTGTGTAAAATCGTGCGTAACTAGAAAATGAACTCTGGCCCGAAGAAAAGAATAAATTATTTTTTACATAAAAAAAATGCTTAAAATTTTTTCCCGCCTGTATTGTTCTGCCACGTGACTTATTGGTAAACTTAAGTTTTTATAGATATTTGCATTACAAAGTACAAGGAGACATTTTTAATATATCGAGATTATTTATCTACAGTGTGTTGGTATGTGACATATCATTATTTAAAATAGGTACATAAAATATATATTTATCTTACCTACATTACTTACATATTTACTTAAGTATATTTTTCGCTGATTTTTAGTGCGATTTTTGATTTTGGTCAAGTTTCGCCAAGACCACCATCACAACCATAAAATACTTCAAAATTGCATATGTACTCCTATATTTGACTTTTATGTTGTCTGTGATGTCTGTGATATATATTGCAAAATATATTATATGAAGTCTAAGTAAGTACCTACATAATTTTCTGTTTCATAATTTTTTCATAACATTTTTTTTTAAATATCAATATTTGATACTTGCATAGTGCAATAATAATAATAATAAAATATAAATGTCATTGTTGATTTGCGCGCCCTATTTCTTTATTTCCGTCACCTTTTACCTCGTTGACCTTGGCCCGCAAAACTTTTACAATGACATCTGTTTGGCGGGAAGTGAATTACGTCTTGCGAAAGCACAGATTATATACACAAAATTCACATAATAGCTCGTAGCACAGATTACGTTAAATGGATAACATTTCGAAAACCTTGGTACATTAAATTATAGTGACATTTGTCATAAACAGATTGTAATGTATGATCATTTTGTTAAATTCTTATTGTACTTACTGTTTTTACGATTTTATTTGAAATTAATCGATTGTCTAAAATTAACTTAAGGACAGTAAAAAATTTAAATAATATTTTAATTTAATTAGTGATTAATTTAATGTTTCATTTGTATATTATAAATAAAACTTAGCTCTAAGTTATTTGTAAAATGTCATATTGACGTCAGAATCCATAGATATATTATACTAACGGTAGGATAATATATCTATTTTAGAATCACAGTCAAACAAGGAAAATAATTTTTATCTACGATACATATCTAAGGCATAGATCTAAGGAAAATAGCGAATATTTTTAATAATTTTAATGTCTTCCTTCAATTATAAGGCGGTGAGATATCTGAGTGAGATATCTATACTTATCTATAGTATAATGTCATATTGACGTCAGAATCACGGTCAAACAACCAAAATAATTCTTATGACACATATCTAAGGAAAATTGCGAATATTTTTAATAATTTTAATATACGACGCCAAAACTATTGATCCTTGATAAAATATACTTTAAAACCCAATATTTGTCCTATATAAGCGTAAAGTAGTATTTAAGGTTGTTTTTATTGATCCGGCCTGAGTTATTTGCCTTGTGTATTTGTAAAACATTCAAAGGGTCAAGTTTGTTGATCTGCTCGTATTTTCAAGTATCTTTAAAATTAAATTAAGCAATGTCGAGTGACTAATGTAGATTGATCGGTCATGGACAAGGGTAGCGGCTAGGGTTGCCAACGTTTAAGTGTAATGGGAAATTATCAGGGTGATAAGCATAGATTAGTATAGATATCTCACCACCTTGTAATTGAAGGAAACAAATGGCAAAATGGCTGACAAACAGTCAGCCATTTTCCATTACGTCTCCGACTGTCATGGCGTAATTCACGCGGAACAATACAGACTTGTACAGTAGAGTGGTGCACAATCAACACGAAATCGAAGAAGAAGTGCGGAGAAATATCGTTTCATTCGTAAATTCTCTAAACACTACATTTATGGTGACAAGGGAAAAACCATAAAAAATATGTATTTAGGTAGAAGTATGGAACCTGCATATCAGTTGATTTTAAGTCACTGCCGCCCATGAACATCTTCAATACAAGAATAAGTTTGAGTCTAACTAAGCCAAAATGTATCGTTAAAGTGTTTTCCCTTACCACACCCTTATAACAACTTTACTGTGGTTTGGGTTGTGCGTTGATAGATCACTATGTCTGTCAGTCACCTTTGAGTTATATTTATTATTTATAGTTTATTTATGTTGAAGAGTAAAAAAATTATTTAGGTCTCAGCGTTCTACCTCGAAAATGTAACACTTACCGTTCCCGTAATACAGGATCAAGCCCAACAGTGGGCTCATCCAGTATCAGCAGCTCAGGCTCGTGTACCAGGGCAGCAGCCAGCGACACCCGTCTCTGTTGCCCACCCGACAGCGTCTTGATGAGCCGCCCACCGCTGGGCAACTCGAGCAGAGAGCTCAGGAAGTCGAAGCGCTCCTCCAACTTCTGATTCTTCATACCGTATACACGACCGAAGTAGTATATAGCGTCGCGTACTGTGAACTCGGCTACTAGGGCTATGTCCTAGAAATAAAAAAAAAATAATTTAAACGATGTTCTTATTTTTAGAAAATTGTAATTCATAAGTCAGTTGCATAGCAGTAATAGATTAGTGACTAGAAATTCGTCCTTTCGATTGCGAATTCTGAGCTTCGAATCCCACATACACCTCCGATTTTCAAAGTTATGTACAATGTGCATATAATTAATATCACTATTAAACCGTGTAGGAAAATGTCGTAAGGTTTACACGTCTGAATCCAAAATTATATATTTTTAAGATCATCTTTGACTTTTTCTGGAGCGGCAAGAAATGTCTTCCTATACAGGAAGACATTTTTTTTCGCAAAGGCAAATAATTATTTAAGTCCCCTACGAAAATATCGTAACTCCTTTAATAAAGTAAATCGTATTCTAACCTAACTAAACAATAAATATTAACAATTATTTTATGTTATACTTTGCGACAAATTATACAATACATTCATGTTTACTTGGGGAGCGTGGAATACTGTAGTTTGTTTTCCTTATAGTAGATTTTGTTAAGTTAGGTTAGAACAGAAAAGAAAACAAGGGAACAGTACCCCTATTAGGTACGAGTTTTTATGTTTGCTAATAACGACATTTAATTTTACAAATATAAATACAATACATATACATATATTTTTACATTTTTGATTTGATTTTGAAAACGTTATTGTTCCGTTTCTGAAACGTATACTGCAGAATTTTACCGATACGGTACACGGGGGCGCTGTGTAAGCGAAAACGTAAACGTAAAAACTCAACTAACGGGTACAGTACCCTTACCATGAGTTTTCAAAACATCCCAAAATTTTAGTCACGTTTACTCAATCCATTATACTGTTACGTTTGCTTCAGTAGATTGAGTAAACGTAACAATAAGTAAGTGCTCAAGTCTTTTTGTCTGTCTCACATGACAAAACATAAAGCGCCATTTTGTCAATTTAGACATTTAATGTTACGTTACTGACGCTATAATTCTGATACAATCCGTTAGGGGCGCTGATAGGAATTTGTATGGGCAAATACGTAAACAAATACCAAGACAAATGTAAAAACTCATGGTAAAGGTACAGGGCGCGGCAGCGCTTAGTAACTACTATAGGTACTCTAGTAGGTATATAAGCACTCTATTTACTGGACAAATATAAGTTATGTGTAAAGCTGTTGGCGTGGTAAAATAAAGTAAATAAATAGTGGTTCAGGTGGGTCCAATTCATAAAAAAATGAATATTAATTTTTAAACGCATATAGCGTAGTCGTCAAACCGGAAATTTTAAGGAAAACTTAGTTTAATAGTTTTTAAAAATCCTGTTTAGTAAAAGTAATGATTAATAAACATCCTATCACATTCTTGAATAAATTAAAAACAATTCAATTCAGTTCTTCGGCGTCTTTTCGAGTATAGCGGACATACGCCCGTTATTAATAATCGATCTATACAAATTTGACTAGCGTTGGATAACTAAACATTGTTTTATTTTTATATAGGATCATGCAGTCCATCTGATGGTACCTAAGTGGCTATTGCTGCCCATGGACGTTTGTCATCACACATATCCCCAGATAAGATTAGATTTGAGGTCGACTATAGACCCCTGAGGATTTAGTTGGAATGCCTCGGAAAAATTCACCTCTTCCACGACACCCTTTAAACCAAAGCACTTAGGCAGGCACCTAAACAATTAGGTAGGAATAGGTTTGGCGGTAGTAGTGCCGGAGTCGAACCACAGAGGGCTCTATCCGGATAGATTATTAATAATAGGCGATAAAAGTTCGCAATTCAAAGTTTTATATATGTAAGAAGGTTATATAAAGTTGCATTTTTGTAAAAAATAGTTACTTTTTATTTTATTACCCGTTTTAATTATGACCTTAAAAGGTTTTATATCTTTTTAAGTTCGTATTTCACATTTATATGCAAATTGAGGGATTAATATTTAATATTATGTGAAATGTACATTAGGTAGGTACTTATTTATACATAAAACAACAATGTATGCTACGCGTGTCTGTAAATCGAATGGCCCTATTTGCCTTAAACTTAGAAGTCAGAATAAGTAATACGAAGTAGCTACGTATTTTTATAATTTTCCAAATTTTTGTCTGCCAAATTGTCTGTGTTTTTAAACCGCATTAGGTAAACTAAATTGAATACTGTATTTAATGGATTCACAATATATTCTTACTTTAATTATAGTTGGGGAGCCCAAGAGGGGATTTTGGAAGTGTCTCGAGCGCGTCAGACTAAGATATGGGAGATACCTTACACCCTGTAGAGTACCCTAAACCCATAGATTAGTAAAGGTACTTCGCCGCCTTGAAATTGAATGAAGCCACAAACGGCTTATTTTAGTAAGTTCTTTTTTTGAATCCTTGACAAATAAAAACATTTTTAGAGAAAATTTACGAATAAAGAACTAATTTACGTAATAATTACGTAATTTACGTAATAAAAAAAGAATTATTTCAAATATTTTAGGGACATTTTAGCACGGAGACGTGGCAAAACTTTTTTACGCAACTATTTCAATTATCAAAACTGGGTACATTTTCTTGTTAGGAGTGAGTGATCTTTACTAATCTATGCCTAAACCATAGATGAGCTTTATAATATGTCGGGAGGTTTGCAGAATAAAAAAAATGATCACTGGCCATCCTCGAGCGCGGTCAATTTTCTTTTTAATATAAAGGAAATAATGCTAGAAAACGGGAAACATCATAATCTGCCGATTACCACACGTCGAAGTAATGAAAAAAGTCATTTTGAACAAAAAATACATCCTGTATTATTATGCTATCTGATAGTGTCACTTATTAGCATGAATCCCTGGGAAGTAATGATGCAGCACAAACTAAAGGAAAAGGCTCATTTTTGGGAAAATATATTATTCTTCATACATTCTCATACATTTTTTTTCAAATCGTCAGAATAAGAAAATCCCCCGCTGAATCGAAAAATATCATATAACCTTTTCTTCATTCTAATATCTAATCTACACAATCGTATAGGTCCCAATGACGCTCGAGTTTCTACACATTTAGCATCGTAGGCTCCCCTACTATGATGTGTATGCGTAGATGGCGTTGTACAATTAATTTTATATTCTTAATCCACACGAAGTCGCAGGCACAGCTAGTAAGTAATAAAAATATGATATGTGACAAAATTAAAAGTTATCACCTTCACAATTGCAAATCATGTTCATAAACGTCTCAAGTATCTACATTGTTTTTGCTTATTATAATATAACATACATATTTATAAGTCTACCCAGAGATTAAGCATGTTGGCCACGGAAATGTGGCACTTTTGAACTACATATTATAAAAAAAAATACAATAAGTATAGTGTAAAAAATTAATGTATAAATGTATATTTTATAACAAAAGATATCTGGCGTAGTCTTATTAATTGTTACTTGCAAATTATGTTTCTATTTTTAGTCATTAATGAAGCCACAAACGGCTTATTTTAGTAAGTTATTTTTTTAAATTATTGACAAATAAAAACATTTTTAGAGAAAATTTACAATTAAATAACTAATACTGCGTAATTTACATAATAAATAAATAATTATTTCAAATATTTTAGGGACATTTTAGCACGGAGACGTGGCAAAACTTTTTTACGCAACTATTTCAATTGTCAAAACTGGGTACATTTTCTTGTTAGGAGTGAGTAATCTTTACTAATCTATGCAGCAAGATATCAAACAGTTTGAAAAAATGTATGTTAGTAATTTCTAAGATTAGCCCATACAAATAGAGACACATTCGACAGTGACGGCCCTACACTAGGTACACAAACACCCAGACTCAGAAACAGAAATCTAAATTAATTATTTAGATATCTGTCTGGTCGGGGAATGAATTCAGGACCCTTTACACGTCAGATTTAAGATTTTCGCGTCAGAATTAAGATTTTAATGTGGTAGAACCTTGAGGTTCGATTTCTTAGCCACCACACCCGTTTCTGCCTTATAACAGTCATTTTAAGCACTGCTGTATTTTGATTTGAAGGCAAAAGGAGATATACATATTTGAGCTTTCCAACTTAGTCCTGAAGGATAGTAACGCATCTTTAATCGATCTAAGATAGGACCCTTATCTTTTCTGGAGTTCATTACAGATGTCCATGACCACTTATTATTAGATGGACTGTATCCTCCTATCTTTTATCTATCTTTAATCTTTTATTCGCAAAATGTTGCCAATTTCCTACATTTAATATTTTAATTGCCTCGTATCTTTAATCTTATATGCGCAAAAATATGCTGTTATTTCTTAGATATAATCTTTAAATCGCCTCCTATATTTTATCTGTTATTTTTAAGCTTTATTTTATTTTTTTTATCCATCAAAATCTGCTGCCGTTTTCTCGATTCAATCTTTCGTAAGTTAAAACAATGTTTTTTAGTTATTGGGAAAACCGAAAATATTTTTTGCCACTATTACAAAATGAATGAAACTTACAATAATTACAATAATCACCAAACAAAAACATTAAAATAATTGAATAATATAAAAAAGCAAAATGATAAGTATAATATAACAATATTTTAAGTTAAATATAAAAAACTACATCTAAATTGCTGTCCCTGGGATGAGTTCCCAGAATGCTGGCAACATTCCCTCGTTGGATAGCGAGACTAATTCGTTGTCCGAAGTATGTGCCAGTCCATTATTTTGTTGATTCTTTCTTTAATAAACAAATGTTTTGTCAACAAACAAAATCTTAGATCTATTTTTGTGTTGTTCCTAATATATTAATGTTTAAACATTTATACACACATTCTTAGGATTCTGTATTAAAGGGTAAAAACGGACCCCGAAAAAGCTTCAAAATGGCGACCCCCTTTTATTTTTACCACCCTTTTTACCACCCTTTTATTAGCTTGACCTGTATATATGTATGTAACGGAATCTTTGAACTCGATTTTTACCCATTTTGAACGGTCCGATTAATTTAATATTTTGATCAATTATCAAGAACCGATGACAATACACAATTTTAATAATTTTATCCCATTCTCATCAGGATCGTCAGGAATCAGGATTAACGATTTTCCTTGTGCGATTTTAGCGTGGTTTTTAGTTTTTAGTTAAACTTAATTATTTAATTTTTATAATCATCTTTGGCCGCCATTTAATACGATACTAAAACTCATTTTTTCGATATGTCTATGTAATTTTAATGCGATCTTTCATATGACTGATACTTGGAACAATGAAGAAGACAAGATTTGTTGTACATTAGCACATTTAAAATAACTTATAAATATTATCTTTAGATTACAACATGTAGAATGCCATTATTTATGAATTTATGACTCAGTTATTAAGATAAATCGTTTAAGAACAACGTAATTATCTGCAAGTTAACATCTTTGTGTATTTTACATAATACTACAATGCAAGGTTGAGAACCATTGTTTTTAACTTTATGTAAATCTAAATTGATCTTTGTAGTAAATTGTTGTAACCATGTGATGTTTTATTATAATGAATAAGTTATAATAATGAGCAGTGATAGCCCAGTGGTTAAAAAAATCATCCTCTCGATCGAGATCATGCACCTCTGATTTTTTTTAATTATGCGCGTATTAGAAATTAATTGTCACTTGCTTAAACGGTGAAGTAAAACATCGTGAGGAAACCAGCGTACCTGAGATATTTATAGAAAAAAAAATCTCAAAGGTATGTGAAGTCTACCAATACGCACTTGTCCAGCGCGGTGGACTATGGCCTACTCCTTCTCATTCTGAGAGGAGACCCGTGCCCAGCAGTGGGGCAGTAATTTTTTGATGATGATATAATAATGAAGCAGCAAACTGGCATGCAGTGCATCAGACGCTAAATGGCAAGTGTCGTTTGTAGTCATTTATAATAAATCCCAGATAGGATTAGGGTCCTGTCTAGTTAGCCACAGATGATTTAAGGACTTCTCTGTTTGGAAGACATACGTTCCCAGCAAAGAAAATAAGTTAAAATTAGTGAAGTGCGAGTCGAATCCGCAGATGGATGGTTCCGTACCACTAAATCAATTTTTATTTATAGTATCATGACGGTTGTTATTAGCAGCATAGAAGTAGGTACATAATTAACCGGAACGCCGAAAAATACCAGTTTCTTCTATTTTTTTTAATATTTTTATTATTTGTTGTTATAGCGACCATAATAACTATCACACGCTCTACAAAAATGTCAAGACCTTTAACAGACAGACAGACAACGAAGGCATAGTAGGTAAAAACGGGATCCCCGTTTCCCCGTTTTTACCTACTATGCCTTGGGTACAGAACCCTAAAAAGGTGGTAGTGTATTTCGTGGTTTGCTTTGTATCCCAGTGGACTTAAAGGCAACCAAAAATGTAGATAAAAAAAACATTTTGTACCTGTGGCATATATCCCACTCTCGGCCCAGGAACCCCACTGCCCTTCTCTCCCGGCTTCCCGCCCAGAACCCACACGTTCCCACTGTTGAGACTCCGCCTGCCCACGATGCAGGAGAGCAGCGTGGTCTTCCCACACCCTGAGGCACCGAGGAGACCATATCTGAAAGGAATGTATGATTAACTTGACTTTTTTATTTCTTAGGAGTAGCAGACGAGCATGTAGTCCACCTGATGGTAAGTGGCTACTGCCGCCCATGGACATCTGCAATCAACCCAGATAGGATTAAATATTCCTACCTGAGGTCGGTCACAGAAGCACCGCTACACCTGGGGACTCAGCTGGAACGCCTCGGAAAAGTATACCTCCCTTACCACATCCTTCAAAAACCAGAACACAGTAGCGCTTAACATTGCTGTTATGAGGCAGAAATAGATGTGGCGGTGGTGCCGCCGGAGTCGAACCATAAAGGGTTCTACCTTCAAAACTGCTCTGAGTAATAAACATATTTATTATTAAAACAAAATTAGACTACTGAAGTACCTATATAGCCTATATTACTTCACCACTTAAGACTAATCTAACGACGTATATGACGTTATTGTGAAAACTCATCAAGCCGGTTCGGCTATAGAATAGACCATGGCAAAAAATGAGACATTCTTAAATACATGGATAGATAAGTATAGATATCTCACCGCCTTGTAATTGAAGAAAGCCTTAAGAATGACTTAAACGGCTGACAATTCTGTCAGCCGTTTAGCTATATATACCGTAGCCGTATAGAAAATATGCATGTTAATGATGTACTAGATGAATATAAAATTAGGAACTTACAGTATCATTAATTATATCATTGGGTATTTTATGTGTGTGCATGTGTAAGTGTGTGTGTGTAAGTGTCTGTGTGTGTGTGTATTATTTCGTCAAAACTGTACTCAAATCATAATAACTAAGAAATGAAGTGCCTTTTATAGATTTAATATTTGTATTGATTAAATAAACCAAAAGCAATAATTATCATTTGTTAAAGCTATTTCTATAAAAAAAACAATGAAAGTGCTAAATAAAATTTAAACAAGCGCGGAAAACCAGCATCCCTATAAACGCACCTATGCCCTTCGCATTGTCAAATGATTTCACAACACTGAAGCAATCTAATCACGTGTCGATTAACAATGTTAATCGACACATTATAATTAAAGTTATCGTTAACATCAATAAAACAATATTTCCTGTCATTATGCTAAAATATATATCCTGCGAAGATGTAGTAATGATTTTATGATTCAAATGAGCATTACACATTGTCACGTTTGTCATGATTTCCGAATTGAATATTTATTTTGAAACAATTTTATAATAAAACCTTATAGGTATAGAGTATCCGATCTTATAATTGTGACATGTCGAATTAAGAAAAGAAAAAGAGTTGTCACTGTCAGTGTTTAAAAATGGAACGTAGTTGGGGCGGGAGAAAAATACATTATAGTGACTAGCATAGATTAGTAAAGATAACTCACTCCTAACAAGAAAATGTACCCAGTGTTGAGAATTGAAATTGTTGCGTAAAAAAGTTTTGCCACGTCTCCGTGCTAAAATTTCTCTAAAATATTTGAAATAATTATTTATTTATTATGTAAATTACGTATTAGTTATTTATTCGTAAATTTTCTGTAAAAATGTTTTTATTGGTCAAGGATTCAAAAAAAGAACTTACTAATAAGCCGTTTGTGGCTTCATTCAATTTCAAGGCGGCGAAGTATCTTTACTAATCTATGGTTATGGTAGAGCCAGTATAAACCAGGTACCATTGCCACACCTATTTCTAGCCTGAAACTGTCTGTAGAAGGGCGTGGATGCCATTCACTTATATATGAAGCGACCACCTAGTCCTCGGAAGTCTGAAATGTGGTAAAACCCTTTGCAGTTCGACTCCGGCGGCACCACCGTCACACCTATTTCGGCCTAATAACAGCAGTGTCAATTGCTGCTGTGTTCTGGTTTGAAGGGTGTGGTAAAGGACAGATACTTTTCCGAGGCGTTCCAATTTGTCCTCAATCAACGGCGCATCTGTGACTGACCTCAGGTAGGAATATCTAATCTTATTTGGGGTTGATTACAGATGTCCATGGGCGGCAGAAGCCACTTACTATCGGGTGGACTGCATGCTCGTCTGCTACTATTATATTATAAAAAGAAAGCTACCGTCGCACATGGACATTTGCAACACCAGAGCTGCCAATGTATCGTTGGCTTTGGAGGAGTGCTCTTTTTGCATCTATTTTTCAGAGCCCCATGTCATAGAGTTTCGGGGATATTTCAAGAGAAAGTTAGATACTTGTTTACTTACATAATACCTTTATCGACGGTCATGTCCAGATATTTGAGGACGGGTTTAAAATCGGATTTATCTTGCCGTCCATAGTATTTGTAGGCGCGCTCCACCACTACAGCTGGGCCCGCCATTTTGGATTTGGTTTGCCGCGTCTGGTTTAGTTGTTACACATTGTTGATTATCTGTGGACAAAAGGGCTAAAGTTAATGTTTTTGTCAACTTCCGTATCTGTCAACGTCGACTAAACATTTTGGTGACAGACACAAATTACGTTAATGACAAATTGACTTAATATTGTCCACGCCAAACTACTAGTTCGCTCTGAAGTCGTTGTAAGCAGGTGTAGTCATACGAATTGCTATAGCGACGCGACTCATTTCTATATTCAGAATACAGTTAGCTATGGCGACACGATTCATTTCTATATTATAGTGGACTAGCAGTTTTACGCGGACTATACAACGTAGAATGTTACATTCCATCGCTATTGTCAAAGTTATTGTTAACTTTAACGCAAACTTTAAACGGTGCTATCGACCCTTAGCTTCGCAAGGTTTTTTTTATCGCAAAGTAGGTTTTTTATCGCATACATTTCCATAAAAATATCCTCTAAAATTATATTTTAACTTATGGTAATGGAGTTAATAATATCAGACCACACAATTTAATCTACTTATAAGGACATCATGGTAAATAAAAATATATAATTACTTACACTGAACATACATTAAGTTGAATTGCTTGTTATAAAGTGTAAAACAATTAAATGTGGCTTTTGAGTTGATTTATATTATTATAGTAATTAAACAGAGTTTCTCAAACTTAGCAACGAAGTGCAAGACATGGAATTAACTGCTCTCATAATAATATGTACTGACGGAGCTCTATGATACGGAGCTCTTCAAAACGGTGCATAAAGAAAATTCCTTTAAATCTTTAAAAATGCATGATGCTACTCCTTTGGTGTTACAATTGTCCATAGGTGAAGATGACTTGCTACCATTTGACAGCCCAACGGCCTTATAGTTAGATTTATGTTTAAAGTCTAAATAAAATCGTTTAAAAACCGTATATTTTCACGTACCCCCATAGATTAGTAAAGATACTTCGCCGCCTTGAAATTGAATGAAGCCACAAACGGCTTATTTGTAAGTTCTTTTTTGAATTCTTGACAAATAAAAACATTTTTAGAGAAAATTTACGAATACATTAAGTAATACTGCGAAATTTACATAATAAATAAATAATTATTTCAAATATTTTAGCACGGAGCCGTGGCAAAACTTTTTTACGCAACTATTTCAATTCTCAAAACTGGTTACCTTTTTTTGTTAGGAGTGAGTAATCTTTACTAATCTATGCGTACCCCACGCACATATTCTAAACAACGGTGAACTATGAAGTAGAAGATTATGTATGTATTCACAAGTATTTATTTAGTTATAATAAACATACACCCAACTTGACACGTTTTGGTTTTTCTCTTTTTCATTTGTTTCGAGTCATCCGCCATTATGTAAATTTATTCACGGTCCCCTACGATTAACTGGCGTACCACACTTTGAGAAACGCTGGTAATTAATACATTAAAAATTAAAAGTAAAAACTAACTCATGTCGTTAAACTGTTAGTTAATATACTTTTAAGGAAACGGCTAAGTGGTATATTAAGTTAGATCTGATGTTGTTTCAAGGTTGAAATAAAATTATTGCTAACGTTTATGTCTGTAAGTAGTGATAGGCTTAGTTTGAGATGCTGACCCACACAGCGGTCTGGGGTTCTGATCCTAGGTTTAATTTTAATATATTGAGGTTTTGTGCGTAATATGTCAAATTTAATAGTGAAGAAAAACATAGTGAGGAAATAAACATGTCTGAGACTTGCGTAAAAAAGTTCTCAAAGGTGTGAGAAGTCTACCAAAGTGCTCTTGGTAAGCGTGGTGAACAGTGGTCTAAAACCTATTCACTTTAAAAGAGACCCTTGCCCAGCAGTGGGACAGTAATAGGTTCATGATTTATTTAATCATATAGGTAAGGTAAGGCTTTCTACACTCATAGTCCCTCACTGTCTGATGCCATGAATTGTGTGTGTCATGGATACACACACACTAAATAAAATAAAAACACCCAGACCCAGAAAGATGGCCATGACCGAGAGTCGAACTTGGTACCTTTGCGCGTCAAGTAAGTTGATATTTCCGGCACGTCACGGCACGTTATCAATCTTGATATAACAATAAAAATCGCATAAATAAATATAATTTTTACCTAACCCTAAGTTATCCATGTAATATATATGGATTTCCGTAATAAACATATTCATTTAACTTTTAAATGAATAATAAAAACTAATACTTGTAACTTTAATATCTGTCACACCCACTTCCATCAAGATTTTTGTGTTTTAACTACTTTACATAAATAACTGGTAATCCATTTAAATAACTTAAAAGGTGGTCGAACCCTTTGTGGTTCGACTCCGGCGGCACCACCGCCACACCTATTTCTACCTAATAACAGCAGTTTTAGGAGGTGCTGTGTTCCGGTTCGAAGGGTGTGGTAAGGGAGACAGACCTTTCCGAGGCATTCCATCTTAGTCCTCAGGGGTAGCGGCGCATCTGTGGCCGACCTCAGGTAAGAATATCTTATCCTATCTGGGGTTGATTACAGATGTCCATGGGCGGCAGTAGCCACTTAACATCAGGTGGGCTGCATGCTCGTCTGCTACTCTTATATTATATATAAAAAAAAAAAAAAAAGACTTTTCCGAGGCGTTCTAGCTTAGTCCTCAGGGGTAGCGGCGCATCTGTGGCCGACCTCAGGTAGGAATATCTTATCTTATCTGTGGTTGATTACAGATGTCCATGGGCGGCAGTAGCCACTTACCATCAAGTGGACTGCATGCTCGTCTGCTACTCCTATATTGTAAAAAAATCTACCGCCACTTCGCAAGGTGTTTCGTTATGGAGAAGAAGCTAGAACTTATATCCAATCTAGACGCAATTCCAGATGTTCTGAAACTGCACGATCGTTTGCTACTTCTGTACCTATTATAGAAATGCAACATATAATCTATTTACAAGGCCATTATTTTTATCGAATTTGTGCGAAATAACTTGTTAAAAATAACGGGGTCGCATCAACCAAACCAGTTGTGGTGTCCCACAAAACTCTTTCCTGCACTCTCACACACACATGTTTAGCGACTACGCCTCTATTTAATGTGTGCGTTTTAATAGCGTTTGTCCATTGCCGTCGACTTCCAACTTCCGACGTTTTTTCGATTCCGAATTTTCGATTAAATTTATATTTTCTGGACGTAACATGTAACGAGTCACTTTTTTAAATCGTGAGAGTCGTCTAATAAAATTTAATATAAGAAACATAATTAGGCAGCATTTATATTTATTATATGTACATATATTATCACTTGCGTTAACGGCTAATAAAAGCAAGGAAACCGGCAGAGATAAAAAAACATCTTAAAAGGTATGTGAAGTCCACTATTATGCATATGGCCAGCACGGTGTACTATGGCTTAATTCTTCTCATTCTGAGAGAAGACCCGTGCCCAGCTGTGGGCCAGTAATGGATTGACGAGATGTATGCAGCTGAGCATAGCTGCTGTATATTTTTATTGCTTTTATGCACTATGTTTCTTTGCACTGTGGGAGGAAGATGCATATTTTACATATCACATTGTCTTAGGGTGGCTATGAAGTATAGCGAATTATTATGGCAATGTAGCATGGATTTCGGCAACATAATATCTGATACGTAGCCTATTTACATAGCAAAAAGGAACATTCCAAAACTCTTGCTATTATTAACTACTCAGATTACATTTATAATTACCCCTTATCTTTGCCATAACATAACATTTGAATTAAATTAGCGGAAGTATAGCAACACGAATTATTAAAATTTATAATGTTGACTACATTATAGACTGATATTATAGTAGTTATTACACCTTGTTACTTTGAACTATAAGAAATGAACATGTATTTTATTGTTGTGTACAGCATACTTAAAGGCTTATCACGTATAGAAGATAAACATATAATTAAATACGCCATAAGTCAAAGTCAAAGATTTGAGGTATTTTATCAGAAAAAGGACTGCAAATATCGTTCATATTTTTCTTACTAAATCGAATTTAAATTCTCAACAATAGCTTAGTTTGTAAATGCGCAGTATTTATTCCTTGACATGACTTATTTCTTGACTTATATGCACAAAAAATATACACATGCGATCACGTTTTTACTTACTGTCGGCTATATTTCAGAATTAATGATAGGAATATTTATTCCTATCATTAATTAGTAACTCTCTGGAGGCACGAATTTTTGCGATTTACTTGATACTAATTGTTATATTAAAGCCAAGCCACGCAATATATTTACAAATTTTAGTCTATATGCTATTACGATGAACAAAAATCAATTATTGGACAGTTTCATTCAAATCCGTTTAGCCACTTTTGCTACAAGAAGGTACAAACATCCATCAGTCCATCCTTACAAACTTTCGCCTTTATGATATTAGTAGGGGAGGATGTGAATGACCTTATACAAAATAAATTATATTAATCTTTTGGTGTGACACTTACCAAGGCGTTATAAGTATGACCTGTCGACGCTTGTCATATTTATATCTGTATATATCTTACTAAAGGGCACAGATAAGTATATAAATAAATTATTTATTTCTCATCTTTAAATAAATAGGCCAAGATTATTTTTTTCTTTTTGATTGCTCTTCGATTTCCGTGTTGCTAATGAAAAAAATATGATTATGATCGACTAATGATTCGAGTTTTGACCAATAGATGAGGTGAGATTCTCGTAAAAAAAACTATGCACGATTTTCATTTATTAAGGTAGTTAAAATTTTCAACTAAAAGTGGAAAATTTAAAAATGAATACACAAAACATTGGACGAAAACTCGTAACTATAAATGAACAAATAATATAAAAAAATCAAGGATATTTTAAAAATCATTGTTTTTCTTTTCAATAAATTACACGTTTTTAAATATAAAAATTTTAGTAGAGGAAAAATTAAGCAAATTTAATATTTATTACATTTTTAACTTTATTGATTTATTTTACGATTAAAATAATGACGCAGGTGTTTATTTACATAAAAGTAATTAAAATTAATATATTTACATTATTTCTAAAATACATAAGTTTGAAATAACGAATGAAAAATAATCTAAAGTTTTATTTACGTCATGTTTGGTTCCAAAGTTTATTTTCTTTATTATATTAAATAGCAACTAAAAGTATTCAATGTGTTTAGTTTATTAATTTCAAACATTTAACATTGCAGACTTGATCACAATAAGGCTTTTAACTTAATGATATATATTAAATATCATGATTTTAAGCGGGATAATTATAAAATATCTTTAATTAGTAGAAATAATACTTCGGTGTATATGAAAGTGAAATATTAAAACTATAATTGCCACTACGGTGATAATGAATGAGGTATTCAAACTTAATAATAAAGGCTAGCAACGCACCAGTAGCCGAACTCAAGTAGGACTAAAATACTATCCGAGGTTCATTGAAATATCCAAAAGGCGCAGTCTCGTCGCCGCTTCTTCTCCATAGCGAAAGATTTTCCGAAGCGGTAGTATTTTGGTGACGTTCAAAAAGTGTTCTATATGAATCAATTTTGAATAAATGAGATTTAAATTTGAATCAGTGGAAATATACCATGCATGGTCGAATGCACGCTGCACGAATTCGCTACATTAATATCAAAAAAGAAGCAAAAAAAAAACAAAGTGTTACTGTCACTATGGTTTCACAGAGCCGTGTCGGCGCCAATGGAATTTGCCGCAACGCGTTACGTCGGGATGGCCGGAACACGCCGTGAGCTAACACGTTATGTCACAGCGAAATTGCCAGTAAATGACCTTTTCGACCGACCTCAGGTGGAATTTGATGTTTGTTACTGTTTAATTACAAAAGATTTTTTTCCGATTTCAAATAAGATGAGCACGTTCGATTCGCATTTGTTTAGATGTTATGTTATTGTAATATAATAAGAAAGAAAGAAAGAAAGAAAGAAGAAAGAAAATAATTTATTCGTTAAAAATATACAATAAACACGAATAGAAAATTGCATACAAAAAAAAAAATATAATTTTTTTCTGACAGAAAAAGTCTCCACTCAGCTTTAATGTTTCAACTTTATTGTTGTATTAATAACAATTTTTGTCCGATTTTCTTCAGGATGAGACCTCTATTTGGTATTTTATAGATGTCGTTGGTAATGTTTATCAACAAACGGTTTTTATTACTTTATAATTGGACGCGACCGAAATTAGATCCCTAATTGTTTTATGTAGATGTTATTACTGTTATTAAATAACAAATATATTTTTCCGATTTTCTGTAATCAGATGCGACCTAAATTTGGTATTTTTATAGAAGTCGTTGGTAATGTTTAACAACAAACAGTTTTATTATCACAATGGGATCCGGCCAAATATCATTTTTAATTGCCGTAATACATACATTTTTACAGTTATTAATTAACAAAATGTTATTATTCCATTTATAAAAGCGCTAGAAACAAAGAATTTTGTGTATCTGAATTTTTTATCCTTAAGTTTTTATCGACTTCTTAAAAAAACAAGTGTGAATTCAAATCAAATCAAATCAAAATTTTTTATTCAAAATAGGTTCTTTACAGATCACTTTTTGAATGTCAAAGCAACTACCACCACTTCACAAGGTGTTTCGTTATGGAGAAGAAGCGGCGAAAGAAACTCCATAACACACATCTTTTAAAAAAAATGATTTTGACAATGTTAACTTAACGTAATGGTACATGTGGAGCTGGAGCTAATTCAGACCACACCGTTTTGTCAGTCAAATAATCACTTACTTTATAGTACGCTTTTTTACATAGCGTTAGTTTAACGACATGTTTAAACTTTTTTTCTGTGAGATTCAAAATGTGGTCGGGTATTTTATTGTAGTAGCGAATACAGTTGCCCACGAAAGATCTAGTCACCTTACATAATCTACGTTTAGGAATTACTAATTTATTTCTATTTCTGGTATTAAAGTTATGAAATTAGTCTCCACACACCGTTCAGGACCGTTTTAGAACTCTCAGCCGAGCAGGTAACCTTTTTTTATTTCGTGGGGAAACCCGTCATTGGTTCCTCTCAGCCGCGGGGGCAGCGGGGAGGATACCTATATTGTTTATGCAAGTGACAATTTACTTCTAATACGCAAATGATTTTGAAAAATCGAGGGTGCCTTTTTTTTTCCTTTTTTTTTTGTTTACGAGGGGGAAACCTTCAAAAGGTACCCTATGCCGTGGGAGCGGCACGGAGTTATGTGGGATTCTTACCGCACTAAAACCCCCCCGGTGGCCGTCCTCGGCGCTGCGTAGAGGACTCCGGGATCTCCAAAGGAACGCAACCGGAGTCCTCTTAGCGCGTTGCCCCATCGGGCTCTGCCCAGGTGAGCTTGATGCTCGCCACACCGTCTGGTGGGCACGACGGTATGCGACCACACATACCGCCGTCCTTCCCGGGGTCACTAGCCGGGCGGTTCGAGCTCCCACTCTTGCCGCGCGCAACCCCGGAAGCCCCTTTTAGTCGCCTCTTACGACAGGCAGGGGATACCGTAGCCCTATTCTGGTCCCGGAACTACAGGGACAGCCTGGGATTTAACAACCCAAATGAGGTCAGGTCGACTTTCTTACCGCTCATTTGAGATTTTTTATATGCTACATTGACGATGTTAGTCGAGCTGCATATCTATTGCTTTTTTGCATGCAGTTCACCTGATAGTAAGTGGCTACTGTCGCCCGTGGACATCTGAATGCAACCTCAGATAAAATTACTTTCCTGCATGAGGTGGGCTACAGATACGCCGCTACCGATGAGGACCAAGCTGCAATGTCTCGGAAAAGTATGTCCCTTCAAACCAGAGTACAGCAGCACTTAACACCGCTGTTACAGGCAGAAATAGCTGTGGCGGTGATGCCAGATTTGAAACATAGAGGGATCTATGACCTTCTATAACAAACACTTGTATAGTATACTAGCAGACCCGGCAAACGTTGTGTTGCTATATAAATAAAAAAATGTTAAGGGTGAACAACCCTTATCACTTAGGGGTAAGAAAAATAGATAGCCGATTCTCAGACCTACTGAATATGCATATAAAAGGTGAAAATCGGTAAGGCCGTTTCGGAGGAGTACGGTAACTAACATTGTGACACGAGAATTTTATATAAAGTATATAACAATGTTTAATTCGTCTGTCCAATTAATATGAGCAAGGCGCATTCAATTTCACTGTCAATGTGTAGACCTGACGGCATACATTAGCATAGATTACTATCGCTTTTGTTGACCTGCAGGAAGTGGTCGGCACAATGTCTTCATAAAATAGGTGTCTATTTTACACAGCTCTGTGGTCTTCATTGTTGAATGATTTATTTATAAAATATAGGAGTAACAGACGCATGCAGTCCACCTGGTAAGCTACTGGCGTTCATGGACAACTATAATAAATCCAAGATAAGATTAGTTTCCAACGTTAAGTTGGCCACAGATGCGCCAACACCTCTGAGGACTAAGCTGGAATGCTTCGGAAAAGTATGTTTCCCTTACGGCTTTCTCTTCAAACCAGAACAAAACTGCTTATCACATTGTTATTCGGTAGAAATAGGTGTGGCGGTGGTGCCGCTGGAGTGGAATCAGAGAGGGTCCTACCGTCTTCAAATCAAGCTGGAATATCTGAATTGCTTTTACTATTGAATATCCTATGATTAGTCAAGTCGATGTGAATATAAAACAGGCAATTTTAGGAAATCCCCATTAACAGCTTCGACTTAGATGGGTTTTAATATTATATTTTTGGGACGTTTGGGAAAAATTATAAGTTTGAAATTTTGCACACATATAAATAAAAGGCTGAGTCTATTAATACAGGTACTGTACGAACAATTTATAATTATTAATACGGTTACCGTACGAATAATTTATAATTATTAATACGGGTACTGGACAAACAATTTATTATTATCCGATTCGAACTGATAGATTTTGAGAAATCTCAAAAAAACTACAAAAAAAAAATTTTTGAAATGTTTTTTTTTTTTTAATAACTTTTAAACGGCTCTACCGATCGAAACTAAGCTCTTAACATCAAAAAATGACGTCGATCGCCACCGGCCCGTTCAAAATCGATTAATTCTTTCTTTCTAATTCTAACCTAACCTAACCTAACCTAACCTTTCTTTTTAAAAAAAAAAAATAAAAACCTAACCTAACCAATTGAATAAATGTACGAATAAATATATTTAAAAAAAAATTGAATAAATGTACGAATAAATATAATTTATTAGTCCAGTACCTGTACAAATAGTGACATTGTAAATAAAATCAACGCCGTAAAAATTTTGTTTAAAGTGGTTGAGCTAAATATTTTAGGTATAGTGTATTTTTTAGGTTTTGTTTTTAAGTATTTTTTGTTTTTTTTAATGTATTTTGATACGGTACGATAATAAGCGTATCAAATTAAAGGTGCTTTAAAAAAGGATACGAAAATACTTGTTTTTCAAAACTTCAATAATTTAATGTTTGAATGTTACAGAGCAGGGTGAAGTTATATAATAATCTATACTAATATTATAAAGAGGAAAACTTTGTTTGTTTGTTTGATTGTAATGAATAGCCTCAAAAACTACTGGACCGATTTTAAAAATTCTTTCACCATTCGAAAGCTATATCCACGAGTAACATAGGCTATATTTTATATAAAATATATTTGATAAATAGATTTTGAGGCGGTACAAAGTTTGCCGGGTCAGCTAATATTATTATATAATGCTGTTAATATATAAGTTAAATTAAATTTATTAACAAAAGGATCGCGGCAACATAAATAATATCTAACATCTAATGTAAATTATAAATCATCTATCATCACAAATGTAAATGAAAGACTAGAAAAACAGTTTTATTGTAAATCACAAAAACAGTCGCATGTATTTTTATAATTTTATATGCTCAGATATGTATCAAAAATTAAATGGTAAAATCTAAAGACTTAATTATCATAGTTATATTTAAGTTAAAACAGATTTTTTGTCATGATAGCGTTCGTAACATGTGTAATAAATGGCCAAGTGCGAGCGGAATCGCACATGGAGGGTACCATACCACCAATTTTTTTTAATTTATAATATAGGAGTAGCAGGCGAGCATGCAGTCCACCTGATGGTAAGTGGATACTGTCGCCCATGGACATCTGTAATCAACTCCAGATAGGATTAGATATTCCTACCTGAGGTCGGCCACAGATGCGCCGCTACCCCTGAGGACTAAGCTGGAACGCCTCGGAAAAGTCTGTCTCCCTTACCACACCCTTCAAACCGGAACACAGCAGCGCCTAACACTGCTGTTATTAGGTAGAAATAGGTGTGGCGGTGGTGCCACCCGAGTAGAACCACAAAGGGTTCTACCACCTTAAATACCCTGTTTTTATGATTTCATAATGGAGATTACTTTATTAATTTAATTCTGATTCTTGTCGTCACTTCAGAATCAACATGGTAAAAACAATTAACCAAAACAATAATTACGAATGTTATCATTATAATGTGACCTCACATCATTGTTTCTTTGTTTGTGCTGTTGTTTATGGGTTTAAGTGCATGAGATGATTTATTTATCCTTGTTAAGTTTATTATCTTTTGTTTTGCAGAATTACTGTCCGTGTGAGTATCGAGCAATTGGTGTTCAGCATGTGCATATTATTTATGTATGATTATTTTGAGCATGGGTATGATTATTTTGAGTATAGGTATAAAAAATATGTATTTCTTTCAAAATTTCTCTTTTCCTTTAATTTGTCACATAACATTACTTTCCAGAATTTGATCCTTATAAGCGACACTATAAGATAGTCGAATAATATAGAGGGTGTATTTATTTCAAAATGAACTCTTTCGATTCCCGGCTAGGGAAAATGATATTTTAAAAAAGTAATGATGCAGTTTTAGTTTTTATCAAAATCGACCTCGTAACTTCTTTCAGCATTTTCGCTAATCCTTATAGTTTCGGATTTGGCCCTGAAGGCCCGTTTGAAAAATTCACCCTGTATATATACGGGGGGATCTAATGAGGTTTAGCACAAGAACAAGGCGAAAATTTGAATGAGGCCCCCAGTCTAAAAATTTATTTAATTTCACAAACTTTCCCAAATGTGTCGTAGACAATGAAGGGATATCAACAATTTAACCAAAAATGAAATAACATGCATTCCACGTGATAATTAAGCATATTTACGAGATTGTATTTCATTTAATTTAAAATTTTAAAAGAGGAAACATCAGCAATTACATAGTATTGCGCTAAATTTTGAACCCGTTTCGAACCTATTTTTAAGCCTGGGTGGCAAAATTAAACCAACTGATATCCAGACTGAATGTAACTAAACAATAGTAATTTGAATGAATTGGCTGACTTCGATATGAATGTATGCGAGCCTTTCACATAATTTGATTACGCATGCGGCATCTTCATAATCAGTGTTGCCAGCATTGTTACTTTTATAGCATGTGGTCTGTGTAAGGGCTGTCATTTATATAGATATACTTCTTTTGGCGCCTTTAAGAAAACAAATCCGTGGGTTTTTTTTCTAACAAAGTGCGCACGCGCCATTTCATCACATAATTTAATTGTATTATTTAATTTCGTGTTGTTTGCCCAGTTCAAATATACTTGAATTAAACATTCATGGCATGTAAACGAAAAATGTTTTTAACATTACATCGTTAAATGTTAAAAACATTTTTCGTTTGTTAATATTTTTTATGAATGAAGTACACTTTATTTTTTTGTATTATTATTTTGACAGGCCTTCAGCTGTTATGGCGTATACTTTTTTGTTATTATCTATGGTTCTTAACAGAGTACAATTTTAATATTAATGCTATCCGGGGGTTTAGTTAACAAATGTCACGTTTACTTTAGCTCAATCCTGCAATAAATATGAATCGTTTATATAATACCTACTTAAAGAGAACTAATAAAAAGATTTTCGTATTTTTTACTTATATACAGAACCCATTTTGCCTTAGCCCCGGACATCCTAATTCATGTGTTACTATTAATAATATTAAAAACCATTATCACAAGTCGTTTAAATTATCACATTTGACGTTATATTTGTAAAACTGTAGAAACCGTTAGGGTGGAATGATCGGTATTGAATTACGTATCCACTTTATAAAGTTACCTGTCATATATGTCACTTAACGGTTATAACAAAGTCTGACTTACAAATTCTCATAACGGGAAACCAAAGTACATTGCACCAAGATGGCGCCAAGAATTAACAATACGATACCCTCTGTCAATTTTCTTTCTTCAATAAGCCCGACAAAAGTCTTTTGTAGAATTTAATCACAGACGTTTAATAATGATTTTGAATATGGAACATTTATAATGTTCCTTAGTGTTATGTGACCAAAGAAATCGAACAAAAAAATGTTACTGGCTAGATGGGCTGGCGCTGGTTGTATTAAAAAAGAAAATCACGTGAACTATAAAATTACTACAATAAATTCTGAAATCATATTTTGACAAAGATACATAATTAAGAATAGCAGAAATGTTTTAGATATTTATTTTTGGTCCTTGTTTTACTTTTAATTTGTTTAATATTACATAATTAATTAATCCAATAACTGAGAAAGTGAGTGAAAATTATAACTTACTTCAATATAGACTTAAATCCAAACTGGCTTTTTATACATATCTCGCTCAAACATTATAGAAACTGAGCGAGAGGTAAATAACCGGCTTTTGGTACCAAACTTGATTCAACCAGAGTTATAGTCCGCCAAACTGCTAGTTCGCTCTGAAGTTGTTGCGAGCTGGTGTAGTCATACATTTTTTTTTATAATATAGGAGTAGCAGACGAGCATGCAATCCACCTGATGGTACGTAGCTACTGCCGCCCATGGACTGGTGTAATCAACCCCAGATAGGATTACATATTCCTACCTGAGGTCAGCCACAGATGCGCCGCTACCTTGAGGACTAAGCTGGAACGCCTCGGAAAAGTATGTCTCCCTTACCACACCCTTCAAAACTGAACACAACAGCGCCTAGCACTGCTGTTAATAGGCAGAAATAGGTGTGCCGGTAGTGCCGCCGGAGTCGGACCACAAAGGGTTCTACCACCTTCAAATTTGCTATGGCGACGCGATTCATTTCTACATTCAGAGTGGACTAGCAGTTTTACGCGGACTATACATCCAGTTTATAAGAATAACCATATGATGATCATAAACGTCATACCGTCAACGTATGACACAATTCGGTCGCTTGCGGACGTGCGTTGAATGAAGTGACGATGTGGGTACGACACGACTAGACGACGTGTTTGGGACGACTTGTCTTTGTAATTCAAACCATCGTTAACCGAGTACTGTCCCATTACTAGAATGGATCTCCTCTCAGATTGAGAAGGATTTAGAGAGCGAAATAGCAAGAAAAAAAAATTACTACGAGTATATAATGATTTTTTTTTTATTTTATTTTTTTATTATATAATCAAAATAAGGGCTGCAGATATTTATCAAGATTTTCATGCGCCGCCACTCTTGAGGACTAAGCTGTAATCCCTTTACCACAGCCTTCAAAACAGAGCACAACAGCGCTTAACACTGATGTTATTGCAGAAATAGGCGTAGCGGCCATCTTTTATTGACAGTGGACATATATTTCAGATGTACTTACTAACAATTGGATGACATTTTTTCTTCGCCGTGTCTAGCTCATTGTCAAGCTAAATCTCTTCGCAAAAATACAATAAGGCAGTGCAACATTTTAAAATAACACTAAACAAGCTTAAAATTGACACCATGTCATACAATGCCCGCATTCTTTTGAAACAATTGAATGGCCCCATTAAAATCGTTAGGAAATCGTGTAGTACCCGTCTCGTGATAATAAAAGACCTTACCGTTAGGCGTACACGCATTGGGGTCAATATGCCACGAACTGGGTACATATTGCATCTGAGGTACTTATGACCATGTCAATATAGACTTTTGAATGATGTCTTGTGACTCTGTTATGGAACTGGTAGAACCTTCTGTGAACTCCGGCACCACCGCCACATTTATTTCTGCCTAATAACAGCAGAGTTAAGTGCGGCTGTGTTCTGGTTTGAAGGGTGTAAAGAAGACATACTTTTCCGAGGCGTTCCAGCTTAGTTCTCAGGGGTAGCGGTGCATCGGTGGCCGACCTCAGGTCTAATTTGGAGATGATTACAAATGTCCATGGGCGGCAGTAGCCACTTACCATCAAGTGGACTGCATGCTCGTCTGCTACTCCTATATTATAAAAAACAAATAAAATAGACCAGTGGCTGTGGAGGTACAATCGTCGCTATATGTGACAAGAAGCAGTTTTTGCGTTTTCGTGGAAGGGTGTGGATGCCGTATTTGTAATCGACTTCAAGGAGTTTCCTTCTATTTAGTGTTGGTTATACATGTTCACTCACTTACCATCAGCTAGTTACCTACCTCGTTACCTACTTATTTTTTTTTAATTGGCCAAGTGCGAGTCGAACTATCACGCGGAGGGATCCGTACAACTAAATTTTCACTTATTTTTTATTTTTAGTATTTGTAATCACAGCAGCCGTAAAAGTAAATGGAATGTGAAATTTGAGCAGTCTTACTATTACGGTTCAAAAGATAAAGCCAACAACACTGAAACATAACGGTTTCTTGTATAGCGACCCCCGTTTATTTTCAAGATTTTTTTTTGAGTTTACTCCTTAAGAAACGATTTGAGTTATAAGGCCCGGTACGGAAATTTTATGAGGAGTAAAATCAAGTGTAACACGAAAAGTTGAGGCGTAACGTAGAAAGAGACAAACATATATATCCACACTTTTTTATTACAATCATCATATCCTCTCAAAAAGGAAGTAGCGTTTTTAACCAAAATATGAATCAAGAGTGCTTTTATTAATTTAAATTTAGGAGTAGATGGTATGATTATGCGATTAGGTGCCGGGTTTAATAATTATAAAAGTCAATTTACGCGACACAATTTTTATTCACACACACTAGTCCACACATACAATAGAACAGAAGGAGAAACGAAGCGACAGCAAGAAGATTAGAATAAAGTTCAGCACATACATATAGCACACATATAAAGTTCAGCGAAATAATATTTAAGCGGCGCGAAAGCATAAGGTGGCGCGGTGTAGCCGTACATAGACTCGGTAACGACTACTCGATGATTTGAATACGCGGCCCAAGCGCAGGCGGCCCGTGCGGGAGGGATCGCACGCGCTCGGTGCCGCTTGGCCACACCGACCGCGATAAGACAACTATATAAGACTACGATCTGTTTGTCCAACTTTTATACACAAAATATTTTATATTTTTATATTATTATTTTTACTTTATTATTTTACTATCTTATTTTGTTTTATTAATTTACATTTTATACAGTATTTTAAATTTGATTTTATATTTTTAATTTTACAATTTATTTTTATTTTTACACTTTTTAAAATATTATTTATGCAATTTTGATTTTAATTTTCTTTCCATTTTAATTTTAACATTTTAATTTTAAATGGACAATTAAATATTGTACGTCCACTACATAAAATACAGTAAGTTAAAATCCCATATGAAAGTAATTATTACAATAAAAATAATTAGCAATATATAAAACATTAAAACGTCATTAACTAATTTGTTTACATTTTTATTTTTAGTATCTGTTTGTTGTTATAGCGGCCACTGTTATACACAAAGTACTTAACTCTGTAACATTTCAGTGTCTATGTGTTCACTGTTCAAGACAGAGCCATGTGACAGACGGATAGACAGCGGAGGCTTAATAATAGGGTTTTTACACTTTGAGCACGGAACCCTAAAAATATAGATTGATTATTAACAACGGACGGTAGTCCTCAAGAGCAACAACCCATTAATATCTCCTGTCAGGTTACTCAACGAAAGTTAATTACGGACAGACAATTCAATTTCATACAGCTGTTAAGATTAGTGAAGGGGCAGTTTCAAGACTCAAGCTAAGGTTAAATGCTATTATTAAAATTGTCTCATTGCCAAACTAATAACGTTTGGAAATACGTTTTTTAGAATTGGAAATAGCGACCGACACGCTATCTATGTACGTAAGTAGTTAACTACCGATTATAATGTCTGGTATTAAAAATGTAGATGTCAATGTCATTTCTTAGTGTGGTGAGGAAGATATAGTTTTCCCAGCCGTTCCAGCTTAGTCCTCAGGGATAACGGCGCATCTGTGGCCGACAGGTAGGAATATGTAATATTTAATCCTATCTGGGGTTGATTACAGATGTTCATCAGCGGTAGTAGCCACTTATAGTCCGCGCCAAACTTCTAGTCCGCTCTGAAGTTGTTGCGCGCAGGTGTAGTCAGAGAGCCAATGCGGTCGAACACAACTACATGCATATACTCCGTAGGAACAGTAAGGGGAAGGGCACACTAATACAGCTATGTGTCCGTGGGCGAGAGCGGGCAGCGGAGGGTGCCGGGGGCGACGCGACTCATTATTCTACTACTACTATATTCAGAGCGGACAAGAAGTTTGACGCGGACTCTACCATCAGATGGACTGCATGTTCGTCTGCTACTTCTATATTATAAAAAAAAATTGTGGTAATTTTGACCTGAGTTCGAAGGGTAATGTTTTTCGTATGTATGTACGTATGTAATATGTATGTATGAATATGTATGTTTGTATGTCTGCCTGTCTCAATCCTTTATACGTCCTAGAGCCCAAACATCTTAATGGATTTGAAAATATGAGGTGTCGTTGGATTGATCTAAGTTAAGGGAGGGACCCTGGGAGGGTTCTGACAGGAGACCCTTGCCCAGAAGTGGGACATTGATTGGTTAATGATGATGATGATGATGACGAAGGGAGGGACATGGGCTATATTTTTAAACAATCGTCTGATAACTACAACATTGCATTAGAAAGTATTGAGTCTCCACCAAGATTTATAGATTTATGTTAAAAATTTCCACTTCTTCGTTTTGACATACTAGCTTATACATGGCCAGTGACGCCCCTATATTTTAGTTAAAATATAAAAATACTTTTTTTTGTTTATTTCCTAAGAAACAATCTAAGAGCCGTGTTCCTTTTAATTTCTAAAAAGGAAAATACCACTATTACTGCACCTCAATTAATAATTCATCGCTTAATCATCCAACAGCTTTAACCTTATTTATAATAATCTTCGTGTCTTATTATCCACAATACAATTGACTGCAATTAGTGTTTATATTTCCTTTTGCATAATAACATCGAAGAATGAAGTTATACAACAGAAATGGTCAATGATAATCCATAAAATCCATTATTCATACTTAAAATGACTGGCTGTGATTACAAAATAATCAATACCTAACTACTGTTCTTAGTGATCGGTCAAATTCAAATTCAAATCCATTTTATTCAAAATTGATTCATATAAAACGTTTTTTGCATGTCAATAAACTACCAACCCTTACGAAGATTTCGATGGAGGAGAAGCGGCGAAAGATCATAATGCATATTAGTTATTTGAGGCAAGTTTATTATTATTATGAAATTACATTTATTGAAGATATAATACTTTTGATGCGCAATGAGACATGATTATTGGTGAAACGTTTTTTGTATCGGAAGCGGTTACGTTCGAGCGTTCGACATGTTAAGGTTTTTATTTTTTTATTAATTACGTCAAAGTATAACTTCTTATAATACAAGCACACATGCATATGCATTCACGCTTATATTAATATAAAAATCGTAAAAAAATTAACAAGTTGTACAATTTCACGGTCGATAGTAGTTAGCTACGCTTAGTGCTTATACGAAGTATACACGAGTATTTTTATGGCTGTCAGTATCTAGCCAAGATCACGCACGAGGTTAATTCTAGATTTTTTATTCTAAATAATAATTGCATTCATGATTGAGTATATGTTACCGCGCGATTCTGCTCGCTTGCAACCTTACGTTTATTTGAAGATTTGTCATACATAAGAAAAGAAGGAGCAAGTAAAAAAAATAAAGAAAACAAGCGTATTAAAAAGAAATTGAAACAGTAAGAGAGTGTCAATCCATACTTTTTGTTTTTTTTTTTATAATGTAAAAGTATGAAGTATAAGAATGACCATGCAGTCCACCTGATAGTGATTACTGCCGCCCGTGAACATCTGAAATCAACCTCAGATAAAATTAAAGTCGTGAAACCTGAGGTTGGCCATAGATGCACTCTACTCTGGAGGACTATGCTGGAGCGCTTCAGACCAATCTCCCTTAGCAGCGCTTAACACTGCTGTTATTAGGCAGAAATAGGTGTAGCGGTGGTGCCTCCGGAGTAGAACCACAAAGTTCACCTTCAAAATTCAGATATTTTGAAATTATTGACAGACATTTCAATTTTGCTTATTCATATACGTAGTTATTACCGGTTTTTAATTACAATTACCTTCGGCGTATTATCTTGTCCGTTTTGAAACATCTAGATAGGTTTTATTGTTTAGTCTATCATTAGAATATCTAACTAGAAAGATTTACGTTGATAAAATACCTAGATAAATACTCTGATTGAAGGTGCTAGAAAATGATATTATCTATTTCTAACTTAGCATTATCTTATATATAAATTTCTCGTGTCACAATGTTAGTTACCGTACTCCTCCGAATCAGCTTTACCGATTTTCACCAAATTTTATATGCGGCAACACAACGTTTGCCGGGTCAGCTAGTTCTTTTCTATTTTCAAGTTAAACGTTACATCGAGTTGGTAGAACCCTGTGGTTCGATTCCGGAGGCGTCACTTCTACACCTTTCTGTCTAATATCAGCAGCGTAAAGCCTTGCTGTGTTTCGATTTGGGATTTGTACGGGAGACATACTTACCCGAGGCGTTCTAGATTAGTCTTAAGGGCTAACAACATATATGTGGTTGATCTCAAGTGCAGCAGTATATTAGGATATACTGCTGCATTTGAGATCAACCACATATATGTTTAGGCCGAGTTTCTTCTCGTTCGTTCCCTAGAAGAAACTCGGCCTCTCGATCGAGGGGTCCGAGGTTCAAATCCCAGGCTCGCACCTCTGATTTTTCAAAGTTATGTGCGTATTACAAATTAATTATCACTTGCTAAACTATGAAGTAAAACATCGTGAGGAAACCTGCATATCTGAGAAATATATAAAAAAAATCTCAAAGGTAGGTATGTGAAATCTACCAATATGCACATGCCCAGCACGGTGAACTATGGCCTAATCCTTCTCATTCTGAGAGACCCGTGCCCAGCAGTGGGACAGTAATGGGTTGATGATGATGATGATGATCTCAAGTAGGACTCTTTATCTTGTCTCGCGTGGATAGTTCCCAGATGTCCATGAGTGGCCACTTATTAACGCGTGTTTGGAATTCGAACTTTGAACCCCCTGATTTTCAACTAGGCTGTCACTGACTTATTAATTTCTCACGTCATCCAAAAGCGTCAATCGTTTGGCCCTAATAATAATGAATTAATGACACGGTAAGGCAAAACATGAAGATAGTTATCCATTTGTAAAGATTGATTAGCTAACCAATTTAGAAATTTACATAAAACAGACGCGTTTCAATCGATTGCCACGATTTTGGTCACGTTTTTTGAATATCTTAACTTTATGGCAAACGAGGTTGGAAATAATAACCTAACTTGAATTTCTTGATTTTCAAGTTTTTTGGAAATAAGATATAATGTATATAAATTACAATTTAATAAATTTTAATTTCATTATAATTATAATTTTATTATAATTTATCAAATCAATCCTTGAATTATAATTAATTTTTATAAAAATTACGAAATTATAAAAATGAAAATGACGCTTCTACCCAACTGCGAAGGGTAAAGAGTTGATTATATTTTTACTTGTAGATAAAATCTATATTCGGAACAGAAATGAAAATGCATCACTTATATGTTAGCCGAGAATAGAACCCGAGACAATGCGTGTCAGACTCGTATATGCATCATTTTTTTTCTTCTAAATGCCTTCCATCTTCCATTTCCTTACCTTCTCCTTGTCGCTCTTGGAGCAATATGGTTACTTCAGGCGGTCTCCCCTTCCTCCATTTATGGACAAATCCATGTCCAACAGTGTGACATAAAATTTTCAGTCAAATCAACAAAATTTAGACGAATCCAACGACACCTCATGTGTTAAAATACGTTTAGCCGTTTGCTACAGAAAGAGACATACCTACATACATAAATACATACATACACAAACACACTGACCTCTGCAGATTTTGCGAAGAAATATCAAATGAGACTGCTATAATGTGTAGGAAATCTGATATCTCCGGAAATAGGAATGAATCAACAAATGACACTTTCTTGTACACAATTTGCGCGATGATGCGTTGTAACGGAGAAAATGTCACTTCCTTAAGCTTAAGTTGCATGTGAACTGACAGATTATAGGAAAACTGACACTGGAGACTCGGTTTACCGGACTAATTGTGATCGTACGGCTTGGATAATCGTAAGTCTGTAATTATTAAATGTGTAAAGTGAAGAACTGTAAATAATTGAATGTGTGCAGACAACCTATATTTGCGTCATTGCGGAGGGTAATGTTTTTCGAGCGTATGTATGCAAGTCTCATATTTTGACACGCTCAGCAGCCCAAACGTTTTGACGCATTTTAATATATAAGGCGTCTTTGTATTGGTCTAGATTGTGGGAGTGACAGGCTATACTTTTAAACAGTCAGGTTTTTTCAGATACAACTAATTTTTAGGGCAGACATACCTTTAGTATAAAATAGACATGTTTTGTGAGCCTTTTGGAAGCTATATTCAGTGACAAAACATTCCCAAAAAGGAAATTGTTGAAAGTAGCTATTCTGCTTCGTAAATAAGTTATTTTATTACAGTTCGCAATCCGGATATACTCGAATCTGTATAAATTAATCCGGATAATCAAGTCCTCTACTGTATATTTATATTCAGATCATAAATAAAATAAACGTAAAAATCCTTATAGGAACTCGTTTTATTGGGTCTTTTTTGGGTTTTTAATATTGTATTTAAAGCAACACGTTTTTATACAATAACATTAGGTATAGATTTAAATATAATGACGAAATTTATATAACTAATTAACTGTACCTAATTAAACACGTGCACAACCTATATAAAAATAATTATGACAAGAATAATTAAACAAGTTTATGACGATGATTTTATATTAAATAATTCTAAGACTTTCTTTATAAAATATTTAAATAAAAAATAATATTATGCGTTTTCTTTGTATACAGTTAAAAAGAAAAGCTATAGAAACCCCGCTATAGAAGTATTAAGCATATTTATATATAAACGTACATATACGCTTTATGATATGTACGCTTTATAGATATAATAAAAATAGATTTTCCATCGCTTCTATATACAATCTTAGCCTATCTAAAGCTAACGCGATTGCGTGCTCGCGTGTTTTTATTCAAAAGTAGTTTTTTTTTCGACTTGCGGAGACACTGCCCTGCCTCCAGATGGTAGCATTTAGCATCATAGACCCACGCACGCGACGGCATGCAGCGGTTACACGGCGCGTTCGCACGCGGCGTGCAACCGCTCGTATACCCTTCCTCAAAAGCAGTTGAACGCTGCTGCTATGTACCGCGACGCACAGCGGACGGCCGCTGCGTTTCCCACACTGTACGGCATCCGCTCCACATAACTCCGTACGCTCTTAAATGATGCGTGGTCAAATTTTTCGATATGAAATATCTTTTGCGGTGCTACATTCAATTTACTGTTATGGCATTTATGGCTAAGAGTGATTCACCCGTTAGGCATCATCTGGATTTCCGAGTTTCTGTTTCAAAGCCGTCAAATACAGACAGACGAAAGGGTCGACAAACTGTGTTTTCCTTATAGTGAGTTTAACATCGACAATTCGTACAGATATACCGATATTGGTCAAGTATCCCCATGATATTGGATTATTTGTTTCTTGTCATAAAAAGTGTACTATCTAATCGTTGTACTGTCTATGTTATGGTAGGTGGTCACTGTAGAAAGAAAATGAGTGATATGCAAAAGTCCCATTTCTATCTACATATATCGTATGTGTAAGACACAGGATGTGCCTTTCAAAATATTGTATAATAATTGTAGTTTGAAAACTAAAAACCACGCTAAAATCGCACAAGGAAAATCGTTAATCCTAATTCCTGACAATCCTGATGGGGAGAATAGGATAAAATTATTAAAATCGTGTATTGTCATCGGTCATTCTCGATAATTGTTCAAAATTTTAAATTAATCGGGTCGTCCAAAGTGGGTAAAAATCGGGTTCAAAGATTCTGTTACATACATACATACATACAGGTCAAGCTAATAAAAGCGTGGTAAAAATGATTGTGTGACACGACACTGAACGTCTGTAAAATATGAGTAAAGACTGTAAGGACGCAATTTTGATATTTTTCAATTTTTTTATGTATTTTTCGGGTTTAAGACAAATCTAGCGACACTCCATATGTTAAAACCTATATCGCCATTAAAACTAAAATCCCCTGCCAAATAAAAGGCTGGCAGGGGCAGTGACCCCCGGGGCTCTGCTCCTGGGGGGCCTCCCCCACCACGTTCCCTTGTAAAAACTTGTAAAATTAGATCCTTAGACTCATTTAACTTTCCGCCCCGGGCCTCATTTAACATTTCCGTCTAGGGTTGCCACCCGTACTTTATAATAAAGTATTGTACGTTATTTCAGGTAATTGTACTCTATACTTTATGAGAACAATAAAGTACACGAAAATACTTTATTTAGCATGATTTGATTTAAACGTTAAGTCGTAAGTATTTTTTCTTTAAACGACATTATCGATTGGTGCTGAATTGCAATCGTCACAGAGATATATAAAGTGTACTTTATTTTGATCCCAAGTACTTTTTTTTCTTACCTATAATAACCAATATACTTTATGTGTAAAAAAAGGTGGCAACCCTATTTCCATCCCAGGCCTCCGACGAGCTTAGTCCACTCATCCCATTCGTAAAACAAAACCCTCGGGTCGCAGTCTATAAAACTTGATCACCAGACCGTTTTCCTAACAGATTGTAACACCGATTGCAAGTCGCAGTGAAATTAACCTTGCATTCTTCGATCACCGTATTCCGATCACGTGTTCCAACGTAACAGTTGTCCTTGGTTCAAACTTAGTGCAGATAAAAATTCAGCCGGTGCCAGATGAAATGGTTATCGACTTGGTGTTTCGTATAAATTGGGAGGTCATTTAAGGGGGTCACTTGTTCATTATTAATATTTAATTTCACTGAAGACTGATTGAATAATTCATCATCATCATCAACCCATTACTGTCCCACTGCTGGGCACGGGTCTCCTCTCAAAATGAGAAGGATTAGGCCATAGTCCACCGCGCTGGCCAAGTGCGTATTGGTAGACTTCACATACCTTTAAGATTATTATTATTATTTTTTATAAATCTCTCTGGTATGCAGGTTTACTCACGATGTTTTCCTTCACCGTTTAAGTAAGTGATAATTAATTTCTAATACGCACATAAATTTGAAAATCAGAGCCTGGGATTTGAACCTCGGACCCTTCGATCGAGAGGCCGCGTTTCTTAACCACTAGGCTATCACTGCTAATTGAATAATTCAATCATACATTTTTAATAATCAATCTAACCAAAGTTCTTTACACTAAAGATTGACTTTATCCACGTAAGTGCGAAATGCGGAATGAACTTCGTCCTGAGGTATTTTCTGTGCGCTAGGACATGAGGCTCTTGAAAGGGTGCCAAAAGAGCTCTCCTTCAAAGCCGGCGATGCATTGGCGACTCCTCTGGTGTTGCAAACGTCCATAGGCGAAGGTAACTGCTTTCGGCCAGGAAGCCTGTCTGCCTTAGGTATATTTATAAAAGACTTGAAAAATTCTTTACACTAGACATTGTTAAATTTCGGTCTTTAGTAGGTAAAATTGATTTGATTATTATACTGGAGTTTGTAAAATTTGGATATTTTGGAAACATTAGATGATTGATTCTCTTCAAAATGTTGTTTTTCAAGCTCTCATCTATATGTTTGGGTTGTATAATCATCAAAACGATGAAATATATAGGGAATAGTAATTCAATGTGGTCATTGTAAAGATTTTCATACAAAAATGTTCATTTCGTTTCACACGGATAAAATATCGAATTGATTGAAATATCATTTATACTTCAGTCACTTATTGCCGACTGGTAATAAGTTGATGACACATAGGAGGAAGTTAATCCTGCAGATAGATTCATATAATGCGCGTCAAAATTATCTGGGAAATAAAATTCTTTTAATGTAAAGTTATGATTTCTTAGAAACAGGAAAACCTTTCAATAATATTATGTTCTTAACAGTAATAACTAAGGTTTTTTGGTTTTAACCAATAACTTATGAAGTCATCACTAATGTTTTTGCTTTTTAATCCCACTTGATTGAATGTTTATATAAAAATATTATCATTTTATTGAATTTCTTGTTTCATTTATCGTTAATCCTGACAAACTTATTACAAAGTCAGTAGGTAAATGAAATTGAAAAGATTTGAATAAAATAATAAACATTTTTAATTTAAAAACCAAAAATTCGACTTATAAAAACTTAAATCTACAGTCTCCAACAAGTTAGACGAATCCAACGACACATTTGTTTAAGACTAGCCATTTCAACTGTATGGTGTGCGAATAGACGAGATATACATACAAACATCGAAAAACATTACCTTCCGCTGTAGTGATGCCGCTCGATATGCTACTATCGATAGTCTATCGATAGTGTGGCAAATGTGAGAATATCGATAGTCCTATCGATATCCTAACTGATTTTCGAGCTCAACAACCGATAGTGTAACTATAATATGTAACGAAATAGTGTTTCTCCCTTGCCACACCCTTCAAACCAGAACACAGCACCGCTTAACACTACTGTTAATAGGCAGAAATAGGTGTGGTGTTGGTGCCGCTAGAGTCGCATCGGAGTATTGGTGAAGTATTGTCAATCGATAGTGTAACTATCGATTTTTCGGCATCGCTACTCCGTTGGTTAAAAGTCACTCGAATACCCCTCGTGACATTACTTTTCTTCTTAATAGCGTTTGGGTATTAAACCCTTCAACCAACTTCGAAATTTCATACGCAGTAGCGAAGTGCTATCAAAATGTCGTGAAGGCGTGATGTTTTTTTTTTTTTTTTTTTATAATATAAGAGTAGCAGACGAGCATGCAGTCCACCTGATGGTAAGTGGCTACTGCCGCCCATGGACATCTGTAATCAATCCCAGATAGGATTAGATATTCCTACCTGAGGTCGGCCACAGATGCGCCGCTACCCCTGAGGACTAAGCTGGAACGCCTCGGAAAAGTCTGTCTCCCTTACCACACCCTTCAAACCGGAACACAGCAGCGCCTAACACTGCTGTTATTAGGTAGAAATAGGTGTGGCGGTGGTGCCGCCGGAGTCGAACCACGAAGGGTTCTACCACCTTCAAAATGTAGCGTAGGCTTCGAAAATAACTCAGCAAAAATACAAGGCCGTCAACTAATCTTACCAAAAATAAATCCTTGATACGGCTACTTGCTTGTTAAGGTCTAGTCTACCTTTAATAAATAAAGAGCACATCTATTTATATCAGATGAGTTGTTATTACTATAAAGGTGGTATACCCAATGAGGTTCATCTCCGACGGCACTAACTCTACCCGTAATTCTGCCTAATAACAGTACTATAAAGCGCTGCTTGGTTTGGGCGGCAGTAGCCACTTACCATCACGTGGACTGCATGCTCGTCTGCTACCCCTATATTATATAAAAAAAACACGTAACGTCGTGGACTTTGAAAATAAGTGCAAATAAGCAAGGTCGTAAACTAAGATTAGTTGAAATAAAATCCTTGCTTCGACACGACAAATAGTGAACTAAGGTCTAATCTAGACTTTTAACTTTTATACATAGATTAGTAAAGATTACTCACTCCTAACAAGAAAAAGTACCCAGTTTTGAGAACTGAAATAGTTGCGTAAAAAAGTTTTGCCACGTCTCCGTGCTAAAATGTCCCTAAAATGTTTGAAATAATTATTCATTTATTACGTAAATTACGCAGTATTAGTTATTTATTCGTAAATTTTCTATAAAAATGTTTTTATTTGTCAAGAATTCAAAAAAAGAACTTACTAAAATAAGCCGTTTGTGGCTTCATTCAATTTCAAGGCGGCGAAGTATCTTTACTTATCTATGATTTTAGATAAATAACATAATATAAGTACTATTGCGTGAGTTGCTATCACTATAAAGGTAGAACACTCTGTTTTCGACTCCCGTGGCACCACCGCCACATGTACTTCTGTACCCTTACCAGGAGTTTTTACGTTTTGACAAATATGCCTGCTTTGTACTTGTGTACGTATTGGCCCATACGATTTCCTAGTTCTGACACAATCCGCTAGGGGCGCTGATTGGAAATTGTATGGGCAAATACGTAAAAATATACCAAAACAGTCATATTTGTCAAAACTCAAAACGTAAAAACTCATGGTAAAAGTACTGGTTTGAAGGGTAAGGGAGAAAAACATTTTCGAGACATTGCAGCGTAGTCCTCAGGGTAGTGGCGCATCTGTAGTAAATCTCAGGTAGGAATCTAATTTTATCTGGGGTTGATTACAGATGTCCCTGTAGCCATTTACCATCAGATGAACTACTGTAGTCTGCTACCTACGAGTACTTAATTATGCAAAATAGAAACAAATATTCTATTTAAGTACTATTATTACGACTCGTATATATGTACTTACTAGTTTTTGCCCGCGGCTTCGCCCGCGTTTAAAAGAAAAGAATAAACATACTAACATACATAAAACTGAAAATTCGTACCTTTAATTTTGCCACAGATCATCACTTGATCAAATGCATAGTTTACGATTCAATCCTTACTAATATAGATTAAAATAATCGATGTTTTGGGTCCAAAAGATCGATTCTCCGATTAGTAGATTTTAGATCGCCATCCCTAGGTCCCGTGGGATTTCCGGAATAAAAAGCATCCTATGTCCTTTCTCGGGTCTCAGACTATCTTTGTACACAATTTCATTAAAATCGGTAAGTGGTTTGGGCGTGAAGAAGAGACAACCAGACAGACAGACAGACAGACAGAGTTACTTTCGGATTTATAATATTAGTAAGATTTCGTTTATCGACCCTGTCACCTTATTTAAGGTAATGGTTGGGTGGAGGTTTGTTTTGTACAAATATTAGCTTCATTATACACCTTGGCACATTAACATTGAGGTTTAGTGTTGGACCTTATTAAACAAGTTAAGTAAATAAATTATTAAAAGTTCGGCGGTAAATAACCCTTTTAGTTTGGTCAAAAAGATCTACAAAAAATAGCTAAGACATCATCATAGGGTTCCGTGCCGAAAGGGTAATCGTATTACTAAAGTTTGTCCAAAAGGCCGCCGCATTGAATCGGTTAAAAACATCATAGTTCAGGAAAGTTTTATTTCCTCCTTAAAACAGTAACATTCCGTCATACACAGTTGAACAAACTCAAACCCTTATTAATTTTTCGCTTATCCATTGTTGTATCAACTGAAATTGTCATACTTTGCTTAAAAAGTTATATTTCCTGCAAAAAAGTAAAAGTATGATTAAAATAATATTGTGTTAAGAGATCGTAGTAACCCCCCTGGACTCTAGATGGTTGTGTATTCGTCTCTGTGTGTCAATGGCACAGGGAATCCTAGTGTTAGCTTTTGAGTGTTGAAAACGTCTTTTTTGAAACGCAAGAAATGCTTCACGTTATTAATATGTGTGACAGTGGTACCTACACATCGTTGGAGCTATACCTACTGATTCTATCACGTTATGTGATTTTTCAAACACGTTTTGCCGTATTTAAAATATTCTAACAATTAATGGTTTAATATATATTTTTTTTCGACGATATTCTTCTCAAATTGTATTTTTTCGCATATTTTCCTGTATCCATGACGGCATTCCAACTACTTACATGCTTAGGTAGAGGATCTGCAATCTTTATTGTAGAGATGGCGATGTGAGATTGATATGATGAATGAATGAATCGATTCGTTGAATCGATCTTTCATTCATTTTCGTAGTTGGTGATGTGTTATAGATATTCTTTAGCTGACTAATGCGTATTTTAGTGCTTACATGCTTAGGCAGAGGATCTGCAATCTTTATTGTAGAGATGGCGATGTGAGATTGATATGATGAATGAAAGAATCGATTCATGGAATCGATCTTTCATTCATTTTCGTAGTTGGTGATGTGTTATAGATATTCTTTAGCTGACTAATGTGTATTTTAGTGCTTACATACTTAGGTAGAGGATTTGCAATCTTTATTGTAGAGATGGCGATGTGAGATTGATATGATGAATGAATGAATCGATTCGTTGAATCGATCTTTCATTCATTTTCGTAGTTGGTGATGTGTTATAGATATTCTTTAGCTGACTAATGCGTATTTTAGTGCTTACATGCTTAGGCAGAGGATCTGCAATCTTTATTGTAGAGATGGCGATGTGAGATTGATATGATGAATGAAAGAATCGATTCATGGAATCGATCTTTCATTCATTTTCGTAGTTGGTGATGTGTTATAGATATTCTTTAGCTGACTAATGTGTATTTTAGTGCTTACATACTTAGGTAGAGGATTTGCAATCTTTATTGTAGAGATGGCGATGTGAGATTGATATGATGAATGAATGAATCGATTCGTTGAATCGATCTTTCATTCATTTTCGTAGTTGGTCGAATGTGTTATAGATATTCTTTAGCTGACTAATACGTATTTTAGGGCTTGTTTGGTCCTGATGACCTTTATTTTCGCTATCTATGCCCTTTGTAGCTGCAAAGATCGGAGATCGATTTTTGGTGAATCGATTCTTTGGGCCTCGATTTTTTTGTGAATCGATTTATTACACTCCGATTAGAATCGATTCAAGAATCGATCTTCGGAAAGGATCACCATCCCTACTTTATTGAATAAGTTGAAGAAGCTTAACTACTTGAATTGAGAAGTCGAGTATTATTTATCTCTTAAGCACATTAGTTGATTTCGTAATGTGCTTATATTTATTTGAATAAAGTATCTGACGTCAATTCAACTTAAGAATTATATCAATATTTACATTTTTGACCCAACTGTGGAAGGTAATGTTATTATAGTGTATGAATATATTTATGTCTCATTCTTTGCCAAAGCGCAAACGGCTTGACGGAGGTATGTGTTGGATTCTTCTAAATTATGGGAGACTTAGATATACTTTTAAGCAGCCGGGTTATGTTTTTATACTTTATACTTTTTATACTAAAACTAGTTAAAGTTAAAGCAGTGGTAGCCTTGTGGTTAAACTCGGCGTCTCGATCGAGGGGTCCAAGGTTCATATCCCACGCACCTCCGATTTTTCGAAGTTATGTGCGTACTAAAAATAAATTATCATTCAAACGGTGAAGGAAAACATCGTGAGAAAACCTGCATATCTGAGAGATTTATAAAAAAAAAATCTCAAAGGTATTTGAACTCTACCAATACGCACTTGGCCAGCGCGGTGGACTATGGCCTAATCCTTCTCATTATGATAGGAGACCCGTGCCCAGCAGTGGGACAGTAATGGGTTGTTGATGATGACTAGTTAAATTGATTAACCAACGAGTTGCAGGTCATCTGATGGTAAATAAAAGCTTCCGTCAATGGACATCCGTAATCTTTTCCTGGTACCTATATCCCTGTGTCTCTGCCCCTAAAAATGTAAGGTGGAACCCTCCAGACTCTTGTTGACTCCCTCCACGTTTCAAAATACACAGGAACACGCTGCTGTTATGACACAGAAAGGTCCTGATTAATATTATAAATCTTATATATAAAATTCTCGTGTCACAGTGTTAGTTACCGTACTCCTCCGAAACGGCTTTACCGATTTTCACCACATTTTATATGCATAATCAGTAGGTCTGAGAATCGGCTACTATCTATTTTTCATACCCCTAAGTGATAAGGGTTGTAAACCTTTAATTTTTTTTTATTTGGCAACACAACGTTTGCCGGATCAGCTAGTGCTAATATAAGTTTGTTTCTTTGCCACACTTTAACGTCTTAACTACATAACCGGTTGTTGAAATTGTACATACGTTGTTAGTTCAAAAAAGGACATAAGGTATATTTTATCCCGAAAAAAGTACGGTTTCCGAGTAAGATACATAAAAATATCATATCGCAAGCAAAGTCGCGAGTAAAAGTTGTCAAGTAAAAGAGTGTTGTTGAATATACATTGTCTATAGGTACTCTCTAGATATATTTTAACAAAAGTATGTATGTATTTTTGTCAGGATAAAGCTAGACTTGACTACATCCAAATTCCACTACCAAATAGGTATGTGCATAGTTTCTCAGTTTCGCCCATAGAATATAAATCAATCAGTTTAAAATAGTCGTGACAATGATGATGGATCGATCGTACTGATGTATTGTAGAATTATTAATTCAGGTGTTGTTACGTGATACGATTTGCCATCCTGTCGCACTCATAATCTCATTTTTTTTGTTTTATGCTACTGCTAGTCACAGACACATAAATACTTTATTTTATAATATAATTAGCAGCAGCAGATTAGCAGTCTGCTGCCCATGAACATCTGTAATCAACCCCAGATAAGATTAGTTTCCTAGCTAGAATGGCTCGGAAATTATGTCTGTCTTAGCAGCAGCGCCTAACATTGCTGTTATTAGGTAGAAATAGGTGCGGCGGTGGTGCCACCGGAGGCGACTCACAGAGGGATCTAGCACCTTCAAACTGAAACTTAGCCATCAGTCACCTACAAGTAGATCTATTTATTATGTGTGATTGTTGTAAAAAAGCGTCTTAATTACATAAATTCAATTCCATAAAAAACAATATATGAACATAATAATAAAAACCTATGAAACTTTTTGCTTAGTTACAGAAACTTAGAATAAGCATTTTGAGTGAAAAAGGATTACATTTTTTTTATAATATAGGAGTAGCAGACGAGCATAAGTCCACCTGATGGTAAGTGGCTACTGCCGTCCATGGAGATGTCCATCAACCCCAGATAGGATTAGATATTCCTACCTGAGGTCAACTACAGATGCGCCGCTATCCCCAAGGACTAAGCTGGAACGCCTCTGAAAAGAATGACTCCTTTACCACACCCTTCAAAACGGAACACAGCAGCGCTTAACGCTGCTGTTATTAGGTGAAATAGGTGTGGGGATGGTGCCGCCGGAGTCGAACCACAAAGGGTTCTACATTCATACAATTTTCATATTTATGCCGAGAAGTGGCGCTCTTCACAAGTTATGCGAAATAATGTTACGAACTATTAATAAGTAAAATCCACCATTATTTTTATTTAAAATCCCAAATAGCAAAGAAAAAATTGTTGCAAAAAATATAGACATCAAATTAACTTTGACTTGGTATATATTTTTAGCTTAGATTTTAATAAGCCATCTAAAGTAATGTAAGGCATTAGAGATAACCGATTGTTTTTGTTGTAATCCTACTTCCTTATTCAACATAAAGTTTTTACTCAAATGTATTAAATAATAATAATAAAATATCGAAACCCTGTTTACGAAAAACAATCTTCTCTTGCGTCATATAGTGCTCAAGGGTAAATTTGTAAAAGAAATTGTACGTACGGTTTTTGTCGAATAATAAAAACTATTTGAAACTACGGAACAAGTTATTGAGAAAATATCAAATCTGAGTCTGTTCAAATTCAGGAAGTAAGTCGAAGAATGTTTTCCGTGGTAGGCTCCCTCAGGAGACTTCGCAACTTTCTTCCTATTGCCACTAAAATTGCGTTAACTCATTCTTTACTCTTTCCTATTCTCGACTATGCCGATGTTTGCTATCTCGACCTCACTGAGGAGCAACTTAACAAACTTGAGCTTCTCCAAAATGTATGTATTCGTTTCATATTTGGTCTTCGCAAATATGATCACATATCCGAGTATCGTACTAAACTCAAGTGGCTCCCAATCCGACTTCGCCGGAATATGCATATTCTTTCTGCGCTATGCTGCGTGCTGTTCAGCCCCATCGCTCCCACCTATCTAAAAGACCGTTTCCAATACCTTTACCTTGCACACGACCGCTGTCTTCGCTCCTCTGTAAATCTTTCTCTCCAAACTCCCTTTCATTCTTCATCCTTTTACAAAAACTCTTTCTCTTCAGTTGCTGTTGGTTTATGGAACAAGTTACCCATGTCCATACGCCGTGCTGAATCGCTTGATTCATTTAAAAACCAACTTTTGAAATATTACTCGAAAGTATGATTTTCCGCCTCGTTTTCGTCTTTTTCGTGTGTACCGTGTCATTCTTTTGTTTGTGTTGTTTTTTTTTCTCTCTATTTTTGTTGCTTTAACACTAATACTAAATGTATCCTATCCCTTATAACCTATTCCTTCTCTAATTTCACGCACACTATCCTTCTTTCTTCGCTTGTCTCTCTTTTCTTTTTCATGCTCTTTTCTTTTTCCTGTAAGAGATCGCTACTTAGCGATAAGACCGTCTATTGCATACTGTTTCACCTGTTATGTATATTGTGTATTGTAAAATTTCAACTGTAAGTGTGCAACAAAGAGTATTTCTGATAACGAACTGTTTATTGATAGAATAAGCTCATTACCAAGTAGCCTTAGTATGCGTTTTCAAAAAGATCAATCGAATTTATAACTTGACAGCTTCTATAGCTGTACTGTAGACTTTCAATAGATACTCAGTTTCGTAGTAACCGCAGTGGGTTATGTGGGATTTTTACCCACTAAAAGCCCTCCGATGGCCGTTCTAGGCACAACGGAGGATTCCGGGATCTCCAACGGAATATAATCGGGGTCCTAAAGATCCTTATACTGTGCAATCGGGCTTAGTCCTGAAGAACCTTAGTGCATCCCACACCTTCAGTTTTTACAAGCTGTTTTATAGACCTTGCATATATAATTAAAATTCAAAAATATTTCACGGTTCATGAAAAATATATTTTATAATTGGTTTCACGGCCACGAATTCATTCGTACCGGTCTAATTTTATTTACATTTTCATTATTATATTCACAACTTCAATTATTTTTAGGCCATAGAAACAAGATTTTGTAGACATGGCATTATTATTATAGATATTGTCAATGATGACATAATAATTAATAATACACAAATATCACACGTGTAAAGTAATGCGAATTGGTGAAAAAAATTGTTCCATTCTTAATGAATTAATGTTGATCACTATTAATTATAATCAACTAATCTGTTTAATTTATTAATAAATTATATGACTGATTAAATTAAGTATAATCAGTGGATTTTAAGTTATGTATTTTAATGACACAGATAATTGTCCTACTTCGTACAACCTATGTTTATTTGTTTAATACAATTATGTAAGATCATTATTACTGCACAATTTATCTGACTCATAACGATAAAGAAGAAATTTGCTTATGCATAGAAAAGTAGATCATACGAATTATTTAAATAAGTTAAGAAAAAAACGTATAGTAACACTATATGTGTTACAATTATGTTTTCTAGTTATTATCTTAAATTAACCTGATCATTTTTTGCCAAATCAGTTAATAGCTTAGGTAATGACCAAGCAATGGTTCAATATCTTTTTATCACAGAGCGCTTGTGAAATCTCAACCAGTGTTGATTGGGTAAAAGTTTTTTTATACTCAAATGTAGTATACGCAACACGTAAAACAGCTGACAACAAAACTATTTGTCATATTTACTTTACGTAATAATATACGCATAACAGCAAGACAGCGAGATTCGAATTAATATTATTTAGGACGATCCAACATTTTATATGATGTCAGAATCACCGGATTATATTTCTTATTTTAAATATCACAGATAATAAATATCTTGTATTATCTATGAGCATATGTAATGGCGGTAAATATAACATAATTATAATTTTTAAAAAGGAGGACGCGGTCAGTAGCCAAGATAACTCACAACTCACCAAATTATAAGCGTTTCACCTCCTTTTACTTTTGAATGGCTGCACACTGGCACAGATAAATAAATTTAACAGTCAGAAAACCAAAGCACTAAAAAACTGTATTTGAAAAGGGAATAGAGAATGAATACGGCGTTCGAAAACGGCGCGCTATTTGATGGATGACTTTTTTTTTATAAAAGCGTCATAAACGTAACGCGGTCGGATCTAAACTGCCAGTCTGAATATCGGTCGCAGTCGGAAGATCGCTCTCTCCGTCCAAGCAAACGTAGTGTTATGAACCTTGAGAATGGACAAGAATTTTATTTACCCAACATCAACCATGAGAGCTTAATAAATATTAGCTGAACAATAATCGTATTTAAACAACTTTGTTTCAATTCATATGCTAAGTGGTTGTAAGTGTTAAGGTACATTGTAATGTCGTGTAAAGGTGATTATTGCTTGTGGCATAATTAAAATGATCTTGGCAAGTAATGAGGTACAGTAACTTGCATATTGTAATATGCATCTTTAAAAGAAAAGAAACATTTGTTTGGAGTAAAAGTAATGGCAAACTACCCTATAAGGTTTGTATTGTAGTTTAGAAATGAGAACACTGCAGGATTAGATCTTAAAAACAATTAAAAAAATTGTGAGCCGTCACGGGACGCCTGGCAGATGTGAAACATCGACATTATTTTGTAAAAGTAATATGCAGAAAAGAACATATTGTGATAGGAACTAAATATGTCATAATGATAAAATAAAATATTACGATTTTTTTCCAGATAACGATGACTATTTATTGAATTCGATTGCGCATGGCGACGCGTCGCCACACCGTACACACTACTGCATATAGACTGTATATATATATACAATCGTATAGCGTGGCACGGCATGCGTCGCCACGCCAGAAATCGGTTTTACGTGCGGCTATAGATGTTTCACATCAAAAACGCATTCAAATCCATCAGCCCGTTTGAGAGCTTCGTATCCGCACGTACATATGCATAAATCAACGGATTTCGTTGTTATGTTCCGTTGATACACACCTAAGAAAAAAAATCACGGATGTTTGAAGTGTACTAATTCATAATTGGCCAGCATAGTGGACCTAAACCCCTCGGGCTTAAAAAGAAACCCCTGCCTATCAGTGAGATAGTAATGGATTGACGACGGATTCAATCGCTAATATTTAATGCAAGCGGAATTAAAACATGATTTCATAACATTTCTAAGCAATTTTCAACTCGATATCTTCGTTGAGTTATCATATTTCTATAATATATTTAATTAATTTATTTTACAATCATATGCAGTGTAGACACGTGTCTAATGTCAGCTTATTTATAGATAAAAATGACATTGAATTTATTGAGGTATACATAAATTAGAATCACAAAATTCTACTTTAAATAAAATTACTTGAAAACGTAAAAAAAATTATTAACTTCATTTAAATATTAAAAATGACGTGGTAACTCCCAAATTACGGAGCTTTCTTAGATCATACAAGAGTGCTGAAAATATTTTAAAATTTAATGTTTCTAAAGGTAGGTCCAGTGAATCCCGACTGGGGAGGTAGCCCTCATTTATTTCCAGTGTGAAATAGTTTATTTATTTATTTTGATAATTTTTTCTACATGGATACGTTATCAATAGCAAACATTATAGGAATGTACAGTACAAAGAACTGCTGCATAATTCTGCGTTTCGATAGAAGAGTATAGGTGCCAACTGACTTATGACGCGACTTTCTTAGTCTTCGGGAGCGGCAACGTATCTATGGTTGGCTACAGCTAGAAGGTATGGAGTTGGTCACAAATGAATATAGGTATGGAGTTGGTCACAAATGACCAACATAATAAGGGCGGCAGTAACCATTTACTTATAGGAGTTCTTCTTCCCACTTGAATCATGGTTAAAAAAATTATATATAACGGTTAAGGTCCAAATCTAGCACCATCACCATTAAAAATTCAAATCACATTATTTTGAAATTAAAACGACATGGTCAAATATTTTGAACTTATTTTCCATATTCCCTATTTTATTTGAAAGACAAGTTATATTAAGCTTTTATCTTTGCCAGGTAACGTTTCTCGTAATTATAACGATGTATGACGTCAAATACTTTGATACAAATAGTTTGACTAAGGTAAGGTGGGCTGGTAGTATTGATTCGGCTAGGGCCTAGCCGCTGCCTAGCGGCTTGGCGACTTGGCTACCTAGATCGATTTTTCTAGATTGGTCCATTCGGTTGAATTAGTTTGCCTAACTTAGCTTACTTAACTGGTTTAGCTTCTTTAGCAGTCTGTCTAAGTGACTCATCAACTTAAAATATCACTGAAAATGAAAAACTTTCCCAATTTTTAACAATTGTAATTTCATAGCATCATAGCAAAAATGTTGTGAAATTTTGATTATATTTCATTTGTATACAAAATTGAAAGAAATTGATTTTGTAATCAATTAAAACCATGAATATAAATTATTTTTTAATTTACGGCCAATAATATCTCATTTTATTTCAATTTTAAAAAATAATAATATTGTTTAAATTGTACGTCTAGCAATATTGCTTAGTTATAAAGGAATTAACTCGCAAAGGAGAGACTGTCTCGTTCCTAAAAGATACGAATATTCATTTAAACTTTCAATTCTAATAGATACTGTGGTTTTCGATCACGGTGACGTCACCGCGGACATGAAACGCACCTTTCTTCTTATTGTTTCGGAATCCCGAGCATTCAATACTCCATAACATGAATAAACAATAATAATATACAACAAATACATAATATCGATATGTATATCAAGAATATTAGTATGACAGATAATTTCGGAAAGTAAGGGAAAGTAAAAAAAAAAATTCAATCTTTAATCGGTAATACTTAAAGCACAGACCTGTTGAATACAAAACAAATACAGGTCTGTGGCTGAAAATAAGTTTTGTTTCTAACAAAAAAAAAATCGCAAAAGGTAGCTTTTTATAAAATATTGAACACAACTGAGAGAAAAATAGAAATACCGCTTTTCTATAACTTACTTATTTTAGTGCTTTTCAACACAGAGCTAATTAAAATAACTTATATTTTTAAAAAGTTATTGGCAGAATTCGTGAAGGTTCCTGCATTGTAAAAAAAAGCGTAAGCGTAAACGCGCGAAATACAATAGGTGTACGTTGTTACGTTATTTTCTTTTTCTATCTCTTATTCGGTTTATGCTCAGTTCAATTTAAATAGGTAATTTTGGAAAATGATTTCACTAGATAGCGAAAGTATTAATTAACTTACTTGAAAGTTTTAAAATAGAACATACTAGAAACAAGGTAAATACATTGATTGCGTCTAAGATAAAAAAACATAGAGCCGAAACATAGATAAATAAAAACATTTCTAGAGAAAATTTACGAATAAATAACTAATACTGCGTAATTTACATAACAAATAAATAATTATTTTTAATATTTTAGGGGGGGCCATTTTAGCACGGAGACGTGGCAAAACTTTTTTACGCAACTATTTCAATTCTCAAAACTGGGTACATTTTCTTGTTAGGAGTGAGTCATCTTTACTAACCTATGAGCCGAACATAAAACCTACTCCTACTAATCTATGCCTCCTCCTTTGCGAAGCCGGTTAAAAATTGTCAAACACTGAAAGGTCCATGAACTGTATAGGCACAGTAGAAATATGTTATAGGTACTGATAGTATTAGTTGACTGTAAAATTATTTTCTCTTGTGAAATATTGTAATCGCCTGCCGTTCTAAGGATTATGCTTTATTTTAGAATCATTTGAAGGTGGTAGAACCCTTGGTGGTTCGACTCCGGCGGCACCACCGCCACACCTATTTCTGCTTCATAACAGCAGTGTTAAGCGCTGCTGTGTTCTGGTTTGAAGGGTGTGGTAAGCGAGACATACTTTTCTGAGGCGTTCCAGCTTAGCCATCTGTGGCAGGCCTCAGTTAGGAATATCTAATCCTATCTGGGGCTCATTATGGTCCATGGGCGGCAGTAGCCACTTACCATCAGGTGGACTGCATGCTCAGTCTGCTACTCCTATATTATATAAAAAAAAAAACCAAATATTTACCTTACCATAGACATAAGACTTACATAAAGCGACTATCCTAGTCCTCAAGAGTGGCTACGATTAGTTCTATGTAGAGTTGATCGCAGGCGCCTTTGGGCAGCATGGTCGCTTAGTATATGGTTTAAGTACCGTAAGAATCCCACATAACTCTGTGTCGCGCACAGGGTACCTACCTTCCGAAGGTTACCCCGTCGAAAACAAACAAAAAAAGAATGGTCGTTAACTTTATACAACCTTACTACTTATTTATTTAGAACTTTATTATACCATAAAATTGGCATAAAAGGCGGACTTAATGCTAGAAGCATTCTGTACCAGTCAACCTTTGGGTAAAGCAGAAAATATGCAGGGCGGTATTATTACATGTACACTTACATACGTACGTACTTACGATATACTTACAACCGTAAAAAAATCTTAAAAATAAATATATGTTAAGGATTTTCACTTACCCATGACGATGACTTTGTATCTACACAACCTAGGAAAGGAAAAATGAATCATCTAACTCTAATGAAACAAATATGCATAGTACTAAGTATGATGAAAGACTTATAAAGTAATCACGCAAATTCAGACGACACGCAATCACGCGATCTTTAACTGTCTTTTGTTTTTTCCACCTCATATTTAATTATAAATTATTTACCTCACTACAGAGTACTATAACCCATTATAATCATATAAACTTTGTACAATCATCATTTATTACTAAGTCATCATCTCAGAATGAGAAAGTCTGTATGTTTGTTGACCGCAAAGCTGAGTAAGTGTGGGTCGATAGAGTTGAGAATGCTTTTAAAAAACATCTCTGTATCGTGCTTCGCCATATAAATGCATTTTATTCAAGGCAAGTAATAATCAGTTGATATATTATGTCTGGTTTTTGAAAATTTTACCCGGCGTGGTATGTTAAAATCCCCATACTCACATAATTATTAAAGGTATTATCTTAACTAACTAGCATCTAAGTAATTAATTTAATAGTTTTATAATTTTTAAAAATATTGTTTATAAAATATTATGTTTTGTTACTTTTTTACTTCTACATGAACTTCAAATATTGTACACTTTTTCTTTTAATTTAGTTTAAGTTATTATAATATTGTAATAAGTTTTAAATATTGCAAAATTTATTATAAACTTGTTCATGTTTATAACTTTATGCAAGTAGCGCCACCTTGGTTGTATATATGACAACAGGTAATTGCCATTTCTAGTAGTGCCTATCGCTACAAGACATACATTATAGTTTATAATGTTCTCACTAGATGACACTACAAAATGTTGAAACAAACGCCATCTATCGCAGCATCTTACAATTACGATAATTAATACTTTAGTGAACCTTTGTGTAGTTTACGGAAAGGATAACAGATGGCAGTACATGACCGTAAAACAAGATTTCGCGCCTTATCTATTCGTTGTTTCTTCCGATTTTTGGACATTTCTTTCCCTAGCAAATGGATCATTCTAATACATAGAACCGTTATTTTGGATGATTTGAAGAGTTCTTTCACCTTTGATTATATATATGCACACGTAAATGCAATAAATAAATTTCATTAATTAATTCATTCATTCGTATTCTTCGTTAAGTAGACTTGGTAAAGAACCTGCCCAAGCATAGATTTGTAGGAAATGCAGCTCAAATTCATACTCAAGGTACAGGAAGACATTGTAAAATAACGGAATACTTTCAATAGTTTGATATTTCATAATTTTAGTGGTAATTAACTGTCATTCTACATTTTTTAATGTAATGCCTGTAGTTGTAGACTGACTGTAATATTAGATTTTAGGAACTGAATAAATATCTGGTGAATATAGTAATTATATTATTTGAAAGATGACAACTCTCCTAGTCGGAACTTTTAACTATCATTACATTTTTACGGCGTTTTCTGTGGAAATGTTCGTTTCATTGTTTTCGTAACTTGAGTTCACTCGTCTGACATCTGTTATGAAAAATCAACCTAAAAGAAATGTTCTTGTAAAGAACAATGGCCAGATTTCTATAGGAGCTGGACTCGACTTTTATTTTTCATGTCCCAAATTAAACTATAGTTAGATTGGTTTGTCCTTTTGTTGTAAACACCATCCCGTTTGAAAATCATATCTAAATAGCCACGATTTTTTATAAAAACGTCAACTATACTTTTGAGGTTAGGATCAACAACTACCTTTTAACCGAGTGCGGCGTAGCCTAAAATGTATTTAACGATAAGCGAGTGGGTAATTAGCGATCTCTTTTCTATTTATTGCGATTTCTCTCAGAGAATTACCCAAAAAATGGGACATCTGTCAAAGCGCACAAGTCCCCTTGTCCGTTTATCAGATATATTTATATAATGCTCTAACTTGCACAACGTGTAGTATAGAAAACCAAGGATGGCACAACATCACACGTGAAGTATTTCTACAAGGCTTTTTTGTGGTTTGACCACTTCAATTTATTCTGGCTGAAGAGAGTTAGTCGCTAGATACATACTGTCTTTCAGTCTTCAATACTCAAGTTGAATAGATATTGACAAATCGAGTACTGGTAAGTTACAGGAGTAAATGAGATGTAATGGTAGGAGCACTTAAATGAAAGAAATAGGTTTGACAAAAATACTTTTTATTCATCATCATCTCTTACAACTACAGCATCGAGGAATGCTGCTGGCTCTGATATTGTCGGCTGATGCCTGGCCCACCCAAGGTACCACACAATTGTCATAACATGTGCACAGCACCCAACCGTTCTTCTACCAACTAGACAATTACAACAATACTCTGTTATAGCTTCCCTTCCAGACACATTATTTTCAATTAATATATAAACATAATACACTTTTCTCGAAATGTGTCTGGATTTAATTTTGCCTCTTATTAATGAATTATTTCCACTTCCTCTCAAACGATACTCTCTTACATTAATGTTATCTCTGCTTATTTCAATACGATACCCTCCGTGAAACCTGACATGTTCATTTTTTATGATGTATGATGCGAATGCGAATGATTGCCGGGTGTCAATCAATAGCATGGGTCGATGACCACAGACTATGTAACTATTGTCGATGACAAATGACGTTCCGTTGTATGTTTTTGAACAAAACGCTTATACGTGCTATGAACCAACATAATTATTTTTTATGACAAGAATCCAATGCATAATAAATCAACATAGTAGTTGATTTAATGCCTAAATACTAATTTATTTATTTATTTATTTATTTATTTAATAAGTTTTTGTACACAAAATAAATCATATAATACAGAAGTCATAGAAATAAGGTACAAAGGATTGCTTATTCCCGAATGGAATTTCTTCCAGCAACCCTGGGACAGGAATGTGCATGCGAAAGGCAAAATTAGTGTGCAAAAAAAATATATATATATCAATAATAATAATAAATATATACTATATATACAATATACATACATATATATATATATATATATATATATATAACATACATGGATACATACCGAAAATACACATATACAATTAGTTATGAAAGTGACAGGTAATACTCTTTAACTTTACATTTAAATATAGTGATAGTCTTAGAGAGACGAATATTAGGCGGAAGTGAATTCCACAGTCTAACCGCATGAACAGAGAAGGAGTGAGAATAAAGAGAGGTTTTATGGGATGGGTAATTTAATAGAGATTTAAGGTGTGACCTGCAGGGTGCCAGAGAAGGCCGTGCATACGAGAAACGATGCTGCAGGTACGAAGGAGAGGAAGGGTTTTTCAAGATATTATAGAGGAGACAGAGGATTCGAGTATTCCTGCGAAGTCGGATTGGGAGCCACTTGAGATCCTTGCGAAAATGAGAAACACGATCAAATTTTCGTAGGCCAAAAATGAATCTAATACAAAGATTTTGCAAGCGCTCAAGTTTATTTAATGACTCCTCTGTAGCATCCAAATAGCACGCGTCCGCATAATCTAAAATCGGCTGTATGAGAGTTTGAGATAGGGAAATCTTAGTTCTAAAGGGCAAAAAACCTTGAAGGCATTTAAGTGAGTGCAAAGTATAGTGGACCTTACGGCTCACTTCCCGCACATAAGCATCCCACGATAAGTTAGAGTCAAGAATAACGCCAAGATTCTTTACTGTATCAGTAAACGGAATGTGAGTGTTATCAACGATTAATTTTGGTAGTGTTGTGAAATCCAATTGATTGCGATAGTACGGTAGTAGATTTAATTGAATAACAGTTTACAACTATTCAGAAAAACTTGAATAATTATATTTTTTGAATACCAAGTCATTTCATACGCGAAATGAATCGTCAATAGGTGCGTTCTGAAACTATTTCTCGAAATAATTTCGAAGAAGTTACAAAAACTGAAATAAATGATTAACTTTTTTTTGTGGCTACATAGAAAGACATTTCTTGTGTTTTTTAAGACCTTAAAACATAAGGGATTTTTTCATATATATGGCATATAGTGACGCCATCGTTTCTTCGTCTGGTACGTTTTGACCATCCTTCTTTATAACAGTGATAAGTAACATTTGGTTAGTATAGAAATTTGTAAGGTGTATTTTGAGTCCCTTTAGAGCCGTCAGTTTTTATGTACCTATAGTAGTAGTTAGAGGTTCGAATTCTTTTCTTGTTCATTTTAACCATAGACTAGTAAAGATTACTCACTCCTAACAACAGAATGTACCCAGTTTTAAGAATTGAAATAGTTGCGTAAAAAAGGTTTGCCTCGTCTCCGTGCTAAAACGTCCCTAAAATATTTGAAATCATTATTTATTTATTATGTAAATTACGCGGTATTAGTTGTTTGTTCGTAAATTTTCTCTAAAAATGTTTTTATTTGTCAAGAATTAAAAAAAAAAGAACTTACTAATAAACCGTTTGTGGCTCCATTCAATTTCAAGGCGGCGAAGTATCTTTACTAATGTATGATTTTAACAATAACTTTACTAGGCGTTTACGTTTGCATATTCGTCTCGTGGATGCCGTGAGGCGAATAAGTCGAGTATGCGTCATCAACACGCATGACCGAGCGTGACAAAATCCCCTTTTCTTGATGACCTTTGGTCAGCAATGTACACTGAGCTCCCCATTTTGCATACAAAGTATTGCGTGTTGATCTGTGAGGCGTTACTTCATGGTACTTCACGAACGATCACCGGTGGAGAGTTCCGGGTTCGATTTCTAGTCCTAAAGGTGGTAGAACCCTTTGTGGTTCGACTCCGGCGGCACCATCGCCACACCTATTTCTACCTAATAACAGCAGTGTTAGGCGCTGCTGGTTCCGGTTTGAAGGGTGTTGTAAGGAAGACAGACTTTTCCGAGGCGTTCCAGCTTAGTCCTCAGGGGTAGCGGCGCATTTGTGGCCGATCTCAGGTAGGAATATCTATCCTATATGGGGTTGATTAAAGATATCTATGGGCGGCAGTAGCCACTTACCATCAGGTGGACTGCATGCTCGTCTGCTACTCTTATATTACAAAAAAAAAATAGTCAGGCATATATCTGGATGATGAATTTAGATTTCTGTTCCAGATCTGGCCGTCTCTGTACCGTCTATGGCACCCATGATTCAGGTAACCTTAGTGCGGGGCTGTGAATTTAGACAGCGTCTTAAATAGAAATAATATTTTTGACACGTTAATAGCACTGTCATGTTATGATGTACTTGGTGGTTGACCCTGTATTACTGGGACTAGAATAGTGCTAGGGTATCCCCTGTCTGAAAAGATGGTGGTATGTGTGATCGCATCTTGTCGTAAACACCAGATGGTATGAGAGGAGCAAAAGTGCTCCCCCAGGGCAGAGCCCGATCAGGGCATCGCGCTTGGAGGACTCCGGTTATGTTCCGTCGGAGATCCACACGAAACCCAGCGTCGCCGCTCACGTCGTCGGGTTTTAAAGGTTTCCTCCTCGTAAACAAAAAAAACGAGGTGTACTTGGTGGTAAGGCGGGTGGCAAGTGTTCTATACGTAGAAAAGACGGAACTGGAATATATTATGTACGTAAAACGTATAAATTGACGTCACACATACCTAATAGGTATCGGTGAAACGTCAAAGGAAAAATTATAATTAACTTGAAATAATCCGGTTTTTTGACTCGTTTTGAATAATCGCGCTTAATTATTTCTAATTACTCTAATGAGAATGAAGCAGACTATATGTTCGTAATATGCAATGATTTTATACAGAAAAGGACGTTGTCGACCCATTATTGTTCCGCTGCTGGACACGGGTCTCCCCTCTGAGTGAGAGGGCTGTAGTCCACCATGCTGACCAATTTCTTTTCATATAATGTAAGAGAAGCAGATGAGCATGCAGTCCACCCGATGGTAAGTGGCTACAACTGCCCATGGACATCTGTAGCCAACCTTAGATAAGATATAATTCCTACCTGCGGTCGGCCACAGAAGCGCTGCTGCCATTTTCTATCTACTAGGAATTTTCAAATTTCTAGTTTTGGCAAACATTTGAGAGGTTTATTATTAATTACAAAAAAAAAAATTGGGGACCCATGTAAAAAAATAAAAAACCAATGAAATCACCAGAGTGATTCACACTTTTAAATGCGGGTGAATCCGCGGGGTACAGTGTAGTAATAACTACAGAATAGTATAGTCCGCGCCAAACTTCTAGTCCGCTCCGAAGTTGTTGCGAGCAGGTGTAGTCATACAATTTGCTATGGCGACGCGATTCATTTCTATATTCAGAGTGGACTAGCAGTTTTACGCGGACTATACAGAGGGAAGAACGCTGGCGGCGCCGCGGGCGGAATAAACATGATTCATAGGTAAAGATTAACTCAATTGATGTTTTATCGCATAAACGGTACTTTGTATGGACAATCGTCTAAACAACATGTTTTATTTATGTAATACATATTTTATTGTCGTATCGTATGCTTGTTGTATTTTATTGCATGCGATACACGTCTGAAGTCGGCCTAGAATATAATTTATTTTGTTCTAAACATTGAAATAAGGTAAAAAGGCAGCAAATGGATGTAAAAGGTAAATGAGGTGTGAGCATATTTTACTATGGTGTGAGGGTTTATGCACACTGCACTGGGTGTATGACCCCTTACACGAACGTTACTTACACTTGACGACCCGCGTGGCGGGGCGGCCACTATACCGGTCTGACGCGCAAAGGGTCCGGGTTCGATCCCCGGCCAGACAGATATCTAAATGATGAATTTAGATTTCTGGGTCTGGGTGTTTGTGTATTTGTCTATGTGTGTGTCCATGGCACCCATGACACAGGGAATCCTAGTGTGGGGCTATGAGTGTAGAAAATGTTTATTTATTGTTTATTTATTTTACAAGAAGTTAGGATACTTAACGCAACACACAAAGGCAATAAACACCTAGCTTGGTACGTTATGACAATGACAATCAATTACCCAAGTACTATATTATAAATTTCTAAGTACCTATTTAAAAATAGTGTTAAATATTTTATACGGAACCCTCTGCGTACGAGCTCGCAATTCTCCGATTTTACGGCTCCATCTTCAAAATTCGCCTTTCGATGTAGGAACCTAACCATTTGTAACCTCAAACCTCAATTACTACGTATCGTTTGCATTGTATGTTAAGGCTGCTCATTGTATTATTACTTTGTTACACGCTACACTGCAGCGATGCATAATGCCTGTTTGTTGAAACAATCGTACAAACAAGATATTAGAAATAGACTTGGGAAATCCACAACAAAATAAACAACATCATTTTAAGTGGTTTTACTGTAACACCACTGCTACACCTACTTCTGACTTATAATATCAATGTTTAGTTGCTGTGATCTGGTTTGAAGGGTGTGGTAAAGGAGACATGCTTTTCCAAGGTGTTCCAGCATAGTCCTCAGGAGCAGCGGCGCATCTGTGGCCGACCTCAGGTAGGAATATCTAATCCTATGGGGTTGATTACAGAAGTCCATGGGCGGGAGCAGCCACTTACTATCAGGTGAACTGCATGCTCGTCTGCTACTCATGCAGTATAAAAAAAGGTATTACAACTTAACCTCAGGAGTAGTGATGCAACTGAGGCTGATCCCAGGTAATAGTCTAATCTTATCTGGGGTTGATTATAAATGTTCATTGGTGGCAGTCAAAGAGTATAGTAACCTATGTGGCAGTTTCCACTTATTATCTTGGTGTAACCATTACGATACTTAGATATAAGAAAAATATATTCTAATTTGATTTTCTAAACGCGGCAAAAAAGCACCTACTACATCAAAATACTTATTTGTTGTTGCTTCATAAGAATTACGTAAGATATTAAATCTTAATGCTTAGATTTATGGTGTGATTCCGATTGTTAAGTTTGAATGCGAGGCTGTAGCCGCAACTGCGCACGCGCGGACCAAGTTCAGTGCTAATCGAGCCTGCGACGCGAGCGCAGGTCGGCCATTACGTTCGAATTTCAAAATTACGCGTCTCCAAAAAGTGCTGTGTTCGTGGCTTTTTCGTTTTTGTCAATGAAGTTTTTGTTATTTGTGAAGTTTGTTTAGTAAATCAGATTACAGAATAACCGGTGAGTGGTTTTAATTAATTATTTTTGGTTAGTGGTGTAATTAAAATTCAATTTGAGAATATTCTTTTATAGGAAATTATTCACTGTGATTCACGATCTCATTATGGCGCGATCTTGTAATTAATGCCAAAACGACGGAGGTCGAATGGACCTTCGGGTGGCCATCGGCGTCGTAATTTTATCGTAATGAATATTAACACGTATATTCGGAGACCAAACATCTGAGGTCTGCTTAATAAAAGAAAGGTCGCCAACCTTTTTATAAAACACACAAATGATTAAAAACATGCCGAGAGCGAGGTAGGAGGCATTGAACAAAAATAATGTTGGTATTCATACTAAAAAGTTTTGAAAGAATTTATTTTGAATTTTAAGTTTTCTTAGGCCTAATAAGACATTTTAAGATCATTAATTATCCAAATGTAATAAACCGGTTGATTTAAATATGAGAAGACTATGTTAGTTCTTTGGAGGGACAACGCATCTGTGAATTGCTTTAGGTGGAACCCCTGTTTTGTATGGAGTTTGTTACAGTGGTTCATGGGCGGCAGTGGCCACTTACCATCAGGTTGACTGCATGCTCTTTTGCTACTTCAGTCTTATTAAAAATGCAGTCAGTTGGCGACAGTCGCCCCTAATGTCCGTTATTAATAATTAATCTATGTAAAGTTTTGCTTACCAAAGATCATACATACTAAACATTTTCAAATTTCGATATATGATAAATTAAAATATGGATAGATTGATTTATTAATAACGGCCTTAAGTAACTACTTCAATTAAAACTGATCGCGCAGGTATCAAAATAATATCGAAGGAATATTACCCATATACATTTTTGTATTTTAAAATCATAAATTTTACGTAATCGATATGGAATTTCTTAATCGGGCGTACAATTTAAATATGCCACTGGGTTTAATGTCATCAATTCAACAGTCAACAGTAATGGACTAACGCTAAAAGCTATCTATCTATAGTCTATACAAATAAATAGAATTGAAGTCTGTTTGTGTTGTCAAATAACAGCTTTTTACTCAAAGCGTATGGAAGTTTTTTTTTACGAAAAAGCTTACTCAAAGCGTATGGAATTTTTTTTTTGAATATTTTTTTTTTACGTACAGTGTATACATACACTGTACGTAAAAAAAATATATTTTTGTCTTTCTGTCTGTTTGTTCTGACAAGTCTCCGAAAAGGCTAGACCGATATTGACAGAATTGATACTGGCAGTTAGCTGATGTTATAAGGAGAAACTTAGGCTTATGATATTTCAGGAAAAATGAGGGTTCCGCGCAAGAAAGTCAAACGTATCCAAATACAAATTAAAATGCCTTCGTATAACTTCAAAATAACTCATTTTTGAAGCTTTATAACTTGCACATTTAGTTGAAATAATCAATGTGATATAAGTGATGTTAATCAAATTACAAGCATACCTAAATTTTATTTATAACTTACTGGCATCACGAATTCGCTAAAATTGTACATTTAAAAAGAGCCTCACTGTCCTATATCTGATATGGCCCGTTTCCCAGTTCAGTCTAGCCATTATTTACTCAGTAAATTACCTTTATCGAGATTTTTTGTAAAAAAAAAGTTGGCCGTCTTGCCAAAACGAACAGCTCAACTACTTAGTTCAATTCAAACCGTTCATCATCAACCCATTACTTTCCCACGCACGTGCCCAGCGCACGGGTCTCCTCTCATAATTAGAAGAATTCCTATAGCCTTATAGTCCACCGCGCTGGCCAAGTGCGTATTGGTAGACTTCACATACCTTTGAGATTATATGTTTATAAATCTCTCAGGTATGCAGGTTTTCTCACGATGTTTTCCTTCACCGTTTAGCAAGTGATAATTAATTTATAATCGCACATAACTTTGAAAAATCAGAGGTACCTGGGATTTGAACCTCGGACCCCTCGTTCGAGAGGCCGAGTTTCTTAACCACTAGGCTACCACTGCCAAATTTAACCCGTTATCGATAGTAAAAACACTGTAGGTCTGGTCTGGCTTGGTAGGGCCTGTGGTCTACCAAGAGGTAGGCAACAGGCGCGTTATTACCTCTGAGGACTAAATTTTACCACAACCTTACTACGAATATAATACAAAGCTATTTTATTTTATCACTATTCCATACCATACCGTCTCTATTTGCACACAAGATGGGTATTTGCCAACCTAACGATAATATACATAGATATATACATAGTCATATTTACATATAATGTAGAACTTTACACTTGGGTATTGTACAATGACTTAATTAACTTGTTTGATTACTTAGTTAGTTTAGTTGGATTGAGTGGGAATTACAGGTGCTTATAGATAACTTAGTTTTGGATCTGTTTGTCTTTATGTGCGTTTAACCCAAGGGTGTCTTACTACTCGAGATGTGCTGCGAAGCTAAGCTAAGCGAGTAAGATGAGCTATGAAAATGGTGTATCTACCATCTACGGTTTATCACCGGTCGCGATCCTTATCCTAACTCCAATCATTACCTCGGATCTCTCCACGTAAAACATAGCAATCTCCATGTAAAAACATTTGGCTGGCTAAGCTAAGCACAACAATGAAAATCAAGCAATTTTATTAGTGGATTTGACACACGTTAATTGCATGGCTACCTCACACATCTCCGATAGAATGACACGCTTAATGTCTACCCATACCTCCACACGGTCACAGCATTTAACTAAAGACACGTCCTTATCCGAGGCGTTCCAACTTAGTCCTCTTGATGGTCAGTGGCAACTGTCGGCTAGAAACATGTGCGATCCATCCCAGATGAGGTTAAAATCCTACCTTTTTGTGCTTTGTTGTGCTACCCAAGAGGACTAAATCACAAAGCCTTGGGTAAATGTCTCCGTTACCACCACTCCTTTACCTCCCTGTAGTCTCGGGACTAGAATAGGGCTACGGTATCCCCTGCCTGTCGTATGAGGCGACAAAAAGGGGGCTTCTGGGGTTGCGGGCTGCAAGAGTGGGAGCTCGAACCGTCCAACAAGTAACCCCGGGAAGGATGACGGTGTGTGTGGCCGCATACCGTTGAAAACACTAGGTGTGTGGGAGGAGCGTAAACTGCTCCCCCAGGGAAGAGCCTGTTTGGGGCTTCGCGCTCGGAGGACTCCGGTAGTGTTCCATCGGAGAACCCGGAGTTCTCCACCAAGCGCCGAGTACGGCCACCGGGGGGGTTTTAGTGCGGTAAAAATCCCACATAACCCGGCGTCGCTCCCACGTCGTCGGGTACCTTTTGAAGGTTTCCCCCTCGAAAACAAAAAAAAGGAGACATATGCGCGTCGGTGATGCTTATACTGTCGAATGACAAATGGTAATACCATCTTGAATTTATCAGTTATTGTTGTGGTGTAATTATGGTAAAAAGTTTAGTCCACACTTTTATGGTACATGTGAATTGGTATTTGACTATGTAGTTCATGGTAATGTTGGCTATGATTGTAGAAATCTTATTTGAGCGAAGTTTCTTTAAAATTCTGTTGAAAGATTCCTTAATTTGCTAGACAATTAGTATTTTTCCTTTGAAGGCATTATTAATATTTTGATGTGAAATAATTTAAAACATTCAACTATAGTAGGAAAATAGACTGGACATGTGGAGTAAAGTATCATCCATTACTTATTAAACCAACACCAGTATTTTAATTTTCAGCGGCAATAAGCTATCTTTTGGATAGTACTAGAAATATTACATTTGGGATGCAATAATCATAGGACGCAATTTTATTTTTGGATATTTAATGTCAAACCTAAATCCTAATTAGTGAGGTCGCAACTCTTAAAAAAGGGTTTCTACGCTTTAGCCGCAAACTATTTTACAAAAAAACGTAAAATCAATTAGTGTCTCAAATTGAATTATCCCTTGTTTTTTCTGTTCCATGAATTATCCAGATCTTAGATTCTAAAACCTTTTTGTAGAACCAAAATAATAACGAAAATATATTAAAATTTGAACACAAATCTTATAAAACTTTTTCTAGTCATTATACAGAAATATTACATTAGATGGTACAAGAGGTGTCACAATTTCGATTTCTTCTGTGACCGTGACCATTTACCATCAGACGAACTGCCAGCTCGTTTGCTATCATTACAAAAGCAAAAAATTGTCGCTTATATTTATATGATCATGTACCGCAATTAGTATTTACCTTGTCATGTCAACGGTAAGATAAATACTTATTATTACAGGACTTTAACTTTGAAAAAACTAAACAATGGGTCTTTTCTGAAGAATATAATTCATCTCTATGAATGATGAACAAACTCAAAACTAAATCTTCAAACGGATCTCACGGGATAATTGACAATGGATACTAAACAATTAAATTAAAATTAACTAATTGGTTAATTAACTAAGGTTTTATCGCTATGAGGCGGAACGTATGGTTATTATGCCTTTGAATTTATTATGTAATATATTACCAGTTTCCGTTGATATTAATTTTGGGTTCTCACGTCGGGATCTAATTTCGTATCCTTGGCGTGCATTTAACTGTGGTAGAACACTGTGGTTTGACTCCAGCGGCACCACCGCCACACCTATTTCTGCCTAACAACAGCAGTGTTAAGCGCTGCTGTGTTTTGGTTTGAGCGGTGTGGTAAGGGAGACATGTTTTTCCGATGCATTCCAGCTTAGTCCTCAGGGGTAGCGGCCCATCTGTGCTCAACCTCAGGTGATAATCAGGTCTGGTCATGGGTTGATCGCAGATGTTTTTGGGCGGCAGAAGCTATTTAACATCGAGTGGACAACATGGTCTTTTGCTACTTCTATATTATATCCTTTTGACGTCACTGCGGGGTAGAGCTGCTGCGTTCTGATTTTAAAGTGGTCTGCTATAGCAGAGACTACAGACAAAAGTTCCAACTTAGTTCTTTGGGGTAGCAACGCACCTGTTGCCAATCTCAGGTCGAACTTCAATCCTGTCTCGTAAGAAGACGTCATGTATGTCTCATATGCATATGCGTCATATGCTCGAAATACATTACCTTCCGCATACTGGAAAAAAATAATAAAAGTAAAACCTGTCTGCTTCCACATTAGAACCATAATTGCAGAGTATATGTTTGTTTTTGTAGCAAAGTACAAAGCGCTGATTGGCATTCAAAGTCAATTTTATATGATTTTTTATCTCAAGTATGTATGGTGAAGAAAAAGAACAATAAAAACACTTGTGTTTAAATAAATACCTACGCTGCCAGTTCATGATCTTCGAACATTCCGTCACCGTAATGGCATCATTAGGCAATCTTCGAAGGCTGTCGTTTGTTGAATGGCGCAGTTTACGTAAATGATACCTATACGTCCTATGTTTCATTGTGATAAATCAATTCAATATAATTTGGCCCAATTTTAAAAATAAATTAATAAGGTGGTGTTACTATGTGATGTTTAATGAACGCTAGAGATAATTGACGTAGACCTACAACTACATAGATTAGTAAAGATTACTCACTCCTAACAATAAATGTAACCAGTTTTGACAATTGAAATTGTCACTGTCATGTATTTAGTGTTTGAAAAATTAAAAAAAAATGTAGTTTTTAGCCGTTTAAGTCATTTAATGGCTTCCTTCAATTACAAGGCGATGAGATATCTATACTTATCTATGTAGACCTATAGCCATGAAATAGACCCTTAGTATGAGTTATAACGCTTTCTCTAAAACGTTCAACGTTTGCGAATTCACACACGCGCCTCCGTGGACCGTAACGGAACTTAAATCCCGCAGCATAAGTTTCAAATACGGAACTACTACTACGGAATAACGCTATCAAAATTAAAATAAAAAAATAAATTAAATGCATTCTATTTTTATTTTGTCAAATTAAATGTCATCTTATAAGTTGTTTCAAACTCATAATGCGAAATTTTAATTCCAAAACGGTCCACGAGGGCGCTGTATGAGCGAATTCGAGCAAACGTAAAAACCCATACCAAGATGGCTTTATTTTCTTCATCACAAAACAACTAATTAACTAGCAACTAATGCTAGTAAAGACTAATGATGTGCCGAGTCGGCCATTTTTGGTATTCAAGTACTTTAGTACTCATATAAAAAATAATCGAGTCAGTACTCGAGTCCAAAGTACTCACAATGTACTAGAGTCACTTACGAAGTACTCGAGTACTTTGTAACACTTAGTCTAATAGCACGCTAATAGCAATCTAAACAAAATTAAACAAGTTGTTACTTGCACAATAGGTATTGTATTCACTCGTTTGCCTATATAAGGTAAATAAGACGAGTCAGTGTCGAATTCTGTCGGTATCACTGGTACTCGAGTATCACTTATTAATACTTGGGTATGCGAGTTTATGTAAGTACTCAAGTACTAACTCGAATTGGCCAGACTTGGCACATCTCTACTAAAGACTAAGTTGGAACGCTTTATATATCGGTAATTACAGTGCAAGTGAACTCTAGTCTACGAGTACATATAACTTTAAGTAAATAGTACTCGAGGATGCGAGTTTATGTAAGTACTCGAGTACTGACTCGAGTCCGCCTGACTCGGTATATCTCTACTAAAGACTAAGTTGGAACGCTTTGTACATCGGTAATTACAGTGCAAGTGAACTCCAGTCTACGAGTACATAAAACTTTAAGTAAATAGTACTCGAGGATGCGAGTTTATGTAAGTACTCGAGTACTGATTCGAGTCGGCCTGACTCGGCACTTCTCTACTAAAGACTAAGTTGGCACGCTTTGTACATCGGTAATTAGAATACAAGTGAACTCCAGTCTAATATAACTTTAAGTAAATAAATGAAAAAGGCCTCCATACTTCGTTAAGCAAAACCGGATTTCGATGTTTTAGGTTTTTTTCAATTTTGCGTATGGCCTGTTTGTGTGGTGGGAACTGAGTTGATAAAAAAATAAAAATGGAGATAACTTTGGGTGATTGACTTTTTAAGATATGCTTTAAGACAAAGGAAAGATAAAAGAAATAAAAATATTTTATGTACGCCCGTTACAAACTTATATATTTACTATAATACATATTTAGGTGACTTTTTATATTTGAACCTAATAATAAAGCAGACGTGCTACCTGATGGAAAGTAGTTAACGTCGCCTATGGACATTTGCAACACTAGAGGAGTCGCCAATGAATCGCGGCTTTGAAGGAGAACTCTTTTTACACCTTTTAGGTAGGACTTATGTTATCTAAGGTTAATTACTGTCCATGATGATGCCACTATGAAGACTGCTGTATGTCATTTGAATTAAAATATTATAAAAAAATCTGTACACAATAAAGAAGTTTCAAATGACCAAGCAGTCCATCTGACCGTAAGTGCCTACTGCTGGCCCTTGACATTTGTAGTCAACCCTAGACAAAATAAGGTTTGAGGTAGATACGTTGCCATCTTTAAGTGTGTTTCCCTTCAAACCAAAACACAGTAACACTTAACACTACAGATATTAGGCGTGGCATTGGTGCTGCCGAAGTCGAACCACAACGGATTCTACTATCTTTATAACTTACTTGGTCCAGTAGTTTCATAACAAAGTAGCAGACTGAAAAAAGCACAAGTGATCCTGCAAGGGTTCCCGTTTTATGTATGTTTCATACGGCATACTAAAAATATATATATATATATATATAAGCTATAATTTACTGATGAAATTGATTGTATTCTTCTCAATACCCGGCATCTTGCATACGTTTACACAGTAGTTCAAACTATTCGCGTATTTCAAGGCAAACTTGATATGGTTAAATTTACACTTTTGTGATATTTTGCTACCGGACTTTGGACTGAAGTTGTTTCACCAAAAACTAGTATGCTATGATTTTTCAAAAGTCACAAACATACAAGCTACCTGATGCTTAGTAGGCAGTGCTGGCCACGGAAATCTGTAAGCAACCCTAGATAGGATAGTAGGCAATAGTAGGTCTGAGTTCGAAGTCTATTAGTAGAACCAATCTTATCTAGGGTTCATTACAGATTACATTACAGCTAAAGTTGGCCATAGATGGTCTTTGAGCATTTGGCCTATGAGCGCTAAGCTAGAACATCTTGTGTGTGAGTACGTCTCTTAACACACTCTTTAAATCGGAACAAGTAGTGCTTATTACCACTGTAAAGGAAAAAATAGCTTGTGTAATTATAATGCAAACTAGCTGACCCGGCAAACGTTGTGTTGCCATATAAATAAAAAACTGTTAAGCGTGAACAACCTTTTTCACTTAGGGGTATGAAAAATAGATAGTAACCGATTCTCAGACCTACTGAATATGCATATAAAATTCGATAAAGCCGTTTCGGAGGGTACGGTAACTAACATTGTGCCACGAGAATTTTATATATAAGATATTCTGTATCAAGGCGGCCTTTCGAACATAATTTCATTGTTTTCAAAAAAATAAATTTACTTCTCTTATTATCACTATGCATATGTGTTGAGATTCGAATTCGTGTTTGTATTTTACGAAATAGCACTACATCTAAGAAACAGTGGAATTAGATCGAAAATATTGTTGTTAAGGCAACTATCTTTCGCGATAACCAGATATATTAGTTTTATCGCCTCATGCTATAGTCGTTCGCTGTTCGTTTGTGATAAGACATAAGTTTTGATTTTTCATTTACAACAGAAGCAAAATATGTAGCAACACATCCTCTAAACATTAAACTTTGGACGTAACTCACACGTACAATTTAATTAATGGTTAGATTTTGAATCCATTAAATTAATGATTATTTTAGTTCTTAACCCTTCTTTTAACATAACTGAGGAGGGTAATGTTTTTCGAGCATATATGTATGTCTTGTTCTTTGGCACGTTAATTATGTCGCTGGATTTGTCTTAATTGTAGTAGCATAGGTTATATCTTCCCCTTTCAGTTATTTTTTAAGACATCGGGTTTTTTGTCTTTATACTTACTCGTTCGAATGTTATTTGTACATTGATACTTTTGTTATCTTCTCTCTGTAAAAAAATGCAAGAAAACGCTTCCATATGATAAAATGAGATGACTGAAATTTACACACCAATGCCTTGTTTTTACTAAAACGAAATATCTTTTTTAAAGTGTTACTAAGAAGTTTCCTGAGATTTTCTGGAAATGCGATGCATTTCCATACTCATTTTTCACTTCAGCCTCAGACCAAAAAATATAGGTGGTAAAACCTTCTGTTTCGATGTCGGCAACACCACTGAAGCCCCTTTTTTGCCTAACAACGGAAGTGTTAAGCGCTGCGTGTCCTGTTTTTAAAGGTGTACCAGAGGAAATATACTTTTCCGGGTCATTCCAGCTTAGTCCTCAAATGTTTCATTTTCAACGCTATTGGCTCATAATGGCATTTTAATGTTATTCAGCGTTTAACGATGATAACGCCCGTTATTATTATTATTCATAACCAATCTGTTCAATGTTTTGCCTGTCTAAGATTAATATGTGACAATTTCTTCATACTAAACATTGTGAGATTTGGATTATTGGTAGCCAAAGATTAGATAGATCGATCATTAATATCGCGTACATGTGTAAAATATCACACGAAAATGTAGGTACCCATATTCCTTCTTCCTATTTAATGCAAATGGCACGATTTGTGCTGTATGTGAGCGCAATTCGCGTGTGCGCACGCAAATACGATTACGATTTTTTTGATGCATAATTTTCTTTGCGAGGCTTAGTCTATATATTTTTGGTCTTCAATCTCTTTTTAGGCGAACACTCTTTCGACGCAAAGTGGTACATATGAGTTAGCTTAGCAAAAACTGTATGTACCTAACATACAGTTTTTTGCTATATTTACGTCATGTACCTCATGTAATCTTGATCGATGTTGATGTTATTGGATATTTTTTCCGATGACCAAAAATATTGTATGAAAAAATTGATAGCCGGTTTTGAAGGTGGAACCTGTCGGTCGATACCGGCCTATACTATACATATTTCTGCTTTATAACAACAGTCTTAAGCGCCGTGTTCGGGTTTGAAAGGTTTGAAGGCGTTCTGATTTAGTCCTCAGGGGTAGCTAGGTAGATATGATTGACTTTAGGTCTCTCGAATCATATTTAAGCAACCCATTTGAATTTGTGGTCCTCCGATCAAACGTAAGTCCTCCAGCGGTCACCCATCCAACCGCAGACCGCGTCCGGGGTTGCTTAAATCTGTAGATTGGTTACAACTTGACTACACTTCTCCGGAAGCCTTGATGGTCTTTTAAATTCTATTTATTTTTGTCGCCGTCAACCCATTACTGTTCGTGCTGTCGGTCTCAGAGTCCTCTCAGAGTGAAGGGCCAAATCCACGCAGACCAAGTACGAATGGTAGACTTTACCCATCCATGGTAGAGTCCTCTGCGCAGCGCCGAGGACGGCCACCGGGGGGGTTTTAGTGCGGTAAGAGTCCCTCATAATATAACCCTGTGTCGCTCTCACGGCACCGGGTACCTTTTGAAGGTATATATTATAATATTTTCGTGAACAAAAAAAAATGACTTCACAAACCTTGGAGAACTTTTTTAAGAACTCTCAAGTGTATAAATTTTGTGAAATTTGCCGTTATAGCAACATACAATTAATTAGCAGTGCCCATGGTACTTCGAAAAATCAGTGTGTATCTGAGATTTCAAACACAAATACCAAACACTGCTGCTATTTATTAAATAATATACGTAAAGTACGAAATTATTCACAAATTATTTCACAGTACAAAATAGAAACATTCTCGAAGAAAACGTGATGTTTACATAAACATGTTTTTGGATATATTGCCTTCCGGAAACCATTCTTCTGAACATCACGTAATTACGTGATTCAAGACAGATCTTTGATCCCATCGATCATGTTCTTCCAGTAGATATTAGTTATTACGGGTTATTAGTTATATCTAATTACAAGATAATTGCAGTGGAAATGAAGTAGAGTGGCGGATTCTACGTACCTATTATTTTATTGGTACTATGTTTTGTCATTTCATTTATTTTACATGTTAAGAAATAAGTTGGATACAAAAGAAGATGTTCGTTTTTAGGGTTTCATACCATAATGGTAAAAAGGGAACACAACTAGGTACTAAGCCTCTCCTGTCTGTCCGCCTATCCTTCTGTCAAAGGAATCTATTCCTGTTTTCGCACCTCTGATTTTTCAAAGTTATGAGCGTATTAGAAATTAATTTTACTTGCTTAAACGGTGAAGAAAAACTCCTGCATACCCGAGAAATCTAAAATATCAAAGGAATGTGAAGTCTACCAATACGCACTTGGCCAGCGCGGTGGACTATGGCCTCCTTCTCATTCTGAGAGGAGAGCCGTTCCCAGTAATGGGTTAACGACGACATCTGCATATGGAAAAACACTCATAGCCTATGTTATTTAAAACAATCACCATATGTTTGAAGTTTATGCTCGTAGTATGGAAATCTCTCAGTGATTCATTAATAAAGAATTTAGACACATTAAAGTAATAGTTTTATTCATTATATTGAGATGCAAATGACCACCTAATGGGTGCCTCAAGGTTACACTTTAATATTTATTTTCTGTATTTAAATACGCAGAAAAAAGTGCAGTTTTTTTTTGGAAATACATTATCATTTGCTTAAATTGTGAGAAAAACCTCGTAAGCTAATCTACACGCCTGGGAATTCAAAAAAATTTTTGCGAGGTCGTGTAAAGCCTGTGAAATCACATTTGGCTAGCTTGATGGACTTTGGCCTAAACCGATGAGAAGAGAACCGTGTCCAGTAGTGGGATAGTAATGGAGTGACGACTACGAATGGTTGATTTCTATAATATAACAAACTGTTAGGCCATGAAGGCCTGTTAGTAGATTCGGCATTTCATTCGTTTTAGTTAAATACATTAATGAGAGTTTTTGGAAAATGGTATCCTTTGTGATTCGATTCTGGCAGCACCACCCTTAAACCTATTTCTGCCTAATTGTAGCAGTCTTAAGAACTGCTGTGTTCTGGTTTGATGGGTGAGGTTAGGGAGACATACTTTTCCAAGGCATTTTAGCATAGTCCTCAGGAGTAGCGGCGCATCTATAGCCGACCTCAGGTAGGAATATCTAATCCTATCTGGGGTTGATTACAGGTGGAAGCAGTATTCACTTACTATCAGGTTGAATGCGTGCTTATTTGCTATTTCTTTATCATTAAAACAACCTTATTATTACACTGATATAATTGAGAAGAAAAAGGTATGGGTGTCTCCAAAGTCGAACTGCTAAGGGTTTTAATTATATCTACTTCATTTGATTATATGGATACACATATCCAGTGAATTAAGATCAACAGAAGCGAAGCAACACGGCAGTGATTAACAAGGTCGTGTGACGTCACATGACGTATAGTGTTTCTCGTTTGTGACGCAAGTTACGAGAATGGAGTTATCTAGAAAGGTAAGGCTCTGAGTGGTTTATCGGTTTAATCTGGTTTTTGTAAGATTCCATAGCAAGGAATGTACCCGATGGTGGTAGGAATGTACCCGGTGATGATGGTGGACTTGTGCATTTTTTATATAATATAGGAGTAGCAGATGAGCATGCAGTCCACCTAATGGGAAGTGGCTACTGCCGCCCATGGACATCTGTAATGAACCCCAGATAGGATAAGATGGTCGGCCACAGATGCGCCACTACCCCTGAGGCCTAAGTTAGAACGCCTCGGATAAGTATGTCTCTGTGTTAAGCCACACCCTTCAAACCATATTTATATATTTCTGCCTAATAGCAGCAGCACTTAACACTGCTGTTATTAGCAGAAATAGGTGTGCCGGTGGAGCCGCTGGAGTCGAACCACAAAGGGTCCACCACACCTCCAATACACCGCTTAACACCGTATTCGCAATACGAGGCTATGAGTAAAGAAAGAGTAGTAAATATTTTGATTCTTTTGAAATAAAATCCGCTATTTCATAGATTAACTACGTTTTCGAAATTTATCTCTTAGAAATTTCGAAAACGTGTTGTGTTTTGGTGGTGTAAGTGTTAAACGAGTATATAAGTTTACAAAATGGTTATGTCGAAATGGAGATTCAATTTAAATTAAGCATCATAATGTATGTTGTGGCCATGTCTTTTCTTCTTTGTGAGAAGAGAAAGGAGCTCTGAACCTCTTATCACTTCCGCATGATAATCGGCTAAGTGTGAGTCGAACTCGCACACGGAGGGTTCCCTATCCCTTATTTTCTTTTATTTTTTCTTTATAGTATTCGTTGTCACCACAACTATAGAATTAGGGTTCCGTATGACTAAATTTGAATTATTTTTTATTATTTTTAGTGTTTGGTACCACCGTAGCTATGGAAAAAGCTAGTAGCTGAGAAGTACATTTATATATTGTGAAAACTTAAAGTGACTACCTATGCAATAGATAAACCGACAAAATCCGAAAAAAACCGGTTTCTTTTGCGGGGGCCCATTTTAGTTTTAAGTTTTAAGTTAGCATTGTATAAATGAAAATATTATTCGAATACCTCAGTTTTAATGATCTAGAGTTAATTTAAGATCGGAATAAATTTCAACTTTTACGTATAAAAATATTTTGTATTTAAATAAAATAATATGAAGACTAAGAAAAATCCTTGATAACTTTTTGTTCTCTTAATAGTTCACATTTTAGTTTAAATATGTTCTTTTTAATAAATATTTGCCATTTTGGAGAATGGAATATGATATTACAATATTCTGTATCATTCGATGGTTAGTTATCCATAGGTTATTATTAAATCAGGGCTGCAAAACATTTTAAAAATGTTTTTTCATTTTGAATTCTAATAAAATCAAAAACTCAATTGCTTAAAAATGCGTCCCTCCTACAATTAGATGAATCCATCGACACCACATATGCTTTAATCTGTCAAGCCATTTGGACTGCAGTAAATTCTAAAGAATGAAACATACATAGTACCTATGTACATACATACATATCCTTCAAAAAGATTACCCACTTCAAAAAATAATAATTTTATGGTGGTACGGAACCCTCCGTGAGCGAGTCGCACTTAGCCGGTTTTTCATTAACCGATCATACTCAGAAACTGTTACGTCACAAAGGTTTAAAGGTCATTGAGATTTTTCTAAGAACGCAAGGTCTGGGTAAAGCCGTTGTAACATTGTTGCAGATAACATATTATTATGGATGAACTAGCGTTTAAATTCATGTTTAGTTTTTCATAGAAATTCTTTGTTTAGTTAGTAGTTACTAAGTTTATTCAATATACATGTAGATACAAAGAAAAGTAGATTGTTTGAAGATGGTAGAACCCTTCTTGGTTCAACGCCGGCGGCACCACCACCACACCTATTTCTGCCTATTGAAAGTAGTGCTAAGCGCTGCTGTGTTATGGTTTGAAGGGTGTGGTAAGGGAGACATACTTGTACGAGGCTTTTCAGCATAGTCCTCAGGGTTAGTGGCGCCTCTGTGGCCGACCTCAGGTAGGAATATCTAAGGTTGATTACAGATATCCACGGGCGGCGGTAACCACTTACCATCAGGTGGACTGCATGCTTGTCTGCTCATCCTATATTATATTATACAAAAAAGATACAACGAAGCTTAGCCCTTATAAGGTTTGGCGGTAGTCTAAAATTTATCTCACTGTATGCTAAGGATGTCCGACATAATAAGTATCTAAAGTTGACGAAAAACAAAAACGGTCCTCCGGTTTAAATAATCTTTTCCCGCGTATGCTTATGCTTTCCGGACCTTGCCCTCTTGTGTACCCATACCGGACAAACCTCGAGTTTATACGTGGGCGATTTCTTTGTAATTTATGGTAACCTTTTACAGTTTACGAAAAAAAAGAAATGAAAACGGATGGAGACTTTTTAGTCCTTGCCTATCGTATGTAACCTCGACATTCCACCGTTTAAAGGTGTGATTGTAAACAATTGATAAAAGGAGAAATATTGAAATTTTAAGTCATATACTATTATAGTTCGCGATAAACTGCTAGTCCGTTCTGAAGTTGTTGCGAGCAGGTGTAGTCATACAATTTGCTATGGCGACGCGATTCATTTCTATATTTAAGCGGACTAGCAGTTTTGCACAAACTATACGTGCGTACAAGATATTAATAACCACTTGTGGTGTTAACGTTTAAGATAAACATCATGAGGAAATCTACACTAAGACATCTTAAAATGTTCTCGGTGTGTGAAGTTTACCAATCGCCCCCAGTGGTGAACTATGGCATTAATCCTCTCACTCTGGTAGACCTGTGCCTAGGGGTAAGAGAGTAAAGGGTTGATGATGATGATTGATGATATTTAAAAAAATATTACCCAACTGCCCTGATAGGGTTATGTTTTTCTTGCATATCTTGTATGTTTGTTAAATAAAAAAAACTGACGGCGAACGTACAATTACTATGCCATTTGAAATTACCATGCCATTTGTGTAAAAGCATTATCTTAGAAACGAGGAACAAAGGGAAAACCTAAGTTCGCTACTATTATTGCGTATTTGTTAAGACCTTCCTATGTTAGTGCGGTTACACACAACGACATTGCAACGAGATAATCGCAAAAAGACCGCCATACAATCTGGAAAATCTTAAATAGGATTGGAGGACTACTCGAGATGGTTTGCAACATCTATATTTCTTTTCCTTTACGGTAATTTGACACACTGCTGTATTTCGGTTGAAGGGTGTGGAAAGTGAAACACATAGACACCGGGAATTTATATTTAGCCCTCAGTGGTAGCAAGGTATTTGTAACTGACTTTTGATGGAATTACAGCTATTTTGTGACTAACAGATTTCTATGAACAACTACACCAATTACCATTAGGTGGACTGCGCGTACGTTTAAATTGTACACAAATAAACAGTTTGTTTTGCTCCTCCATTGATAATTTACATAAAAAGTCGCAAGTGTGCAGCAAGCCTTACCGAAGCCACGGTCACGATGTCAAGTGCTATGTACTTCCTTACACAAAGTGCTAAGAAAAACAACGTGACACACACATTACAATAATATTTTAGCATGGTAGTTAAATTTTAAATTTACTTATTTTTACATTTTACATTACTGTAATTGAAATGTATATTCAAATTTAAGATTGTTTTTAAGTAAATAACATTTTTAGTTGATATAAGTAATTTTTGTAATAGCACTGTATTATGTTAATGTTATTTTGTCGAGAATTTACCGAGTACTCGTTTCTTACTCGGTACTACCGAGTACCGAGTAAGGTATACACCGAGTAAGGTATACACCGGTATTCAGCTTTTGTACTACTTTAATTTACTCGGCTTTTCAAGTTGTCGCTTTTTTTTTGGTAACAAATTTTATATAAGGGTCTAACTAGAGCAAAGTAATAACTTCAACAGTTTCGAACGACATCAACAATGCCGAGAAACCTCGGTATAAGGTACTTAGTATAATTCGGTAAAACTTTACAATCTTGAGTTATGTTTTTTTTTTTAATAATTTAGCTTTAATATGAATTTATAAAAAAACTATATATAATCTGGGTTCAAAGTAACTTTTTCAAAACATTGTAATGTAAAAAAATATAAATTAAAGTATTTTATTCAAAGTGATTTCTCTACAGGATCATTTTGAACGTAAACAATAAACATACCATCGCTTCACGAGGTGGTTCTCCATAACGAAAGTGGAAGAGAATCCATGACACACATTTTTTCATATACGATCTGCTATGAATAATGTCGTGCATAAAAAGACATCATTTAGTAAAATGACTTCATAGTGCTTCTTTATTGTGACGACAACGGCACGGAACGGCAACGGCACGACAGTCATAACACCTAAATAATCAACGAAAGTATTCACTTTCGTTGATTATTAGTGCATTCGCTCTGCGTAGTAAAGTGTATGTCGCGTATGAAAAAGAATAGTAAGGGTCTTATATATAGGTAATTATTTGTTTAGTAAGTTTTCCGTTCTTTTTAATATTAAAAATCGGATAGTTATAGGACAATTTGAACAAATTCGTTCGTTATCGATTAATTACTGAGTATCGATAAAAGTTTCGATCTATCTTGTATTTGTGGTACTAAAATCGATTTTCGATTTTCGGTATTTAATTGAGATCGATGTCCATTGTGAGGTCGCAGTAGGTAAAAACAAGACCAGTTTGGTTTCATACAGATTTGTATCGTAGACTGTAAATTTGTATGTATAGAATTGACAGTTCTGACACAAAATAAAAAGGAATTTTGTAGTTCTGACGACTTCGGTGCCGCGCCGTGCCGTGCCGTTGCGTTTCAATGAAGAAGCACCCAATGATGGAGTGTAACCGGAATTACTTCCGGTCATGAAAAAACTCAATAACACATATTTTTTATATACGATCTACTTATTATGCATTTGCATTTATAGAGACACATAAAATTAGTACGCAGGACAAGTACAAGGACTTAGTGATTCATATTCGAGTTTTAGAGGTATAATTCGGATAAAAGCAACACACATCTTTTTAGTAGTGATCGACTGGAATTAAATTTTCAGCCAAAATGTAATCTAAAACGAACCTTCGGTTTACATCCTAATTTCGGTAGAAGCCGATATCGTAACCGAAACTTTTTTGTAAGTACTCGTATGTATGTCTCATTCTTTGGCACGCCCTATAACCCAAACGGCTTGACGAATTTCACCATATAAGGTATTATCAGATTCCTCTAAATTGTGGGTGTAACAAGCTATATTTTTAACCGACTTCAAAAAGGAGGTGGTTATCAATTCGGCCGGTATCTTTTTTTTTTTTTTTTTTTTTTTTCAATATATTTCGTTGGATAACGATGTAAACAGCGTGTCTAATATGAGCGCCGACTTCAGAAATATGTACTAAACCAACATTTATTTCAATTATTTTTTACTTTGTAGTGACATAGAAGTCGGTTGTATTTTTTGTTAAAAAAATTTTTAAGCAATGGGATTTTTTGGTTTTTATAAAATGTGTCTAGTTTTATCAACGATCTGGCATAGATTATGTGCGCTTCATAGAAACATTTAGTACAAGGTTTATGATTCACGCTTAAGCTAAGAGGTATTAACTCCGGATAAATTATCTGTTAAGTACCTAAGTGCTAATTAGTAAATCACATAGGTGTTAGTTCAACAGAAGTCACTTGAGGATGACAAACAATGTCGGAGTAGACGTGACTATAAGATTATTACAAGGTTTTGTCCGTGACTTTAGTTTACCTTTGAAGTTTTAAGTCATTTAGTTAATGTTTAACTCTTTTGGATAAATGGATCCTTTTATTAACACGCTTTTATTAGCTTGGGTTGTATGTATGTATGTATGTGGGTGCTTTTCGAAAATTGATAAGTGGAGCACTCCACGCTTTTTTTCACAATTATATAATTTACTGTTCCTTAATTGATTCCTAGATTGAAAATTATTTTCTACTTTTTAGTTGATTTTATAATAAAAGCGTGTTTTTTAGTTTTTTGAACTATATTTATATGTACAGTCAGCTCCAAAAGTAGATGAACAGTTTAAGGTTTCAATAACCTATACACTCAAGCGTTCATAAGTAGCTAAACACAACTACTCGAAATTGGATCAACTTCGTAAAGTTTCAAAAGTAGATTAACATTACAGAATCAAAAGGAGTGGCACTGAAAAGTGACATATTAGTGACGTTACCCATTTTGCACATACAGTATTCAACTACTTTTGACGCATAAGTGTTCATAGAAACATTCACTAACGGTGGTGGTGATGTTGTTCTGAAGGTTGATGTCAAAAATGCGTTCAACTCTGTCGACCGTAGCATTTTGTTGGAAGAAACAAAAACAGTTATTCCGGAAGTTTACCCATATTTATTTCAATGCTACGGTGCTCCATCACACCTATTATACAGAAATAATTTAATTGAGTCTGCGGTCGGCTGTCAACAGGGGGATCCACTTGGGCCGGCCATTTTTAGTTTAGCCATTCATCCTATCATTTCGAAACTAAATTCCAAATTAAACATGTGGTATCTTGATGACGGGACTTTAGGAGGCGATGCTACTGGCGTTTTTGAGGATTTTAATTACCTTTTAAATGCTTTAAAATCAATTGGATTGGAATTAAATTTTTCAAAATGCGAACTCTTTATTTCGGAATTGTTACCTGCTACTGAAAGAGAAATAGTTTTAAACAAATTTTATTCATTGTCCCCCGATTTAAAAATTGTAGATAAAAAATCGCTTCGTCTCCTGGGCTCTCCCGTATTAGAAGATTCTATTCCACCTTTTTTCGATGAACTATTATCAAAATTTGATATTGTTTCTGAACGTTTAGGAAAAATCAAAATACACATGGCATATCAAATTATTCGATTCTGTATTTTCGTTCCGAAATTTACATATTTTTTAAGATGTTGTCCGGCTTGGAAATTTTTAAATTTACTGTCATTTTTGGATTCTCAAATTTTGGGTACTTTATCAAATATTTTAAATTGCAACTTAGATGATCGATCCTGGTCCCAGGCCTCCTTACCCATACGTTTTGGAGGTCTCGGGATCAGGAAAGCTTCATCGGTTGCTTTACCTGCTTTCCTGTCTTCTGTTCACAGTACGAGTTCTCTTTTTCAAAAAATTACAGATGCATCTTTAGGCCGTACAGAAATCTCGTACTGTGCGGAGGCTAGGGACGCGTGGTCCCAAGCTTGCCCTGGCATATCCCCCCCTTTAGACTTGACAGTTCAAAGACTCTGGGACGAGCCGCTCTGCAGAAAGACTCATACTAGTTTATTAGACTCAAGTACATGTTCTGCTGAGCGTGCTCGTCTGCTGGCTGTTTCTGTCAAAGAGTCGGGGTTTTGGTTACATGCAATTCCGTCGAGTAATCTTGGTACGGTTTTGGATAACACGTCGTTTTCCATTGCTGTCAGCCTGCGACTGGGTTTAACTTTAAATCATCCACATTGTTGTCCTTGTGGAGTTCAGGTAGACCACTTGGGACACCACGGTCTCTCTTGTCGGCGCAGCGCCGGTCGCCAATCGCGCCACGCTTCCGTGAATGATGTCATCCGCAGGGCTCTTGCTACCGTCAACGTACCGGCTCAATTAGAGCCGAACGGTGTTGTGCGTGACGATGGCAGGAGGCCTGACGGTTTGACATTGATACCGTGGAAGAATGGGAGGTGTCTTGTGTGGGATGCTACGTGCGTTGACACACTGGCACCGTCCCATCTTACGTTATCATCAAGGGCAGCTGGTGTTGTGGCTACCGACGCTGAGATACGCAAACTGCAGAAGTATGCAAGTCTCAGTAGAGACTACATATTTTTGCCGTTTGGCGTGGAGACAATGGGACCGTGGGGTTCTGACGCTCGATCTTTCTATAAACATCTTTCCAAGCGTTTGATCGAGTACACCAATGACCAAAGGGCTGGCGCTTACCTCGGACAGAGAATTAGCTTAGCTATTCAGCGGGGTAATGTCGCCAGTGTTTTGGGAACTCTTCCGAAGGACAACAATTTGGATGAAGCCTATTATATTTAATTATAGTTAGTATTTTTATAAAGTTTTTTATTTAGGTGTATAATATATATAGTTTAGTTTAGAATGTTGTTTATATACATATCTATAGTTTTACAAAATGTAAATATTTTAGTGTTCATCTAATTAAGATGCTATGGTTGTTTATCTACTTATGAATGTTGGTTGTATAGGAATTTCTGGAATTTTGATCTGCTCATCTACTAATGAAGTACTGGCGGTACATTCAATGTGTCGTGTCGGAGAAAATCATATTCTTCCTCGGACCATACAATATTTTGACAGGCACCGCCGTAGTCTGTGACGACGTGAAGAAGTCATATACGTTTTGTATATATGTGTTCATACAAATTGTGTAGAACGATCTAATGGGTAAACTAAATAAATTTAACTCCTAAGAGTACACTATAAAATGAACGCTATAATATGTTTGTATAGTCATTTAACATTAAATAAATAGTTGCGAAGGTTCTACCACTTTTAATAAAGTTTTTTTTAATATTTCTAATCATCGTCAACCTCACGGCACGCGTCTCCTCTCAGAATGAGAAGGATTAGGCCATAGTCCACCGCAAAACAATATAGTACAAAATAGTAGACTTCACGCACCTTTGACAAATCTTAAAAATAAGGTTTCGTCACGATGTTTTCCTTCACTGATAATGCAAGAGATAATTAATTTCCTAATTCACACTATATTTGAAAATCAGAGGTGCATGCGTGGGTTTCGAACCTCGGTCTCCAATTGAGAGGCTGAATTACAACCACAAAGCTATCACTGCATTTCCAATATCACGAAGGTTAATGTAACCATTGGGCCTCGCTAATTATGTAAGTCGTTAACTGTTACATCAAATATTACTACGAACTGATCGCAATAGTTACCAGCTGAGTCATTGGTCAAAGAATGGGTATTTCAGAAGGTCGATTGACCAACTAATCGACTACGGCTTTGCCGTCAAACATCGGCAGTAACGTAATAACGGACAAGTACATATTTAAAATAGTTTATTTAAAAATTATAAATCCCGACTGCAAAAAAATAAAAAAGTAATAATTCTAGAAAGCTAAATTTAATGGTGTTGGCTTCAAAATTTTAAGATGTTCAAATAAATTTTTAATCTCTATTTTAACCCGTCCTTGACAGTGGGGTAAAAATGTGTTTAACTCGACTGTCAAGGAAGGGTTATATTTTTCGCGCGTACCATGAATGTGTGTTAACTTCTTAAATACCTTGTACTACATAGTATCTTCAAACGGCTGGACGGATTTCAACAATTAAGATATCGTCATGTACCTCTTAAAATTCCAAGTGTCCTTAGATTAGTGTATATGAAATAAAAAGTACTTAAATACCGGATTTTAGTGCCAAATCGCCAATCTTATCGACTAGGGACACAAAAATAATAAATTTATTAAGGAAAAATAAATTGATTTAAAAAGTTTTTGACATCATAAAACGGGCTATATTTGTGTCGGATCTCGTGCATCGTCATATGAAATTTAGAAAACCTATAATTATTGCAATTATAAGCTGACATAAAACCAATGTAAGTAAATGTGCTCGTTTGCAAAATTTTGTTTTTGTAGATATCTTCTGCTTTGCCGTCAACATGTCCAAAATTAATGTTTTCCGAAACGGAAAGAGTGCCGCAATGCCGAACTAGCTGTCATTGACCTAGCTTGCTAAATATCAATAATGCCGCCGTGTGATAAAAGTATGCAAAAAACACCTGTAAGCGTACATAAATTATGTGTTACGTGTCGCGCAACTTCGTTGCACACACTCGGTTCTGTTTTCTTAAACGCGTTAAGATAAGTACCTATAACTTACAAAAATGATTTTATTTTTACAATTATTGTATAGGTCCAAATTGAGTCAATAATTACATTATTAAGAATTTTTTATAATAAATAATCTCGCAATAGTTGCGAATGCTTTTTTCTAATTTGTTTTGAATTTAGTAATATAATAATCGTAATTTAAGAAATGTTAGGGCTAAATTGACGGTGTGAAGACGTGATTCAAATTGTTCTTTAATTTTTGACCATTTTTATATTAGATTGCGGAGGGCAATTTCTTCGATCGAACGTATATAATATTATGGCTCATTCTTTGGCATGCCCTACAGCACTACGGCTTGACAATGTTTAACACATGAGGTGTCGTTGAAAATCGTGAGTCGTCTAATCGTGAGGGACATAAAATATATTCATAAGCATTTTGTTTTTTTTTTAATGTGTTTATTAAATTTATTAAATTCATAGACCACCAATTATAATCACCATCACGAATTAACATACGATTTCATTCTTACGGTTTTACTCCAGCGCCGTTATTACCGTACTTAACGTGTTACAGTACTTACTGTACTGTAAAGGTCGCATATTAATATGTAAATTGATCGTAGTTTTAGTTTTGGTTTTACTACTTTTTGGTTATTTAGTTTAATATTATATTTATTAACCGTGACGACTAGTGTTGATCGTAATACACAAAGTCACAATTTAAATTAATATGATAATATAATATAATAGTGATAGTATAATATAATAGCCTAATCATTATATTATGTTTAATCACAACATTTAATACACTTAATGTACTGTTAGTCGACAACGTAAATGAAAAAAATAAATATTTGTCCACGTGTAAAGTTTTGATGGTTGCACACACTCTGGCCTTTAATTTTTAAGGGCACAAGGAACAGTTTAAAAAACATAAACTTGACATTTATTAATAACGTAATATTCCTCTTGTAACATAATAAATATTAATTGAAAACACATTAAAATATTAAAAAAAATTGACAGATTTTTTAATTGGTTTAATTTTAATTTGGTCGTAAATTTTATGTTTATTTTATTTCTATTTTGTTTTAAATTGCTTTTATGCAATCATTTTTTATTATTAGAATAATGTTTGAATGTATTTTCTTTCTAACAAATCTTTCATTTTATATTCAAGCAACACTAAGTACGAAACAATATGAAATATTTTAATTCAGACAATTCGTAAGCTAGCGAAGGTCGTAGGTATAATTACAGCGACATTCGTACTGTTTCCCATCTATTCTTTGACCGCATAATGACTGCATAGTTTGGTAATAATGTCGGCAAATCCCAATTTCGTAAACAGTGATGAAAATATAGTGAACGGTAGAGCGGGGCCGTCTTGTAACTTGTAGATGTAATTTTAACCACCAGATTAGTTTAAAATTTAACTCTAGTTTATTTTTAACTAGATAGATAGATAGATAGATAGATGATTTATTTCAAGAACTTAAGCAACAACAACAAATTATAACACATAATAAACAGTGAAATCAAAAATACACATATGGAAACACAAACTTAATTATGCTTATTAACTTATTGACTAAATTTTCTTAAGAAATGTAGAACTAGATAATTTTTAAGTAAGACTACAGTTAAACTTAAATATCTCACGTAATTTTTTGTTTTCTTTTTCCCCCAAGTGTGGAGGGTAATGTTTTTCGAATGTATGTCTGTCTCATTGTTTAGTATGATTTGAAAATTATTTACAACTAGCTAACCCGGCAAACTTTGTACCGTCTCAAAATATACTCACGTCTCAAATATATCCACTTGATGGTAGGTGACCATTCCCACCGATGGACATAAGAAGAGAAATAATCTCGAATAGGGGTTAAGTGTGCCTAAAGGTTTAAATTCTATCTGAGGTCAACCTTCTCTATTTTTTGAAGTATCTAAGTAAACTAAGTAGATAATAGATATTTACCTCTCCGGGAATTGAATCCGGGTTCCTTTGAGTGGTAAACTGATAAACAGGTCGTTAGCTAATTACAGTTATTGTGTTAAAGATTTTTCCAGCAAATACATAACCTTGCAACTAACTTTGAAAAGATTTTCCTTAAAAATAATAATTCATGAATCTAAATTACGTTTTTGTTAATTATACCTATTCATATTATCTAAGTTTATGTGTTTAATTTAATTAATTTTCCACTTATTTGCCTATTATTATTGGACTGCAAAACGGGTTTTTTTCGTAGATTTTTTTACCTGACTGCAAAGAGGAATTGTTTTAGACCGTATGTAAGTCTCGTTCTATGGCTCGGATTCTTCAGTCTTATTGTGGTAAGGGAGGCGTAGTTTTCAGAGGCATTCCAGGTTAGTCGTCAGGGGTAGCAGCGCATCTGTGGCCGACCACAGTCTAATCTAGGAATGTCTAATCTTATCTGGGGTTGATTGCGTATGTCCATGGGCGGCAGTAGCCACTTACCATTAGATGGACTGGACTGCATGCTCGTCTGCTACTCCTATTTAAAAAAAAATCGTATACTATAACTCAAGATAACTTAGGTATATACTCCCTGCAAATCCTTTTAACTTTGTGTAAGAGTGTCGGTTCAGTTATTTACAAGACTAGTTGTTACTTAATGGTCAAAAATCGTGGTTAGCTAATCCCGCGGTTAACGTCTAGTGCGTTGGAGGACTGGATTTAGAGGTGTGGAGGCCCTGGGGCAACGGAGGAATGGGGGTCCTTAATGCGCCCTTTTGTGAATTAAAAGAAACAATTTATTCACCGTGTTCAAAAAAATCTGTTGTCGAATAAAATGATTGTAACATTGTTTCGCAAAATCTATGCTTAATACAGTTTGAAAAAAATAACTTTTAAGTACCATATAAGTCGTCGAAATTTGATTTTTTTCTCTCCATTGCGGAGGTCTCTCTTTTATGGGGGCCCCGGGGCAGTAGCTCCGCTTGCTCCGTAAATCCGGCCCTGGTCAGAGAAGTATGTCTACAGGGGAAAGTTAAAAAAGATTTTCCTCATAGTAAAATATTTCCGTCGGTCAGTTTTTGGCGTTCTGCCGGTTATGTAAATGCTTGCCTTTGTAGATCTAGGTCGTTACCGGAGGATCGAATTGCAAGGTCACCGCTCTACAGGGTTGTCAAAACTCATAAAATTGTATACATTTACCATTCATATTAGAAATTTTGAAAAAAATAAACGAATCTATTTCAAAGGATAAGGAAACCACTCAATCAAATCCACAATAAATATGATTTCTTGAATTTGTTATTTATTATTTCTTGAATTTCATAGAATAAAATATAATTGAAAGAATCAAACACACTTCATTGGAAAGGGTCTCTTACGCCTGTTAATAATCAATGTATTCATTTATTCCCTTAAAGATTGCACCATTTCCAGTACTCGATCGATTAATTACTAATATCGGGTCTCAACCTCAATAACCACTACTACCAAGCAAAAAAAAAACAGAGAAAAAAGAAAAGGTTTGGTTTCTACCTATTTATGTACAATTAGTAATGTGAAATTAATTATTATTTAATAGTTTTCGAAGGTGGGCGAATTCTACTAAACCGTACTTGGCCAGCTTATGACCTAAACCTTTCACTCAGAGTGGAGACCCGTGCCCAGCAGTAGTACAGTAATGGATTTGTTTATTTTTACTTTTTAAACCAGCGTTTCTCAGCCTTTTTACAGTGCACGGACCCTTAGGACATCAAGCACAGTTTTCACGGACCCCCTTGATAAAATAAACAGCGAAAAAAACGCAATCCCAAATATCATGTTTTTACAGGAGAGCCAATTTTAAAAACCAATTTATGTATTTTTTCTTTTTTTTATACATTAATAATAGTGTTATACATCATTGAATGCATCATTTTAAATTTTTTAGAATACTATGTGCTTAGATCACATTTTTCTAATAAAACTGGTTTGCTGATTTTTCGTTTTGCGGCCCTTTTGCATTTAATGAGCGATTTATGTATGGTCCAGAGATGACACCGCGGACCCCCATACATATACTCGCGGACCCCCAAGGGTCCGCGGACCACAGGTTGGGAAACGCGGCTTTAAACGGTCGTGACAACCCTAACAACTTGAATTACATAAAAAGTTATGCAAAAGACATATGACTACGTATGAAATATGCTTGTAATTTTCAATGACGATGTACCTACCCAATAATTATCTTATTATTTATATTCTGCATGATTATGGATATTTTTTATGAAAGAAGTGGTAAACGAGTCTACCTGATTGTAAGTGGCTATTGCCGCCCATGGACATCTGTAATTAATCGCGGGGTAAAAATTTTCTACCTGAGGTCGGTCGCAGGAGAGTACCCTTGAGGACCAAGTTGGTACATCTCGTATAAGTATGTTTAATACACCTTTCAAAGCACTCAATAGCGCTTAACACTGCTCTTATCAGGCAGAAATACGTGTGGCGTTGGTGCGTCTGAAGTCAAACTGCTGTAATTCGAGCTGTGGAATGGTAAGCATACTTTTCCGAGGCATTCCAGCTTAGTCCTCAGGGATAGCGGCGCATCTGTGGCCGACCACATGTAGGGACATAATCTTATCTGGGGTTGATGACATATGTCTCTGGTCGGCAGTAACCACTTTCCATTCGGTGGACTGTATGCTCGTCTGCTACTCTTATAATATGAAAAACATGACAGTATGTTTGATGTCTAACAGAGAATATATGACCCTCCGAGTCAGCATAATGACTCCATCACGTGGGTCAAGAAATTTCAAATTCAGTCAGATTATGCCTATCTAATACTTAGAAACTTACGCAAGTCACCCTCAGCCCTTAGAAACAAGGGCGGTCCGACTGTGACAACCTTTCCAATAGTTAGATTAGTTTCCTCCACTTTCAAAGTCACGGAGATTACCTCAGATCAAAAAAGGAAGACAACGCCTTGAGGAATATTTGAAGCAAAACTGCATATGAGTGAGTGTGCTATTGCTGACCTTATGTAGGATTCTTATTCTGTTTGAGTGCCTTAAACGAGAAAACTGAGGCAGTAAACGAGCATGCAATCCCAGATAAGATTAGATTTCTACAGGAGATCGGCCACAGCCGCCGCTTACCCTGAGGACTAAGCTGGAACGCCTCGGAAAAGTATATCTCCCTGTCTTACTTTTTCATATCCCGTGTTCGAGGACTAAACTTAGTCTATTGTACAAAACAAGTTTAAAAGTAAATAAAATAATCTAGCTGTACAAGGTACGACGGAAAACTCATTTCCGGTACATTTCCCAGTATTCATGTTAAGGGCATCTAGTATTTATTCATGGTCTAGTTAGAATCATATGAACAGGCAGTTAGTAAATCTATATTTATAAATTACTAGTGGTGCCCGCGGCTTCGCCCGCATTTTAAAGAAATAATGTGACATACATAAAACGGAAAATTTGTACCTGCATTGGAATGACAGTGGTGCCATCTGTCGAACATTGGTCTTACCAACTCCCAAACGCTCGTGGGCTCTTGGACAACAACTTTACTAAAGATCATCACTTGATCAAATGCATAGTTTCCGATTCTAGAACTACGAATTAAAAATTAATTAAAAAAACCTTTTCCCACGGACTAAATTGTGAATCTAAACCATTCTCAAGTCCCCTTGAAGACACACAACAAATTTCATCAAAATCAGTCCAGTCGTTTAGGAGAAGTTCAGTGACATACACACGCACATAAGAAATATATATATAAAGATAAGATTCATAATAACAATAAATAAATAAACGCCGGTAAAAAGTACAGTCCGGATTATCACCATGCAATCATCGTCCGGTTTTTTTAGAGGTTAATAAGTTACTCAATAGTTAACCACAAAATAATCTTAATTATTGCATCAGAATAACCTGTGGAATAACATAAATATATATTTTTAGGAATCTGGATAGGTACCTTATATACCTATATACTGCATATCGATACCTTAATTCACAAATCAGCCAACTCCACTTTTTTCAAAATGATTTTTTATTTTATTTTGATAGTAAATGGCGTTGAACGATATCAAAATAAATAAAAAAAAATTGACAAAAAGTGGAGTTGGCTGATTTTCGAATTAAGGTATCGATATGTAGATAGATTTTGATATACATATAGTTTAAACTACATTTATACGTAGTTTATATAATGGGTTACAAGTTTTACATTTAAAAACATCTTTTCCTTTGGGGATATAAATATGGCCTATGTCACTTTCAAGTCACGTCAAGTCCTCTGGGATTGACTGTGATCCCTTTTAAATGTTTAACCGTTTTTTTAAATAATCTGAATGAAATACTTAAGATTTTTACATATTAATCTAGAAAATTGATTTTCAAATTAGTCACATAGTAATATTAAGGTTTTATTGTTAAAACCAAGGCAGTTTATTTCAGACTAGCTGACCCGGCAAACTTTGTACCGCCTCAAAATCTAATTATCAAATATATTTCATATACAATATAGCCTATGTTACTCGTGAATAATGTAGCTTTCGAATGGTGAAAGAATTTTTAAAATCGGTCCAGTAGTTTTTGAGCCTATTCATTACAATCAAACAAACAAAGTTTTCCTCTTTATAATATCAGTATAGATAGTATTACCAGTCCGGGTCACAAACGTTAATCTTTCCATAATGACATTATTTTTAGCTACTTTGTAGATCACGTTGCATACTCAAGATAGGTTTAAATGATTTTTAATTGATATTTGATCGACATAAATCAATTATTGCAATCAATTTGTACCCATTATTAGAATCGTCCGAAGAAAATATCCGTTTTTTTTGTTTTATAACATTGTAGTAGGTACCTATTTGACCTGGTGCTTACGCCATCCATTCCTCCATCGCGCCACTCGCCGAAGGATGAACTTCCATCCGCATCAGCTGGACTCGTGGCGATTCTCCAAGGTTCGGTTTGCACGGACGTTCTTGTCACGAACGTCTAAGATGTGGTGCGAGTTTCCTCCTGAGCTATTCCCGGAGCGCTTTAACGTGGGCTCTTCAAAAAGGTGCAAAAAGAGCTCTCCTTCAAAGCCGGCGATGCATTGGCGACTCCTTTGGTGTTGCAAATGTCCATAGGCGGCGTTGACTACTTTCCATCACGTAATCTGCTTAATCATTAGGTTAAACAATAAAAAAGGTGGTAGATGAGCATACATACCACCTGATGGAAGTCACTGTTACCCATAAACATCAGTAATCGCCTCCATGGTCCATACAAAGTGGGGTACTACCTAAAACCACTGACAAATGCGTTGCCACTTTTTTTTATAATATAGGAGTAGCAGACGAGCATGCAGTCCACCTGATAAGTTCCACCCGGTCCACCCGGTAAGTGTATCTGTAATCAACCCCAGATACGATTAGATATTCCTACCTGAGGCCACAGATGCGCCGCTACTCCTGAGGACTAAGCTGGAATGCCTCGAACAAGTCTGTCTCCCTTACCACAACCTTCAAACCGGAACACAGCAGCGCCTAACACTGCTGTTATTAGTTAGAAATAGGTGTGGCGGTGGTGCCACCGGAGCCGAACCACAAAGGGTTCTACCACCTTCAAAACTTGCCACTCCTAAGGACTGAGATGGTTGCCTCATATGTAAGCCAGCCGGTTGCAAAATAGTTATTTAATATTACAAAAAATCAAACTTTATTTTTATATAATAACTAAATATTGATAAATATTTTATTTATAATTTCGTTCCATCGCTAATCCATTCAATTGCTTGCTAATTACGTAAAATACCCTTGAAAAGGCATTGAAAATTAAAGGTTAGAATAAACCATAATAATATTAATAATATTTTAATTACTTTGTTACTAATTACTATGACGTAGCGTCTTTGTGAAGTTTAATTATTAAAATTTATTATTCATACAGCTGTCTTTGGATGCATTCATAATAATGATGTATAAATTATTTTATGAAATAGAATTAACTCGCTCGTTTGCTACTTCTATATTATAAAAATATGTCTTACTTAACTACATCTTTCAAATTAGATATACATCAATGCTTAACGCTCCTATTATTAGGAAGAAATATTGTCCTATATTGTAAATAAAGTAATATAGATTCGTATTTTCCAAGAAACTACTTAGATTACAAAGTTTACACCAGTGTTTCTCAAAGTTTGCGGTAACGGCGGGGGCGTTTAGTGTTGTGTTATGTTAAGTGTTATATTACTTTGTGTTACGTAATTTGGCGTTGGAGGCCTAATTCGGCGAAGGGTCGTTGTAATTGTTTAAGGGGACGATGGCTAATTTGTTATTGCGACGGACCTTTATTTTCATTAATATATTTTAGGGACAGATTTTATTTCGCTGTAGGAGCTTTTAGGTGCAGATTAATGAACAGACATTGGTAATGATTCGATTCGAACTATAAGAGCTATAAGAGGTACTAGAGCTATGCGATTCGAACGACTCTCAAATATCCAATTTGTCAAATATTGCGACTTGACGGTACTAGAGCTATATTATAGATTCGAACGTCTTTTAAATATCCAATTTGTCAAATATCGTCAAATTTCGAACTTAACGCGAGTTAAGATTGATTATTATTAATAACGGCCTTGAAGCTATCGAAATAGGTTTGAGACCCTCTGACCTACGCAAATAGCAAATCAATTCTCTCAATAATAAAATCTGCTACGATATTTGGGGACAAATTAACATGTTATTGCTAATTGAGAGTTTTGTTGCTACACTATAATAAAGTTGTTGTTTGTCGGTTCTTCGAGAATAACGCAAAAACTACGTAACAGACTTTGATAAAAGTTTTTATGTTGAAATGTTATAATAAGAGTTACAAAAAATATATACTTACGAGTATATGTTATCGCGCTTAGATGACTGGAGGTGGATAAAACAAAATAATTCTATCATTTAATGAATGAATTAATAAATTCGTGTTAAAGGAGAGGTCAGTTTTGAGTTGTATTACTAGATGTATGTAATTTTTATCTTTGACATTGATTAAATTTAGTATCATATCATATCATAATTAAATTTTTGTAATTTAAATTAAATTTATGAACATAATTTTTATCATTCACGCTGTAATATTTTTATTTTTTTTCTTGTATTTCTTATAATTATTATATGCCCGCTTGCGGCGGGAATGTAGAGGAATATCATTTTCTGGCTGTACATGTACCTAGCTTACCTACATTCCATAATAAACGAATTTGATTTGATTTGATTTGATTTGAAAAAAATGCTATATCAAATACATAAAGGAGTCAAGTGTAGACTACTTACTACTACTATTACTTCTACTAGTACTAGTAACCAGCAGTAGTGATAACTCTGTAGTTAAACGAAGCCTCTCAAACGGGGCGGTCTAAGAGAATCAAAGTAAATTCAAAGTTACGTATTAGATATTAATTAACACTTGCTTAAACGGTAACGGAAAACATCTTAAGGAAATCTGCATACATGAGACATTTAAAAGATGCTCTTAAAGGTATATAAAGTCTATCAATACGTATTAAGTTAGCGTGGCAGAATATAGCCTAATCCTTCTCATTCTTAGAGGAGACCCGTGCCCAGCGGTGAGACAATGGGTTGTTGAAGACGACAGGCGAAGTCGCGGTATAAGCTAGTGTTCCTCTAGTTTTATTAGCTGGTTTGGAAGACATTTTATTTATTCCGGCAGATGGCGCGACAAGTCGAATTTCTTAATTACATTCATTTTATTTTCAGATTGAGAAAGTCAATTAAAATTTATTAATAGCTACTCCGTGACGTCACCTATGGTCTAAATTGAGTTATTATTGTAATAAAGATTATATTTTGACTCCAATAATATAAAAATGGTTAATAGTTAAGATGAACAGAATATATTTTTCTCAATGGCGAATATTGTAAAAAAACAAAAGTAAAAAATAAAGCGACTATATACCCTTAATGGATCGTGTTTATTCCAACGTTGTTTTTTGCTCTACCGTAAAAACATAAAGCACCAAAGTGTGATTACAGTAACAACTATAAAAACAATTTAAACTAAGCTAAGTGTGAGTCGGGCTCGCGAATTGAAAAGAATCCTCTTTTTTAAGTAGTTCAGTAGTGTCGTGGTGGTCATTGTCATCAGGGTCCCACTGTTGGGCACGGGTCTCCTCTCGAAATGAGAGGGGTTTAGGCCATAGTTCAACACGCTGGCCAAATGCGAATTGTCAGACATCACATACCTTTGAATTTAACTTTTTCTTAAAGAACAATCGGGAATGCAGGTTAAATCACGATTTTTTTACCGTTTTAATAAATGTGAATTTATTTCTAATACGCTAATAATTATGAGCTGTCCAGGATACGAACCTTGGACCTCCTGAGAGGCGGAGTTTCAAGGGCTAACAGTGTTTACGCCATAACTAGTGTGGGTTGAGTTAAGAGTATATGAAGCGCCTATTCGGAAAGTTATAAGCTACTTTTATGTTTAAACTGTTGAAAATGACCTTAACTATTTTACCATATTTGCGTGTGTGTCAAGGTGGTATACAGTACACACACATACACGTGACGTTAAAAACCCGGAGGTCAAACATCCGAATGACCTTAGAGTAATGAAGAGTCAGATATGAATCTACTTTGTAATTGTTAGGTTTTATCTTTTTTTTGCTTCGATAAGAAGTCTTTTGACTTGATATGTTTATTTGTGGCTGTGGAATCTACTTTGTAATTGTTAGGTTTTATCTTTTTTTTTGCTTTAATAAGAAGTCTTTTGACTTGATATGTTTATTTGTGGCTGTGGAATCTACTTTGTAATTGTTAGGTTTTATCTTTTTTTTTGCTTTAATAAGAAGTCTTTTGACTTGATATGTTTATTTGTGGCGTTCAATCTTATACGTGTTAGAACACTTTGTGGTTCGACTTGTGGTACCACCGCCACATCTATGTCTGCCTAATAACAGCAATGTTAAGCGTTGCTGTATACAGGTTTGAAGGGTAAGGAAGACATACTTAAGGCTTTCCAACTTAGTTCACAGGGGTTGTAACGCATCTATGATCGACTGCAGGTGAATTCTATATCGTCACTGGAAAGGCAAAAATTCTAACACGCAAAGCGGTTCCTTTGCACGTTAGTCTTTTTGCCTTTTCAGTGACGATTAAGAGTTTCAGATGTCCATGGACGGCAAGACTGGTGGTAATCACTTACCAGCAGTACGTCTGCAAGCTCGTTTCCATCAACCTTATAAAAAGCTAGCATAGTAACAAAAAACGATACCTAACGAAGCGTCGAAACCCAAATGTTAAAAAATATAACGTAGTAAAAGTATTTATTCAACTTCGAATTCTATCCCTATGAAAGAGGGTTCCAATATATGTTAGGCCACTGTGTGAAATTTCCAATTTTTTGCACACCCTCCATAAATCATGGACAGCCGATCACAACAAATGACGGGTGACATCGGAGAGGGAATTTTTCAATGTTTCGAAGGATATAGAAATATGTATGTAGATTTTTTTATAATGTAGGTTTAGTAGACGAGCAAACAGTCCATCTGATGGTTAGTGACTACAGCTGCCCATGGATATTTTTACTACCTCAGATAAGATTATTTCTTCCTTGAGGTTGGCCATAGATGCGCCGTTTCCCCTGAGGGCTAAGCTGTATATCTGTCTTACCACTCGATCTCATCGATATACAGGTTTCCTGACGATGTTTTCTTTCGCTGTTAAAGCCGCTAATAATTTCTAGTACGCACATATCTTTTAAAAATCAGAGATGCGTGCTTGGGATATGAACTTCAGACCCCACGATCGAGAGGCCGCATTTTAACCCTAATGGTTATCTGCTGTCACTGCTGTTTACACATATACTTCAGATGTCAAAAAATCAGTAAAATTAATTTCATGTCATTCTATTAATTAATTTATTTTCTTATCTACAACTAAGATCAGTAACACCAATGATATTTATATTACATACGAGTACACTAGCATTGAAATCGAATCGAATAAAAAAGAATTATATTATAATGAGAAAGGTCACAAGTGACCATGATATATAAACAATAAAAATATAAATCTGAAATTTCCGACAGCCGTGTGAAGGCATCGTAAATGTTTGTGCGATAAAATCTTGAATAATGAGAAGCTGCACATTTATTCGTTACATCAATGAGGTACAAAAAACCTTAATTGGATATTATCTATTTCTGCCTATTAACAGAAGTGTTAAACGCTTTTGTGTTTTGGTTTGAAGGATGTGGTAAAAGTCGGTTTTCCAAGTCGTTCCAGTTTGGTCTTCAGGAGTAGCGGTGTCTGTGGCCGACCTCAGGTAGGAATATCTAATCCTATCTGAGGTTGATTATGATGTCCAGGGGCGGTAGTAGCCACTTACCATCAGGTGGACAGCATGCTCGTCTGCTACTTCTATACCTATGTATAGGTATAAAAATATCTAGCAACCGAAATCGGCAGATGTATCACGTATCCAAATTGTGCGGGCAAGGTGATCCACTGCTTAAAATTCATTGTCACTTCCATTTATCGACTCTTATTTATAGTTTAACGGAAATTATATGTTGGAACTTATATTACTCAGTATCTTCTAGCAGAGGTTTGTCGACGTGTTTTTACCGTCTGCGAAGCTTTCGCGAAGGGTGAATTTCGAGCTTAGGTAGGATGTAGGTGCTAGCTTTTACCCGCGGCATCATACGCGATGAGAGGTCAATGACTATACTTGTTTTTATATGATTTTAGACTAAAATTATCGCGGAATTGACATTTTATTATGTAACTCACGATTTGCGTTTTTTATTGCCGATATTTCGACCCAGTTGCATGGATCGTGGTCACGGCGAAACTGAGGTGGAGGGGAGAAACCGTTGACAAGTACTGGTGGTAGATTAATCTATCTACCCTACGTCTACTTCGTTTTTCTTTTCTAGGTTTCATATTCACACAACACTAATAATATCCTTACGCACCGTACTTTGCACTATTTGTGACTTGCATAAACTAACCACTGGATTCCACGTTTGGGCTAACTTAAAACCATCTTCTCTGTTGAAGTACCTAGGATGTTGTTGATCAAAATATAGTTGTTTTTATCTATTCCTCAGAGTCCTTACTTTTTTCGGGGAAAAAGGCACCCTACTCGTATGTTCTTTTTGGACACTTAACAACGTACGTACAAATTTTCATGACAAGCGGTTTGGTAGTTACGGTGTGGAAGTAGAAAACGAAACAAACTCACTTTCACATTTATGTATCACTCTTTGTTTGACATTTTCCAACAAAAATGGCTACACCGATTTATATATGGTGTCGTTGGATTCGTCTAATTTGTGGAAATAACACTCAAAACATTACCCTCCGCAGTCGTCTTAAAACATTGTTGGAACTGTTTTCCCGTTATTTTACATGAAAAAAACGTTTTAAGATGTATAATAAGATCTTAATTACAATTTCAAACAGCATTCAGTTAAGTCTGAGAGCATCAGGTTATGCCATCTTCATAGTCGTTTCGGACATTGAACCCGGAACTTGCATGGATTCAGCGTTAGTCTGTAGTTTACAGCTTGGGACTTAGACTATCGGATTTATTATTGTAAGCAGTGATAGCCTAGTAATTAAGAAACTCGGCATCTCGATCGAGGGGTCCGAGGTTCAAATCCCAGGCACGCACCTCTGATTTTTTAAAGTTATGTGCGTATTAGAAATTAATTATCACTTGCTAAACGGTGAAGGAAAACATCGTGAGGAAACCTGCATACCTGAGAGATTTATAAAAAAAAAACTCAAAGGTATGTGAAGTCTACCAATACGCACTTGGCCAGCGCGGTGGACTAGCCTAATCCTTCTCATTATGAGAGGAGACCCGTTCCCAGCAGTGGGACAGTAATGGGTTGTTGATGACGATGATGATGATTGATGATGATTTATTATTGTTATATGAAAAGAGCGTAGAGATCCGTGGTTCGACTCAGGAGGCTCCACCGCCCCACCTATTTAACCTTATAACAGCAGCGTGAAGCACTGTTGCGTTTCGCTTTCAAGGCTTGTGCGAGGTGTTCTAATTTAGTCCCCAGGAATGACAATGCATTCATGGCAAACTTGCTAATGGGGGGCAACAGCTACTTACTTTGAAGGTGGTAGAAACTTTTGTGGTTCGACTCCGGCGGCACCACCGCCATACCTATTTCTACCTAATAACAGCAGTTTTAGGAGCTGCTGTGTTCCGGTTTGAAGGGTGTGATAAGAGAGACATACTTTTCCGAGGCGTTCCAACTTAGTCCTCAGGGGTAGTGGCGCATCTGTGGCCGACCTCAGGTAGGAATATCTAATCCTATCTAGGGTTGATTACAGATGTCCATGGGCGGCAGTAGCCACTTACCATCAGGTGGACTGCATGACTATATTATATATAAAAAAAAAGATCAGGTAGTCTGCATGATCGTTTGCTACTTTAGTATAATAAAAAAAATGTGTCGTTGATTTACACAACACAAGGTCCATGGACACAACGGTAACTACACAACAACGACAACAACAAATAAAACAAAAAAAGGCAATAACTACAATGCTAATCACTCGAAAAATTATGATTAATGTTTAAGTTTCGTCTTAATCCGATAACATAACCGTAACATTCAAAATTACATAGTGGAAAGTTTTTTTTTTTGAAAACTATGCTATTAAAGTTAATAAGTATAAGTAGTTATCTGTACTCGCATTCTTGACATTCAATTATGTTCAGCATTTTCGAAAAGGTTAGCGGAAGTATACAAACTCTTATATCAGCATTTTTATTACTGTTCCTTCATTATAATTTATGACAAGTACCGTATTTACAAGTTATAAGAGTAAGATTATGTTAGTACCCTTCCTCACCATTTTCAAAAAATATTTACAATTAAAAAACTAAAAAACACGCTTTATGATACAATCAACTAAAAAGTATAATTTTCAATCTAGGAATTAATTAGGGAACAGTAAATACTTTTTATTTATTTATTTATTTAAGAAGGCATTCCAAATAAGTACACAAAATTAATCTAATATTAATATGAAAAAAAAACGTTTGAAAATATGCACTTAAATTACGGGTTTGTACAACATTACACATAGTATAATTGTGAAAAAAGTGTGGGGCGCTTTTCGAAAACTGTTGTTTAACAGTTTTTAAATGTTTACATCGTCGAAAATCGTTAATCCTGCGGATGTTGATAAGGATGGTACAAAACTATTAAAATCGTGTATTGTCATCGTTTTTTATTATTCTTCAAAATTTTGAATTAAACTGTACGTTCAAAGTGTATAGAAATCGAGTTCAAAGATTTCGTTACATTGTTACATACATACTTACGAGTACATACAACCCAAGCTAATAAAAGCGTGTTAATTAAAACAAACTAATTCTTTTCGTGTAATTTTATTTACAGGTCCTATTGAAATTACTATAATCGAAATCAGTTAGAACAGATATCTAATTATTTTCAAAATACTGCATACACACATTTTACTAAGTGTAAAACAACGAGCTTTTGCCCGCGGCTTCGCCCGCGTTACGAAGTAATATTTTGATCCCCTATTTTATCCCCTTGCGGATCCCTTAGCGGATGCCTACGTCATAACATCTACCTGCATGCCAAATTTCAGCCCGATCCGTTCAGTGTTTTGGGCTGTGCCTTGATAGATCACTATGTCAGTCAGTCACCTTTGAGATATATACATATATTTAGACAATATCTTACTTTAATATCGAAATAATATTTTTTAACATAAATGTAAATTGAAAACCAGATGATATTCCTACTAATATTATGTTCTTATTTTAGGCATACATTCATTCTAGAACTAAATGTAATTTACAATAAATGTTTTTTTTTTATTTGAATTATAGTTAATCTTAATTAACGTATCTTTGTATGCACTGTACACTTGCAAATATAGAGTAGCGAAAAAATAATTTTGTGTATGTAAATCGCAAAATTCTTGAAGTCAACATATCTTATACTTATATGACATAAATAATTATATTATACGCCTGAATGTTTTGATAACCTTTGCCTCATGGAAACAGTAAGGTTTTCCTTAAGGAAAAGAAAAAGAAAATATCACATACCTCTGATAATATGCTTTCACATTCGCCGACACTTCGAGTTATAAATAAAAATACAAAATAATATTTTGGTTGAAAATGTGAGATATATTTTGCAAATCTGGTACTAAAAAAGAAATGTGCAGGAAATAGCGTGTAAAATATTATTTTTACTCTACTGCGGAGGGTAATGTTACTAGAGTGTAAAATTATTCGTGTATGACTTGCAGTCGGCTTGACGAATTTTAATATATGAGGTGTCGTTGGATTCGTATAATTTGTAAGTGTGACATAGGCCATATCTTTAAGCAGTCGGGTTTGTTTTTTTCATGAGTTTAATGCTCTAGTTGTAAGATGTAAAACGAACTTCCTTCCGAGGTATTCCCGTATCATGACTATCTCCCGTACGCCACTTAGCAGCATTCCTTAGGAATTCATCCTCGGTATATAAACACACAACCTTGTATATAAACGTTTATAAAGATGCTTTCTACACTCACAGCACCACACGAGGATTCCGTGTCTGGGGTGCCATGGACACAAAGAAAAATACACAAACACCCAGACCCAGAAACAGAAACCGAAATTCATCATTTAGATTTCTGTATGGCCGGGGATCGAACCCGAAACCTGTGCGTGTCAGACTAGTGTAGTGACCGCTAAGCCACGCGGGTCCTGTTTGTGACACTTCCTTTATTTTTTTCCGATATAGTTTTATTTACATCGATTCCAAAGTAGTACCTAGAGCAAAACGTTGCGAAGTTACTAAAATAGAGTAAAATGAATTGGACCGGTTTTGAAGTCCATTTTAACCCTGACATTTGGTTATAAATGACCGTATGGATGCTTCTGGCATTGGTACATTTTAGGGTTTTGTGGTTACATATTCATCGCTCAAATATCTATAGTTTGTATTCTAGTGTTTGTGCGATTGTTGCGTCTCAGAAAAAAGTGTGGCTGTTGTTCAGTTGTTGTCTTCTAGTTCTACGATATATATGATAGTTAAAAATCATACCAAAATTAAACAATACTCCTACAAGGGCTCCGAGAAGATTAAACGTCGGTTAATGGCATAGGAGCCCTCAGACGTACAATCATAACAATGTGACATTACATCTCTGACCGATCTTGGATGGAGGGTTGACTTTTTTTTTTTTTTTATAATATAGGAGTAGCAGACGAGCATGCAGTCCACCTGATGGTAAGTGGCTACTGCCGCCCATGATAGCCTAGTGGTTAAGAAACTCGGCCTCTCGATCGAGGGGTCCGAGGTTCAAATCCCAGGCACGCATCTCTGATTTTTCAAAGTTATGTGTGTATTAGAAATTAATTATCACTTGCTAAACGGTGAAGAAAAATATCGTGAGGAAAATTGCATACCTGAGAGATTGATAAAAAAAAATATAATCTCAAAGGTATGTGAAGTCTGCCAATACGCACTTGGCCAGCGCGGTGGACTATGGCCTAATCCTTCTCATTATGAGAGGAGACCCGTGCCCAGCAGTGGGACAGTAATGGGTTGTTGTTGTTGTTGATGTTGATGTTGATGATGATGATGATGATGATGATGATGATACTTATCTACGTCTACAATGTAGAAAAATAGTTTTTAACTAAGTATATTACGAATACAAAAGGTTTTATTTATAAGTTATTACGGACAGACATAAAAACATGTATACCATAAATCATTTAGGTTTTCAAACAAGATTTTCCGCTGTTTTTGTTTGTAACATGTAAAGTTATAACATGACAACTCAATGGGTATACTTTATTAAGTCTTTTGCGTCACTAAATTGTTTTTAAATATACACTATTAATACCTATAATATGGGGACCATTCATATGTACTAGAACAAAACTTATAATTTTTTCGATACGCTAGGCTAAAAAAACATTTTTTTCGCCGATGTTAGGCAGGGCAAACTCACGCTAGGCTGGAACTTGGGGTCCCCCTCACTCTGCGCCCAATGCTCCATCCTGTATTTATAATTCCAGTTGAATTGAATTTCCATAACTCCATTCCATAGTTCCATTGTTGTCATAGCAAATTTGAAATTAAAAACATATATAAAGTTGTACAAGTTCAAATCAAATCAAAATCGTTTTTTTTATTCAAAATAGGTTCTTTACAGAACACTTTTTGAATGTCAATACAACGAATCTTGTCTTGTCTTGACCGCAGGGGTGGCAACACACCTGTAACGCTTCAGGTAGAACCCTTATTCTATATTATTACTAGCTGACCCGGCAAACGTTGTGTTGCCATATAAATAAAAAAAATGTTACGGGTGAACAACACTTATCACTTAGGGGTATGAAAAATAGATAGTAGCCGATTCTCAGACCTACTGTATGTACATGTATATAAAATTTGGTGAAAATCGGTAAAGCCGTTTCGGAGGAGATTGTGACACGAGCATTTATATATAATATATGAGTGGCGACCACTTACCTTCTTTACTTACTTACACGTCAGATAGACTTCATGCTCGTCAGCTACTTCAATTTCATAAAGTATTGCCCGATTTCGACGACCCGCGTGTTGAAGCGGTCACCATACCGGTCAGACGCGCAGAGGGTCCCGGGTTCAATCACCGGCAATCATCATCAATCAAAAATTTAGGTTTCTGTTTCTGGGTCTAGGTGTTTATGTATTTGTCTATGTGTGTTCATAACTCCATAGCACGCACTATACAGGGAATTGTAGTGTGGGGCTTTGAGTGTAGAAAAGTGTTTTTTATGTTTATTACTTTGCCTTACCGTCTTTAAACGGTGGAATGTTGGTACCAATCATGTCACGAAGTTCTTTGTAGCTTATAATACAATCTCAGTATCCTACGTCAGTCGAGTAACAAGAAAAAATCCCGACAGAGGTCAAAACCGGTCAGACGCCGTTGTAAATGGAAAAATACTAACACCCATACCATTAGTTTAAAGATTAACCGTGTGAAAATATACATAACTAGGGATGTACAGATGAATCCGGAATGATCCGAAATTGATCTGGATACGGATACCTATACGAGAAATACTATATTGGTTTCGGATATGGTTATAGATATAATATTATTTCGGATTACACTTTACACTTTCTACACTCACAACCCCACACTAGGATTCCCTGTGTCGTGGACACACACAGAAACAAATACACAAACACCCAGACCCAGAAACAGAAACCTAAATTCATCATTTAAATATTTTTCTGGCCGGGAATCGAAACCGGGTCTCTCTGCGCGTCATACCTAGGATATTAAATTGTAAAAATAAAGATTTGATTTTGTTGACAAAGGTATCTCGCGACTACTGTATTACAGACACTCTCATTTAGACTTCGCCTGTCTGAAATTTTTCGAAAAAAAATCCTGTTTTTTTAAACAAAGGTATCTCGCGGCCACTGTCTCTGTATTTTATTTAGATTTTGGCTTATCTGAGATTATTCGAAACTTTTATATCAGATTCGGTTACGGTTTAAATAGATTTTTATTTCGGAGATCCGATAGTTTCGATTATGGTTGCGAATCAACAATTCTGATCGTAATCTATTTTTATTTATGAATAAAAAAATATATAACGGCAGTGATAGCCTTGTTAAAACTCCTTTCAACCTGTGTATCCGATATTCGAATCCCACCTCTGTGTCTATTACAATTTAATATTTTCCATAAAAAGTAATGAAAACATCATGAGGAAATCTACACGCCTGAGTTAAAAAAAGTTCTAAAGGGTGTGTGTAATCTTCCTATTTGCTGTTGGCCAGCGCGGTGGACTATGGTCCCTTACTATGAGAGTACGATAATTATTTTAATGGTCATGTGTATGTCACTATATATTTATAGAAAAAAACCCGGCAGTCGGCAAACAGTAAAATTATAGTAAGTAATATGTTATACTATAGTAAGTAAATACCGATAATACCGACTAAATGTGAACTGGCGCTTAGACTAAGTTGTCGTGATTTGTGGAATGCGGTACACGATATTATTAACGTCATTATTGATACATAAAATACACTCTGTGGTAATTATTGACATCGACAATGTCACAACACAATCATAATATCATAAAATTCAGAGAATTCCGCCTATCTGTACACTTTGTGGTAAACTTCCAGTGAGACTGGATACAGTCTTTATTTTCCAAGATTTTCTTCTTGAAAGTACCAAACGAACATGCAGTTCACCTGATGGTAGGTGCACACTGTCCGTGGAATTCAGTTATTAACTGGAAATTGAATAGTAATACTATCTGGAATCAGCTATTCCTGAGGACTAAGTTGAAATTTTTCTTTAATTTTACTACAATTTTCAAATGAACATAGTTACAATACGTTACACTACAGTAAGCTAGAAGTAGATGCGACGTTGATGCTTCAGGATTTTAACCACGAAAGAATTAATCGTCTTTTTATAATGAGCATAAATTAAGCAATGTAATTATCCTGAGATATTGAAAAATGGCTACTCAGTTGTTATTTTTTGTCCTCTCATCCAAAACATAGCGCCGCTACCCTGCTATTATGAAATAGAAATAAGTATTGCAGTATCACAGTACAGCTGAGATTTAAAATAAGTGGCATAAAAACATAAAATGTACAATAATGCAAGTCTACCAACGCAGTTCGTCTGTCATAAAAAGTTGTGAGATCTAATGTACAAGTTAGTTTATTCAGAACCTACCTATGGGAGCATCTATCCAACTTTCGTCATAAATTTGTACAACATTTTATAATAACCAAATACATATATTTATCTTTTCAAAAATAGAATGAATTGGCTATTGTGATACTACAATACTAAAGAATATAAGTACATTCTGGGACAAAAAATGCTTATATAAAATATTCTCTCTTTTCTCAGACAATGCCAGCCTACGACAACGAAGGGGCGACGATATCGATGGAGGATGTTCGGGAAGATGAGGAGCCAGTCAGAGTCAGCACCATCGAAGAAGAGTTAGCAGCGAGAAGACTGAAGCAGATGAAGACACAGAAGTCTACAGTATCTTCTAGGAAGCAACAGGCAGTGTGCGTGAGACGAGCGCACAAGAAGTATGGGACGACGAATAATCCTAATATTATTCTGGATGGGTTGAACATGACTGTGCCTAAGGGTACTATGTAAGTAATTTTGAATTATTTAATTAACGTTTCGTGTGTTGTAGGTGCTATGAACGCAAACAAAGATAAATTCGCAAAAGTCAGATTTAGAATATAAATTTGAATGTATAGTTTAGATGGGTGCGCTTGAAAATACACAACAAGCGTTTTAATTATTGATGGTGGTAGAACCCTTTGTAGTGGGATTCCGGAAGTACCCCACATTTTTTGTTTAATAACAGCAGTGTTGGCTTTGACGCATGTGGTAAGGGAGATATACTTATCCGAGGCGTTCCAACTTATTCCTCAGGGGGTAGCAACGAATCCGTGGCCAAACTTCGGGACTCTTATTTTATATGTGGTTGATTACAACAAGTAGTAATACTGGAAATATAATGGCAGCATACGTGATATTTTTGGCACTACACGAATAATATTACAATCACTTTAATGCGCTTCCAAAAAGTAAAAATTAACATTACCACTGTACATATTATCGTAATAACAACATTTTTGGTAGACAACCTTGGAGCTGAAGTTTTATAATTTACAGAAAAAAGACAATGCAGTGTGTTTGTGTATAAATAACATGAAAATAGGAACAGCTAGAGTTTAAGTCGAAACTACTGAAGTAGTTACTGACGTAATGTATAAACTTGACTATGATATAAAAAGAATACTTGAAGTGTACAAAAAATATTCGCTTACAGCAGAAATATTGTTGTGTAAATCCAATATTTTGTCTTTAATGGATTTCTGCTGTGCACTAGTCTCTTCTCACATTAAGAAGAGTTTAGGGTTTAATCTACCACTGTAGTCAAATGAGAACTGGATATCACTTAGAATTTTTTTTATAGAACTTTCAGGGAAGTTCTCGAAGAACTTTCTCGAATTTCTTCTTCTGCTATAAATCCGGTGGTAATTAATTTTCTATGGGCAATAGGCATGTAACTTCGAATAGTTTAGAATGGCTCAAAGATGCCAGGATTTGAACTTAATATCTCCAAAGTGATAGGTCATTTATAGCACGACGCCATTACTGTTATACTTACTGTAGTGTTCCAAAAATTCATAGAGTGAATTCTGACTAGTGAATTCCCACTTGTAGCTGTGACAGCCTAGTGGTAAAGAAACTCGGCATCTCGATCGAGGGGTCCGAGGTTCAAATCCCAGGCACCTCTGATTTTTCATAGTTTATTGTACGTATTAGAAATTAATTATCACTTGCTAAACGATGAAGGAAAACATCGTGAGGAAACCTGCATACCTGTGAGATTTATAAATAAATCTCAAAGGTATGTGAAGTCTACCAATACGCACTTGGCCAGCGCGGTGGACTATGGCCTAATCCTTCTCATTATGCGAGGAGACCCGTGCCCAGCAGTGGGACAGTAATGGGTTGATGATGATGATGAAATTCCCACTTACCGAGTTCGCCATTCCTTTTCAGATACGGTCTTCTTGGTGCATCTGGGTGTGGGAAGACCACCCTCCTCTCCTGCATAGTGGGTCGACGTAGGCTCAATTCTGGAGAGATATGGGTTCTGGGTGGAAGACCAGGCGGACCTGGCAGCGGTGTTCCTGGGCCACGGATTGGTTATATGCCTCAGGTAATTCAATGAAGTCATTTTCTTCTACTTTTTCTATATTCACAGTTCGCAGATACCAGATGGTTTTCTGGAAGTCAACAGACAGGCACGGAAGTGTCACCAGAAAAAAGTACTCTGTGAAGATGTTAAGGGATAATTCCTTTTCCTATTTTTGAGAGTTCACATATTTGTACACAAAAATGTATAATTTCCACACCACAATCTTCTTTATCGAGGAATCAAGTAACATTTCGCTTATAATAAACGATTTCGAAAATCAGATCTGCCTCAAAAATGCGCTTAGGTCATGAAACCAATCAGTTTAAGAAGTCGAAAAAGATATAAATTAAGTCAAATTAAAAACAAACATTTATGGGTTCCCTGCCCTAACGGTAAAAACGGAACCATATTACTAAGCTTCCGCAGTCTGTCCGTCTGTCACGGGGCTCTATCTCTTAAACCGTAATAGATAGAAACTTAATTGTTTCACATACTACGTACAACGGTGGCAGCTATAGCAACAAATACTAAAAATAAGCAAATAAAAACTTAATTTCGACGGGTCCTACGTAAACTGGTGCAAGTGCGTATCCACAACTTTACAGTAGAGCGATTTGAATGTTCTAATGCGTGTAACTTTAACATTATTCAACGTACATAGTTAAAATTTTAAAATGGTATAATTGAATCCTTTTGAAAAAAAACTGCATTATACGTGTAATGTTAAAGTTACACGCATTGGAACATTCAAATCGATCTACTGTAAAGTTGTGAAAACGCACTTGCACCAGTTTATGTAGGACCCGTCGATTTATTGTAAAACACAGCTTTTATTACTAATCATACAGTTGTTCAGAATAATCTTTGGTCCGCTATGAACCACCTTCTATATACAGAAATTAATTATGAGAATTTCATGTCATGTGATGAAACGTAAGCTAGAAAAATACGTAAGAATCACGACAGACAACAATGATGCTCTCATTAAACTAATTATTGCAATTAGACGCAAGATTACAGCAAAAAGTAATAGCACTTTGTGTTTTTCTCATTTGATGCGGTTTTTCAAAACCGCTCTGGCCTTGAGTTTGTTTGGCTGTTTTATGTCCCAATGCTGGGCAATTTTCTTCCCACTAGTATTAAGGATACGTTTATGTATTTGCTAAATCATGAGTCTTTTATAACATTTTTATTAATTCACTTTTTTTGGTAAAATGTGATAAATTAGTTAGTGTAACCTTCCCGATTACTTAGATATTTTACATATTAAACGTATAACAATCATCGGATGACAATACTTATAGAAGAAAATAATTTAAACGAAAACGTAGGGCGCATATGATGCAAAATTGTTATATATTAGTAGACAATATCAGAAAAATTACTTCTGCGACTTATCACTTCATATCATTTACAGTATTATACAGGGTGTCCCGTAAGTACCACGACAAACTTGGGGAGAACATAGGTGAGGGTCTGACCTCTCTGGGAAAAAAAAATTACCTTGGTAAAAGTGTCACCGTTTTTGCACTATCAATTGTTTTAGATTTTTTGAGATATTCAGCCCTCTTCATCTTCTTTCGTTAACTGCGTGTACAAATTTGGTGTTGCAGTGTTAATTTTTTCTGATAAGTACTATCAGATAGTTGGTCTATCATATTGAAATGTAAATTGGTTAAAAGATGTAAAGGAACCATGAAAAAAAAGGAATGTTTTTAGATTTTAATTTTTTTACTATTTTTCCCTCAACTTTGACTCGTCACGGTGAAAAAAAAATGTACTGGACTATAAGTGTACGTTGCACCAAAAAATATGTCCAGTTAATAGAGATTTCAAAAAGGTACCACACTTTCTATTTAAAGTTGAAAAAAAAAAGTTAAGACCGTTTTTGCATGAAAGGGACTGAAACCAACTAAAACGTAATGATAGAGTTTTTATTTAAAATACGGTTTCTACCGACGCACAACGTGTCAGGCAGTACTAAATTACATTATTACCTAGTTACACACTTAAAAATATCATTCTTCATTTGTAAAAAAACTATTTAGTAACTATCTAGCAAACAAAGTATTACAATTTATTAAGTCAATTTTTACCTACTTTGAACTGTCGTTTCGAAGTGAAACTTCGTACATGTATGTAATTTGAATCGCAATACCATAATTTGACATCTTGGAACAGATCTGATGATGTAGCCAGCAGGTGCATGGTTCATTTCTTAGTAAATCCCTCGAGTTTGGGCTAAATTGGTAAGAGATCTACCATCCATATCCTGGCTCCATCATCAGATCTATTCCAAGATATCAAATTAAGGTATTGTCATTCAAATTACATACATGTACGAAGTTTCACTTCGAAACGACAGTTCAAAGTAGGTAAAAATTGACTTAATAAATTGTAATACTCTGTTTGTTAGTTAGTTACTAAACTGTTTTTTTACAAATGAAGAATGATATTTTTAAGTGTGTAACTAGGTAATAATGTAATTTAGTACTGCCTGACACGTTGTGAGTCGGTAGAAACCGTAATTTAAATAAAAACTCTATCATTACGCTTTAGTTGGTTTCAGTCCCTTTCATGCAAAAATGGCCTCAACTTTTTTTCTTCAACTTTAAATAGTAAGTGTGGTACCTTTTTGAAATCTCTATTAACTGGACATATTTTTTGGTGCAACGTACACTTATAGTCCAGTACATTTTTTTTTTCACCGCGACGAGTCAAAGTTGAGGGTAAAATAGTAAAAAAATTAAATTCTAAAAATATCCCTATTTTTATCAGGGTTCCTTTACATCTTTTAACCAATTTACATTTCAATAAAATAGACCAACTATCTGATAGTATTTAACAGAAAAAATAAACACTGCATCACCAAATTTGTACACGCAGTTAACGAAAGAAGATGAAGAGGGCTGAATTTCTCAAAAAATCTAAAACAATTGATAGTGCAAAAACGGTGACACTTTTACCAAGGTATTTTTTTTTTCTCAGAGAGGTCAGACCCTCACCTATGTTCTCCCCAAGTTTGTCGTGGTATTTACGGGACACCCTGTATATTTTTTAGACGAGATACAATAAATAAGTTATCTTCCGGATGCCTCATATGATTTTCGTTTCAATACTGTACTAAATAAATTAGATAGAAAGTTTTGGATAGTTATATCGTTTGGGTATGCATTGGTGAGGGCAGTAGACAAATAATTCGGGAGGAAAACATTGCCTAATTCCTACACACAGTATCATAGTTGCCTCTTGCGACATCCACTGGAAAGAAAACTTTTACGTCAGTAGGATAATATATCTGTGACTTTTACGCTGTTAGTGTATCTCTAAATTGTATTTTGTTTATTTCAGGAAATAGCACTGTTCGGCGAGTTCTCCATACGAGAGACTATGATATACTTCGGATGGATATCCGGCATGACCACCAGAGACGTTGACGAGAGAATCGACTTCTTGATATCCTTACTACAGCTTCCTAATCCTACCAGGTAGATATTAGCAGTATTTTTATATGGTATCTTAAATATGGTAGAACCGTGTGGTTCGACTACGACGGCACCACCGCCACAACTAAGTATTTCTGCCTAATAACAGCAGTGTTAGGCGCTGCTGTGTTCCGGTTTGAAGGGTGTGGTAAGGGAGACAGACTTTTCCGAGGCGTTCCAGCTTAGTCCTCAGGGATAGCGGCGCATCTGTGGGCGAACTCAGGTAGGTATCTAATCTTATCTGGGTTTGACTACAGATGTCCAGATGGCAGTAGCCATTTACCATCAGGTGACTGCATGCTCTGATAAGCTTATATTATAAAAGAAATACAAAGTTAAGCAACGTCGAATGCGACCAGGAGTGGCATTGGTGACCGTTAGTGGCTAACATGGCACCTTAAGCATTCTATCAGAAAGCAGTCGTTAATCTTATCGAAGACTTTATGAGTGGTTTGAAAATACACACGAGGTAAGCAGATATAAATAAAAATATGTATATTTAATAGATTCAAACTAATGAGCGGAAATAAATAATTTTGAATGGCAAAATTATGCATTAAAATTTATATCAACAACAATTTTTTATAACTTTAGAATTAATGTGTGAACGTGCTATTAGTGTCGTAAATAAGCGTTATTAATTATAATAGTTAATTAACTATATTATTATGTGATAAATTAGTTAATATAACCGGTATTCCATCCCTATATTTACAATTTTACGTCTTAAAGGTTATAGATCTTATTTTTCGATATTGTTTAGAATTCTCATGTAATATTGTGGTACTAAATAGGTGAAGGTGGTAGAACCCTTTGTGGTTCGACTCCGGCAGCACCACCGCCACATCTATTTCTGTCTAATATTAGCAATGTTAAGCGCTGCTGTGTTCTGGTTTGAAGGGTGTGGTAAGGGAGATATATTTTTCCGAGGCTTTTCAGCTTAGTCTTCGGGGGTAGCGGCGCATCTGTAGCCGACCTCAGGTAGCAATCTAATCCTATCTGGGGTTGATTACAGTTGTCCATGAGCGGCAGTAGCCACTTACCATCAGATGACGGCATGATTGTCTGCTACTTCTCTATATATTATAAAAAATGCCAAAAGTTTTTTTTTCTAACTTGCTTAAGTACTTTTAGTTCAAACTTATTCGTAAACTAAAAACATTTGCTTACGTAAAATATTGTATAAAGTGGCCCTATTCGCTATTCGGTCTTAAAAGCATTTCAGACGTGACCCATAAAGGTCCAATTTCGAATTTGTATTAAATTGAAAGAAATGTATAAAAAGACTGAAGTTTTGAGTTACTGGCCCATAGTTATTTTCAAACAGCACACTAGGATTCCCTGTATCGTGGGTGCCATGGACACAAACAAAGACGAACACAACCAGACCCAAAACAGATATCTAAATTCATCATTCAGATGTCTGGCCGGGGATCGAACCCGGGACCGTTTACACGTATCGGTATGGTGGCCGCTCCACCACAAGGGTCGTCATATATGTAATATTAGATGTAGAGGATACCTGGATCTGTTTAACTACTTTCGGAGATGTCTGTAGCTATTATTGAAAGTGTAGGTCCAGTAATAAACCTGTAAGGTTTTATACATTGATTGAATAGTTGAATAGTAAAATTGAGGACAAGGTTTTAAAGGTGGTTGAAACTTTAGACTCCGGAGGTACTACTACCACACCTATTTCTGACTAATAACAGCAGTGTTAAGCGCTGATTTATTTATTGCACACATAACTTTGAAAAATCAAAGGTGCTTTCCAAAGATGCGAAACTTGGACTCTAGTTTAGAAGGCCGAGTTTCTAAACACTAGGCTATTACTGCCATCTTGTCATTATTCTTCAAGTGAAATTAATATTATTGTTGTTTATTACAGACAAGTGAAGAACTTATCAGGTGGGCAGCAACGCAGGGTCTCCCTTGCAGCGGCGCTACTCCACGACCCAGAACTCCTCATTCTTGACGAGCCCACTGTTGGGGTTGACCCTGTTTTGAGACAAAGGTGAGGCAGTTTGTAATCGCATAAAAGCCAAAAGGTGATAGGTATTATAGTAAAAAGTTGTCCTGCTATAAAATTATCTTGACAACGGTGCTTCCAAGCCCAGAAGGATCTCTATGTTTAATATTATCCTTATGTTTTAATTCCAATAAGTATCAAGTAATAAATATCTAATATTTTAAACGTATTAGTAGAAACCTTGGTGGTTTAACCCTGGAGGCACCACGCCACACCTTTTTCTGTCAAAAAAAAGGAGTATTTAGCGCTGCTGTGTTCAGGTTAGAAGGGTGTGGTAAGGGAGACATACGAATCCGAGGTGTTCTAACTCAATCATCAGAGGTAGAAACGCATCTGTGGCTGACCTGAGGTAGTCTGGCAGGTAGTAATCTTATGCCATCTGGAGTTGATTACAGATGTCTATGAGTGGCAGTAGTCACTTACCATCAGGTGGACTGCATTCTCGATTGCTACTTCTATATATTTGTTCCATATATTGTCATCCAAAATAGTTTATTTAAGGTTTAATATGTTTTTCTTTCAGCATTTGGGACCATCTTGTGGAAATATGCAAAGGAGGCAGAACGACCGTTATCATCACCACTCACTACATCGATGAGACCAAACAGGCGAATATTGTGAGTACTATTCCTTTTTAACTGACGTCCACGATGAAACGAAAATACAAAAACAATGTAAATAAATGTTGGTTTCATGTATTAAGCTTGGTCACGGTGTAAACATCGTGTGCAATATGAGCGATGTCGACTTCAGAACTATAATAACATTTACCTATTTAAAATATTTTTAATTTGCATCGATACCTAGGTATAGTTCACGCCAAACTGCTAGTCCGCTCTGAAGTTGTTGCGAGCAGGTGTAGTCATACAATTTGCTGTGGCGACGCGATTCATTTCTATATTCAGAGAAGACTAGCAGTTTTAGGCGGACTATACATACAAATCAAGCTAATAAAAGCATAGTAAAAAATAACCACCACTATTATATTTTTGCTCCAGAACGGACGGTTAATCGCTAATCTTAATAAGTTAAAAAAACAGAATCGCGGCTAAATTAACATCTTTGAATAATAAACAAAATATATTAAAACAACATTTCACAAAGATGTTTACAACTTTGTAATTTTTCGTAGACGCTATAAATTGTTTCTGATAATGACTTTTATGAACGTTATAATTTTGTGGCGAAGTTTTCTGTTGTTTAAACACTTTTTTATACTGTTTTAGAAATTGGATAACTTTTTTGGTTTATGTGAAGTGAATTGGATCCATAATTATGTCTATTAAACTTCACTCTTTAGAACAGTGTAGCTTTAACGTTATTTTTATTATAAAAATGTTGCTATAACTAATTATATTTGAACATACTGTATTATGTAATTACGTCAAATGTGAAGGACCTTCTAAGAAATATAATATAACATAACATAATATGCACACATATGGAGTTTCTTGCGCCGCTTCTTCTCCATAGTGAAATACCTTCCGAAGCGGTGGTAGTTTGTTGACTTTGAAAAAGTATTTTATATGAATCAATTTTGAATAAATGAGATTTGAATTTGAATTTGAAATTACGTAAAATGTGAGGGTAGAAACCTTTGTGGGTCAACTCCGGCGGCACCACTACCACATCTATTTCTGTTACAACAGCAGTGTTAAGCGCTGCTGTGTTCTGGTTTGAAGGGTGTGGTAAGGGAGAGATTATTATTCGTGGCCTTCGAACTTAGTGTTCAGGGGTAGTGCCGCATCTGTGGCCAACCTCAGATAGGAATGTAATCTTATCTGGGGTTGATTACAGTTGCCATGGTCAAGTAGCCACTTACGATCAGGTGGATTGTATGTATCATACATTTTATCTATCTGAAGAGGGTAATGTATTTCGAGCATCTGTATATCTCATTTCCTAGAACGATTTTTAAATATTCTCGGGTATGCAGGTTTCCTCACGACGTTTTCCTTCACCGTTTCAAGCAAGTGATAATTAAATTCTAATACGCACATAACTTCAATCAGAGGTCTAGGATTTAAACCTCGGACCCCTCGATCAAAGCCGTGTTTCTTAACCTAGTGGTTGAGTAGCCTAGTGGCTATGACTGCTGTTAAGAAGTTTATTTTATAAAAAATCTCTAGCTCTCTTTCTAAACATATATTTTAAATTATTCCTCAGATCGGCCTCATGCGTGGTGGTAGGTTCCTAGCTGAAGAGGGTCCTAGCGAGCTGATCCGTCGCTACAACGCTGAGAGTCTCGAAGACGTGTTCTTGAAGCTATCAGTGCTACAGAACATGGGGAAACGGCGACGATCCAGCATCCTCATTGGGGTCGTGGATAAAGTGGAGCTACCCTCAATACCAGTATGTATTCAGGTTTTTTTTATAAGGGTTGATTATTAATTTGTACTGTAAATGGATAAGGTAATATGAGAAAAATCTTCCCGAAAAATTGGTATAATTTCGCTTGTGACTTTGCACATACGAGTCATACAGTAACGCTGTTTGCCCACCGACCACCGATACCGAGTTGATACTGATGATTAATGACGGCGCCGAAGTAGTGTATATAATATAATAGCGTATGTAATAAGCCGCCGATATCGGTGGCGGTGGACAAACTATCGCCGTCACGACATAATTAAAATCGACCCGAAATAATCTCGTTCTCGGTATCGACACAACGACGACAAACAGCGTAACAGTAAAATTTTGATATTTTTGCTCGTTACACTTGTAAACAATGAAGATTGTGTTTCATAGGAGTGTTGAAATTTTTACATCGGTGTGAATAACCAAGTTCTAAAGAATAAGGAAATGTAAAAAAAGTTCAAAGGAGTTGCCATTAATTTTATAATAATATTTTTTTTAATCGAAAATTAAGCTCTAAATCTTTAAAAAGGAGCACCCTATAATGTTACGCTATGGTGTCGTTTATTTAACCGACCTAATTCCGGAACAAGCCGTGATATGATTTTATTTTAAACGCCGGATATTCGTTCACAATTACTATTTTTAAGGATTGCTTTAAAAAAGGGACAGTATTTAGTGACTGCTGATAGAAGTGACAATTAAGTAACTTGTGTATTTTTGAATTTTTTTTTGGTTTATAAATAAGTGGTAATGACCAATTTAAACTTTAATTTTTGATCATAAAGCGTTCGAGCTGATTTTTATTCAGTTAATGCGCCTAAAGAAGTCTGCAACTCGCTTCGATATTTAAACTAAACTTTTTATCTTCACCAGGACCCAACAGTAGACATAGAAGAAGCGGAGATAGGCGAAATATCCGGTGAATTTGGTGACAATGTATCAATGAGTAGCAAAGGGCGTGGGATAGTGGCCACCGAGCTCACCAGCCACGAGGCCCTTCCACCGGAGGACGAGCCCCCAGAGGGCTGCTTGGAGAGAATCAAACCCATGAAATGGCATCACATGAAAGCCCTGATTTGGAAGAACTTTTGGAGTCTGTTCAGGAACTTTGGGTGAGTGGGAATTTGTTGTTTACAGAGAAGTATGAATTGATTCATCAATCCAAAAAATGAGACTTTTGTTCGTTTCTTGTTTGTAGTTTTAGGAAAAAAGCGAATGGCTAAAAGTTGTGTTTTTGGATTACAATCCTGATTGAAAAAAGTTTGGGCTCGGTGGATTCTTAGTCTGTTAATATGCAGATATACATCTATGTATTCATACATTCATATATTAATTCATACATACATATATTCATTCATTCATTCATCGACAATATGTGTACTGTTTTATAAATGGAGGACCTCTTTATACAAGGGAGGATTCGTAATGTCTGAGGCTAATAAATTAGTAGATGACTGGAAGAGTAACCATCATTTTGGTTCAGTTTATCTCATGTTATAACAATTTAAGGACTTTTGTCTTAAAAAAAATTAAACTGCATTTTTATCTAAATTTAGTCTTAAAATAAATGAATCCTTCATTCATATTTAGTTTTAAATCTGACTTGATTCTTTCGCTTAAAAGCGCTTTTTTCATATTCTGAAAAAAGCCTTTTTTTGCGCACAATCTTCATGAATATGAAACCCCGAATCATAATAAGCCAAAGCCAACTTTTCCAAAGGAACATTAAATTAAGGATTACGTCTATATACAGGGTGTTAATAAAGATTTACGATCATTTTATACAGCTGTAGAGTTACGATAACTCGAGCTACTTGATTGATTGAGAACACCTTTTATAGTAGCTATAATATTTTTAGTACCGAATTGAGAGGATTGTACCATAAACATAATAATTTGTTGAGTGAAGATTTCCGGGTATTTTTATTATGATGCGATTAATTTTGATGTTTACAGGATTAGTGGGCTTAATTCTTATTGAGATTTTGCGTGTTTATTACGTATTATTTTTTCTATTGGTATTACAAATCAGTTTAACGATTTAATGAAACTTTGTTAGGATATCTATATTCCCAAAAAAAAAAAACATTTTTCTAAGTGGAATATTGATAAGAAGCCTACTTCGACTAACTTGATTCTAAAGATTTTAATCATTAAAAAAAAAAAAACGTTTAGGCCCAATTTATTTAATAATTTCAATGTTTATCTATTAATGATCGAAATTTTACCGTTTCTAGTAGGCAGACATTGTCAATGTAACTCTATTGAAATTTCGCGTACTCCCAGGACCTTGAGCAATAATTGGAAATCACTAATATAAAGTATTCTTCAAATTCACACCAACATCTTCCCAGCCTTCTAGCATTCATCATTGGGCTCCCGTATTCCAGATGATTTGTTCCACCTCGCGGTGGGCCACTACCACGTGGGTCTCTGGTGCTTATCTGGAGTTGATTAATGCCCGTGGACGGCAGTAGCCACTTACCATCAGGTGGACTGCGAGCTCGTCTGCTACTCCTATATTATAAAAAATCTCTATTGCGATTTCTTGTACTACCAGGGCCTTTAACACTAATTGTAAACCTTATATAGAAAGTCAAAATTCCTCAAAAGTCATCATCTTCATCTTCTTTCCCAGCCTCCTAGCATTCATCATCGGGCTCCCCGTGTCCCAGATGGTCTTCTTCTGCCTCGCGGTGGGGCACTACCCTGTAGGACTCCCAATAGCCGTGGTCAACTACGAACTAGGGCCTAACAACACTGAGGTTCTCTGCTCCTACGATAAGGACAGCTGCCCTCAGGACCCGGAGACCTATGATTGGAAGCTGACGAGGTTTAGCTGCATGTATCTGGATTATCTGTCGAAGCGGCAAGGGAATTTGGTGAGTTATTTTTTTTTACTTTTTTAGACTTTGACAAGTTGGTCAAGTGTGAGTCGGGCTCGTGAAATTAAAGTACCGAACAACAGGTTTTAGTGTTGTGTGTTTTAACAATAAATATGTATTTCTGGTCCTTCTGCTCGATTTTTATGTTTTGATTGTAGAAATGAAACGATAAAAAGTTTTGTGTTTTATACGATAAACCAGAAAAAGGTGAAAGATATATTGTTTATCTCATAGTTTCTTTACTTTTTTAGAAATTATTTGTTAGGCTGTCCGCCTAAATAACATATTATAATTAAAATTACGGACGGTTAACTAATACAGTTGTAAAGATCTCATAATGCAATAGAAACAGAACGATAGATTACAACTGGGTTCCCTTGTGCTCGGAATAAAAAAGTTATATTTTCTCATTTGAAACAAGAATTTTAATGTACAATTTTAAGCTTAGAAAAGACATTTAATACTTATTCAAAACAAAATCTAAGTAGGCAAGTGCTTAAGATTCCAGCTTAAAGATTTATTACAAAAAGTTAGTGTAATAATTTACATAGAATAATTTTCTTTCATTAGACGATATTGTTAACATAAATTTCTTTGCGACCTAAAACATTGGTAAGATTTAGGGATGGCGATTCTCTCCGAAAAATATCGATTCTTTAATCGATTCAAATCGAAGTGTTATAAATCGATTCACATAAAAATCGAGGCCCAAAGAATCGATTCTCCAAAAATCTATCTTCGATCTTTTCAGTTAAAAAAAGTCATCAGGATCAAACAAGCAATGAAATACGTATCCGGCAGCAAAAAATGTCCTGAACACATTCAACCAATATCGAAAATATCGACATTCGATTTTAGGATGAGAGATCGATTCACTGAATCGATCCATTACTGGAGATCGATTAAAATAATCGATTTTTTGGCCCAAAAGACCGATTCTTCGATTAATCGATCTCAGATTACCATGCCTAGTAAGATTTTATTTGGAAACTTAGGAACTTGTGGGAATACTAATTTTGGAAAAGTTCATGATATTTTAAGTAAAACAAGTAGTTATAGCTGGCTTTGCAACTGTGAAATTCTAATTTCGTTTTTACAATTCAGCAAGGATTCTTTTCATATAAAAGATAAATATTACGAACTTAGTTAAAAATAGATTTTTTTTATTTAGTAAATAAAGAATTTACTATTTTACTTTTTATAATTTACTATTTAAATATGCTTAATACCTACGGAGCGTAAAAGAAGTTAAATTAATGATTTGTTGAGGATGAACTTAATTTGTTTGCCCATGATTACATTTTTTTTAAATAATATCTAAAGAATTATAGAATGAATTTTATTGAAAAAGTTTTAGTATTTTCTTCTAGCAAAACGTATTATCTCAATCAATAAAAATGCATAATAGGACAAAACTCTTAAAAAATTGGATTTGCCCTGAAAAAAATCAGATTAAAACCTTTAGAAATTGAGGATACGTACACATATGAGGGTAGATACACGTTATTTAAATAGAAACATCCTTATCCTTACTTCCTTACTAATATTATAAATCCGAAAGTAACTCTGTCTGTCTGTCTGATTGTCTCTTCTTCACGCCTAAACCACTGAACCGATTTTAATGAAATTTTATACAAAGATAGTCTGAGACCCGAGAAAGGACATAGGATATTTTTTATCCCGGAAATCCCACGGGAACTAGGGATGACGATTTAACATCGATTAATCGGGGAATCGATCTTTTGGACGAAAAAAAAACGATTATTTTAATCGATATTAGTAAGGAAGGTAGTTAAGGATTGAATCGCAAACTATGCATTTGATCAATGATGATCTTTAGCAAAGTTGTTTTTCATGAGCCCACGAAGGTTCCAGGATTGGTACGACCAATTTTCGCCAGATGGCGCCACTATCGTTCCATTGAAGGTACGAATTTTCTGTTTTATGTATATTAGTATGTCATATTATTTTCTTTTAAACGCGGGCGAAGCCGCGGGCAAAAACTAGTAAAATATATTTTTAAAGGAGTATATGAGTAACACTGGTGCTAAGATACCCTGGGGCTAAGATTATTATAAGTTAATCCCTCAGATTTTGAAAAATCCGTGCCCGACAGTAACATATTTTTTTTAAATAAAATTCATATGATCTCCAGTTACTCTACCCAGACAAGGAGCAAGCGATGTTCGAAGCAGCACACGGCAAAGCTCGTGTCGTCCTTGTCTTCCCCGCGAACTTCTCACATAATCTGCAGGAGCGAGTGAAAGATCCGAGACACGCCGACAACTTCACTATCGACAACTCTGAGATGGAAGTGCATATGGATGATACTGGTGAGTGGATTATTCGATAAGAGCATAGATAAGTATAGATATCTCACCGCCTTGCAAATGGCTTAAGCGGCTGACAAACGTGTCAGCCATTTAATGAATGTCATGGTGTAATTTGGTCAAGCGCGGTAGATTATGGCCGAATACTTCCCATTCTGTGAGGACACCCGTGCCCAGCTGTGGGACAGTGATGTGATGATGATGACAATGAATACTAAAGTAAATGACCATGCAGTCCACCTGATGGTAAAAGGCTACTGTATGGACATCTGCACCCAATACATGTTATAAAATTCTCGTAAATATAGCATAAAATTTTCTGAACTATGTAACTTGTAGGCACTTGACCAACCTAACCAACCTAACCAACTATGGCTCTCCAATTCCATTCTGATATCATTCCCCCTACTGGGCACTGCAGGAAAATAAGATGTTGACAAAACTCGATTAGTTCACCAAAATCGCTTTAATATAAAACCAATCAAGTGAAACCACAAAAAATATCTTTAAGTCGCCAACCGGTCCGATTGTTGAATGTATAAATTTAATTTGCATGCAAATTCGGAAAATCTTTCGCGTCCCTCATTCCGATATTGAAAATCTTTAATTTGCAAAGAATAAAAATAGGTCGCCACGAATGAAACTCACTGGAAAATCTCATTAATCTCATCGTTATCTTTCAACCGCTTCTGAAATTATGAGTTGAGATAAGATTTGGGAATTTAAAATCTATAGTTATAGAAGTAATCTATACTAATATTATAAAGAGGAAAACTTTGTTTGTTTGTTTGATGGTAATGAATAGGCTCAAAAACTACTGGACCGATTTTAAAAATTCTTTCACCATTCGAAAGCTAATGTAGCTTTCATCCACGGGTAACATAGGCTATATTTCATATGAAATATATTTGATAAATAGATTTTGAGGCGGTACAAAGTTTGCCGGGTCAGCTAGTATAGTAATATAGTTATAGAAGGCGGAGGATATACATAAAGTTGGTAGATCCTTTGTGGTTCGACTCCGGCGGCACCACCTCCACACCTATTTCTGCCTAATAGCAGTGTTAGGCGCTGCTGTGTTCCGGTTTGAAGGGTGTGGTAAGGGAGACATACTTTTCCGAGGCGTTCCAGCTTAGTCCTCAGGGGTAGCGGCGCATCTGTGACCGATCTCAGGTAGGAAACTATCTTATCTTATCTTATCTGGAGTTGATTACAGACGTGCATGGACGGCAGTAGCCACTTACCATCAGGTGGACTGCATGCTCGTCTGCTACTCTTATATTATAATAAAAAAAAATCGCGCCGGATCTATATAAATATTATACTATCTATATATATATATATCTATATATCTATCTATATTATACATTTTTATGGTGGTTTAGGGAGAATTAAGGGATTTTAAGAACATCTGCACCACAATTCATCCCCATTGCCACGGAAGTTAGATTCAAATGATTAAATTTCAGAAATTAATCCATCCCCATTAAATCACAAGACTAATTGAAATTATTAAAATGAACGGAGTTTTAATTTATTTCCCGCGCTTTTGAAGATTTATTATGCGTTAAGCCTGACTTCAATATTAGCTTTATTGTCTTCGATTAGTTTAGTCTGTGGTAGGCATAGTGAATAGAATTCTGTTTTAATACCATAGACACAGTATTTGACTTTTTTCTTTATATTTTAAATGTCAATTTTGTGTATTCTTCTAAAATTTTACATCATTAAATTATTGCTGTTAGATTATTACCAAATATATAACAGAAATTTAGTTTTTCTATTGTCTATGGATGGACCATAGAAAATACCACAGATCATAAAAAATAGTCTAAAAGAAATTCAAACAGACGCCGATGTAGCGTGCTATATTTGAAACCAATTTTAATGCGTTCTGTATTTTAATGCTTGGTCTACATCTATGAGAAATGTATAAAGACCCCGAAATAGAGTGCTATATTAAGACCTAATGCGGTTTCTGTTATTTCCAAAATAGCGTACTATATTTGAGACCTATTTAATGCGGTGTCTAATGTTTCTACATTCTAAGTATTAACTTAATCTCTATTGCTCGTCGGTTTCAATTAAGCTTTGTTTCTGACCACGAAAACAGGTTAATTCGATCAGATCACGGTATCACTCGCTTGGGACCAGAACAATTTGGACAAAGGATATCGTCTTCAGTTTGTTGTATTTACGTCTTATGGCTTCATTAGGATTAGTTACCTTTTGTTGGTGTTTTGGGTATACGGATGTAACGTATATATCCTAATCTAGAATTATGTTCTTGTGTTTGGTGGAAAAGTGTAAATACCGGCTGACATATATGTAAGTGATAGAACCCTTTGTGATTCGACTCCGGCGGCACCACCGCCACACCTATTTCTACCTAATAACAGCAGTGTTAGGCGCTGCTGTGTTCCGGTTTGAAGGGTGTGGTAAGGGAGACAGACTTTTCCGAGGCGTTCCAGCTTAGTCCTCAGGGGTAGCGGCGCTGTGGCCGACCTCAGGTAGGAATATCTAATCCTATCTGGGGTTGATTACAGATGTCCATGGGCGGCAGTAGCCACTTACCATCAGGTGGACTGCATGCTCGTCTGCTACTCCTATATTATATAAAAAAAGACTATGAAGGTGGTAGAACGATTTGTGGTTCGACTCCGGCGGCACCACCGCCACACTCATTGCTGCGTCATAACAGTTAAGCGCTGCTGTGTTCTGGTATGAAGGGTGTGGTAACCCTTACTAATACGGATAAGTATGTCTCCCTGAGACATACCTAAAAGTTTTACCACCTAAAAGTATAATTATAGTGTTTCAGATTTATGTTCTTAATTAATTAGACAATTTATTGTTCTAAATTAGGTAAATTTATTATTCTAAAATAACGTTTTACTAGTAAGACAGTTTTTTAAATATAGTGCATCAATTTCATTCTAGTGCAAATATTTTTTACCTAGTACCTATCTATAATAGTAATAATGATTGTGTAGTGTTTAAATGATTAAATGCAAAGCAGTAATAGCCCTCGATCGAGAGGCCGAGTTTCTTAACCACTAGGTTAAGAAGGATAGGGGTTCGAGGTTCAAACCCCAGGGACGCACCTCTGATTTTTCAAAATTATGTGCGTATTAGAAATTAATTATCACTTTCTTAAACGGTGAAGGAAAACATCGTGAGGAAACCTGCATACCTGAGAGATTTATAAAAAAAATCTAAAGGTATGTGAAATTAACCAATACGCACTTGTCCAGCGCGGTGGACTATGGCCTAATCCTTTTCATTCTGAGAGGAGACCCGTGCCCAGCAGTGGGACAGTATTTGAATTTGAAATAAACAGTTTAATGTTCTGAAGTAGATAGATTTATTATTCTAGCCTAAAGTTTCAAGTTAGCCTAAAGTTTAGTAATTTGTTGTAATCTTTTTTTTTCTCTAGTATGTAATTTTTTTACGCAGAATTGCGTTGCTTTGAGAGTTACGGAAGAGAACCCATCCATTATGTATTAAATAAACATAGTTACAACGTAAGTGATATGCGGATATCTTCTTATCTAAATATACGAATCCTTTGAGTATTCAGTTTACATCTCAGATACTATTGGTTGTCAAGTTTGTTTTGTGGTGACGCTACACTATCGCTGAGAATTCTGATTCTTTATACATCGTAATTATTAAATAATAGTTAGAAAAGAGGCAGGATTTTAACATAGTGTTAATTTTGTCCAAACATTTATTCTAATACCAAACGAGTCCAAACTTTAATGATTCAAATTGGTGTAGAAAAAGTTTACAATTTTCAATAAGTGGCTGATAGAACATCAATTTACGAATTTTATTAAACAGCAATCCGAATAACAACAATCCGCGATTGTCACGATTACAATTATTACAAAGGGTTTCACATTTACCTTTTTTCCACCATATAAATAACTACAACAAGAGTCAATAAAATGGACCACTATTTATGGGACACCCTGTATATAAAACCATAAATAATATGGCAGTTGCTTTCAGCGAGAGTGTATCACCATCATAAGGACAAAATATCCCTTGAATTCCGTTTTTTCGTATCAAATCCCAAAGCGTAGTGTAACCCGGATAATCTGGAGCCCTCGACCTGTAGGACCCTTATTGGTTGGTTGGCTATAAACGCTTGCTTCATTCTTCAACTTCGTTCCGGTCTGAGTGAGTTTAATCTTTAATCATTCGTTAAGTTCAATGCGAGTTCTTTCTCCGGAGTTTTCGTGTTTCATTTGTTTTGGTAATAGTGTTTCATAAGGATCGTAGGATGATGTTTCATGGCCTAAAAAGTCCTAACCTATGAATTCATTAATATTTTTTAATTCGTTTCGGACTTTCAGAGATTAGGGCGTTCAGACAGATCATCTCTTTAGCCTTATACTATTAGTGTAAACAGCATGAACTACTTATTATTTTAGTCATTTCGTTAGTTCGGTCAAAGTGAGTTTATCTTTGATCTTTATTACTTTAGTTCAATAGTTAGTTCAACGTACGTACGTTTCAGTTGTCTTCTTTTTTCAGCTTATAACTAAATTTCGGAAAATTCCAGTAACAAGTTTGTTTAGGACCTTATGTCCTTTTTTTTGTTTACGAGGGGGACCTTCAAAAGGTACCCGGCGTTGTCCTATAGGTACTTGTCTATATTACAAAATAAGTGTCATCAGGTAGACTGCATGCTCATTTACTTCTATATTCTACTAGCTGACCCGGCAAACTTTGTGTTGCCATATAAATAAAAAAAAATTAAGGGTGGACAACCCTTATCACTTAGGTGTATGAAAAATAAATAGTCGATTCTCAGACCTACTGAATATGCATATAAAATTTGGTGAAAATCAGTAAAGCCGTTTCGGAGGAGTACGGTAACTAACATTGTGACACGAGAATTTTATATATAAGAGTGATCACAAACATAAAACGTTAACTTTCATACATCAAATATTCCTGCACAAACAAAGGATTAATTCTATCCTGGATAGAACATTTTCAACGGTTTATTACCAGTGCATCCACCTTTAGCACGTACAATACATTATACACATTATTATTTATGAGCAAACAGCTTTTAAGAAGATTAGTTTAAATATAAATTCATTCTAATATTTCATGCATTGTTAGTAACTCGCTAAGCTAAGTTTACGGTACTTCTAGTTTGAAAACCACGTGTGGTGGCATGGGACACGTAAGGAATTTCTTTGACGTTATAATTTATGAAATAGTGCAGTAAATTCAATGTGGGAATGGTAATAAAATTATTCAAAAATCAACAAAAATTCTAACGAAGTTTGTGCTCGTCGAGACTTATAGACAAAGACTTATAAGACAGAATATACAGGGTGAATTTTTCAAATGGGCCTTCAGGGCCAAATCCGGATCTATAAGCGAAAAATGCTGAAAGGAGTTATGAGGCCGATTTTGATAAAAGCAAAACTGCATCATTAGTTTTTTATTAGTAGTTGAAAAGTTCACCCTGTATATTGTATATATTATATTATAATCAATGCAGTTAGAAAATAACGACTTTCTTTCATCTCATTGTATTATAAGATTTATTGTACTACCCGCCGTTAGACTAATAAAATGTATGTCAAATTGCATCTCGCCGGTCGACTCAAGTCAGTCCTACTTTGGTAGCGGCAAGAGACGGACGTGTCGCAAGCGCATGGTTTACAAATAGATTGTTTCTTTGAGTTTCAACCTCTGTGGTCAAATCACAAGACATACGAGATGAATTGATTACTAATAATAATAATATATACTTTATTGTACCCATAATATGAAAAAATAAAGAAAACATACAAACATTAAACAATACAATAGGCGGCCTTATCGCTAATCAGCGATCTCTTCCAGGCAACCTTAAGGTGAGGAGTAAAAGTAAGGATGAGTAAAAATAGGTAGGGTGCAAATAAGAGACCAGTTTTAAATAATAGTAAAGTAGTGAATTTAAGGAGTAAATTGATAATAGCATAATTTGTTTTGTCCACAGATAAACAAGTGGAATGGATGTTGGGAAGAGATTTGCAATTGGCGTTCATGGAAGCTACTGAATATATGTGTGATCTCTGCAATTTGCCTCATAGGATGCTGTCCATACCTGTTCTGGTAAGTTTTTGCTAATTTTCGGTCCAGAATAAAATAATAATTGCCGGTTGAACTCCCAATGGTTTGAATATAATTGTGTAACATTCATACCTGTTTCTGCCGTATAACAACAGTGTCAAACATTGCTGTGTTCTGGTTGGATTCCAGCAAGCAGTGAAAGCCTAGTGGTTAAGAAACTCGGCCTCTCGATCGAGAGGTCCGAGGTTCGAATTCTAGGCAACGCACCTCTGATTTTTCAAAGTTATGTGCGTATTTGAAATTAATTATCACTTGCTAAACGATGAACGAAAACTTCGTGAGGAAACCTGCAAACCTGAGAGATTTATAAAAAAATAAAACTCTCAAAGGTATGTGAAGTCTACCAATACGCACTTGGCCAGCGCGGTGGACTATGGCCTATCCTTCTCATTATGAGACGAGACCCGTGCGCAGCAGTGGGACAGTAATGGGTTGTTGATGATGGTTGGATAACATAGCAGTATTCTTTGCCGATATTTCGACCGAGTACTACGATCCATGCATCGTACTCACGGCGAGACTGCGTCGCCGAATTGAAAAACCGCGTATCGTAATTCCCGATACATATTAAAAAGTCTCAATTCCGTGAAAATATTCGTCTAAAATCTAAATATATATAACTCAAAGGTGACTGACTGACATAGTGATCTATCAACGCACAGCCCAAACCACTGGACGGCTGGCTGAAATTTGGCATGCAGGTAGATGTTATGACGTAGACATCCGTTAAGAAAGCATTTTGATTAATTCTACCCCCAAGAGGATAAAATAGGGGATGAAAATATTACTTCGTAACGCGAGCGAAGCCGCGGGCAAAAGCTCGTTATATTATAGGTATGTTTATTTTTTTTTCAATTTCACAGTTCCACGATCCAGTATACGGGTTGCGGGTGCCTAATTTCACTGATTTCGCGGGCCCAGGCGTTATTCTTACGTGAGTACATTCATTATATTTTCCAATTATTTTTTCGCAACAATGATCCGGTAAGGTCGTAATGGGATCGGGGTTAATTGTTTTTATCCGGCACGTGTAAGTGGGAATTTTTGGTGTTTTTAGGGATGCTTTTTAGAGTGAAGATTTAATTTTTTTTGGTTGTTTAAAAGTGTATGAAGGAACGTCTTGCCTTAAAAGAGTATCTGATGACAAATAGTAGACAAGTTATTTTTTGATTAATATTACCCTAGAAAAGGATTTTCTAAAAAACGAAAAAGAGAAATATAAAGTAAGCTGATATTAAAAATACGGGGAAAGTAGAATATCGCTTTTACAATTGGATATTCTGACCAATATTCCCTTAACAAGGGATTCTTTAACAAACAAAAAAGGGAAATAAAAGGTAAGGCAAGAAATGTGGAAAAAGCTTAGATTGCTTGGTATTCGAATTTCAAACCCCAATATTTGTTTAAAAATGGACAGCTATTTTCTTTTTTTAATAAAAATATATTGTTTTATTGTTTCTTCTTTATCTGCATATATTATTATGTTTCTTTACCTTTCGTAAATCCTTAGAGCCTTAGATGAGTTAAATACATAGATTGATCACTCCCAACAAGAATGTAACCAGTTTTGAGAATTGTAATTGTTGCGTAAATAGTGTTGCCACGTTTCCGTTCTAAAAATTTTCTAAAATGTTTGAAATATTTTAAATCTTGTCTAAAAATGTATTTTATTTGTCAAGAATTCAAACAGTAAATCATAAAATCATCATTTTGAGTCTTCATTCAAATTCAAGTCAGAAAAGGGGTGAAGTATCTTTCTATTTTATTTATCTAAGCTTTGGAACATAACTTAGTTCCTTGAGCTTAGAACATGTTCCTATACATAATTTTATATTTTTCTTAGGATCATATTCTTCTTGGCTGTGGCGTTGACGTCAGGGGCTATGTTGGCTGAAAGGAATGAGGGTATATTGGAGCGCTCTCTAGTATCTGGTATTACAGGTAAGTTTCTTTTGCAATTATTGAAATGTTCTAGTGGCAGTGTACAAATATCATCACCTTTATGTTTCTTTCTTTCTGTGTTATTTTATTCTTTTTTTTATCTTGTTAAATGCAAGAAAAAAAAATAAAATTAAAATGTAAAATTTTGAAGGTAGCAGAAGTAGAAATTTAGCCTTTGTGGTTCGACTCCGGAGGAACTACCGGAACACCTATTTCTATTCTAATAGTTTTAGGCGCTTCTATTTTTTGTGTTGAACGGTGTAGTAAGGGGGATAACATGAGGCATTCTAATTTAGCCTTCAAGGATAGCAACGCATCTGTAGTCTTAGCTAGCGCTCCAATCTTCTCTGGGGTATCTTACTTTTAAATAAAAAAATAATTGAAAGAATTAACATAGTACAAATAAAAAAAAGAAACTAGAGAAAGGATTTTTTTTTAAATTTGATCAACACACTATGTTGAAAAAAATACAATCCATTTTTTTTTCAACAGGCACAGAGATCCTCTTCTCCCACGTGTTGGTCCAAATGTTGGTGATGGTTGTGCAAACGGTGACCGTGCTGCTCATCGGCTTCGTGCTGTTTGGCCTGACCGTCCGCGGGCCCATCGGCTGGGTCATCGTGCTGACTCTCATCACTGGCTTGTGTGGGATGACCTTTGGTAAGTTTTATGTGTTTTATTTATCGCAACACTTGTATAAATTCTCCCACGTGTTGGTCCAAATGTTTGTGATGGGTGTTCCAACTTTGGCCTGACTGTCCGCTAGTCCATTGGCTGGGTCATCGTACTGAGTCTCATCACTGGATTGTGTGGGATGACCTTTGGTAAGTATTTTAAGATTTATTTATTTATGTTTGTTGTATTATCTGCTAGTCAACTCTGGGTATATGCAGAAGCAGGTTTTAAATTTTAAAATGACAAATAAATTTAAATTAAATTATTAGAAGGAAATAGGTAAATGGCAGAATGAATGATAACAAATGATAGGGGAATGAAAGGGAGGGAGAAAGATGGACAAGTAGAGACGGGAGAAGGGACTTAAGGGGAAAAGGGAAATAAGACATTATTATTCATAAATTGACTGGGAAAGGAAAAAAGGTAAGAGATAGGGATAAAAATGTAAACGCTTCTATGCTTCTACGCTTTGGCCTTTTGGGTCATAGGAGGTATATCTATTTTCCCGGGCCAGTCTTATGGAGTCTTTTGTCCCCTAATAAAGGGCTCCGCCGTTTTTTGGATGTACTTTTTAGCAAGGATAATGCATTTTTACATATCTCTTTCATGCTTAAAGGAGTGAGCCGAAGACTTATCAACAATTGAATACGAATAAAACCGAAATAGTTGAAACTAAGTTTTCTAATTATACTATTATAAGCAAAACACAAACTTTATTAAAAATAATGTAATCAAATTAGGATTTTAACAATAAAACTTCTATTAATTTCTGGTTCTAGAGAAAACAAGGTACGATATCACTTTTCATGAATATATGTGATGCGCCTAACCGTCCTAAGCAATGTCTCAAGCAAAAGTAAATCAAATGCCAAAAGCCATTCAGCCACTCCTGTCGTATTGACATAAAGTTTTCATGACAATTTTTATTTTTTCCTTATACGGCCTCTCCTGACACCCTGACGTCCTCGTCAGGCTGTGATGGCCCAGCTCCTGCATCGCAACTGCTCGTGCCGGTAACTTCGATAGGTTCATCGGCACCTGTAAGGGGCATCAACTCATGTGGTTGGTCTGCGGCTGTAAAATAAGAACAAAGATTAGACAACAAGTTCTAGTAGAAATGCAAAAGACTAGACATAAAACAAGGTCTAATAGGAATTCCAAAGATTAGACATAACAAGGTCCAGTAGAAATGCAAAACACCAGACATAAAACAAGGTCTAATAGGAATTCCAAAGATTAGACATAACAAGGTCCAGTAGAGATGCAAAACACTAGACATAAAACAAGGTCCAATAGGAATTCCAAATATTAGATATAACAAGGTCCAGTAGAAATGCAAAAGACTAGACATAAAACAAGGTCTAATAGGAATTCCAAAAGATTAGACATAACAAGGTCCAGTAGAAATGCAAAACACTAGACATAAAACAAGGTCTAATAGGAATTCCAAAAGATTAGACATAACAAGGTCCAGTAGAAATGCAAAACACTAGACATAAAACAAGGTCTAATAGGAATTCCAAAGATTAGACATAACAAGGTCCAGTAGAAATACAAAAGACTAGACATAAAACAAGGTCTAATAGGAATTCCAAAGATTAGACATAATCAAAAACAAGGTCTAGTAAATAAGCAAGACTAGACAGAAACAATAAGGTCTAACAGATATTAATAAGGCCAGATATAGTAAAAAAAGATCTAGCATTCATACAAGATGATTTACTTACTAACAAAGAAAGCAGCACATTAATCAGGGGTCCATTCAGGACTTCATTTGAGTCGCTCTGCCGTTCTCTGCCTAGTTATTTCCCGCAAGGACTGGCAGATACATCCACAATTATCATTACTTACATCATTCCTTTGACTGTGGTAAAGGACGGACGTCCACAAGAAGCATATGAAAGACGATATTGGGTTTGGTCTATGAAGTTATCGGCTGTAAAGGAGCTCGCGGTACTTTTTTATGAGCTATACACATTAAAGTTTGTAAAACCACCTTCAAAAATGTCAACCCATTCTCTATGGTGTTACTAACTAGTAAGACGTCATCGATATACCATGACTCTACCGTCTTTTATAAAACTACACAATGTTTTGTTGTTTCTCGTTAAAGAATAATTTGTACGGTCTATAATATACAGGCGCATCACAATTCAAGCGAATGTGCATGCTACCCATAGTCACAGTCGAAGTAACAATCCCCCTTATTATAAATTTTGAAAATTCTGTTAATTTTTCATTCAGTCTTTAGTAATGCGCGCCATTAGTGATTGACATACTGATAGGATGCTCACTCGCTTCTATAGCCGAAACTTTTGCTGAGACATTATCGCAAGTTAAACGCTGACAATATTTTGTACGCACGTAAGTCACATCTTCAAGATTAAGTAAGTCTGTGCCGATTATAATCGGTGCGGTTATACTTTCGTTTTGTACAACAAATAAATTCCTTTAAGTCTTATTTCTTAAAATTCGATTAAAAGAGTAACGTAAGTAAATGTGTATCCCTTGAACCACTCTAACTATTACATCCCTACAATTATTTAATTTAAACAATGAACAAAAATTAACATTGCTTTTTCTTCTGATCGGAACGCTGCTTAGCAAAACAATCATTTATATGATGACCTACTTTCCTACAATATGCACATGTTATATTAGGACTAGGTTTTACATCGATACTAGATGTAGTAGTGCAAGACGACGGTTTCTGATTTTTAGGACAATCAACTTGCTTATGTCCCGTTTCATCACATAAAAAGCATTTACAAAATGTTGAGGGAGGTACCCGTTTATCGGCATATGGTTTATTTACTTGTCTACTAATTGTTGAACTATGTGGTAAGTTTGTAATATTTTTAACTATAGGTGGTTTGATGAAAGTAGACAAATAATTAACTAATTCACAAGGCTTTAGTTTTGCATTAGTTGCTGATGCTTTTACATGTGGTTCATTAATTCCCCGAATGACAATTGCGCTTAAAAGTTGCTCACTCAACCCTTTGACCATGCGCAAACGGAGCAAAGATCTACGAGCATATTCGGCAAATGTAGAGTAGGAATCAGAGTTGGTACTCATAACATTGTACAAAATACTAGCCACATCTATATTATTTACACATAAGGATTTAAAATCTTTCTTAAAATTACTCCAAGAGCGGTCAGCGGTAACCTAATCGTCTAGCCATGACTTTGCATCCCCCTTAAGACAATGACCTATACGCGACAAACATTCGGCATCACTCCATCTATTAACGTTTTGTGCGCGATCCACTTCATTAAACCAGGAATCAACATTATGGACATTAGGATCAAAATTAGACACATAATAATCACAAGAACTAGTTTTTAAAGAATGAATAGCTTCGACAATTTCTTTTGTTGAATCATTAGACGTAGGATTTATTTCTACATTAGAATTAGTTGAAGCCACCACCGACGATTTATTTTCTAAGACATTTAACCGAGCAATAATTGTATGTAATGATTCACGCAATTCAAAGTTATGAGAATTACTTCTAGACCGCGAACTGTGGGAAGAACGACTACGTGAACGTCGGGGGCGACTACGCTTCGAAACATCGCGATCCTTAGAAGGACTGCGTGTGCACTTCTTTTTACCCATAATCAATATTACACACAACGTATTACGTATTACTTAACTAATACAAAATTTACAAGTTACAATGAATACAAAATTTACATTTCAAACGAAAGGAGAAAAATAACCAGAAATTGACAGAAGTCGAAGTGAGGGCAGATCCCACTTCTGATATAAGCAAAACACAAACTTTATTAAAAATAATGTAATCAAATTAGGATTTTAACAATAAAACTTCTATTAATTTCTGGTTCTAGAGAAAACAAGGTACGATACCACTTTTCATGAATATATGTGATGCGCCTAACCGTCCTAAGCAATGTCTCAAGCAAAAGTAAATCAAATGCCAAAAGCCATTCAGCCACTCCTGTCGTATTGACATAAAGTTTTCATGACAATTTTTATTTTTTCCTTATACTATTAATACGTGGTAACATAATGCGTATGTCGTAAAATTCGTTTAGCTATGATTAATTGTATAAGAGTTAATCTAAATACACCTATATATTAATTTAATTTTGTTCCCCAGGTTTTGTGGTATTAATTTAATTTTGTTCCCCAGGTTTTGTGGTGTCTTGCATTTGTGATACGGAGAGAACTGCCACGTACCTGGCGTTGGGCTCTTTTCTACCCATGATGCTGTTGTGCGGTATCATCTGGCCTATTGAGGGTAAGTTAATGTTATTTTTCCCCGACTGCCAAGGAAGGGTTATGTTTTTCGCGCGTATCTTGTATATTTGTCTTTCTTTATTCCCTCGGATCTAACAAACGGATGGATCAATTTGGACAGTTAAGGTGTCATTATGTTCGTCTCAAATACCCGAGTGTCCTTTGGTAGGTGTTAAAAAAATCAAAATGACGATTTTTGTCGCGAAATAGTAACACATTTAAAGAAAGTTAACTGTACCTATCGAGTAGGATATCAAATGAAAGGAAATTAAACGGAGATTATAAAAACACATTTGTATATACAGGTGAATTTTTCAAATAGGCCTTCAGGGCCAAATCCGATACTATAAGGATTAGCGAAAAATGCTGAAAGGAGTTACGAGGCCGATTTTGATAAAAACTAAAACTGCATCATTAGTTTTTTAAAATATCTTCTTCCTTAGCCGGGAATCGGACGGGTTCATTTTGAAAAAAAAAATACACCCTCTATAATATTCCACTATCTGATAGTGTCGCTTATAAGGATCAAATTCTGGGAAGTAATGATAAATGACAAATTAAAGGAAAAGCCTCAATTTAAAAAAATACATATTTTTTCATATTAAACTTATTACTAAAGCTAAATAAATGAGTAATTCACTTTTAATGTCATGTGTTTATTAACCAAGTTTTAAATAGAATAAGTTAAACAACTTATTTCATTCATTAATACATTTACCTATTTGTCAAGCAAGAAAAGGTGGAAAATTACTCGATGTATCTCCTGTGAAACAAACAACCATACCGGTCTGACGCGCAAAGGGTTCCTCGTTTTATCCCCGGTCAGATAGATGTCTGATGAATTTGGATCTCTGTTTTAGTTTTAGGCGTTTGTGTATTCAGCTGTGTGTGTCAATGACACACATATAAGATACAGGGAATCCTAGCGAAAAGCTACGAGCGTAGAAAGGGACTTTTTTGCATTGCATTGCATTTCCATTGTTTTTATTTGTCTACACTAATATTATCGTCTACGCTCATATATATTGAACTTCCTCCTGAGGTATTCCCGGAGCGCTATGACATGGGGCTCTTCAAAAAAGGTGCAAAAAGAGCTCTCATACAAAGCCGGCGATGCATTGGCGACTCCTCTGGTGTTGCAAATGTCCATAGGCGGCGTTGACTACTTTCCATCAGGTAGCACGTCTGCCTAATCGTTAGGTTAAACGATAAAAAAAAAATATAAAGAGGAAAACTTTGTTTGTTTGGTTGTAATGAATAGGCTCAAAAACTACATGACCGATTTGAAAAATTCTTTCACCATTCGAAAGCTACATTATCCACGAGTAACATAGGCTATATTTTATATGAAATAAATTTAGTAAATCGATTTTGAGGCGGTACAAAGTTTGCCGGGTCTGCTAGTTACTAATAATTTGAATGTGCACTTGCATGTGCAATGTCTGAGGAATAGGTGTGGCGGTTGTGCCGCCGGAGTCTAACCATAGAGGGTTCTACCATCTTCAAATCTTGTATTGTTTTATTTCCAGGTATGCACATAGTCCTCCAATGGATCAGCTACGTCCTACCCCTCACAAAATCAACAGAATCCCTTAGATCAATGTTACAGCGGGGTTGGACCATCGCCCGCCCTACCGTCTACTCCGGTTTCGTCTCCACCGGCCTTTGGATCATCATTTACCTCACCGTTAGTATACTTCTCATTAAGTTTAAGAAGGGATGAGATGTCAGCTTTAATTTATACAAGTTTTTAAATCTGCTACTAGTTACCAAGTTTGTAAAGATTTTGTGATTTTGGATGTTTTAAATAAATGATAATTAATTAGTTTTTCTACAGTTTCTACAATATTAGTAATTTTCACAGTTGGAATTATTGAAACACAAGTATATCACATTGTTACATATATAAAATTTTCTTTTTTATAAAAAGCAAACAAAAAAAAAATTTTTTTATAAAAAACATTTTATTATTGATATATTTTTTTAAAGTACAATTATAAAGTTATATAAAATAATACATGCTCATCTATTACTGTAACTGGCTGTATTCGTATTTCATTTAAATAGCATATGTCCTTTTAATATCACAGTGTACAAATTTTATAACTTTCACCGACGAGTTTTATTTTCATTTTGATACAACTGAAGAAAGAAGTACATTAATTTATTTTCTAATTCAATTAAGTTTTTGAACTTCGAGGTAATTAATAGTTCACAATATCTTTCATTTTAATTAAATTTGAGCTCTTCTTTAGTTTATTATCTATGGTTCTTTAACAAAAAATGTAATTTGGTATAGTCAGGTTTAGTTATTGCTAATTTTTTGGTAACTTTTGACATATTTTTTACGTTACAAAATTGTGATTATAAATTTTCAATGAATGATACCATTATAACTAATTTAAATGTAGCAGTTATTTTTAAGGTAGTTGGTTTGGGAGTTATTTGAAATGTAGTCACCTCTATTTTGTGATGTTATTTAGTTACATTTTTAGTTTAATTTAGTCTAGAAATACTAATGTATGGGTTATGTGATTATTATTAAATGGTCGATTTTAATTATAGTGTGGTGATATTGTTTAGTTTAAATTATTTTTACTTACTTATTTTGACCTGATTTTTTTGTATCTATTTTTCATTTTATTAAGCAATTATTTCATTATTAATGTTATTATGTAGTGTTATTGTAATTGTGATTATCATGTTACCATTATCTTCAAAATTTGTGATATAATGTGATATATTATAATTATCTATTAATATGCTATTTTATAACGAAAATATTTTATTAATAACTAGCCGGCGATAAAAAGTATACTATTTTTTGTGAAATAAACTTATTAAAAACGTAACATCAATGTAAAAACAGCAGTATATAAATAACTGGTAAAACAGCAGATACGTAAATATAACTGTTATTTTCAAAACTGTTATTTTGATAGTAAAACATGTACTTTTGATATACTTACAGAAAAAAGTCTGTCTGTATAAAAATAGGCCGACATTTTCACCTTTAATTCTATAGTTTTGTGAAAAAAAATTAATAAACGATTTCTTTTGACAATTTCCATTATATTCGGACGTTGATGTCAGTTTTTCTTTCGTTTATTGTTATTCTAATATTGTTTATTGCAGCGAAACTTTTTGTGTCCAATCCCTTACTTATTCTTGCCACGTAAAGACATTTGTTAGCCGTCTTTAGAGACTGCTCCTTGGTGGGCATGATTGTGGTGTTTTGTCTCGCTCATCCGGGCAGGTTAGAAAGGGATAGCGTGACCTTATTACGTATTCAGATGAACGAGTGTTAGGTGAAAGGGTGATGGATTAAATGGCCACGGATAAATCGAGGTCAGCCTTTTTTATACGCTAGGGTTTTACTGTGGTTTCGTGTGAAAAAATCCTGCGAATTTTTTAATAAACATTTAGTTGAAAAAAAATTAATGTTTTTTTTTTAATTAAGGTGAATACCGCTAAGATTTTTTTTACAAACTCAGTCTGATAATGTAACCAATTTCAAAATGGACGTGCAAAACATATTAAATCATAAAAGCTGTTATAAAAGTTCGAGTCAATTTTCGGACGTTTGTTATTTTTGAAAAATAAATGAAGTTGTATGTATTTTATTGCATAAAATATGTAACGAAATATTTATCTTATTACAATATAATAAATAAATATTAATATTTATTGAAACATGTTAAATATATTATATTGTATTACGCACGTGACATCAAATATTCATTGGATTTCTTAATAACTTTTTTAACTGCAGGTATTTATTTATTATGTTTTACTTATTATATTTATTTATAAAGTATCTATTTAAATTTTAAGTCTGTAAATATTTTTGTCAATTTTAGCTCATAATATGGACTACTTTGGTGTAATACTTTGTACAAATAGACTTAAGTTTGTGGTTGCTCAAATTCATTAGGTGTGTAAAATTTGACTATGTTTTATGTCAATAAAGAAATATAACATATATTTGTTTTTTTTTTTATTTTGTGTTTCTATAGCTAATATTTTTTAAAATTGATAAAAACTGCAAGTTGCGGTAACGTGGTGTCATATTCCACATTCCACGCATACTACTGGGTTTGACACTCGGGCAAATTATTTCAAAATCGGTATTATGAATTTAAAATTACACTTATCGAAAGGCCTAAAAGTATTTGCGGATATTCTAAAAGATATTTGAAGTATACCAATCTCCACACAGCAAGCGTGGTGAAAAATGGCCTATCATTCTAAAAGAACCGAGGAACTATTTGACCTGGTGCCTACGTCACCATTCCTCCATCGCACCAGTCGCCGAAGGATGAAGTTCCATCCACATCAACTGGACCCGTGGCGGTCCTCCACGATTCGGTTTGCACGGACGTTCTTGTCGAGAACGTGTAAGATGTGGAATGATTTTCCTCCTGAGGAGTTCCCGGAGCGCTGGGACATGGGGCTCTTCAAAAAAGGTGCAAAAAAAGCTCTCATACAAAGCCGGCGATGCATTGGCGACTCCTCTGGTGTTGTAATGTCGTAATGTAAACAAGTAATGTTGTAATGTAAACAAGTAGTGGGATAGTTCATACACACTACAGTAGATACACTTTTTTTTTTTTTGGTTACGAGGGGGAAACCTTCAAAAGGTATCCTATGCCGTGGGAGCGACACGAGGTTATGTGGGATTCTTACCGCACTAAAACCCCCCCGGTGGCCGTCCTCGGCGCTGCGTAGAGGGCTCCGGGATCTCCAAAGGAACGCAACCGGAGTGCTCTTAGCGCGTTGCCCCATCGGGCTCTGCCCAGGTGAGCTTGACGCTCGCCACACCGTCTGGTGGGCACGACGGTATGCGACCACACATACCGCCGTCCTTCCCGGGGTTGCTGGCCGGGCGGTTCGAGCTCTCACTCTTGCCGCCCGCAACCCCGGAAGCCCCTTTTAGTCGCCTCTTACGACAGGCAGGGGATATCGTTATTCTGGTCCCGGAACTACAGGGACACCGCGCCGGTGGGCGTTTTCTACGCCCGCGGCGACTCCTCCTCCGAGCGTGTTTAGCGTGCTCCCTAACTCGCTCGGCGTCTTCCTTCGCGGACATGACTATGAAGGTGATCATGCCTTCCCAGGCTTCGCTGCGCTAAACCATCGCCCCAACAATGGCCGCTGGAGACAGGTCCAGTCCCACTTTTGACACGAGGATCCGCCGCTGAGACTCCCACGCTGGGCAGTACTGCAGCGTGTGCTGTGCGGAATCCTCGTGGTGCCCGCAATGATGGCACTGGGCCGTCTCTTCCCTCTGTATCCTGTTCAGATACTCACCGAAACAGCCATGTGCGACAGTAGATACACTTATGACAAGATTCACAGACAAACGAGTTATATATACATGTAAGGGACACATAAATTCAACATTTAGTCGTCTGCAGTTGGGATCGAATCGAGTACCGTCTGCATAAAAGTCTGGTTACATAAATACCTAAGTTTATGACTGAGAAATAAAATAAAACGAAACTTCTATTTAAACAATTTATTATTAAACAAGATTATAAAAAAAACATTTTACTTACCATACAACAGAATGAACAATTATTATTAGCAAATATGATTTTTTCAAATATTTCTAATACGACGTTGCACATTTCTCACTTTTAATTTAAGTGTTAATATTTTTACACGAAAGTTAATTTGTTTTTTGACACATGAAGAATTGACGCTGACTCAACGAACCCGAAAATGTCTCGAGAGACGTGACATTCGTGCAGAAATGGCCGAAACACGAGATTTTTAGCAGAAAATGGCGGTCTTTTAAAAATGTGCCTAAATTTCGGCACGCGATGAAAAAAATTATGAGCGGATTAAAATTGAAATTATGACACGCAAATGTTTTTAGAGCAGGGTTAAGTTGGATCTGCTTTTAAGTTTTATATTTAGAATTTTAAACGCCCATTAATAATGAAAAATGCTTCGATTAAATATATTGGATCGAAGCATTTATCATTCAATATACTTGATCCAATATATGGATAAATGTATCTTATTTTTACCATTTTCAATTTAAAGCAGACAAATATTGACAAATGTCGATCTTTAATTAGCAAAAATTTGGACAGGTCGATTATTAATATGGGTATGTTACACCCAAAAACGGAACACATATATGCAGGTACTTAAAATGGAATGCACAAAATATTGTATTGCACTATTTGGTGATGGCAGTTTAAAAAAGATAATAATAAAAACAAGGAACACATTACAAATTAATTAGATCAATAAGGCAGTATCAATTTCTTAAAATTTACTAGTCTAGTTCACGGTTTTTAGCGATTAAACAAACATAACATCAAATTTACATAACTTATGGTCGTATTAACATGCAACCGTAGACAGCGGCGTAGGAATCCGTCAAGCGAAGAGTACAGGAGGCTGCGTTGTTATGAAAGGTCTGCTCTGCCACTCTGGCATGAGGATTCACTGCCACCTGAAAGTATTAAGCATTTGATTATGGAGGTAACACCACCATATCTATTTCTGTCTTATAGCAGCTTAAGTGTTGTGGTCTGATTTGAATGGTGTCATAAATGGTGAAAGCAGTGATAGTTTAGTAGTTGAAACACGGCCTCCCGATCGGGGGGTCCGAGGTTCGAATTCCTCTGATTTTTAAATTATGTACGTGTTACAACTTAGTATCACTTTCTTTAACGGTGAGGGAAAAGGTCGTGAAGAAACCTGCATACCTGAGAGATCTTTAAAAAAAATCAAAGGTTCACAAAAGTCTACCAATTCGCACTTGACCAGCGCGGTGGACTATGGACTAATCTGACTTTGCTAAAGCTGACTTCCCACAGGCCACTCATATTAGGCTTTATTAAAGTTGTAAGGGCAGCAGTAAGAGTGGTTCCTTTTTTTTTTCCACGTCAATTTTTTATTTGAAAGTAATCACTCAATCCTGAACAAAATAACAATCTCAATCCAGATCACAGCCAATCCTGTAAGCTGTTCTACTGGGAAATTATCTCTTAATCAAATACTTCACACGATCTTGTAACACCGGAAAAATCAATATCCAGTCTTGAAACCTCAGACCAAATAAAAATACAACGCCATATGGAATATTTCATTGAAGCACAATGCGCACTAGAATTTCTTTGAGTGTCATGATAAATTTCGTGAATGTTGTAACTTGCACTTCTTATATGAAAATACATTTACTCACTTGAAGGCACAATAATGTCATTTCTTGTTTCTAAGTGTACAAGTAAAGTGTACAATAGTACAACAATGTTCAAGATTATTTGTCCGGAACGCTCCTTATTATTACTTCTAGGTACTTACATCGAACTAGCAATAGCTTTTATAATGAAAACCCGACTGTTCAAAAAATACAACCTAATCTTTTAGCTCTCCCACAAAGAAGACGAATTTTACAATACTTTACTATATGATTAAATCCGGTAAGCCGGGCTGCAGGGTATATCAAAGATTGCGACATATATACATAAATACGATCAAAAAAGATTACTCTTCGTTATCGGGTAAAAAAAATACGCAAACTAGTACACTCCAATTTGAGTTTAGTCTAATTTTTTAGTCTAAGCTCAAACAAAACGCCACGAAGGCCGTCCTCATCATTTTTCACAGAATCACTTAAGAGCGATCGGCGTCAATTTATCACCTTGAACGTGTAGTCCCCGGGCTCCACGTCCGTCACATCCACCCACTGGCAGTCTATGTTGTACTGGTAGATATCTGAGCAGTTCACTGACACACCTGGAAATAATTTTAAGTTTAATGTAAATTGGTTGTTTTGCCTGACAATAGCGTTAAGCGCCTTTGTGTTTAGATTTCAAGGTTTTTTTATAATAATATAGGAATAGCAGACGAGCATGCAGTCCACCTGATGATAAGTGGCTACTGCAACCCATAGAGAATGGACATCTGTAATCAATCCCAGATAGGGCTAGATATTCCTACCCGAGGTCGGTCACAGATGTGCCATTATTCCTGAGGACTAAGCTGGAACGCCTCAGAAAAGTAACATTCCTAGTCAGCCTTCAAACTAGAACACATCAGCATTTAACACTGCTGTTATTAGGTAGAAATAGGTGTGGCGGTGGTGCCGCCGGAGTCGAATCACAAAAAGTTCTACCACCTTCAAACAACCTTGTGTTTTAAGAGATACCTTTCTATGGTAAGGCATACTTAACCGAAGCGTTCCCACTTAGTCCACAAGGTTAAGAATGCTTTAGTGGCCGATCTCATGTAGATAAGGGAGAACTCTTAAGCCCGCTCCACATTCTCGCGAGAATCTCGCGAGAACACGAGAAAAAACCGTTTCGTATAGGCTCCACATTCTCGTCTCTCGTGCTTTTCTCGCGTTGTCGCGAGATTCTCGCGAGATTATGGAGGGGGCGTTATTTTATTTGAGGTTGATTACAATGGTCCATGGATGGCAATGAGCATTATCATGCATGTGAACTGCATACTCATTTCTTACTTCTATATTATAAAAACGAGTTGAGAATAGAGAACTAATATTCAGTTTTTAAGTCTACATATTTTGTACAGCTTTGAAAATTGCCTACGATTTTAAAGATTACACGAAACACGGTGCAATTTAAATGAAATATAGAGTTTTTTTAAAATACTGTTACAAAAACATTAAATTTTCCTTTTTTATAATAATTATTTCATTACCTTGGTCCCCGTAATTCTTGCAAGAGTATTTCCTCTCGATTCCCGGGAGGCAGGTATTGTCTTCTAAACAGAAGGAGGCCTTATGACCCTCGGCCACTCGGTTACCTCTGGCATCCAGGACATCAAATGTTGCGAACACCTCCATACTATGGTAATGCCTAAAATAAAAAAGAAACATTTGAATTCAGAATCACTTCCAGAAAGTGAATTTTACTTACTCGTCAATCAGTTTTTTTCTAATATGACGGCACTTCCATAAATCATAAAGTGGGTAGTAAAACGTAGTGGTTATATTCTCTTTGGTGGGTACAACGAGGTAACTATAGTTTTACCCGCTCTTACGCAACTCCGGGCGCTAGTACACAGAGCGCGCGAAAACAAAACTGGTTCGGCGGCAAATAATCGAGTGTGTTTCGCGAGTATGTATGTATTCCTTATGTTAAAATATTGTAAATTCATAGTGTGTGTAAGTGGCAGTGGATCTGTGACGTTTTAGGAAGAGCCCAGTCCATGTGGAGTTGGACAAATATCCATGAGCTGCAGTAACCACGAACAGTAAGTTATTTTGCTTCTCTAACATACATTGTTGAAGTTTACTTTGTCGTTGAGAAGTGTAAGTTTTACTTCAATGCAATGTTCTGCAAGGTATTATCTTTATTTTTTGGTCTGAGCCAAAAATATTTTGTATCTAACACAAAATTACTTACGCACTTCAGGTTATTCTTCATTTACGTGACCTTTGTTATCAAATATCTAATCTAAAACTGTCTCGAACAAACCAGTAAAGAAAACTGAACTAATCATAAACTTCATGTTTCCTACAAGCTTTTGTTGTTTATTTAATTAAAATACTTTGTAGGTGCTAGAATCCTTCATGTTTTATGCTAAACAGGTCTATATCTGTTTAAACAGTGTTTAAGGTGTAGTTTTAAGGGTAGGCTTAGTAAATCTAAATGTGGTAGAACCCTCTAGACGAGCATGCAGTCCACCTGATGGTAAGTGACTACTGCCACATCTGTAATCTTTCCCACATTCCTAAGGTCCGCTTGATGCGCCGCTTCATCACGGACTAAGTTAGAATGCCTTGGAAAAGTACGGCTTCCTTACCACACCATTCAAACCAGAAAACAGCAGCGCTTAACACTGCTGTTATTAGGCAGAAATAGATTAGGCGGTGGTGGACAAAGACTCCTATCACCCTTTAATGTATGTATGTTTGTGTAAATAAAAGGCGCAAGAGATGTATGGGATCGACAGATTTAACACAATTACCTGTGTGATCGCTTTCGACCGAAAATTCCAAAATCGTTTCCCAATAGGGCTCTATGGAAGAATGAAAACAATAGATTCCTAATTTATGCGCTAAATGTAATATGTAAAGCATTGCTAAGGTTTGCTTTGTATTTGAGGTCTGATTAATAAATATTGGACTGTGAATTTTGTAATTAAGAAGAAAAAAATGTTTTCAATAAAATTATTATTATATTGTATAATAAAGTTGTGCGGAAAAAGCAATAAAACCTATAATTGCGTACTGAACGAATTATAATTATTACATTTAATATTATTTTAAATTTATTTAAATATATATCACATCTATGGAATGGAATGAAATATAATATAATAATTGTATCGTATTACTTTATACATATTTGAAGGTGGTAGAACCCTTTGTGGTTCGACTCCGGCGGCACCACCGCCACACCTATTTCTGCCTAACAACAGCAGTGTTAAGCGCTGCCGTGTTCTGGTTTGAAGGGTGTGGTAAGGGAGACATACTTTTCCGACGCGTTCCATCTTAGTCCTCAGGGGTAGCGGCGCATTTGTGGCCGACCTCAAGTAGGAATATGTAACCCTATCTGGGGTTGATCACAGATGTCCATGGGCGGCAGTAGCCACTTACCATCAGGTGGACTGCATGCTGGTCTGTTACTCCTATATTATATAAAAAAAACACACACACACACACTTTCATAAATATTATTTTTATTTGTTTGGACTCTATTTAGTAACTTTGTCAATGGTACAACACCTATAGCGTCCAATCTAACCGTCCTTCTTTTGTCGTGGTGTTGTATTTCCGTTTCACTTGGCCTATCAAATGTCGAAAGTCAAATATTGGTTTTGTTATTTTTGTCAATTCTTTAACTTCTACGGAAAAATACTAGGTAGGTATAATTCAGAATCGCTATAGGCCCGTATGGTCAACTACAGTAACAATAAATCGGACATGTCGAAGAAAAGTATCATTCAGGACTTATTACGAATTGGTACCAAGTCGATCTGGATATTTCCTATTTTATCTTACTGAAGTATCAAACGAGCATACTTCCACAATTGAGACGAACCCAATGATATCACTACATGTTACAAATGTTCAAATAAGTTAAGCTGTTTGTGCTGGTGGGAATGCCAAACAATGAATCATACATCTAAATATATATAACTCAAAGATGACTGACTGACATAGTGATCTATCAAGGCACAGCCCAAACCACTGGACGGATCGGACTGAAATTTGGCACGCAGGTAGATGTTATGACGTAGGCATCCGCTAAGAAAGGATTTTGATCAATTCTACCCTCAAGGGGATAAAATAGCTATTTCAATATACCTACGCTCGAAAAACATTACCCTCCACAGTGAGGTAAAAAAATAACATTCTGTATTGGGGCTGCGTGGTGGAGTATTCCCGTTCCCACTTGTGAGTAGAGTGTGCCCAGCAGTGGGACATAAACAATTGCAGCCATGTTCAATTTTTTAAGTAATAACTAGCTGACCCGGCAAACGTGTTGCCATATAAAAAAAATGTCAAGGGTTAGGGAACAACCCTTATCACTTAGGGGTATGAAAAATAGATTAGTAGCCGATTCTCAGACCTACCGAATATGCATATAAAATTTGGTGAAAATCGGTAAAGCCGTTTCGGAGGAGTACGGTAACTAACACTGTGACATGAGAATTTTATATATAAGATAAACTTACATGTGACAAAGGTGCCATTGCCAGAGATGTTTTGGCAAGTAAGGTCTGAACTCAGCATTACCGATGTTCAGAGAGGATGCCGTGAATCTCAGCAAGCGCCTGGTCTCGAATTGCCAGTTCGTGTTGGTTTTCTGTATCTGAAATAAATATTTTAAAAAGTTAAAAATAACCTATTTGGTATTTTCTCTACAACTATTTCATTTAATACACGTATAATGACATAAAAATAACATATTATACGTATATCGGATCCGCCATTTTGTGTTCCCTTCTCCGCCATTTTGAATTTAGGATACATTAATAAGCTAATGATGCATTGTCAAATCAAATGTGTTTGCAAAATTTACGTTTAATGGATACGGGGTTGGAATTTTGAATAAATGGTACTTATTTTAATTTTCCCAGCACTAGGGCATTAATGGTAGGCTATAAGTATCCAAAATATTGTTTAAAACATCTACGGAAATATCAAAATATCCAGAACTTTACAATGACACCTCCAATAAAGGTATGAGATATTGTGTGAAATTTCGAAACAGTATTAATATAGGTAGGGTTGCCAACTGTTTCGTTTTCCCAGGATATGTCAAGCTTTTTATGGTGTACTTACTTTTGAGTCCCGATTTTTTTTATTAATCTGTGTTTTGTTAGCTTTCATGTTTTCAGTGTTTGGCCTACCAAAAATCGAAATTTGTTTATTTTAAATTCCCTTTATTAATCTCTGTTTTAAATATAAACATCTTGATACTTATTACAACTTTCCTGGTTTGTCAAAGAAGTGTTTTTTTTAGTTTCTTGCGCCACTTTTTCTCTCTAACGAAACACATTCTGAAATGGTGGTAGATTGTTTTTCAAAGAGTTCTATATGAATTCTTTTTGAATAAATCACAATTAAATTTTAGAACATGTGCATGGCAACCCTAAAGGTAGGATTAAATATTACTCTTCAAGCGATTAAGCGTTATACGTTTATTCATTCGGAAACGCCTGATCCAGGTGTAGGTAAGCCGGTTATCCGTCGAAATTCTACGAATCGATTTCAACCGTTCAATGCCGATTGGGGCTTTATTTATGTGTAGTATAAGTGAGGAAATGTTGAAAGCTGAGGATGCCTTTTTATTATTAAAATGTGTTTTGTTTGTTATAATGGGCCTCATAGGATTCATATAATTGATTTGTGAAGTAAGTTATATATACATATATATATTTATTGATTTCCAAATCGAAATGAACAGCAGCTTACCTGATATAATAGCATTGAACGATTTCTGCACTCATAGCCCTTGAGTAGGATTCCCCGTGTCATGGGTGTAATGAACACAATGAGGGATACATAAACACCCAGGTTCAGATCAAATATTTAAATTGTTCAGATATTTGTCTGGGCGAGGATTGAACCCGGAAATCCTTCTCGCATCAGCCTGATTTGGTCACCACTCCCCCACGCGGGTGGTCAATTGAGCATCTGGAAGCAACTTACTTCATAAGCGGACTTGCTCAAGCAGTTCTCCTCCATAGCACATTGCAGGTGGAACATGGGTACGTCTTGCAGGTGTGAGGTCCGCTCTATTACATTCGTGTCCAGGAGGAGATCTGCCAGCTGCTGGGTACACACTACTGCTGCTACATGACCTGGAATACAGGTGTTTTTTAGAGGTGCTAGGACCCTTTGGACCCCGTTTGTTTTGGTGGCACCCCCGCCCCACCTACTTCGGCCTCATGACAGCTGTATTAAGCGCTGCTGTGTTCTGTTTGGAAGGGTGTGATAAGGGAGACATTGTCCCTGTAGTTCTGGGACTGGAATAGGGCGACGGAATCCCTAGCCTGTCGTAAGAGGCGACTAAAAGAGGGCTGCCGGGGTTGTTACAAAATAAGGGAGACATACTTTTCCGAGGACCTCTGAGGACCTTAGGAAGGAATATCTAATCCTATCTTGTGTTGATTACAGATGTCCATGGGCGGCAATAGCTTGCCATCAGATGCACAGTATGCTCATTTGCTTTCCAATACATCTATTATAAAATAATACTAAAATTCTCCTTGCGTAATATTTGAATGACCTTTAGATAATACATACGATTATATTTCAACAAAAAAGAATTAAATCACAAAAGTTTGGAGCACTTAAATATCTATCAACGTTGAAAAGGTTTAAGGTACTCCTAACAAAATTTAAGTAAACCGTAGATTCATTGCCTTTAAGGGCTTGATAATTCCGAAGCCCTTGGTAATAAAATCGGTAAGTTACTACCCCAACTTGTAGTGGTAGATTCTATCTGTATAATTTATTAGGATTCTATACGAATGTATTTGAACAATCTTTAACATTAACTTAGTATTTTTACTGTCTGTACATTGGAACCCTTTGCAATTTGACTTTAGGGGTACTATCGCCTGACCAGACGAGTGCTATTAGCATACCCGTGGTCCCGACTGAGGGTGTTTAGAGGAACACCGTGGGGTTTTAGTCGATAAGAGTCCGGCATATCCTCTTCACTGCCTATGCAGCAGAGGAACCCATAAAGGGTTTCTCCACGAAACAATTTTGAAAGGTGATGGAGTCAGTATGTTCTGACCGATAGGTACCACCGCCACACGCATTTAGCGTAAACCAGTTCTGCGTTTCGGTGGAAGAAGAAGAAGAAGAAGAGTGGCTTTCAGTTGACTTGCATATGAGGTGACTATCTTAGTCCTCAGGGGTCATACATCTGTGATCGATAGGAGTAGAAGACGAGCATGCAGTCCACCTGAACGTAAGTGACTACTGTCGCCCATGGACATTTGTAATCAACCCTAGATAGGATTAGATATTCCTGCCTGAGGTTGGCCACAGCATGCGCCGCTACCCCTGAGGACTAAGCTGGAACGCCTCGAAAAAACATGTCTGTCTCCCACACCCTTCAAACCGGAACACAGCAGCGCCTAACACTGCTGTTATTAGGTAGAAAGGGGTCTAAAACAAAGGGTTCTACCACAAGTAGTACCTCTGTCATGTGTGGTATGATTATATATATCCATGGGTGGCAGTGAACACTAATTCACGTGTACTGCATGTTTGTTTGCTATTACAACAATGTAAAAAAACACAACTATATATTTTAAAAAATCGTCTAATATTAAATTATTTCAGTAGTAAGTAATATTAAAATATATTTCATTTGAGCAAAAAATATTTCAGTGCAAATATTTTATATCTCTCGCTAAAATCTTTTAAGCCTAGCCTATTTCATATAGGCAAAGCTAGATTTAAAGTCCCTTAGGGTATCGTGCAAATTTATTCAGGATTTATATTTCAAATCCAAGTTTACACTTAATACCTACGAGATGCCTGTAAATGAGAGATATTTTTTGTAAAATCGTATGAGAGTTCCGTACTCAAAGCGCAAAAAATTGAATCCTGCTGCAAAACTTCCGCTCTCTGTCTGTCTATCTGTCTATCACACGGCTTTATTTCTTGAATCGTAATAGATAGATACTTGAAAATTTTCAGTATGTATTGCTAAGGGCGCTATAACAATAAATACTAAAAGTAAAAAAAAAATCAGAGAAAAGAGGGAACCCTGTACAAGAAACCGGTATTTTTCGGCATTTTTATAATTATTTAATGAACTATTAAGTAACAAATACTAAAAATTCAAAATAGAGAAAAGCGGGTTAAAGGGGGTAAAGAACATACAGGAAAACGGTATTCTTGGGATTTTTTTTAAGTATTCAATGATTAATAAAGAAAAACCAACATATAAGAAAAATAAAGTCTTTAAAAAGAAACAACTATATTCTTACCAACTTCCCCAGGACACACGACATCCCCAAACTCCCTATGCTTGCACATGAAGAGATTGGTCTCATTTCCTTCACACCGTACTCCGCTCAGCACGATCTTGGAGCTCCCGAAGTAGTCAGTTTGGATGGCCTGCTCCGCGAACCCTAAAGCCAGATGTTTGCAAACAGCTGCTGCTTCGTAGAGGGTCCATCCATCTGGACAGATGCTGCCCCATATGCCTTTGTGATAAATCTACAAAATACCATACTATGTTCATTTCTTTATCGACCATACCCCAGGAATACCTTTTGTGCCTCTAATTATTTTACAATAATAAATTATACCCGTTTGACTTCACTTAATAAATACTTTTGTGGTAAAGTGATCCTTATAAAAATATAAATGGATTTTGTCTTATAAATTTTGGTCAAAAAAAATCTTCACAGTGATTTTGGTAGTAAAATTAGGAATTACTTATTGCTTATTAGTTACAAAATATCTTTTACTTTCTATTTTATTGTTATTACTATTATTATTTTTTTCACATTAATACTTTCTGGTAGGACGGGAAACTTTTGCTTTCATTCAATACTAACCTCGACTCTACCTTCATTAGTACTTCTCCCTCCAACCAATCTCAAACTCGCCGTCCTAGGGTTCAGTACTTCGTGCAAATGTTTCAAAGGTTTCCGTTTGGATGAAGAATCGGCAAGATACGTTTCATCAGTCGTTTCTACACATCTGACGCCGGCAGCTTCGCTTGCTTCACAGTCAGATGCTCCCCATCCAGTGAAGATGCATTCAGTGAGCTTGGTTTCATCACCTTCGCAAACCACGTCATCCATCCAGTATTTGGCTGAAACAATATGGTTACTATTATCAATTTCGAAGATCCTAGGACCGATTTTTAAATTTACTCAGAGGTAATTTATAACATATGATATTTTTTTTTTGGCTACACAATATAATTTGAGTGACCGCTAAATCACGAAAGAATTAGTAAAAGGTATCAAATTTTTTCCCCACGTAAATTATCCAAACATGAGTACAATCTTAGTAAACAAAATTGTGTTCAGAATAAATAATTTGAAATTATTAATAACTTTAGAGTTCTAACTTAATTCAAAATCAATTGTGATGCCCATTTCACGTACACGAGTAAAAAATATTCCACAAGACATTTTCTTCTGACTAAGCTTATTACGTCCTAAGAAATAGATGATATAAGAAATAGATAGGATTAGCGGTGAGATGTAACATCTCAACTAAAAGTTATACTAACCTACTCTCCTTCCAATACCTGGTGAAGTATAAACTTACCATTAGCTTCTCCAAACTGTCCTCCATGAGTAGCAATTCCAGTTCTATTGAAGACCCTGCACACCACCTGAGCGGCAGCGGTATCCCAGGAGTCGTCACATATAGCGCCCCATCGACCAGCATGGTAAATGTACACGTTTCCTAAAATTTAATATGTGTTACATTTTATTACAAAAAATAGTTATAGCCTAGTGGTTGAAACTCGTCTTTTCAATCGGGGGGGTAAGAAGTTCAAATTCCAGGCACGCATCTCTGTGTTTTCAAAGTTATATGCGTACGAGCATTTGCCCGCGGCTTCGCTCGCGTTACGAAGTAATGTTTTCATCCCCTATTTTATCCCCTTGGGGGTAGAATTGATTAAAATCCTTTCTTAGCGGATGCCTACGTCATAACATCTACCTGCCTGCCAAATTTCAGCCCGATCCGTCCAGTGGTTTGGGCTGTGCTTTGATAAATCACTATGTCAGTCAGTCACCTTTGAGTTATATATGAGTTGACTACGTAGGCGACAGTAGCCACTTACCACCACGCTAAGTACATCGTTTACTGCTTTTATTTTATTTAAAACATCATATTTTACTAAATGTACCCAAGTACTTGAATATAAGGTGTAGTGCTTTCCAATTATTTCTCAATGAGATCGTTATTTCTAATTTTGCACATAAAATGTTAGGCTCAATATAATTTTATCATATTATTATATGTCAACTCTTAGTTAAGTATCTTTGTCATTTTAAGAGCCAACGATATAACGATGATAATAATCATTGGCGATTTCACATGAACATTTGGCAGCAATAATAAAATAGTTCGAATTTTATGCGATTCAGGATATTTGTGAGATTAGCTTAATAGTTTGGATATGCTTGGGTTATAACTGGCTGTCATATGAGGCGACCATTAGTCCTCAGGAGTGGTAACGGATCTGGTAGAACTTCAGTTCTATATGGAACTGGTAACAAATGTCAATGGATTAGACCATTTACCATCAGGTGGACTACAAGTTCTTTTGCCACTTCAATTTTATAGAAAAAAAAACCTAAAAATTAAGGCCTATAAATTAAGGCCATGGTCAGTATTCATCTCATTTTTATATCCTCACTAGCTGACCCGGCAAACGTTGTGTTGCCATATAAATAGAAAAATGTTAAGGGTGAACAACCCTTATCACTTAGGGGTATAAAAAATAGTAGACAATTCTCAGACCTACTGAATATGCATTTAAAATTTGGTGAAAATCGGTAAAGCCGTTTTGGAGGAGTACGGTAACTAACATTGTGACACGAGAATTTTATATATAAGATAATTATTCCATACATCGCATAAAAAAATCTTGTTACAAACTTCATATTTCAATGTCATTAAAATATAAAACTTTACTAATTGACATGACATATTTTATACCACGCACAACGATCTCAAAAACTACGAACATACACTAATTAATTAAATGAATGAAACTGCCATCAAATTGTGATACCTAATTAATACTTGATTTTACTTTACCTTCAAACTTCGTGGCACCGCCCGCCAATTTAATTTTGCCTTCCATAAACTTTTGTTTATTCAATAACCTTTGAATGAATGCAGCGCGAACCGCTCGTTCACTTTCATTCACTTCTTTACACAACACTAATACAAACTGCAGTAGTATCCATGAAATTAAAACATTACTTATTTTATGCACCATTTTAAAAGATAATTAAAGGATTGGTTCAAAAGTTATTCCTTGGCGCACTCCGTATTAAAAATATAAAATTTACTTCCAATTTATTTTTTGTTTATGAGAAATTTAAATATGTAAATTTACTTTTCGAAATATTTTTTATCAAAAACACACGCTAAAACTTTAAACTTTTATCAAAAGCTTTGTTTAGTTCCGAAGGACGTTATTTGTACGAAAGCTCCGAACCGACTGGCGTCTAGTTGTTTAAAGAGTTAATTGTTAAGTATTTCTAGTTCAATGTCGAAATCATATATACGTAATAGCCATTCGTAATGATTTAGCTGTTTAAGGGGAAGATAATACGACGTTTGGTAAAATTATTTTTTTACACTAAGTGTTACATTAAATGTGCTTTTAAATGTAAGACATTCATTTAGGTAATAGTAAATGAGCACAGTGAAAAAATGTTTCCAAAGGTATGTGAAGTCTACCAATACGCACTTGGCCAGCGCGGTGGACTACGGCGTAATCCTTTTCATTTTGAGAGGAAACCCATGCACAGCAGTGGGACAATAATGGGTAATGATGATGATCACAGTGGTCTAGGGAAATCTGTAACCAAGTCCATATAAAACAGGGGTTCTACCTGAAGCCAATCATAGAAGCGTTGGCACTCTTGAGGACTAAGATAGTCCCCTCATAAGTCAGTCGGTATCCACATTCTGTTATAAAAACGCAAGAACTCTTTCATGCCAGATTTGCACCAATATAATTACAGATGCGAGGAAGGAAAACTCACAGAAATTCATAAACTTCAACTTATTCATGGAGAAATGACATCAGCTACTATACACTAACACTTATACATAAATTAATTAGGAATATATTGAGTAAATATATTAAAACCCAAAATTAATATAAAAAATATGAATATAAAAAATACAATTGAAGGTGGTAGAACCCTTTGTGAAGGTGGTAGAACCTTTTATGAAGGTGGTAGAACCCTTTGTGGTTCGACTCCAGCGGTACCACCGCCACACCTATTTCTACCTAATAACAGCAGTGTTAGGCGCTACTGTGTACCGATTTGAAGGGAGACAGACTTTTCCGAGGCGTTCCAGTTTAGTCCTCAGGGGTAGCGGCGCATCTGTGGCCGACCTCAGGTAGAAATATCTAATCCTATGTGAGGTTGATTACAGATGTCCATGGGCGGCAATTGCCACTAACCATCAGGTGGACTGTATGCTCGTCTGCTACTCCTATATTATATAAAAAAAATAAAGAACGAAATTGGAAATTAAAGGTTTATACATAACATTCATTTATCGAATCATTATTGCATATAAGAAGAAGATATATGTACTTATGTTGTATGTACTAATGAACTAGCTAATTGTAAAGGGAAACACGTGTGATCTTTGTACCGGGATAATAATCATCTCAATTAAACCAATATAGTCAATCCTGTAAATTACTTATCAGATAATGTTCCTGTAACGAGTTTCTGGAATTCTGCAGTTGCAATTAGTATTGATCTAATACCTGTCTTTATAGATAGCAGACATATAAAGAAATAAAATATCAACGAGTTGCAGTCAGGGAGTGTCGGCAGAAGTGATAACTTTCGAAAACTATCTGAATAATAGAATATAATAAATAAAAAATGAAACTGACACCCATTGACATATTTTTTCTATGTTGACACCGGATGACATCTTGAGTTTAGTAGTTTGCTTTACCGTCTTACGAATTTTTGATCAGGCCACGTGTCCTCATTATTAATTATTAAAACGATTATAAGAGGGTTCTTAACGATTTGGGTTGTAATAAAAACAGACGTAGCTTTAGACTGTAACTAATCTCTACAAAGTTAAGCAAGTTCTGATGCAGTTGGAAGTTTGATTGGAGATCGCTAGAGGCTAAAAAGAGTTTCACGTTTCGGAAACTACGTTGAGTTGGTCATATTACAGCAGCTATTTTTTTAATAGTTGGTTTAAAAACATCTAACATGGATTTTCTATTAATCCATACACTTCTAAAATAATCTAGTCCATGAATACTAAATCCTATAATTAAAATAAGTGTAGCTACAAATAACGATTTTAGTATAAAAAAAACATTTACACATTAAATATTTTATGCCAATTAGCAAAAATTTATTAAAAATTAACAATTATATAATTCCGATAAGAAAAATTGGTTAAGATTTATAACTAATACACATAAAAGAATTTTCAACTTCCTTATTTCTATAATAAAGTCTACTTAACAAAGATAATAAAACTCGTATCATAGAAGCTGTTTTTGGGATGATATCATCGTCGTCTTAATTAAACAATGCAGACGGAACGAAGTGCGAAGTATTTGACCTAAATGTTGGGTTGGTGATACAAATTGATGGTTGTCACGTTGCACTTGCTGATAAAATGTTTGATATTACATCAATAATATCGTATTTCGATTCACATATAATAATAATAAGCCTTTTATTTATCTTTAACCTAACCTAGATACATATAATAAAAGTTTAGTAATAAAAACGAGAAATAAAATAATTAAGTTAAAGCCCCTTTGCGGGTATAGGCCTCCTCCAGACGTCCCCATTTTCCTCTATCTTTCCCTTTCTCTATCCAGTCTGTGCCCGCTATTTTCCTTATCTCATCTGTCCAGCGTTCTGCAGGGCGACCCCTTCCTCTTCTTTTGACCGGACCTTTCCAAATTGTAACCCGCTTAGTCCATCTATCTTCCGTCATGCGGGCTATGTGTCCTGCCCATTTCCACTTTAAGCATAGTGCGTGATTCACATATATCATATGTTATATTTATATAGAAGCAGGGATAATGGGATAATGGTTGAAACTCGGCCTCTCGAACGGATGGAACGAGCTCCAGGCACAAACCTCTGTTTTTTCAAAGTTATGTACGTATTAGAAATTAATCCCCAATTGTTTTAACGGTGAAGAAAAACATCGTGAAGAACCCTGCATGCTTGAGAGATTTATAAAAAAAATATATCTGTGAAGTCGACCAATACGCACTTTGCTAGCGCGGTGGACTATGGCCTAATTCTTCTCATCCTGAGAGGAGATCCGTGCCCAGCAGTGGGACAGTAATAGGTAGACGACTAATGTCCTATTTGAATACATATATCACGTGTTGCTGTGTTCTTATACTAACGTATTAAGCAGAGCTTTGCTTAACAAAAAATACGTATATTGAAAGCGTAAAGATTAGGGGTGGAGGGGCTCGAGAAATCTCACGAATCTCACAGGGAGTAGGTGGGGAGGGGGGTCGAAAAATTGTCAAAATCACGTAATTAACGCACGGCCCCATACAATTTAATTTGATACTTGAATGTCAGTATCAAATAATCGGTGAGACAAATTGATATTTGAGTTCCTGTTCAGGACTGTTGTCATTGTTTTGGACATTATTTGACCTTCCATTAGCCTGAAGAAAATTGTGTGGAACATTCATATGTTTGCCATTTGTTTTTTAACATTTGTATTTCACATAAAATTTACAGGTTCCATCGTCAATCCATTACTCTTCCACTGCTAGGCACGGGTCTCCTCTCAAAGTAAAATGGATTTAGGTCTACCGTGCTGGCCAAGTGTGACTCCACTTATTATCTTTCAGAACTTTTTAATACGCTTTTATTAGCTTCAGACGTATGTATGTTGGTATGTTGGTATGTTGGTATGTTAGTATGTTAGTATGTAACGGAATCTTTGAACATGATTTTAACCCCCTTCAAAACGTCGGATTAACTTGAAATTTGGCATACTTATTAAGGACCGATGACAATTCAATATTTTAAACATTCTGACCCATTATCCTTACTAGGATAATCAGGATCAGCGATTTTTGTTTTCCTGAGACCCGGAAGGTCTGCGTTAAGACCAATAAAAAAAGGTGCTTTTTAAGATATTATCAAAATGATAATCCTTCTACTTAATATCTATCAATAAAATATTTATAACTATTGACACCATGCACCCCACGCTTTTTTTTACAATAAAAAATATTTTTATCTTATTTACACTATTCTTAATTCAAATTTTAAAAACATTATTTTCTATTTTTTAGTTGAATATTCTATAAAAAGTGTATTTTTCTAGTTTTTTTAAACTTTTATTTATTTTTCATTTTTTGGTCGATTTTTTTATAAAAGCGTATTTTTTAGTTTTTTTAACTATTATTTATTTGAAAAGAATTCTTAAGCGTGTAAATTTCGTCACCGTCAACGAAGTCAATCATTAATTTCTAATACGCACATAACTTTGAATTACTGATTTTGTGATTCTATTAACATAGTCACAAAGACACGGTCCGTGCCTTCAAAAATTTTTTTTAATATAGGAGTAGCAGACGAGTATGCAATCCATCTGATTGTGACTTCCGGCGCACATGGGCATCAATAATAAATCCCAAATAAGATTATATTACATACTGCAAGAGGTTGGTAACAGATGCGCCACTACCCCTCAGGATTAAACTGGAATGCCTCTTAAAAATATGTTAACTTTAAACTTAATAAACACTGCTGTTATTAGGCAGTAATCGGTGCGGTGCAGTAATAGTGCCGCCGGAATCTAACCACAAATAGTTTTTCCACTTCATATAGATAACTAGGTGACCCGGCAAATGTTGCGTTGCCATGTAAATAAAAAAAACGGTGAACAACCTTTATTACTTATTACTTAGGTAAAAATAAATAAAAATAGATAGTAGCCGATTCTCAGACCTACTGAATATGAATATAAAATTTTGTGAAAATCAGTAAAGCCGTTTCGGAGGAGTACGGTAACTAACATTGTGACACGAGAATTGTATATATGAGATTATGGTTTTATCAAACTTTCTGAATGTGTTGAAAGCTCCCTTGCTACTCCAATTCCACAAAATCTCCATACATATAACATCAAGCAACCTACGCAACTCTGTAAAATAAATAGGCATCATTTATTGAATTACAACCCAATCGTGAGAGTGTCCCTTCGTTCGTGACTGTCCCTGAGAAATCACACGTGTGATTGCTTTCGGCCCTTCGTATTACGAAACGTCAAGAACCAATAACTAAAAGTAAATTTTCGATACGGCGTATCGGTTCGTATTGGTTTTTCGTACTTTGTGGTGGTTGAACTCTTTGTGGGTTGAAGCCGCTACCGCCTTTTTTTTTTTTTTTATAATATGGAGTAGCAGACGAGCATGCAGTCCACCTGATGATAAGTGGCTACTGCCACCCATGGACATCTGTAATCAATCCCAGATAGGATTAGATATTCCTACCTGAGTTCGGCCACAGATGCGCCGTTGCCCCTGAGGACTAAGCTGGAACTGGCTGTGTTCTGGTTTGAAGTGGCACATCTGCTACATTAATATTGTGAAAATAAAAATATATGGTAAAAGGTTACGGATATCTTTTACCTATATAGCCCATAAAAAGATTTTATGCATCACTTTTCGAGTGGCAAAATAAATGGCACACGAAAATTTATTTGTTTTTCACTTCAAGTGTCGGTGACAGACGTTCCGGCGACGTGTATGAACACTCAAACTTGTGTCTGTGTGCGTGAAAGGGTACTAATAGCGGAAGAGCGATGGCTGGTTTTATTGGCTTGTTTTTTTGGATCACTTCCGAAGTTCGATTGTAAGTCGGTTAAGTATTTTTAGGTCGGTAATAATTTGGATTACCAACAAAGTTTTGTTTAACATAGGAATCGAAAATTTTTGGAGGAGAAGGGTTTGAATTACGGTCATGAAATGGGGGTTTCTACTACAGAATTATGTTTATTAGTTTTGTTTGTCATGATAGGTATTTTCTTCAACTCAATTCTTGACTTCCATTCTTTCATTTTATTATAATATTTTGTTTTATTTGAGAGTGTAGACTGTAGCTACTTATTTTATTTCTTCATTTTTTAAAAACGCTTTCTACACTCAATCTCAGACAAGGATTCCATGTGTACCATGAACACATATATCAGCGACTATAAATTTATTTTATTAGGGTAGGTAGATAATATATATTGAAAATTTCGGTTACCAGATTTTTTTTAATATATAAAATGTTGTAGATTAAGGTTCCTTTAGAACACTAAGAAAGTCTTCCCGGGCATTTAAAAAAAAAAAAACCCTTTTCACAGCACAAGAATTTCCCCCTACTCCCATATTAGATACAAAATTTCCAAAAATACAAGAGTGTGTGAACACGAATGTGTTGGCGCGCGATTAATAGTGCGGTTCACCACACCGCTTCCCGTTTGCGCTGCTAAATTACGGTACAGACAGAATTGTGCACAATTGTTCATGTAGATATGTACCTATAGTTCTATCTATATAGAATAGTTCTATCTATTAAGGTTCCGGAGATGTGACAGACGGACAGACAGCAAAGTCTTAGTAATAGGGTTCCGTTTTTACTCTTTGGGTACGGAACCCTAAAAATGATGCAGTTTTAGCTTTTAAAGTCGCTTTTACTTTTGCCAAAGCGAGATCTCCTGCCGGGCTAGGTGACCATGTCCGGACAGCGGCCGTGCTCCGACAGTCTTATTTCGGAGGTTGTATATAAGTAAGATGTTTAGAATACCTCGATAGCGTGATTCAGAATACTCTTGGCGCCATCTCTTGATGAGTAGCGCGAAGTCCCTCATACCATTTTTTGCTTATCGACGAGCAGGTAAATTCGAATTTTAATGAACTAGTGCGACATTTAATCGATTTTAAAATTTACGAAACAGTGATAAAGTATTCTACAGTAAAATATATTATATTTCCTTTCTTTAGGAAATATTTCATAGATACATAATATATAATATAGATAAATATTTATAGATTCGATATGGTGTTTTAAGAATAAATAAATATTTTTTTCTTAGTTTTAGTAAAAGGGTCATCGAGAATAAAAGGAAAATTAGCAAATTATTAATGAGCTGGAACATGTCTAAACAATAGTTAGCCAAGTTGTCCCCGAACAGGGTGTGTTTGGTGACACAGATTAATGGCATCTAGACCTTGTCATGTTAACAAAGGTTATTGCTTAAGTGGACCCCTATTTGGTAATGGCAGATCGGCTTAAATCGGTATAAAACTACGAAGTAAATGATTTTTGAAGGTGGTAGAACCCTTTGTGATTCGACTCTGGCGGCATCCCCATCACACCCATATCCACTAAATAACAGCTGTGGTAAGCTGCTGTGTTCTGGTTAAGGGTGTGGTGAGGGAGACTTATTTTCCGAGACGTCCCAGCTTAGTCTTCAGAGTTAGCAGTGCATCTGTGGCCGACCTCCGGTAGGAATATGTAATCATATCTGGGGTTGATTACAGATGACCATAGGCAGCAGAAGCCACTTAGCATCAGGTGGACTGCATGCTCGACTCTTACTTATATATTATACAAGTATTGAAGAGATTTGAAGTTATATTTTTGCAGTAAGATTTTTTTTACACTTGAAGTAGTAAAGGGTCATGCGGTCCAATGACGGTTTAGGGGTCCGGGGGCTCCGTCCTAAAGGGTGAAGGCTTTATCGAAATAATCGAGGTTTTTTAATTACATTTGGGAAATTGGAGAAAACCAGCGTTCCTTTATTCTACGTAGTCAGAAGGGATATGCAATATATTTCTTAAAAAAAAAAACAAAAATAGTATAAAAAGGTAAAAATATATAAAATCTATCCCTATTGTCAGCCAGCAGCCTGCATCGCCAACAGACGGTAAGTAGCCACGCATGAATTGCTATGAATAAAACCAAATGGGACTCTTACTCACAAACGGGTTAAAGCTTCGTGTCCCTCCTTTAAGGCTTGAAATTTGAAGCCATTCGTATAAACACATATCTAAAATATCAAAAAACAGTTCTATTTTTGTTTTGGTAGCAGCAAATGCCTACGAACTGATATAAATAACTTTTTTAATTATCACAATGTGCTTAGTAATGGTACGCTCATTCACACAATGCTCATTCATATATTCAACGTATGTATGTACAGTCGGCTTCAAAAGTAGATGAACAGATTAAGGTTTTAAAAATACCTTTGCACCTACGCGTTAATATTTCAACAACCCTAGCATCATAAATAGATGAACACTAAGGCGTCAAAAGAAGCTGGACACTATATAGTTAACGTCACTATATGATATGTCATTGTTCAGCTACTTTTGACACTGTAGTGTTCATCTACTTTTGAAAGTTTACGACGTTCATCTAATTATGGTGCTAGTTGCTTTCAGCTACTTATGGACGCTTGGGTGTATGGCTATTTTTGGAACCTTAATAAAGCAGATGGACATCTGTTCACCTACTTTTGAAGCCGACTGTACGCTGTAGGGGTGATTGAATTAAGATTCTCATCGTGTGTAATTAACTCCGAGGAAGAGTTCGAGTTCTAATTTATTGTGTTGATTGCTTTTTTGTTACACATAAAAGCAACTATTCAATTCACATACACCCTGTATAAATATTCTATAGTGTGTATATTGAGTAGTATGTATATTGTGTATGTTTAGATCCTGTAATCTTTGTCAGTCTTAAAATTATTTTGATTTTTTTTTATAATTTTAGAACTGGCAAAGGTTACAGAAATAAAATTATTTTTTATGAATTATGCAATTAAAGTGTATTTTTTAATTCTACATTTTTATTAACCACTTAAGTTCAGATAATTCAGACATTGCACTATTATAGACGAAATCTGTAATTATTATGTATATTTAGTTTTTATAATATGTATGTTTGCAAATAAAATAATAATAAAAAATATTGACTACATTTACCATCTAATTAAGCTAGATATTTAAAACAGTATTTAGAGCTACCGATTTGAAACTGACGAAAGAATAAAAACACCCTGTATGTTAAAACCGACTGTAGCCGATTTATCACGAATATATGGGGGCATACTCAAATTGTTTGTACCCATAATAGTTTAGCATGAAACATTGTAAAATTAACAAAGGATGTTAGGGCTTTGTCGTAAAACTTTTGCAAATGAATCTGAGGTCATGCATATCAAAATGAAAATAGGGCTGTGCTTAGAAGTTTTAAGGCTAATAACACACAGAGCGGTTTTTAACGACACGCGTAAACGGATTTTGACGGAATACTAAAACAATTGATGGTAGAGCTCTCTGTGGTTCGGCGGCGGCACCACCGCCACACCTATTTCTGCCTAACAGCAGTGTTAACCGCTGCTGTTCTGGTTTGAGGGGTGTGGTAAGGGAGACATACTTTTCCTAAACATTCCAGCTTAATCCTCAAGGGTAGCGGCGCACCTTTGACTAACCTCAGGTAGGGCTGAACCTATCTGGGGTTGATTACAGATGTTTACGTTCGGGAGTTGCCACTTACCATCAGGTGGCACGCATGCTCGTCTGCTTCTCTTAAAAAATCGTCAAGGTGTGACAGAACCTCAGGTAGGGCTAACACTATCGTCCCTGTAGTTCCGGGAACAGAATAGGGCTACGGTATCCCCTGCCTGTCGTAAGAGGCGACTAAAAGGGGGCTTCCGGGGTTACGGGCGGCAAGAGTGGGAGCTCGAACCGCCCGGCCAGCAACCCCGGGATGGACGGCGGTATGTGTGGTCGCATACCGTCGTGAACACCAGATGGTGTGGTGAGTTTCAAGCTCACCTGGGTGGAGCCCGACGGAGCAACGCGCCAAGTGGACTCCGGTTTCGTTCCGTTGGAGATCCCGGAGTCCTCTACGCAGCGCCGAGGACGGCCACCGGGGGGATTCTAGTGCGGTAAGAATCCCATATAACCCCGTGCCGCTCCCACGGCATAGGGTACCTTTTGAAGGTTTACCCCTTGTAAACAAAAAAAATAAAAAGGTAGGACTGATCCTATCTAGGGTTGAATAACGATGTCCATGAGCGACAGTGTCCACTTACCATCAGATGAAATGCTCGTGTATGAGTTAAATTTTATAAAGAACAAAATGTACGTAGCTATATTCTATTGCGAGATTTTATTTCTTGGACTCAAGTTATTTCCTTACGTAAATTCTTTTTGTTCTCAATTACTAAAAGTATATTTGCTACAAAGGACTTTTTTCCGTTTAAGATAATCTTTGAACAAATTACATTTTGAGTGTCGAATTCATTAATAAAAGGAATCTAGATTTTTCCATGTTTCTTCAACAATAAGGGATTTCTAAATCAAAGATCGTACTGAAATAAATACAGTTAGTACATACTCATTTCATAACCTTTTACCATTTTAACTATTCCAGATTAGAATATAATATAATCAAATATGAATACAAAGCATGTTTATTTATACGAAACATATTCACCTAACCAAGCTTATCACACAAGTGTAACATCGGTTATACCATACATAAACATTTACAGATTTTACCTCATTTCTACTTGATTACTTTTACACAATACTAGTAGTATTTTAAAATAATAACCACCATATTTACCTTTAACACATCAATTACTTATGTTACATAGTTTCCTCTTACTTACAAGCTGTCTGCGATACGACTACAAACCGACTAACCGAGCCAACGTTGTCACAGCCTTTTATAGGGATTTTAGATGCATACTACCCGCAATATAAGTGTATTTTATTATCAAACTACCTATTTTAATATTTAGTCTTCAATCATTGCCGTTAAGACGACAACGGTACTGATTTCTTTTAATGTTAAGAGCACTTCCACATTATCCGAATGATTGAAAAGATTCATCGTATTTTTATATGGTGTTGTATTGAAAATTATCTGCGTATTAAAATGAATTATTATTCCCTGCAATGGCGAAGGAAAACATCTTGAAGAATTACATGCTTAAGAGTGCTTTTAAAAGTCTTAAAAGTGTTTCACGCAGCTTCTTTACATTTTTTTAACGAGGGGGAAACCTTCAAAAGTTACCCGACGACGTTTGAGCAACGCCGGGTTATGTGGTATTTTTACCGCACTACCGCAACGTTTGTTGGAGAACTCCGGGATCTCCGACGGAACGCAACCGGAGTCCTCCAAGCGCGATGCCCGACGGGCTCTACCCTGGGGGAGCAGTTTTCGCTCCTCCCACACCATGTAGTGTTTACGACGGTATGCGACCACATATACAGCCGTCCTTCCCGGGGTCACTTGCTGGACGGTTCGAGCTCCCACTCTTGCCGCTCGCAACCCCGGAAGCCCCCTTTTAGTCGCCTCTTACGACAGGCAGGGGATACCGTAGCCCTATTCTAGTCCCGAAACTACAGGGACAACAGCTTCTTTACCTGTCTATCGATTTGCAGTTGAACATCGCAGTGGATTATGACCTTAATCCCTCTCACTCTTAGAAAAGCTTAAGTGCAGAAATGGGACAGTAATCATTTCAAGACAAAGATTTAAAACAATTAATTTAAATACATCTTTACAGATTTTGATGAGGCTTTCATGAAAACGATGTCTACTTTGTAACCCGGTAAGTACTTTTAATGGAATTATTTAACTAAACTAGTGTTAATTGGATATTGAATCGGATAGTGTATAAGCATCTTAAACAAAATAAATTATTCATATTTTAAATTTCGTTACAGAAGGTATCTATAAATCACTGATTTTTTTCTCCGACAAGACTTGTATATTTAATAAAACAAAACTTTTTCAAAATTTTCGAGGATCAAAGTTTGGTCTTTGATGAAGAAGGGTCCATGTTACAATATCGGTGGCCATAAACATTGACTAAGCTCTGAATATTCATAGTAATTAGTCAAATCAACTGGTCGACGGCTGACTTGCATCGTAATGGGTTGTGCAAACGAGCGGGCTATATAATTTTCTAGGAGTTTTTTTTTTTATAAAATTGGAGTATCAGACGAGAATGAAGTCCACCTGATGGTAAGTGGCTACAGCGAATGGACAACTGTAATCAACCCCAGATAGGATTATCTTCTTATCTGAGGTCGCCAACAGGTGCGCCGGAACACAGTAGCGATTAACACTCTTGTTATTAGGTAGAAATAGATATGGCGGTGGTGCCGCCGGAGTCGAACCCCAAAGGATTCTACCAGCTTCAATCCATTATTGTCCAAGATCTAGGTACGGTTCTCCTCTCAGAATAAGAAGGATTCGGCCATAGCCCACCACGCTGGTCAAGTGCGTATTGCTAGACTTCACAACTTTTGATATTTTTTTAAGATCTTGAAGGTGTGCAGGTTTCCTCACGATGTTTTCCTTTCGCTTAGATGGACAGCAGACTCGTCATCCACTCTTATATTATAAAAATAATATTACAGTTTGAGAAAAATAAACTTAAAAACGCTCCTCTATACAACCCCAAAGAGCGTCGCCCGTTCATGTCGCTCAAACTATGAATATCGCAGATTTTGAACTTGTTTACGCAATTTTTGGAAGCCTCATCAGAATGCAAGTGGAGAAATTAATTATTTATTAAGAAAGTTTTGTCGTGAAATTTTATGTAAAACTTGTGTTTTAGCGTCTTCAGAATCTTAATTGGATCTGAATTTGCTTTTCATTGAAAAGTGAATTTTGCTTTTTTAGAAAATACGAGTTTGTGGAAACTAAAATGTCAATTACTTTTTTTAATTGATTTTTAGGGGTACGTTTTTATTTAGTTTAGTTTCTCAAATGCGGTCTGTTTGATGTTATGAGATCACTGCCGCCCTTGGATATATCGTACTAACTCCTAACTCCTATTTAAAGGTCATTCAACACGAAATTTGCTTTGAACTGTAACACATAATTCAAACGCTGCATATTTTTTTTAGATTTATTTGGGTTAACAAACAGTAAACAACAAAAATTACATTTGAATAACAATTACAAACACTGTACTATGTCGTTAACCAACACCGTTAACGACAGATTACTACAAAAATAAACAAAACAAAAATGATATTGAATGTGGAGGAATACAATATAAGTAGACTTTAATTGTTCTTACAAACTACTCTACAGGCACAGTAGAACTTTGTTGAACATATGTTTCTTATATCAAAATCTTTAAGCCCCAGAGACCGTTTTCCTGTCACGCGTGTCTACGTCCGCACGCGCGTCTTGCATCCTATCGTGTCATACCGAAATCAAAGACTTCAACGAGTTAATTCATGTGTAGTCCGCGTAAAACTGCTAGTCCGCTCTGAATATAGAAATGAATCGCGTTGCCATAGCAAATTGTGTGACTACACCTGGTCACAACAACTTCAGAGCGGACTAGCAGTGTGGCGCACACTATATACGAGTGAGACGCGCGATTGGGCGTAATCACGCGCGATAGGACAAACGCATAAAATCATATAAAATCACGGCGCGTTTTTACATACAAATCAGTACGGTGATAGTGCCAATACAATTAATTTGATCACGGAAAGAACTGTACTTAAGGGCTATTTAGAATATTTTTCTTAAAGCATTTTACAAATTCCTTCGATTCTCGATTTGTAAAATACTATTAAATAGATACGTAGACATACAATATGACTTAGAGCTTACATTTTACAAGTTCTTTGTAAACAAAAGATTAGTAAATAAATTTTCATGAAAAGGATTAAGTTTCTGAGAAAAGCGGTCGGATCTTAAAACGTTTATTTTTCCTTCCCCCAAAGCAAATAATTAAGCCGTAGTGCACTTATAAATAAACTTTGAGGAAACTGAGGGTAGATCTCAAAGTAGAAATAGCTTTAGTTGAAATAAAAAAGGCAACCCTGGGCGGCTTTAACTATTTTGTCATATAACCCTAATTTTTCGAGGGTTAAATAGTAGCCTATGTTACTCCTTGTAAACCGTTGTATCTCTCCATGAAAGTGTTGTCTAAATTAAATCAGGAATTCAAAATTAACCGGAACGTAACATAGTTGGTTTTTTGAGAGAACTCCGGGATCTCCAGAGGAACGCAACCGGAGTCCTCTTAGCGCGTTGCCCCGTCGGGCTCCGCCCAGGTGAGCATGCCGATCGCCTTTGGTGTGCACAAAGGTATGCGACCACACATACCGTCGTTCACCCCAGGGTCGTTGGCATGGGTCGAGCTCCCAATCTTGCCGTTCGCAATCCCGGAAGCCCTCTTTTAGTCGGCTCTTACGAGAGGCAGGGGATACCGTAGCCCTATTCTGGTCCCGGTACTACAGTGAAAACGTAACGTAGTATCTACTTACACTTTATGAAATATGACAATATTCGGTAGCGGTATCAACCCCAGATACGATTAGAGTCTTACTCGAGGTCGGCAACAGATGGGTTTCTACTGAGGACTCGGATGCCTTAGATAAGTAGATATGTAGAAATATACTCTGCATGCTACACGAGTATATGGTTAATGGTATAACAATCACATCATCAACCCATTACTGTCCCACTGCTGGGCACGGGTCTCCTCTCATAATGAGAAGGATTAAGTCATAGTCCACCGCGCTGGCCAAGTGCGTATTGGTAGACTTCACATACCTTTGAGATGTTTTATTTTTTTATTATTATTTTTTAAAAGGTGACTGACTGACATAGTGATCTATCAACGCACAGCCTAAACCACTGGAGAGATAAGGCTGAAATTTGGCATGCAGGTAGATGTTATGACGTAGGCATTCGCTAAGAAAGGATTTTGATCAATTCTACCCCCAAGGGGATAAAATAGGGGATGAAAGTTTATATAAATCGTTTTAGTTAATAATATTACTTCGTAACGCGAGCGAAGCCGCGGGCAAAAGCTCGTTTTTTAATTAATCTCTCAGGTATGCAGGTTTCCTCACATTGTTTTCCGTCACCGTTGAGCAAGTGATAATTAATTTCTAATATGCACCTAACTTTGAAAAACCAGAGGCCTGGGATTTGAACCTCGGACCCCTCGAGCGAGAGGCCGAGTTTCTTAACCACTAGGCTATCACTGCTTTTTTATGCTGGTATAACAATAATGTACATCAATAACAGTGTTCATCGTCGAAATAGAGTATTTCGCCAAATAAATCGAAAAGGCAACGCAAAGCTTACATTTAAAACATGTAACGTTAGTACTAACTTATATTCTCCAAAAAACACTTCTTAAAATAGGTTCTGGAATACTCAATTCCATTATCAGAACAAGAAGCTCAACGAGATACAATGTAAAATAAGGTGAAAATGATGTTAGGCACAATCCTTAATGGCAGGTTTAACACATTTAAAATACATTAATTCCGTCTCCAGCACCGTAAAAATAAAGCACTCGACAGCTAAAGATATCTTCAGATGATTGGCGTTTTTGTTTTTTCAAAGATACTTTCTACACTCACAGCCCCAAACTAGGATTCCTTGTATCATAAGTTCATGGGCTGACACATAGCGAATACACAAACATAGATGCAGAACAGAAATCGAAATTCATGGTTTAGATATTTATCTGGCCGGGGATTGAACCTGGGATGTCCGTCAGACCTGTCTATCCTAGTATTTAAATATTTAATATAAGACTCTGGCATAACACTACTTTTATTCCATACGAGCTTTTGCCCGCGGCTTCGCTTGCGTTATGAAGTAATATTTTCATCCCCTATTTTATCCCCTTGGGGGTAGAATTGATCAAAATCCTTTCATAGCGGATGCCTACGTCATAACATCTGCCTGCATGCCAAATTTCAGCCCGATCCGTCCAGTGGTTTGGGCTGTGCGTTGATAGATCACTATGTCAGTCAGCCACCTTTGAGTTTTATATATATAGATTATGTCAACAAGGGAACATTTCTTAGGTCGGGGTTAAAAGGTGTGGTACAACACATTCACTTTATCTAAGCATTCTATCTTAGTTTTGAAGAGTTAAACCGCATCATTGATTCATGTTCATGCCTCCTATTCTATAAGAACTGGCTTAATATACTCATACTTGTAGATAACAGTAGCTACTTAATATAGTGTAAACTGTGATAAAGATAGCAAGTACCATCACTTGCTACTTTTATACCAATTGCTACCATAATTGTTATCCATGTAAAATAAAAGGTCGCATCAAAACCGTTCAGAATCTGAAGCCACCTTACCGTCTTAACGCCGAGAAAACGGCAGCTCGGAGTTTAAATCCTCGGAAAATGGAAAAAGTTTTTCTGTGACGTACCAGTGACATAGTGATTAATTTATTACCGGCTGCCGGGTACTCGTTAATGAAGCCTGCTTCAAGAAGTTTATAGCTAAATTAATATTATATAAGTAATAATATGAAGTTTACCACGTGGTTGGTTGAAGTTTAAATTGACGTGGAAGTAAGTTTTGAGCTAAGAGGTTGCCTCCGTGACTTTATTCCGGTAGGAGGTTCAAGAAAAGTAACTGTCACTTATTTTTGAATACTCCTGAAAGCTATAGAAATCGTTTCAGTTTGTTTTGATACGTTTTATGACATCTCATCTCGTCTCATCTTATTCTCACCTCTCTCTTTCTCCTCACCTCATCTAATCTAATTATTTTTGTCTTAAGTTACTTGGCGACTGAATTATTTAAGTGCACACTTACGGCATAAATTACAGTTAAGTTTTCCTGTCGCGCGTGTATACGCCCGCACGCGCGTCCCATCCACACGCGTGCTAGTTGCATCTTGACGACCTGCGTTGCGGAGCGGTCACCATACCGGTCTGACGCGCAAAAGGTCCCGGGTTCGATCCCCGGCCAGACAGATATCTAAATGATGAATTTAGATTTCTGTTCCTGGGTCCGGGTGTTTGTGTATTTGTCTATGTGTGTGTATGGCACCCACGACACAATCTTAGTGTGGGGCTGTGAGTTTAGAAAGCGTTTATTTATTTATATAAAAAAATAAAATAAAATAAAAAAAAACCTACCTTTTCATATGCATATGCACACAGGTCGCAAAGAAACTGCAGCGAGTTATTTCAAGCATGCGGTTAGACGCGTATGCCTGAATAAACACGCGTGACAGGTTAAGCGCTCTTACAAAAACTTATTACAATATATTGTAAAGAAATAATAATGTACAGATATAAGCAAAATGTTGGTGACTGTACCCGACTGTATTTACTTAGACATCCGATCTTTTTAATACTAGATTGTATTACTAAATTAGCTCTGCAAATAACTTACTATTTTTATAGTTATCTGCTCTAGTAATTGGGTCAGTCATATCTTTCAAAAATTCTGCTAATAAGAGTCAATATTAAGATACTCCATAGCCCGTATAATGTTGCATTAATTAAAGTATGACGTAACGTACAGACGTGAACAAAAATATTATGGATTATAAAAAGTATAGTGTGAAAGAGTGTTGTGCTTAACACGTTGGCTGCGTAAAAAAAACAGTAACTTTCAGCTAGTGCGACGGCAGTCCAAAAATGCATCCACTTCACTTTCTTATTGTGCGTGGCAGGCCTTTTCGACCCGACACCTCTGGGTGGTATTGAAGCCCTATTATCTTAGTCAAGGCGCATTTTACATTACAAATTTTTATACTTTTAAAATCCTCATGAATCACTTGTCTATACATTAGTCCCACCCCTGGCTCCTCCAAATAGAAAATGAGAAATTAGCAATCGAAAATGTCTGGTCGATAAGGCCCGATACCGCACTAGAGTGTAATTTTTGTAGTGATGTGTAAAAGAAAAGAAAATATCGAGGCATTAATTTTAATAAATTTTAATAAACACAAGCCGAGCCTTTTTAATGTGTTACACATAAGTCAAAAATAGTAATTATAAAGGTAGACCAAAATTTTATATAATTACAAAGATTTTTCTTTTTTATAAAAATTAAATAATTTAGATATGCTTATCTTTGTAACATGTTATGCAAAGAGACTTACACTTGATACAGACTGTTATAATTTTTTTAACTTTCTTTTTCGCTTCTGAGGAAGTCAATGTTAGTCATAGCCTTTCGTAGCACCGTGCACAGTTTCTTCTTTGTGGACCCTTTTCAAGAACTTTTTTTTTCATCGGCATTTTCTGTAATAGAAAGTGTTGTAGGATTGTGCTTAATACGTGTCCCATTCTAAAGCATATGTGCAAGATAAGTGTTAGGTGATAACTGTTATCCTACTCCAAACAATACAAGCATGTCATAAGGGTAATTTTGCTGGTGGATGGCTTAACTTCTTGTTTTTGAAATATTTTTCTGTATTTATTTTGTTTAGGGATTTCGAAATATGAACCACCGTATTCTTCTTTGTGTCGTTAAGAAACAGGTTTCGCACTAGCGAGAAAGACCTTTTTTCCTGTGCGCATATTGGTTTGGTACCGCGTCGGGCCGATTGTGGGTGAACTGCAGTGAACGTGTTAAAGTAGTAAACTAGAAATGATTTTAAAAATAAACCCAACTGCTTAAAAATAAAGCCTATGTCCCTTCTTACAATTTAAACGAATCTAAGGACACCTCATATGTTAAAATCGGTCAAGTATTTGGGTTGCTAAACTTGTTAAGGACATACACAAATACATAGGGTCCAAAAACATTACCTTCCACAGTTGTAAAAAAAGTGTAAACCAAAACTATTCTGAATTATATTTTACCACGACGACGAATAATTGTGTTAGTACCAAATGAGCTTGGAGTCTACTTGATAGTGAAACATCACTGCCGTCCATGGACATTTGTAACAAACTCTATACGGAACAGCTGTTCTATCTGAAGCCGATCACAGAAGCGTGACCACTCCTGAGGACTTAGGTATAGTCCACGCCAAACTAGTCCGCTCTGAATATAGAAACGAGTCGCGTCGAATAGCAAATTGTAGATATTAGCGGGATGAAGACAGCGCGGGACCCCGCCCGGCACCCTCCACTGCCCGCTCTTGCCCACGGTTACATAGCTGCGTTAGTTTGCCCTTACGTTGGTACGGAATATATGTTTGTAGTTGGCCGCAACAACTTCAGTACCCTTACCAGGATTTTTACGTTTCGACAAATATGACTGTTTTGGTATTTGTTTACGTATTTCCCCATATAAATTCCAATCAGTGCCCCTAGCGGATTGTGTCAGAACTAGGAAATCATATGGGCCAATACGTAACAAACAAAAACCAAAACAGTTATATTTGTCGAAACGTAAAAGCTCCTGGTAAGAGTACAGAGCGGACTAGCAGTTTGGCGCGGACTATAGCTGCATAAGTAAAACCTGACAACAATGTAATACCCATTTTATTCCATTATTACAGTGTAATAGACTAAAACAGAAGTACTAGGAGTACATAGGTGATGTACGAATTACAGTTAATTACTGAAATGTTACAGCGCTAGTACAGTTAGTTACTACAGAATTAAGTACAATATGCAAAGCTTGTTTTAAAATTAAAATTGTTTTGCGGCAACACTTTTGCTGGTGATTGTACTTTGGTTAAGCTGTTTACAGACGGGCGACTAAGATTTTTTGTAATATAAAAGTAGCAAATGAGCATGCAGTCCTTCTGATGGTAAGTGGCTACTGCCGACCCCAGATAAGATTAATCTTATCTGTGGTTGGTCGCAGATGCATTGCTACTCTTGAGAACTAAATTGGAACGCCCCGGATAAGTATGTCTCCTTTATCACACCCTTCAAACCAAAACAGAGCTCCGCTTAACAGCACTGTTATCAGACAGAATAATCATACATAGTTTAAAAACTAAAAACAACGCTAAAATCTCACAAGGAAAATCGTTAATCCTGATTCCTGACGATCCTGACGGGGAGAATAGGATAAAATTATTAAAATCGTGTATTGTCATCGGTTCTTGATAATTGTTCAAAATTTACAATTAATCGGACTGTTCAAAGTGGGTAAAAATCAAGTTCAAAGATTCTGTTACATAGATACATACATACATAGATACAACCCAAACTAATAAAAGCGTGGTAAAAAGATATGGTGGTGCCTTCGGAGTTGAACCACAAATAGTTCTACCACAATCAAATCAGCAATACTAATGTAACGACAAAGACTATTCAGGTCAGGGGGCCGACCACCATCTTTTAAAATCCATCATAATTCAGGAAAGTTTTATGTTAATATTGCATCAACACATAGATTAGTAAAGATTATTCACTCCTAACAAGAAAATGAACCTAGTTTTGAGAATTGAAATAGTTGCGTAAAAAAGTTTAGCCACGTCTCCGTGCTAAAATGTCCCTAAAATATTTGAAATTATTATTATAAATTATTTATTTATTATGTTAATTACGCAGTATTAGTTATTTATTCGTAAATTTTCTCTAAAAATGTTTTTATTTGTTAAGAATTCAAAAAAAGAACTTACTATAATAAGCCTTTTCTGGCTTCATTCAATTTCAAGGCGGCGAAGTATCTTTACTAATCTATGCATCAACATTATTTTGTTTCATTCCTGCCAAGTGATGTAAAATAATGAGTAATTTGTCTATTTCTTATCCATGAGGAATTGGACAAAGAAACTAGTGTCATCTCTTTCGTACTACAGTATTTTCTGCAAAAAAAGAATGAATGATTTCAACATCATATAAAACTGCTTAATGTAATATTATAAAAACAACTTACTTTAACGAGGTCGTGGCACGAAATTTCAATGTATGATTAAAATAATATTGTTTTAAGAGATCGTAAGTAGCAGGGCCCAGGAAGTGTGTATGTCGACTGACTTACATATGAGGCGAGCATTTCAATCCTCAGGAGTTGCAATGGACTGATTGATTTCAAGTAGAACACCTGTTATATATGGAATCGGTGTTAGTAACACAGTTTATCGCTAGCATTTGTCTGCCAAGTTTTCAACTCGAAACTAGAAGAGGGATGTTTGTTACAGCTTAGTTTTACTGTTTGTCTGCGGGTACCTACAGTGTAAGTAGTTTTGAGTGCTACAAACATCTGTACTACTCAAAATGCACCAATGCGGTTTTTACCGACTGTGGAAGGTAATATATGTACATTGTACGTATAATCTTATATATAAAATTCTCGCGTCACAATGTTAGTAACCGTACTCCTCCGAAACGGGTTTACCGATTTTCACCAAATTTTATATGCATGTTCAGTAGGTCTGAGAATCGTCTACTATTTATTTTTCCTACCCCTAAGTGATAAGGATTGTTCACCCTTAACATTTTTTTTAAATTTAAATGGCAACACAACGTTTGCCGGGTCAGTTATATATTATTTGACACGTATTATAGCCTAATCGAATTGACAGACTTTAACGTATAAGGTGTCATTGATTTGTCTAAGCAGTTAGGTATTTCGATTTTGTAATACTTTCCCAAAAAAGATTTGATTGCAATGGATCATTTTATGCAATTTTATTTGTCACTAGCTGACCCGGCAAACTTTGTACCGCTTCAAAATCTATTTATCAAATATATTTCATATAAAATATAGCCTATGTTACTCTGTTGTATCTGTTGTACTGTTGTTGTTGTACTATGTTGGATCATGTAATTTCGAATGGTGTAAGAATTTTTAAAATCGGTCCAGTAGTTTTTGAGCATATTCATTACAACCAAACAAACAAACAAAGTTTTCCTCTTTATTATATTAGTGTAGATAAATCAATTACTGTCCATCTCCTAAGCACAGGTCTTCTCACAGACTGACAGAGCCGTATAAAAATACCAGCTTTTTCTTTGATATAAAGATATATTTTTAGTATATTATTTTTTCTTATAAACGTTTTAGTATATCTTGTGTCATTGCCTTTTGTAAATTTAAATGTATATATTTTATCGTGTGTATGAAGCCTTAGAATAATAAAAGGAATGATTAGGCTACGCTACGCTACGTACGCTAGAAATACAGTGGATAGTCTTCTAGTACTAAGTACAAAGTTCAAGGCGGTTCAAGGGCTAAGTACATTTAAATATAATTGAACTGTCTGTCTATAAATTATTTTGGGAAGAGAGATTTTTGACGACCCGCGTGGCGGAGCGGTTACCGTACCGGTCTGACGCGCAAAGGGTCCCGGGTTCGATCCCGGCCAGATAGAAATAAAATGATGAATTTAGATTTCTGTTTCTGGGTCTGGGTGTTTGTGTATTTGTCTCGCTGTGTGTCCATGGCACCCACGATACAGGGTATCCTAGTGTGGGGCTGTGAGTGTAGAAAGCGTTTGTTTTTTTTAAGATCCTTTTGTAGTTCAGCTCCGGAGGCACCACAGCTACAAATCTTTCTGCCTAATAACAGTGTTAAGCGCTGCTGTGTTCTGGTTTAAAGTATGTGGTCAAAGATACATACTTATACGAAGACGTTCCTACTTAATCCTCAGAGGTAGCGTCGCATCTGTAACCAACCTTAGATAGGAATCCAATCTTATCTAGGGTTGACAACAGATGTCCATGAGCGGCAGTGTCAACTTACCATCAGGTGGACTGCTTGGTCCATAGCTACTTCCACATTTAACAAGGTATATTCCGCGCCAAACTGCTAGTCCGCTCAGAAGTTGTCGTGAGCAGGTGTAGTCATTTATATAAAAAATGTAGAGTTTAAGTAAAAGATAAAAACTATGCACGAAAGAGGTAGAGTCGCGGGGCAAGCCTCGTGTTCACTAAACTATGTGCGTGCTTCGCTGAAACATTTTCTGGAAGCCTTTATATTCCTGGAATTAGCTCGTTATTCCCTCTACGTTAGTTACGGAATTTATTTTCGAGAATAGTTCGGTTTGCTCTGTACGAGTATTTTTGGTTGCTCATTTGTTTTGGTATTTCACATGTAGTTGTGTATGATTTAGTTTAACGTTTATGTATGTTTTATTCGTCATCATCAACCCATTGCTGTCCCACCACTGGACACGGGTCTTCTCTCAGAATGAGAAGGATAAGCGCTAGCCAAGTGTGAATGGGTAGACTTCACATACCTTTGACAAATTTTTGTTTAAAGATTTCTTAGGTATACATGTTTTCTCACGATGTTTTCCTTCTCCGTTGTTGTGGATATGGGGAACCAAATAATGCTAGTTAGCTGGTTAGATCTAAAAAAAAACTAAACACACACCAGATCAGTTTTGTGCCTAACATCCATGACAACAACAATAAAACAACAACAACAATAAAAGACTATTCCAATCAGGTCCAAAATAAACATAATGTTATAATGAAAACTGATGAATTTTCCTCTATACTAAGCTATTTAATCTTTGACCAAACAACTACCCTACAGATAAAGTTCTAAGCCCTTGTTGTACTATTAGCGAATATATCTCTTACCAGAGAGTATCTTTTATAACATAGGAGTAGGAGAATATGCAGTCCAAATTATGGTACGTGGATGCTGCCGTCCAAGTACTCGTACATCTGTAATCAACCCTAGAAACGATTATATTCCTGCCTGAGGTCAGCCATAGATGCTACCCCTGAGGACTAAGCTGGAATGCTTCAGATAAACATATCTCCCTTACCACACCCTTTTTAAGCAGGATATAGCAGCGCTTCAATGGCTGTACATATCGCTGCTTTGCATAAATAATAGCACAGAAAGTAATTATTCAGGAGAGCCAGTTTACAATTATACTTTTTTTTGTTCCGAGATCTTTCTAATAAAATAAGTTAAAATAATTAATAATACAGTTATAAGTAGTTATATATGTAATTCCAGTATAAGACACATTAAAATAGGATATATTTTGGATTAAATTATATCTTTGAAGGTGGTAAAACCCTTTGTGGTTCGACTCCGGCGGCACCACCGCCACACCTATTTCTGCCTCATAACAGGAGTGTTAAGCTCTGCTGTGTTCCGATTTAAAGGGTGTGGTAAGGGAGACATACTTTTCCGAGGCGTATCACCTTTGTCCTCAGGGGTAGCAGCGCATCTCTGGCTGACTTGAGGTGGGAATATCCAATTCTATCTGGGGTTGATTAAAGATGTCCATGGGCGGCAGTAGCCACTTACCATCAGGTGGACTGCTTGCTCGTCTGCTAATCCCATATTATATATAAAAAAAAAAACAAAATTATCAAAAATATTTATTTTGAGTTGTGCGGTTATAAAGCAGCGAATTATAAAGGGAACTTAGCACGTGGTACAACAAGAGCATTAAACCTAAACTTTGTTCTAGGTGAACGTTAGCCCGAAATCGGCTTGAACTAGTTTGATCCGATAAATACAGGTAATACCAGCCACCAATTTCAGCCAAGATAGCCGTTGTATGGATGTGAGAACGAGTGAAAACTCGTTCTCACATCTCGAGTGAAAACTCGTTCTCACATCTCACATTTTATTTCCTTGAAAATAAATGGATTATTAAAAAAATCGATTATTGTAAAAAAAATTGATTAATTTCCGAAAAAAATCGATTAAAAACAAAAGTCACGTTTGCTTTCAAACATAGATCGAGCTGCACGTTACCGACCGCTCATTTAAAACAATCTAATATTAGATTTAAAAAGTAATCGATTTTTTAATAATCAATCATTATTTAAGAAATTGATATATTTAGACAAAAATAATCGATTATTATAAAAAAAATATTATTTTATCCACCCCTAAACCATTGTACAAAACTAGCGAGCTAGCTAAATTAATGCCGTATCAAAACTTTGTGAGGATAAAACGACATTACCTTTGTTAGGTAAATTAGGTGGACGTGACTTCGTATCTTCTTGTAATAAGTAATAATACGAGGCGTTTCAACTTAGTCCTCAGGGTCAACGTCTGGGGCCAACTTTAGGTAGGACTTTAATAATTTCTGGAGTTTTTTAAAGGTAGTTGGACCCTTTGTTGCTCGACTCCGGCGCCACCGTTACAACTATGTTTGCCTAATAACACAAGTGTTAAGTGCTGCTATGTTCTGGATGTGGAAAAGGAGACATACCTTTTTGAGGTTACCAGCTTAGTCGTCAGGGGTAGCGGCGCATCTGTGGCTGACTTTAGGTAGGAATATACAATCCTATCTAGGGTTGATTACAGATGTCCATGGGCGGTAGTAGCTACATACCATCAGGTGGACTACATGCTCGTCTGTTACTCCCTATTTTATGCTATTCCCTAAAATGTTCTTCCTAAAAATCCCTAAAAAGGTGTTTTTGTAAAACTCGCTTTAAAATAATCTCAAAAGAGGGTTTGTCTAAATTAATAAATCATTTCCCTTCACAATTTGTTTGCTTCTTATGAAGACTAAAATATAATACCTCACGTTTGGATTACTAATTCCTTCAGACTACATTAAAATATAACCTGTAGCACTACCATGAGTTGGCATAGAAACGCCACTATAGAAATTGTAAATAGAAAACTATTGTCATTTTGCTAGTGAATAACATAACTACTATCGTTACGGTATTTCTTGACAGCGTCTGTCAAACTAATGACTCATGGGACCGAATTTGTATGGCAATAGATCATAATGACATTCGCTAGCGATTTGATTTCGATAGGTTTTTAAGTTACAAGTGGCTCACACTACGGAATTTAGTTCTACGAGTAACCACCAGATGCGCTGTACAATTTTTCATACATTTATTTTACGCAGTCGCTAGCGAGTAATACTTTTGTAAACTCATGGTAGTGCTACTGAATATTTTTGACAAGTCAAAATGGCGTCTATTCTATCATTGCATTACGTGGCTGTCACTCTTTTTACCTAAAAATTAAACAAGTCATTTGGAGCAACAAGGTAACTTAATAATAAGTAAGGCGACGAATTCTTATTCTTGAAACACTTGTTTTACTGTCAACGAGTAAATTTTAAGCGAGTGAATTGTTTAATTGTGGAGAAGTGTAAAATGCTTTATAATTTGACCGTTGTGGTACTATTACCACCTTTTCCTACGAAGGGTTCTGTACCACCAATTTTTTTTTGTATTTTAAGTATTTCGAAGGTGGTAGAACCCTTGTGGTTCGACTCCGGCGGCACCACCGCTACACCTATTAATACCTAATAACAGCAGTGTTAGGCGCTGCTGTGTTCCGGTTTGAAGGGTGTGGTAAGGGAGACAGACTTTTCCGAGGCGTTCCAGCTTAGTCCTCAGGGGTAGCAGCGCATCTGTGGCCGACCTCAGGTAGGAATATCTTATCTTATCTGGGGTTGATTACAGATGTCCATGGGCGGCAGTAGCCACTTACCATCAGGTGGACTGCATGCTCGTCTGCTACTCCCATATTATAAAAAAAATATCTTAGCAGCCATAGAAGTAAATGCATTGTGAAAATATTAATTGTATACGTATTACGGTTTAATAGACAAAACGAAAAACTCGCGCAAAAAAATGTGAGCCGTCACGGGACGCCTGGCAGATGTGAAACATCGACATTATTTTGTAAAAGTAATATGCAGAAAAGAACATGTTGTGATAGGAACTAAATATGTCATAATGATAAAATAAAATATTACGATTTTTTTCCAGATAACGATGACTATTTATTGAATTCGATTGCGCATGGCGACGCGTCGCCACACCGTACACACTACTGCATATAGACTGTATATATATACCATCGTATAGCGTGGCCACGGCATGCGTCGCCACGCCAGAAATCGATTTTACGTGCGGCTATAGATGTTTCACATCAAAAAATAACGGTTTCTTGTATGACGACCCCCATTTATTTTCGACTTTTTTATTTTTAGTATTTACTGTTATAGCGGTCATACATAAACACACTCAGTAATTATTTCAAGTGTCTATTATTCACGAGATAGAGTTTGTGTCAGACGCACAAACAGATAGACGGACAAGCAGTGGAGGCTAAATAATAGGTTTCCGTTTTTACCCTTTGGGCATGGAACACTTAAAATATAATGTTTTTTTTTAATAAAGGAGTAGCAGTCGAGCATGTAGTCCATCTGAAGGTAATTAGCTACTACCGCCCATGGACATCTGTAATCAAGCCCAGATAGGATTAGATACTCCTACCAGAGGTCAGTCGCAGATGCGCCGCTACCCCTGAGGACTAAGCTGCAACGCCTCGGAAAAGTATGTCTCCTTTACCACAGCCTTCAAACCAGAACACAGCAGTGCTTAACACTGCTGTTATGAGGCAGAAATAGGTGTGGCGGTGGTGCCGCCGAAGTCGAACCACAAAGGGTTCTAGCATCTGCAAGATTTTTGTTCAATATTTCTTTACCTTTAATTTTGCAAAAGTAGCTTAATCTTACACAAGGGCACAAGGCTGTAATGCAAAGCCTTCTGTTTCTTGCAAAGTCATCCGCAGACGTGAAATGTCGTATCAACTAAGGAGATGATATTAAAATCTAGGGCTGTACATAACGATAGCATTCATTTAAATATTAATATTTAAAATTGTGTAAAAAAAATTAAAAGTCATTTTTTCAAAGGAATTGTGAATTAAAAAATGATAATATTGAGTAGTAAGGATTGTAAAAATATTTAATGACATTATTGTGTAAGGTAAATAAAAGCAACAAACTTCATAATTTTAATTGTACAAAAATTATACGTTTATGTTGTTTTTTTATATAATCAAAATTTTTATTTATTAACTCATAGTAGCGATTCTTATTCCAATGTGATTGGTTCAAACTTGAAAACGGTTTTAAAGAACATTTCAAAATTATTTAGATGTTTTCAAAGCGCGCATCATCTTTCTAACATTATGTTACGGTTTAACGTGCCCTTCGATTATAGAAAAAAGGAACCATGAACTCGATCCTTTCGATTAAAGATCGAATTAGCCACTAGCGGTGACCCATCTGATCTCGGACCGCCCAACGTTGTATAACTTTGTGGGCCAGTCAAATCTACATAAGCCGGAGGCAATGCTTGCTCGAACTTAATAAAACTTTACCATATAAAGGACTAAATGTATATGTAAATAATTGGCCAAGCGCAAGTCGAACTTGCAAACTGATGGTTCCGTACTACAATTTTTTTTATTCTTAGTATCTGTTATTATAGCAGCCACAGAAATAAATGGATTTAAAAAAATGAACCGTCTGCTCATTACTGTTCAAGAGATAAAGCGAAAAGTGCCAAAAAATAGCGGTTTCTTGTACGGCGACCCGGTTTTATTTTCAAGACGTTTTTTTTAATTTTTAGCATCTGCTGTTAGCGCCCACCATTACATATTCTGTAAAAATTTCAAGTGTCTATCTATTACGGTTCATGAGATAGAGTTCTGTGACAGATGGACCGACAGGGGAAGCTTAGTAATAGTGTTCCGTTTTTACCCTTTTGATACGGAACCCTAAAAATACCAACTATTTAGTAAAAGTAAAAGATACATTTTTCCACTTTACACAGTAACTCACTTTAATTGGTGATAGCGTGGAAATTTTAAGAAGCAATATCGTAAAAGCTTCAATTTAAACTTGGGGAAAACTGTGAAAAACTTTTCCTTCGGTAACGGCTCTCATTCCCGTGATTTAACTCACTTGAGGTTTAATTTTAGTTAATAGTTATTGTGCATAAATTTTCTTTCTTTTATATTCTTTATAAAAGTCGTAAAGGTCTACCCTATAAAGTTTTAAGGCCTCCTACTCCTGCTTAATAACAGCAGTGTTAAGCGCTGCTATGTTTCGTTCGAAGATTCGAGTACTATTCTTTCGTGCTTATGATAGTCTCATTTAAGAGGTTTCACTTTGACGATGACATTTATGTGTTTTTGCATGTGTTAAGCGCTGCTGTCTTATGGTTTCAAGGGTGTGATAAGGGAGACATACTTTTCTGAGGCGTTCCAGTTTGTCTTCAGAGTTAGCAGTGCATCTTAGGCGTGGGAAATTAATCTTATCTCGGGTTGATTACATCTGTAAATAAGTAAATTATAATATAAGATGAAAGTTTCTTCTTCGTTTAATATTTTTGTAATTTGAGTGCAATTGCAGCCCAGTAATAGTTTCGCATAGAATATGTCAATGAACTTTGTATTTTTACCCGATTGTGGAGGTAATGTTTTGTTTGTTTATATAATACTAGCTGATCAGGGAGATGTTGTGTTGCCATATAAATAAAAAAATGTTAAGGGTGAACAACCCTTATCACTTAAGGATATGAAAAATAGATAGTAGCCGATTCTCAGACCTACTGAATATGCATATAAAATTTGGTGAAAAATGGTAAAGCCATTTCGGAGAAGTACGGTAACCAACATTGTGACACGAGAATTTTGTATATAAGATTTTTTGAGGGCATTGGCATCCCTGGGGTGAAAATGTTTCATTTTCCCGTCGGGCCGCGCTGTCAGGAGACGTTTATTGCCAGACATTTAGAAACGTACACAGGGTGGGTTTTGAATCAAGTAAGAAGTAATGTTTGTATGTACGAGGCAGGTCATAATGTGTACAAAGATATACCAATGCTGCTTTTAGGGTTCCGTGTCCTAAAGATAAAAACTGGGCCCTTTTACTAAGCCCCTTGCCGACCGTTCAACTGTCATAGGGCTTTCTTCACCTGTTATATATACAAACTTGATTTCTTATGGTGTTTATTATTATGGTAGTTATAACAATTGCTAATAATAATAAAACAGTAAAAAGGGGTCCCATTGTACAAGAAACCGATGTTTTGCCGTTTTTATAAAATATTTTTAAAATATTACGAGTTTTCGAATGGGGTAGAGCCGTTTGTGGTTCGACTCCCGCAGCATCACCGCCACACCTATTTCTGCTAGGATTGATCACAAATGTCCATGGGGGCAGTAGCCACTTACCATCAGGTGAACTGCATGTTCGTCTGCTACTCTTATATTATAAAAAAAAGTTCCACATCGTTCAAATATTAGGTTTTAAGTTCTATCGAAAGTTTTGATATCATTACAAATTTTAGTGAAGGCAACATATTTCGCCAATTAATGAACGGTTTAATGCGAATATTATTATAATCTGACTACGCCGTTTACTCAATTTACGTGAGTAAAGTAATACCATCCCTAAATCAAATGAAAATATACGTAAGTTCATTACTTCCGTGTTTATACCCGTGGGCGTAATAAAACAATGTACATGTTTTGTTTACAACGGCGGCAATGTGTTTACATATTTTCTCGAATAGGGAGCGATATAAATTCCTTTTCACGATATTTTACATAAGCTGAGATCGAGTTAATATTTAAATTGTGATAGGAGAAGTTTGGAAAGTTAGAACCCTTTGGTTCGACACCTATTTCTGTCTAACAGCAGTGAAATGAAATGAAATGAAATATATATTTATTTTGTATAGGCCAACGACGGCACTTACTCACTCACTTAGTCCTCAGGGGTAGGGGCGCATTGAGGCCGACCTCAGGTAGAAAAATCTAATCCTATCTGGGGTTGCTTACAGATGTCCATGGGCGGCCGTAGCCACTTACCATCAGGTGGATGCAGTCCACCTGATGGTCTGCTAGTCCTATATTATAAAAAAAAAACCGTTTCATTCTAACAGGCGATTGTATCATCCAGTGGAATAATAATAGCTCGATGAGTAAACTAAATAATTATAAAGGAAGCAAATTTTGTAGCAATATTCAAAGCATCTTTAAAGTAGGTTGCTTTCAAGAAGTTTCTGGAAGGCAATAAACAAGCCAGTTAATTTGACGTTGGTTAAGTAATACTCGGTTTCTAACCCATAGGCTCTTACTACCGGCTTACAATAAATTAATGGTAAAAATATTGATAGAACATCTACATTATTCGAAGTTCTTTAAAAACTAATTACTATATAATACCCGGCACTTATAAGGAATGGTAAATATTTTTAGATTGGGTAAATATTTAGGAATCAATTAAGGAACAGTAAATAGTATAATCGTCGAAAATGTGTGGGGCGCTTTTCGAAAACTGATAAACTGAACACCTCACGCTTTTTCACAATTATACTATTTACTGTTCCTTTAAAATTATTTTATACTTTTTAGTTGATTTTATCATAAATAAAGCGTGTTTATTATTTTTTAAAACTTTATTTATTTTATATATTATAAAAAATGGCGAAGTATCTCGAGTCTAAACACAAAGGGTTCTACCACCTTTACCAAGTATGTTAGGCTGTGGTCTCAACCATCATTCTAAAAGCACTTATGGCCAGCGTAGTGGACTACGATCATGCCCAATTTTTGTTTTATACATATCTGTGCCCAGCAATGGGAGACGGTTTGTTCCATATTTCAAAATTTGTACAGAAAACAGAACAAAAGGCTTATCTTAAAACGAATCTGTAACAATTACGGAAAACTTTATGCTCTACGAATTCTGTGTGCTCAGCTTCTTTCCTTTCTGTAGCGCTTATGTAAGGGTGGGTTTAGACAAAGACTGCCTAGAATTGAAATGTGACTTTATTTTTATATGAAACTGTCTTTTGGGCGCAGATTAATTTGCGACGACCTCAATTTTAAGTTTGTGGTTGTAATGTCGTCAGTTGAAATAAACTAGATTTTTTATAACATTAAAGTAGCAAATGAAGACGCATTTCACCTGATGGTAAGGGGCTACTGCCGCCCGTGGACATCTATAATCAACCCCGGATAGGATTATATATTCCTACTTGAGGTCGGCTACAGATGCGCCGCTACCCCTGAGGACTAAGCTGGAACGCCTCGGAAAAGTATGTCTTCCTTACCACACCCACAGAACACAGTAGCGCTTAACACTGCTGTTATTAGGCAGTAATTGCTGTGGCGGTGGTGCAGCCGGAGTCTAACCAAAATATTCTACCACCTTCAAAACTTTTAATTTGTGTTATTTGAAGCATTACGCAAAAATTGATAATATAAAAATTGTGTCCATACGAATATGTGCGAAAAAGAAACCTTTGATCTAAATTCGCCCTTACGGCTTTGTACCTACATAAGTAATAGATATAATAACAGGAAAATCGCAGAGGGCCACGCAGGTGTTGTTCCGACCCAACGGACAGACAGAAGGGCTTAATGACGTATTTTCTTAGTAATCTGTCATGGAAATACAGCTGGTGATTACAATACATATATAAGTTACATGGGAGCGTTAACTGGTTTGAATCCGGGGTATGCACTATTTATCAACGGGTGTCCTGTTAGAGTGAGAGGATTTGGCAGCATCTAAGGTGTCCGAGGCATTCCAGCTTAGTAAAAAGTAACGGCGCATCTGTGATTGAGCGTAGATAGGAATCTAATTTAATCTGGCCCTCAGTCTTCATGCCTCAGGACCTTAGTCGTCATGGTTAGTAAATATTGATGTCCAAGGGCGGGAGAGACTTAAGCAACAGGAGGACTGCGTGTTCAGTTACTATTTATCTTCTAAATATATATAACACAAAGGTGACTGACTGATATAGTGATCTATCAACGCACAGCCCAAACCACTGAACGGATCAGGCTGAAATTTGGCATGCAGGTAGATGTTATGACGTAGGCATCCGCTAAGAAAGGATTTTGATCAATTCTACCCCCAAGGGGATAAAATAGGGGATGAAAATATTACTTCGTAACGCGAGCGAAGCCGCAGGCAAAAGCTCGTATTATAATATGTTTTTTAGCAACTTCTTAATCAACGCTTATAAAATACATACAGCGTCCTTTAATCAAGAAGGTTATTTTACAAGCGGGTTTAATGGCCCTGTGGGATTCATATTACATATCCGGTACTATATGGGCAAATATGTTATATATTGGCCTTAATCACCATAATTAGTAATTCGCCTTAAACAAAATTACTAGAAAGACATCCGATCCTGCACCGCCACCGTGCCGTGGGAACGCTGACACCGCACCACCGCTCCGTTTCCATCGTACAGTCCCGAAGGTGGGAATACACTCTGGGCGCTAACATTGCCCCAGCAAGTCACTTAGGATAGTTAGTTTTAATTTAGGTTAGATTTAATCCAAAACATGTAATATTCTGTTTTGATTAAATACATATATATAAGTAATTCGGTCTTTCTGTATCCTGGCTGCTGCATCCCGACGCATTATATAACTAATACGTAAACAAATACAAAAACAATATTTTTTTGTCAAAACGTAAATACTGATACTAAGGATACGGATAGCGTCAGGTTTGAGTTTTGAAAATATCGTATACTTAGCTGATTTTAGTATTGTAATTTAAAAAGGAGATGCATACAGACAGAAAATGGCTAATACATGTTTACACGATTATTAAAGATGGGTTATGTTTAGTACGATTGCCAAGTCAATCTATTTTTTTAAAACATAAAAGATTTTTATATTAATACGGTTTCATAAGATGTTGTTAAGTTAGCTAATTACAAAGTAATTTAAGACAAAAGGTCCCTTAAGTAGGGACTGAATATATTAACCGACTTGCTATTAAATGGATCTCACAACTTTTCATGGTAGAAGAACTAAGTTGTGACACTTGGTTTTTTACAAATTATGTTTTGATGGCATATTTTTACACGAATAGTCCCTCTTTAGGTTTCCCTGTGTCGTTGTCATGGATACATCCATAGACAAGTATGTATATGCATTTACTTTTGTAATTTATTAGTTGATCTATGATCTTTAGGACAAAATGGCCATAAACAACACTTGAACTATATACTCGCTACCTATATCAGAAGCTAACCTAAAAACCTACATTCAACCTTTAAAAAAGAAAACAAAAAATTACTTACCATTAATTTTCAATGTTCATTCACCACTTCATTCCCTGAAAAAGGTTTGCACGTAGGGGCGTGGATGATAAATTTTCTGAAACACAAAAAAATGGCCAGGTGCGAGTCAAACGCGGGGGGGTACCGTACCACCCAATTTTTTTATTTTCAGTATTTGTTATCATAGTTGCCATAAAAGTAAAGTGCATTGTGAAAATTTGAACTCTCTACCTATTACGCTTTAATTGATAAAGCGAAACCCGTGAAAAATAGCGGTTTTCTTGTATGGGGACCCCTTTAATATTCAAGTTTTTAATATTTAGTATTTATTGTTATAACGACTGCCGATAGATATAATTTGTAAAAAATCAAGTATCTATCTTATTACGATTCAAAAGATTATTCCCTGTCATAGACGGACAGACGTACATACGAACAGACAATTGAGGCTTAGTAATAGTGTTCCGTTTTTGTCCTATGGGTAAGGAACCCTAAAAAACCACGGAAATTCATTCCAAGCGGCCCTTGGGCGGATAATGAATGGTTTTATGCCGTACCTTCGATATCATCGTATTGTTTTGAATGGCTCACAAATAACTATGTGATGTTGCGAAGTATTACAGATTTGAAGGTGGTAGAATCCTTTGTGGTTCAACTTTGGCGGCACCAACGCCACACCATATTTCTACAAACTATATTTCTGCCTAATAACAGCAGTGTTAGGCGCTGCTGTATTCCGGTTTGAATGGTGTAGTAAGGGTGGCATACCCTTCCGAGTCGTTCCGAGCTTAGTCCTCAGAGGTATGTGGCTGACCTCAATTGGATTCTGATCTTATCTGGGGTTGATAACAAATGTCCAGTAGTTACTTAACATCAGCTAAACTGTCCCATTAGTATCCCAACATTAGGACAGTAATGGGTTGAAGACAATTATAATGTACTTTACAACAACGGAGTTACATCGTTGATAAACAGTATAAATTACAATATTTTATACAACACAGTACAGCTTGAGCGCATAAATAGGTATTATAAAATCGTTTCCCGCTCGTAAGTCTAGCAGCCTCTTCAAACTTTATACTTTATTTTGAAAGCTGTTATCTAGACCCGCTATTTCCCTAGCGACTTATATTTTAGAATTTCCTTACTGTTGGGATTTTCTAAAAAGTCTTTCTTTTTTTTAAAACTGTCTGAGTAAACACGTTTTGTTCTCAAAGGTATGTGAAGTCTACCAATACGCACTTGGCCAGCGCCGTGGACTATGGCCTAATCCTTTTCATTCTGAAAGGAGACCCGTGCCCAGCAGTGGGATAGTAGTGGTTTCACGACGACATATTATCTACATTTCAGCATACGTGTCTGCCCATTTACACAAAGAGGGTTAAGTCTTAAATATGTCTGTATTAGACAAAAGTAAGTTGTTTGTATGTTAATAACTTACTTGAAGTCTAGACAGCACTGTTACGTTAAGACATATCTAGGTCGCAGCTCTTGAGAATAAGTGCTCGTTTGTATGTCTAGATCTTCTGAAAATGTAAGCTCAAATTATAAATGCAGAAATATGAAGTGTTAATTTGATAGTTAGATTTTTGAACTCATACCTACAATAAAATTCCGAACTTTTTTTTATATAATATAGCAGTAGCAGACGAGCATGCAGTCCACCTGATAGTATGTAGATACTGCCGCCCATAGACATCTGTAATCAACCCAGATAGGATTAGATTCCTATCTGAGGTCAGCCACAGATGCGCCGTTAGTTGACACCTTTACCACAACCTTCAAACCAGAACACAGCAGCGCTAAAGTATGCATTGCAGTAAATATATACCATCAGATGGACTGCATGCTAGTTACTTAAACTTTATAAATCAGAAAAACATAAAATATGACTAGTTACTTGTAAGGGACCACCCTACACGTTAAGACTACATCGCGCCAGCCCTACACGGTACTTACGCTGCATCGTGCCTTCGCAGAACGGTCAAAGCTGACGAGGCGCGTCAATCGTGCACGTGGCCGTCCGCCATGGGTACAGTTCACCTCTATCGCGGAAAGTGACTCAACCTATAACATATACAGGGTGTCCCGTAAGTACCACGACAAACTTGGGGAGAACATAGGTGAGGGTCTGACCTCTCTGGGAAAAAAAAATTACCTTAATAAAAGTGTCACCGTTTTTGCACTATCAATTGTTTTAGATTTTTTGAGAAATTCAGCCCTCTTCATCTTCTTTCGTTAACTGCGTATACAAATTTGGTGATGCAGTGTTTATTTTTTCTGTTAAATACTATTAGATAGTTGGTCTATCATATTGAAATGTAAATTGGTTAAAAGATGTAAAGGAACCATGAAAAAAATAGGGATATTTTTAGATTTTAATTTTTGTACTATTTTTGCCTCAACTTTGACTCGTCGCGGTGAAAAAAAAATGTACTGGACTATAAGTGTACGTTGCGCCAAAAAATATGTTCAGTTAATAGAGATTTTAAAAAGGTACCACACTTACTATTTAAAGTTGAAAAAAAAAGTTAAGGCCGTTTTTACATGAAAGGGACTGAAACCAACTAAAACGTAATGATCGAGTTTTTATTTAAATTACGGTTTCTACCGACTCACAACGTGTCAGGCAGTACTAAATCACATTATTACCTAGTTACACACTTAAAAATATCAATCTTCATTTGTAAAAAAACAATTTAGTAACTAACTAGCAAACAAAGTATTACAATTTATTAAGTCAATTTTTACCTACTTTGAACTGTCGTTTCGAAGTAAAACTTCGTTTTCAGTTTCACTTTTGAATCGTAATAAGATAGATACTTGATTTTTTACAAATTATATCTATCGGCAGTCGTTATAACAATAAATACTAAATATTAAAAACTTGAATATTAAAGGGGTCCCCATACAAGAAAACCGCTATTTTTCACGGGTTTCGCTTTATCAATTAAAGCGTAATAGGTAGAGAGTTCAAATTTTCACAATGCACTTTACTTTTATGGCTACCGAAATTATATAATATATATAATAATTATACCTTAAAATTCCGAACTTGTTTTTATATAATATAGCAGTAGCAGACGAGCATGCAGTCCACCTGATAGTACGTAGATACTGCCGCCCATAGACATCTGTAATCAACCCAGATAGGATTTGCTTCCTATCTGAGGTCAGCCACAGATGCGCCGCTAGTGGACTAAGCTGGGACGCCTGGGAAAGATACGACTCCCTTACCACACCCTTCAAACCAGAATACAGCAGCGCTTAAGTATGCACTGCAGTAAATATAAACCATCGGATGGACCGCATGCTAGTTACTTCAAATTTATAAATCAGAAAAACATAAAATATGACTAGTTACTTGTAAGGGACAGCCCTACACGTTAAGACTACATCGCGCCAGCCCTACACGGTACTTACGCTGCATCGTGCCTTCGCGGAACGGTCAAAGCGGACGAGGCGCGGCGCTCGTTTAGGTGGCCGTCCGCCATGGGAACAGTTCACCTCCATCGCGGAAAGTGACTATATATATTTTTGTTTCAAGTTGTGTAAAATTTAAATAACGATTCGATTAATTCGGTCGCGAAATAGACTATTTCGATTCTTTCCTCGTTGCCCAGCTCCTATAACTCACTGCTCAATATTTTCTCAATATTAATTATTTTTCTTCAACTTAGTTGCAACACAAAACGTAAATATGTGGTTTCATTAACCCAACATTGATAAACGAGTTCGTTACACCCTTCATTCCTTCCCTTACTTTTCAACCCTTTACCTCAAATTGCCGGTTATAAGACAAATTGTTTCCACCCACAAGAAAAGACAGCCTCGTGATGAAAAATCTATTGTTTTCCTTCTGGTGTGGAGGGTAATGTATTTTTTATGTATGTATGTAATTTTTGGCATGCCCTGCAGGATAAAAGGCTCGACGATTTTAATATATAAGATGTCATTAGTTCATCTTAATTTAGAAGAATTCATTTAGAAGGTGGTAGAACCCTTTGTGGTTTGACTCCGGCGGCACCACCGCCACATCTATTTCTACCTAATAACAGCAGTGTTAGGCGCTGCTGTGTTCCGGTTTGAAGGGCGTGGTAAGGGAGACAGACTTTTCCGAGGCATTCCAGCTTAGTCCTCAGAGGTAGCAGCGCATCTGTGGCCGACATTAGGTAGGAATATCTAATCCTATCTGGGGTTGATTACAGATGTCCATGGGCGGCAGTAGCCACTTACCATCAGGTGGACTGCATGCTCGTCTGCTACTCCTATATTATATAAAAAAAAAAAAAAAAACTAAGACAGCTGGTGACAATGTGGCCAAGGTATTTAAACCTCTCTACTAAATTTAAAGCTTCACCATTAAGATATATAAGGCGGTACATGGCGCAGCCCCTGTCTGGGTGCTTTAAATACAAGAATTTCGCTCTTTTAGGAGTTGTACTTTAGGCCGTGTATCTCCGCTAAAGTAAAACATAATAGATAAAAAAGAGGGTTATTTTTATCGTAACAATATGGATATCAGATGATAGCTAATAAATAGACCATGCCAAAAATATGTATATTATAATATAACTCTTTTATTTTACTATTTTGACGCAATTAAAAAACGTTAAATAAAAAATTAGCAAATTAATATAAAATGTAAATAAAAAACTGTTTAAAATTACTTAAAAATGAAAAACAAATTTTATTTTATGAATTATTTAATATTTCAGGGATAAATCAGGAGAGGGCTAACCTTTCCATAATCTGTGAACCGCGAGTGAAACCGCGAGAAAGAATTATACTTAGGGTGTGATGAACCCTAAGTAACCAAAAATGCTTCGTCACCATACATTATCCTGCGCGCCCTCTAGCGCCAAACTATGTAAACATGCTCCACATAATACTAAAGTTACGCAGCAATAGTCCAGGGGACGGCAACCTTTTCAGTCGGAAGAGCCAAAAATTACAATTTACAAAATTTCAAAGTTTTTAAAGAGCCACAAAATTATTTCTCTTTTTTTTTACACAAAAATATATTTTTATTTTTGTTTTATGATGAAGAGACGAAGTACAAACATTTCTTTTTTTTTTTTTATTAAATTAAATAATATTTGTGCATGGAACTAAAAAGCTGCAGCTTCACATCGAAAGAGCCGCAGGTTGCCGACTCTTGCTCTAGCCATTAGAAACCTAACCTAATTTTAGTCCAGAGTATAAAAATAATTTTTAGTCATACTCGGAATTGAAATTTTGCAATCAATCCATTTGCCATATATTTTTTGGCATTATTTTATTCATCCATTAACCAGCTCGGTGAAGGTCATCCTATAATTCTGATCTTAGATGGTCTAAAATCACAATTATAGGTCAATTATTCTGAGGAGAGATTCGTGCCCAGCTGTGGGACAGTAATGGGTTGAAACGACCTCTAAAACAATGAGTATCGTAGGTAAGACCCAGTATCTACATAAGTCCATCACCCTAAGATCTGTTAATTAGTTGTTGGGGCAATCTCTCGCGCCATTTATCTTGTCATCGTTGGTAATTGGGTAGCTGCCAGGTGGATAGTTTATAGCTGGATTCATATTACGATACAAGCGAATATTGGATTCATAGATGGCTTATTTATTTATTTATTTATTAGTTGTACCAACAAAGTAAACACTATAAAATTGTATTGGATGCAGCTATACAATAAAAATCTTGGTAAGTGTTTCCTCAGTTAGAGGTACAAACTACATGCAAAACATTTAGAAAAATTATCAAATAACAATACAAAAATGATGATAAAAATGTTATAAATTGGTAAATTGCATTATTATCTTAAAAATAACAATTATAATGGATGGATTATAAAGTGGATCAAATTAAGTTATAGGTCTGTCTAGGGGTCTGACGTCCAATTCCCAGGGAAACTGATTTTGCAAAGGTATGTGCGTCATTGTGCGTATTAGAAATTAATTATCACTTCTTGTAACGGCGAAGGAAAACATCGTGAGTAAACCTGCACTTTTGGGAGTTCGACGAAAAAAATTTTCTAAAAAGTTGTATGAAGTCTACCAATTCGCACTTTACCTCAAAAGAGGTAGACGAATAGAAGTTTGATAATTTAAAACGTTATCAGTTTTCAGAATATTTCATGTATATTCTGTTTAAATTTAAGTCCAGGACTCTAAGTCTAACGAAGAAATTAGATACTCGAGACTTTTAACTATTACCGCTTTGAAGGCTATTGAAGTAGATAATTTGTAATTGTATATTTTGATGTGAAAACTTAGTAGTGGTAGTCGGTTTATAAGCGATTTGAGATGATCAAATTAGAAGGTATCAAATTAAAGGCCCGTGATCTATGAGTATGAGACTTTCTTGCAAGGTTAGGGTCAAAGACTTATGATAATAGTCGGCTGCTATCCCTTGAAGACTTACGTGTGAGTGTCTATAAAATCATAATATTACGGATATTAGTGTGCGGGTTGAACGTGCGTGTGTGTGAAAACTCGCGCGACAGGAAAAAGCTTATAAAAAAATCCTCTCAAAAAAAAGCATTCAGTTTTTTTAGTAGTAACAGACCGGACATGGGGAGGAAAAGTGTCATCCACGACTTATTACCAATTGGTGATAAGTTGCTCTGAATTATATGTCAAATTATATCAGGCTGTGTCAGTGTGAAGCAGGATGAAAGATTTTGTATAAAAACCTTGATAATCCGCCCCATAGCTCTATGTAATTAATATTTTTGCCTCGTACTAACTTTTATTCCATGTAACGTCTAAGAATATTAACAGGCACCCAAAACTTGATTTATCGCATAAGAGAATTTTCCTGTCATAAGTTTTGGGGGTCTCAAATTCAATTGTCCTGGGAGCTTGACCCTAGCTCCGATTAAATGAACCTGAATTATATTATCTCTAACAGCTCCAATTGGTGACATTTGACCTTTTATCACAGCATATATATATTATTATATTATTAGTTGATTTAATCACAAATAATTTGGGACTAATTTTTTTCTAAACATAGGGTTGCCAAATTTTTTTTGATAAATGTATTTTTTTGTTGTCAATTTCTATCCCACCACTGGGCACGGGCCTCCTCTCTGACGGAGAAGGTATACGCCTACTAAGCTGGCCAAGTGCAGATAGGCATGACACCTTTGAGATTTTTTTATATAATTAAAACAAGTGATGATTTATTGCTAATTTGCGTATAACTGAAAAACAGAGAGAGAATTTAGACCCTAGCTTCCCCTAGAGTCCCTGTAGTTCCGGAACCAGACTAGGGCTACGCTATCCCCTGCCTGTCGTAAAAGGCGACTTAAAGGGGGCTACTGCGGCGGTATGTGTGGTCGCATACCGTCGTGCACACCAGACGGTGTGGCGAGCGTCAAGCTCACCTGGTAGGAGCCCGACGGGGCAACGCACCGGTTGAGTTCCTTTGGAGATTCCGGAGCCCTCTACGCAGCGCCGAGAACGGCCACCGAGGTTTTTTAGTGCGGTAAGACCGGCACCGGGTACCTTTTGAAGGTAAACAATCGTAAACAAAATAAAAAAGACCCTGGCTAGATTGCAAGATCGAATTTCAAACCACTATCGAATACTTTTTAAATTTTACCGCACGGCCGTGCCCCCAAGTTTTGTGTACTTTATATGTTTTCCACTGTATATAGTTCAATAATATATACTACAATACTACACAATAACCATATGATATACATAATTATACAGCATGTGGCAACCCTACGAGACGAATGAAGCCTCTTAATCATAGCACCAATTAATCAAGCCTAAATATAAAGTACACATGTGTTGCGCGAGACATTTAAGATCGGTCGCCTAGTGTTATCTTACGGTTTTCGCCGACTTGCGACTTTTAGTGCGACATGCGATTTTGCGATTTGCTATTTGTAGTTGGATGTGCATGGACATATTTATGTCTTTCGTAGCAGTTATAATATGTGACGTTCTACGACGAAGTAGTGATAGCCTTGTGGCTGATTCGACCGCCCGATGATGTACGACGTTCAAACCCCAGGCACGCATCTGATTTTTCAATTATGTGCGGATTAGAAATTAATATTACTTGCTTTAGTACTGAAGGCAAACATCGTGATGAAACCTGCATATCTGAGAGATCTAAAAAAGATTTCAAAGGTATGTGAAGTCTACCAATACGCACTTGGCCAGCGGTGGACTTCTCATTCTGAGAGAAGACCCGTGCCCAGAAGGAGGACAGTAATGGGTTAATGATGATAAGTTTTTGAAAAGCAGTTAAATCGTCGATCGTCAATCCCAAAGTAGCAAGTTTGCTGAGGTCCAAGGACCTAATTTAATTGCCGCAATAGGGCCGAAGGCTTAACTTCTCCCCTTACAACCACCCTTGAACCCTTGTACAAATTACCGTGACTATTATTGATGTGTTTAATTACTTTATTTTTATAATTGAGGGTGGTAGACCCTTTTGGGTCTATTCTGGAGGCACTACAGTTGTTTTAGAATAATAAGAACAGTGATAAGAACCTGTGTTCTGGTTGAAGGCTGTGGTAAGGGACTTTTCTTCTAGGCGTTCCCATTTAGTCTTCAGGATTAACATAGTAATGCATCTATGACCGACATTACGTGTTTGTTTATTGTTCCATCTAAGTGGACAACCACTGCCCATGGACATCTGTCATCAACCTCAGATAGAATTAGATATCCTGTCTGAGGTCGGCCACAGGTCCGCCGATATCCCGGAGGGCTAAGCTGGAACGCCACGGATTAATATGTCTCTCTTACAATGCCGTTGTAAGACAGAAGCAGGTGTTGTGACGGTGGTGATTACGGAGTCGAACCACAAAGAGTTTCACCTGCAAATTTATTATAGTATCCTATAGTATTTCAGTAGATTTAAGACCATAAATTTGCCTTTTAGCTAAAGTCCGAAAATCTGAGCTATTGTTAAGTAGGTGAGAGAATTGGCTGGCGTTAGGTAGATTTAGTCAAACGTATAATTCCTAGAAGGGTCGGTACTAGTGCTACCAGGCGTTCTGGCTTAGATGGTTATTTGGCATTTAACATTTTCACAATAGATTCACTACCGATACAGATATTTCAACAAGAAGTTTTAACTTAGAATGCCAGAGTGTGCATTTTTGTGTGAGCATAGATACAATTCTAATTCGATTTGATTACAGAAATAAATTTCATTAATCATACTACCAGTCCTACTACTGTACCGGTCTTCTCTCAGAGTGAAAAATATCCAGGCCATTTAGTCCACCGCGCCAATAAATTGGCCAACTGCAAATTGGTAGTTTATACACCTTATGGCTCATTTTCATTGGTCGATAACTCGGTCGATAAACAGCATGCGGGGAGTCCCCAAATACGGTATAACAGCTAGTGAAAGTGCGTCTCCAATATGTAGTCGATATACAGCATGCGGGTGCTCCTCGCAAGCGGCCTTAACAACCAATAAAATTCGTCGGTTGGTGTAAAGCAAGCATAGTGCGAGCTGCGGGGGTTTAGTCGGGGGGGTTGGGGGGCCTTTTTTCTTTTTCTTTAGTGAAGTTAATAATTTCTTGTTAAGTATGTCAGAAATAGATAAAATAGCTCCACACAACATTAATTGTCTCCACACAAAAGTGTTTTGGGCTCAAGTCCGCCTTTTATCCGTTGGTACTATAATCTTCCAAAAAAATATAGAACAAAAAAGACATGTCCCGTTTTTTAAGATAACCATAGTCACCTTACTCTGAACAATGACGTGTCTAAATAAATTGGCTTTAGTGACCGGTCGCCAGTATGTTTCTGAATGAAGCCGGTATTGATTTCTGCTTCGGTCATTGTCACAGTTTAGATGAAAGAATTCTTTTCTCTGCTTAGAGGTTGAAGTTGAATGGAGTAATCAGCACGGCTTGACTGGGAAGGTATCAGAGTATCAGATTAAACGTGGTGGAACCCTTTTTGGTTCGACTCCGGCGGCGCCACCGCCACACCTATTTCTGCCTCATACTAGCAGTTAAGCGCTGCTGTGTTCTGGTTTGTAGGGTGTGGTAAGGGAGACATATTTTGTGGTTTAAGATTCTTTATTTCTCAAAAAGATTTACAATCACTTACTGAGAAATGAGGTTTAACAATAATTGTCGTATTTAATTTTGTGAGCAAAAGAGTGGGTAGGCGGATATTTTTTGCTTGCAAACGTTAGCCGAGTCAGAAGTAATTAACAGAACGCGCCCAGTTACACCATGTACTTAATTAATTGATTAATGTTCGTATTTTACGATTTGATTTTGAGTATGTTTACGTTTTCATGAAATTATTTATATATCTGTGTTAAGTATTAACGTTAAATTATTACTTTTTAAATATGTATAAAGGTTTTTTTTTTTATTTATTTATTTTTATGTTTTATTTATTTATTTATTTTTATTTAATAGTTAAATGGTTTTTATGTAGCTGTTTTTTTAGTAGAAATGCTTAGTAGATTAAAATATTTCCTCATATATTATTATTTTCTCTTTTTTTACATAGTATATAATAATTCATTAATTGTATTGTTTGAATAATATTTTATTTAATAGATTTTTTATAGTTTAATTATATGTTATAATTAAATGTAACTAATAATCGATGTAAATAATAATGGTTAATTATAGCATTTTCTTGTTTTTTTTTTTTTATTTTTTTTTTTTTTTTTTGGTTAGTGTTAATAATATTACGGATTATAACTAATATAGATTAATTATAGACTGATGGGGAATTTAAGAGGTATTTTTTAAGTGACTTTTTAAAAATGAAAATGGATTTTGATTCTTTTACATCTCTCGGTAATCTATTATATAATTGTGCCCCTTCATATAGAATACTCGTTTTGCCATATTTGGTTCTGGGAGCACGTAGTATTATGTTATTTGCACTCCTAGTTTTTATTTTTTGTATTTGTAGTTTTTTGGTGAAAGTAATACGGCAATGTATGTCGCGTGTTATTATATTTCTTACTAAAATACATATGTTATAAATATAATTTTGTTTAATATTTAGTATTTTTGTGTCATTGTATATTTTATATGTTCGTGTTAGGAAATCATAATTAAACAAAATTTTAATTAATCTATTTTGCGCAACTTGCAGTGGATGTAAATGTGTTTTGGTGGCTGAGCCCCAAATTTGTATAAGATAATCCAAATGCGATTTTATAAGCGAGTTATAAACTGTGTAGCGAACGTTTGCTGGCAGAGATCGAGATATGGACTTTACAACACTTATAAGGGAATTTAACTTTGAACATAGTTTTTGTATGTGCGGCTTCCACGATAATTTGTCATCTAGAATTAGTCCGAGATATTTTTCTTCTTTGGATCTTTGAAGATTTACGTCATTGATCCTTCTCCCCCGGACCCCTGCGTTGAGCAGACGTGTTTTAAGAGGTGCCTTATATCGCTTTAAAAACAAAATTATAACAAAATTAAATCCCTCATAAAATATTACAAAAAAATAGGAGCGCATATCTCTTAGGAAGTGGTCACTAGCGGACGCGCGCGTCGTCACCGTCTGTTATTGGTGAGTGAGAAGTTTACGTCATTTAAAGAACGACCAATGTACGATAACTCACGTACAGCACACATACGCATCACCGCTACGACCACCTGTTGACTGCGCGTGCACATCGCTTGAGGAGCTCTGCTTGCCTGGTAACGATACGCTTCTATTACGACCACCTGTTGCTTGCGCGTGCGCATCGCTGCTGACTTCTGCTTGCCTGGTAACAACAGACCGCTACAACTACGAACAACCTGTTGCCTGCGCGTGCACATCGCTTGCGTAGTTCTGCTTACCGGTTGCCATAAATTACGAACGCTCCCGCGTCACTGCATTAATACCACTTACCTGGGCGCCCGCACTACACTCATCCGATAATGCCTCTCCGCCGCACCCCACCTCATGGATTCGCTACTCCTTCAGCTTCGATAACGCATTGTAAGTCTGATTCTAACTTAAGCAGCCCGCCTTCGAATCTGCTTGGCGAGCCAAGTATATCACGGGAGCTTGCCATAAGCGAACCAAACGTCACACATCGAAAGCGTAAAAGAGATGACGACTTTACAAGGGAGGAAGTACTAGAGATGTTTTCAGTCCTAAAAAAAGAACAAGATGAAAAATTCTCAGCCCTTATGAACAAAGTACAGAGTGGCATAAATGCCCACACAGAACAGAATACCAACATTTCTAACTCAATTGATTTCCTGGCGCAGAAGTATGAAGAATTAATATGTAGAATTAATATATTAGAGCAAAAATCAGATTCGGACGAGAAGCATATACAATCTCTAGAAAACAGACTAGAGCTTATGGAACGTCGCATACATAGCACCAGTCTGGAGGTGCGTAATGTCCCGAAAAAGACTGGGGAATCGAAAGAGGATCTCCTCAACATTGTGAAGAAAATAGGTGATGCCTTAAACGTCCCAATCCAGCCAATTGAAGTCCGCGACGTTTATCGCATTAATACCAAAAATGAGAACAACCAGCCCATAGTAGCCCAAGTCTCGTCCGTGATATTAAGGGACAAAGTTGTTAGTTCTGTTAAAGCGTATAACAAAAAGTATACAACTACTAAGTTTAGTACCACAAATCTAAAGTTAGAAGGACCATCCAAGCCGATATTCATATCAGAAAGCCTTACCATGCAGGCAAAAAAATTATTCTTCCTGGCCAGAGAATTTGCCAAACAAAATAACTTCAAGTATTGTTGGACTACCAGAGGAATAATTTACCTACGGAGAACGAATGGAGGACCGGCTATAAGAATAAACAGGGATAGCGACCTTGAAAATCTCAAGAAAAAATGACTATTTGTTAGGCTTTCGTATCGCTGTAGCAGATTTTCGTGCTTTAGTTATCTTTTTATAATTGTTATTTTTGTTTTAAGCACTAAGAAAAAGAATTGTCATTTGCATGCTTTTCACACTCATAACATCTACACTCACATACACACAGAAATTGTACACATACTAATTACACTCATACTACCTACCACCCATAACACACGACAACAAGTACCACACCACACTAACATACACACACACCATTATCATACAGTATCCATTCCTACATACTACATAAAATACAAATTAATTTTTAAATATATATACAAGTATTTTGATTATTATAATTATGCAAATCTTTACTATAAAACCATATTTCTAAGAATTGAAAAATCCCATACAAATAAATGTGCACGATTATATGACATAATTACATACTATTTACACCCGGTTACCGTTAATTTAAAATATGGATAGTACAAAACCCGACGTTATCAATGACTTCATACTATCAGAAGTCGACTGCACAGGAAATGCGGAATGCCTATTAGTCAGTGATCCGAAAATGTGTTCTCAAAGCTTAAATATCACTCAATATACGAGTACAAATGACCACTCCTTATGTTTAATTTGTGTAAATATACGTAGCATATATCGGAACTTTGATATGTTCTTAGCGTTTATAAGCAGTATTGATGTCACAGTAGATGTTATTGTTTTGACAGAATGCTGGACTAACAAAAATAATCCTCTGCCAACGATCGACCAATATAATATGTCCTATACTAAAAATAATCTAAACCAAAATGATGGCGTAGTTGTCTACGTGCACGAAGATTTTCAAGCCACATTTTCAGAACCTTCCATTGTTGAAGGAAATTGTCTGTTGATAACAATTGGAAATCAGTATTCTATCGTATGCTCGTATAGACCGCCGTGCTATAGAAACCCTAATAATTATTTGAATTCTCTCGAGTTAGTCCTAAAAAATATTAGCATACCGAATATAGTCTTAACAGGAGACATTAATATTGACATATTGCCAAGCAATAACCTCACTAACAATGCACATAGTTATCTCAACATAATGGCTATGCATGGGCTGATACAAGGTGTTAATCTTCCTACTAGGGTCAGTACTTGCATAGATCATTTTATGGTCAAAAGTTGTCATGATTGGAAAACTGTGGTTTTCGAACAAATATTGACTGATCATTCTCCAATAATGATGTATATTAATAGAACTAAAATTTGTAAAAATGTTTCCGCCTGTAATAAAGTAAGAATAAATTACAAAGACTTGCAAATACAGCTTAGTAAAGAAGAGTGGACAGACCTTTATCAAGTGAGCGACTTAAATAACGCTGTTGAACTTTTTATAACACGACTTTCAACATATATTCGAAGCAATACAAAAGTAATTAGACAGACAAAAAACAAAAAACCACTTAAAGCTTGGATTACATTTGGTGTTGTCAGATCAATAAGAAAACGTGATAAACTATTTAAAAAAATGAAGAAGGACCCAGAGAACATAGATAAGAAACGACAATATATAAAATATAGAAATATATGTAATAAAATAATTAAATCCCTTAAAATACAATATTATCAAGCTAAACTAGAAAAAAATAGTGGAGATTTAAAAGAAACATGGAAAATTATAAAAGATGTATGTAACATTAACCAAACTAAGCAAACTGCCTGCGAGCTATTAAGTATCTATTCAAATCCAATAGATTCTCTAAATGAAGTTAATCAATTTTTTACATCAGTGGGGCAAAACCTTGCAGATATAATCCTTAATAAGTTAAATGTAACAGAAGACGAGCTAGCCCAAAATTGTAAAGTAACGAATAAACCAATAAATTCCCTATCCCTATTTTTAACCGATGAACTAGAAGTAAAATCTGTAATATATTCTTTACGTACGGCAAGTGCACCTGGATGGGACAACATAACTACAACAACCTTAAAACAAATTTCTTCATTTGTCACTGCTCCTATAGCATATTTGTGTAATCTAAGTTTTGAACAGGGGATATTTCCTAATATTTGCAAAATAGCTAGAGTATGCCCAATCTATAAAACAGGCGATAAATGTAATCCTACAAATTATAGACCCATATCTCTATTAAGTAATTTATCTAAAATATTTGAAAAACTAGCTAATAAACGTCTTTTAAATTTTCTGGAAAAATATAATCTTCTATGCAATAACCAATTCGGCTTCAGAAGAAAAAAATCAACTGAAGATGCTGTACTTAAACTTACAAGCTTAATTAAAGACCACTTAGACCGTGGTGAACAATGTATAGGAGTGTTCCTGGACCTACAAAAGGCCTTTGATACCGTGTCCATCCCGATTCTGCTGGCCAGACTTGAAAGCTCAGGCATTAGAGGTATAGCTCTAAAATGGTTTAAAAGCTACCTAACTGATCGAGAGCAAAGAGTCAAAATCGGCGAGTTTGAGAGCAACGCTGGATTTAGTAGATTCGGTTTGCCTCAAGGTAGTACGTTGGGTCCATCCCTATTCTTAGTTTATGTTAATGAGCTTTGTAAAATATCACATCCAGGAATGGATCTTTTGATGTTTGCCGATGACACTGTACTTCTATTCTATGGAAAGTCTTGGCAAGACGTTACTGAACTGGCTGAAAATGGTATCTGTAGAGTGACAGAATGGTTGGAAAACAATCTCTTATCGCTTAACATTAGCAAAACAAAATATATCTGTTTTAATAAAACCCCATCAACAGGACCTACAACCGACCTCAAATTGCCAATTCATACATACCCCTGTAATCGTCAGTTAAAACATATGTACAGTAATTGCGATTGTGAAAAGGTAGCTCGTACAGATAATATCAAATACCTGGGTGTGATAGTAGATTCTAACCTAAATTGGAACTGCCATATTAGTACACTAGCAAATAGAGTAAGAAAAATAATATATATATTCAAAAATCTACGAACAATTGCTAGCTCTACTTTATTACTACAAATATATAAAGCCCTGTGCGAATGCATCATTAATTACTGTGTATGCGTCTGGGGTAACGCAGCCAAAACGTATCTTATTGCTGTTGAAAGGGCACAAAGAGCGGTTCTTAAAGTCCTCCTGTACTTACCATACAGACATCCCACTACCGACGTCTATAGAAGAGCGAATGTACTTTCTGTAAGAAAAATATTTATAACCCAAGTGCTAAAGAGATATCATGTTAACATAGTGCCATTTTTGAAGCCTTCTAATAAACGTGTAGACCGCTGCCCAGTGCCCCGAGCTCGTTGTAAACTTGCTCGTAAACATTTTGACGTAGTTGCTCCATTATTGTATAATAGACTAAATAATAAAGAAAAAGTTAAAAAGTATTCAATTCATCAATTAAAAAAAGTTATAATTACCTGGCTCAATGATCTAGATTATGAACAGGTTGAAGATATTTTGGGTAGTATATAAATTACACACACAAACACACCCGCACACACGCACACACACATGCAAGCACGCACACACACACACACACACACACATACAGACAGACACACACGCACACACACAGACACACACGCACGCACACACACACACACACACACACACACACACACACACAATTATTCACTAGTATTCACAAACATATTTATTATTTTCGTTTCAATGTCTGTTTATGTAAGTGATATATTACTCGATAATGGGAGAAGACGCTGGTTCCTGAAACACAGTTTCGACTAACTCAGGAACCAGAGGCTTCAAACTTTTGAAATGTACTTACAATTTTTGTGTCAATAAAGTTATTATTATTATTATTATTAAATTGATTGTTAGGGGAGGAAAATCGTCGAGTTTTTTATTTATTGCAGCAAAAATCATATATTTCGTTTTTGACTCGTTTATAGTTAATAAGTTGTTCAAGAGCCAATGTTGTAAGGTGTTAAGATCATTTTGTGCTTGTTTTATTAAACATTTTATTGATTTTCCAAAGTAAAATAAACAAGTGTCATCAGCATAAAGAGTTAGATGACCGTGTAAGCCAATTTCATGCATGTTATTGATATAGATCAGGAATAGAGTTGGTCCTAGTAAGGATCCCTGGGGTACGCCGCAGGTCACAGGATTACTACTGCTTTTGTATTGACCTATCTTTACGATTTGATATCGATTTGTTAGATATGACTTAAGTAACTCTAATGCTGATCCCCTGATTTTGGCATGTTTGTTTAGTTTTTCGATTAATAGTTTATGACTCACAGTGTCAAATGCCTTTTTTAGGTCTATGAAAATAGCCAATGACACATGTTTTTTGTCAATACTAACCTTTAAATCAGTAATCAGGTCTATTGCCGCTGTTAATGTGTTAGATTTTGATCTGAAACCATATTGGCCTTTGTAAAGAAAGTTGTTGGATTCTAAATGCTCAGTAAGTCTGTTATGAATAACCTTTTCAAATATTTTCGAGATAATTGGGAGAACTGAGATTGGACGGTAGTTAGAAGGGTCTAGTTTGTCACCAGATTTAAAGATAGGGCTTACTTTTGCAATTTTCAAGGAGTCAGGGAAGGTACCTAGATCTAAACATTTATTGATACATTTACTAAGCGGTTCCGCTAATAAAGTTTTAATGCATTTAATTGTTTTAGTGTTTATACCGTCGATACCCGTACTAGTATTAGTTTTTAGGCTGTCAATTACTTTTATTATTTCATTTTTACATGTATGTTTAAAATGTGATAGTGTGAATTTTAATTTATTTTCGTGAATATTGTTATTATTATGGTATTTTTTTGGTATTTTTTCTGCTAATATAGACCCTATAGTTGAAAAGAAGTTATTAAAACTATCGCATATTTTTTGTTCATCTGTTATTAGATCTGACTCGATTTTTAGTTTCAAAGGTACGTATCTATCTCTTATTTTATTATTACATAAATCATTAAGTAATTGCCACATTTTTAAAGGTTTACCTCTACACTCTTTAAATGCTTTACAATAGTAATTATTTTTCGCTGCTTGTATAAGTTGAAATGTTTAATTTCTATGGTATAGAAATTCCTTCTTGATCTGCTCATTATTCGGCTCTTTTATAGTTTTGACCCATTGGATGTTTCTCTCTTCTATTGATTTAATAATTTCGGTATTTATCCAGTCTTTTTTGGGTGGATTCAGTATTTTAACCTTCGTAATTTTGTTGGTATTTATAATATCTATTAATTCTTTTTCCATTTTCTGATACTCATAATCTAGGTTTAGTATATTTGATGATTTAACTGATTTATATAATGTATCATAGTTGACCTTCTCATATTTAAATTTCTGCATCGTAATCGGTGGTAATTTTAGCATTTCGAAGTAGATTTGTTTGTGGTCAGACATTGCACTTTCTATAATGGCTAGATGAAATGGATGATTAGTTATATTTGAGCTAATATGATCCAGAATTGATTTTGTTTCTGCAGTCTCTCTAGTACAGTATGGTTTACTAAGTTTATTTAATAAGGTATATCCGTTGTATTTTAGTGTATGTTTATAGTTTGTTATATCTTTATTTCTTTCCAGAAGGTTGTAGTTGAAATCTCCAAGGACTACTGCTCTTTTCTTCTTTCTTAGTTGTTCAGAAAATATTTCTAAAAAATTATCAGTGTTTGTTCGCTCTGGTTTGTAAATAACGCCAACATCTATGCAAAATTTTTCAATATGTACCCATAAATAGTGGTTGTCGTCCTTGCATATATCTTCTAGCAAACAATGTTTTAGATCGTTGTGGATAAAGATGGATACCCCTCCTCCTCTACTTTCTGTGCGATAATTAAAATAGTGGGTATAATTAGGTATATTGAGGGAAATGGCTTCAGATTCTGACTTTATCCACGTTTCAGTGATTGCCACAACATGAATCTTATGCAAGGATTGTAGTATGCACTTAAGTTCGTCTAGTTTGCCCGGTCTCACAAGGCTTCTTACGTTTAGATACAAGAACTTTAAAGCTTTTTTATGTGTAGTGAGATTGATATAATTATCCACAATTTGGTAGGTTATACATTCTGGGACGGTTGTTTTATTTTCACCAATTGAATCTGTTAGTTTTTTGGCTGGCTTTCAACTATTTTAGGAACTCCTTTTATATATTTTATAATAATATTGGTTTCGCCTCTGCTTTTGCGTGCTTCTAGTTCTTTCTTCACAATGTCTAAATATTTCTGCTGTTGAGGTGTATTGTCTGAGTAAATTTTAACATTTTCATCCACTTTTTGCCTGTTTTTTAAAATACTCTTTGCCTGTTCCGATGTCGCGAAAATAGCCTTGATTGGTCTTGAATAGTTTTGTCTGTATTTGCCGAGACGTAAACAATGTATGGGATTCGTGTTTTCCACTTTTGCACTTATTATGATTTTAGTTACTTCTTTTATGTCATGTTTCAGCCTTTCCTCTGTGTGAATGGATTTCAACTCTGGAATACCAGCAATAATGATGTTCTTTTCTCTTAGGTTGCGTTCTCGCATTTCTGATAAGACATCTTCACATTGTGATATGGGGTTGGATTTATTTGTGAATTTATTTTCTATGTCTCTTATGTTATCTTCTAGGGACACAATTTTGTTTTCTGTATTATTGCACCTTTTATTTAATTCTAATATTTCAGTCTTTAGTTTATTTTGTTCAAGTAGTATATCATTAGTTTTTTGTTCTATATTTTGCATTTGTAGTTTAATAGAAGATATATCATTAGAAATTTTTGTTAAATTGTTGTTTTGTGTATTAGCGAAGTCTTGGAAAATTGACAATATCTCTTCGCGGAAATCAGCAAACTCATTGATTAAATTGCTTACATCATCAGGTTTCTTTCTCTTCCGGAGCGTTATTTGTGGCGCACTAGTGTCTACACGAAACTCGGGTTGTACTTGTGGATCTCCCATTCCGCTTGGGGTTCCTGGTGGACTTCGGCGGACACTCATACTTTTCGGTTGTTTGTTAAGTGTTAACCGCTGGTTACAATCGGTAGTGTTTAAGCCGGGCCTGTCTTCGTGTATGACTCACAGCTTTAGTCCGTGTCGTATCAGTCGACCAGTGGCTCAGATTTGTAACGCCCTAAGCATCACTTATACGTAGAAACCAAAACTTAGTTTACCGCGATAGTTTTAAGCTCTATTATCCGTTCTCACTTGAAAGAAATATTTTATAGCAAATCGTTGCACACGCCCACTCCGTATGCTTGCTCACGGCTCACTCCGAGCGACTCTATTTTTCCGAGGCGTTCCAGCTTAGTCCTCAGGGGTAGCGGCGCATCTGTGGCACACCTCTGGTAGGAATATCTAATCCTATCTGGGGTTGATTACAGATGTCCATGGGCGGCAGTAGCCACTTACCATCAGGTGGACTGAATGCTCGTCTGCTACTCCTATATTATAAAAAAAATGGTTGCCTGTAAAGTCGGTTTTACGGGCGAAGATTTTACGTGACAACGTCTTTTTCTCGGTAGAATATTTATTGATATGAATATAAATATTTTCACTACAGACACGGCTGACGATACTTTAACCACACGTGTGAACTTGTATTGTGACGCTTTCTTGTTTTTCCAACGCCAAGAACGTTCGAGAAAGACAAAGACAGAGACACAAGCATGCGCCGATTCAATGCGCCTAATTCTCTAGTGCTGCGCGCGCGGCAGACCGATCATAGTTGAGTGGGAGAGAGACGCAAGGCATTCGGCGGGCCTCTCTCTCGTTCGGTGACTCATCGTAACGTTACCGGGCGTTACACTTTTTCATAAGTGACTCCCAGCCGCAACCTAATTTAAGACGTTGTCACGTCAAAAACATAATATGAGGCGATCATATTAGTTCTTAGGAATGGCAACGAAACTGTGATCGCCTACAGGTAGCCATGTTTTATACGCAGTGGGTTACAGTAGTCAATGGGTGGCAGGTACTACTCGCCTTCACATGAACTGAAAATATAAAAGTTCTACAAAGCCGCTGCTACGCTGTTTTCAAAATCTACTCTAACTGTATTTCATTTCTATAAATCGAACCTAATTCACAAATGAAATGGATTTCTAGAATATTTTATTAGACTATCGTTATTACTGTTTCGTATCGTTTTATTAACGGAAACTTATCACTGTGTTTTCTTTAATCAAAATCGAATTGAAGACCTCAATTCATTTAACGGAAAGGTTTCGGTTCTAATAAATTCGATTTTAATGTTGGTTACTTGAATTACTGTCCCACTGTTGGGCACGTGGTTGCTCTCAGACTGACGGTGTAGGCATAGTCACCGCGATGGCCAAAATCTTCAAGCTAAGTGGAGATCGCCTTTAACAAACCGCTATTTTTCGGCTTTTTTCGCTTTATCTCTTGAACCATAATAGATAAACAGTTTAAATTTTCACAATGTATTGCCTTCAATGCCTGCTATGATCATATATACTGAATATAATAAAAAAAAGAAATTGGTGGTACGGAATTCTGAGCGTGCGAGTTCGGCTCGCACTTGGTCAATTTTTTTTAAGGAATTGTCATGTAGTTTCCTCACGAAGTTTTCCCTCTCCGCTAAAGCAAGACAATCGACTTCTAATATCAAGTTAACAAGACGACGATAGTTTGATTTTTAATATCGGGCGTATGTCAAGTTCATATTCATAAGGTCCTAAGCCTATTGTATGTATGGACGTGCTACGGTCCTGTCCATTCATATCCGGCTCTGTCAACACATAGGGGTAGGCAGGGATTCTTCATCTCGAACCCTCTTTCACCGGACAGTTTCAAGGAGGGTAATATTACCAATTCATTCAGCCGGTAGATTTATGAACTCATCTATGTGTGATTTTACATATATTGTGATCGCTATAAAACGTATTCTTTTACATATAAATTCATTAAATTATGCATTCATTCATTTATTCAATCGTTCATACATTCAATCATTAATTATTCTACTCGCTCAACAATTCGTTTGTTTCTTCATTCATTCGATTGATTATTCAGACCTTCATTCACGCGTTCATTTATACGTTGGGATATTCATTCATTCATTAATCCATTCATTAATTATTTAAGAAATTTTGAAAATTATTATTTCATTAGCTCAAACCTTGACTCATTCATTCACTCATTCAATATTTTTTTTTTTATTTCATCATCATCATCATCATCAACCCATTACTGTCCCATTGCTGGGCACGGGTCTCCTCTGAGAATGATCAGGATTAAGCCATTCTTTCCCTCAATCAATTTAAAAATATTAATTTTGAATTGTCTATGATTATTGTTCTCAAACTTTATAAACTGAAATGTCTTATTTAAAGGATTACAGGTTGAACAACATTCAATTATCTCCGATTGATTGTCTTCACGATAGATTGAATCGTAAATCTTGAGTATCATCAATCCATCTATTGTTTCTAATCTGTCTTGAAAAGTGGCTCGCTCCAATTTTATTTTAATTTATAAATCTGTCAATGTTAGATAGTAATTAAAGTTTTGTTTTATAGACTAGCTTTGTAGTAGATCATCCATTACTGTTCCACTGTTGGGCACGGGTCTCTAAGAGCGAGGTATAGACAATATTTATTTATTTTATTAAGTTCACCAACGGTTGTAACATTATACATATTTTTAAATTAAATCTAGTTACAATGCAAGCAATAAATGTACGACCACTTAGAGGTAAACATCACATGCAATACAGATGTAAATGTGGTAATGAAAATAGAATAACAAACTTTATAAACCAAAAAATAAAACAACACAAAAAAGAGAAAAAGAAAAATAGTACAAGTAAATTAAACATTAAATTAAACACTAATTATAATTTTGATACAGCCTTCCTAAAAGCAGCTAGACACATATTATTAATGTCGATGTCTGTGGATTCACTACGCTTATTATAGAGTATTGCCAGTCTTGCAATAGGAGAGTTTGATCCCAATTTAGTTTTACAATGGGGAGGTACGAAGAGTTTAATCGGTTTGCGAGGCATGTTGACGGGTATTCTAAAGGAGAGCTTAGAGAGAAGACGCTATATATATTAGGCTATAGTCCACCATATTGATCAAATCCGAATTGGTACCCTTTACACACCTTTGAGAAACTTTTTTAAGTACTCAGGTTTTCACACGAAGTTTTCCTTCATCGCTGTGACAGTGATAAATAATTTCTAATATACACATACTTAACTTTGGAAACCTCAGATTCGTGTCAAGGATTCAAACCTCGGACCCCCTATGAGAGGCCGGGTGAACCCTACCATTGCTACAGTAGGAATATCTTACAGTCCCTGTAGTTCCGGGACTAGAATAGGGCTACGGTGTCCCCTGCCTGTCGTAAGAGGCGACTAAAAGGGGGCTTCCGGGGTTGCGGGCGGCACGATTGGTAAGTCGAGCCGTCCAGCAAGCAACTCCGGGAAGGACGGCGGTGTGTGTGGTCGCATACCGTCGTAAACACCAGACGGTGTGGTGAGTCCTGAAGCTCACCTAGGCGGAGCCCGATGGGCCAACGTGTTCAGAGGTCTCCGGTTGCGTTCCGTTGGAGATCCCGGAGGCCTCTTGCCCTGGGGGATTTTAGTGCGATAAGAATCCCACATAACCCTGTGTCGCTCCCACGGCATCGGGTACCTTTTGAAGGTTTCCCCTTCGTAAACAAAAAAAAGGAATTTCTTACACAGTATTATGAATGAGAATTGCACTAGTACTTTTTACTTTTCGCATTTCTAACTATGCTGAATATTACCTATGCTTCTATGTTCATTTTCGAAATTCTACAGTGTGGTTGGATTACCCTACTTTCGTTTAAAGTGTAATGAGCATGATTAGAAGCATATGAGGCTTTTTACTTTATTTAGGAATGAGAAATAGGTTATGATAGCACAATGGTAAAAATATGATTATTATTAAACTTTATGCACTCATAGCCCCCACATTAGACTTCCTTGTTGTGTGTGTCCTGGACACACAAAGACGAATACACAAACACCTAGACCCAGAACAGAAATCTGAATTCATCATTCAGATATCTGACTCTGATCGAACCCGGTGCTTACTGCGTGTCAGACCGGTACGGTGACCGCTCCGCCACACGGGTCGTCAATTATGAAGGTTTCAGTCAGCTGGGACGTCATACCCTCCATATGTTAAGGCAATGTTAACGTAAGGGCGGTGGGCATGGAATTTCGGGTCTCGAGGATACCCTCTTTGCCCGGGCAGATTCTCAGGTGGTAAATACCCCACGATTTTTTTATTTTTAGCCTTTGTAGCCGACCTCAGATAGGACTCTAATCTTATCTGGGTTTGGCAGGTGTCCATGGGCGGCAGTAGCCACTTATCTTCAGGCAGACTGCATGCTCGTCTGCTAAATAACATGTTAGTAAATATTTTTTATACACTTAAACTATATAATCAACTCAATTTCGTAAAGAAAATAAGGATTTCCAACATTTTATTCTAACAGAAACCATTAAACGAACGCTTAATTTTAGGTACTTTGGGCGTCATCCCTTACTATAATAGACTTAGTGGGGCGGAACCTCATTTTTCATACCACAGACAAGCAATAGACCATTATTATGCTGAGTAGTCTATGAAAGAGAGGTCTTATGTTCAACTTTATGCTGAATCATAGACAAAATAGAGTAAATTTCCGGTTGTTGACAGGTCCCGTCAAAGAATAGGTGACCTAAATAAATTGGTTCAATGGAGGTGTTTTTGTGAGTTGCGTTAAGAACGTTAACCTGATGGTAAGTGGTCACTACCGCCTATGGACATCTATAATCAAACCAAGATAGGATTCTTACTTGAATTTTTCACAGATACTAGTCTTTAGGACAAAATTTGTAACGCCTTGGTCTCTCTTACAATAAATACCAAAGCAGGACACAGCAGCATTTGATACTGTATTCTATATATGAATGTTTGTCTGTTTGTCCTTTATGGAATCCTAAAATATGCATTTGATCATGTGATGATCTTTAGCAAAGTTGTTGTGCATGAGCCTACGAAGGTTTCTGAGTTGGTACGACTTTAGACAGATAGCGTCACTGTCATTTCAATGAAGGTAGAAATTTTCAGTTATATGTATATTATAAGGAAAAAAGAAAAATTGTCATAAATACTTTACGTCAATGCGACAGGAGTGGCTGAACTGCTTTTGGCATTTGATTTACTTTTGCTTGAGACATTGCTTAGGACGGTTAGGCGCATCACATATATTCATGAAAAGTGGTATCGTACCTTGTTTTATCTAAAACCAGAAATTCATAGAAGTTTTGTTATTAACGTCCTAATTTGATTAAATTATTTTTAATAAAGTTTGTGTTTTGCTTATATCAGAAGTGGGATCTGCCCTCACTTCGACTTCTGTCAATTTCTGGTTATTTTTCTCCTTTCGTTTGAAATTGTAAATTTTGTATTCATTGTAACTTGTAAATTTTGTATTAGTAAAAGTAATACGTTATACGTTGTGTGTTATAGTGATTATGGGTAAAAAGAAGTGCACACGCAGTCCTTCTAAGGATCGCGATGTTTCGAAGCGTAGTCGCCCCCGACGTTCACGTAGTCGTTCTTCCCACAGTTCGCGGTCTAGAAGTAATTCTCATAACTTTGAATTGCGTGAATCATTACAAACAATTATTGCTCGGTTAAATGTGTTAGAAAATAGATCGTCGGTGGTGGCTTCAACTAATTCTAATGTAGAAATAAATCCTACGTCTAATGATTCAACAAAAGAAATTGTCGAAGCTATTCATTCTTTAAAAACTAGTTCTTCTTGTGATTATTATGTGTCTAATTTTGATCCTAATGTCCATAATGTTGATTCCTGGTTTAATGAAGTGGATCGCGCACAAAACGTTAATAGATGGAGTGATGCCGAATGTTTGTCACGTATAGGTCATTGTCTTAAAGGGGACGCAAAGTCATGGCTAGACGATTGGGTTACCGCTGACCGCTCTTGGAGTAATTTTAAAAATGATTTTAAATCCTTATGTGTAAATAATATTGATGTGGCTAGTGTTTTGTACGATGTTATGAGTACCAACTCTGATTCCTACTCTACATTTGCTGAATACGCTCGTAGATCTTTGCTCCGTTTGCGCATGGTCAAAGGGTTGAGTGAGGAACTTATAAGCGCAATTGTCATTCGGGGAATTAATGAACCACATGTAAAAGCATCAGCAACTAATGCAAAACTTAAGCCTTGTGATTTAGTTAATTATTTGTCTACTTTCATCAAACCACCTATAGTTAAAAATATTACAAACTTACCACATAGTTCAACAATTAGTAGACAAGTAAATAAACCATATGCCGATAAACGGGTACCTCCCTCAACATTTTGTAAATGCTTTTTATGTGATGAAACGGGACATAAGCAAGTTGATTGTCCTAAAAATCAGAAACCGTCGTCTTGCACTACTACATCTAGTATCGATGTAAAACCTAGTCCTATAATAACATGTGCATATTGTAAGAAAGTAGGTCATCATATAAATGATTGTTTTGCTAAGCAGCGTTCCGATCAGAAGAAAAAGCAATGTTAATTTTTGTTTATTGTTTAAATTAAATAATTGTAGGGATGTAATAGTTAGAGTGGTTCAAGGGATACCCATTTACTTACGTTATTCTTTTAATCGAATTTTAAGAAATAACACTTAAAGGAATTTATTTGTTTTTAATCTTGAAGATGTGACTTACGTGCGTACAAAATATTGTCAGCGTTTAACTTGCGATAATGTCTCAGCAAAAGTTTCGGCTATAGAAGCGAGTGAGCATCCTATCAGTATGTCAATTACTAATGGCGCGCATTACGAAAGACGGAATGAAAAAAAAAAAAAAAGAATTTTCAAAATTTATGATAACGGGGATTGCTACTTCGACTGTGACTATGGGTAGCATGCACATTCGCTTGAATTGTGATGCGCCTGTATATTATAGACCGTAGAAATTATTTTTTAACGAGAAACAACAAAACGTTGTGTAGTTTTATAAAAGACGGTAGAGTCATGGTATATCAATGACGTCTTACTAGTTAGTAACACCATAGAGAATGGGTTGACATTTTTGAAGGTGGTTTTACAAACTTTAATGTGTATAGCTCATAAAAGAGTACCACGAGCTCCTTTACAGCCGATAACTTCATAGACTAAACCCAATATCGTCTTTCATATGCTTCTTGTGGACGTCCTAGGTCCTTTACCACAGTCAAAGGAATGATGTAAGTAATGATCGTTCTGGATGCATCTGCCAGTCCTTGCGGGAAATAACGAGGCAGAGGACGGCCGAGCGACTCAAATGAACTCCTGAATGGACTCCTGATTAAATTGCTGCTTTCTTTGTTAGTAAGTAAATCATCTTGTATGAATGCTAGACCTTTTTTTTACTATATCTGGCCTTATTAATATCTGTTAGACCTTATTGTTTATGTCTAGTCTTGCTTATTTACTAGACCTTGTTTTTGGTTATGTCTAATCTTTGGAATTCCTATTAGACCTTGTTTTATGTCTAGTCTTTTGCATTTCTACTGGACCTTGTTATGTCTAATCTTTGGAATTCCTATTAGACCTTGTTTTATGTCTAGTCTTTTGCATTCTACTGGACCTTGTTATGTCTAATCTTTGGAATTCCTATTAGACCTTGTTTTATGTCTAGTCTTTTGCATTTTAAGTAGACCTTGTTATGTCTAATCTTTGTTCTTATTTTACAGCCGCAGACCAACCACATGAGTTGATGCCCCTTACAGGTGCCGATGAACCTATCGAAGTTACCGGCACGAGCAGTTGCGATGCAGGAGCTGGGCCATCACAGCCTGACGAGGACGTCAGGGTGTCAGGAGAGGCCGTATAAGGAAAAAAGAAAAATTGTCATAAATACTTTACGTCAATGCGACAGGAGTGGCTGAACTGCTTTTGGCATTTGATTTACTTTTGCTTGAGACATTGCTTAGGACGGTTAGGCGCATCACATATATTCATGAAAAGTGGTATCGTACCTTGTTTTATCTAAAACCAGAAATTCATAGAAGTTTTGTTATTAACGTCCTAATTTGATTAAATTATTTTTAATAAAGTTCGTGTTTTGCTTATAATATTATGTTTTTTTAAAGGCGGGCGAAGCCGCGGTGACTACTAGTAGGCAATAATAAATAATAATAATAAACGCCTTCTACAATCACAGCCACACTAGGATTCCCTGTGTCGTGGGTGCCATGGACACACACATAGACAAATACACAAACACCCAGACCCAGAAACAGAAATCTAAATTCATCATTTAGACATCTGTCTGGCCGGGGATGGAACCCGGGAGTATTGCGCGTCAGACCGGTATGGTGTCCGCTCCGCCACGCGGGTCATCAATTAATAAAAAGGTGTGACAGAAGTTCTTCAGTCGTAGACGCACGAAACGATTTACTTTTGTTTCTGTCGCCATTTTTGTATTGTTTGAAAAACCTAAAGGAGATGTTTCAAAATGTATGGGCTCCCGGCCACCTTTTGTACACTATACTACAAATTAAGAAAACTTGCAAAGAACAATTCGTAGGGGTTCATTTTCTTCAAATTATGTTCGTTTGATTGTTAAAAAACAATAATTTACACTTAAACTTGCAATACAACAGTGGAAAAACATCATGGCGGTAGGGATTACCGTAATAATGTCATCTGTCATTCTATTTTAACTTACTATATACATTATATACTTTCTAATATATTTTTTACGCGAATGGGCGTAGATATATAAATATTGTATTGTATGTATTGAGAAACAATGCCTATATTTGATAAACATTAATTATATTTACTTTCATAAATCTTGACTTAAAACAAACATACCAAAATATGTACTTCTATACCAATTTATTTTAGTTAAAACATTTAAGTGTGTAAATAAAACAACTTTAAGTACACATTTGATCATATTTTACTTATTATTCACTTAGATACATTATTTATTCATTTTAAATATCTTCCCTTATCAATATTTTCATCCAATCATGTAGCAGGTTCTGTAATATCCTGTGACGAGCTCAGCCCAAACATCAAACAATGGGCATAATGTGAGCGCAACTACCTACGAGTACGGTTCGTTGCCCAGCGACGCAGTTGCAATAATAACTGATTATTTTGTCATCCCAAGAATGTCCTTGTCTTGCTAATGTAATTATCTAAAAAAAGAGAAATGTAAAAAGATTAGCTTCTCTAGTTTAAAATTATTAACGATTGTTTCACGATTAATACAACTAACTGATGTATATTTTACCTGATGATATCGAATCCTTGTCAACACAATCCACAGCGATCACACGAAAATCACAAGAGTCCATAAAACATAAGCTGGGTAAACAAGTAAGGTAGAATCACTCCATAATCGTAAGCAGCACAGAGCAGAAACATATTCAGGATTAAAATGGAATCTTCTCATCAGTACCTACATATTTATTCAACGTTTACATTGGAGTCCACTATTATAATATGTATATATCCACTTTTACACATATCAAACTGACAACTTCTTCTTTTTTAATTTGACATGTCACTTACATCTATAAAACCAGATACTATTTAAAAGGTGGTTTTGTTATTATTATTATAAATAATTAATTAAATGCAGAAATAATGACGGGATACCCAAAACAAAAGCCAGGTTGTAAAGTACTAAGGTAACAATAACTTTACGACAAAAACAGCAAAATACAGAATTACCGACATCCAAAGAGTATAGTAACCTATGTGTGGGGTACACATAGGTTCCCTGACCGACATCGACAGTTTTGAAAACTTGACATTGACAGTAGTCCGCCATATTTAATATTTAAATGAGGAATGCTTATTTTAAATATTTTTAAACAGGAATACTTTAGGTTATCAAAATATATGTGTATTTTTCTTCAATTATACAAATTATTCGTGATTTTTAGATATAGTGTACATGAGATGGCCGAAAATGAAACATCTCCTTTGTAAACTAAGTTACCAGGAAAGGAAATTACTTAATACTTGCTACCCCTAGCAACAACTTAAAATATTCTCAAGTAATGTATGTATGTGACAGCGGTCCCTGGAACTGGGGTGACTATGTTAGACTACTGATTTGGGATAAAGTACTTTTTACGGAAGTAGAATCTTGTTATTAACATACTTTTTTCTTTTATGAATGGATTATTTGAGGACACTCAGTCTAGAAGTATGTTAACTGTAAGAAAATAATATAGAGATTTGAAGAAACGTTTTCTTTTTAATTTTAAATTATTTTTATTTATATTCTGTTATAATAAAAAATTTAACTCTTTATAATTATTTTATAAAGTATTATGAACGCTCTTAAATTTTGGAACAAATTATAACAGCAAATATTTAAAAATGTAATCTCGTTTTACAAACAATAATATTTAATGTTATTTTTCTAGAATACCTATATTATACATTTTAAGAAGAAATTTATATTACACTAGCTGACCCGGCAAACGTTGTGTTGCCATATAAATTAAAAAAATGTTAAGGGTGAACAACCCTTATCGCTTAGGGGTATGAAAAATATACCGATTCTCAGACCTACTGAATATGCATATAAAATTTGGTGAAAATCGGTAAAGCCGTTTTCGAGGAGTACGGTAACTAACATTGTGACACGAGAATTTTGTGACACGGTGACGAGGGGGAAACCTTCAAAAGGTACCCGACGTCATGGGAGTGTCGCCGGGTTATGTGGGATTTTTACCGCAAAATTTTTATGTGGGATTTTTTAAAACCCCCCCAGCGCCGTTCTCAGCGTTTGGTGGAGAATCCGGGATCTCCAACGGAACACAACCGGAGTCCTCCTAACGCGATGCCCTTCTATCGGGCTCTGCCCTGGGGGGAGCAATTTACGCTCCTCTCACATTCCCTGGATGACTACAGCGATATGCGACCACACAAACCGCTGTCCTTCCCAGGGTCGCTTGCTGGACGGTTTGAGCTCCCACTCTTGCCGCCCGCAACCCCGGAAGCCCCTTTTAGTCGCCTCTTACGACAGGCAGGGGATACCGTAGCCCTATTCTGGTCCCGGTACTAGAGGGACAAACACTAAGTCAATCCTACGAATAAGTATAAACGCGGTCACCCTTTTTCAACCCCCCGTAGAGAAACTATATTGGCCAGAACTTACGAGTAATACTTGAATTGCTTGTGATAAACCCTAATAAAGCTGCGTTCACACCGACCGATTAAATGACGATGTTTATGACTTATTATAAGTATTTGGCAAAGTTTTAAGCGCCAAATCGTATAATGTAACTAATTGTTGCCCTTGGCTTTGGTTCAGGTGGTCATTTTACTTATATTAAAGTAGATACATTTTGGAAAAACAATATACCCAAAATACAATGTGTACGACTCTTCGCAGTCGGGTAAAAAATATGAGGATTTTTGGTAACTACATTCTGTTTTTCGAAAATTGTTTCACTTGATATTAAATGAAATTATTTTTATGCACCACCTTGATATAATGATGGAGATGCATAAAAATAAACTGTCGGCCATCTTAGTATGTCCCGTTGGATTACATCACTATTGTCATCATAACTTTTGTATCCAAAATTTTAACTTGAACAAACACAATATTGAAGGACAGTTCATATGGGAACAGCCAAACACCTATTTGTTACAAAAGGGTGGCAATGAACCGCAAAAGACTTTACCTGTCAAGGTGTTGTTAAGATGGTAGAACCCTTTGTTGTTCGACGCCGGCGGCACCACCGCCACACCTATTTCTACCTAATAACATCAGTGTTAGGCGCTGCTGTGTCCCGTTTTGAAGGGTGTGGTAAGGGATACATACTTTTCCGAGGCGTTCCAGCTTAGTTCTCAAGGGTAGCGGCGCATCTGTGGCCGACCTCAGATAGGAATATGTAATCCTATCTGGGGTTGATTACAGATGTCCATGGGCGGCAGTAACCACTTACCATCAGGTGGACTGCATGCTCGTCTGCTACTCCTATATTATAAAAAAAATACAGACATACACACCTACAAATGTCTATCATAATAGTAATTTTTATTAGATATGTACTCAAATATTTGACTTGGAACTACTTCGAAGCTGCATCTTCAGTTATTTTAGTAGTAAACTTAATTAGTTAAGTTTTCAAGTTAGTTGTAACTTAATAATTCGTTTAGGTATGGATAATCCCGTAGGGAAGATAGGTTGTTTATTGGCAATGGTATAACACTTTATGCTAGACTTTACAGGTTACCTTTCATGTTTAAAGGTCTTAAAACCCTTCGAGGTTCGAATCTGTACCCTTAGCATGAGTTTTTACGCTTTGACAAATATGACTGCTTTGGTATTTGTTTACGTATTTGCCCATACAATTTCCAATCAACGCCTAGCGGATAGTATCAGAACTATAGTGTCAGTAACGTAACATTAAATGTCTAAATTGACAAAATGGCGCTTTATGTTTTGTCTCTCTTTTTTGCGAACATGTGAGGTAGGCAAAACGACTTGAGCACTTACTAATTGTTATGTTTACTCAGTCTACTGAAGCAAACGGAACAGAATAATGGATTGAGTAAACGTAACGTAAAATTGTGGGATGTTTTGAAAACTCATGGTAAGGGTACTGGAGGCACTAACTTCATCATGCCTATTTCTGTTTAATAATAGGGTTAAGCGCTGTGTTTTGGTTTGAAGGGCGAGGTAAGGGAAGTACTCATACAGCATTCCAACGTAGCCCTCAAGGAGAGCTCATCTGCAGTCCGACTGTAGCCGGTAGAACTTTAATACTTTTATAGGCACATGTCCATGGGTGGCAATTATCACTTTGCGTCAAGTGAATATCGTGCCCGTGTTTCTAATCTAATTATATATAAATCAAAGGTGACTGACTGACATAGTGATCTATCAACGCACAGCCCAAACCACTGGACCGATCGGGCTGAAATTTGGCATGCAGGTAAATGTTATGACGTAGGCATCCGCTAAGAAACTCAATTCTACCCCCCAAGGGGATAAAATAGGGGATGAAAATATTACTTCGTAACGCGAGCGAAGCCGCGGGCAAAAGCTCGTGTAAAAAAAAATATTTCTGTTTTATTCAGAGCTAGACAGCAGTGTTAAGCGCTACTGTGTACTGATTTCAAGGGTAAACCTTACTTACACAAAGCTCTCTTTGTTCAACGGTATTTATAGTCCGCGCCAAACTGCTAGTCCGCTCTGAAGTTGTTGCGAGCATGTGTAGTCATACAATTTGCTATGGCGACGCGATTCATTTCTATATTCAGATCGGACTAGCAGTTTTACGAGGACTATACTCAATTCTATTTAGCAAACATTGCATGAAATGAAGAACGATTAAGATGCCTTTGAGGTCGTATAAGCACCCTTAGGACAGCTATTAAAGGGCCCATCAAATCTGTCATATCGCTTGAGAATGATAGATTAGGGTCAATGACACGTCGGCGACAGATCAACTTGATCTTGCTATGTCAGTTTGATGACGAGTGTAAGAAATTGGTAACGCCGTTATTAACAATCGATTCATCTATTTTATCTACCAGAGATTGAATTTTGATCATGTTTAGTATAAAGAAATTGTTAAATTTCGATTTTTTTTTATAATATATGAGTAGCAGACGAGCATGCAGTCCACCTGATGGTAAGTGGCTACTGCCGCCCATGGACATCTGTAATCAACCCCAGATAAGATTAGATATTCCTACCTGAGGTCGGCCACAGGTGCGCCGCTACCATCCACGCTGAGGACTAAGCTGGAACGCCTCGGAAAAGTATGTCTCCCTTACCACACCCTTCAAACCGGAACACAGCAGCGCCTAACACTGCTGATTTTAGGCAAAAATTGGACTTTGTTACAAAGTTACTTTAATACGAAGATATTACTGCTGTTATTAGGCAGAAATAGATACGGCGGTGGAGTCTCCGGAGTTGAACCAAAAAGTGGTCAAAATTTGCCCCACTTTACGAAAATAAATTTTAAGATTTCACTTTGTAATTTATCTGTACTACAGTATTTCAAATTTACTTTCATACTAAAAAGTTAGGATTCTACTTTATTATTATAACTCCATGACACTATGGCACTTAAGCCCTTTATGACCTATAAAGAACCTCGCAAGCTTTGAATAGTCACGGGTCTCAGAAAATATTGCACTTAGAAAACTTTGAAAGCAATAAAATAGCCCTTTACGAAACGGAAATATACGAAGGGTCGAATCGAATTGTTATTGAAGGGAAAGAAAAGGGCTTTAACTGCTTTGAATAACCGGACAATTGATATCTATGGTATTATATACGGTAAAGCCCGATAAGGATTATTTACAGGTAACTAATTACCAAAAAAAAAACATGATTGCAGAAGGTTATGTTTTTCGAGCGCCTAGGTGAGGAGAATAATAGGAATTGGTGATGTGATTTGAAGTGACGTAATGTAACGTGATGTAACGTAACGAAAAGTAACTAAACGAGACGAGTCGTTACAAGACTTTTTGAAATAGAGCCGTTTGTGGTTCGACTCCGGCGGCACCACCGCCAAACCTATTTATGCCTCATAACAGCAGTGTTAAGCGCTCCTGTGTTCTGGTTTGAAGGATGTGGTAAGGGAGAATTTCCGAAGCGTTCCAGCTTGTTCTTCAGGGGTAGCGGCGCATCTGTGACCAGTTTCAGGTGGGAATATCTAATCCTATCTGGGATTGATTATAGATGTCCATGGGCGGCAGTAGCCACTTACCATGGACTGCATGCTGGTCTGTTACTCCTATATTATAAAAAATAGAGTGAGATTTTAAGCTTTATTTTTTTTTAAAACAATCCGTTATGGTTGAATTATGCCTACATTATTCTTAGAATCCTATCGAAAAATCAGCTTTGACCAAAATATCAATATCAGTGAATTCTAGTTCTTTGTATGTCTGTGTCATACATACCGATGCTATAAAGAAACGCAAAAATATAGGATTTGAACGAAAAGAGTACTTTATAAAATTTTTCAATTGAATTTCAATTTCGTAGGAAAAGCGTTATTGAAAATAGGAATAGCAAATTTCAAAATATCCCCTGTGGTAAAATGTTAGAACTTAGATATCAATTTTGGAAAATGTCGGCATTCTTTTAAATGCAATAGCAAAATTTTAAAATATTGTCTCTTGTAAACTGTTGGAATATTTAGATATAAATTTTGGAAAAGGTTGGTTTTCTTACTGAAATACATATGTTGCTTTGTTGCGGTGTTGTGCCCCGACACGGATCTTTGCCGATACGTTATCGATTCCGTTTTATACAAATATATCGGTAATATCGATATAATATCAACATACACGGCCAAGAGCAATCAACCTCTTTTACTCGACTTAGGGGGTAATGTTTTTCAAGCAAATTTACGTATGTACTTGTGTGTCTCATTATTTGGTATGTTCTGCAGCTCAGCTTTTTGCCACATTTTGACTTATGAGGTGTCGTTGATTAATCTGAATTGTAGGAGTGATTTACGCTCAACCCAAAGTTGGAGTGCGCCTTGTCGTGGTGGGGGGGGGGGGGGGCTCAGTAGCCCAGTAGCTCAGTAGGCTCAGTAGCGGGTGAAGCTAAAGCGCTCCAGTGGAGGTTCTTTCCATAACGGAAGCATTGGCGTAGGTCACGGGGGTGTCCTACGTCAAAACACCATTAAGCCTCGAGGTGGCGGGCGTGGTGTTCCCGCGTGCACCTCAAAGATGAGTGGATGGAGTAGCTCCAGCTTCATCCCAAACCGAGACGGGCCCGGACGTGGGCAAACGCCGTCGGGATCGCGGACGAGTGCTAATAGCGTACCCATGGCCCCGACAAAAGTCGTCCAGAGGAACACCGTGGGGTTTTAGCCGGTAGGAGTCCGGCATATCCTGTCCGCTACCCCCGCAGCTGAGAGGAACCCATGAAGGGTTTCCCCACAAAACGTTTATTCCAAATGAGATATTGAATTCACTGCTAAAATAAAATTATAAACCTAATCTAGGCCATTATCGTTACAGGTAGTGATTACTAACACGCACGTAACTTAAAAAACTCAGCCTAATATTCAGTCTAGTCGAGGTAACCTGCATACCTAAGATTTATAAAAAAAAACTCAAAAGTATGTGAAGTCTACCAATACGCACTTGGCGAGCGCGGTGGACTATGGCCCAATCGCACTCATTCTGAGAGTAGACCCGTGCCCAGCAGTGGGACAGTAACGGGTTGATGATGATGATTCAGTCTAGTTCCTCTGGTCCTCAGTTTGAGAAACCGAATTTCAAAGCAGAAAGAGCGCAAATAAATATAGTAGCAAAAATTTTTCGGTTGAAAAAACACTTTACCAGACCATTTCTTCCCTGTTCATCCGTTATCGATAACACCATAGCCAATATTGTTGTATATTTATCACGTAAAGGAATGAGGAATATTCCTCGAACTGTGATAAATGATAGGCGAGAGCATTAGGGAGACGTGTGAGCACAAATTGACAAAACCTACATTATATGTTGGTATGGAAATGGTTATATAGAAAAGTATTTTCTATATAACTAAACTTAAAATTATAAAGGTGGTGGTAATATATTAAAGGTGGTAGAATCATTTGTGGTTCGACTCCGGCGGCACCACCGCTACACCTATTCCTGCCTAATAACAGTGTTAAGCGCTGCTGAGTTATGATTGGAGAGGTGTGGTAATGGAGACAGTTTTCTGAGGCTTCCTAGTTTAGTCCGTAGAGATAACGGCGCATCAGTGCCGACCTCAGGTAGAAATCTAATCTTATCTGAGGTTGATTACAGGTATCCATGGGCGGCAGTAGCCACTTACCATCAGGTGGACTGCATACTCTTCTGCTACTCCTATATTATAAAGGCATTACGCCTTATCCAGGCAAAACCAACTGAAATTGTCGTATTTTGCTTAACAACTTAAATTTCCTGCAAAAAAAGTAAAAATATGATTAAAATAATATTGTTTTAAGAGATGATACTAACCCCAGATGCTTATTTTTTTTACTACCTCAATTCCATGGTAAGACCCACCTATGTCCATAAGAGGCTTACAAATGGACTTTCGAAAAACTCGTTCCCAAATGGCATTGCCATCGAAGCTTTTGAAATTCAATGAGCTTTCATTTCCGTGCTTTTAGGTACGGAAAATGCAAGCTTCCCCTTTCTTTGTGTACGCTTTGTCCGTTACCATACATTTTCAAAGGCATGTTCTTGGTAGCTAATGTATGTTTTATAGGAATGAAGATTAAGTATGGGGTTAAGTATATGAGGTCAGTAGTACTATATTAGGTAGCCATATAAATATTTATACACTAGTTATGGGAGCTGGGCGTCGAGGAAAGAATCGAAATAGTCTATTTCACGAACGAATTAACAATTTTATTTAAATTTTACACAACTTGTAACATTATATTGTTATGATGTATTGTTATGATATGTAATATATTGTTATTATAGGTAGAGTCACTTTCCGCGATGGAGGTGAACTGTTCCCATGGAGGACGAGGACGAGGACGAGGGAAGCGCCTCTTCAGCGTTGACTGTTCTGCGCAGGCACGATGCAGCGTAAGTACCGTGTAGGGCTGGCGCGATGCAGCCTTAACGTGTAGGGCTGTCCCTTACACGTAACTCGTATACAAATACAAACGTAACATAGTATACAAATACACAAACACCTAGACCCAGAATATAAATGTAAATAAAAAATTTACATATTTGTCTAGCCGGGGATCAAACCCGGAACCCTCTGCGCGTCTGACTGCTATAGTGACCGCTCCGCCATCGTCATTCTGAAAATTTTAAAAAGTATGTATAAGTATAAATGTATTTTAAATATTATTTATGTCACAAAATAATTGAAGTATTTAAGTATTATGTATAATTTTGTAAAACAATGTAAGTACATTTTACAATTACATTCACAAATAATATTTTACAAAATTGATGTAGGCAAATTACAAACTTTACATTTAAATATTTTGTAAATAATGATACCTAAGATAAGATTTACAATACACAAAATAAAATTGTAATAATACTTATTCAATAATAATACATATTCATAAAATAAATTGGCCTTTAATTTTATGCTACTTTGAGTTTTCAATAATATTGAAAATTCTTCATATTAATTATAGAAATCATAAAACCGTTGTGAATAAAAAGTAGGCTACCGATTGAGAACCACTTGATCTACTTATTTGATAAGTAGAAACTTATTGTAAGTACTAGGTATTTACTATTTTTTAATATTTAGTGGTAGGTTTGAAAGTGGTGGTACCCTTTGTGGTTCGACTTTGCCACCACTGCTACTCCTTTTTTTTTGTTTTTGAGGGGGAAACCTTCGAAAGGTACCCGGTGCCGTGGGAGTGACACAGAGTTATGTGGGATTCTTACCGCACTAAAACCCTCCCGGTGGCCGTCCTCGGCGCTGCGTAAAGGACTCCGGGATCTCCAGAGGAACGCAACCGGAGTCCTCTTAGCGCGTTGCCCCGTCGGGCTCCGTCCAGGTGAGCATGCCACTCGCCACACCGTCTGTTATACACGACGGTATGCGACCACACATACCGCCGTCTTCCCGGGGTTGCTGGCCGGGCGGTTTGAGCTCCCACTCTTGCCGCCCGCAACCCCGGAAGCCCCTTTTAGTCGCCTCTTACGACAGGCAGGGGATACCGTAGCCCTATTCTGGTCCCGGAACTACAGGGACACCGCGCCGGGGGCCCTTATCTACGGCCGCGGCGACACCTCCTCCGAGCGGGTTCAGCGCGCTCCCTAGCTCGTTCGGCGTCTTCCTTCGCAGACATGACCACGTCGCAGAAGGTGATCATGCCGTTCCAGGCTTCGCTGCGCTGAACCATCGCCCCAACGATGGCTGACGGAGACAGATCCTGTCCCACTTTTTCGACGAGAATCCGCCGCTGCGACTCCCACGCTGGGCAGTACTGCAGCGTGTGCTGTGCGGAGTTCTCATCGTGCCCACAGTGATGGCACTGGGCCGTCTCCTCTCTTTGTATCCTATTCAGATACTCACCGAAACAGCCATGTCCGGTGAGTATCTAAGTAAGCCGGTAGGTCACTCTACCCCTGCTCTTCAGCCAGGCCCGAAAGTTCGGTAGGATAGCGTCAACCACCCTTTAACGTATGTTCCGAGGCTCCTGGAGTCGTTCGCGCCAGCATCTCAGAGCGCGCCATCTGGCTCTCCTCCGAAGCGCTCCGATCGTCTCTTCGTTGAAGGGTTCAGTCTCCTGACGGAGGACGCGGATCTTATGGAAGTCCCGTGCGTCCATATCCGCCAGAATGTCCAGGGGCGGAAACCGCCCGAGGACTGTCGTCGCCTCATACGATATGGTACGATACCCACGGGACCACTGCTACACCTATTCCTGCCTATAAGGCTATTATTAAATAGCAGTGTTAAGTATCTATTGTTCCTGTTTGATGGTGCGTTAGGTCTTACGAGATATACTTACTACTAGCTGTGCCCCGTTGAAAAGAAACAGGGGCACAGCTAGTTCTAAAATATAAGCAGCCTAAGTTACTCTTTATCTTATCTCTTACATTACATCAGGTACCTGCCAATAAAAGTCCCGTCAAAATCGGTCCAGCCATTTCAGAGATTAGCCAGAACAAACAGACAGACAGACAAATCCCTTACCTCACCCTTCAAACCGGAACCAGCGCTTAACACTGTTGTTAGGCGGAAATAGGTGCGATGGTGGTGCCTCTGGATTCGAACCATGAACTCTACCTTTATATTTAGCGTATCTAGGGAATAATTCCTAAAGCGAAGTTATATTTGTAGATCTTTACCGTTATTACTGAAATGCGTGACTGTTCTGTAAAGTTAAGGATTATAGAGCTAACACGTGATTATGTAAATCAGTGTTTCTCAAAGTGGGTTACGACCCCCTGAGGGCTCGTAAAGTAAGTGATAAGCCGGTTTCGAAGTTTCAGTAAAAAAGAAAAGCAAAATACAAAGTTAGAAAAATATTTTATTTATTTAATTATTGCAGATTTGTTGCTACTTAATTAGTATCTACTTTACTGATTTATTATATATAAAATTCTCGTGTCACAATGTTAGTTACCGTACTCCTCCGAACCAGCTTTACCGATTTTCACCAAATTTTATATGCATGTTGAGTAGATCTGAGAATAGGCTACTATCTATTTTTCATACCCCTAAGTGATAAGGGTTGTTCAACTTAAACATTTTTTTATTTATATGGCAACACAACGTTTGCCGCGTCAGCTAGTCTAATTATAAAAATTAATAAAAGATGTTCTACGAATTTTATATTTGTAATGTAATAGATCATGTTACAGCATAGACTAGGGGGTCACGAAATATTTTCAACTTCTCTGGGGGTCGTGTCTAAAAAACTTTGAAAACCACTGATGTATATGGTATGTAGTAAACTGATAGCTTAGTTTATCTTTTCAGTATACAAGGAATTTATTATCATAATGGTCACGTTCATAATAAACTGAGTTTTATAGTCTTTTCCATGTTTTTATATAACCATAAGAATTTTTCAGTTGAAGTTAAAAGGCGTTTTCTACACTTATAGCACCACACTAAAATTACCAGTGTTGTGGGTATGGACACATAGATAGATGAATACACAAACACCCAGGTGTTTCTGGGTCTTGACCCAGAATAGAAATCTAAACTCATTAAGATTTAATTATGTCTGAAATCGAACCCAGTACTTTCTGCACATCGGTTTAGTATAATAGCCACTCCCCCACGCAGTCTTCTTTTACATACATACAACAATAGTTAAAATGTATCTATAGTAATAATTTGTATACTTATGATAATATAATGTAATTAAATAGGTTAATTTAGAAGGTGGTAGAACCCTTTGTGGTTCGACTCCGGCGGCACCACCGCCGCACCTATTTCTGCGTAATAACAGCAGTGTTAGGCACTGCTGTGTTCCGTTTTGAAGGGTGTGGTAAGGGAGACATACATTTCCGAGGCGTTCCAGCTTAGTCCTCAGGGGTAGCGGCGCATCTGTGGCCGACCTCAGGTAGGAATATCTAATCCTATCTGGGGTTCATTACAGATGTCCAAAAAATATAAAAGTAAGGTCCTAGTAAGTCTAAAATAAGAAGCACCATCTTCAAACAAGTCTATTCAAACGTGAATACTACTGAGACTCACTCCGTTCACTTTGATTACTTGTTTGTAACTTGTCAAACAAATATAGGTTGTGAAACAGTCCAATAATTGACTCAGTTCTAATTGACTTGGAGATTAGTCCCGACAATAATTTGTAGTATATTGCTTAACTTACAACAATCTATTTATATTTTGAAGGAGTTATTTTGTGTGTTGCAATATCGTGAAGGCTATGTCAGGTGAAATGCCAATTGGTAGACTTGTATAATATTGGAGTAGCAGACGAGCATGCAGTCCACCTGATGGTAAGTGGTGACAGCCGACCATGAACATCTGAGACCGGCCTCAGATGCGCTGCCCCAGAAGACAAAGCTGGAATGCCCTGAAAAATATGTCTTCCTTACCATATCTTTGAAACCAGAACACAGCGGCGCTTCACACTACTGTTCTTAGGCAGAAATAGGTGTGGCGGTGGGGCCGCCGGAGTTACACCATAGAAGGTTCTACCACCTTCAATGATTTCATGGAATGTTTAGAACCTTCTTTTAAGAACACTAATGTGCAGGCTTCCTTATGATGTTTCACCGTTAAAGCAAGTGATTATTAATCTACACTAATATTATAAAGAGGAAAACTTTGTTTGTTTGTTTGATTGTAATGAATAGGCTCAAAAACTACTGGACCGATTTTAAACATTCTTTCACCATTCGAAAGCCACATTATCCACGAGTAACATAGGCTATATTTTATATGAAATATATTTGATTATTAGATTTTGAGGCGGTACAGAGTTTGCCGGGTCAGCTAGTTTCTAATACGCACATAACTTTGAACAATCAGATGTGCCTGCCTAAGGTTTTATACTCGGATCCCTGAATAATAATTGGGTTCCGTTTTCAGTCTTTCTTAGGGAACCCTAAAAGAACTTACATTTCCGGTAGCAGTATTCAGCTAACGTCGTGAATGCGATAAAGGCTTTCAGAACTTGTTCCACTCTTCAATGAAAGGGCGGAACAAGTGCCTATTCGTAACCTGGGATATGACGCATATCTAAGGCTTCCTGGGAAATAAAATTCTCACGTAAAATATACGAATACACGTTAACATTTAGATGTCAAAGTTTTCACGCGTTCCGAATAAGAATGAACAAGCCTGTGCTTATCTGTTATTATCAAATGTAATATTACATTATGTATGACTGTTGTACCTTTTTTAATTATTATTATTTATTATTTCTCGGTGATTTTTTTTTTTAAGATACCCATTTAATATATTTAATAATTATTATGACATTGAATTATTATTTTTATAGTTGATTGAATTTGTGAAATTGTTTTTTGGATTAATTGTATAATTTGAAATTAGGAGAACTAACGACTTGGGGTTACCTGTAATGTTAGTTTTAAGCCTATGTATGTATTAAATAAATAAATAAATTAATTAATGTCGCACCTATTTCTAGTGTGTGTTTTACTTAGAATTAATGTACCTTAGAATCTTGAAGGTACATAAATTACCCTTTGTGGTTCGGCGGCACCAGCGCCACACCTATTTTGCCCCATAACAGCAGTGTTAAGCGCTGTTTTGTTTTGGGTTTGAAAGGTGTGGTATGGGCGATATACTTTTCCGAGGCCTTCCAGCCTCTCAGGGGTAGCGGCGCATCTGTGGCCGACCTCAGGTAGGAATATCTAATACTATCTGGGGTTGATTACAGACGTCCCTGCGCGGCAGTAGCCACTTACTATCAGGTGGACTGCATGCTCGTCTGCTACTCCTACATTATAAAAAAAAAATTAACGTCGCACATATTTCTAGCGTATTTGTAGTAAGAAATACTTTGCCTTTACTTATATTACTAAATTTTTCAGTATTCTTGAATTTTGATGGAAGTGTGTAGATACGGGCCGACTTGCCTCCGTTATTAGTAATCGATCTGTCAAATTTTTGCCGTTCAACAATCATTAATCAAAACATCGAAAGTTGACACTTTTTACCAATCAGACATTTACATATTTCGATCTTTGTCAGAAAAAAATCATTGAACAAATTGAATAATTTATAGGAGTAAAAATTGAGAAATTTCTAAAGGTATCGTATGGTTCGTATCAAATCATATATTATACCTTAAACATATATTATTTAGAAATAATTTGTTGGTAGGTAATAGCTTTCTTGACAAAATTTTGGTGTTATTTTTAGTTGCGTTGCTTCTAATAATAATTCACATTATTTTCCCATACAAGCGAAAACTTACAACTTCAAAAACTTTACTTAATATTTTTTTTGATCTTAATCAACATATATTTGAACGACGATACGAAAGCTCGACTCGGAATAAATAAACGACTTACGATTTCAATGAAAGTTATTACAACTCGGCATCTTATGGAAATGCGGTTCATTTGCAAGATATATTCGAGTGGGAATCGGCGAAAATTATGAAAATTTCCAAGGATTTTTTTGTATTAAACTTAAGGTGTGTTCTAATGATTGCGATTTTTAGCGACTTTACATTTTTGTATCTAACAAATGTCTTGTGTATATTTACATGTTATGTTAATTTTTCAATATTTAAACCTTATTACTATTATTATATATTGGGAAGCTATAAACTCAGGAAAACACAGCGAACACATTATAATTCTTTAATCCTTGACAACCAACTCGACATCTGTCATAAAACATTTCTTCATATATCACAATCTCTCTTTCTCTATTTTGGCCTCCCTCTACAAAAAACTCATTTTCCTACAAAAACTCATTTTCCGAACCGGAATCTGCATCGACAAACTCATTATCTGTATCCGAACCTTCCTCCCCACTAACATTTTGCACCGGAGCTTTTGGTGGATTATTTCGTAACGTATTACATATACTGCAAGAACCAATTTTTTCTTCTATATGCCTATCTATATTTGGCCACCACATTCGTGCTCTAGCTTCACACTTTGTTTTTACCATACCAAAGTGTGAACTATGTAATTCCTCTAATAGCCTTTCACGAAAACACGAAGGAATTACAATTTTGTGACCCCGTAAAATACATCCGTCCTCAATTGCAAGATCGAGACGACACAGAAAGTAGGGACGCAGTGCCATGTTAGATACCTTAATAGGCCAACCCTTCTTAATAAATCCTACAACTTGTTGCAAAATTTCATCCCGAGCCGTTTCTAATCTGATATCGCCAGAAGTTATGGGTAACACAGATTCACCAATAAAATTCAAATATAACGAACGATCTATTTCTTCTACTTCATTCCTAAATTGAGTATTAACTGATCTAGACAGGAAATCGGCTACATTATTATCGCTCTTTACATATTCAATATTAAAATTATATGCGGATAAAAACAAAGCATATCTTTGCAATCTGTTTGCCGCTAAAACCGGAACGCCCTTCTTATTTCCAAAAATTGACAACAACGGCTTGTGATCAGTACGTAATGTGAAAGGAACTGTTCGACCGTACAAATAATGATTGAATTTTTTTATAGCGAATATGATAGAAGTAGCTTCTTTCTGTATTTGCGCGTAGTTCAACTCCGCCTTAGATAACGAACGAGAAGCGTAAGCCACCACTCGCTCAGTGCCGTCCGATTGTCGCTGCGCGAGCACGGCGCCCAGCCCGGCCGGGCCCGCGTCGCACGTTACATACGTGGGATACTCCGGATTATAGTGGGCTAACACACGATCCGACGCAAGTTCTCGCTTAATACATTCGAATGAATCTTGCTCACTTTTATCCCACACCCATTTAATACCCTTCTTTAATAAGTTATTTAAAGGGCACAATATCGAGGACGAATTTGGAACGAAACAACGGTAGTAATTTACCATACCTAAAAAGGACTTTAATTCACTAACGTTCTTCGGAGCTTGACAATTCAAAATAGCCAAGATTTTATCATTAGATTTATGTAAACCGTCTTTATCAATAACATAACCTAGATACTCTACAGATTTTTTAAATAATTCACATTTATCGCGTTTAACACGTAAACCTGCGTCTTGCAATCTCTTTAGAACTGATTCTAAGCGTTCCAAATGTAAAACTCTATTAGGAGCTGTTACTAATATATCGTCCAAATAAATACATACACCATCTATATCACCTAATAATTGTTCCATAGTACGCTGAAATATAAATGGCGCATTCGTTAATCCAAACACGAGACGTGTATACCTATACAAGCCTTTGTGTGTATTAATACAACACCATTTCTTTGAATCATCCAGCTCCAACTGAAGATAAGCTAATTTTAAATCTAACTTGCTAAATTCAACACCATCATGAAGTTTAGCAAACAAATCTTCGATTCGTGGCAGTGTATAATTGTCTACATACAGCACTTTATTTAAAGTAACTGAAAAATCCCCACAAATCCTAACGTCACCATCTGGTCGTAAAACCGGAACAATTGGCGTAGCGACATCAGAATGATCTATTTTCTCTAAAACACCCAAGTCAACTAATCTATTTAATTCCTGTTCTATTTTAGGTTTTAGAGCCAATGGTACTGGTCGAGGTTTGAAAAATTTTAATTGTGCGTCAGGTTTAATTTTTAAATTAATTTTATATTTATTAAACCTACCTAATTCGTCAGAAAATAATTTTGAATATTTATTCATCAGTAACTCACCTGCATCTTTATTCACTGACACATTATGACAGTTAAAGCTGCATAATTGCAAATTAAATTGTTTCATAAAATCACGTCCTAACAGAGGCAAACGCTTCCCTTTGGTTTTTATAACAAAAAATACTATCGGTTTTACGTAGCTTTCAAAAGTTACTGACAAAGTTAAACAACCTATAGGTATAATTTTCATACCTGTATAAAAATTAAAAACCTCTTTACATTGTTGAATCCTATAATAATTCTTATTACATCCAAACAGTTGCTGATAAATAATTTCCGGTAAAACCGAAACAGCACTGCCACAATCAACCTCACAAATTACTTCTACATTATCTAACAGAACTTTCCGGGTAAACGGTTCATCTACTATCGAATTTATCATGTTAAATAAATTGTAACCCACATCAGCGCCATCGTCATCCGTGCCAACAAAATTACTATTACTTACTCTAGTCTTACACATTCTTTTTAAATGACCCTTTTTGTTACACTTTTGACAGGTATAATTTACAAAACGACATTTTTCTTTAGAATGATTTTTATAACCGCATACCTCACAGCATCTTGACGTTCGAGAATTATCATTGCATGTGTCCGGTACGCTTACGACCTTCCGTTGCATAGCAAACATGGGTTGTGCCATCGCCGAGTTCCTCGAGCTCTCACCAGCGCACGCCGCTCCGACCGCGTCGCTGCCTGCTCGCGATGTCTGCAGCGCGAGACGCGCACACCTCACGCTCTGTGCCAATTCCAATGCTTTACTGAAAGTCAAATCGTTGATGCTCTCGGCAAACAATTTTTCTTTTTCTTTAGAATTCTCTAATCCCAATACAAACCTATCACGCAAAGCCATATCTAACTCTGCTTTAAAGCCACAAAATTGCGCCAAATTACGCACTCGTGCTGCCCATTCGGCTAAATCCTCCCCTGGACGTTGTTCAGCCTTATAAAAACAATACCTTTCTGCAAAAGTACTCTTCTTTGGTTGAAAATGATTATCCAACTTCTCTAGCAGTACGTTGTATGCGATACTGTCCAAATCTTCAGGAAAAACCAAATCTCTCGTAACACGATAAGTGTCTTCCACCAACGCAGTGAGTAATAGAGCTCGCCTTCTCTTACCAGCTTTATCATTGGCATCGCCGATATCGTTGGCCGCGCAGTATTGCTTGAAACGGCTGCTAAAAATGCTCCACTCTTGTGTGCGGTGATCATAGGAGAGGTTGCCACCGAACATAATTTTTGTGCATTCTTTAGCCATTGTTTATAACATAACTGCTGCTAAGCTTCATAAATCACGCGTGAATTAATACTCGTCGCCAATTATTATATATTGGGAAGCTATAAACTCAGGAAAACACAGCGAACACATTATAATTCTTTAATCCTTGACAACCAACTCGACATCTGTCATAAAACATTTCTTCATATATCACAACTATATTATAATAACTTAAGCTAAATTTAAAACAAATAGAAATAAAAATATTTACACTAATCAAAAAATAACTAAAACTATAATAAATAAAATAAATGAGCATGTTATGTTATGTTTATTTCTGTGTTACCTTACCTTACATCACATATGGTATCATGTACCTCATGTATTATCAAAATATTACAATTCACTTAAATGAGGATAGACTTAACGAGCTTATTGAAAGATGAGGCGTAATGAGTATACTAAATTACATCATTACTAGCTGACCAGGCAATCGTTGTGATGCCATATAAATAAAAAAATGTTACGGGTGAACAACCCTTATCACTTAAGGGTATGAAAAATAGATAGTAGCCGATTCTCAGACCTACTGAATATGCATATAAAATTTGGTGAAAATCAGTAAAGCCGTTTCGGAGGAGTACGGTAACTAACATTGTCACACGAGAATGTTGAAATGTGGCCTTTCAATCGTGGGGTTTGAGGTTCAAATCGCAGGAACCCATAAGTTAATTATCACTTTTTTTAACGTTGACGAAAAACATCATTAAGAAATCTGTGGACCTGAAAGATCTTTAAGAACTTTTTTTTAAATATTTGAAGGCGCCCAATTCGCACTAGGTCAACGTGGTGGATTATGGCTTAATCCTTCTCACTCTGAAAGGAGACCCATGCCCAGCAAAGGGACAGTGATTTTGATGATGATCTTATAATAGCTTATCTTGCCTTAACTTACCTACCACATTACATTACATAATATATTTTTTTCCGAAACGTGCTAAAAGAAGTACTTATCAATTCAAAAATACTCCTGTAAGTAGCTGAATCGTTGAGTACTCATAACTTCAAAAATAAGTAGCTGAATGGAGCTAATACGAACTGACATTCTAACCAGACCTTTATAGGACTTGTGGAAGTCGTTTGAAGGTATTTCTCGCGTGTTGTGAAACTGCCTGAGATAACTTGGGCGGCACCTAATCAGCTACTTGCGAACTTCCTGGAATATGTCTTAAATCTGTCTGTTACGTACATATGTATGGCAGACAAGTTTTTGCACCCGACTGTACTTCGGTATTTATTCCTTTTTTGTGCTACTCAACTATATGCTTACTGTTTTTAACTCATTACGGCTTCGATCACTAATACGGTCAAACCATTACGGTCACATTACTGTGCCATGGATTTCCTCTCAAAGTAAAACAAGTTTAGGCTATGGTCTCCGCTGGTGAATTGCGTATTTGCAGACTTAAGAAACCCTTCAATTTTTTTGAGATTTTTTAGGTGTGCAGGTTTCACGATGTTTATCTTCACAGCTTAAGCAATAAATAATTAATTTCTAATACGTCTAATATTTTCAAAAATCGTGTTGTGCCTGGGATTCGAATCTCGGAACTCCCAATTTTGAAATCAAGTTTCTAACCTGTTATAGTGATAGCATTTGAAGCATAAATTGCATATATACATATCTTCACATGACTCGGAACAATTTCTCATAACAATACATTTACAGACATTTATTCCACATTCCGCCTACATTTCATGATATACAAGTTCTCATTAAGTGCAACTGACAATTCGACGTGTAGCAAATAGAAACCAGGTTTTATTTTCCCAGCATCTCATCTGGTTAAATGGAAATTATGCGGTGTTTTGTACCTTTGTACGTAAAAACTCATGGTAAGGGTACTGAAAACATTTTCGCAGATAATACTAGCATGAAACTATGTTCTACGGAACTGTGATGAAGTAATGAGATGAGATGATATTCTAAAAATATGACAATAGAAACGAAACGTAATGGGATGAAGTGAGACGTGTCGGGACCTGAGGTGACGTGATGTAATGTAACATTACGTAACGTTACGTAAAACGCTGATATGTATCTTTTTAAATTATAACGGTTATTTTTTAATGAATTTGAAATAGTAAATAAGAAGCCTATTAACTGCTGTATATGTGTAATCAATTCTTAGAAGCATTTGCATCTGAGGAATTAATTGTAATGAATTACAAATCATCACGGGGTCTCCTCTCAGAATGAGAAGGATCATGCCATAGTCCACCGCGCTGGCTAAGTACGTATTGGTAGACTTCACACACCTTTGAGATTTTTTTTTATAAAATCTCTCAGGTGTGCAGGTTTCTTCACGATGTTTTCCTTCACCGTATAGCAAGTGATAATTTCTTTTCTAATATGCAAGTAACTTCGAAAATTCCGAGGTGGGATTTGAACCTCGTACCCCTTAATCGAGAGGCAGAGTTTCTTAACCACTAGGCTATCACTGCAATACGTGTATCTACTGCTACACGTGTAAATGGATTATATTGATTATAAACTACTAGCATATAAATAAAAAAATGTTAAGGGTGAACAACCCTTATCACCTAGCGGTATGAAAAATAGATAGTAGCAGTAGATTCTCAGACCTGCATCAGACAGGCATATAAAATTTGAGAAAATCGGTAAAGTCGTTTCGGAGGAGCACGGTAACTAACACTGTGATACGAAAATTTTATATATAAGATCAAATTGTATGTTTTGACATGAACAACACACAATTGTTCAAATATTATAATAATACGTTTATCCGATAGCAAATATCAATATCACCTGTGTAAAGACTAATTAGTAGATACTCATCCGATAGTGTTTAATCAACCATGTTTGCTAAAACCGATGTTAGTTCGCGTGTATTCATATTATGTTTAGTTTATGAATACAACGCTAAAACATCATCAATATTGTCAGTATCATTTACATCATAGTGGATAGTATTACAATATATTATCAAAATACGCGTGGCTTAAGAACAAAAACGCAATCATTCTACCAAAAATTAGCGATTACTCATTATGATATAATTGTATTGAGCGAGACTTGGTTAAATGTCAGCGTATTAAGCACCGAGCTTTTTGACGACCGTTACGTAGTCTATAGAAGAGATAGGTGTTCTTCTGGGTTTAACAGGACGAAAGAGGGAGGAGGGGTGTTAGTGGCGATTTCTAAGAAAATTTCTTCTAAAAGAATGTTTGACTGGGAAAGTAAATGTGAAGATTTGTGGGTGGTTATAAATGTACCCAATAAGAACTTCAATAAACAAATAGCCATCTGTGCCGTCTACCTCCCTCCTCCAGTTCAGAAACCCTTATTAGAGCATTACATAGACAACTGTAATTTAATTTTAGACAAATTTGATGGTCATACTTGCTTAATAGGAGATTTCAATTTAGGTAATATCCACTGGGATGTGAATAGTAGTAATAATAAGGCGTCATCACAAAATTCCTCTGTGAATACTATGTTAATAGACTTTAGCTACGTATTTGATCTTAAACAATGTAACTCCATAGCCAATATTAACAAAAGGATTCTAGACCTTGTATTCTCAGACGTACCAAACTGTAGTGTTTTACAATCAACGAATGCCCTTTCTTTAATCGATCCTCAACATCCACCGTTAGAAATTGAAATTATGTTAAAAAAGGACTACAGTCTTACAAATAATTCGGAAAATCTCATATATAATTATTACAAAACAGATTTTGATGCTATTAATAAAATTCTGAACAATACGAATTGGAATAAATTATTCTCTGAATGCAAAGACGTTAATGAAATGATTAACATATTTTATAGAGTACTTAAAGACTTAATTAAAAAATATACACCACTTCTCAAACGAAGGAATGGAAAGTATCCTCCATGGTTTGGGCAATCTCTCGTTAAGTTACTACGAGAAAAAGAAAAATTACGTGTCAGGTTTAAAAAATATAAAAATCCAATGGATGAAATTGAATTTAAATTAATAAGCAAAAGATGTGAAAAGTTAGCAGAGAATCAGTACAATAATTATATACAAGTAGCCGAACAAAGAATATGTGACAACCCCAAATACTTTTGGTCTTTTATTAAATCAAAAAGAAGTGAAAATAATTCTTATCCAAGTATGATGACGGATGGAGTGAATGAAAAAACAGATGGAAATGAAATTTGTAACTTATTTGCAGAGTCATTTTCAAAAATATATACGTCAGACTCTATTAATAAGAATATGATTAATCCAACATCTAATTATTTAAATGTCATAGAACAGAATAGCTCTAGTATTGGGGTATTAGAAATATCTCGCGAATTATTATTGAAAAAACTAAAGACTGTCGATACATCGAAAGGTGCGGGTCACGATGGTATACCACCAGTATTCATTAGAAATTGTGCAAATCAGTTAGCAACACCCTTGTATCATATATTCCAAAAATCTATTACCTCCGGAACTTTTCCAAATGAGTGGAAGATAGCAAAAATAGTCCCAGTCTATAAATCTGGCGATAGAAATTCTGTAAAAAATTATAGGCCAATTTCAATTCTATCGACAATGGCTAAAATTTTTGAATCACTTGTATGCCCATCTATCCAAAGTCACTTTCAGCAATATGTTACAGATCATCAACATGGGTTTGTTAAAGCTCGATCCACAAGCACAAACTTAGTTTCTTTTGTGGAAAGTCTTGCTGAAAGCATTGATAAACAGGAAGAAGTAGATGTCATTTACACTGACTTTAGCAAGGCTTTCGACAGTGTACCACACTTATTGCTTATTGATAAACTCAAAACCTATGGTTTTACAGGAAATTTAATTGATTGGATAAGATCTTATTTAACAAATCGCTCTTTCTTTGTGGTAGTAAATGGATACAACTCTAAATCGCATAAAATAATATCGGGGATTCCTCAGGGTTCACATCTGGGACCAATTCTCTTCAACATATTTGTAAACGATATGCCCAACTGCTTCCTTTCATCTGTCCCATTCTTGTTTGCTGATGATCTTAAAGTTATTCGGAAAGTTAAATCACAGTTAGACGTCTCTATGCTCCAACAAGACCTGGATAGGTTGTGTCAATGGTGTTGCGTTAATGGCATGAATCTAAATATAGATAAATGTTTTTTTTATAAAATTCACAAAAAAATATAATACTGTTGATTCAAAATATTATATTCAAGGAACGCGTTTACAAGAGGAAATTAGTATTAGAGACTTGGGGGTTACATTAGATAAAAAGTTAACATTTTTGCCTCATATAGATAATATAATCAAACGTGCATCCAATATGCTGGGGTTCGTCATAAGAAACAGTAAAATCTTAAAAAAACCAGAGACTAGAATCCTTTTGTATAATACTTTAGTACGAAGTGTGTTGGAGTATTGTCCTGTAGTTTGGAGGCCTCATTATGCGGCTCATATTCTTAGAATTGAACGTGTCCAGAAAAGGTTCTTATGGCATTTATCACACTCTGCTAATATTTCAAAAAGAATGCGCACATACTCTGAAAAACTTGAACACTTTAATATGTCTTCTTTGAATAAGCGAAGAATACTTCTGGACTTGACATTCCTTTACAAAATTCATAATAACATCATAGATTGTCCACAACTACTTAGCAACTTTAAATTTAGAATACCCCGAACCGCCCCGCGCCATCCAACTTCACTTTTTGTTCCGCCGCTAAGATTAACAGTCTTAGGTAGCAATTCTCCAATACCTCGTTTAAGTAAAACCTTTAATGATTGGTCCATTGACGGACAAATTGATTTATTCTCACTCAAGCTTCACCAGTTTCGACATCATTTGCTCAAGAAAATCCCAAATTAAATTCCACCATTGCTATTAAATCAGAATTACCCTACATTAATATAGTTATTAAATTAGTAAAACATTGTTTTAAGTCAAGCGCCTCTGTTACTTAGGTATTATGTTCATTGCATGCAGTGTTTACCTATAAGTGATTGTGCATTTAGCTATATTATAGGTTATGTTGTAAGAAGTTATTGTAAGAATGTAACAATTGTTGGTAAACCAAATAAATAAATAAATAAATAAATAAATAAATAAATAAATAAATAAATAAATAAATCATCAATAACAAATAGCGAATGATAAAACCAGTATGATTCAACCAGGGAGGTACCGCCTTCATATCTATTTCTAGGGCCCATAAGTTTTTGTGTTGCGATGAAGATGTGGATGCTGGTTGGCTTACATAAGAGACAGACTTTTAAAAAGATAATTTAATTATATTTTCTACAGAAATTATAGTGCTTATATTTACGGTTCATCATTTTTCTTATAGTGTACCCTATTGTATGTATAATTATATATATTATATTATGTGCGTGTTTGTTATGTAACCTATTGTTTGTATAGTTATTGTATATACTTACATATATAATTATATACGTATACTCTTCCTAGACATTTGAATACCGCCTTGCACGTTTTCTGCTTAGCCTAAAGGTAGACTGGCAGAGAATGCTTCTAGCATTAAGTCCGCCTTTTATACCAGTGTTAGTTAAGGTATAATAAAGTAAATAAATAAATAAAAAAGAGATGATATCTTAGCCGTCAGTAGCTACCCATATAATATTGGTTTCAGGTAGAAACTCTGTACTATATAGAGTTGGTTACAGATGTCCATCTATGATCACTCACCATCAGGTCTGTATGCTCGTTTGGTCCTACAATTTTACAAAAATTATAATATATATATTTTTTATAATATAGGAGTAGCAGACGAGCAAGCAGTCCACCTGATGGTAAGTGGCTACTGCCGCCCATGGTCACCTGTAATCAACCCCAAATAGGATAAGATATTCCTACCCGAGGTCAGCCACAGATACGTCGCTGCCCTTGAGGATTAAGCTGGAACGCTTCGGAAAAGTATGTCCCTTCAAACCAGAACACAGCAGGGCCTAACGCCGCTGTTATAAGGCAGAAATAGGTGTGGCGACGGTGCCACCGGAGTCGAACCACAAAGGGTTCTACCACATTCAAAACTGTAAACACAACAGACAACAAACATCAACACTCAACAGATGACTGTACACAAAGATTAACTGTAGACACTCCAATCTACCTGGAGTATTAGAGTAAAAGTTAGTATCAGGTGACCCGCAAGAGATGAAAATAGAAGGTTTAAGTCGAAAATACCGAGAGTATATCATTCATTCAAAGGCAAATCTGAATGAATCTGCAGACTGCGACGGTTTTAACTGAATCAATACGGTCTACATAAGGGTGAGGTCGTATTATTTCTAAAAATATTTCAAAATAATTGTAAAATTTAGACATAAGAAATAGTGCTAATAATTGGTCTCGTTTTCATCCTTGTAGATGAAAACAAGATAAAAACTTGTAAACATTTCCTAATTTGTCCCAAGGTATGATCGTTTATACTCGAATGAAGCCAACCCCGTTGCTATAAGACAGAATAAATGTCATGATCATGTATGTAATAAAGATTTCGACAACCTCAACATCAAAATACGAGTCGAATGGGAATCACTCCTTTCGCGTCTTAATGAGCTATTTTTCTTGTCACGCGGGTTAGTCCGCATGGAGTTCTGGTTCTCATGCGTACCGCTTGCATGTCATTTTATGAATACATTTCCAGATGCATCATTTCATGCCGTCGGATGGAGATGTGTACTGGTGAAAACGCTGTGGCATTCCAGCTTAGTCGTTAGATTAGCGCATCTGTGGCCGACCTCAAGGTAGGAATCTAATTCTATCTGGTGTTGATTCTAGATGTCCATGAGCAGCAGTGGTTACTTATCATCAGGTGGACTGCATGCTCGTCTGCTACTCCTGTATTATAAAAAAGGGTCTTTCCGCTACCGCTTCCGTTCGCTTATGCAATAACTTAACCTTTATACACGACAACGCTATTTTCGTGCTTTCGAACGAAACTATTCCAGTTTTGAATACACAAACGGTATTCGTGTGCTTTAGTTGACACAGATTAAATAAAGGCTGATTCCATGGCATTCCATGAAATGTTTTACATTCGAGCTCTACATTTAGATTGAAGGTAATATGTGTGCAGAGATATATGTAGCGGCACCACACCACACATATTTCTGCCTAGTAAGAGGAATTGTAGTGTGGACCTAAGGCTTCCTAATATAAAACAAGTTTAGAGTGGTCAAAGGGGTAGAACCCTTTGTGGTTCGACTCTGGCGGCACCACCGCCACACCGATTTGAGCCTAATAACAGCAGTGTTGGGCGTTCCAGCTTAGTCCTCAGAGGTAGCGGCGCATCTGTGGCTGACCTCAGGTAGGAATATCTAATCCTATATGGAGTTGAATACAGATGCCCATGGGCGGCAGTAGCCACTTACCATCAGGTGGACTGCATGCTCGTCTGCTACTCCTATATTATAAAAAAAGAGTAATATTAAGTTAGTTATACATTCCATCAAGACGCCTTTCAATATCACACGTGCCTTAGCTCCACACTACAGTGTGTTAAGCTCTGGTGGATTCTGGTTTCTAGGGTGTAGTATTTTACTTTACACTCCATATTAGTCCTCAGGGGTAGCGGCGCATCTTTGGCTCACCTTAGGAATTTAATCTTCTCTGTCGATTTCAGGGGGGCTAGCCATGCTACAAACTTTGCATTCTATTCGATTTCTATTCTATTCGTTAGCTAATGCCATTCTATATATACGATAAGTCTATGGTTAGCTATCACATTTACATCAATTAGGCGTCAAATACAATATCGTCTGGTTTCTACACCAGCCAAAATAGCTACATGGTAATGATTAATTATTTAATAGTAATATTACAATATATCATCATAATATAAATAAAAAATATACCATATTTTACAGCACATGTATATTATTATTTAAAATTATTTGCAAAAACTAAACTTAATAATGTGTTTATGGACGGTAACTACGGTGATTAGTGATTGTTTACAAAGAGTATACAAATTGTTCATAGCGATATTACTAATGACAGTAACAGCCATTGCATGTATTTTGTATAAAATTACCTACTTCAACTTAGAATACGTACTCGTATGACCAAAAGAAAATATCTGGACGTCCAACTTGTTAAGATTTACTGGCTCATGGCACGAAAGTCTCTCAGCAACAAACTTGTCCACTACAAATCCATACTAAAACCGATGTGCTTATATGGATCCGAACTTTGGGGAACCGCATCCAACTCAAACTTGGACATCATACAATTCATACAGCGCTTCCAATCGAAAATGCTTCGCATGATAGCTGATGCCACAGAGACAACAGTGAGAGAGAAAGTGACAAATAAACTAAAATCATATACTCGTACATATGACTCCAATGAACTTGCTAGTGAACTTATGAAATCCACCCGCACTTTAAAGCGATGAGCTTTAAAGTGCGAGTGCATTTACTGGGAAAAGGAGAGCTACTCGGGATCTTCTTCCATCGTAGGAGGGGATTCCAAGGAGGCAATTATTATAAATGAAAATGCCACTGGGTGTATACCATACATGCCATGCCAACAAATGAAACCTCATAACCACCAGCTTTATGCCTAGACACGGAGATTGCTGGGAAAGAGGAGATAATAATGAAAAAAAGGATACAGATATTAATATTATATTTTCTTTTAAGGTGTAAATAAATGGTTTAGTTACAAGGAAAGCTAATATGAGAAGAATTAATAATGATGCAATAAAACAGTTAAACTGAGACAATATTTTTATTTAAACACTGGAATAACTCTAAGTTATATCGTATCTATCTATTATATTATATGCTCCTATTAATTTAAAATAGAAAAACGACCGTGTAATTCATTTCTATAATATTTTAGGGTACTCTAGTTATAGAGAGTAAGTAGTATCAAAAGTAATTAAAGTCTTTAATGCAGTGATAGCGCGTAGTGAAGTGACAAACAGCTGATACAGAATCCGCCATTTTATTAGCGTTTACGTTTTCTACAGGGTCGGCGCGATCGCTCACTATGACATTTATCTTAGAATACGGCGTTGACAAAAAAGTCTAAAGGTTGTCAAAAGGTTGTCAAAGGTTGTCAAAGGTTGTCAAAGGTTGTCATTTGTATGAAAAAAAGCAATGACATGAGCATTGTAGAATCGCTAGCGTTCTATTCTATCGTGTAACTTGGCTACGACTTTTCTACTTCGCTATTTTGATCACGTGATCATTGATATTTTCATACATTTTAGCGTTTCTATAGCGTTTCTACAGCGCAAGCGACTGTAGAATGTCAACTTGGCTAGCCCCCCTGGGGGGCTAACGTACACGATAGAATAGAACGCTAGCGATTCTACAATGCCCATGTCATTTCTTTTTTCCATACAAATGACAACCTTTGACAACCTTTTGATAACCTTTTGACTTTTTTGTCAAATTTGTTAGCGAAGCGTATTCTAAGATAAATATCATAGTGAGCGATCGCGCCGACCCTGTAGAAAACGTAAACGCTAATAAAATGGTGGATTCTGTATCAGCTGTTTGTCACTTCACTACGCGCTATCACTGCATTATAGACTTTAATTACTTTTGATCATTTGAAAATGTATACTTTAAATGTGTTGAAATTTGAATATGGCTCTCTATAACTAGTGTAACCTAAAATATTATAGAAATGAATTGCAAAGCCGTTTTTCTATTTTAAATTAATATGAGCATATAATATAACTAGATGACCCGGTGAACTTCGTACCACCTAATTATGAGTGACTATCTGTACCCCGTAGTTTCACTCGTGTAACAGTCTTAAGGGTTGATCTAAACAAACAAACAGTGACTCAGATGCTTCATTATGTCTTATGATCATTTTCTTAGTGCTCCAAATTAACGGATTTTAAATTAAAGTTCCATACCCGATTAAACGACCGTAAGAGTTGATTTTCCAGAAACGGTGAAATATGTGTTCTATTATTTTCAATATAAAAGCTAAATTCTAATTTTCATAGACTTTGCTTCAAAATCTGCCGACTTCTAAACGAAGTGCCTTTTAAAGCCAAATGCAATTTTTTACAGCCTTTGCTTCCAAATTAACGGGTTTTAAAATAAAATTCCAACCCCTTTTTAACCAACTTAGGGTTGATTTTCCAAATATCGTAAAATAGATATTTAATTACTTTCTATCGAAATCCCAAATACCAATATTCATATAGTTTTGCATCAAAACTGGGCGACTTTAATACAACCTTTCTCCCCTTATTTATTCATGGAAACGCGGTCGAACAGGATAAAAAGTATCCTATGTCCGTCTCCTGGTTCTAAGCTACCTCTCCACCAATTTTCAGCCAAATCGGTTCAGCCGTGCTCGAGTTATAAAATACTTCACGGAAACGCGGTCGAACGGGATAAAAAGTATCCTATGTCCTTTTCCTGGTTCTAAGCTACCTCTCCACCAAATTTCAGCCAACTCGGTTCAGCCATTCTGGAGTTATAGTGTAACTAACACGACTTTATTTTTTATATATAGATATTGATTCAACACGTGTTCGAATGTAACTCAATGAAAACAAAATTTTTTTTTCAATTCGATTGCAGCGCCAACTGTTGGTAAAAACTATCATTAAAATAGATTATTATTTAATATTTGAAACTGCGATGGTAGCGAAGTCTGTGGAATCCAATGTGAAACATTCCAAAATCAACAACTACTTACGAATTAAAAATTAATTAAAAAAACCGTTTCCCACGGACTAAATTGTGAATCTAAACCATTCTCAAGTCCCCTTGAACACACACAACAAATTTCATCAAAATCCTTCATCAAATTCCATCAAAGTCCAGTCGTTTAGGAAGAGTTCAGTGACATACACACGCACATAAGAAATATATATATATATATATATGTAAGCTTTGTATACTGTCTGCTGTGTACGCGGCCTAATATTTATACCGTGTGTACGCCGCCTTAAAAGTTTGACGTAGCGACACTGACAGGAGATTTAAGAGGGTTATGAGTGGAGTAGAATAAAAGCCTGCTCGTAAAGTGATTTAAATAGCTAACTGTGGTTGTAAGAAATATAAGTAAATCATATAAATTCATTAAGTTTAATAATAGTATCGATCTACAAAAATGTTGGAAGTAAAAACCTTTAATTGTCGATTTTTCTATTTTTAGGTTAGTATATTGCGTGTGTAACCATTTAGTCTAAAATTTCAATTCATTTGAATATTGTAAATTTAAATAACATTAAATGTTTCTATTTTTAGATAAATCAAATTGTGCGTTTTTGCTCCCCGTATCATCCAACATATTATAAATCGACAATTGTCAGAGTTTGATTGGATAATAGTAGATCATGGCAAGATTACAATTTGAGGTTGAGCTGGCAGCGGACGAAGATCCGAAGAATAACATCATAACCATAAAGTCAATTACAACAGAAGAGGGAATAACATATCTCATTCCGCCATGTTTTCAAGCGGCAAAACATCACCTTCAATTGACTAAGCTACCGGAATTTGTACAAATAAAAAAAACATTACAGAGAAGAGGTCATTATAGAAAAGTGTGGATATCTATGCCAACTGATGTGCTAGAACTATACAAAGATAATACTGGAAATATCATGTTTAATGATTATTTATTAGAAGAATTGACTCAAACTGCAAGCCAACCCGCTACTACAGATGAAAGATTATTGGAAATTTTAGAGAAATTAAGTGATAAATGCAATACTAACAAAGAACAACATAACAATTTGAGCAGATTAACTGAAAAATTTGTTTTGATAAAGTTTGACAACAAGATCACTAACGCTAAGCAATGGTTGCAGTGTTTTGAGAGTGAGTGTAAAAGATTTGATTTAAATTGTAATACAGAGAAAATTAGTGCTTTGAGATTATTTTTGAATGACTCAGAAAGCGACTGGTATGAGTCTATGTTAATTAAACACAGCTTTAACTCACTGTGGGAGATATGGCAAGCAAGTTTTCTAAACACATTTGCGGACAAAAGCTGGTCCTCGGTGATCTATGCATTGACATACAAACATTTAAGTGGCTCTCTACTGGAATATGCATTGAAAAAGCAGAGACTGTTACTGGAGTATAACAGTGATATTGATAACAGAACTCTCACTGACTTAATTGTCACAGGATTACCAACATATGTTAGAAGCAAACTAGATAGACAGGAAATGACAAACCCAACTCTTTTATTTAGTGCCTTACGAATGCATGAAGATCAAAATAACAATATAAAAAGAAAAGTTACTGACAAAAACATATCTACTAAATCAGAATTAGAATGGCGAAAAAAAACACCATGTCAGATATGTCACAAGATTGGAAAGAAAAACAGATTTCACTCTGAGGATTTGTGCTGGTTCAAAGAAGACAAGAACAGTAATAACAGTGTCAAACACTGCAAAAACTTGACATTAGAGATCGATCAATTTCAGGATACAAAAAACTAAATATTCCCCCACTAATAGAAGTTGAAGTAATATTGAATGAGAAACTGAAATGCACAGGTATTTATGACCCTGGATCAAATATAACTTTAATAAATTCCAAAAATTCAAATTTAAAGAATAAGCATATTTATATTAAAGAGAATGATATTTATTACAAGTGGAACAACAAGAAAAAAAAAATCGTTTTGTCTGAAGACTATAGTAAGGCATTAATAAAAAAAGTGCATGAGCATTTCTGTCATATAGGAATAAATCAGATCGAATCAAAAATAAGACCTTTCTACACAGCACCAAACCTACTGGATAATATAAAGTTGATCTGCCATCAATGTGAAGTTTGTATAAAAAATAAAACACGATTGAATAGAAAGTATGGACTTATGTCACAATTAGGACCGGCAGAAAAACCTTTCCAAATTATGTCCATAGATACAGTAGGAGGATTTGGTGGTAACAGGTCTTCAAAAAGGTATCTACACTTGTTAATGGATCATTTCACACGTTATGCTTATATTTCATGTTCAAAGACACAACTGGCTAAGGACTTTATAAAATTGATAGACCAAGTGATTAAGGACAATAAAGTGGAGATAATGCTTTCAGATCAATATCCAGCACTGAATTCAGAGGAATTTAAAAAATATTTAAGGGATCACTCTGTTGACTTGATCTTTACGGCTGTGGATGCTCCTTTTTCTAATGGTCATAATGAAAGGTTGAACCAGACGCTGGTGAATAGGATTAGGTGTACCCTGAATAGCCAAGAAAAAAAAAATTCTTGGACAACCGTGGCAAAGGATTGTGTAAAAGCCTATAACTCAACAAATCACACAGTGACAGGTTATTCGCCTCTATACCTGTTAAGTGGAGAACCAACAGATTTACTACCAATGAACCTAAAAAGAAGACAAATTGAACCCGGAGAACTGGAAAAAGACCGAAAAATAGCATTTCTCCGATCAAAAAAATGTCATGAATTGAACAAAGCCATTTTTGACAAAAATAGAATAGATTACAAGTTTAAAAAAGGTGATATGGTCTACATTAGGGTTGTTGCGAATATCAGCATCAGCATCAGCATCCGCTGATTATCAGCTTTCTTTTACATATCAGCATCAGCATCCGCATCCGCAACAAAAGATGCTGATATTTAATGCTGATATTGAAATTGTAACGTGTTCGTTGAAGGCGGGACCGAGCTTAAATCACGTGGAGTTTTAGCCAATCACAGAAAATTATAAACACAAGTTGTCATCAAACAATCATTCGATTGTATTGACAACGTAATTTGGTCAGACATCAATAACTTTCGATCATAGTTCAATCAATCAATAACAGAATTATGTATTCAATTCATAATGCCACATCCAGTGAAAAGTGCAATAAGACCAAATATTTCGTTATTAAACAAAGATACGACACAGTGTAGTTTTTGTAAAAAAAATAACAAATAAATGCCGACTTCTGTGTCACTGCAGAGTGGAGGGTAGCTGAAGTGGATGTTGGTTTGGTTCTGAAGTCAGTGCTAAATATATTTCGTTGGATAACGGCGTAAACAGCGTGTTCAATATGAGCGCCGGCTTCGGAGATATGTGCTGAGCCAAAATTTGTTTCAGTTGATTTTTGCTTTGTAGTGACATGGAAGTCGATTGTGTTTTTTAATAAATTTTTTTTTCACCTTTTTTAGTGATGACATACTAAAAATCTTACAAATGCACTAGTCGCCCTTACGGTTTTTCCTACGATTTGAAAGTTCCCCTCGATTTATCTGGTCTGCCATCATCAGACCCTTATTTTCTTATAATAGAACTACTTTGGAAATATCTTTTTTCCAACAAAATAAAAATCATCCAGTTCGCTTCATAAACGACGAAGTTATCCGCGAACAAACATAAAAAAGACATGTATACGGTAGAATTGAGAAACCGCCTCATTTTGTGAAGTTGGTTAAAAAATACTATTCTCGTAAGGGACGTACAAATACCTCAGTATAAAATATATTTATATTAATATTTTTAAATATCAGCATCAGCATCAGCATCAGCTGATATTAATCTGAAAATATCAGCATCAGCATCAGCATCCGCTGATCTAGTAAAAACCTGCATCAGCAACAACCCTGGTCTACATAATGGACTGTAATAAGTTGAATAGATCTAAAATGGATGAAATTAGAATTGGTCCTTTTGAGATACAAGAAATGATATCAAATTCGCTATGCAGAATCAACACTGGGAAAAGTAAAAAGTCCTTGGGACTTTATCATGTAACAAAGCTCATTCCTCAGTTTGATTATTCAAATTAACCTCAGTCAATTTGCACATTTCTGGGGGGGAGATGTAAGCTTTGTATACTGTCTGCTGTGTACGCGGCCTAATATTTATACCGTGTGTACGCCGCCTTAAAAGTTTGACGTAGCGACACTGACAGGAGATTTAAGAGGGTTATGAGTGGAGTAGAATAAAAGCCTGCTCGTAAAGTGATTTAAATAGCTAACTGTGGTTGTAAGAAATATAAGTAAATCATATAAATTCATTAAGTTTAATAATAGTATCGATCTACAAAAATGTTGGAAGTAAAAACCTTTAATTGTCGATTTTTCTATTTTTAGGTTAGTATATTGCGTGTGTAACCATTTAGTCTAAAATTTCAATTCATTTGAATATTGTAAATTTAAATAACATTAAATGTTTCTATTTTTAGATAAATCAAATTGTGCGTTTTTGCTCCCCGTATCATCCAACATATTATATATATACATAAAGATAGATAAAATAGAACTTAGAGTTATTCCAGTATTTAAATAAAAGCATTGTCTCAGTTTAACTGTTTTATTGCATCATTATATTAATGCTTCTCATATTATCTTTACTTGTAACAAAACAATTTATTAAAACCTTAATAGAAAAAAATAATATTAATATCCGTATCCTTTTTTTTCATTATTATCTCCAGTTTCCCTGCAATTTCCCTGTCTAGGCAAAAAGCTGGTGGTTATGAGGTTTCATTTGTTGGCATGGCATGTATAGTATACACCCAGTGGCGTAACCATTTATAATTATTGCCTCCTTGGAAGCCGCTCCTACGATGGAAGAAGATCCTGAGTAGCTCTACTTTTGATGAGTTTAAAAGTGCGGGTGGATTTCATAAGCTCAGTAGTAACTTCATTGGAGTGTCTTTATATGACGAATACAATGATAGGTTACCCCTATGGACGAGTATATGATTTTAGTTTATTTGTCACTTCCTCTTTCACTGTTGTCTCTGTGGCATCAGCTACCATGTGAAGCATCTTCGATTGGAAGCGTTGTATGATGTCCAAGTTTGAGTTGGATGCGGTTCCGCAACGTTTAGATCCATATGACCATATTGGTTTTAGTATGGCTTTGTTGCTTGATGTTGCTGAAAGACTTTCGTGCCATGAGCCAGTAAATCTTACGTCCAGATATTTTCTTTTAGTACGAGGTACGAATAAGTATCCTCAGTTGAAGTAATAATTTTATATAAAATACATGCAATCGCTGTTACTGTCATTAGTAATATCTCTATAAACAATTTGTATACTCTTTGTAAACAATCACCAATCACCATAGTTACCGTTCATAGACACATTATTAAGTCTAGTTTTTGCAAATAATTGTAATTAGTAAAATAAATGTACTATAAAATATGGTATATTTTTTATGTATTTTATAATGTTTTATTGTAATATTACTATTAAATAATTAATCAGTACCATCGAGGTATTTTTGGTAGTGTAGAAACTAGACGATATTGTATTTGACGGCTAATTGATATAAATTGATCGCTAACCATAGACTTATCGTATATGTACAATGACATTTGCTAACGAATAGAATAGAAAACGAATAGAATGCAAAGTTTGTAACATGGCTAGCCCCCCAGATGTCCATAGGCGGCAGTACCAACTTACTGCTTGCTTGTTTCCTATATTATAAAAAAAATATCTGTGGGTACTATTGATACACAAAATATATAACACACACACTCAAAACAAAAATTCGTAGTCCGAAAGGATACTGTACTCTAATAGGGCGATATGATGGAGTTATTAGATAAATTAAACAGATTTGCAGATATATATTTCGTGGAATATGTACAGTACAATACATAACACATTAGCGTTACGGATAGATCATATCAAATTGGCACATATACTTAAAAGCATAGATAGTATAAAATGTAATTCGTTAAAAGTAAATAATTTACATTGAGTTTATATATCTTCAACATCGTATTCTACTTACCTAATCTGGTTCTACAAAGTATAAAATTGAATTCGATGTCTAAAATTACATTCAATACAATGTTTACGTTGTTCATCATAATAAAACCCATGCTCATATTAATTTCCGCTAATAGGGTTAAATAAATCTTCATTACAGCATACAGCTGTTTCTATTCATTTAAAACGCAATTATATTAGCTTTGGGTGCGTTTATAGAGACGCCGATTTTATAGTAGATATTTGCCTAGTTGGTTTTAGATGAATACAAATATAAATAATTTCATGAAAACGTAAACACACTCAAAATCAAATCGTAAAATATGAACATTAATCAAATAATTAATTACATTGTGTAACTGGGCGCGTTCTGTTAATTACTTCTGACTCGGCTAACGTTTGTAAGCAAAAAATATCCGCCTACCCACTCTTTTGCTCACAAAATTAAATACGACAATTATTCTTAAACCTCATTTCTCAGTAAGTGATTGTAAATCTTTTTGAGAAATGAAGAATCTTAAACCATATGAATAACCTGCTTTAGCTGTTTCTGATAGTATGTGTGCTTTGAATATTGTCTTATCGTCCTTAAACCTTAATTTTGTTGAACTAAGACAAGACAAAACGTGCATACCATCGCTCATAATCGAAGTTGTATAAGACATACAAATATAACAAAGAAAATAATTAAAACTAAGTACTTAAGTAATACTTTAACAGTTATAAAGCTATTAATAAAAACTCTATGGGTAAAACGTTCTATTCCATTACCGAATATTTAAATTGGCCTCAAAATAATAATGACAAATTGACATTATATGTAATAAAATGCTACGCGATATAATAATAATAATAATAGTAATGTATACACATAATAATATTTTTATTGAATATGAACAGCGACATGATGACATAATGAAAATTTTACTTATCTATTTATTATACTGAAATTGGGCTGACTTATATTATGTTTCAATTTAATTCAATTTTGTAATCTTCTGTATAAATAATTATATGAATATTTGTATCTCATGATAATATGACTAGATATAATGGAACTATCAGTTATATGTAAACCACCTTGTTGTACCTATATCTATTGACAAATAAACTATTTGATTTTATTTATTTTAGACCAATTCTTCATTTAATGGAAATCGAATACACAACCGTACTTATTCACGACAGATTTTTTTTTGTCTATTTTGGCATGTGACTGATGTGAGTTTTTAACTTCTCCAATCAGTATCTATATAAGTGATCCTCAGGATTTATTTAATTCCTTTGGGATTAGCCAATTAACTGATTATCTCGTTTGACGCGAATTTAATTAATGGATTACCGTTCTCCGAAAAGGGCTCCAGCAAGATACATTTATTTTTATTTCTCGTGTATATACAAACATATAATGTATCTATGGAGTGGTAAAACGAAATATTAGATTATGAGACTAATAATTCTATTATTTTATTGCTATTATTATTTTAATAGGCACATTTGATTTTGACGATCATTGTAGCTGATTGAATGTGTAACACATTCAAGGAAGGTGTAACAACCTTCTGAACTCGATATAGACTCTAATTCTGTCTACTGGATGGTATTTGGTCACTGTCCGTATAAAACAGAGGTTCTACCTGTACGCTTACCATGAGTTTTTACGTTTTGACAAATATGACTGTTTTGGTATTTGTTTACGTATTTGCGCAAACAAATTCCAATCAGCGCCCCTAGCGGATTGTATCAGAACTATAGTGACAGCAATTACATTAAATGTCTAAATTTACAAAATGGCGCTTTATGTTTTGTCTCTCTTTTTTGCAAACATGTGACAAACAGATAAAAAGACTTGAGCACTTATTTATTGTTACGTTTTCTCAGTCTACTAAGCAAACGGAACAGAATAATGGATTGAGTAAACGTAACGTAAAATTGTGGGATTTTTGAAAACTCATGGTAAGGGTACTGAAGTCGATCACAGTTGTCGTAAAGATGACTGCCTCGTATGTAAGTAAGACATCCACACCCTTTCGTCGAAACGCTTTGTTTTAGGCTAGAAATAGGTGTGATACCCCAAAAGTTAATCTTCACTGACTCTACCACATTTCAAGTCAAATTTAGGACGCCACAATACCGCGTGTCGTTCCGTTCCGTTCCATTTCATTTTGTTCCATTTCCTTTTATTTCATTTCATTTCATTATGTCATTAGCTCTTTCATCATCATCAACCCATTACTGTCCCACTGCTGGGAACGGGGCTCCTCTCAGAATGAGAAGGATTAGGCCATAGTCCACCGCGCTGGCCAAGTGCGTATTGGTAGACTTCACATACCTTTGGGATTTTTTTGTTTTTAAATCTCTCAGGTATGCAGGTTTCCTCACGATGTTTTTCCTTCACCGTTTTAAGCAAGTGATAATTAATTTCTACTACACACATAAATTTGAAAATCAGAGGTGCGTGCCTGGGATTTGAACCTCGGACCCGTCGATCGAGACGCCTTGTTTCTTAACCACTAGGCTATCACTGCTGTTCAGTCACTAGCTCTTTGCATATCGTTAAATTTCTTTCAATTTTATTTTATATCACTACCTGCACTACTAATTATATAATAATATGTGAATAGGTGAAAGATTCTCTAAATCTTCACTAGCAACACAAAAATGTATGTTATTTCTAAGTTACATTAATTAATAATTATTTCACCAAAGTGCGTAGAGAACCATTGCGACCATTACTTACGCTTTACGATTGAACGATTTCGGCGGCAAAATTATTTTGAGCCCACATTCGTTTCGTATAATTAATATATGTCTCGCGGCCGTCTACTCAAGCCTAGATTGTCTGAAATATATCATTCTGAGTTATTTTTAGGGTTCCGTACTCAAAGGGGTAAAAACGGAATCCGATTATGCTGCTATCTGTCCATCTGATATGTCTTGGAGCTTAATAAATACTTGATTTTTTTACAGAGTATGTATAACTATAACGGCTACTATAACTACTAATGCTAAAAATCTTGATAATAAATGGGGTCGCCATACAAGTATCCGCTATTTTTCGCTTTATCTATTAAACCGTAATACGTAGACAGTTCAAATTTTCGCAAAGAATTTACGTCTATGGCTGCTACATAGATTAGTAAAGATTACTCACTCCTAACAAGAAAATGTACCCAGTTTTGAGAATTGAAATAGTTGCGTAAAAAAGTTTTGCCACGTCTCCGTGCTAAAATGTCCCTAAAATATTTGAAATAATTATTTATTTATTACTTAAATTACGCAGTATTAGTTATTTATTCGTAAATTTTCTCTAAAAATGTTTTTATTTGTTAAGAATAAAAAAAAGACCTTACTAAAATAAGCCGTTTGTGGCTTCATTCAATTTCAAGGCGGTGAAGTATCTTTACTATGATTTACTATGATGAAAAATACTAAAAACAAACAAACAAATGTTGGTACGGAACCCTAGCGAGCTTTCAACTCACACTTGGCCAGTTTTTTGGGAAAATTCGGAGATCGTACACGTCACGTAAGCTTATCATTCTATTTCGTACTCGTGTGTTCCGTTTTGAAAATACTTTATTGCATTATGACAATGATGAATGAGTGTTATGCGTGCGAGGCGTTCTATCTTAGTTAACTGGTAATCTGGGATGGGAATACGAAATGTTTTACGTGTAAGGGTTTATTTACATCTACATACATATTTCTGTAAAATCTTCTGTAAAATCTCTAGTATACAGCTAGAGATTTTACATTACATTTACAGAAATTAACCCTTTATTGTTCGATTCCAGCGGCACCACCGCCACATCTATTTCTGCCAATTAACAGCAGTGTTAAGCGGTGCTGTGTTCTGGTTTGAAGGGTGTGGTAAGGGAGACATACTTTTCCGAGGCGTTCCAACTTAGTCGTCAGGGGTAGCGGCGCATTTGTGGCCGACCTCAGGTAGGAATATCTAATCCTATCTGAGGTTGATAACAGATGTACATGGGCGGCAGTGGCCACTTACCATCAGTATATTATACGAATATGTATAACAAAGAAGGCTTCCTGATAATCGAAATTCATACTTATAAAATTATTTTCTAAAAAAAGTTTATGTAGAACTTCTAATAAATTAGATGTCCTAAAAATATTTCCAACAGTTGAAGAAAGTTATAATTATTTTGAACACGTAAGTACATAACTTCAGAAAGTCTAGTTGAGTGGTGTTAAAATTGGGAAGTCTAATTTTATTAGACTTATATTAATTTTCGAACTCAGTGAACTTTCGAACTATCGTGTTACGAAGTTCTTTAACCTAAAATCCTACGACCTATAAAATATATAAAATTGAAGCGCCTGTCTATAACTACAAATTTTCTATGGTATAAATTATTATCATTTAGTTGTTTATAATTATATCAATTACCCTATTTATATGGATTATTAAAATTTTCAAAATGTTTTTTTTTGTCATGATACCGATTTGGATCAAGCTTTCATGCTTGACAGGAACATAAATTACATTTTTATTCAGAGGTTATGTAGCGTTCCTTTATAAAATCCGTCGTTAAAGTTACACCAGATGTTCTGACTTTATATGATGTAACACCTTTTTCCTATCACGCGGGTTATCTCACGCGTGCAGAACTAGTCCGCATGCGTGCCTTGAATCCTACTGTGTCATGGATACTATTCTATTTTTGTCATGTAAGCCACGCGTACTCAGTACCCTTACCATGAGTTTTTACGTTTTGACAAATATTACTGTTTTGGTATTTGTTTACGTATTTGCCCATACAAATTCCAATCAGCGCCCCTAGCGGATCTTATCAGAACTATAGTGTCAGTAACGTAACATTAAATGTCTAAATTGACAAATGGCGCTTTATGGCAGACAAAACGACTTAGCACTTACTTATTGTTACGTTTACTCAGTCTACTGAATCAAACGGAACAGAATAATGGATTAAGCAAACGTAACGTAAAAATGTGGGATGTTTTGAAAACTCCTGGTAAGGGTACAGGTGTGAAAAGTAAATACGGGCGCTTTTCCTGTCACGTGTGCTGACGTCAGCTAGCGGGACCGCAACGTGAATAAACTAGCTGCGGTTTCATCGCGGCGTGTGCGTGCGTGTATGACACGATAGGACGCAAGAAGCATACATGCAGACAGTACACGCGTGAGGGCGTAAACACGCGTGAGAGGTAAAGTGTCCTAAAAGATTAATTACGAATAGCACGCATGTAGGCCAGACACGCGTACACTTAAACCCGCGTGACAAGAAATTTCCCTTAAAGAACCGTTTTAAAGATTTATGAAATAGCCAATCCGACCTTTATTAGGTAATTTCTATGCTCGAACTCTTAAAAGATTAAGAAAGGATCGAAGTTTATAGGTATTGGGTCCTTAAATTTCTTTTAACGGCCACTTAATGAATGAAATTAAAAGTTATTTCTCGAATAATGTATTCAAAGTTAGATAAGAAATTACTTTATAGGTATAAAAGGGATATTTGAATGAAATTTAATAACATTAGATATAGAAAAGGTCGGTTGTTAAGACCTGTCTATTTGCTTACCACCGCCAAACTTATTTCTAGTGTAAAGCAGTTCTGCATTTCGGTGTGCGGGTGTGGATGACGGCTGACTTACATATGGCGCGACCATTTTAGACCTCAACATTGGCAACACATCTGTGATCAGCTCCAGGAGAACCCCTGCACTATATGGAGTTACAGATCTCTATCGTAGTGACCACATAATCGGTGGTCTGCATGCTCAATGACTATTTCCGTCGTATAAAAACAACTATACCTAGTATTTAAAGGTGGTTCGACTCTAGGGCACTACCGCCACACCTATTTCTACCTAAGAACAGTAGTTTAAGCGCTGCTAAGATCTGGTTTCAATGGTGTTGCAATGGAAGCCATACTTCTCCGAGGCATTCCAGTATAGTCCTGAGGGGTAGCGGCGCATCTGTGGCCGACCACAGATAGGAATCAAATCTTATCTGGCGTTGATTGCACATGTCCATAGGTGGCAACAACCACATACCATTAGGTAGACTGCATGGACATGAAACTATACACGTAGTCAAAATTTTCAAAAAATGAGATAGCAGTTTATTACTTAACACTCAATCTTTTTTATCTGTATCTGTAGTTTTATATGTAAAGACTAGATGCCTCTAAATCGGTTCCTACAAGATTCACCACACAATGGTATACGAAGGTCTACTTCTAAAGTGTTTCAAAGATCAGGGTTCAATTGTTTCCATTAACCTCGAAGGGCCTACTTTATTTTATTCGTTATTTTAGACCAGTGGTTTTCAAAGTTTCATCGCATGACCCCCTTGGTATGTAAAAATATTTTACGACCCCCTACCGTCCGCTAGTACAAACTTGTATTTTATTTACTTACTATGTTTAAGATATCAAATCCTTATAATATTGTATTTTTTTCCTTTTTTTACTGGATATAATATTGTATACAATTAATGTAAAAAAAAATAATTACAAATATTTTTTTTTTTTTATATTAATTGCCTAAATGATAATCATTTTAATTCAAGTAAAAAAGGAAATTTGTTTATTTAAAACTTTTTATTTAGATTTATTTTTAACATCACTTACGCGAGAACATAGTTTTAAATCTTATTATTTATTCCTTCTTTGGTTTATTCACTTGTTGTTTAGTAAAAATATAATTTTGAAGTTTACATTTTTTCTCTTTACTAAGATTGCCCCGAGGGGGTCGTCATACTTTGAAAAACACTGCCTTAGAGTATTTGTTCTGACCTTGGAGGTCTAGTACGTTCATCTTTCCTGTTAAATGGCTTGACCCGACCGTATTCTTGGGATGAGACGATCAATTTCAGACCCTATAAAATAAACGCGAACACATATTTGAGAACCTTCGACTTGATCAATACTTTGAATTTGCAATCAATCTGATATGACTTATGTTATCCAAATGAAGTCGGACGGATCCGCTTTCTACGCTAACAGCCCCACATGGCACACAGACATGGGTGCCATGGACACACATACAGACAAATACACAAGCAGCCAAGCCCAGAAACAGACATGTAAATTCATCCTTCAGATATCTGTCTGGCCGGGGATCGAACCCGGGACCCTTTGTGCGTTTCTATGTTTAGACCGGTATGGAGACCGCTCAGCTACGCGGGTCGGTAGATGTGATGCTGTTTTAAAGAACTTCATTAGAACACCGGAAAAGTAGCTATGTGTTGTGTTTATTCTTTTTTTTTCTATAATATATTTTGTATCGTCCATAATTGTATGTTTTGTTTTGTGTTCTTCTTTTGGGTACAATTAAGAATATTACTATTATTGTTAATATTATTAATATAGGAGTAGCAGACGAGCATGCAGTCCACCTGATGGTAAGTGGCTACTGCCGCTCATGGACACCTGTAATCAACCCCCGGTAGGATTAGATATTCCTACCTGAGGTCGACCACAGATGCACCGCTACCCCTGAGGACTAAGCTGGAACGCCTCGGAAGAGTAGGTCTCCTTTACCACGCCCTTCAAAACGGAACACAGTAACGCTTAACACTGCTGTTATTAGGCAGAAATAGGTGTGGCGGTGGTGCCGCCGGAGTCGAACCACAAAGGGTTCTACCACCTTCAAAAAATAATTTTATACACATAAGTAAGTAGAGGATTTTGTAGCTAATAAATAGTTATCTGGGGCTTCTGCAAATAACAAAATCATGCAAGTGATTCATTTTTACGAAAAGAGGACAGACACAAAACCTATTTTACAATTCAAATTATGGTGCACTTACATTGTGAGAAATCTTGAATTATCATAAAGTTTCAAGTGTATGTAAATAGGTGAAACGAACTTTTCATTCAAATTCCTTTGACACTTGTTATTCCGGAGAATATTTATTTTAAAGTTGACTTGGAGAACAAATGTGTTCTATATACCTATTGAACTATGAAACTCTAAATATTAAATTTGCTGAATACATTTGAGTTCGATTACTATATAGATGTCTGTCTAATTTGAATTATTTTATTACGATAATTGAAAGGCGTAGATAAAAAAAAAATAGATAACACATCGCTAAGTATTGCATGAAGCATAACTTGTATTTCCTTACTGACTTTGAATTATAAACGCTTTCTATACTCACAGCCCTACACTAGGATTCCCTGTATCGTGGGTGCTATGGACACACACATAGACAAATACACAAACACCCAGACCCAGAAACAGAAATCTAAATTCATCATTTAGAAATCTGTCTGGCCGGGGATCGAACCCGGGACCCTCTGCGCGTCAGACCGGCATGGTCACCGGTCCGCCACGCGGGTCGTGATTAAATGATGAATTGAATGATGAAAGCATAGATAAGTAAAGATTACTCACTCCTAACAAGAAAATGTACCCAGTTTTGAGAATTTAAATAGTTGTGTAAAAAAGATTTGCCACGTCTCCGTGCTAAAATATCCCTAAAATATTTGAAATAATTATTTATTTATTATGTAAATTACGCAGTATTAGTTATTTATTCGTAAATTTTCTCTAAAAATGTTTTTATTTGTCAAGAATTCAAAAAAAGAACTTACTAATAAGCCGTTTGTGGCTTCATTCAATTTCAAGGCGGCGAAGTATCTTTACTAATCTATGGATGTAAGCTAAATATTGCATGAAGCACAACTTCCATTTCCGTTAATGACGTTTAGCGTAATTTTAATTGAAAAGACTATCTGGTCTAAGATAGGACTATTATCTAACCTTTATAAGACTGAATGTTTCCAGGTATCGTGAAACTTAATTTAATCTTGACCAATTTTCGTCTATAATTTTCTAGAAAATCTGGTTAAAACTCATTATTATTACTAATCGGCGTAGTCTGTCTTTTTTATCTAAGACGAACGGACAACAACTAACTCTAAAGTTCCATCTTCAAAAATATTCGCTCAGATCTAGATTTTACTGATCAGAAACTGTATACGGCTATTACATTAAGGATTTCCGCTCACGAGATTTTCCTATTCAGAGAAAACGATCTCGGATTGCGGAAATCGGAAATTGTGTGGTTCATTTCTTTCGTAATAAATGTCTCAGGCTTCTTGGATTTTATCTTTTCTTTTCTTTTGTTTTATTATAATCAATATATGTGCTTGTAATCAATGATTTGAGTAATTTGATGATATTTTTATAAGATATTTTCTTATACCCGTAGCTTCGCTCATGTTTATAGGTTTTATAGGTGTAGGTGTAGGGATGAAGGGTGTGGTAAGGGAGACATACTTTTCTGGGGCGTTCCAGCTTAGTCCTCAGGGGTAGCGGTGCATCTGTGGTCGACCTCAGGTAGGAATATCTAATCCTACCGGGGGTTGATTACAGGTGTCCATGAGCGGCAGTAGCCACTTACCATCAGGTGGACTGCATGCTCGTCTGCTACTCCTATATTAATAATATTAACAATAATAGTAATATTCTTAATTGTACCCAAAAGAAGAACACAAAACAAAACATACAATTATGGACGATACAAAATATATTATAGAAAAAAAAAGAATAAACAAAGAATAAAAAAAGAATAAACTAGTCTTCAGGGGTAGCGGCGCATCTGTGGCTGACCTCAGGTAGGAATATCTAATCCTATCTGAGGTTGATTACAGATGTCCATGGGCGGCAGTAGCCACATACCATCAGGAGGACTGCATGCTCGTCTGCTACTCCTATATTATTATAAAAAAAGGTATATTCGTCGGGAACAGTACTTTACGCAATACAAGGTATGCCGTGGTGTATTCTAGTTTAAAGGATGTGGAACTGTTGGATAAAAATTGCTCTTATAAGCCAGAAGTAGGTAAAATGATGTAGCCACAGTCTCCACGGAATTTAAAGGGTTCTAAAAAGTTGGGAATTTCATTATTGAAATAAAATTCAATGTAATAATTTAAACATTTATTTAGTTACAATTTATCACAAAACTCGCAGTCCTAATTGACCATCGTACGTATACTATTTACTTATAAATGACGTCATAAAATACTAAGACTCGTTCAGTACCTTTAGTATGAGTTTTTACGTTTTTACAATAATTACTGTTTACGTATTTCCTACATATTTCCAGTTCTGACACAGTCCGCTAGGGGCACTGATTGGAAATATATGGGAAATACGTAAACAAATACAAAAACAGTATTTTTTGTAAAACCCCATACTAAGGATACAGAAATGTCTTTATAGAGATCCTATATGTGAGATATATTTTGTTTTGAAGAACTCTCCTTTCTAAGTGAATTTAATTTGTATATATGGTACCGTCTCTACTTATTGAAGAACATAGAGTTTAGGATGACGGATAAGTGTAATTTTGTCTAACTAATCTGAAAGGGTTTCAACCCCTAATGAAAAACAAATGACTTAATGAATCCATTCAATATTTTTGCTTTTACAAAAAGGCAACCTTTACACTGTGATCCCTATGAACCTATGTATCTATCTGTTACACGTCTTGTAAATTTATATACTCAGTACCCTTACCATAAGTTTTCAAACATCCCACAATTTTACGTTACGTTTACTCAATCCATTATTCTGTTCCGTTTGCTTCAGTAGACTGAGTAAACGTAACAATAAGTAATTGCTCAAGTCTTTTTGTCTGCCTCACATGTTTGCAAACAGAGAGACAAAACATAAAGCGCCATTTTGTCAATTTAGACATTTAATGTTACGTTACTGACACTATAGTTCTGATACAACCCGCTAGGGGCGCTGATTGGAATTTGTATTGGCAAATACATAAACATATACCAAAACAGTCATATTTGTCAAAACGTAAAAACTCATGGTAAGGGTACAGTGCAGAAAATAGTTAAGTGGTTATTACCTGAATCTACCAAATCAGAAATGTGGTTTCCTCGCGGTTTGTTCGAAGAAATTTCTTAAGTAACGGATTTTATTTTGTATCTGTGAAACTTTGTCCGAATTTATGCGTAAAAATATACAAATACATTAATACAATACAGTATTCAAATTAAAAATCCACATTACAATGAAATAGTTGTATTTTATTTCGTCCAAGCAATAAATTTATTGAGTGAGCTAGTTTCCCTGTCATTAATGATTAATATGATTAATAGGTAGATCTGGTAATTAAAATATATATCGGATAATGATATTTACATGGATAAATTGTATTTATTCACTCATACATATTATAAGTATTACAAAAATTTATTACCTACATACATAGATTAGTAAAGATTCTTCGCCGCCTTGAAATTGAATGAAGTCACAAATGGCTTATTATCGTAAGTTCTTTTTTTGAATTCTTGACAAATAAAAACATTTTTAGAGAAAATTTACGAATAAATAACTAATACTGCGTAATTTACATGAATTTATATAATAAATAAAGAATTATTTCTAATATTTTAGGGATACTTTAGCACGGAGACGTGGCAAAACTTTTTTACGCAAGTATTTCAATTCTCAAAACTGGGTACATTTTCTAGTTAGGAGTGAGTAATCTTTACTAATCTATGCCTACATATTAACAATATTAAGTAATATTTAATAATACACTCTATACATCGCTTAATGTTATTCACGATAAATATTAGATTACTTTTGCAAAATAAACATAAAACGACATACATATTTCGTTGCGTTTAATTTTTGAATTATTATAATTAAGTCTAAAGAAATTTCCATAACAAAATGTTATTAGTAAAATACTTGTATTATTTATCAAATATATTATTTTTTGCGATAACCATATTATATTAATAAATTAATTAATTTTTCGTTGCTATTAATTTGCGAGATATAAATAAAAGTGAAAACTATTTTTTTCGCGAAATATCAGATAATAATACTCGTAGTCCTAATCTAACAACGAAATATAAAAAAGTACATTAAATATATCTAACTTTACAATAAAATAGCTATTTACAAATACTGTGTATATTTTACAATGTGTTGATTAATTATTATTAATACTGCTGAATTACACTTAATAATACTTTTTTCTATAAATGCTATTTAATTAATTTACTTATGCTATTTAATTTATTTATTAAGACACCAACAGCATCATACACAAAACATTTTCATATAAATTGCTATCTATTCCTACAGTAAATTACTATCCATTCTAGGATTAATATTGAACGAACAATAACAGAATGAATACTAAATAAAATTTAAATTAAAAGTTAAAAAATGCGAAATGAATTTCTATTTTAAAATATTAAATTTAAGTTATTTAACTTTTAAACTTTCATTTTTATGAATAAATTGATCATTGTAATTTCTTTGTTACTTAATAAACATGCAGAAAATCCAAATGAAAATTCTGTGGCGAAAAATATATGAATTTTGATCCCGGCTTAAAAATCTCATATCCGAAGCAAAAAAGTAATTTTAGCCACAATCATGCCGACCGGCCATGCGTGGTGCTCGTTCATTCAATAAAGCAGATAAGTTATATGTAATATCGATCTATCCTTTATATTATAGTTAATAAATATGTGATATTAAAAAAAGGTATGTAAAAGTATTGAAATAGGAAACGAGTCTGAAGTCCACTTGGTGGTAAGTGGCCCCTGCCGCTAATGACCATCTGTAACCTATTCTGTAACAACTTTGAAGGTGGTAGAACCTATTGTGGTGCGACTCCGGCAGCACCACCGCCACACCTATTTCTACCTCATAACAACAATGTTAAGCGCTGTTAAGTTCTGGTCTGAAGGGTGTGGTAGGGGAGACATGCTTTTCTGAGCCGTTCCAGCTTAGTCCTCATGGGTAGCGGCGCATCTGTGGCCAACCTAAGGTAGGAGTATCTAATCCTATCTGGGGTTGATTACGGTCCATGGGCGGCTGTTACCACTTACCATCAAGTGGACGGCTGGCTGCTCTGCTACTCCTATATTAAAAAAAAAAACTGATGAAAGAGGTAAATGGTCTCCGCCGCCAATGGACATCTTTAACCAACTCTATATAGAACAGAGACGTGGTTTCTACTTCTCAAACCTTGTTTGTGAGTTGACCATAACACGCTTATTTCTTTAATAGTAGTATTAAGTTGTTTGTTTTTTACCCGACTGCCAAGGAAGGGTTATGTTTTTCGCGCGTATCTTGTATGTTTGTCTTTCTTTATTTGATCCGATCTTACGAACGGCTGGATAAATTTCGACAGTTAAGGTGTCATTATATTCGTCTCAATGACCCGAGTGTCCTTAGATAGGTGTTAGAAAAATAAAATCAAAAGGGCGAATTTATGGCGCGAAATAGTGACACATTTAAAAAAAAAAGTTAACGGAACCTATCGAGTGGGGTATCAAATGAAAGTAAATTAAACGTAGATTATAAAAACATATTTGTATATATATAAAACTGCAAGATGACTGACTGACAGACTAATTAAATTACTTTTTCAGTTTATAGAAATCAAACTACAGCCAAAACCGCTTAACTTAGAGTTCTGAAATTTTGCACAAAGGTTCACTATATAGCGTAAAAAAGTACTAAGAAAGGCCGTTTGGAAATTCTACCCCTAAGAGGGTAAAATAGGGGAAAATGGTTTTTTTGAAATCCTTTAATTTTGAAGCAACCGCTACAAAATTTTGTATTTAGCTTTCTGGATAGGAACAAGGACACATCTATTTATCCCCATCCGAAAAATTAATTGATTGAAGGATTGTAGTAAATTGAAGATACTTATTCGAAGTGATACAACTTTCAACTCAACTCAAAACCTCAGTGGTAGACGTCAGGTAGGACTTTAATTATATATAGGGGTTGTCTGTTTCTGTCCATGAGCTGTAATTATTTACCATAAAGTGACCTGCCCGCGTGTTTGCTGCTCAAAACTTCATGAAAATAATATTGTTTACCTGTACTATTGGTAGTAGCAAAAAACAGTTATAAGTGGGCATAGACTCATTTCTGTGGGTATGTAATATGTATTGACTCTCCACTTTACTGGTTAAACGTTTTTAACATAACTGTTTTACTTCAATGCTTTTAGAAATTAATTATCTATTTCTCTATCATTAAGTTTATTAACATTGTTTATAAAGTGCGTTTAGTAAGTTCAAACTTAACAAACAATAAACTTAACATATTTGTTTAACTATTTAATAGTACCTTGAAATTGATTTTAGTTAAAAATATTTAACAAAATCCTGTCAAAATGTTTCATATTATATAAAAGAAAATATATTCGAATAAACATTATTCTGATATATTATATATCAAACTATTTTATACATATATTGTAATAGAAATATTTTGCAATTAAATGTTGTTAATCAATAGATTGGCTATTTCGTAATGTTATTACGTATAATGTAGTTAGATATTATAGATACTATTAAAAGCACTCAGACGCGGTTAGGTCGGATCCTAATTTTCATGAAACCACAGGTTCGATAACTTTGTTACTGGTAGTCCTAAAATGAAGCCAATTTTACATAATGATTGATTATATTTTCTTTTATAATATTCATTTTAACATTGACAAATAAATGTAGGTAATCGCATGTGTAGGCTACGCAATCTTGAATTATAATTTTAATTTAATTTTTAAATCGTTATTTCTGTTATATTTTTTCAAATAAAAGTAGAAAAAAAAGACAAAATGTATATAGAAAAAAAGAAAACCAATTGATAGTCGAGTGAAGAAATCCAGATGTTTCGTGAATAAAAGTTTTCCAAATTTTAACTGTGATTAGCCACCTATTTATTTTATATGAGGAATCTATCGCTTTGCTCTACATTGCAAATAATGTCGTCTAATGAATATGGATAAATAGGTACCTAAGAATGTCAAGAATTAGTAACCAAATTAGTAAAAGTAAAAACGAATATAATAGTAGAAATAAAATAGCTTTCATATAAAGTGGACATGGGATAGATTTCAAATCTAGTAATAAAAGAAAATGTAGAAATAGTAATAATAATAAAGATGATATGAAAGGAAAATAGAAATAGATGCAATGAAAATATTCTAAATGTTATAAAAATTTAAGTGACAAATAAATTGAGAAAGATGCAGTAAAAACGCTCCATAACATTAAAGTATACAGAATTTTTCACCGATCATTTCTTTAAACAGCATTAAAAAGGTTTGAATAAAAATAAAATGAAATAAGGTAGCAGCAAAGGCATCTGAACTTAAAATCGAAATCGTAATTCATGACATTCCTGAAATAAAACTAACGTCTAGTCTTTTGGCATTTTCGTATCGTCAGCCTCCAAAAAGCCAATCTAAATTCAGGAGAATAGAAAGCGTAGATGAAGGGATTGATCGCAGAATTGAACCATCCTAACCAAGTGAGTATATACATTAGGACGGGGTTAACATAATTGCTCGGAATGAAAGGAGTGAGGAGGTAGTAGAGGAAAAACGGCAACCAACAGGCGACGAATCCTCCTACAACAAGACTTAATGTTTGAGCAGTTTTTGTCTCTCGTCTTAACGACGAGACTCTATTATTCTCCATATGTTCTTTCACTGAATGAGTCCTGTGTCTCCCAGAGCCTTTATACTTAAAGTTGGCTTTGAAAGTGACTTCATAGAACCTAGATTCTCTTTCGTTGCTGTTTCGATGTTTTGGTTTTTTTGGTTTTTCCGATTTGAAGCAGCAAGGGCATTTGTGGTCTTGTGAGGAGTTCTCGCTTGGTGCTGAGTTCTTGGAGGGTTGTTTTGAGGCGCTCTGCCGTAAAGATAGCTTGTCGGAACCGGAGTCTGATTCAGTTCTGATGCATGATAGCTTTCCTCTCTGAAACAAGAATATATATTCAAATACTGTTGTGAATTTAATGCAGGGTATAAAATGTGCTTACTGTATACTTTGGTATGGTATACACTTTACAGTTTTAACGGTATGAGATTCCTAGGTACCTGATTGCTTCTCTTAACATACATACACATTTCATACTACGAAATATTAGGACCAATAGTGTCTAGAGCAGAAATAGGTATGACACTGGTACCCGTGAAATATTTTGCATTTAATTCAGAAATAAAAATAAAAAATAATTCAGAAAAGATTCTTTACAGAAATATTTCGAAACATCAATAAAGATCATCCGCTTCAATATATCTTCGTATATGAAGAAATGGTGAAAGAACATACCTTTCCACATTTAGTAGCGCTGCTCGCTAGTTGCTGATGCCGTCTGGCCACCACGCAGGATATCCTCGCGTACACGTAGACCATCACGATCATCGGCAGGAAGAACGACCCCATCGCAGAGAAGACCACGTACCCAGGGTTCTGGTTGTAACGGCAGACCCCGCCCTGGTTGTGGTCGGGTTCGTACCTGATGAAGAGGAATTTGTTTAAAACAAGTAATTTTTTGACGTGGGATTCTCTTGGATTTTGGAAGAATCTGAAATATTTTCAGATATATGTATTCTATATATAGAAATTTATGTATAGGATACATTTTCCCTGTAATTATTGTATTCGTTTCGTAAAATTGTTCAAATCAGTACGATCGTTTTGAATTAAGTAGTTACAAAACTGAACGAGTAGATAATCAAAACATTTTTTTGGACGGGATATGTCTGTACGGAATATTTCTGTCCAATAACAGTTGTGTTAAATGCCACTGTGTTCGGGTTTGACTGGGGTAACGGAGACATACTTTTTTGGTCTTCAGTGGCCGCAACGTATGATCAACCTAAGGTAGAAATCTAGTTTCATCTGGGGTTGATTTCAGGTGATTATGGGTGGTAGTAGCCACTTACCATCAGGTGGTCTACATGCGCGTTTGGTACTTCAGTGTTATATATTGTATATATAAAATTCTCGTGTCACAATGTTAGTTATCGTACTCCTCCGAAACGGCTTTACCGATTTTCACCGAATTTTATATGCATATTCAGTAGTCTGAGAATCGGCTACTATCTATTTTTTATACCCCTAAGCGATAAGGGTTGTTCACCCTTAACATTTTTTATTTATATGGCAACACAACGTTTGCCGGGTCAGCTAGTATTGTACATAGAAGTGTTTTATTTATTAAGTTCAAAAGTTTCCATTTAATCAACAAACTTCAAATATGTGTTTCTATGGATGAGCTTTCGGTTTCAAACCCCAAAACCACATCTCTGCGTAAAAAGTTCAAATTAAAGAAGATAACAGTATTTCATGAAAATATTTTTACCGTAAATACGGGAATAAATTATTTGTATACTCAAAAGATAAACATTTTTCGAATATCTTTTGTTAAAAGCCCATTTGCTCTCTAAATAATAAATACACAAAACCTAAAATATATTTACTTTTAATTCTCTTGTGTGAACTATTTTTGAAAATACAATTTCAGGACTAGATAGGTAAAGAATATAATTTGTTCAGTTAAAACTTGAACTCAGTTGACCTGATATTGATTCAAAATAATGTATACGATAAAATAAAATTGGAGTGTCTGTTTCTTTTAAAAATATTATTATTGGTACGGTAATAAAAATATGTATAATAATAATAACAATTGGCCAAGTGCAAGTTAAACCTGCACCTGGAGGGTTCCGTACAACCAAAATTTTCTTTCTTTTTTATTTTCTAGTATTTACTATTATAACAGCTATTGAAGTATACATTGTGAAAATTTGAACTGTCTACCTATAACGGTTCAAAAGTTACTTGGAAAAATATCGAATAGCAGTTTGTTGTTGATCACTTTTTGTATTCAACTTTTTTATTTTTAGTATTTGTTGTTATAGCGGCTACCGTTGTGCATCGTGTAAAATTTCAAGTGTCTATCTATTACGGTTCCAGAGATAGAGCCCTGTGACAGACGGACAGACGGACAGATAGCGAAGTCTTAGTAATAGGGTTCCGCTTTTACCCTTTGGGTACGGAACCCTAATAAAAAGTATCCGAATATAAATTAAACATTTACATTGCTACACTTACAGCAGTACTAAAATATAGTAACAAATTTGCAACATACTCTTATTTTTCGAAGGATTAAATGACCTTTTTCTCCCAATTCTTGGGTCAAATACCTTGTGTTACAGTATCTAGAGTTCATATAATTCTGAACCTTAGTGTTTAAGGGCAGTGATAGCCTAGTGGTTAAGAAACTCTGCTTCTTGATCAAGGGGTCCTAGGTTCAAATCCCAGGCACGTACCTCACTTTTCAAAGTTATGTGCGTATTAGAAATTAATTATCACTTGAATTGGTGAAGGAAAACATCGTTAGGAAACCTGCATACCTGGGAGAAAAAAAAGTTTTCAAAGGTATATAGACGTCTACCAATACGCACTTGGCCAGCACGGTAGAGCATGGCGTAATCCTTCTCATTCTGAGAGGAGACCCGTGCCCAGCAGCAGTAATGAGTTGATGATGATGTCTAAATAATCAATATTCAAGTAATAAAATCAATCTTACCCAATTGAGTTCAAAATTTGACACTTATTTCTTAGCCTAAATAATAAGAAACCAATATTCTACTAAAAAAAAATAAGCATTCTTTAGATTTCAATGAAATTTCTATTCAGTTTTCTATAATTTTAAATAAGTGCTATTTAAAAGAAGATTGAGTGCATAACAAGGGCTCAAGCGTAAAGTTTCAAGGCTTAAGTTTCAAGTAGAAAATAAGCTTAATTGAGCTTTTATGAGCATTTAGAGCCTTCATTATTCATATTTCATCATAAAATTTTAATTCTTTTGCTTTTATTTTTTATATATAAAAGAAAACCAGCATGACCTGATGGTAAGTAGCTACTTCCATAAACGTTTTTAATCAACCCCAGGTAAGATTAGATTCCTATCTGAGGTCGGCCACTGATGCGTTGCTATCCTTGAGGACTAAGTTGGAACGCCTCGGATAAGTATATCTTACCATACTCTTCAAACCAGAACACAGCAGCGCTTAACACTGCTGTATCTTCGGAGTCGAACCATCTCTGTCGACCGATTGATTTTTTTATGCATTTTTGAAAAATATATATCAAAGCAGGTTATTTTAATCAAGTTTCTTATTAAAATATATATGTATTTATTATTTCTTAGTTTAGTAATAATACCACTTTACCTTTTTTGACTTTACCATATATTAAATTGTTCTTCTCTACTTTACGTAATAATAATACAAATTACTTTACATAATATCATATATTTCAGTTTTTATTATTATTATAATTTAAAAATAAAATATTTATGTTGCAAAACATTTCATATAACCACCTCCTTTTTGAAGTCGGTTAAAAATACATCATATATTATAACTTTAGTTATTGCAATGTTTGCGTAAAATAAATACTATTATCATTCTCTAAAATGTTTTGTTTTCACACAGTTCATTCGTATAAATAGTTTAAACTAACCGAATTAAATTTTAACTGGCTCGAATAACTTTAATATAACTTTGTCATAACCCGAATTTGAATCGGTTTTCTATAAATAGTCGACATTGCCTCATACAGCTGGTTATCATTCAAAACATAGAAATAACTTTGAAAAGGGTAATTTACCCTTTAGATCATTTAGATCTAAAACGTGCAGATTTAATATTGTATATGTGACAAAAGATATTTTATGTAATATAGGAGTAGCAGACGAGCATGCAGTCCACCTAATGTTAAGAGACTATTCGCTATATCGTTTATGGACATTTGCAATTAACCCCAGATAAGATTAGTTTCCAATCTGAGGACGTCCACAGACGCGCTACCACTGAGCAATAAGCTGGAATGCCTCGGAATATATGTCTCCCTTACCACACCATTTAAACCAGAACACAGTAGGGCTCTGATGTTATTAGATAGAAATAGGTGTGGCGGTGGTGCCACCGGAGTCGAACCATAAAGGGTTCTACCACCGTCCAATTTATTGACAGTTTATTTATTATGTGATAAGAATCAATAGATTATATTTATTCTTATCACATGAGAGCCTAGATAATAATATTAAAGTACCCTTTTGTCATTTACAAATAAATTCCTTGTTCTATGAGACTAAAAATAATAAACTTTGTGATCCTCGAATCCTGTTGTAAGATTAATATTGCTGTAACGCTAGAGCCGTCGCAGACAAACTAAAGGGTTCTTTAAACCTAAAACTACATCCACATACAAATAAATCATGAAAAAGCTATTTCTATGTCTAATATTTTTGAATAAATGCGAATGTTATGTTGTAAACACGCTAAAAACAAAGCTCAATAAAAATAAATAACATTTTTAGGGTGCTGTATCCAAACTGAATCAGTAAGCCTCCGCTGTCTGTCTGTTTGTCACAGGACTATCTTATGAACCGTACTAGATAGAAACTTGAATTTTTTACAGAGTATGTACAACAGTTGCCGCTGTAACAGAAAGTACTAAAATACATATCTTGAAAATAAACGGGGGTCGCTATAATCTGTTGAATCATAATAGATAAACAGTTCAAATTTCTAATGAGTTAAAAATTCATAATGGATTTACTTCTAAAAAATAAAAAATAAATGTGGAACTCTCCGTGTACGAGTTCAACTCGCACTTGGCCAATTATTTAAATTTTTGTCAATTTTTCTTTTTTAAATATTTATTTAACTTGTTTACTTAGTTTGTCTGTCTGTGAGATAACTCAAATATGTCCACTGAATTTTAAATCAGTTAACCTCAACTGATTGAGCTGAAATTAGGCTTCCACGTTCGGTTTGGACAATGCATGATTAGTTTCGTGACGTCATTCTAAATCCAATATGGTCCTCCAAATTGGCGAACCAATTATTTTGTATGCACTCTATGCGATGAGTATCAAATGAAAGGCATTTTTGTAAATTCGAAAAACATAATGACGTTACTACTTAATACGTTTTGAAAAGCTCTTTTTTTTTTTTTTTTTTGGTATTCGTTTTCAGTTTTATTTATATCATTTACAGTAAATTTTATTACTAAATAACAAGAAATTATTAAAGCTAAAATATATACAAAATATTTCTAACTAACAATATATACAATCAAGAGTAAAAAAGATAAAATCATAAATAAAATAAACCATCTAAAATTGCCGTGTGAGGCATGGTTCCCAAAACGCTGGCGGCGTTTCCTTGTTGAACGGCAAGGCTTAGCCTTTGAGCAAAGTAGCCGCCAGCTTTTTGGTCCCCGGAAGCAGTTACAAGCTTGGTCGACATATCTGACATGAATTTTTTCATGTCAGATAAAGACATAAGAAGAAGAGAGAGAGATAAGCTCTTTTAAATATACAATTGTAAGTATGTATGCATGTATTATTTGTTGGATTTTAACGCCGCCAGGATCATTTTGAGGGAGGTTGAATAAGGCCTGGGCGGAAAGTTTAATAGGACCGAGTCTAAAAAGTTGATTGAATTCTACAAATATGGTCCTGGCGTGTTTTTGTATCGCTCTATAGCGCTATTTCAGAGATTTCTTCGTCTATGTACTTTCCGGGGTGTAAGTGCACTCCCTTGGTGTTGTTGACTTCGCCAGAATTGTGCGAGTTATATAATTTTTAAGCAGTCGATTTTTTGTTTTTATAAGATTTCTTTAGAAGCAATACTTACCACCCGAACATAGGAGGGCACGTGATCGCCCCAGCGGCGATCCAGACGAAGAGGATCATGGTCAGCGCCAGCTTCTTCGACCTTCGTCTCCTGGAGTAGGTGAGTGGCCTGGTCACAGCCAGGTACCTGTCGACGCTGATCGCGCACAGAGACAGGATGGACGCTGTGCAGAGCAGGATGTCCAGACTGATCCAGATGTCGCAGAGGATCCAGCCTAGCTCCCATTTACCTGGAGAAAAAATGATGTCATGGAATTTTTGGATTTCGATAGCTCGGTCGAGGAACAGGGTTTTTCAAAAAAATCTAATCTATAAAGTTAAACAAAGTTGGGAGCATAAGAGTCGAAGGGGTAACTATTAGTGTAACATTAACTAGTAACAAAAAAATAGTAACTAGTAACAATAAATTAGTAACAAAAAAAGGTATTCTACCTGAACTGCTTCATACAAGAAATAGATTTGGTAGTACCTCCCTTGTCGAACTTTAGAAGTACTACCGCTTTTAAATATAGAGAATACTGAATATATCACATAAATACCTTATATGTAAAACAACATTAAAATGATAAATAACCTTACAAGAACAGAACCATTCTATTCTATTTTCCTGTAAACAATAATACACCGCAAACTACTGAATTAATAGTTTTATCCCTAACATTAAAACTTTAAGTTGTAAATCAAAGACGTGATATTACGCAATACTAGGCACCTGACGTGAAAATCAGACAAACTCCCATTTACCTTTAGGACAATAAATTTGGTGTTTAACCTTCATAAGACTGAAAATAGAAATATATATTTGTTTGTAATTTTAATGTACTTAAATAATAATATTAAATAAGTTAAAAATATATATGTGTTAAAAATATATATCTTCAAAAAAGGTGCAAAAAGAGCTCTCATACAAAGCCGGCGATGCATTGGCGACTCCTCTGGTGTTGCAAATGTCCATAGGCGGCGTTGACTACTTTCCATCAGGTAGCACGTCTGCCTATTTTAATCGTTAGGTTATAGGATAAAAAAAATGTGTCATGGGAATATAGGCCTCATATAAAAGATAGGCAAAGGCTTTTAAACAAATATTGAAACCTACAAAATTCAACCGATTGACGTAATATCACGCATAATTTCTACAAATCCCAATTCCCAACGAACAATACCCTTCGGTTTAAATTCGAACAAAATAATAGTTACATTGTAGTACAATGTTAAAAAAAATGTTAAAATACGTCCAAATGCGTTATATAATTCATAATATCAAATAGGTAATATCGTTGTCAAGCTTGGACTGTGGACACAGAAAATCTGTTATATCTTGTATATAAAATTCTCCTGTCACAATGTTAGTTACGGTACTCCTCCGAAACGGCTTTACCGATTTTCACCAACTGTTAAATGCGTATTCAGTAGGTCTGAGAATCGGCTACTATCTATTTTTCATACCCCTAAGTGATAAGGGTTATTCACCCTTAATTTATTTTTATTTATATGACAACACAATGTTTGCCGGGTCAGCTAGTTTTACTATAAATAAAAACGAAAACGCAAAACTTATAGTTTAGAAATATTATTGTCGTAAATATATAGCGAAGCGAAAAAACTTTCTAGTTATAAATCAAAGACGTAATATTACGTAACATTAGCACGTTTCGTGAGAATTAGCCAACACCCATTTACATTTTGAACATTTTCTGAATAAACTTTCACTAGAAAAACCTAATTTGACATGGAAATTATGTCTTGTCGAAATAAAACTTACGTAGAATGATTAAAGGTGGGCTTTCACAAGGGCGTTACGTAAAATGTCGGCAAAGGACGAAAAATTCTAATGAGATTTGAGTTTTTTCTACAAGCGTTTTTTAACTAACGTATTTAATGAATGGTATGGAAATTAATCTAACACTTTTCTATACTAATATTATAAAGAGGAAAACTTTGTTTGTTTGTTTGGTTGTAATGAATAGGCTCAAAAAGTACTGGACCGATTTTAAAATTCTTTCACCATTCGAAAGCTACATTATCCACGAGTAACATAGGCTATATTTTATATGAAATATATTTGATAAAAAGATTTTGAGGCGGTACAAAGTTTGACGGGTCAGCTAGTTTATAATATAGAAGAAGGAAATGAGTTCATGAACATATAGAATCAATCTTAGATAAAATTGGAGTCCTACATGAGATCGGTCACCTATGCATTGCAAAGGATTTCTATAAACTAAATTGGAACGCCTCAGATAAGTATGTTTTTCGTGCCACAACTTTAAACTGGAATGAACCAAAGAGGATTCCTAACCACCTTCTAAATCTTATATATAAAATTCTCGTGTCACAATGTTAGTTACCGCACTCCTCCGAAACGGCTTTACCGATCTCCACCAAATTTTATATGCATATTCAGTAGGTCTGAGAATCGGCTACTATCTATTTTCCATACCCCTAAGTGATAAGGGTTGTTCACCCTTAACATTTTTTTATTTATATGGCAACACAACGTTTGCCGGGTCAGCTAGTTTTGATATGATATTTAAAATTAGATCATTGATTTGTAAATGATCAAATATGTATTTACTGTATATAATTTAAGTTGATTACAAATGACACTTAACATCAGGTGGGCTCCTTTACTATTTCTAAATTACAAAAAATGTTCTCCTGGCGACCTAACTTGGTCCATCCATTCTAAGTACCCAACTTTACACAAAACAAAACTTACGCCAAAGAGAATGTTTTATGTAAAAGTAAGTGCCACTGAGTGGTTCCTAACATTTAAATAATTATCCTTGAGTTTCAAAGGTATTCTTAGCTTTTTTCGTGTTAAAACTGAGTACCTAATGATTTTAGGTACTCAGTTTTAACACGACACTTTCAAGATAGAAAAAATATTTCTTAATTTCAAAAACACAGAAAAACAGTGTAAGTAAAAAGGCAAAAACATATAATAAATGTAGAATAATTTTAGAAGAAAGGAATTAATTATTATTTGTTTTAACGGCGAAGGAAAATATGAAAACATGATGCCTGAGAGTTCATAAAAAACCTAAAGTTGTCAATCAATCCGCACATAGCCAGTTTGGTGTATGGCCTAAACTCCTCACTCTAAAAGGAGACCCGTGCCCAGTGGGACAGTAATGAGTTGAAGACGACATCATAAAAGTTACATTTAATTTACACTTGCCCTAATGTATCAGATATGTCGAAATATCGGCAATAAAGAAGTTAAAAAAACCGCATATCGTGTGAGCAGTGATAGCCTAATGGTTAAGAAACTCGGCCGCTCGAACGAGAGGTCCGAGGTCCAATTCCCAGGCACCTCTGATTTTTCAAAGTTATGTGCGTATTAGAATTTAATTATCGCTTGCTAAACGGTGAAGAAAAACATCGTGAGGAAACCTGCATACCTGAGAGATTTATAAAAAAAAAATCTCAAAGGTATGTGAAGTCTACCAATACGCACTTGGTCAGCGCGGTGGACTATGGCCTAATCCTTCTCATTATGAGAGGAGACCCGTGCCCAGCAGTGGGACAGTAATGGGTTGCTGATGATATCGTGAGTACCCGTCACATCGTAAAATGACTAATTTTAGTCTAAAATCATATAAAACTAAAACTATGTATGTAGTTAGCAAGATGTTACTGAAACTCGTAAGTACCTAGGAACGTTAAACATTAAAGTACTTTCAGACGATGATACTCGAGAGAAATATAACCCTTTACCATTACTTTTATTTCGGCAATAATTTCTCTGGGGACACCTGAATTCATTGACTTATTAACTTTTGGTCCCTTATGTCAATTTCATTTATGTTTCAGTTAGAGAAAGAATAAAAGAAAATGCGAAAGTAAGTAAAATTATGAATTAAGAGATTTGCATTAATATTCTTTTTAAATCTACGACTGGTACGAATTTATTACTTTCTAAAATAAACTTTAGGTCTGTTTAATAATTTGTTGTATAAAATTAAAATGACAAACGCAAACATTCCATCTGATGGTAAGGCTACTGTCATCCATGGAAATCTACCTGATACCTGATAAGATACCTGAGGTCGGCCAAAGGTGCGCCCCTGAGGACTAAGCTGTAATGGTTCGGAAAAGTATGTCTCCCTTACCACACCCTTAAAACCAGAACACAGCAGCGCGTAACACTGCTGTTATTAGGTACTCATAGATGTGGCGGTGGTGCCGCCAAAGTCAAACGACAGAGGGTTCCAACACCTTCAAATATTTCTATCGTTCACTTCTTTTCTTTCCTATCTTCTTTTTCAAGAGTGACATGTCCATCCGTACTCTGGTTTATTTTAAAACAGTTCTAATACCATTATTTATTTATATTGTGATGTTTAAGTATCATTTTCCAGAAGTTTATGAATAGAACGTAATCAATCATTTTAAAGAGTATTGTCATTTAAACATAAAACGTAATTTCCGTTATGGGATTAACCCGATCATTAATTTTATTATGGCCTGTATTTAGCTTAGAATTTAAATAAGATTAATATCTATTTATTTTTTCTAAAGTTATATTTAGATCAAAAGGAGAATTCGAAACAGTTAGAAAATATTACGTAATTCCTTATAGTGATGGGAGTGGTGGTGGGAATGGTAATTGCGATTTTTTATCTCTTTCTCAATATAAGTACATAAAAAGGTGGTAGTAACCCTTTGTGGTTCGACTCCGTCGGCACCACCGCCACACCTATTTCTGCCTAATAACAGCAGTGTTATGCGCTGCTGTGTTCCGTTTTGAAGGGTGTGGTAAGGGAGACATACTTTTCCGAGGCGTTCTAGCTTAGTCCTCAGGAGTAGCGGCGCGTCTGTGGCCGACCTCGGGTGGGACTATCTAATCCTATCTGGGGTTGATTACAGATGTCCATGGGCGGCAGTAGCCACTTACCATCAGGTGGACTGCATGCTCGTCTGCTACTCTTATATTATAAAAAAAAAAAAGTGTGTGCGTATGCTTACTAAAATTTGTACAGTCCGCGCCAAACTGCTAGTCCGCTCTGAAGTTGTTGCGAGCAGGTGTAGTCATACAATTTGCTATGGCGACGCGATTCATTTCTATATTCAGAGCGGACTAGCAGTTTTACGCGGACTATACAAATGAACATCGTACGCGGCCGTTCAATAACCTTAATACTAAAATTAATTAAAACTTATTTGTTCTTATATATTTTAATAGTACGTAAGCTATTGCACTACTTTTCAGAGGTAGTGAGGCAGTTTCACGGACACATGGGTATGTGTATTTTGGTATAGTATCAGAATTTTCTAATTAATTTGGTATAAATTTAATGTAATTTTAGTATTTTCTCTACAACTCTTATTTACACTATTGCAATCATCATCATCATCAACAACTCATTATCGGCCCACTGCTGGGCACCGGTTTTCTCTCATAATGAGAAGAATTAGGCCATAGTCCACGCGCTGGCCTTTTGCGTATCGGTAGACTTCACATACCTTTGACATTTATTTTTTTATAAATATCTCAGGTATGCAGGTTACCTCACCATGTTTTCCTTCACCGTTTAAGGAAGTGATAATTAGTTTCTAATACGCACGTAACATTGAAAATCAGAGGTGCGTGCCTGGGATTTGAACCTCGGACCTCTCGATCGAGAGGACGAGTTTCTTAACAAGTAGGCCATCACTGCTTACTATTGCAATATTCAACCTTAATCACCTGACAGATTAGCTTCCCAATAAAGCCTAAGCCATTATTACATTAGTGCCCTTATCGGGAGTATTGGCGTCTTAAGTATTCCATTATATTGCAATGTTATTACAATATCATTATTCTGGTCGGTTTGGCTAATCCGTTAGTATTAGTTGCAGGTGGTAGAATGTGGTTCGACTAAGGAGGCACCACTGCTTCACCTATTTCTGCCTAATAACAGCATGTAGATAAATAAAGAAGACATACTCGTACTTATACTTATCCGAGTCAATATATGTTATTTCTCAAGGAAAACATTTGAGGCCATCTCAGGTAGGATAATCTTTATCATCATCATCAACCCATTACTGTTCCACTGCTGGGCACGGGTCTCCTCTCAGAATGAGACGGATTAGGCCATCGTCCACCGCGCTGGCCAAATGCGTATTGGTAGACTTCACATACCTTCGAGATTTCTTTTTTTTATAAATCTCTCACGTGTGCAGGTTTCCTCACGATGTTTTCCTTCACCGTTTAGCAAGTGATAATAAATTTCTAATGCAATGTTTGCTACAATATCATTATTCTGGTCGGTTTGGTTAATCCGTTATTATTAGTTTAAGGTGGTAGAATGGTTCGACTAAGGAGGCACCACTGCTGCACCAATTTCTGCCTAATAACAGCAGTGTTAAGCGCTGCTGTCTCGGTTTCAAGTGTGGTAAAGGAGACATACTTATCCGAGCCGTTACATGTTAGTTCTCAGGGAAAACAACGCATCTGAGACCATCTCAGGTAGGATAATCTGTACTTATCATATTTTAAATTTTATTATTACTTTATGCATATGTCCTCCACTACCCTGCACTACCTTACCCCACACGTTACTCATATTTGACCGAATTTATGATACTAGAGTTGTAAGCAACAGCTTATAGGTTTTCTTTAGTTCCTTTATATACTATTTTTAGTTTCTTTATAGACTACTTTTAGTTTTCATTAGTTTCGTTATGGATTTGATTATCGAATCTCGTGTCGGCTCTCGTTTCCCCGTACTGGCCTCAGACCAAAAAAGATAGACAACGCCTCATATGAAATTACGTTGATGCAATGAAAGCTTATGTAAGTGATATCAATATCACTTACATAAGCTTTCATATATTATATGTAACAGATGACGATTTTTGGTAGAAAAAAATATGAAAATACCGATTATTTATTGATACCTCGTGTTAATGCCACACTACTGTGTTTATTTCTCAAGTGTTTAATGTTGAAGAGCAAAACGATACATGTAAAATTTCTAGTACACAATTTCATAACGTACTGGTGTAAACTTCAACACTTCGATCTGGAAGCCTCGTCTATCATTTTGGTCTAAGGTTACTGCATTAGGTTTCGTTAACGATTTCCATCTGACCTTGTTACTGATGCCTCTTTACGGGTCACGACTAGACCCTGATTCCAGTGATTTGTTGGGTCAGTTAGTTTTCGTGTCCAAATTACTTAAATTTATTATAACAGTAGTGATAGCTTAAGGAAACGCGGCCTCTTAATCGAAGTGTCCGAGGTTTGAATCCCAGGAACGCACTGTTTTTCAAAAGTTATGTGCATATTATTAATTGTCACTTGCGTAAACGGTGAAGGAAAACATCGTGAGTAAATTCATATCCCAGAGATCATAAAGAAGTACTGGAAGTATGTGAAGTCTACCTATTCGTACTTGGCCAGCGCGGTGGACTACGGCCTAATCAATCTTATTCTCATTCTGACTTTTTTTGTTACGAGGGGGAAACCTTCAAAAGGTATCCGACGACGTGGGAACGATGCCGGGTTATGTGGGATTTTTACCGCACTAAACCCTCCAGATGGCCGTCCTCAACGCTTGTTGGAGAACTCTGGGATCTCCGACAGAACTCAACCGGAGTCCTCCAAGCGCGATGCCTCGATCGGGCTTTGCCCTGGGGGAGTGTTTGCTCCTTCCACAACATCTGGTGATTACGATGGTATGCGACAACACATACCACCGTCCGTCCAGGGGCCGCTTACTAGACAGTTCGAGGTCCCACTCTTGCCGCAACCCTGGAAGCCCCTTTTAGTCGCCTCTTACGACAGGCAGGGGATACTGTAGCCCTATTCTAATCCTGGAACTACAGGGAAAATATCAATACAACCCTACTACCGTTTGAAAAAAATGTGGGACATATGTCATTGTTTTAATAATAAGGGTTTTAATTAGTAAAACTTTGCTTTGTAAAAGTTGTCTCATCTAACAATAACAACTTAGTAGTGACTAAATGAAATGTCTCTTATTTAGTTCAAGGTTCTAAGTTCATTGTTGATAACTTTTTAGTTAATAATTTTACTGGAAATATGACTTAATACATAAAAGAATATTTTTGTAATAAAAAAGTAGCGAACGAGTATGCAGCCCTAAACGTAAGCAGTTGATAGTAAGTTGCCACTGCCACCCCAGGGCGTCTGTAATCAATCTCAGATAAGATAAGAATCCGATCAAAAGCCGCAAATGCGTTGCTACCCTTGAGGACTAAGTTGGAACGCCTAACTATGTTACACAAAATTTCCTAAAAAAAATGATGCTATTAAATATCAAAATATGTACAGAATCAGAATTGAAATCTACTTCTGATTTTGATTTCTATTTTGTTTATATTTTATTTATATTTTTTTGACGACCCGCGTGGCGGAGCCGCCACCATACCGGTCCGACGCGCAAAGGGTTCCGGGTTCGATCCCCGGCCAGACAGATATCTAAATGATGAATTTAGATTTCTGTTTCTGGGTCTGGGTGTTTGTGTATTTGTCTATGTGTGTGTCCATGGCACCCACGACACAGGGAATCCTAGTGTGGGGCTGTGAGTGTAGAAAGCGTTTATTTATAATTTGCAGGCAAGTCAAGCCGGGATCGAACCCGGACAATTGCGTATAAAAATCGTTAGGGGTATTGTGTTTTCACTTACAAAAAATGTATGTAAGTATATTTATTTGTGCGAAAATATAAGGAAAGATCTTGAGTTATGCTGCCTCATATTACTTATTAACATTTAGGGAAAATATTATCCCGGAAAATGAGAGGGTCCCGGAAAAAGTGTAGTTACGAGATCCGAAGACCACGGAAATCATCATTTACGTGTAGCTAAGGAATTTTCCTTAATATTGAAACTGATGTTGTTGTTCCTGAATCACGCTATTGAGGTTTTCTCAAGTTCTTGTATACAGGTTGTCTGGTCATTGGAGCTTTTAGTGGGGTAAAATAGGGTAAAATACAATAAATTTGATTGACAAATTATTTGTTATGTTTCACCACCCATTACAATATGGAAGCCATTTTGATTTTATGTTATCAAAGTGGAAATAGAAGTCTCACTAACACAAAGTAGGTCTTATTTTATACTTAAAAATATGGACACTAAAATGATGGTAATTACCAAAATTGTATCAATAAGTGTCTATAAATAATTGACGCAAAGAAAAAGTGGCAAGGCATCTGTGATCGACTTCAGGTAAAACCTATTTTATAAAGAGTTGGTTACAGATGTCCATAAGCCACTTACCATCAAGACATCGTTTGCTACTACAATTAAAATATCATTATTATTTTCAAAACTAAAAATCACGCTATAACAGTTATTGAAACTAAAAAGCAATAATTGTTTGCAATCTAGTAACTTTGCGATGAACTTTCTCTAAGGCGCTCGAACAATCTCGTCTCGAAAATCGTTAATCGTTAATGTTGATAAGGACAATGGTACAAAATTATTGAAATCGTGTATTGTCATAGGTTTTTATTATTATAAAAAGTTTTGAATTAAACTGAACGTTCGAAGTGGATAGAAATCGGGTTCTAATATTCACATACATACAGCTAATAAAAGCGTGTTAAAAAGTATGCTGCTTATATTTTAGATAAAACAAAGTACTATCAGGACATTATTGTTTGTTACTTCATTTTAAAAAATATTCTGCATAAAACAAAGTAATTACTTATCAGAAGACAGTTGAACAGCTATGTACTATGGCTCGTCATAATAGTTCTAAAGAATGGAAGATAAAAACCTCTTATAGCTCCGAGAGTTTGCAAAGAACTCGATATTTTATTTGCACTTTTTCTCTACGTCGCCTCGTCGAAGATTATTCGCGATTTTGCTATGAGATTGGAGAATATCGCAAGATTGAAGTATCTGTAATTCTGTCTTACGTTTTATTTCTTATCTATCCATTGTTTTGGTAATCAAAGATCGAACTTTGTAATTTTTTTGTCTATTTTGAAAAATAAATTAGTCAAGTTAAGTTAGGTTTGTATTTAAATTCACTATCAATTGCTTTAATTGTTAAAAAAAACATCATGAAGTAACCTATACGCCTGACAGTTCTTTTAAAACTCTTCTCAAAAGTCCACACATCCGCATTCGGCCACTATTATGGACTCCGGCCTAATCTCTCACTATGGGAAAAACACCCTTCCAGCAGTGGGACAGTAAGGGGTTGACGAGGATGAAGAAGAACTCTTTAAATTAATAGATGGATGATAATGATATGTAGTATAAAGACTCTTAGTAAACTGCTATTCCGCTCTAAAGTTATTGCGTACAACTACAAGTATATATTCCGTAGCAACGTAACAGCATGCTAATGCAGTTATGTACCTGTGGGCGAGAGCGGGCAACGAACGGATGCTAGGAAGGGTCCCGTGCTATCTTCGTCCGGCTAATATCTACAATTTGCTATTCGCGACTCGTTCAGAGCGGATTAGCAGTTTGACGCGGATTATACACGTTAACGGTTTCCTCACGTAAAATAATCCTTATACAAACTTACCAGTAATATGAACAGCAATAGCCGGGGGCATCACAAATATCCCGACGAGCAGGTCCGCCACTGCCAAACTCGTCACGAAACAGTTCGTCACTGTCCTCAGCCGTTTCGTCGTAAGCACCGCGGATATGATCAACGTGTTCCCTATCACCGTCACTACTATTAACAGGAAAAGTACTATCACTACAGACACTTCGAACACGTCATAATCCGTCACTGTACAATTATTAATTGACAAATTATGAAAACTGCTATTTACATCACATTTTGTCTCTGGCTTTTTATCTACTGTAGGGAATATTTGATAGACATCGTTCGTTGTGTTTTCGTCTCTTATAGTTTCTATGTACAATTCTGTTTGTATTCGCTGTGTGGTGTTCCATTTTAGTAACTGGTCTATCAATTCTATATCTGATGTCGAGATCATAGGACTAAACTTGTCGGTGGTTCCGGATATCGGTGGGCGATGTCATTTTCTGGAACAAAGATGATTTTTGGTTACTTTCAAGAATACTGTAATATAAAAATAAGTCAAATATTTTTTTACTTAGATTTAAAATTATTAAAAAAAATCCTTTATTAAAACAAAGTTAAGGTAATTTACAATATAATACAATACAATACAATACATAGGATCTCTCCCAGTAAGTTTTTATAAAACTGTGGTAGGAGAATCCGCTCTTATCTGTGGTCGCCTGGTTTGTTAAATAAAGTCTATTATAGTATTATATATTATGTTTAATAATAAGATAATATTGTAATATAAAAAATAGGACATATATTTTTACTTAGGTTAAAAATGATTAGTTTTTGATACTGTTGGTTTTATTGTTAGCGCATAATAGTAATATTTCGTGAGTGGAACAAATTAGAGTAGTAGTAATCCCATAAAAGAGGTAAATTTTGATAAGAGTCCTATCTGAAGTCAGCCACGCGCTGAAGTACGCCTCGGATAACTCTCCCTTACACCCTTCAAACCAGAACACACAGCAGCGCTTAACAATGTCATCATTAGGCCGAAATAGGTGTGACGGTGGTGCCACAAAGGTTCTACTTAATATAATATAGCTAAACACTTTAATATAGTGAAAATGATGAGAAAGCCTGAATAAATCCCCTGTATTTATCGCCTATGAAAAGAACGTTAATAAAGCCTTCTCAAAGCTAAGCCCTTAAAGGTAAATAATGAATGTATTTCAGAGGAAGATTAGCAAAATTCTTATTTATGTCCTAAGGGTTTACGCTGAGTTATCTGAGAATTAAGACACTTGTTTCAGAGACAACTAGTGGCGAGAAAATCGTAAAGCGATATTTCTGTTAGAATTAAGTACAGATAAAAAATCATGAGATAGTAAACATAATAATACTGTCGTTGTCATAGATATGCGTATGTTATAATAGTAATAATCAATATTAACTTATTCGTTATGGTAATTTTCGAGTATATATATTTTAAGAATTTCATTCCCAAAGTGTAAAAACAGGACCCCAATACTGTCTCCACGCTGTCTGTCCGTCTGTCTACTCTATGTATTGAACCGTAAAAAATAGACATTTGATATTTTTACAGTGTATGATAACAGCAGCTACAAAAATATTAAAGTTAAAAATTAACGGTGGTTACAATACCAAAAACTATTAGTTTTCAATGTTTTTCGGTTTATTTATTGATTCTATAACTACCGTAATAAAAAAATCTTGAAACAAAAATCGAAAATTTCGTCGCACTTGTGCAATTATTAATAACTAGCTGATCAGGCAAACTTTGTACCGCCTCAAAATCTATTTATCAAATATATTTCATATAAAATTTAGCCTATGTTACTCGTGGTTAATGTAGCTTTCGAATGGTGAAAGAATTTTTAAAACCGGTCCAGTAGCTTTTGAGCCTGTTCATTACAATCAAACAAACAAATATAGTTTTCCTCTTTATATTATTAGTATAGATTATTATCCTCTCTTTTATTATACACAGGCTAACAACTTGTTTTATGCAGGGCAGTGGTGGACTAAGTTCGTTAGAGGCCCGGGTGAAAATTTGAATGGAGACCCCCCAGTGAAAAAAGTTGATTTGATTTTGTAAAATTACAAATGTGTCTTAAACTTATTGGCCAAACAATACGTATGATACCGGTGATCTTTTATTTTGTTTGGTTCTTACGACGATTTTAAAAATTTTGTTTGGGAGCCCCTCAGGATCGGAGGCCTGGGGCGGCCTGCCACTTCCACCGCCCCCTTAGCTAGAGATGCAGCGAGTAAATCGTTTGATTATTTATTCGCTTATAGTACGACAAGTCTGTTAGCCATACGCTTTTTCATATACTTGATTACGGAGATAAGGTTTATTTCTTCTATTCTTATTCATGTATTGTCATAAGATAAGTCTCTTATTGTTTCATTAAGTGAACTAATGAAAAAGATAATGGATAATTAGAAAGAGAAGAGTATATTGCTGGCTTTAGTTAAGAAAAATTTCTTACAAATCTTAATTTAAAGAATTGTTCTTACGAATTAATATTCGTAGAAAAAACATTTTTAAGAAGGGTTAAGGGGAAAGCCGTAATTAGAAGAGCCGCGTGGTAAAGCAGTTGCCATAGAGGTCTGACACGCAGAGGGTTCCGGGTTCGATCCCTGCACAGACATTATCTAAAATGAGGATTTTGTTCTGGGTCTAGATGTTTGTGTATTTGTCTATGTGTGCGTCTAGTGCATCCACGACACAGGAAAATCCTAGTTTGGGGCAATGAACGTAGATAGCATGATAGAGTGTAAAGAACATTATTGTTAAGCTGACCAGGTATTAGTGGTAGTACCTTGGGTAGTTCAACGAAGACACACCTATTTCTGCCTTATAATAGGAATGTTAGAAAAACTCTGTATTTATTCTCGTTTAAAAATATAATATACGAGGCGCAGCTTGAGCGTACGAGGCGTTTCAACTTAGTCTTCAGACGTAGATCATTAATTGATCTTAGTACTCCAAATCCTATGTGAAGATTACTGATGCAAATGTGCGGCAGTGGCTACTTACCATCAGGTTGCATGGTTATTTGCTATAGTCCGCTTAAAACCACTAGTCCGCTCTGAATGTAGAAAATAATCGCGTCGCCATAGCAAATTGTATGACTACACCTGCTCGCAACAACTTCAGAGCGGATTAGCAGTTTGGTGCGGACTGTACCTGAGTTAGATAGTCTCATTATAGCCTTAGCAATAGTATAGAGCTCCCAGTAATGTAAATTTTATAGCCTTTAGGTATCATTAAGGCAAGATAATTATTTTATTACTAAAGTCACCGTGAACTTTCGTAATCGCTGGGATTATGAAGGGCTTTGGCTAGATCCGTAACTGTTCGAGTTATTCAGAAAATTTAAGGTATATAAACTGAAAATCATAATAAGTAGTAATTATTTTAAAAACAAAACGAAAATACCTGGTTGCTTGAAAATAATTGAATTTATAGGGGCGTTATGTAGCCATAGATTAGTAAAGATCTTGCTGCCTTGAAATTGAACGAAGCCACAAACGGCTTATTAGTAAGTTCTTTTTTTGAATTTTTGACAAATAAAAACATTTTAGAGACAATTTACGAATAAATAACTAATACTGCGTAATTTACATACGCAGAGTTTGAAATAAATAATTATTTCAAATATTTTAGGCACATTTTCGCACGGAGACGTGGCAAAACTTTTTTACGCAACTATTTGAATTCTCAAAACTGGGAACATTTTCTTGTAAGGAGTGAGTAATCTTTAATAATCTATGTATGTAGCCTATGTCAATTTCACAATTTAGACGGATCCAACGATAGCATATGACGTGTTCAAATCTGTCAAGCCGTTTGACATGCGATAGTCGAAGATATTCGCACATACTCTAGATCACATTACCCTCTGCGGTCAAGTAAAAGTATAAAACAAAATAATAATTACTGAACTGTCTTTCTGACTCACTGACTGCCTGAAAATTTAACTAAATAATAAAAAAAAAGAGAAATATTAAACAATAATTATACCTAGTTAAAAAACTAAAAACCACGCTAAAATCGCACAAAGAAAATCGTTAATCCTAACAATCTTGATGAATGGGACAACATTATTAAAATCGTGTATTGTCATAAAAAAATACAGTCGATTTAATTGTATTTTAGTACATACGCCGTACATAGAGTACTATATATAGAACCGAATAGTACCTTTTCAAAGTACCTAATTATATTAGTATAGAATGAGTGGGAGTATAGTATTCAAACAACTTTCCTGTTTCTATTTTACTGGCCTATTTGCTCACTCCTTTGTTCCTTATTTCCATAAAATATCTCGTCAAGAGTCCACGAAAAATAGTAGACTATCTAAAGATTCTTTAACGGTGACATTGTCGAACAAATTGACGGGTAACAAATAGCTTTCTTGTAAGTGAGTCGGGGTAGTGACAGCTATGAGGCCATGAAAACAGCGATATGTTAGAAGCGTTGACTATAAATTACATAGTAATGCCATGATTGTTGAATCGAAATGATTTTAAACTAGAGTACTAAAACTTTATTCAGTATCAACCCCTAATAAACCACTGCGAACTAATAAAACAAATCCCCTATCATAGACTTTATGCCATGTAAGTACGGATTTATAGATGTTACAAACATTTTGAAAATTCTCAGGCATAAAAAATATCTAAGATGTGTTACTTATTTGATAGTTAAAAAAGCTAGTGATGATATTAATTTATAAGATTCATTTTACTAAGCAATAATGGCGCAGTAGCTTAAATTTGGCCTCTTAGTCACTTCGGATACTAAGACTGAACCTTTTATTTATTGAAAATATAGGATTTGATAACGGAAATACAGGTTTTAAAAAGTTTTTAAGTGTGTGTGAGTTTTGGTAGACTGCACAGTCTACCAAAACTTGGCGCAGTGGACTATGGCCTAACCCGTCTTAATTTAAATATTTTAACTTGGAATTTCTTAAGCCTTTTTAGTGGCCCCTGTTTATTACTTCGTGGACCGAAACAAAATATATTCTTACCGGAAGTATTTTCCGTGAAACTGAAACTGACTTATTGATGAAAAAAATATATTTGGTCATTCCTAAAAATTCTTGGATCTGGAATTGCTTTTGTTTCTTAGATATGTCAAATGTAAAAAGAATAAAACGAGGAAAAAGCTTCAACTTTTTATATAAAAGTAGCAATTTCAACCGTCCGCCATTTTGATAACAAATTGCTAAAACGAAAGTTTTACAAAATGGCGGCTAGGTCTGTCAAAGAGGCCCGCTTTAAATTGTAATGATAAAATAAAATAAAAAAGTATTTAACATTTTCAAAATTTTCTGAGATAATTCAGAAGCACAAACAAAGAATAGAATAATAATACATCATTATAATGATAACGCTGTTTTTAAATATTATACTACATACATAGCAAAATTTTATTGTTTTTTTTTACATATATATATTTTTTAAAATATCAAAACTTACTCAAAACCATTTCACGTAGGTTACTAACCTAACCTAACCTAAGCAGCATATTGGTACCAAACAAAACTCATTAGGGCAAACCTTATTCATTTCACGTACTAATTACGATTTGGACTCGCTAATTTATCCATCTTATCCAATTCACCCATTGTTGACTTTACAAAAAATAGTTTCGTTGAAGACAGATAAATTATCATTAGTCAAACTTTTTGCAGTAAACAAAAGAGCACTCGACCTTAGAGTAGGCACGTAACATCTTTCTTTTTACTAAGTAAGAGAATATGGCAAAAAGTTTGTAACTTGAAGCATTAGAGTCAGCTTACATGGAGAACCGATGTCACGTTCTAAATGAAATTATAAAATATAAAATTAAAATTAATAATATAAAATTAAATTTCATGAACAATTTATCGGTTTATTATTTAACACTTTTTTTTTAATTCAAACCACTAGTGAATTTAAGAGGCCAATTATGAAACGCACGTTTCAAAATGTTCCTTCACTTTTTTGGTCCCTAAGGGACTGAAATTCAATAGATGTCTTCTTATTGTTTATCTTAGTTACGTATGATAAATTTTAACTTCTCCAAAGTAACTAAAGAGTCTCTCGTAGTTTCTCAACTAAGTACTACATAAGTTTTGGCTATGTTGTTTGTATGTTCGGTTAATATTTTTAACGGTCGTAATTAATAATCCATGTATTCAATGTTTTGCCTACCTTATTACTAATATGATTTTTGTTAAGCATTATAATTGATAGATATTCATTAGAATGGATATATAGAGAATTAATAATGGAAATCAATAAATAGCATATCGGATATCGTTTTTGAAGATCCGATTTTAATCCAGCAAAATAAAGCCAGATCGGATCATTCCGGATGCAGCGCTATGTAACCCAAGCTTTACCTAAAGCTAAGTATCTGTATTAATGGATGACTGGACACTCTCTATACCACTGGTGCTTTAAATGTAGGTAAGGCTGTTGAAAAACTGGGGCAATTATTATTTTAAGGCTACAAGTGCTCGGAATTTTTTGTATTAGTAATTTAGAAATCATATTTATAAGGAATAAACACAAGAAAAATAGGTAAATTCCCGAATAAATAACAATCTAAATTTGTGTTGGAATAAATGGAAAGATGAAAAGATGGACAAAAGAACGGACGGTGATGAAAGACCAATAGACAGACAGATGGACACTTTGGGTGGACAAACAAATCAACGTAAGGAAAGAGAATCATGTTCATGAAGGTGGCAGAACATTTTGTAGTTCGACTCCGGCGGCACCACCGTCACACCTACCTACTCGTATTCTTGCCTATTGACTGTAGTGTTTACGCTGCTGTGTTCGGATTTGAAGGGTGTGGTATTTTCTGAGGCGTTTCGGTTTAGGCCTTGGGGTAGCGGCGCAGCTTGGTCGACCTCAGGAAGGAATATCTAATCCTATCTGGGGTCGATTACAAATGTCCATGGGCGGCAGAGGCTATATACCGTCAGGTGGAATGCGTGCTCTTCTACTAATATATTATAAAAAGAGACAGTACAGTACACAGACACTAAATTGTATGTATGTCCTTCATACACCTGCATTATGTATGAGCTTCATAACCTAGAAAAAGATTGGAAAAATAAAACTTGACCCACTTTGAAGCAATAATCATTTTGAGTGCGTTTAAAGGATTTATTCAATAACTGAGTGTTTTAGTTAAAACACAAAACTCCAATTAGGTTGTACTTACCCCAATCAACCCCATTGAGGCGTAATGAAGTATACTTCACTTGAACCCCAACAAGGGTATGTATAAGGGTATATCCCCGGAAAAGGTCAAGAGACTTCTGATTTTTCGAAATTATGGGCGTGTTAGAAATTAATTTTCACATGTTTTAACGATGAAGGAACATCGTGAGGAAACCTAATTAGGTGACTTACTCTTAGGTAATTTAAAACCTTTGAGTTCTAAAAGTGATCCACACTCTTCAACCCAAATTTAAAATGTAGTCCAAATGTAATCGTCGCTCAAACAACAAATTGGAAGCCTGAGCGGCAGCGGCTTAAGCAACTATTCAGTTGCTTAAGTTTCCAAATTAACTAAAAGTAGTAAAGAATAAGGTAGCTTTAGCAACTATCGTTCAAGTGATAGTAGACAATGGGTTAATAAAGGACTTAAAGAGACTAGAAAGGGAACGAAAACGAAACAAAACAGACACAATTAAAATGATAATTAATTGTTAAATTCAAACAAAATTAGAACTAGTCCTCAAAGTCGTCCTAAGACAGAAGAAAGACTAAATTAACTTCCACGAGATATAAATGTGGACTCAGAAAGTGTTATTAAAACTAAGAGTCTCATTTTAGCTGCAATCCACTCACTTTAGCTTAATTAGTTCCTGTTCTAGCTGCTAGCTTTTGTAAGTTTGTAACGATGTGGTAGGAACGTATTTATCTTATACTAACCACAAGTAAGAAAAGTATGTCAAGTATTATTCACGAGATTAAGGGTTCATCTACATTTAGATATAAAGCGTTGTGGGTAATAATGGTAAAATATATTTTTTAATGTAAGTATATCCCCTAAAGAGCTAAAATTCTAAAACTTAAGGATAAAGGCTGAAATCAATAATATAGAAATATCAAGGAAGCGTGCACGCTTACCACGTTTACCTGATGGTATGGCATCAACCCCACGTAAAATTAGAATGATTACTGAGGTTGGCCACAGCGGTGTTGCTACATTTAAAGACTATGTTGGAACTCCTCGGATAAGTCTTCTTTACCACTACAAAGCATACACAGCAGCACTTAACACTGCTGTTATTAGACGAAGTTGCGGCAGTAGTGTCTTTGGATTCAAATCACAAAGCCCAAAGGGAATAATCCGCGCCAAACTGCAAGTCCGCTCTGAAGTTGTTGCGAGCAGGTGTAGTCATACAATTTGCTATGGCGACGCGATTAATTTCTATATTCAGAGCGGACTAGCAGTTTGGCGCGGACTATGCCTTTCTATAATTATTAAAAAAAAATTTGAAAGTTTGTCCCCTAAAGAGGTAAGCTTCAACTGAGGCACAAATCGATAAAATAAACTAAAATCGATCTGTTAACTACAAGTTACATAAAAATACCTTTCTCAAAACTTTGCAACTAAACATATACAACTGGGAATTCAATTACGGAATTTCGCTCAACGGTGACAATGATTCAATTCCAGAAGTTTCCCATCCATTTCTTTTCTGTCCGAAGCAATGAAGTGAATAGAAACTTAGATTCGGCGTTACCTTTTTGTTATGAAACTATGTGGTATGTTATACTGTTTTACCTGACTGCGGAGGGTAATGTATCGAGAGTATTTATGTATATATAGGTGTATGTATGTCTGTATAACATTGTTTAACTGATACAGATGTATATTTAACTGGAATATGTATTTAAAATCAGTTGGAATTCTTGTATATGATTTCGATTTGTATAAACCAGTAACATTATTTTAATTCAAAATTGTGTAGGCGCTATACGTAAAAATAAATCATATTCAATAAAATAGATATTTGGTGTAAAAACAAAAAGTTTGCTTAAACATAAAAACTGCCTCACTCCACAGTTCAGAAAAATCCAACGACACATATGTTAAAATCCGTGAAGTCGTTTGGATTGTAGGGTGGATTCAAAAAACATTAAAATGCGCAGAGGGATAAAAATGGCAGTTAATTTAAAATTACTTATTTACAAAAGGTATACTTAATAGTGTATAGTTCGCGCCAAACTGCTAGTCCACTCTGAAGTTGTTGCGAGCAGGTGTAGTCATACAATTCGCTATGGCGATGCGATGCATTTCTGTATTCAGAGCAGACTACTTAGCAGTTTTACGCGGACTATACATTAAGTAAGAAAGTGCTCTTTAAATTGTCTATCACGTAAAATCTAGTAAAACGAATTGTGTTAAATTTACTTTTCTTGAAGAACTTTTCGTTTTATTTAACTTTTAGTTTTCCGCAGCTTCACCACTGTGCTAAACCGTGGAAGGTTTTGTCAATTTTTTTAACAAAGTAGTCGAAATAATTCTTGGCTTCTTTAGTAGAAAGATCCATCGATCATTTGTCAACCCATTATTGTGTACCGAACTGTATAGTATTTTTTTATCCAATCTACATCGAAATAAATATTTTGTCTCATATTTTCTTTCATTCTTTTTTTCTATTTTCTTTACGAGGGGGAACCTACAATTTTTATTTTTAGCGATTTTAGCGCACTTAACAGTTTTCGCTCGTCCCACACCATCTGGTGTTTAGGACTGAATACGACCACACATACCGCCTTCTTTCCCGGGATCGCTTACTGGACGGTTCGAGCTCCCACTCTTGCCGCCCGCAACCCCGGAAGCCCCTTTTAGTCGCCTCTTACGACAGGCAGGGGATACCGTAGCCCTATTCTAGTCCCGGAACTACAGGGACAAATGAAATAAACCTGTTTCTGTTTGGCCGGCATTCCTATTCGAATTACAAACCTACAAATTTCGTAATATAAGCCAGTAATACCTGTTCATTTTCCATTTAACAAGCGTTTCGACTTCCAGAACAAACGCTGTTATCGTGTTTATCTCAACAGATGTGACCCTCATAACTTAGGTTAAGGGCTTTCTATTTATTTTATTCAAATGAAAGGTTTTTAGGACCGCATGTGTACCTTCGAATCGATTTTTACTGTATGTAAATGAAGTGCTTTTGACTGTTGTTAGTATACCTAATTCTATGTATATTTAAACCCAAAGTTATTTTACAGAAACAAATAACACTTTACAAAGCGCAATCTAAGCCTCTTAATATATGTTAATAATAAATAAACGCTTTCTACACTCACAGTCCTACACTAGGATTCCTTGTATCGTGGGTACCATGGACACATAAAGACAAATACACAAACACCCAGAACCAGAACCGATATCTAATTTCATTCAGATATTTGTCTGGTCGGGGATCGAACCCGGAACTCTGTGCACGTCAGCCGGTATGCTGACCGCTCCGCCACGCGGGTTATTAACAATTCTAGATTTACTTCGATTGCATTCAACTTGTGTTTGTCGAATATGATTTAAAAAGTCAACCGTAGTCCTTAATTGGATGGGTGACCGTCAGTGACGTAACATGTGCATAATTGGCGAATACGTTAAGCGTTTCTGATTGTTATCTTATCTAAATATATATAACTTAAAGGCGACTGACTGACATAGTGATCAATCAACGCACAGCCCAAACCACTGGACGGATCGGGCTGAAATTTGGCATACAGGTAGATGTTATGACGTAAGCATCCGCTAAGAAAGGATTTTGATAAATTCTACCCCCAAGGGGATGAAAATATTACTTCGTAACGCGAGCGAAGCCGCGGGCAAAAGCTCGTCATTGCATAGAAACTGTTCATTTTTTCCATGGTCTTATGGACGGTTAGAATCTGACTCGGAAAAACTCTAAAAATATCTGACACTGGTTAAATTAGCTAACCTCTACCAATCTGCAATGATTGCGACCACTCCCATTTATGAAGAGAGATCCCATCCCATTGTACTTCGATGATCAAAAAACTGGGTCAATTAACCCCGGAAATTTCTTGTGCCTCAATCATAATGTAAATGACGTACCGTTTATGGGTCATTATGACCCACAGGATGGCTTCCATTGTTCCAAGGTGCGTACCCCGCCCACATGATTCAAAGGTGCCAAAGGTTGTCGGCCTCTATTTGGGAGATTTATAGCCCTTAAAATGAAGAAAGTTTCTTTACAGTATGAACGGAACTTAACCCTACGGTTAAATAGAAGACTAATAAAACCTTTGAGTAAATCATGTTATTAATAAAAAATCTGATGAGTAAGCTACTAATCTATACCTTTACTAACCGATCCCCATTTGTAGGGAAAGACCCAGTCCAGCAGCGGGATATAAATACGAGTAGGATGCAACTATTTCTCTTCGATGGTCAAAAAATGTCGAACAATTAATCCAGGAATTTTCTTGCAGTCTCTATCAACTTTGTACAATTCACGCATCGTGTATGGGTCATTATGACCCACAGGATGGATTCCATTGTTCCAAGGTGCGTAGCCTCACACGATCCAAAGATGCCAAAGGTTGTCGGCCCCTATTTGGGAGATTTATGGACCTCACAATGGGGAAACTTTGTTTACGCTCACGGATCTTAACCCTAAAGTTAAATTTTGATTAATTACAGGTAATTTTGAAATTATTATATTTCGAATGCAAAGGAACCGTAAAACTTATCTCTTTTAGCAGCAGGTTGAATGTGATAAGGAAGAGTTACTTTTTTTTATAAATTACTAGTAATTAATACAATCCATCTGATGGTAAGTGGTCATTGCTACCCATGGACATCTGTAATCAAGCCCAAATACAGCTACAATTGCGGCGCTAATCTGAAGGGTATTCTAAGGCCTTTAATGCCCTTTTGCAAGTTTTTTTTTACTACACTCTTCAAACCTGAACACTGTAGCGTTTACCTACTGTTATTATGAAGAAAACAGTGTAGCGGTGGTATCTTCGAAGTCGAACTGAAAAGGGTTTTAGGTACATAAGCAACATGTACCTACCATATTATGGAAATATTTTAGTAGTAATGTAGATGTATTTTCTAAATTAAAAAAAAATGCTGGAAGTTCAATATGTGGAAAGTATTTACTGTTCCTTCCTTTCCGCAGGATATAGCTTGATGGCTTGCCGTACTGCAAGCGAAAAACGATAAGCGATTATCCCGCTCTTGAAAATGACAGTAGAAATACTTAATTTATTTCCTATTCACTAAATATTTTTCGTGTTAATTATTAAATGAAATTATTCAACGTGCAACGCATTTCACAAAAATAAAGAGTACCTACCAGCTACCTATACTATGTCATTTTCGTAGCTTTCTTAACTTCAAGGAAATATCCAGTTAATCTTTTTTAAACAATGGGACCGGATCAATGGTGAATTCAAATTTGATCCTCAACACACAATTTTTAAAAACAACTGCGGAGGGCAATATTATTGGAGTGTATTATGTATGTTTCATTTTCTGGCATGCCCTTTTTTCGAGGGGGAACCTTCAAAAGGTACCCGGTGCCGTGGGACCGACACGGAGTTATGTGGGACTTTTACCGCAATAAAACCCCCCGATGGCTGACCTCGGCGCTACGTAGAGGACTCCGGGATCTCCAAAGGAAGGCGACCGGAGTCCTCTCAGCACACTGCCCCGTCGGGCTCCGCCCAGGTGAGTTTGTATCACCACACCGTCGGGTGTATACGACGGAATGCGGCCATACACACCGCGTTTCCTTTCCGGGGTTGCTTGCTGGACGGTTCGAGCTCCCACTCTTGCCGCCCGCAATCCCGGAAGCCCCCTTTTAGTCGCCTTCTACGACAGGCAGGAGATACCGTAGCCCTATTCTGATTCCGGAACTACAGGGATATTCTGGCATGCCCTACAGACCAAATGGTTTGACAATTTTTTTAAATATATGAGGCATACATTACTTTTCTTTTCAGTTAATTATTTTAATCAGTATTTTTTTGTTCAAATCTTTTATTTGTCATCCCAGGGATAACAATTTGGATGTGCAATTTTAAAGTTTTGTTATATTATATAATTTATAATTTTTATTTTATTTCAATTGTTGTAATGTTTTTGTTTTTGAATTGTATAATAAGAACAAAAAACTTATTTTTAACTAGTGGTGCCCGCGGCTTCGCCCGCATTTTAAAGATATAATATGACATACATAAAACAGAAAATTCGTACTTTCATTGGAATGACAGTGGTGCCATCTGTCGAAATTTAGTCTTACCAACTCCCAAACCTTCGTGGGCTCTTGGACAACAACTCTGCAAAAGATCATCACTTGATCAAATGCATAGTTTCCGATTCTATAAAATGTATATAGACAAATATTCATTTTTATATAAATAGATAGATGATCAACTAATGGATAAGTAAAGTAACTGTAGGTAAAATCGAAAATCGAATTTCAATCTTCTGGGTTGAAAGATCGATTCACTGAATCGATCCATTACTGGAGTCCGTTCTGGTGGGATTTCCGAGATAAAAACTATCATATGTCCTTTCTCGGGTCTCAGACTATCTTTGTACAAAATTCCATTCAAATCGGTTCAGTGGTGTAGCCGTGAAGAAGAGACAGACAGACAGAGTTAATTCCACATTTATAATATTAGTAAGGATTAGTATGGAAGTAAGGATTTGCTGACGGATACATAATTTCAGTGCTTGTTTGATCCTGATAACCTTTTTTTTCGCTATCCTCGAAAAAATATCGTAGATAGAACGATTCTTAGGGCCTCGATTTTTTGTGAATCGATTTATTGCACTTCGATTCGAATCGATTCAAACATCGATCTTTTTCGGTAAGAATTGCCACCCCTATTATAATCCCAATAAATCTATATAAACAAATATAATGTTGCAACCGTCTCCGATTGCAAGAACTCATTAAACTCATGGTTATTTAGAGTATGCCAAAAGACCCACAAACGTAGGTAGAATCCATTACCGGAGACCGATTAAAGTAATCGACTTTTTTGGTCAAAAAGATCGCTTCTCTGATTAATAGATCTAAGATGGCTATCCCTAGTTCCTGTGGGATTTCTGGGATAAAAACTATCCTATGTCCATTCTAGGTTCTCAGACTACCTTTGTACAGAATTTCATGAAAATCGGTTCAGTGGTTTAGGCGTGAAGAAGAGACACACAGACAGACAGACAGAGTTACTTTCGCATTTATAATATTAGTAAGGATTAATAAGGATATCGATTAAAATAATCGACTTTTTGGTCTAAAAGATCGATTCTCCGATTAATTGATCTTAGATCGCCATCCCTAATTCCGTTCTCGGGTCTCAGACTATCTTTGTACAAAATTTAATTAAAATCGGTTCAGTGGTTTAGGCGTGAAGAACAGACAACCAGACAGACAGACAGACAGAGTTACTTTCGGGTTTATAATATTAGTAAGGATTCTGGCGAATTAAGTAGGTATCGAACGAGTATATCGCTTGTGGCTACCAGTGGAGGATACAACAAGCGCCTTAAGCCTTGATTCAATGCGCAAAGTATTCAAAAAATTTCCGTACGGGGTTTTTTGTTGGTAATCGGAAATGGGTTTTGTTGTCGTTGTTGTTGTTTGTTGTAGCAAAACCTGATATTTTTAAGCAAAATATTTTATATTTTTTAGCACTCGACTGATGTTTTTGCTTTTAAGAGCTAAAAAAATAGTGAATAATAATATGATACCGACTTTGTTATGTATAAAGCTTCAAGGTAAAGAATAACTTTAAAGAAAGACGCCTTCTACACTTATAACCCCACACTAGGATTCTCTGTGTCGTGGGTGTCATGGACTCATATATAGACGAATACATAAATACCCAGAACAGAAATCTAGAATCATCATTCAGAGATCTGTCTGGCCGGGGATTGAACTCAGAACCCTCCGCGGGTCAGACCGGTATGGTGACCGCTTCACCACGTGTTTTATCAAGCGAAATTTATTTAAGAAAAGGAATTAGGGTTCCACATAAAATATGAAAAACCCATGAAATCTCTGCAGTAGCCTTTTAAAACGAAGGTGAAAGCGGTACACATCGCTCATAAATCTTATATATAAAATTCTCGTGTCACAATGTTAGTTACCGTACTCCACCGAAACGGCTTTACCGATTTTCACCAAATTTTATAAGCATATTCAGTAGGTCTGAAAATCGGCTACTATCTTTTTCATACCCCTAAGTGATAAGGTTGTTCACCCTTAACATTTTTTTATTTATATGGCAACACAACGTTTGCCGGGTCAGCTAGTAAAAACATAAAATTCATCAAAGTTGTTCTGTTATAAATTGTTATATTCCATTATCTTTCCTAAAAATTAACTGGTTTTCCCAAATAGACAATAGAAACAATTCGCTATACATCATACAAAATACGATAAATATATTTAATCTCGTTTGTTATTACATGATTTGTACACCATGTTGAAATTTGTTATTTATGGTCTTCCGGAGATCGTTATGACCCATTTTATGGGTTTCATACCCCTTTCATTGTGAGCCGTGGAAAGTAATGGGGTTCAAATAGGATTTTTATTTATGAATACGATAGTATTTATATTCGCTAGATTTATGATTTGAATTGAATTTTCTGATACATTTTAATGGTTGGTTTTATAATATAAAACAACAGTGTTAGGTGCTGCAGTGCAGTGTTTTGAAGAGTGTGGTAAGGGAGACATACTTTTCCGAGGCGTTCCAGCTTAGTCCTCAGGGGTAGCGGTGGATCTGTGGCCGACCTCAGGTAGGAATATCTAATCCTATCTGGGGTTGATTACAGATGTCCATGGGCGGCAATAGCCACTTACCATCAGGTGGACTGCATGCTCATCTGCTACTCCTATATAATAAAAAAAAACTACACTTTTACTACTACTTTAAACTACGCCAAAATCGCACAAGGAAAATCGTTAATCCTGATTCCTGGCGATCCTGATAAGGAAAAAGGGATAAAATATGAAAATCGTGTATAGTCGGTTTTTGATAATTGTTCAAAATTTTTTAAAGTAGGTACAAATCGAGTTCAAAGATTCCGTTACACATATATACATACATGCATACATACATACATACATACATACACACATACATACATACATACATAAATACATACATACATACATACATACATACATACATACATACATACATACATGCATACATACATACAACCCAAGCTAATAAAAACGTGTTAACAACGGTGTTCAGCGCTGCTGTGTTCTGGTTTGAAGGGTGTGGTAAATAAGACGAACTTATGTGAGGCGTTCTAGCTTGCATCTTAGGCCAACCTAAGATAGGAATCTTATTTTATCTGGTGTTGATTACAAATTGGCAGTGATAACCTAGTGGTTAAGAAACTCGGCCTCTCGATCGAGGGGTCCGAGGTTCAAATCCCAGGCACCTCTGATTTTTCAAAGTTATGTGCGTATTAGAAATTAATGATCACTTGCTAAGCGGTGAAGGAAAAGATCGTGAGGAAACCTGCATACCTAAGAGATTTATAAAAAAGAATCTCAAATGTATGTGAAGTCTACCAATACGCACTTGGCCAGCGCGGTGGACCATGGCCTAATCCTTTTCATTCAGAGAGGAGACCCGTACCCAGCAGTAATGGGTTGACGATGATGATTACAAATTAAAGGCAGTAGATACATTATCATTAACGTATAATTTTTTTTATTCCACTGATCATGTAATATTAAGTATATTCGCCAATTGTAAGCAGAAGTTAATACAATTACATAAATAAGAAAGTAAGATACGGTAAAGTTTGAAACAAAGCGATCAGTACAATATCTATTTCTTACAATGCAGACAAACTTCCTGTTTACTTTCGGTTCAGAATACAGTAGTCGGACTTCTTGAATAATTTATTGCAGTTAAAGTTATACCAAGTCCGAGATAATACTGCATTGGGTCAGGAGGGGTAAATATTCTAAGTCCAAATATAAAAGGAAATATTGTGTTTGAAGGGAAAAAACTTATAGTAGTTTATAGTTAAGTAATACTGTATAGACACGTAAAGCTTATATTCTTATTCTAGAAGATAAGTTCCATTAAATTATAAATTTTCTTTCAATGTAAATAAAAGCTGTTTTTTAACTTTTTTGATAATTATTAATTTCAAGGTATATGACGTCTACCATAGGAGACTTGGCCAGCGCGGTGGACTATGGCCTTATCTACCTACCTACCTTAATACTTCATTCGTATTGTTTACCTTAATACGAATCAAGTATTCATTTGTCTTCAGATTTACGAGGGTCGAGGGTCAAATTTAATTTTAGGTTTGACGCGAACTAACAAAAAGTCGTACCACACACCAACACACACACACACACACACACACACACACACACGCATGCGCGCGCGCGCGCGCGCACACACACACACACACACACACACACTACAAGTTAAATAGAAGCTTATAAAAAGTGACCGCGGGCAAAATTATTTTATTTACACCGTGAATTGTTTGCTTGTGTATTCACTGCTTTGGGGTTAAAATTGAAAAGCTGTCAATGCACAGTGGGTAAAGCGAACGGGGAACTTTATAAGCTCTCCAAAGCTTCAACCACAGTCGAATGCACAAACCGAGTTCATTCCAAAAATAGTCGCGAACGTGCTTATTCAACACTGAATACATTTGTTGAATTATAATGCTTTTTGCACTCATAGTCTAGGACTATCTAGGATTTTTTTATGTAGATAACATTTAGCCACATAAAGACGACACAATCAATCAGGAGTAATCATCATCTGGCTGGCCGAGGATCGAATCCGGAACACTCTGCAGGTCAACCGATATGCTGTTTGCTGGTCTTCTCTAGATTAAGCGCAAATTTGTAGGTACTACCACACCTATTTCTACCTAATAACAGCAGTGTTAGGCGCTGCTGTGTTCCGGTTTGAAGGGTGTGGTAAGGGAGACAGACTATTCCGAGGCGTTCCAGCTTAGTCCTCAGGGGTAGCGGCACATCTGTGGCCGACCTCGGATAGGAATATCTAATCCTATCTGGGGTTGATTACAGATGTCCATGGGCGGGAGTAGCCACTTACCATCAGGTGGACTGCATGCTCCTCTGCTACTCCTATATTATAAAAAAATATATTGTTTTTTTTTTTTAAATAACCCTTAGGTCATAACCCTCACGATGATTTCCTTCGCCGTTAAAGTAAATGACAATTAATTATTAATAAATTCGCACATAACTTTGAAATATCAGAGGTCTGAGATTCGAATTCTGGACCTCCTTATTGAAACTCGAGTTTCTTTCTATTATTTTTTCTTTACATTTATTCTTTCTTTACTCAACTGTATTCAGTACTATCGTAATGGAGAATAAATAATTGAATTTTCCAATTCTTTCCATCAAATTGGACCGTCTGTTTAAATCCTGTTTAACTTTATCTCATTTACACGAAACCGGAATATACCAGATAAAACCGGATTCGAAATTTTTCTGTCGGCCTAATTTTTGGAACGGCTGCAAATATGGGGAAAACTGTTACAGAAAAATCTTAAAGAAGTCTAAGCGAGTGTAATTTACTTAAAAAATAAAGTTATCGAAAAATTCATTTTTAATATGTTTTTGGTTACACATTATAATCATATAATTGGCTAAGTGCCAGTCTAACTCGCACACAGAAGGTTCCGTACCTCCAAATTTCCATTTGTTTAATTTTAGTATTATATTTGTTATCATTGCAGCCATAGAAGTAAATCCATTGTGAAAATTTAAACTGTCTACCTGTTAGGGTTCAATAGATAATACACAATTAAAAAGTGCAAGTATTTATGTAGGTATTTGGTATGGTTCTGGAGATAGAGTCCTGTGACAGACGGACAGACAGCAGAGCCTTAGTAATAAGGTTCCGTTTTTACCCTATGGGTACGGAACCCTAAAAATAGTCTAGTATGAAACCGGACTTTACCGTTAACCAACCTTTAATATGTACCGTTAGAAAATAAATTTACCCCTTTTTTACCTTCATAATAACATTGAAAATTGTAATTTGGGCATTTGAATAAGCGAAAACCTTTATCTGGTATAACAGAGGCCCTTTCAGTGTAAAATAGTTTTTGTAATCAACACTTAAGGATTATTTATTTAGGGTTAGATATTTAGATAGGTACAGTGGTAGTGTTGACTTATCTATAAAAGATAGACTCTATCTTTAACTACCTAACTAAGCATTATTTTCTGATGTAGTTGCAAATAATATAGTAATACTAGAATTATTTTAGCAAAGTACTTATATATAAAATTCTCGTGTCACAATGTTACCGTACTCCTCCGAAACGGCTTTACCGATTTTCACCAAATTTTATATGCATATTCAGTAGGTCTGAGTATCGGCTACTATCTATTTTTTACACTCCTAAGTGATAAGGGTTGTTCACCCTTAACATTTTTTTATTTATATGGCAACACAACGTTTGCCGGGTCAGCTAGTATTATTATATTTTATTCGACTGCGGAGGGTAATGTTTTCTGAGCTAATGTATATTTAAATAGTAAATGAGCATGGAGTCCTTCAGATGGTTAGTGTTTACTGCCGGCTATGGACGCCTGTAATCAACCCCATTAAGATTCTATCTGATTTCATTTGATGCTAAATGGCTACTACTGCTCATTTACTGCTCATTTTGAAGGTGGTAGAACCCTTTGTGGTTCGACTCCGGCGGCACCACCGCCACACCTATTTCTACCTAATAACTGCAGTGTTAGGTGCTGCTGTGTTCCGGTTTGAAGGGTGTGGTAAGGGAGAAAGATTTTTCCGAGGCATTCCAGCTTAGTCCTCAGGGGTAGCAGCGCATCTGTGGCCGACCTCAGGTAGGAATATCTAATCCTATCTGGGGTTTATTACAGATGGCCATGGGCGGCAGTAGCCACTTACCATCAGGTGCACTGCATGCTCGTCTGATACTCTTATATTGTAAAAAAAAATAAAAAAATTATAGCTGTAATCAACCACAGATAAGATTACATTGCTTTGCTACCCTTGAAGGCCAAGATTAGAATGTAACGCTTTAGAAAAGTATTATTCTTACGACACTCTTCCAACCAGCAGCGCTTAACACCGCTTTTATTAGGCAAAAATAGGTATTGCGGTGGTGCCGTGGGAGTCGAGCCACTGAGGGTTCTACCTTCAAGTGCTACGATCTTAATTATTTACGTATGGTAAATATATAACATACTTGGTAGAGGTTATTTAAGTCAAAACATTTTGATGTGAAACATCTATACCCGCACGTAAAACTGATTTCTGGCGTGGCGACGCATGTAGTGGCGACGCGTCACCATGCTATACGATGGTATATATATACAGTCTATATGCAGTAGTGTGTACGGTGTGGCGACGCGTCGCCATGCGCAATCGACTGTGCGATTCTCTCCCACAGTAATACCGTCATCAGAGGCAACATCGAATACAACTATTACCGAAGTCACTGATTAAACGAATTAAGTAGTCACGATTTGAAATAAATTCGTAAATTTTTGTATTTAATGAAAATAAATGTTTATTCAATAAATAGTCATCGTTATCTGGAAAAAAAAAATACGTGTGGCACTCGGAGACTGCCGCGGTAAAGCTATTGCATAGCATTTTTTATGCTATGAAAACGCTCAGAAGGAATTCCAGAAATACAATATATTCTTCCATAATCATCATCATTTACATTAATACATCTTTATCCACTATTTTATCATATCTCCATTATATAAGACTGCAAATATCAGCTGACATTTCATAACTCCAAGCAAGACTGAACATTCTAAAATATAAAATAGAAAAGTATTTAATAAGTGACATATTAACAACCAGCAATATAAATGGATCAATGCGATGTGCCTGTGACATTTGGCCGAATGTTACAGGTACATCGCATTTTTTATTAATAAATGCACTTTGTTTATTCATATTTAAAACACTTTGTACACAAATTATTTGTACCATAAATCATAATGGCGTTTTGATTTTGTGCTGTCAAGTCTGTCAGTTGTAATTGTACGTTTAAACTCTTTTACGTTATTTTATCAGTCCAGAATTCAACATAGCTTATGTTGATAAAACATATTATTTGGATAATATGGTAATATAATTTTGAATTTTATAATGGGAATATAAAATATACTTCACGCAATTTTAAGATTTCTGCACGGATTATAAAAAAATGTGTATTACTGCCATCTGTGTTCAAGTTGACGAATTAAGGTTATCAAATAAAATAATAAGGAATGTAAAATAATACTTTATTCAATTATATCCATATTTTTCTATTGACAGTCAAAAACTCGGTTGCCTTGGAGACTTGATATCCAACAGTCCTCCACCGCTATTTTCACTTACACCACCAGGGGCGCCGGCAGCATTTGGTCAAGGTGACGGCGCACCAGTATGCCATTTTCAGTTCTGACTTCATAATGGAGTCTACCTAATCTTCGGATGACGACTCCGAACTCCCATTTAACTCTTGGGTTGGTGTAACTGCGGACTTGTACCTTATCACCTTGTCCGAACTCCTGCGTTGGCGGTGCATTGTAATGTAATCTGGATAGTGGGGCGGATTTCTTAAATAAGGCATGCATATAGGTTCTTACCTCTCTGCCGAACATTAACTGATAAGGTGATAACTCTTTTGTATTAGGTGTACGTCTCAAGCGTGCCTTGACAGTTAACAGTTTATCAAATAAACTTCCGCTCTTGCTGATATAAAAGAACATTCAGGTATTAGCCGATTATTTTCTTTTTGTACATTCAAAAATTTAAATTTTAGCTTTGTATATATTTCTTCAAATTCGTACCTGTATTTTATTTCCTCTTCTAAATTTTCTTCTTCTGTAAGCCATTCAATTTTTTCTTGAATCGCGTAGAATTTGTTCAAATTTTCTTGTAAAGAATTCAGTCGTATATTTATTTCTTCAATGTAAATTTTTTCTATTCCCGAAATGTAATTTTCGGTTCGTTTCATTAACCCACGTATTTCCTTATTGTTTTTTAGTTCATTCGACATCTCGTCGCCAATATCAAATAAAATAATAAGGAATGTAAAATAATACTTTATTCAATTATATCCATATTTTTCTATTGACAGTCAACAACTCGGTTGCCTGGAGACTTGATAGTTGGATATCAAGTCTCCAGGCAACCGAGTTGTTGAAAGGTGTTACTTATTTTCGTTACGGAATTTCTCGATTCGGTCGCCGCGCTCAAAGCCCGCGATAAAAGCTATGCAATAGCTTAAAATCGAAATATTTTATTTTATCATTATGACATATTTAGTTCCTATCACAATATGTTCTTTTCTGCATATTACTTTTACAAAATTATGTCGATGTTTCACATCTGCCAGGCGTCCCGTGACGGCTCACATTTTTTAATTTGTTATTTAATTCTAAAGATAAATTGCATACCACGGATTGACTCAAAATAGCCCATTGTAAGCCAAATCAAAAGATTGGCTATCATTAGTGAAGTTTCGAAGTCGCTGAATAGAACATAATTACCTTTTGTTTCTCTGTTTTAACTTGTTTATGGACTTTTGTTTCGTGGACAGTCTTATTTATAATTAAGGTGTATCGATTCATATTACTCTATTTTTGTCTATTGATATTCTAAATAAAACTTATATTTTATTGATTCCCTTAAATACTCTATTATTGGAAGTTTTTGATCTTCTAAGTGAAACTTATATTTTATTGATTTTCACAAATTACTGAAAAAGTAATGATGCAGTTTTAGTATTTATCAAAATCGGCCTCGTAACTCCTTTCAGCATTTTTCGCTAATCCTTATAGTTTCGGATTTGGCCCTGAAGGCCTGTTTGAAAAATTCACCCTGTATATGTTTTATATGTACAAGTTAGAAAAAAAGGGAATTAATTTAAAGGTTAAAATATTCAAAGATAAAACAATGAGTCCAAATAATAATTAAATAATAATTTCTTTGTTAGTTTTCAATTAACATAATCTTATATATAAAATTCTCGTGTCACAATGTTAGTTACCGTACCCCTCCGAAACGGCTTTACCGATCTTCACCAAATTTTATATGCATATTCAGTAGGTCTGAGAATCGGCTGCTATCTATTTTTCACAACCCTTCGATAAGGGTTTCTCGCCTTTAACATTTTTTTATTTATATGACAACACAACGTTTGCCGGGTCAGCTAGTATGTTATAAAAAAATCTAAATTATATTTAGATGCAATATTTTAGAAATAAGATAAAATCGTCGATTAATATTATAAAAAGTACCTAATAACAGCAGTGTTAGGCGCTGCTGTGTTCCGTTTTGAAGTGTGTGGTAAGGGAGACAGACTTTTCCGAGGCGTTCCAGCTTAGTCCTCAGGGGTAGCGCCGCATCTGTGGCCGACCTCAGGTCGAATCTAATCCTATCTGGGGTTGATTACAGATGTCCATGGGCGGCAATAGCCACTTACCACCAGGTGGACTGCATGCTCGTCTGCTACTCCTATGTTATAAAAAATAATACTAATATTTTTGTGCTACCCAAGAAGTTCAGTAAAGAAATTAGGCACGTAAAAGATTAGTCTATATCTATAGGTATAATGGATTACAACTTTTGCTAATTACGAAACTTTAGCTGGGAGGGCGCCAGATTCAGACTAATGTCGTTACAAATAGGAATTTCTTAGTTTTTTGGAAGAATTTATCAGCGATTTATTTTGCCGCGCGTGCCAAGCAGTGGTCTAGTGGTTAAGAAACTCAATCGAGGGGTCCGAGGTTCAAATCCCAGGCCTGTCTGACCAGACCTCTGATTTTTCAAAACTATGTGCGTATTAGTAATAAATTGTCACTTGCTTAAACGGTGAAGGAAAACATCGTGAGGAAACCTGAGAGATTTATAAAAAAAAACTCAAAGGTATGTGAAGTCTACCAATACGCACTTGGCCAGCGCGGTGGACTATGGCCTAATCCTTCTCAGTATGAGAGGAGACCCGTGCCTAGCAGTAGGACGATAATGGGTTGATGATGATTCTTTTGCCGCGTGGATCCTCTCCGGTTTCTAATCGCCTCTTAATCTGAGAGATCTGAGCCCAGCAGTCAGACAGCAATGAGTTGCTGATGATGATATCACTCAATAATAATAATTAGTATGTATTATTGAGAATAAAAATTGACTTTTATTTTTATAAGACTTCAACGTAAAGATAGATATGCAGCCAAAAAAAATCTCAAAATTGCGTAAAGTCCTACCCAGTGCGGTGGACCATATCTCACTATTAGAGGAGACCCGTGCCTAGCTAGGGCAGTAATGGGTAGACAACATGGTTGAAATGGATAAATAGATTTAGATTGTCTAGTGTCTGCAGTCGACCACAAGTAGGACTCTTATCATATCGGGGCTTGATTAGAGATGTCAGCAGTAGCTACTTACCATCAAGTTACACATTTGCTACTTAAAATATTAAAAAAACGACTTGTTTAGTATCCGTCTCAATGTAGGACTCACCTCATTATTCACCTCTAAAATATTTATGTAGCGCGGCAAAGAAATAGGGCGTTTCGCTTTTTCACTAAAGTTTTCACTTCAATCCAGTGATTGATCTATCAGCATTTATCCCGCGTCGGGTAAACGACGTGCCGTTTTAGTGTCGTTACCCTAATGGCGGGCTTAGATCCAGCTTGCTATGAATAAAGCCTTATTCTCATTATCTGAGACACGCCCACGTGCACGCTATTCATACTTGTTTTATAAAAGAATGCCAAAAATATCTTTGGAGATATTTCCGTTACAATAAGTTCCTTTAGTGTTTAAATAACCAAAATTTTTTTTTCTGCGAGCTTTCGAGCATGCAGTCCGCCTCATGGTAAGTGGCGCTACTGCCTGCTACTGCCGCCCATGGACATCTGTAATGAACGCCAGATAGGATTAGATATTCCTACCTGAGGTCGGCCACAGACGCGCCGCTACCCCTGAGGACTAACCATAAACTACCTTCAAGATAATCGTCTTATATGTAAGCCAGCGTGCAACTACCTCCTTCCACCAAATTGTAGAATTAACTCAGAAAAAAAAAATGGTGTAACCCGGTCGAACCATACTGAGTCTACCTCACAAAGTGCTAGCGTAAATAATGTATTTTATTTTCGTTTTTATGTTTCATATTTTATACCCCAATGAGACTAGATAGAACTAGGTACATAAAAACTTTGATGTAAGTTTTACGATTTTAGTCATAGAGAAGGCCCTAAAACATTCCTAAAAGCAATCTCCCAAAAGACAACTTTCTAGAAAGTAGAGATGAGTAGGTACGTAGCATTATTCATATAGCCTTTTACTATAGTAACAGAAAATGGGGCTAATTGTGAGACGCACAGACCTATATAATAAATGTTACTTTCGGACTAAATTACATTTCATCAATGTGAGTTGAATCCACCTCCTTTAACCCGAGGCTTAACCATACTAAATACGTACACATGCGGGATCTATTGGGTACAAATACAGGTCTATGGTGAGACGCGTCGAGGTAAGCTAATTTCATGTTTTTCTTCCAAATATAGGTAGGTATGTTCAGGTTTTCGATTTCATCGATTAAACACTATCTACAAAGAATATATAGCAAATTTGTATGACACATATTTTAAAAACATAAAAAAGACAGCATCAAAACAAACTTCAAATATTATCAAAAAAATACCCCGACTACTTAAAAATGTAGCCTATATGTCTACTATTGTTTAAATAATTATCACACTTCCAAAGTTTAGACGAATCCAATAACACCCCATATGTCCATCAACCCATTTGGGCAAGACTTACCAAATAATGATTTTTTTAATTACCAACCCATTACTGTCCCACTGCTGGGCACGATTAGCCCACAGTCCACCGCGCTAGCCAAGTGCGTATTGGTAGACTTAACATACCTTTGAGATACTTTTTTTTTATAAATCTCTTAGGTATGCAGGTTTCTTCACGATGTTTTCCTTCACCGTTTAAGCAAGTGATAATTAATTTCTAATACGCACATAACTTTGAAAAATCAGAGGTGCGTGCCTGGGATTTGAACCTCCAACCCCTCGATCGAGAGGCCGAGTTTCTTAACAACTAGGCTATCACTGCTTTTAATACAAAAACATATATATAGCAAATTTGTATGAGACATATTTTAAAACATACAAAAAAGGCAGCATAAAAACAAATATAATAAAAACAAAACCGCGACTACTTAAAAATGTAGCCTATATATAAGAAAGAAAGAAAGAAAGAAAGAAGAGAAAGAAATAAATTTATTACGAAATGCATTGTACACACACATATCAACAACGAATTATCTTAATTACAAAATAGCGGGATATAGGTAAAAACAAAACTTAAGATGTCTACTATCGTTTAAATTATTATTAAAAAAAAAAATCCGAGTGCTTAAATGTATTTAACGGGCTTAATGCCACTCCCACAATTAAGACGAATCTAAACACACCCCATATGTCCATCAACCCATTTGGGCAGGACTTACCAAATAATGATACATTTATTTTTTTTATAATAGGAGCAGCAGACGAGCATCCAGTCCACCTGATAGTAAGTGGCTACTGCCGCCCATGGATCTGTAATCAACCCCAGATAGGATTAGATATTCCTACCTGAGGTCGGCCACAGAAGCGCCACTACCCCCGAAGACAAGGCTGGAACGCCTCGAAAAAGTATCACCCTTACCACACCCTTCAAACCAGAACACAGCAGCGCTTAAAACTGATGTTATGAGGCAGGAACAGGTGTGGTGGAATCACAAAAGGGTTCTACCCCCACCACATACATACATACGCTCGAAAAACATTACCGCAGTCGGTTAAAACTAACAACATTGCTGTAATAAAATAAATCGCAGTATCGGTAAGACTTATTCAGCTTCAATAAAACACTAACTAAGTAAGTAACTACTGAAAGTACCGAAAGTTGTATGTAATCGCTTTAACAGAGACTTAAGAGCATTGGTAACCTAGTTAGAAAACCTTTACTACCTTTAAAAGTATAGTCAATAAGGGATTACATTTGCTTCAATCCTTTTTAGACGTCATCATCAAGACATTACGGAGTGATTTTATATGTGAAGTCTACCAATACGCTATTTTGGTTAACGAGGGGGAAACCTTCAAAAGGTACCCGGGGCCGTAGAAGCGACACAGGTTGTGGGACTCTTACCGCACTAAAACTCCCCCGGTGGCCGTCCTCGATACTGCCTAAAGGACTCCGGAATCTCCAAAGCAACGCAACCGGAGTCCTCTTAGCGCGTTGCCTCGTCATACTCCACCCAGGTGAGTTTGGGAAGCGGGACCCGGGCGGTTTGAGCCCCCACTCTTGCTGTCCGCTACCCCTGAAGTCCCCTTTTAGTCGCCTCTTACGACAGGCAGGAGATACCGTAGCCCTATTCTGGTCCTGGAACTACAGGGACAGGTGAACTACGGCCTAATCCTTCTTAATCTGAGTGGAGACCCGTGCAGCACTGGGACAGTAACAGATGACGACATACCTTTGGGAATATTATACAGTCTTTAGCGATTTCCTAACATTCATATATTTCTTTGACGTGCCTAGTGTGGTTAGGAAACTCGGTCTCAATCGAGGGGTCCGATGTTCAAATCCCAGGCAAAATGTATGCGCATTAGAAATAGAAATTTATTACCACTTGTTTAAACGGTGAAGGAAAACAGCTTGAGGAAACCTACTCACCTGAGAGATTTATAAAAAACATTTTAAAGTTAAGATTAAAACTACTTCGCAACAATCCGCTACAAATATGTATGATGGTATATATTTTAAACCATGCAGTATGTACCACCCTCCCTCCCTCAAAGGATGCATGCAGATGCAAAAATTAAAAATATACACCACCATACATACCACCACCAACACGTGTTTCGCTCCAAAACGGAGCATCATCAGGGTAAGTTGACTCTACGACGGAATAGCATGGATTTCCGCAAAGTAACGCCTGATACAATTAACTATCTAACATTTTAAAGGTATGTGAAGTCTACCGATACCTACTTGGCCAACGCGGTGGACTATGACCATAATATTCTCATTCTGAGAGGAGACCCGTGCCCAACAGTGGGACAGTAATGGGTTGATAATGATGATGATGATATTAATTTACCGATAAAGCAGGAGGAAACATAATACATCGTTAGATACAAGTAGTAGAACTAATTAATTCTGTATGCACTTATACAGGCGCTTGCATAGTAATGAAGATTTACAACTACTCGAAACCCAATTTGCACTATTGATGAGACTCAAAGAGGTTTTAATTAAGCAGTGAACAATCGAAGCAATACAAAAGGTTTATTCTATTCGCTTTCAAAGGGCAAACGGTTCTGTTATTGCAAATTATGGTTAGATATTAAACGTAAATAAATGAGTTAAGGCAGTGATAACCTAATGGTTAAGAAACTTGGCCTCTCGATCCAGCGGTCCGAGGTTCAAATCCTAGGCAATCCTTTGAAAAAATCACCTCTGATTTTTACAAAGTTATATGCGTATTAGAAATGAATTATCACTTGCTAAACGGTGAAGGAAAACATCGTGAGGAAACCTGCTTTACAACTTATGACTAATTGGTAACAACTCACGATAAGTTTTCTTCCTGGTCAATTGCTATTACAATTGAATGTTTTCAGTCCAAACTTTTCAAGAGATAATACAGCAGCGTTTCACATTTACTTCAGAACAACTTATGACTAATTGGTAACAACTCACGATAACCCTTTTTCTCCATCGTCGATTACTATCATAGTTGAATGAGTTTAGTCCAATATTTTCAAAAGATAACACAGCGGAGTTCACGTTTACTTCAGAACAATTTATTACCAATTGGTAACAACTCATAGATAATTCTTTTTTCCACGGGCTACTGTTACCTGTATAGTTGAATATATTTAGACAAACCTTTTCAAAAGATAACACAGCAGCTATAAAGCTTCCAAGGTAGACGCCCCCGGAGACTTATTCAAACGTGATGTCAAAGAGCAAATATGTACAAAGTTTGTACATATAACGAATAATCGAGCTACACATCGCGAGTAGACAAAAGCGGAGACCCTTGGGAAACACCACTCTCAGAGGAATCACGGTAATAAAAAAATGCTTTCTACACTCACAGTCCCACACAAGGATTCCCTGAATGCTATGGACACACACAGAAACAAATACACTAACACCCAGACCCAGAAACAGAAACCAGACCAGAAATTATTAAGTTATTAACCAGTAATAAGTATGGCGGTGGTACCGCCGGAGTAGGACCATAGAGGATTCTACCACCAAAACAAATATTACAATTATTACAATACACCAACAACTTAAATCGACACCATAAAGTGGTGACATTTTTTGTAACATTGGTAAAACTTTTTTATTCTGACTTTCTATATCTCTCTTTGATTATTTCCGCATTAAAAATGATATCTGTCTTTTATAACATTGGTAAACTTTCTTTTTTCTTTGTTTATTTCCATATTTAAAATGATATTTCTTTAAATTGATATATGTCTTTTATAACATTAGTACACTTCTTGTTTCTTACTTTCTTTTTTTGGTTTATTTCCGTGTTTAAAATTATATCTGTCTTTTATAACATGGGTAGATAAACATTTTGTTTGTATTTTTCTTTCTCTGTTTATTTCCGTATTGGTAATTACATGTCTTTCATAATATTGAAAAACTTTATTTTCTTTCTTTCTTTCTTTCTTTCTTTGTTTATTTTCCCTATTTACATTTACATCCGGCGTCGGTCTAAACATACAGTTACGTAACGGGCCAGCAGCTAAAGCTAATTGAATTCAGTACACCTAACACGAATTTCCTGGGAACTAACCACTCAATTTAGTCCCTATGTCCATTAACTAGCCTAGTTTGTCCGAATAGTATTAAGTTATCGTCTAAACCTATATCTAACGTCTAAACATACAGTGATAGCCTAGTGGTTAAGAAACTAGGCTTCTTTATCGAGAGGTCCGAGGTTCAAGTCCCAGGCACGCATCACTGATTTTTCAGTTATGTGCGTTTTAGAAATTTATTATCACTTGCTTAAAACGGTGAAAACATCGTGAGGAAACCTGCATACCTGAGAAATCTTAAAAGAAAATGTTTTCAAAGGTATGAAGTCTGCCAATTCGCACTTGGCCAGCCCTGTGGATTATGACCTAGTCCTTCTCATCCTGAGAGGAAACCCGTGCCCAGTAGTGGGACAATAAATGGTTGATGATGATGATAAACTACCTAAGGAGAACAAGGTTGAAGCTCAAAATACATGTTAGTTAGATCCAAAAATGAGAGTTTGTATTTCTTCAGTCTGCTAACTTTTACCTAATTCTGGAAAATCAATTGAAACTCAAAGTTTGCTAACAGCTTAAAATGTTTCAAAATTTAATGTTATTTTTTTTTAATTTTCGTTTCATATTTTTCGTTTCGGAGAATGATGCTTAGAAATTGGCTATTTATAAATGAAGGAGGATTTTGAATTTTGAATTTATCTCCATTTTAATTTTAATAATTATATTTCAATGAAAATCACGTGAGACCCTATATTTCTCCAAAGGGACAATTTACTGGTAACGGGAAAAAGACACAGAAATGTGACCAGAAAGGGTCTCCAAAAATCCTTGTGTTTCTATATAGAATGTCCTTAAATAACAAATTATTGCCTTTGCTCTGTGTTGGGCAAATACAGATGGGACCTTTTTGGTACATTTTGGGAGAAACCGATTCCTTTATATGTTTTTTATAGTGATAATTTAGGAATGTTATGGAGTTTGTACTCGCAAGTACAAAGACTACGTGGCTTCGCTCACCATCAGAGGTCAATGATAATAGTCGTAAGGGTTCCGTACCCGAAGGGTCAAATCGGAATCCTGTTTTTTTATATATAATATAGGAGTAGCAGACGAGCATGCAGTCCACCTGATTGTAAGTGGCTACTGCCGCCCGTGGATATCTGTAATCAACCCCAAATAAGATTAGATATTCCAGCGCATCTGTGGCCGACCTGGGTCGGCCACAGATGCGCCGCTACCCCTGAGGACTAAGCTGGAACGCCTCAGAAAAGTCTGTCTCCCTTACCACACCCTTCAAACCGGAACACAGCAGCGCCTAACACTGCTATTATTAGGTAGAAATAGGTGTGGCGGTGGTGCCGCCGGAGTCGAACGACAAAGGGTTCTACCACCTTCCACCTGTTACTAAGCTTCCGCTGTTTGTCCGTCTGTCAGGGCTCTATCTCTGGAACCGTAATAGACAGACACTTGGTTTTTTACAGAGTATGTAAAAGTGTGTGTGTGAGTAGCCGCTACTTACAACAACAAATACTAAAACAAAACAAAAAAGTTGAAAATAAATTGGGGTCGACATACAAGAAACGGGTATTTTTCGACATTTTTCACTTCATCTATTAAAACGTAATAAGTAGTTAGAGAGCTCAAATTTCGTACACAATGCATTTATTTCAACGGGTGCTATAATAACAAATACCAAAAATAAAATAAAAATAAATTTTGGTGACACAAACGTCCCCATGTGCGAGTTCAACTCTCACTTAGTCAATTATTTTTTATGTATCCCTCGGGAACAAATACATTTTTCGCGATAAAATGTACTATGTCCTTTTCTGAACTCCTGGTAACGTGTGTACAAAATTTCATGACAATCGGGTATATAGTTAAGGCATGAAAGCGTAACAAACAAACAAAGAAACAAACTCACGTTCGTATATGTAATATTAATTAGGATTATATAGCAGGTACTTATTTGGATACATATACATTATATTATTATATTATATTATATGATTATATTATAATTATATTTTTATTAACATCATGTTTATATTTATTATAAAATATCGTTATATAATTAAACTTTGTTTCACGTTCACTCAATCACATACACACATACACACACACACCATACACACTGTTCCACGTTTAAAAAAAATCTTGAGCGCTTTGTTTATATATATATATATATATATATATATATATATATATATATATATATATATATATATATATATCATGCTTTTATTCTTAAGTAATGTGGTGAATACTATGTGACGTTTTTTAGCTTAATAAGTATATTGTAAATTGATGGTTACAAGCTGTGGATTTTGTGAATTAAATAAATAAATAAATTAGGAAATATACTATTATAATAATATGTATAATAATATACTATTGTAAAAGTCTACACAACAAAATGTTACGTCTAAAAACTTGTATTAAATTCCACATACTACAACCTGCACGATACACCTGTCATGAACAAATGACATCTGGCATTTAATATCACTTTGTTTTACGTAAGATGTTCAAACAACGTACAGTCAGCTACAAAAATAGATGAATAGATACAGATTTCCAAGACAGTAAACTTCAGTGAACGTTTCAACGTATATAAGTAACTAATCACGAATAGCACTATAATTAGACATTGTTTTTTGTTAAGGGGTACCTTCAAAAGTTTCTAAAAGTGCATTAAGAGCGACAAAGAGCAAGTTATATGGGATGTTTGCCCACAAAACCAACTCAACGCAATGTGTAGAACTCCATTATCTCCGGAACATCCAGTCGGATATATTGCTTACTAGTTTCTGCCCACGGCTTCGCCCGCGTTTAAAAGAAAATAATATGACATATTAACATACATAAAACTGAAAATTCGTACCTTCATTGGAAATACAGTGGCGCCATCTGGCGAAAATTGGACGTACCAACTTTGAAACCTTCGTGGGCTCATGGACAACAACTTTGCTAAAGATCATCACTTGATCAAATGCATAGCTTACGATTCAATCCTTACTAATATCGATTAAAATAATCGATGTTTTGGGTCCAAAAAATCGATTATCCGATTAATCGATCTTAGATCGCCATCCCTAGTTCCCGTGGGATTACCGGGAAAAAACTATCCTATGTCCTTTCTCAGGTCTCAGACTATCTTTGTACAAAATTCCATTAAAATCGGTTCAGTTGTTTGAGCGTGAAGAAGAGTTAACCAGACAGACAGACAGACAGACAGAGTTACTTTCGGATTTATAATATTAGTAAGGAGTAAGGATAAGGATAATTCACTCGAAAAACATTACCCTCCATAGACGGGTAAAAAACAAATGGAAAATTTATGACTATGGTTCAATTGACCACTAGGCTAGCACTTATTATAAATTAGTGATAGATTCATAGATACAATCTTGTTACATGCCGCCGAGTCTGTGGTTCTTGAAGGCTAATAAGGTCTAGAAATATTACCATATCATGAATTATTCATGATTATTAAGGCCATGCAGTCCTTGTGGTAAGTGGCTACTGCAATCGATGACAAGGTTCATGGATTTAAGGGTTCCGTAGGAAAATCTTATTAATAATAATAATAATTTAGCCTTTTTATTTCCTTAATAACATTAAATTTTACAATTGAGAATTTAATATGTCATGCAATTTATGAATTAATATAATAAATTAATAAAGAAAAATTATACATATTTAAATTAAAAATTGACTCCATTATAGGAAAATTAAATTTTTATTTAATTGTGTGCTAAAACCGTTCTTACTTATCGAGGAATCCGAAAATGAAGCTGGTATACTGTGGTTCGACTCGAGTAAAACAACAATTGGTTCATATGGAGAGAAATCCAAGAATGTTGAAGGTCTCATTGAGTTCTCCTTCTAGTTCGACTTCGAAGGCACTAGCGCCACACCTTTTTTTTTACGAGGGGGAAACCTTCAAAAGGTACCCGACGCCATGGGAGTGACGGCTGGTTATGTGGGACTTCTACCGCACTAAAACCCCCCCGGTGGCCGTCCTCGGCGCTGCGTAAAGGACTCCGGGATCTCCATTTCTGCCTCACCACAGCAGTGTTAACCGCTGCTGTGTTCTTGTTTGAAGGGTGTATTAAGAGACATACTTATCTGAGGTGTTTCAACTTTGTCCTCAGGGGTAGCAACACATTTGCCGACAAATAGATTCCTAAACTTTTTTGGGATTGATTATAGATATCCATTGGCGGCAGTAGCACTTACCATCAGATGGACTGAATGCTCACTTCCTACTTTAATATTATAAAAGAATAATTAAATGACAAATAGATATAGACTCACAACCGTGTTATCTTTTGAATATAAAAATGTAAGAACCTATTAACATTTACCTGAAAGCCGGCTTTACTCCCACTAATATCCACGTCCACTTTTTATATTCAATTTAACTTTTTAATTAAAATAATCTGATGATTAAGTAATTCTACTCGGATATAATTTAAGAACTGTTATGTCTAGATGTCAATCACTGCTCCACTGGTGGGCGCGTGTTTCTACAGTTTTAAGTGATAAAACCTTGTGTCGTTCGACTCCGGAAGCATTTTCGTCACACCTATTTTTACCTAACTAGCTGACCTGGCAAACTTTGTACTGCCTCAGAATCTATTTATCCAATATATTTCGTATAAAATATAGCCTATGTGAATAATGTAGCTTTCGAATCGTGAAAAAATTTTTAAAATCGGTTCAGTAGTTTTTTAAACCTATTCATTACAATCAAACAAACAAATTTTCCTCTGTATAATATTAGTGTAGATAACAGCAGTATTGAGTGTTTTTGGTTTGAAGGGTGTGGTAAGGAAGACATACTTATCCGAGGCATTCTAGCTTAATCCTCAGGGTAGCGGCGCATCCGTGGCCGATCTCAGGTATAAATCTGGGTTATCTCGGGTTGATTACAAATATCTATGGTCGACAGTGGCCACCAGGTGGGCTGCATGTTCATTTGCTACTTCTAATCCTATATCCACCACTGGGGTAATAATAAACTGCACAAGACCAGGCAAAAAACAAAACGTTCCAACAGTAACGTTGCTGAAAATTAAAAATGTTTGGTAGCTTTGTAATATTGCTTTGCAGTGGTATTTTAATGAAATCATTTGTAGAGCGCGAACTTATTTCACCTCTTAATAAAAAATTATGAAATGATGTGAAATTTAAAAATAAAATAAGAAGGAATTATAAAAGCGGCGAATCCGACCTTAGATAGAATTCTGGGGTTATCTGGGGTTGAATACAAATGTCGGTCAAAAATCGAGATCACCGTTTACCATCAGGTGGACTACATGCCCATTTGCTTATTCTAGACCTCTAACCAGCACTGGCGTAATAATAAACTGCAAAAGACCAGGCAAAAAACAAAACATTCAAACAGTAATGTTGCTGAAAATAAAATGAAAAATGTTTGGAAGCTTTGTAATAACGCTTTAATGAAATAATTCGTAGAGCGCGAACTTTTCTTTTCTTTCACTTTTACTTTTTTTTTCTTTTACTTTTCTTTTATTTCACCTTTAAATGAAATTATGAAAATAAAATGAGAAGGAATTATAAAAGTTATTTAATACTTAAAATTGCAATAAACTAAACCGCTAATATTTTTTTCATAATTGTAACGAGGAATACTCGACGTACGAGTATTTCGACTTGGTCATCAGGGTAGTAACGTAGTTTTGCCGACCTAAGGTAGGACTTCAATCTGTTTGAGGTAGATTACAGTATTTGGGCGGCAGTGACCACTTACCATCAGATAGACATGAGTTTGAAGGTGGTAGAGCCCTTTGTGGTTCGACTCCGGCGGCACCACCGCACACCTATTTCTACCTTATAATACCAGTGTTAGGCACTGCTGTGTTCGACAGACTTTTTCGAGGCGTTCCAGCTTAGTCCTCAGGGGTAGCGGCGCATCTGTGGTCGACCTCAGGTGGGAATATTTAATCCTACCTGGGGTTGATTACAGATGTCCATGGGCGGCAGTAGCCACTTACCATCAGGTGGACTGTATGCTTGTCTGCTACTCCTATATTATAAAAAAGACATGCTAATTTACTACCAGAAATTCAAATTCAAATCTCATTTATTCAAGATTCCTTTAGAACACTTTGAAAGTCAACAAACTACCACCGCTTCGGAAAGTGCTTCGCTATGGAGGAGAACCGGTGAAAGAAACTAAAATTAATGAAATAAGCCAGATCAGATGTTTTTAAATACAAATCATTTATCACTTGCTATTGCTATTGCTAGTGAACATTGTGGGGAAAACTACATGCCTGAGAGTTTCTAGGAGTATGTAGTACACTTGTCTGCACTTGATCACCGTAGTGGTCTGTCCACGTACCTAACTAGTACATATGCATGTGCTTCACACCTACCTATTACTACCGACTTAGTTTAGTTTTTTATCTACCTACATACCTACCTCATTCTGATAGTGACAATAATAGAATGATGATTGCATTTGCTAATTTTCGACCTCACAACGGAATGTAAAAATGACGAAAAAGTGTCATATGTCATATGGGATGTGGTCAGGTAACTAAAATTTGCGTAATAACACGTCATTCTTAACGGGTCTTTAATCTCAGAAATACCTTAACATATTTAAGGAAATTAAAAGTTCATTCAGGTCTTTCAACGCTCTTTAGAAAGCCTACGACTTAATTAGTAACACGATAAAAACTTGTAATTTGATAACACTATTTTATTGCGCTTGCTTAATTAATTTACTTATTCATTTGCAGCTGAATATAAAAATATATACCTAAATATGTGCCTTATAAAATTCTTACTTTATTTTTTTATATTCAATTATAATTACTTGTTTATAATGAAATAATTTTTATAGAAAAATTATGTATTGTAGAGTTATTTCACCTCCTGTTAAATCACCAACTATTATATTTAAATTTAATTTAACAATACTTTATTTTACAAAAAACATTATCAAAATATATTGAAGTAGTAATTTTTACTAACGCCAATACCCTAGCGTTAGTAAAAATTAAAATAATACTTTAAAAAGTATTTAGATTTGTTATTGGAACGTTGAATTTGTCTGAAATAATGTGAACTCCGTTCATTTCTTGTTTATTTATTGAATAATTTATTTTTAAGGAATTATGGTGAATTAACTAACACTATGGAATTTTTAATATTATTATACTTCGCAGTAAACAATTCACAACACTTCCTCTACACTGAATATTTTTTTTACAATGAACGATAAAATATATAATTCAATATTTTAATTTGTAAAACTTAAAAATGAATTTATGCTAATTTAAAAAATAAGCTTGAGTACTTACATTAAAAACACGGCGAAAATAATAATATTATCACATAATATTAGAGTTATTTTTAGATACACACTTCACTGAAACACAAATTTAATATAAACGGCACTAATATAGAACTAAAATAAAGATTTATTCTAATGACTTGCAAATTACAAATAACTACCGATCACCGAGAAAAACACCAGATTTAAGAATAAAACTTTTTCAATCGCCAACTTTCAGAAAAGCTGTCCAACAACTTTAATTCGAATACTTTCCGCGAAGGAAATCCAATAAAAAGTTATTTAATTTATCGCCGTCCAATAAACAGTTATTTATATAATTAATAACCGTTTTATTTCGAATAACTTTTTACGAAATGTATTTCCGAATGCACGATTTTATTCGGCGTGTACGGAATATTACGTCCACCCCGATACGCAGATAGAACGATACTGAAAGCTTCGGGGTGGCTTTCACGGAGCTTAAAGCTTGTTTTGAACATGATAATTATAACCTGCGACCCTCAAAGGCTTTTTGGGAGACTGAAAAAGCTTTTCACGTGGCGTCTTAGGCTTTGTATAGAGGCTATAATTTACGGGCGATGCGATAGTAGATAAATAATACTTCAAAAACGAATTGTTCACAGACATTTTATATTTCTGAAGATGTTTAAATTGATTGAATATTATTGAACTTTAGCGCTGTTTATAGTATTTACAACTAGTAGTAGTGTGTATAAGTTTTTAAGTAACAATAATTGATTTTAGACAGATATTATCGCGTAATTAAAACATTTAGTAGAGGGTATTCACGATAGGGTGTTTTGATTTCTTTAATGCTGATATTTTGACACGCATTCGCGTGGATCGTGGTCAGTGGTCAAGAATATTAAAAAAATGGTAATTTTTAACAGACCCCAATAAAACTGGAGTCTTCCTAAGGTCGATCACAGATACGAGTACATTGCTTGGGAACTAAGTTGGATCTTTTGGTTGGACTACCTAGGACGCTTTAGTATTGTCCCTGTACTTCCGGGACCAGAATAGGGCTACGGTATACCCTGCGTGTCGTAAGAGGCGACTAAAAGAGGGCTTCTGGGGTCGCGGATGGCAAGATGGGAGTTCGAACCGCCCGGCCAGCGGCCCCGGGAAGGATGACGGTATGTGTGGTCGCATACCGTCGTACGCACCAGACGGTGTGGCGAGCGTCAAGCTCATCTGGGCGGAACCCGACGGGGCAACGCGCTAAGAGGACTCCGGTTGCGTTCCTTTGGAGATCCCGGAGCCCTCTACTCAGCGCCGAGGACGGCCACCGGGGGAGTTTTAGTGCGGTAAGAATCCCACATAACCCGGCGTCATTCCCACGGTACCGGGTACCTTTTGAAGGTTTTCCCCTCGTCAACAAAAAAAAAATAAATAAAATGAGATTTTTATTAATTTATAAGAAATACTATCACCCCTTATCACTAAAATAATCTTGATTTTTTATTAAAAGCCAAACATTTACAATACACAATACATATTGAAATCTTTTGCGTGATTCCAATATGCAATGATAATAAATTTATCAACGCACGGGCTCATACGTTGGTGCCGATCACCCACAATAGGCCCGATTTGGTGCTACGGTATATACACTAATAAACGTATTTTCTCTTCAATTATTTATTTGTTTATTGACGGATAACCAACATTAGACGAAGCTGTAAAATATACAATGCATATTATGGGCATAGTTAACTGTTATACTTAAAGGTGGCATGTGTGGCTAATTATGTGTTACAAATAATCAAAATTTATTTACAGTAAGTAGTTATAAGGAGGATATTAGTTAACAATAATTTTACTAACAATAGGTATAAGTTTGAGTCATATATCCATGCTATAATATTTAGTTGAACATACGTCACTACAAATTTTAATTTTAATTTGACGCTCATGAGAAACATTAGAAAGTTCTCATCACACATACAACAATCACAAATATATTATGACCTATCTATAATTCTATACTAAAATTATAAAGAGGAAAACTTTGTTTGATTGTAATGAATAGGCTCAAAAACTACTGGACCGATTTTAAAAATTCTTTCACCATTCAAAAGCTACATTATCTATGAGAAACATAGGCTATATTTTATATGAAATATTATTTGATAAATAGATTTTGAGGCGGTACAAAGTTTGCCGGGTCAGCTAGTTGTAAATAAAAATATCGCATCAGGCCTCTTCCCAACACCTCAAGTTAAAAAACTTACTAAAGACATGGCAGGCCGATTTTGATGGATGACCGCCATCGACCTGTTACACCAGACGAAAGTTGGTTATATTTTTATAGCAGCGAACGTGTTAATATGCCCATGCATATTTGAGACAAAAATATTTGCCGACGCCCACACAGGCCGCAACCCTGGCATGCTAATGGGGTAATTACGACCCCCTGTCACCCCGTCGACCGCTTCCATCATATTGAATCCATTATAGATGTGTCTGTCATAACATGTCTATTTGTGTGATACGAAAACCAAACAAAAATAGTTCTGATGTTTTTTTTTGTCTGGCTTTAGGGTTACACTTGGAAATTACTAAAGAAATGACTAAAAGATATAGATTTTTTTATAATAAGTACAGGAGTAGTTCACCTTAGTAGAGCATGCATTCCACCTTAAGGTTAAAGACATCTGTAATCAACCCCAGATAAGATATTCCTATCTTAGTTCGGCACAGATGTGCCGTATCCCGAAAACTAAGCTGGAACGCCTCGGAAAAGCATGCCTCCTTTACTACATCCTTCAAACCAGAACACAGCAGCGCTTAACATGCTGTTATGAGGCAGAAATAGGTGAGGTGGTGGTGGAGCCGGAGTCGTACCACAGTGGGTTCTGCCACCTACAAATTATAATTTAATTAAATTTAAAAGATATTTATTTTTATTATATTAGAATTTTACAGAAAATGACAAATATTAGGCGTTTCAATTTAGTTTTTAGGGGTGGTAATGCCTCTATGGTCAACCTAAGGTAAGATTCTAATCTTATCTGGGGTTGATTACAAATGTTCATGGCGGCAGTAGTCACTTACCAACCGGTGGACTGCACGCTCGTTTGCTTCCATAATATTATAAAACAGGGTGACCCAGAGACCGAGAGAATCTGTCCTTGCTGATAAATGCCATGATGAATTTGGCTACTTAATTATATTTGAATATTGCTTCAAATTCAGGAAATTTACCTAAGAGCCTCGAAGACCTCGAAAAATTAATATTTATAAAAGGGAATTGTAATGCAGTGTGGCTTCGAAAGCCAATGGTAGCTTTTAAGGGTTTAAACGGTTCATTTACTTCCCGGTCAAAATCTACGGTTGATATTTAGTATGTAAATATATCTTTAATAAAACCTGTCATCATTAACACACTATTGTCTCACATAATTGTTGCTGTTATTAAGAGTTCCGTACACAAAGAGTAAAACGGATCCTTATTACCTATTAAAAGCAAATCAATTATGTGAAACATAGCAAGCGCAACTTTGTTCCAACGGTAAAAATAGATTGATCTATTTTCCAAAACGAACTAAAATCCTTATTCCTTACTAATATTATAAATCCGAAAGTAACTCTGTCTGTCCGTCTGTCTGGTTGTGTCTTCTTCACGCCTAAGCCACTGAACCGATTTTTAATAATTTTGTACAAGGATAGTCTGAGACCCGAGAATGGAAATAGGATAGTTTTTATCCCAGAAATCCCACGGAAACTAGGGATGGCGATCTAAGATCGATTAATCGGAGAATCGATCTTTTGGACCAAAAAAATCGATTATTTTAATCGATATTAGTTAGGATTGAATCGTGAACTATGCATTTGATCAAGTGATGATCTTTAGCAAAGTTGTTGTCCATGAGCCCACGAAGATTTCAGAGTTGGTACGACCAATTTTCGCCAGATGGTGCCACTGTCGTTCCAATGAAGGTATGAATTTTCAGTTTTATTTATGTTATTGTGTCATATTTTTTTCTTTTAAACGCGGGCGAAGCCGCGGGCAAAAACTAGTAAGTAATACAATTAGATAAACATGCGGTGATGCCGTCGGAGTTTCTACCACTGAGGTTTCTACCACCTTTAATCAGATTTGTTTTTTTAAACACGCTACAGAAAGTAAAAGTGTATTAATTAACTAATTATTTGTCATTTATTCCAACAGATTATAATTAATTTCGAACTTTTCAGAATTCGATTCGGATTCGAAATTTCGTAAATGAATATTCAGAATAGACCCTTTATGGAGCCCTTCGTGAGATCAACGTTCGCCTGGTTTTTGCAATATCCAAATACGGTACATCACGTTTGCAATATTGTATCCCCTTTTAATAATTCAAATATTCATGAAATTTTGACATGTCTGTTACATGTGATGAGTGAAAAGTAATATTCGGTTTAGGGATCTACGCGTCTGATTTTAAGGACGGAACCAATAGAATTTATCTTTCTATTTAAAAAAATTGTGGATATAAATAAACGAAATTGTACACATTGTAGATATCGGCGACCCGCGTGGCGGAGCGGTCAGCATACCGATCTGACGCGCAAATGGTTCCTGGTTCGATCCCCAGGCAGACAGATATCTAAATGATGAATTTAAATATCTGTTCTGGGTCTGGGACCATCTAAAGATACCGGTCAGCGAGGCGATACACCAGGCCACTAATCGCAATCTCTGGACGCTATAAATCAAAGAAGTCACGATCCTCAGCATTGAGGGACCGACTCTATAGTCGATAGAAAGATACTGAGCTCATTTCAACCAGTGTGACAATAGTTTTACAGCAACAAAACGTTGAGTTACTGAGCACTGAATCCCGTTTCACTTCCAAACCCCTTTGTTCCGCCATTTTTTTAGCCAATTAAGTACGTAGTGCTTTTTCGAGTCAACATGAACTGTTAATTGCATTGCGCTGAAATAAAGCTTACAAATCTAGGTTTAAAGTTACATTCTAGTTTAAACGTTGAATAGTACTGAAAAAGTGTAATTAAGAATTTTAAATGTTCAAATTTTGTTTTTTTTTCATTTAACATTCTTTGTACTGTTTTAAAGTATAATTACACAATGTAACTAGCTGACCCGGCTAACGTTGTGTTGCCATATAAATAAAAAAATGTTAAGGGTGAACAACGCTTATCACTTAGTTATGAAAAGATTGTAGCCGATTCTTAGACCTACTGAATATGCATCAAATTTGGTGAAAATCGGTAAAGCCGTTTCGGAGGAGTACGGTAACTAACAATGTGACACGAGAATTTTATGTATAAGATATATACGACTTGCGTGGCGAGGCGCTCATCATACCGATCTAACGCGCAGAGGGTTCCAGGTTCGATCTTAGTCAGACAGATATGTACATATCTCTACTGGGTCTGGGTGTTTTTGTATTCGTCTTTGTGTGTCCATGGCACCCACACAGGGAATCCTAATGTCGCATGAGTGTAGAAAGCTTTTTTAACGTCATAATTTTAGTACCTATATTTTTGCAATGAGTATATTTAGCCCAGTTTCGTAAACTTTTCTTCTAAACTACAAAACTTAACGCTAGAAATAGGGGTGACGGTGGTACTTATCCTATAGTCTGATTCACAATTAGGTGCCCAAAATGTAAACAAAGGTGTTGACCTATCAAGAAAATATGTTAGAAATGGTAGTTTCTTATTATTGTCGATATTAAAGTAATACAACAGTAATAAAATAATAATCTAAATAAATTAAGATTAATTCACATTTTCTTATATTATTATCACCTCAATTTGGTTCCATACAGTAATAATAATAAAAACAAAGTTTATGGTAGAAAATTAAAATGTGATAATGGTAACACAGTCGGAATCCCAAACATTTCTTGTGCCGTCATTTTTAAGTTTCGTAGCTGATATTATTCATTTTCGTGATTGTGATCGAACTTGAATGTTTTCTCGTTTACATTACGCGTTTGTTAAAATGTGTATATTTGTTAAAGTTTTCGTTTTTTATTGAGTTTGTTAAAGTTTTTGTTTCTTGTCAATTTTGACAGTGACATTTCTTTGTTTACATTTTGGACACCTAATTATGAATCAGACTATAGCTAATAATATGATATCGAGTAACTCACATAAAAATGTTATATCGCGTTTTCCTTCACCACTCAAGCAAGTGATTCATCATCATCATCTTCATCAACCCATTACAGTCCCACTGCTGGGCGCGGGTCTACTCTCAGAATGAGAAGGATTAGGCCATAGTCCACCGCGCTGGCCAAGTTTTGATTATTAATTTGTAATACGCACATAACTTTAAAAAATCAAGTGCTTGGGATTTGAACCTCGGACCTTTCGATCATGAGCCCAAGATTCAGCCACTAGGCTATCACTGCTCGAAGCTACGTGCCTCACATAATTAATGTTTCTCATTTGTTTGTTCCTTCAGCTATTCATTTCTATGGATTACAACTTATTTTCACATACACATGTGTTTACATAAGAAAACTACTTAAAATAAATCCATTTCGGTGTAGTTTCCCAAACAATACGTTATGCTACTTGAAACATCTTACATAAATCTTGCTAAAGAACTCTTCTCTAGCTAACAGTTAGGGTATTTCACACTTGCGATTTGTTTCTCCTTGTTTTTTTGATAAAGGAGTTACACACGAGCGACTGTCCGTCTATGAGAGTCGCTGAACATAAGCAGAGACAATAGCTGACTGTAATCAACCCTGGACAAGATTATATATTCCTACCTGATGTCGGTCACTGATGCCCCGCTACCCCTGAGGACTAAGCTGGAACGGCTTGGAAAAGTATGTCTCCCTTACCACACCCTTCAAACCAGAACACGCCAGCGCTTAACACTGCTGTTATGAGGCAGAAACAGGTGTGGCGGTGGCGTCGCCGCAGTCGAACCGCAAAGGCTTCTACCACGTTCACTACACTGACATTCGGCAACCGTAGTTGGCGTCAATGACAACAGGCTGCGAAAACCGGCAACCATTTACAATAGTCATTGATACTAGGCAGCGATATTCAGTTTCATTATTGCGAAGACGGCGGCCGCCGTTATTAGCGGTGCGCCGCGGGCGAACTAACGTGCTTAACAAAGCGTTGCAGATTTAATTGATATATTCTCTTGCTCTCTAAATGAAATTACAAATACGACACTGTATGTACTGTGCTATTTTGTTTAAAATTTAAGAAACCACACTACTGCTTTGGGCATGACCTGTAATGATAGCTGTGTTTGTGTAAAATAATTAAATAAATATTTTTTGCGGCAGTTACCAACGAAAGGCGGCGATGAACAGATAACATGGCAAATAACGACAATAGGCATCATGACAAATTTTGAAAACCCCTTCTATAACGTAAATAAGATACACATGTCTAACGATTCCAAAAATCGTATTATTTCGGTAATAAATTCAGTATTAACGAAAATAATAGCATTTAATTTTGTTTATAGCCATTTTGAATTAGCGCGAAAACGCTCGCGAGTGTCATGGCGTCCGTTGGTGACGTCACGTTAGAACATCCCATATAAAAGTTCAAGCAATTCAGTGACATATCGAAAAATGACGTCATTTGCGCCCCGATTAGCGTTTCAGACAAGATGGCCGACTGCAGTATTTTATACTTTTATTTAATTGAAAATATAATAAATCTTAAAGTTTTTTCTTAAACTGAGTCATTTTTGAGAATCCTTTCAATATATTGTGTTTTCTTAAATCATTTATTCTTTGATTTTTTAATAATGTCATCATGCCAATTGACAAATGTCTACAACAGTCTACGATGGTCTACGACAGTAATGTTGAGACTGTAATTATTCTTTTGCGTTGTATCTACGAACCATATTTAACTATTTTATATAACACGAATTATTTGTTTCACAAATGAATGTAACTTAATGTCTACTTATATTATTTACCCAATGACAAAACATCAAGTGGCCGGCATTCTCCACATCCTATGGAAAAACATAGATTTATTATTGTGACTCATTTGAGAACTAGAAAATCGCAATTTTGTTAACACCCTAATCTACTCAAGTCCTGCAATTTTCAGACTTTAAGTGCTTAAGTTCGAAGCACTAACTCATATCTAGTGTTTGTGTAGTTATTGTTATATTAAAATTAAAGTTTTGAATGCATCTGCAGCAATCAGTTCTAACATGAAAATATTTTCGAAATTCTACAACTCTACTAATAATCTCTAATTTATTTTTAGTACCAACTTTGTACTGGGTAATTTTGTACTTTTGTAACTTTGTAACTTTGTACTTTTGTAACTTTGTACTTTGTAAAGGGTTTGAATGTACTGCTGTAGAATTGTTATTTCAGTGGTTATTTTCAAAATAATCGTACCAAGTGTATTATCCATTAGTGGTATTTCTAAATTGAGTAAATACAGTCAGTATGTCGACCACCTTAAGAGACCTCAGAACTGCCGCAAAAGTGCAGTGGTACAACATTCCCCAGTCAGACATCCAAGACCTCATGGATGGACTTCCGAATAGGCTCCAGGAAGTCATTAGAACCAGGGAAGGCAACTCATTATTGAAAATTTTGTGAATTAACAAAATGTTTTTCATTCATTAAACTTTTCTGTATTTTTTCAAGAAAAATGTGTTTTTCTGTATTTTTTTGTTCTGCACTATAAACAACACTTTTTTAATAAATTTGTTGTTGTTGTTTATTGGTACTCGATACTTTAATACAAATAAAGACAATATTCGACAAATTTATTTGCGTTTACGAAAGATTCAAAAATATGTAAGCGGTTAATTGTGCCAGCGTGTGTAGTTGTTAAGGGAGATGGACTACTTTAAAACAAAGATTAAAAAGAAGATAGTTATAAAACATGTTACAAGCATCCTTAGTTATTCGTATGGTGAGAAATAGACCATAGAAACGAGCATGCAGTTCACCTGACAAGCAGTCACTGACGACCATGAATATCATATGTAATTTGTTGTACCTCTAGTTTTTTTTTATAATATAGGAGTAGTAGACGAGCATGCAGTCCACCTGATGGTAAGTGGCCACTGCCGCCCATGGACATCTGTAAACAACCCCAGATAGGATTAGATATTCCTACCTGAGGTCGGCCACAGATGCGCTGCTACCCCAGAGGACTAAGCTGGAACGCCTCGGAAAAGTCTGTCTCCCTTACCACACCCTTCAAACCGGAACACAGCAGCGCCTAACACTGCTGTTATTAGGTAGAAATAGGTGTGGCGCGGGTACCGCCGGAGTTGAACCACAAAGGGTTCTACCACCTTCATCCTTCCTATCCTTGGCTACTACAATATCATAAAAATAAATTTGAAGTTTAAAGTTGAAGTTTCTTATGTTGCGACTTGGAAGTAATTCTATGTATTGTAATTATGAAAATACAAATATTTCCACCTAATTTAATGTAAATGTATTTTACACTACATTGAATTAATTATATAATAATCAATTAGTTGTCGCGACATTCTGTAATTATTGGCAATCAATTAATTACAATAATTGTATAATTACAGTCAGAATGTCAATTATCTACCAATATTGTTATTAATTTTGAGTAATCACTACACGATGTTACACTATTATTATTAATTAATTTCTAATATTTGTCCCCTAATTTCGTTAGTTAGTTCGTCTAATAATTTAGTCTCTTAATTGCTGCCTAAATTATAACGCTTATGATTTTTTGTACTAAGTTATTACGCTTCATCTTTATATTACTTATTAAGTGTATAAAAGACGAAGAATCCTTCTTGCTTCGAATCCTTGGCAGCTCTTATTTTCCAAAGTTATGTGCGTATTAAAAAATAATTATCAATGGTTATAACGGTAAAGGAAAACATCGTGAGGAAACCTTGCCTGAGAGTTCTTTATACTTAAATAATAAAAAGTCTAACAATTCACACTTGGCCAGTGCGGTAGACCATGGTCTAACCTTCTCACTCTGGGAGAAGACCCATACCCAGCAGTGGGACCATGGGTTAACAAACAAAACAACAACATTATTTTGCCTCGTAAAAAATCCGTTACTCATTTCATTCATTCATTCAGAGTCATTCGTTCCTTGAATGTCACACATTCCTTATTTATACGAAACGTATCGAATTTCAAGGAAAACGGCCGGTTTTTCCTCAAACCTTTATTACAGCTGCTATATTGTCAATTTTCTTTTGTAATATCCCTCTCGAGAAGTCAAATTACTTGTCAAAGAAACGGAATGATTGAAGAGTTGGATTGATGGCGGGTGTTTTTCTTGTTACACCCTTGCTGGATGCTGGAAGCCATTTAGGTTCCATTGGTATCCCTGTAGTTCCGAGACCTGAATAAAAATAAAGAAAAAAAAGAAAAATAATTTATAACTCTATACGGCATACATAGATTAGTAAAGATACTTCGCCGCCTTGAAATTGAATGAAGCCACAAACAGCTTATTTTAGTAAGTTCTTTTTTTGAATTCTTGACAATAAAAACATTTTTAGAGAAAATTTACGAATAAATAACTAATAATATAGAATTTCTAACGTAATTTACGTAATAAATAAATAATTATTTCAAATATTTCAGGGACATTTTAGCACAGAGACGTGGCTAAACTTTTTTACGCGACTATTTCAATTCTCAAAACTGGGTACATTTTCTTGTTAGGAGTGAGTAATCTTTACTAATCTATGACGGCATAAGAAAAAATAATATTTTCAGCAAAATACATAGATATACGATACCTTCAGTCTGACGTAAGAGGCGACTAAATGGGGTGGCAGATTAGTATACAGTCCACCTGATGGTAAGTGGCTACTGCTTCCCATGGACATCTGTAACCTACATATAAAATAAGATTCCTACCTAAGGTCAGCCACAGATGCGTCGCTACCCTTAGGACTAACCTGGAATTCCGATTAAAGTTTGTTTCCTTTCTTTCGAATCAAAACACAGTAGCGCTCAACACTGATGTTTGTGGCAGAAATAGGTGTGGCGGTGGGTCGGGCTTAAATCACAGAAGGTTCTACCACCTATTACGTTTAGTTAAGACTTTGTTTACATATGTGACACATAGTTTTCCTGTTTATGTGTTACACCACTTGAAGGTGGTAGAACCCTTTGTGTTTTGACTCCGGTGGCACCACCGCCACACCTATTTCTACCTAATAACAGCAGTGTTAGGTGCTGCTGTGTTCCGGTTTGAAGGGTGTGGTAAGGGAGACAGACTTTTACGAGGCGTTCCAGCTTAGTCCTCAGGGGTAGTGGCGCATCTGTGGCCGACCTTAGGTAGGAATGTCTAATCCTATCTGGGGTTGATTACAGTTGTGCATGGGCGGCAGTAGCCACTTACCATCAGGTGGACTGCATGCTCGTCTGCTACTCCTATATTATAAAAAAAAAAAAAAACACCGACTGCTGGTGTTTTTTTTTTTTTTTTTTTTTATAATAGCTCTATTCTATTTCTCTAAGTAAACGGCACAGTATACTTGTAGTTGCAGTCTAAGGAAATCTATTACCAACTGTAGTAAGAATGATTCCTACCTGAGGTCGGCTCCAGATGTTCTGCTCTCCGAGATTAGGGTACATACTAACTCCACCGTTTTGAACGAATAGGCATAAACAATTATCCCGACTATTAATGGGTAACTAGGTAACGGCCTATTGCTAATTTTTAGTGTACTTTAGCGGGATTAGCAGGTAGACTAATGATTCTAAATTTGGTCTTTCACAATAGGGGTACTATTTCGAAATCATGTGATTAGAAATTTATTATCGCTTCTTTATACAGAGCTGGAAAACATAGGGTGGAAAACCTTTAATTATATGGGTTGTCCAAAATGGTTTGAAAGATGTTAAAACACCAGAATTTGGTCATGACCATACCTCATCTTTCAGCGTAGCACAGTCATAATGTCTGGCGAAGAAGCCAGGTTTGTTTTCCGGGGAAGCAAAATAAATTAAAATTAATATTCTCATTTGCCCACTTTGTTATAAATAAATTCATCGGACTCACTAGAACAATTATGAAATTACCAATTCACGTACCAAATTAGCTGTTATGGCTGTTACATCCGACCACACTAGTCTGTAACAACCCTTACTTCAGCAAGATAAGCGTTGCCAGAACAATTTATTACTGTTATTCCATAGCTCCCGGATTTTCTAGAAAAGATTTTCATTTCAGTTTGGTCACAGCATCCAATAAAACCCTGAAATGGAAGAATAAAATTTGTCTTCAAATAAAATAGTGTCTTATAAAATCTCTCTCTAAGCTCATGCGACTTTAATTGAGCTTGTTTTGGGACAAGAGTTCATCCATTATTTATTGTCTTAGGGGATGAATTTTCGAAAATTCGTTTAGAAGGTTCTAGCTCGGAAGAGGATATGTTTAGATTCGATAGGTTTCGTGGAAACCTAGTTTTATTTTATAGAAGGTCGACCCAAGTTTTTTTTATATAATATAGGAGTAGCAGACGAACATGCAGTCCACCTGATGGTAAGTGGCTACTGCCGCCCATGGACATCTATAATCAACGCCAGGTAAGATTAGATATTCCTATGAGGTCGGCCACAGATGCACCGCTACCCCTGAGGAATAAGCTGGAACGCCTCGGAAAAGTATGTCTCCCTTACCACACCCTTCAAAACGGAACACAGCAGCGCTTAACACTGCTGTTATTAGGCAGAAATAGGTGTGGCGGTGGTGCCGCCGGAGTCAAACCACAAAGTGTTCTACCACCTTCATCGTTTCAAGTTACTCCACTTAGTCGAATTTATTACTTTTTAATCTATAAACGTCGACGTTAAGTTGATAACAGAAGTATTCACCAAAGCCACTCAAACGTTAATTTTTCCTCCGGGCTTCATGAAGTATCTACTCTCGCACCATTGACTACGCAGATAGACGTTCGTTAACCTAATTCAGGTCTGCTCAAGCGAGATGATTCTAGACTCTTTGTTGGCGCTCAAGTCAATGTCAAGTGCGAATCGGCTTACGTACCAAGTATATAATACTCAGAAGTTTGTAACCCATATTGATTTAACATTATGTGTTACAAAATTGTGTGTTACAATTCTAAAATTATGTAACCATCCAAAAATTAAAAAAAATGATTGCTCACTTATATTTTAGTGGCCATCTTAGTCCTGAGAAGAGCTAACGCACCTATGATCGATTTTTGGTCAAAAACCATGTGTTATAAGGAGTTGGTCACATATTCCCATGGACGGTACCATTTACCATGAAGTGGACTGCATGCTCTGTTATTACTTTAATCTTATAAAATTTTACTTTGGTTTGAGATCATAAACCCGACTTACACTTGGTCGACTTTTATTATTACTACACTTTTTTAATTTATAAACGTCAACGTTAAACTGATAACAGAGTATTCACCAAAGCCACTCAAAAGTTAATTTTTCCTCCGGGCTTCATGAAGTATCTACTCTCGCACCATTGACTACGCAGATAGACGTTCGTTAACCTAATTCAGGTCTGCTCAAGCGAGATGATTCTAGACTCTTTGTTGGCGCTCAAGTTAATGCCAAGTGCGAGTCGGCTTTGTAACACATAAAGTTAATTGTGTGTTACAATTATGGCGGACATCTTAGTTTTAAGGAATACCAACATCTGTCGCCGACATCAGATAGGATCTAATCTGATATGGATTAATATTACAGATGTCCAAGTGCGACGTTACTCGGGTGGTCTGCATGCTCGTCTGCTACTCCTATATGATAAACAAGTCGCTTGCAACAGCCGATGACGATGATAACGGCGTCGGCTGCTATTGATTACGACGGTCAGCGACTGCGAGCGACTGTCGACCACCATCGCCGACGGTCGCCCGCGCGACTTGTTACTCATATATTAGACCCCTGATTCTATTTAATTTATTAGCTATCTACCATCAAAATACACAGATGGTTGTGTGTAAACAGTAATAATCCGATTAAACAAACAGGCTGGCTATCGAATTTGAATGTGTTTATTCAATATAGTAATGCATTAATATAATCCGTATTTTTAAAGAATGGAAATGCAAATGGCACGAAAACTCATACCGTCTCGCTTGCACTCCATTTCCATTCTAAAAGGTAGAACGCGTTGTGGTTTACTTAAGTGGCACCACCGTCACACCTATTTCTGTCTAATAACAACAATCCGCTGCCGTGTTCTCGTTCAAAGTAAAAGGATTTAACTATGTTTGAACCAATTTACCACCTTTATTATTCCCGCGTAAAATACAACTCAAACGTCAAGAACGTTCTTTTACTTTTTATGCTAGCTCATACAATCGTACCAGCCAGTGATCATACAAATAAGAACTTATTATTATAAAAATAAAGCATAATGAAAATAACACAACAAAATATATTAAAATAATAGTAATAGTAAAAATGTGAATAGATTTCTAACAGAAGGGAGAAGGAAAGATATAAGATATGGTGGTATATATGGTGGTGGCTTAAAGGTGGTAGAACCCTTTGTGGTTCGACTCCGGCGGCACTACCGCCACACCTATTTCTGCCTAATAACAGCAGTGTTAGGCGCTGCTGTGTTCCGGTTTGAAGGGTGTGGTAAGGGAGACAGACTATTCAGAGGCGTTCCAGCTTAGTCCTCAGGGGTAGCGGCGCATCTGTGGCCGACCTCAGGTAGGAATATCTAATCCTATCTGGGGTTGATTACAAATGTCCATGGGCGGCAGTAGCCACTTACCATCAGGTGAACTGCATGCTCGTCTGCTACTCGTATATTATAAAAAAAAAATGGGACATTTCAACTTAGTCCTTAGCGTTAGCAACGCAACTATTACCAAACTCAGTATTAAAAGCGTAACAAACAAACAAACAGACAAATAAACAAACAAAGCAACTTAAAAAAAAAATAATAATAATAATAATAAGTACGGATTTAGATTTAGGAAATGTCTAAAGTGTCTTTATACAAGAAAATCATAAGCGGTGGTCTATAAATAAGACCTCTAGAACAATTTCTCATAACTGAAGTCCTCAAACTATACAGATTACATTACAAATACCGTAACACAATATTAAATGTTGTGAAACAAATCTAAATTTGGCAGTCGTTTAGTACCTACAGATGATAATAATTTGACGTTTAGTTTAGTCTGTGGCGTTGGTTGTATACATTTTAATGGTGGTAGAAACATATGTGGTTCGACTTTGGAGGTACTCCTATCACATCTGTTTCTGCCTAATAACAACAGTGTTAAGTTCTGGTTTGAAGGCTGTGATAAGAAACACTTACACGAGGCGTTGCATCTAAGGATGCTGCCACACTGCTCTTTAAAAATGTTTCCAAACTTTTGATGTGAAACATCTATAGCCGCACGTAAAACCGATTTCTGGCGTGGCGACGCATGCCGTGGCGACACGCCGTGTCGCCACGCTATACGATGGTATATATATACAGTCTATATGCAGTAGTGTGTACGGTGTGGCGACGCGTCGCCATGCGCAATCGACTGTGCGATTCTCTCCCACTCGGATTTGGATTTTTGTATTTAATGAAAATAAATGTTTATTCAATAAATAGTCATCGTTATCTGGAAAAAAATCGTAATATTTTATTTTATCATTATGACATATTTAGTTCCTATCACAATATGTTCTTTTCTGCATATTACTTTTACAAAATAATGTCGATGTTTCACATCTGCCAGGCGTCCCGTGACGGCTCACATTGTTTTTTTCTATTACAATTTGTTAACTAATTTAGAAATGTTTACTGACATTAAACATGTACATGTCAACTAGTACATGAAACATGGAAATAGTTTCTAACATTGTGATCATATGTTTCTTAACAAACGTTTGTAAACATTTTAAACAGCAGTGTGGCAGCACCCTAAGTCATCTACTTCACACCCATTTCTGCCTATTAAGGAACAGTGTTAAAGGCTGATGTGTTCTGATTTAAAGGGTGTGGTACGAGACTCGCTTATAAGAAGCGTTGCAACATAGTCATCAAAGGTAGCAACGCACCTGTGACTGACTTCAGGTAGGACTTTAAACGTATCTGGGGTTGATTGTAAATGTCCATGGGCGGCAGTTTGACCATCAGATGGACTGCATCCTAGTTTGCTACTTCTACGTATATATGGGCGGCGAGACCTTTTATAATAAATAATATTAATAATTATCATGTTAATTTTGATTGTCAATGTGGAATTAATATTTAGATTAAAATATGGACGACTTCCGGTAGTACTTCAAAACACTTTGTTAGTCATACCAAATAATTATATGAATTATAATAATATTAAAATATTTATTCTCGTATTTTCAAAACAATATTTTAAATATAATGTTATTTTATTAATAGTTAAATTTATTGTGAATCACGTCACTTGTTATAACAAAACAAGTGATGTGAGAGGGTAGTTCTTACGCTGTTTGTCACTCGAGTAGTATTTAAGTCCACGCGCTGGTGGAGCGTGATTCATTCGCATTTAATCAGTCGTGTAAGCCGTTACTCTGCCTGAATTGTAAATAAAAGTGAATAAAAGTGATTCTCATATTAAAGTCGTTTCGTTCAGTTTATTAATAAAGTGCGGTATTGGGATATCGCCGACATATATAATATACCATAAATAATATACCGTATATTAAAAAATATAGTTATCGCCAAACTGCTAGTCCGCTCTGAAGTTGTTGCGGGCAAGTATAGCCATACAATTTGCTATGGCGACGCGATTCATTTCTATATTCAGAGCGAACTGGCAGTTTTACGCGGACTATACCTATATTAATATGACATCCTTTATTTATACAAGACACTGACAATTACAATCAATATATACAATTATTTCTAATTTATTATGTATGAAACGGATGATTTATTTTATTTGATTGCATATTTTGTAACACCTGATTTACTTGATACTGATTTACTTGATTTGATACTGTATATTTGCTATATTAACAGACGGACAGAAACATCGCGTTACTTATAGATAATCCACGACCAAACGGAGAAGAAATGATAAATAACAAATATGTAAGAAGGCTTCTACCAAGTTTTGATAGATGACCCCGCAAACTAAGTTGCGAATAACTTTGAACAACTAAATTTAAGATGCTATTCTTGGCTGTGATCGATTCCAGATCGGAAATATATCTGTAGCACTACCATGAGTTGGCATAGAAACGCCACTATAGAAATTGTAAATAGAAAACTATTGTCATTTTGCTAATGAATAACATAACTACTATCGTTACGGTATTTCTTGACAACGTCTGTCAAATTAATGACTCATGGGACCGAATTTGTATGGCAATAGATCATAAAGACATTCGCTAGCGATTTGATTTCGATAGGTTTTTTACGTATCGAGTTACGCCGCTACGGATTTTACTTCTACGTGTAACCACCAGAGGCGCTGTACAATTTTTCATACATTTATTTTACGCAGTCGCTAGCGAGTAATACTTTTGTAAACTCATGGTAGTGCTACTGACTTCATAAATATTAAAGTATGTATGTATAGATTGTATGTTTTGCCTGTAGTTCCGGTACCCTTACCATGAGTTTTTACGTTTTGACAAATATGACTGTTTTGGTATTGGTTTACGTATTTTCCCATACAAATTCCAATCAGCGCCCCAGTGGATTGTATCAGAACTATAGTGTCAGTAACGTAACATTAAATGTCTAAATTGACAAAATGGCGCTTTATGTTTTGTCTCTCTTTTTTGCGAACATGTGAGACTGACAGAAAGACTTGAGCCTTACTTATTGTTACGTTTACTCAGTCTACTGAAGCAAACGTAACGTAAAATTGTAGGATGTTTTGAGATCTCATGGTAAGGGTACAGAATAGGGCTTCGGTATCCTCTGCCTGTCGTACAAGACTAAAAGGGGGCTTCCGGGGCAGCGGACAGCAAAAGTAGCGGCTCGAACCATAGATATGGTATATCTTCGAAGCCTGTAGCATTACCATGAGTTGGCATAGAAACGCCACTATAGAAATGGTAAATAGAAAACTATTGTCATTTTGCTACTGAATAACATAACTACTATCGTTACGGTATTTCTTGACAACGTCTGTCAAATTAATGACTCATGGGACCGAATTTGTATGGCAATAGATCATAATGACATTCGCTAGCGATTTGATTTCGATAGGTTTTTTACGTATCGAGTTACGTCACTACGGATTTTAGTTCTACGAGTAACCACCAGAGGCGCTGTACAATTTTTCATACATTTATTTTACGCAGTCGCTAGCGAGTAATACTTTTGTAAACTCATGGTAGTGCTACTGTTGTATATTTCGTAATAACAGTAGTGTTAAACGCTGTTGTGTTCTGGTCTCAAGGGTGTGGCGGTGGTGCCACCGATATCGAACCACAAAGGGTTCTACCACCTTCGTCTACTCCTGTATTATAAAAAATGTCGAACGTATGGTTAAAATATATGTTTCAAGTCTAAATCCTAAACATATAGTCGTTATATCAATGTCAAGTGGCGTTTGCTAGGCTTTGTTCTCACTTTGTCAGTCCTAAGCGTCTTTACGAGAGGTAAATTCTACCTTAGGGATGAAATATATAACTTAAAAAGTAAAGACAGTCTGTCTGTAACTAACATTGTGATACGAGAATTTTATATATAAGATTTTTTAACGCTGGTCGCTTTACACCAAAAATAAAATGAAAATGGTGGTACGGAACCTTGCAATTGTAATTATTTTGCCGATTACTTTCTCCTCTATCATGATTTCTACCTAAACATTAAATAAAATAATTTGTCGTATTGTCGCAAAATCGTATTGTCGTGCTACCGTCTTGAACCAAACAATTGAATAAATACGAGTAAACCGAATTTATCCAGGCTCAGCGATCTTAAGTGGGATATGTCAATTTGAAACATTCTAGGATTTAGGAAAAACAATTTCTTTATCCCTATTCCTACTGAAACGGACAGGTAATACGATACATGTCGAGTTCTTTAACATGTTATTAGGTTCTCTTGGGTAGGGTAATCGAATCCTTAACATCAATTCTTATTTTTTCTTTAATATAAAAGTAGAAAATACTCTGTATTAATCCAGCTTATGGTAAGTAGCTACTACTTACCATAAGCTGGATTAATACAGAGTATTTTCAACAATAGAATTATAAATTTCATTTAAATTTACCGTTAATCACTTTTAATTTTTTTTTATTCGTCATTGTTATAATATTATATTCTTATTGTAATTAATTTATTGAATGAATTATAATTATTTATGCTCTGTATTTACACTTAAATTGTTGTTAAGTCGTAATACATGAATGTTAATGTTGGTATTAATGCATGCCGTTTGTGCCTATAATTGAGTTTGTAACTTATTTAGTCAAGCCTGTGTGAGGAGATGGTGTACACTTTGTTGGTGCAACTAATAAAAAATAATAAATAAATAAAAATACCTAATGAAAAAACTTACAAACCTACCCTTAGTCTATAAGCTATCAAATTAAAACGAAAGAGATCGAAGTACTAAGAATAATTTCCTGAGATCTCTCTTAATACAATCGAACTCTCAAGGGTGCAATCTGTTCTCTATATATATAAAATTGAGATGTGTCTCTGTGATGTCGATACAGCTGAATCCTTACTAATATTATAAATCCGAAAGTAACTCTGTATGTCTGACTGTCTGGTTGTCTCTTCTTCACGCCTAAACCACTGAACCGATTTTAATGAAATTTTGTACAAAGATAGTCTGAGACCCGAGAAAGGACATAGGATAGTTTTTATCCCGGAAATCCCACGGGAACTAGGGATGGCGATCTAAGATCGATTAATCGGAGAATCGATCTTTTGGACACAAAACATCGAGTATTTTAATCCATATTAGTAAGGATTGAATCGTAAACTATGCATTTGATCAAGTGATGATCTTCAGCAAAGTTGAAGGTACAAATTTTCAGTTTTATGTATGTTAGTATGTTATATTATTTTCTTTTAAACGCGGGCGAAGCTTCGGGCGAAATCTAGTTTTTTTTAAAATTTAGAAGTAGCAAACGAGCATGTCAATGCTCTAAATATGAGGTGACAATCATGAAAAGAGGCTATTGCAACCCATGGATAAGACTAATTCTATTGGAGGTTGGCCACTGAAGACTAAGTTATAAAGCGGAGAAGTACGTCGCCCTTACGACACCCTTTAAACCAGAACACATCAGCGCTTAACACTGCTGTTACTAGCTTAAATAGGTTTAGTGAGGGTACCTTTAGAGTCGAACCACGAAGGCTTCTTTCTACCTATAAAATATACATTTTGTTATCGTCGTTAATAAGAAGCTTGGATATTAACGATATCACATTTTTATAACGTTACATTAAAGTAATAAGTGACTCATTTGATACTACAGTTTAAAAACAGATGCGGGTAGGTGAAGTGGGGACGACACCTTGGCGGCGCTCGAATTAACAGAGAGCGACATTCTGGTCGGAGACTTCAGCAAGAGCAGTCGAATAACGGAGATACTTGTGTAGTTATAATACTTCTAATCACTAGTGTGAACTTACTTACGTATAATTGTTATATCGTTACTCTGTACCGTTTATGTGACTATATTATTACATGACTTCAAGACCTACAAGATGAGTTTGATTTCATCAGAAGTGTACAAGAACCAGCTCACAATCATGGACGGCGATTCGTAAGTACGAACATACTTGACACAGGAATAAAAACCGTGAGTTAAAACATTATTATGTCATATGTGAATTCATCTTGGTAGAATAAGTAAAAATGGGGGTAGATAAATGTCGTTGATGTAAGGGAAAACTCATTTGAATTAAGAAAATGGATAGATTGAGACTAGTAATTCAATGAAATGTTAATACCCTCTGAAAATGATATACTTAAATTTTGTGAACAAACTTTACTCTTATCAAATTACTTGTTAACATTGTAAACTGAGGTGTTTACTTCAAAATAAGTGCATTTTCTGTGAAGAAGTGTCTAAAAGTAATTTTGCAAGGCAGTTCTTGTGGTAAATCTGTCCATTTGGTTAAATTCTGTGGTGTAAAAAGTAAATCCTAATTGTTCTAAAGTTACACCTACTTTGAAATATATAGAAATACACGTACTTATGAAAATATTTTAAGGATCTTTAATCTTAAATGTCAGGCTTTATAGATATGGGAACCTAATGGTTGTTAATATAGGCTAATGTACGCCAGAAATTGCATACAGGTTAGATTTGAATTTATTTTTGATAACTTTTAATGTTTCAAACGGGGTTTACGTATATGCGTTTGTTTTTATTGTATGGAAGGGACTATGCGGTAGCAACAAACGCAGTTACAGAGTACAGTATACCTACTTGATATAAGTGACACGTTTATTAAGTTGCAAAATTTTGATTATTCATAATTGTACAGAAATGTATAATATCTACGTGGTACATATTTAACTGCCTGCAAAAAAAGTATCACGACCACGGTATTGAGTGGCTGAGTGTACCCAGGAGGGAAATGGTAAATGAGTTTAAGGTTTATTGTTTTTTTTTTTTGGATATTAATTGACTATATTTAAAAATAAACTTGCATTCACATCTACATTGTTCACATTTTCATTTTATAAATCAATGAAAGTTTCCTTTTGATTTCATATACTTGATACGTAATTGTTATGAAAGAAGCATACGTACGTTGCCAAATTTAGATTTCCATCAATTCTAGGCGAATTCACGCAGTACTGTGTACTACTGTGTTTTGACTCCCATAAAGTATAAATGCACATTAGTTAATGATCTATAAGAAAACTGAGAAACTTATGCGCAGCGGTCTTTGGAATATTATATATAAAAATATCTCTCTTATCTCCCATTCTACTTCAGACTGACTCACTTATACATAATATTAAATGTCTGTTTTAAATTTAGTATGCAACGTTTCGTTTTGTATTAATATTTCTTTACATCTCGTAATTTTAAATCTTTAAATTTCAATTTGAATTTGACACATTACACGTCCTTTTGGTTTGAAAATTGGGCACTATCAAATACTGGTAAATGAAGTTTGTACCTTAAACGTTGAGACGCTTAGACTATCGATATTATTAATTATGTGAGCCATTTACGAAATGATAAACGGGATCCACTTTGTATGGGATTGAGAATAAATTATTTTAAGTAAAATAATAATAATAATAATAATAAATTGATGCTTTTATAACTTGAGCTTAGTTCTATTTACAAGTTACAGCAATTAAGTTATTATACGTATTAAGTGAGAAACGGTCACTGAAGCCTACATAAATTTAGATAGTCTCTTGTATACCATATTTAAAATGAGTCTTGCCTGCGACTTTGTTCATGTGGAGTCAGAATATAATTTGAATTGCATTTTTAAAACGAGTCTTGCCTGCGACTTTGTTCATGTGGATTCAAAATATAATTTGAATTGCATTTTTAAAACGAGTCTTGCCTGCGACTTTGTTCATGTGGATTCAAAATATAATTTGAATTATACAATGCCCTCTGTCAAGATCACGGAGTACGTTAGTAATTTGGAATTGTCCATTACCTGGTCATGTAATGTTTTTTAAAAAAAATGTATACTTTTGACATCGACTTCGTAGTTTTGGTTTTAATGCATTTTCAAATATACAAACCGACAGACAATTTTTCTTTTTCAAATATATTCGATGTAAACACGTGAAGATTTCATTCTTATTATATGTATATCATAGCCAAATGAATAATAATGTAATCAAATAAAAGCATAGGTACATTTCGATGGGATTTTCTTATACAATAATTTACTTTTCATATAAATTTCATACGGTTCACAATTGCGTCATGTCTAGGTTTTCTCTATAGAAACATCGAGCATCTCCTTGAGAGTGTTGGTTGTAAATGATACATATTATATTAATATAATCTATATAGATATTACGCACTAATATAATTTTTATTACAAACTATATAAAAGTCAGGTGAAGCCGAGGCGTTTGAAATATATATAATAAATATGAATTGTTCGGTAATAAGGTGTATCATAAGATAGTTTGACTAACTGTTTGTTTGGCTGGCTGGTATAAAATCATGATCAACTTTAATAGACCTTTTTCAGGTCATAGAAATTTTAGGTTGTGATTGATAAGGAGCCACATGTTATGTAAAACAGTTATAGTTTTAAATCTGACGATCGTGATGAGACAAAATTAGAATCGGACAAGATTATTAAAATCATGTCATGTCATAGGTATTTCAAAATTTTTAAATAAATCTGACCGTTCAAAGTAGGTAAAAATCGAATTCAAATATTCCGTTACATACATACAGGTCAAGTTAATAAAAGCGTGGCAAAAATAAAAGCGTGTTTAAAAAAAATCTTTTATCAGTTGTAGACACAAATAAGTATAGTTAAATAATGGCCGGTTTCTGAAGTCATTTTTCTTGGTAGGTAGTTTACGAGTGTGTATTCAATAACACTATCCGTTTGATAACTACCTACGGAAAAAAAAAAATCCGCTTCCGAGGAACTCAATGTAAGACAAGGTCTGTTTAAACTCCGTTTAGATTAACGGACCATTTTAATGTGTTTATTCTTTCCATAACATTATTTGATTTTTTTTAAAAACGACGTTTGCGTAAAGTCTAGCAAATCTTCCTTAGTATAATGCATAACTTTTACAGTAAAATAGCCCAAACTATAACTTCCTTATGGGAATCTTAATTTAAAACTTTTGGTGAAATAAAAAAAAAAAAAAGTTAAGTAGTTAAGCCATACACAATTGACAAGTATGTCGCTGACGTGAACGCATGGGTCCTTTGCTTTGTTAATTAAATTTTGAAATTCATGTAATAGTATGTATTATTATAACTGAATATAAATTCAATTTAATGTAATGAAATTTCTTTCTGACTTTCAAAAGTGGGTTATGTGGCCCTACTTTGAAAGAAATAATTTGAATTTGTGATAAATAACGTAAAAAAATTGGGTTCATACAACTTATACGTGTTATATTGTGTGAAATTCATGGTTAGTTTACCATTATTTAGTCTTTAACTTTGATATCATTCATTTCAAATATTCACGATATATTATTATTTTGATACTGCTTCATCAGTTGATAAAAGACGTACATTGGAAAGGCAACTATTTGTATAAAATAACATTGTAATAATTAAAAGAAGTACTAAGTAGTAATAAAATAATTTTATAATAGTATTTTGAGTCGCACAGATTCATTTAGTGGCCAACTATAGATCTATCTATCTATCAGTATAACAGTTATTGAACAGGTTGTTGAGCATTCCGAAATGGACTAATAAGATAAACGTCGTTATTCTGATGCGTAACTTTATCGAATCAATAGTTGTTGGAGATTTAACTATTGGACTTAGAATCCAGACATAAGTAAAGTGGGCAGCTAGATGTTGTCATTACTGTAGGTGTAGGAAACTTTTTTTAGTTTGATTTTTATTTATCTGTAGTTAAGATGGATTAGTGCAGATGCCTCGAGCAGTGTAATGTTCGCGGGTGTCTCTTGGTGATGCATATGGTTGGGTGTATGTATGTATGTATGTTGGGTGGATGTATTACATTGAGTGAATATTGCATTTTTAGAGTAAATTTGAGTTGAGCACTGGCCGAATGTTATCGTAAACAAGGTATAAAAACTGCGGTGATACATGACTAGAGTGATCCTATATGAACATCACCTAGTTTAAACCGTGTGTTTTATTATTTAACAATGGTCTAATGCATTCGCTTCAATACCTGTCGCGCATATGACATTTATGTAAAGAGTCCTTATGAACTATGCCTGCAACAGAAATCCGTGGTGAACACTGTTGGGGCAGATTTATAACCTAGGTAATACACAACTAGTGTGATTCTATATGAACATCACCTAGTTTAAGCCTTGGTTCGGATCAACAGTTCGGGCTTTTTACATGCGAGTCGGTATTGCAAGAAAATGCGTAGAGTTTAAGCCATGTTTTTGATAAACAGTTCGGGCCTCTTACGTGCGAGTCGGTATTACAAGAAAATGTGTAACTCTTCTGGACTTAGGCATTAAACAACTGGTTTTCTTTTGCAGCTCTTGCATCAGACCATACACGATCGAGGACGAACGTGTGAGCAGGACGGCCGAATGTTATCGTCGTTAATAAGAAGCTTGGATATTAACGATATCACATTTTTATAACGTTACATTAAAGTAATAAGTGACTCATTTGATACTACAGTTTAAAAACAGATGCGGGTAGGTGAAGTGGGGACGACACCTTGGCGGCGCTCGAATTAACAGAGAGCGACATTCTGGTCGGAGACTTCAGCAAGAGCAGTCGAATAACGGAGATACTTGTGTAGTTATAATACTTCTAATCACTAGTGTGAACTTACTTACGTATAATTGTTATATCGTTACTCTGTACCGTTTATGTGACTATATTATTACATGACTTCAAGACCTACAAGATGAGTTTGATTTCAATTTATTGACAAAATACAGATGAAACCGCGTGTAATGCCTAGTATTACGATATCATTAAACAAGTTCACCCTACTGAGTTTCAAAGGAAGTATTTCTTCACAAACTATACAAGATACAAACATTTTACACTTGTAAGAAACAATGAAAGAGTCTTATATTATTATAATTGGTACTTACAGTATTCTACTATGAAACTAGCTGACCCGGCAAACGTTGTGTTGCCATATAAATGAAAATAATGTTAAGGGTGAACAACCCTTATCACTTAGGGGTATGAAAAATAGATAGTAGCCGATTCTCAGACCTACAGAATATGCATATAAAATTTGGTGAAAATCGGTAAAGCCGTTTCAGAGGAGTACGGTAACTAACACTGTGACACGAGAATTTTATATATAAGATGGAATGAAATATATTTATTTTGTATAGGCCAACGGCGGCACTTATAAATTGTCACTTAACAATATTTTTCTTAAACTACTACCGGATCGGAACGCGACCTCTACTGAGAAGATCCGGCAAGAAACTCAGTGGGTTTGTCTTTTTTTAATAATAATAATTCCCTTTTTTTTTAAATGCCATCATTTTTTATTTAATTAATTAAATAATAATCTCATTACTGTCCCACTGCTGGGCACGGGTTTCCTTTCAGACTTATATAGAGCGCCGTCTATCACTGTAGTGCGAATTGCTGGACATTTCAGAACTCTTTCAGACATTACGATTCTTCGAGATATTTTCCTCGATGGATAAAGTCATTATGAGTGATTAGTTATTGTGTGTACATAATTATGTTTGATTAAATCATGCGCTATGTATAGCATGCAGTATTTTTTTGGTGAAAATAACCTTTCGTTCGATACTCATATCATGGGGGTACATATAAAATATCCGTCATCTAAGGGCTTCCACCATATTGGATTTAGAATGACGTCACTAAACTAATCATGCATTATCATCCAAACCAAATTTGTTAGCAAAATTTCAGCTTAATCTGGGTTAACTGGTATAAGATTCTGTTGCCAGATTCAACAATCATACATACAAAGTCATCATCATCAATCCATTACTGTCCCACTGCTGGGCACGGGTCTCCTCTCAGAATGAGAAGGATTAGGCCATAGTCCACCCCGCTGGCCAAGTGCGGATTGGTAGACAACTCATTCCTGTGAAAACTTGTTTTTAAAAGATTTCTCAGGTAAGCAGTTTTCCTCACTATGTTTTCCTTTACCGTTTAATCAAGTGATAATTAATTTCTAATACGCGCATAACTGAAAAATCAGACAGGCATGCCTGGGATTTGAATCTCGGACCCGTCGATCGAGAGGCCGATTTTCTTAACCACTAGGCTATCACTGCTTTTTGTGTGAATTTAAGAAGCTTCCTCTCCTAAGTCCTTATTCTAACAAGGCAAAGTAATAAAACCTTGTAACTACGTAATACTCCTAAGTCCTGAGCAATTACAGCATCTTCCTACGTGACAAAGGCTAAGCCTAAATTGTGTTATTAATCAAAAGTGAAATATTCGTAGGATTCGCGATTGCCCCGCTACAAGCAATTAACTGAACTTAGTCGAGCCCTTCGGCCATTTTGAGGCCATTACCAGTGATGTACTGTAGTTTGGATACTATTGTGGTTTGTATTATTTAAAACAATAATTTACTAAAGCAACAAAGGGTTTATATAGTGTGAATATACTTAACAACACAGTTAGGAAATGTTTGATTGGTAAATATTTAAAAAAACAAATTTGTAAAGTTGATATTTATATAAAATCTGCAATTTTACTATGGTGTTCTAAGATTATTAAAAAACAACAGTAAAAAATTCGGTCAAGTGTACCTACTTAACTCTTCATTATTATTATCTTCTTTAGAAGTGAATGAATTGTGAAAACCTGTTGTGGTTTTATAAATAAACAGTAAACGCCTCGAAATAACTTCTATCAAAATAACTGTTTTTCCAAGTGTCTATCTAATACGATTTCAGTGATAACACTTTGAAAAACCGATACACGAACTGTAGAATAATGTTCCATTGTAACTCCCACATAGACCCTCCTTTTTAGAACTGAGTTAAAAGACATACTAAAATAGATAATACAAGATAACAGATAGCCCCAAGAGAGATTAGCCTAAATTTCCAAAACTAAAATCTAAAAACGGACATTCAAATAACCGCAAAAACTTTACACGCTTCGCAAAATACGGCATATTTAAAACCGCTTCATCCAGATTTCTAGACTCAGACAAAAGTCTGATTCCCAGAATCTTCCGACCACGCATTTTAGTCCGAATACATAAATTCTTGAAGCGAAGCATTTTCTTCGGAACTGTATTATCTCAGTGAATTTATTCCAAGATTTATTCAGTAAAATAAGAATTTGGTCATAGCAATTATTTTCTGTTCGTGTTTTTGAGAATTTCGTATTGGGTCTGGAGTACAAAAATCGTAGATGTACTAACTAAATAGACTCCATTTAAGATGTATCCTGATCATATAATTAGGATGCATCTTAGGTACATGGAGAATATTTTATTTTAAAGGTATTTGTGATTCGGCTGCGGTGGCACTATACCTTATTCTGCCTTGTATGAAGCGCTGCTGCGTTCTGGTTTGAAGGGTGAGGTAAAGGAGACATACTTTTTCAAGACGTTCCAACTTAGTCCTCAAGAGACTAATTTGTGGTCGACCTAAGATCTCAAGACCTAAGACCTAAGACCGAAGAGTCTAATCTTATCTTTTTATTACAGATGCCCATTGGCGGCAGTAGTCACCTACCATCAAGTGGATTGCATGCTCGTCTGCTACTCCTATATTATAAAAAAATGTATGTTTCTTGTCATGTTTTCTTTAATTCAAGTAATTATGAATACGTACAAGGTTACTACTATCTCTTAAAACAATATTATTTTAATTATACTTTTACTTTTTTGGAAATTTAACTTTTTGCTATGGATAAGCGATAAATTAATAAGGATTTAAGTTTGTTCAACTGTGTATGACGGAATATTTTACTGTAAAGGAAATAAATCTTTCATGAACTATGATGGTTTTTAAAAGATGGTGGTAGGCCCTCAGGATTTAATGGATTAGGAGTCTATGGACTTCTTCGTCAATGGTCCGTGGTTTCGTTATCAAAATAATATTCTTTCTGTCGTTTCTTATAATATTTATTACTGTTATATGTTTCATATTCATTGTTTTATGGCCATTACTTTTATTTATTTACAATCGTTTGAGCGTAGAAAGTTACTATTTTTAAAATTGAAAAAATATAGGCCAAGCGCAAGTCAAGCTCGTATACGATGGGTTCCGTAAAATTTCATTCATTTTTGTTTTTAGTATTTATTTTCAATTAAATAGCAGTAAATAAATTGTGAAAATTTAAACAATGTAGGTACCTATTACGTTTCCACACTAATACATACTCTTCAAAAAATTCAAGTTTATATATATGTCGGTTCAAGAGATAGAGCCTTATGATAGTCAGACAGACGGCCAGACAGCGGAGGATTAGAAATAGAGTTTCGTTTTTGCCCTTTGGATACGGAACCCTAAGAAAAGAAACATGTTTGCCGTCTCTTCACTTCTCTCTATCCTCACCTATTCCTTCTCTTAAATTATAACGTATATGTGTATACATATGTCATATATCTTAACTTATATTTGGTAACATAAAAATACAAAGAGGCATACATTTCCTTAATCATTTACTCAACATCTCCTGAATTTCCACTAGACTTTTACCCTTCGTCTCTGGCACGAAGAAAAGACAGTACAAGAACGTCATTCCGCAGACGGCAGAGAAGAACCAGAACCCAACATGACCACCCACAACGGTCACCAGGGTCCCGAAGGTGGTGGTGACCAGGAAACCGGTTAACCATGATAGTGTTATGGCGACAGCACAGCCCTTACTACGTACGTTGGGTTCGAACATTTCTCCTGATAATGCGTTGGGTATGATGCCTAGACCTAGAAAAAATGGTTTGATGGTGTATTTACAGGTTTTCTCAAGGGTTTGAAAGGTTTAAGGGAGACTTACTTATCAGAGGCGTTCCAAGTTGGTACTCAGGAGTAGCAACGTATCTGTGGCCAATCGCAGGTTAAGATCTACTCTTATCTAGGGTTGATTAGATTACAGATGTTCAAGGAATGCAGTAGCCACTTACCATCAGGTGGACTGCATTGATGTTTGCTACTTGAATACTTATTTTAAATAAAAAGCAGTTTTGGACCTTCTGTTTTTGAGAAGGTTTAACTTTTATATGTGATAAAAGAATACAGTAATAACTGAACATGACAATGGGGGCATTTCACGCCAAGCGGACAGGAAAAAAAGCGAGGTTCTGAATTTTGTTCATATTGGGGTCAATTTACTCTTGGTGGATAGGAATGTGAACATACAATATTATTTTTATATAGTAATTATTTGTCGAGTTATGAGCTTCTAAAGAATGGTGAAAATTGAAAACATGATTTTTTTAAAATATTTTTTCGTACATTAAAAAAACTAAATTCAGAACCTCACTTTTTTTTCCTATCCGCTTGACGTGAAATGCCCCAATGGTTATCTGTACTCAAATTCATAGTACAGGACTTCTACCTGAAGCCGGTCATAGATGCGTGGCCAATCCTGAGGACTAAGATGATTGCCAACAACATAAGTATTCATATCAATTATTTAACATTAAACAATATATAGATAAAAAATAAAAAATAAATGTGAGCCGTCACGGGACGCCTGGCAGATGTGAAACATCGACATTATTTTGTAAAAGTAATATGCAGAAAAGAACATATTGTGATAGGAACTAAATATGTCATAATGATAAAATAAAATATTACGATTTTTTTCCAGATAACGATGACTATTTATTGAATAAACATTTATTTTCATTAAATACAAAAATTTACGAATTTATTTCAAATCGTGACTACTTAATTCGTTTAATCAGTGACTTCGGTAAAAGTTATTGCGTATGGCGACGCGTCGCCACACCGTACACACTACTGCATATAGACTGTATATATATACCATCGTATAGCGTGGCGTCGTCACGGCATGCGTCGCCACGCCAGAAATCGCTTTTACGTGCGGCTATAGATGTTTCACATCAAAAAAATATCAGCGAGCTTTATAAGATGACGCTCTAATGATCTACGAGTAATTATCCTGTTTTAAATCGAACTCCAAATATCTCTTGGTCAAGCTTCCGCTGCATAAAAAGTATTAACTCCAAAAATAAAAGAACTTACCTGAATCATAGCTAATGTAGAAAATTATTAAAGAGGCAAGGGGCAGCCAAGTTATTTTTTGTACAACCCAATGATCAATATGATGGAGATAAAAATAGACTCCTAAAACTAGCTGAAACAGAAAACAGACCTTATCGAACAGATGAAATTTAAGCTGCAAACGATCATACATACATACATACAAACATACATACAGCATACATATCATAGCACACAGGTTACCTGATTATTGGTTAACGTGGTAATTGGTTGCTGTTAAAGTTATGTTACTTAACCCTAAATAGGAATAGACTCCTACATGAGATTGAGTGTCGGGGAAAACGTGTTAAAAAGAAATAGAAACGGGAGAAGAAGAAGAAAGAGAGATATTACATTAATCTATCTACGCTACGTGTAGTTTGTTTTTCTTGTCTTACCACCTATCAGAAACAGCAGTAATAACCCTGTCGTTAAGAAACCTCAGCCTTTCATTCACCCCGAGATAAGAATCCCTGGCACATGTCGCTGACTTTTCAAAGATTTTTGCGTAATAGAAATTAATCACAATCTTAATTTTATAAAGAATTTCGATTCTATAAAGAAGCTTGTTAGAAATTACTTAGCATATAAGAAAATAATACACAAAAAAACAATTACCATACTCAAACAGCATAACGCTGTCGAAATGAGAAGTAGTATCCGCCTTCCACATCTCTCAACAAATATAGGCGTTAGTAATCCTCCGAATAACTGTGTACATCCGATAACGATAGTAGCTATCCATGGTTCTACAGAAGAACCAGCTAATTCAAATATAGTAGTTGCGAAGAAGGTAACCGACAGTAATCCACTTCCTTGTTGAGAGATATTAAGAATTATAGAAATTGTTAAAGCTTTCTTATTTCCTTTCAAAGTGAATAACTCTTTCCAGTCTTTCAAACTATTACTTTCTTCAAACTCTTGTTTAGACAAATACACTTTTTCTATATCGTCCATTCTTCCTAGATCTTCTAGAACTTTCTTGACAGCGTGTTCTTTATCTGAAATGTTGAATGTCTCTCTTTTTATTTTAGTTTTAATTTCATGTAATTGTTTCTTGTCACATTTAAATATGGAGTAGCGAGAAAGTTTGATAATTTTTGAAAATATTTTAACTATAGTATAAATAGAAAAATATAAATAGAATAATATGTTTTTTTTAAAACAATATTATGGAGTACTTTGCTTATAAATCTCATTATTGAGACAATGTTTACTTATTCTTTAAGAATATTTTTCGTTAAAGATGTTTTACCTTTTAACGCATAATAAATGGGTGTTTCTAATACAAAAAACATTTTAATTGTATATCCAAGAGATAAACATGCTCCAATGTATGCTGACACAGAGTAGGAGACAAAAGGTCCAACAGAGAACGCAAGTAGAGACCCTCCTGTGATAAATATACCAACGCCAGTCAAGAAAATGCCTCTGATGTGTGTTGATCTGTAATAGACCAAAAATAGCTATTACTTATCTAAATAAGTATTGCCATAACAATAATGTGGTGGTTATCCATCATCATCATCAACCCATTATTGTCCCACTGTTGGGAACGGGTCTCCTCCTATTGGTAGACTTCACATACCACTGAGATTTATTTTTAATACTCTCAGGTACGCAGGTTTCCTTACGATGTTTTCCTTCGCCGTTTTAGCAAGTGACAATTAATTTCTAATACGCACATAATTTCGATAAATCAGAGGCGTACCTGGGATTTGAACCTCGGACCTTTCGATCGAGAGGCCGGGTTTCTTAACCACTAGGCTATCACTGCCTTAGTATAGCCTATTTGTTTAAGAACTTAACATTTTTGCATACATACAAATTCCGAACTGTTACTTCTGGAGCACAGATCCTTAGGCACGATCGCTTGACGGGAAAACTTCTCATGCCAAAGTAAATATTTTTGTCAGCTTATTATTTTCTTTCTATCGAAATACAAGACAAGATATAATGAAAATAAGAAAGATCAATTCACTTCCATAACAGGCGACCTTCAACACCCTCAGGAATGGTATCGCATCTATCATTGGCTTCAAATAGAACGCCTATTTTATATGAAATTGGAAACAGATATCTATACACGGCACATTACCGTCAGGACGTTTGTCCACCGCTACCGTTCGTCCGGTGACCGGGACCGGTTACGGTCCGCTGTCACCGGACCGTTACCTCAGGTCCGTCATCGTGGTGGACAAACGCTCTCAGATGGACGCATGCTCTTATCTACCTCAATCTTACAAAAATACTTACGCGATTTCCCCTAAATAAACAATTGCCATCACTGTTATAATCCCAACCCCAAACCCTGACAAGAATCTTCCGATGTAGATCATCACCAGGGTCCTGGCTGTCCCCAGAATGATGTAGGCCACAAAGGCGACAAGGCCACCAATAATCATGCAAGGCTTCCGACCCTTCACGTTCGACAAATATCCTGATAAATACGGACCTGTCAAAAATTAAGTCTTAATTATAATTTTTTATATGTTTGAGCCTAACGATGAAGCAGACGTGCTACCTGATGGAAAGTAGTCAACGTCGCCTATGAACATTTGCAACACCAGAGGAGTCGCCAATGCATCGTCGGCTTTGAAGGAGAGCTCTTTTTGCACCTTTTTTGAAGAGCCCCATGTCATAATGTTATAAATAATCACAATTATCATGAAGAGTATTAAGAAGATGAGGTTGAAGGTAATAGGTAAAAGGTGGAGGTTGAAGGTGGTAGAACCCTTTATGATTCGGCTCCGGTGGCATCACCGCCACCCCTTTTTCTGCCTCATAATAGTAGCGTTAAGCACTGCTGTGTTTTGATTTGGAGACATACTTTGCCGAGGCGTTCCAGCTTAGTCCTCAGGAGTAGCGGCGCATCTGTGGCCGACCTCACGTAGGAATATCTAATGCTATCTGGGGTTGACTACAGATGTCCATGGGGGGCAGTAGCCACTTACGATCAGGTGGATTGCTCGTCTGCTACTCCTATATTATACAAAAAAAATTTTTGAAGAAAAATCTGAAGTTTACCTGATAATCCTCCTAAGTATAGAATTGAACCCACAAAAGAACGTTGCATCTCAGTGATTTGGTATGGAAGAGGAGAGGTGGCTGGATCCTGCAACTTCGGTATGATGGGTGCTGTCCAGCCAAGAGAGTAGCCCACCAGAACCTGGCCGAGATATACTGGAAATACTGTATCATTAGCAAGTAGAACATTATTGTATAATATGGGGGTAGCAGACGAGCATGCAGTTCACCTGATTGTAAGTGGCTATAGTGGCCCTGATAGGCTTAGATATTCCTGCCTGAGGTCGGCCACAGATGTCTATGGGCAGCAGTAGCCACTTACTATCAGGTGGACTGCATGCTCGTCTGCTACTCCTATATTATAAAAAATGGGTATAGATGAACATAGCGGCAGTGGTAATTTACCATCATTTAAATTGCATACTCATTTGCTGTAACTGCTCATAAAAAATAATTGAAAGTTGACTCTTAGGGTTCCAGATTCTAATCCTAGGCACCTAGAATATTTCAAAGTTATATGGGAATTATATGAATCATTACTTGATTTAACGGTAAACATCAAACATCAAAGGAAATCTACTGACCTATTTAAAAACTATTTTCATGATGAACTATTTCAAAGGTTAAAATATAAATACTTACTACACAATGCTACAAGCAACTGTTTTCTTACTCCAACGGACAAAAGAAACATTTTTACACAGAAACAAACTTTTAGCACTTCAACGTTAAGTATTCTAAGTATACAAAATAAACATAAAAATATTACTAGCACTTTATTCAATTTACTCTTTAATACTCGTAAGAAATAGCTTCGTTTAACTTAACTATAAATAATTGTTCTATTATTAGACACAATTTTTCCGTAAGAAAATATTCTTGTAATTAAACCAATCTTATAAACTAACAATCCTATTGTTTCGCAACTTTTTAAATGGTTTCCTTAACCATTAAAACGTTAGGTTAGCCGTTAGGAGAATCATAAAGTTATTAAGCTGTTTATTTAAGCTGATACTGGGAATTACTCTTGCTTACTGTAATCTATGCTATAATAACTAGCAGTTCCCGCGACTTTACTCGCATGGATTCGTCACATATTGTCCCATTGCACATAACCTCGGAAAAACAAAGGTCACTAAGATTCAATCTCAGGACATGAGAGATCTTATGTGATAATAACAGATGTCCATAGGATGGATCGCGTGTTCGTTTGCTATTTGCATACTTGTTATAATTGTAAAAAATGTTAATTCAGTTAAAAGAGGCAATGAATTAGAGCAAAACTTCCTTTTTTTTCTTTTCTCTCGAGGGGGAAACCTGAGATTGGAGAATGGTTAACTGATGGTAGTACAGCCTGCAAAACCTTCAAAAGATACCCGGTGCCGTGGGAGCGACACGGGGTTATGTGAGACTTTTACCGCACTAAAACGCCCCCGTGGCCGTCCTCGGCGCTGCGTAGAGGACTCCGGGATCTCCAAAGGAACGCTCGGAGTCGGACCGGAGTCCTCTCAGCACACTGCCCCGTCGGGCTCCGCCCAGGTGAGTTTGTATACGACGTGTATACGACGGAATACGACCACACATACCGCCACCCTTCCCAGGGTCGCTAGCCGGGCGGTTTGAGCTCCCACTCTTGCCGCCCGTAACCCCGAAAGCCCTTTTAGTCGCCTCTTACGACAGGCAGGAGCTACTGTAGCCCTATTCTGGTTCCGGAACTACAGGGACAAGAGCAAAACTTACCTACATCAGTTCTAAGTAGGCTTTACACTAACGCATATCTACATAGTTACAGAAAGAGATTATTCCGATAAGAAGATAACCGTGTTATTAACTTTGTATCACTGTGTGCTTAGTGAAAACTCTGGCAAGGATTTACGTGCATGCGATTTTAAAATTACCCTTTTTTCTAAGTAAAATATAATTTTCTACGCTCCCAGCCCTACACTAGTGTAGCCCTGTGTCGTGGGTACCATGGACACACACAAAGACGAATAGACAAACACCCAGACCCAGAACAGAAATATAAATTCATTAAAATATCTGTTTGGCCGGGATCGAACCCGGTAAATGCGTGTCAGACCACCATGAATACCGATTTTCCGAAATTATTTTTTTCTTTAAATATAATTATATTGATCATAAATAATCCCTCTTTACATTGAAAATACTATGCTTAATTAATATCTATAATTGGGCAACCAATTATTTTATTTACATCACGGTGAACAAGGTTAAATAATTAAGCAAGTTTGACCCTACAAACTACAAAAAATCAAATGAAATAACTTTATTGAATACAGGTTGAATACAGGTTTAAACATAACATACTTTGGGTAATATCTGCCATATTCCGGCCTTATGGCATACAATATTTTAATAGAATTAGAATTAATATTAACATTGACGGTCTTACTTATTTAATGTCAATATGTATATTAATAAATCATTTATCACATATCAGCATTTTTATCATTAAAAAAATCGTCATTCGTCTAATTTTGAAAATAAAAAGACTACAAAAATAAAGAGACAAAAGATTCCCTTACCTCCATTTCTTCCTAGATTAATATCTTGAATATCTATCTAGGAAAACAGTCGCTAAAATAATATTCACACAGCAACAGGTTATGCTGATCAGAGTTTGTTTAGACCAAAAATTTAGTTTTATATAATAAAGTGAACTTCCAAAACACGCATTTCTAATTAAACTTTCCTAATGAAACTTGCTTTAACTATATCTTTGAGAATACTTGTTTATAAGTCACGAAAAATGAAAAATATTTTCGATACTCGCGATTAAAACATTGTTTTTCTAATGTTGCGATGTGCGAAATAGCTGTCCTTGTAGATATGTGTAATTATATAAAGACAATTAGGTAAGTATATTTATTCAGTTGTGTAGTAACTAATAGGCACGCACCTATGAATTCTCGAATATACTCGTATGTGCGTATTAGAAATTAATTATCATGTGCTTTAATGGTGAAGAGAAATGGAACATGTATAAATGTGATCTTTAAAAAAATCTCATATGTAAGTAAACTCTACAAGTATGTCCTTGGCCAGCGCGGTGGACTATGGCGTAATCCTTCTCACTCTGAGAGGATACCTTTGCCCAGCAGTGGGACAGTATGGCTTGACGACGTAATACGACCTTATTTTTACATCCTAGTTTGAGATATTGCGTAGCTGCCAGAGTTTGCAGTTCATTTTCAAAATTTAACTTCAGATATAAAATGTAAGTTGAATTCTATTTTCAAAGGTGGTTAAATCCTCCTAAGGCTTCGCCCGCGTTTAAAACAAAATAATATGACATACTAACATACATAAAATTGAAAATTCGTACCTTCATTGGAACGACAGTATCACCATCTGGCGAATATTGGTCGTACCAACTCTGGAACCTTCGTGGGCTCATGGACAACAACTTTGCTGAAGATCATCACTTGATCAAATGCATAGTTTACGATTCAATCCTTACTAATATCGTTTAAAATAATCGATTTTTTTGGAACAAAAGATCGATTCTCCGATTAATAGATCTTAGATCGCCATCCCTAGTTCCCGTGGGATTTCCGGGATAAAAACTATCCTATGTCCGTTCTCGGGTCTCAGACTATCTTTGTACAAAATTTTATTAAAACCGGTTCAGTGGTTTAGGCGTGAAGAAAAGACAACCAGACGGACAGACAGACAGACAGACAGAGTTACTTTCGGATTTATAATATTAAAAAAAATAAGGATTTACAACATAACGCAGTACCTGCGTTTCTACATATAAGGCGACCACTTCTGTCCTCCAGCTGCTCTCTGTCGTCTGCTGTGCAGATGAAACCTCTATTCTATATGGTGTTGTTACAAATGTCTATTGGCGGCAGCGATCACTTACCATCGCTTGGATTGCATACTCTTAGCGACTTCAATCTTATAAAAAGAACTAATAATAGGTTTACCAAAGTAGTCCTCAAGGCCACAACAACTGTCACTAATGTCTAAATTCTATTTTGTTTTAAATTCTATTTTGATCACTTAACATCAGAATAACTATTATGGTCTTCAACACTTCAATAAAAAAAACTCATATTTCTAACTATTTATTAAGTATTTCTTGAATCTCTATAAAACTCTTAAATCTAGTTTCTGGAACGTAGACTAGAGTGAATACGAAAGCCACGGCACAAACACCAGAGCACATCCAGAAGGTCACATCACCTCCTAAGGTCGTTATGAGGGAACCGAAGGCAGTGGTCATCACGAAGCTGAAGACCCAGCCTATGGTGATAGAAACCGCTGATCCAGTACTCCTGACGTTGGAAGTGAAGAGCTCTCCCATCAATGTGAAGGGAATGATGGCAAAACCTAGAAAAAGTCAAACAAAATAGGTAATTATGGATGGTATCAATTGCTTAAATGTTGAATTTAGACATTGTAAGAAAACATAAATCTCTGAGGGCTCTATTAAAGAAGTTCCCCAAGTTTGTGAGCTTTAGCACACCACATTTTTCAATGTAGTTAAATATAATCTGAATCCTTTTCGTCCTATGTTTCATGATCCTGGTCATTTCTGGTCATTTTCATGGTCCTATGGGTTCATGATAACGTTTCAAATGAAGTGGACACTAAGACAATACTCCCTATTTACTGTTCAAAAACATCAGTTGTTTATGTAACTACAGATTTTGTAGGTGGTTGAACCCTCTGTGGTTCAAGGTGACACCACCGCCACAATTATTTCTGCCTATTAACAGCAGTGTTAAGCGCTGTTATACTAGGGAGACATACTTTACCAGGACATTCCAACTTAGTCCTCAGGGATAGCGGTGCATCTGTGGCCGACCTCGGGTGGGAATCTGGTCTTGTTTGGAGTTTTGCAGATGTCAATGGACGGTAGTAACTACTTAGCATCAGATGGACTGCACGCTCGTCTGCTACTTCTATGTTAAGTATATACTATGAGCCGATAAGGTAATTTGAAGTGGCCGATAAGGTAGTTTGAGGTGGTAGAACCCTTTGTGGGTCGACTCCGGCGGTACCACCGTCACACCAAATACCTAATAACAGCAGTATTAGGCGATGCTGTGTTCCGTTTTGAAGGGTGTGGTACAGGAGACAGACTATTCCGAGACATTCCAGCTTAGTCCTCAGGGGTAGCAGCGCATCTGTGGCCGACCTCAGGTAGGAATATCTAATCCTATCTGGGGTTGATTACAGATGTCCATGGGCGGCAGTAGCCACTTACCATCAAGTGGACTGCATGCTTGTCTGCTACTCCTATATTATAAAAAAAACCTAGTCTACCTCTGATATATTGGAATTGATAAATTGTAACTTACCGAAATTATACGCTACTAAGAATATAATCAATGTTACTAATGGCAACCATTTTATATTATCTGCTAATGAATGATCTACTTCATCTATGTAGAAGTATACACCGAGGACAACCTGAAATAAAATTGAAGAATTTAATAACACTGGCTATACACAAACAAGAAATAAGACAGAAAACAGAAGAAAACACAAGACTAAAAACAATAAAATTAAAAGATTAAATCACTTTCTTTAATAATGCATATTCCACTAAAGAATACTAAAGTGTGTTAATCTATACTAATATTATAAAGAGGAAAACTTTGTTTGTTTGTTTGATTGTAATGAATATGCTCAAAAACTACTGGACCGATGTCCATGGACAGCAGAGATCATATACCATCTGTCTTAAGAAAAAGTAAGCAAACCTTCACAAGATAAATCTTTTTTGAGAGATAATCCAAATGAGGTTAATGATGAAGAAGACTAATCAGAAGCAACTTACCAGACTTAATGAAGAAAAAGCAGTAGACAATAATAACAAAATCTTTCGTCCATTCCTTTCAACAAAGACAGGTGTTACGAAACTTGATAGCATTTGAGTCACTCCAATAATAATAGTGGATATATCGGGTCGTATTGAAGACCCGACTAATTCAAATATTCTGGTCGCGAAAAACACGATAGCTATAATTCCACTCGATTGTTGTAGAATATTTAAAGTAACTGTGATTATCATAGCTTTTCTGTTACTTTTGACAGTTAAAAGTTGGGTCCAGTCCTTTCCTTTGCTCTGTTGTTCGTCATCTTTTAACGCCAAAACAGTTTGGAAGTCATCTGAGCGACCTAAGTCATTTAGGACTTCTTTTGCTCTCTTTTCATTATCTGAAAATATAATAGATTGTTGATTTGATTAATAAATACATTTTTAACACAAATTACAGGTTTACGTTCTCGCCGAGTACAGACGAGTAGCTGCGAGTACGAGTATGTAAACAACTCAGTTGTGTGTATATGGCATTTACCACGACATCCATCTGACCGCCGACGGTGAAGGTTTTCCAGGACGACACAAAGGATTACGTATCTCTCCTCGTGTAAGTATGAAGTAAAATGTGTAGTGATAGTCTTGTAAAGGTTTCTATTATATTACATTCTTGGCCAGGGAAATACAACACAATTAATTAATTTTTGCCAGGTGTACCGCTTTTATCTGCCAGTTCTATTCTCACGCACAATGTTTCTTATATGGGCAAGGATGATGTGGCGAATTTCCACAACTCATTAAGAGATGGCGCTTCTGAATCACGCTATCGAAGTTTTCCCAACTTCTTACATATTATATACAAGATCCGAACTGAGACTGACGGAGACCGGCCGCTTCGTATTCATGTCCTAGTCCATGGAGAAGCCAAACATTAATAAAACAATATTAAATAATGTGCCGTTATAAACAAACCTTTTAAAACATAATATAACGGAGTCTCAGGTATACAAAGAAGTCCAAAGAAGTTTATCACAGCTAATAAGGCACCAACATACCCAACTATTGAATACTGAACATACGGTCCCAGGGAATATACGAATAATGTCCCGAATGACCTAAATATAGCTGTCAAAGTTAATAACACCCCTCGAATGTTTGTTGATCTGAAAATAAAAGTTTTTGAATAAATTAACGAAATTGTTTGAATTGGGAAAGTTGGTGAATATATTTTTTTAGCGTAGACCAATTTTCTGCACTTTATTTTCACAACATAGAGTTTGAAATTTCTGCCTTATAAATAAACTGATAATAAATAGAATAACTATACAGTATATTATTATTAATATTAAAATACAATGGCGTGATAAAGAGGGACAAATATAATAAAATAAAAAGTTTCTTTTGTTATGTTATTTTATTGCTGTGCACAGTAAAAATATGTTGCATTGTTAAATATAGTTGTCTATTTATATCGATATGATACAAAAAACACAACATTTATTATTCATTATAGAACATCCTGTGTATATACAGGTGTTCTGTAATGATGACAGATAAGATTCAACTAAAAATATAATATCACAACGACTTTGTAACATTTTAGGCGCTTCAAATTTTTTTTCAAAATATTTTAGAAGTGCTACTTATTATAAAACAGAGAGAATATAAAAGGTATACTTACGCAATTTCTCCTAGATATACCAAAGATATAACTTCGTTCATCGAGATCCCGATTCCGACTAGAATCCTGCCGATATACAGCATGATCAAATTTTTGGCTGTGGCCACAAGTATTTGGCCTACAACAGTGATAGAGCTACCGAGCAAAAGGCACAGCTTCCGTCCTCTTACATTGGCCAAGTAACCAGATATATATGGACCTGTAGTTGATAAAAATTCCGTATATCAATATACACGAGCATGAAGTGACACATTAAAATCAAAAAATATATAAAATTTTAAATTAAAAACATTAGGTAAAATACAAAAAATATATAAAATTTTAAATTAAAAACATTTAAATACTAATAATTGATGCTGTAATTTTATAATAATTTTGTACGTCAGTAATGACAAAATGTATAGTATTATATTGATTATATATGTATATGAAGCATTTCACAAAATAAATTTGATTTGATTTAAATACTTAATGTATCAATAAGGTAGTAGAACCCTTTGTGGCTGGACTCCAGCGACACCACCGCCATCTGTACCTTATAACAGCAGCGTTAAGGACTGCTGTGTTCTAGATTGAAAGGTGTAAGGGAGATATACTTTTTTGAGACATTCCAGCTTTGTGTTCAAACGTAGCGACGCATTTGTGGTCGGTCACAGGTAGAAATCTAATCCTATCAAGGGTTGATTACAGATTTCCACGGACAGCAGTAGCGACATACAGGTAGACTGCATGCTCGTCTGCTACTCCTATATTATAAAAAAATACGGGTAACGCCAATAAAAGTGTGGTAAAAATGTAATCAAAATGGTTCATCATCATCATTGAACATCACCCATTAACGTCCCACATCTCCCATTAACGTCCAATATCACCCATTAACGTCCCACATCACCCATTAACGTCCCACATCACCCATTAACGTCCCACATCACCCATTAACGTCCGCTGGGCACAGGTCTCCTCTCAGAATGAGAAGGATTAGGCCATAGTCCACCGCGCTGGCCAAGTGCGTATAGGTAAACTTTACATAACTGAGATTTTTTCAAAATGGTTATTACCAAAGATTCCTGCAACAATGACTATGGTTCCCACAAGTGACAGTTCAGTTTCTGTGATTTTCCTTGATAGTGGTGACAATTTTGGGTCTTGAAGTTTATGGGTTACTGGTGCCATCCATCCCATCACGTAGCCTGTTGTCATCGTACTTAAGTACACTGACAAAATAAAAATATATATTAAAAAGTATTTAAAAATAAATTGATATCTTACGGGTGAATAAGAAAATATCGGATGCCATCTTGGAGCGACTGCTTTTGATCTTATAGTGACGTCATTTTTCTTATATTTTGTTTTTGTTTTAACTTTAGAAAACATAATCTAACGCTTATATCATGGGACGCATAAAAAATGGTCCATCATCTTGGGGCATCCGCCATTTTGGATTTACAATGACGTCACGAAACTAATCATGCATTTTCGTGTTAACCAAATGTGTGCGTTGAATATCAACTCAATCGGTTGGAGTTTGCTGCTTTATAATTGCTGCTGCTGATAAACTGCTTTAAAATCAATTATCATTTTTCTGTTGTAAAATTCGACCCTCACATACATACAAACAAACACGGTCAAGTAAATAAAATATTTTTGCTTTGCCAACAAACTGTTTTATGTGTACCAATTTTTGAATTAAATAAATAAAAAAAAAATAAAAAGTAAAATTAATATCTGCCTTTACGCACCGAAAGTAGAGTAAAACTAGAAATACACGGTGAAACGGTTACAATTATAGATAAAATTAATAGGTATCTCGTTTCTATAATTAACATTTTGATAACAAAATAAAAAAGTGTGAATTTTAGTAGTTTTACTTTAAATATCGTTCAATTGTTTTTGTTAAATTGTATTGTAATTATTTCAAATAAAAATAATGAATACAGTAAACCTGTAGAGATAATCAAAATTAAATCTATCTATATATTAGTAAATGACTGAAATAAGTACATACCACATAATGCTATATTCACTTGTTTCTGCAAACCGTTCTTTCCAAAATAAAATTTCATTTTTCACTTTACAAGAAATCACTGAAATTTCGGATAAATTTTACAACTCATAATTTACTTAGATCAAAAATGGCCATTGTAAGATACGAGTCTTAAGTGGAATGTTTTCAAATTGTTTAAAGACAGTCTATATTCGTATTCGCATACAGTTTCATAATTAAATGCTAATTATAACGTGTTCAAACCAAGATTACGAAAAAAATAAGGAGGAACTTTTCACGCGTAAGCGTCTTAAAATGAGCTCTAGCAACCTCCTACAACACGTCAATAAAGTCACACATTTTTTTATATTAAGTATAAAACACACAAATTTTTCATATTATAAAAACATTGGGACATTTTTTATTTCGACTTCGGACACACCACCGCAACACTTATTTCTGCCTTATAACAACAGGGTAAGCGCAGCTACGTTCTGGTTTGAATGCACATCTACACTAATATTATAAAGAGGAAAACTTTGTTTGTTTGTTTGGTTGTAATGAATAGGCTCACAAACTACTGGACCGATTTTAAAAATTCTTTCATCTTTCGAAAGCTACATTATCCACGAGTAACATAGGCTATATTTTATATGAAATATATTTATAAATAGATTTTGCGGCGGTATAAAGTTTGCCGGGTCAGCTAGTCATTAATAAGGGAGGACATTTATTATTGATGTTCCAACTTAGTCCTCAGGAATAGAGGCGCATCTCCGATAGGAATGAAGTCTGGAGTTGATTATAGCGATCCTTAGGCGGCAGTTGCCACTTACCACCAAGACGACGGCATCCTTTGTAATAAAGTAATAAAGGGTGCAGTCAATAGTATAAAAAATACAGACAAACAAGCATTTTATTGTATAAATTTTTATAAATAACTCATCCAATCTACATACATTTACATATTAAAATGTGTGAATTTCACGATAATCTTATATATAAAATTCTCGTGTCACATTGTTAGTTACCGTACTCCTCCGAAACGGCTTTACCGATTTTCACCAAATTTTATATGCATATACAGTAGGTCTGAGAATCGGCTACTATCTATTTTTAATACCCCTAAGTGATAAGGGTTGTTCACCCTTAACATTTTATTTATATGACAACACACCGTTTGCCGGGTCAGCTAGTATTAGTCTAAAATCATCCAATCTATTAGATACTTTCAATTTCGAGGTGGTGTCTTATTTCGGCCACGGTAATTTAACGTACTATCTATTTAATTTTTATTCTAGTGTAAAAAAGAAAAATTATGTAAAATACGTAAACTCATACCATAAGTTTTATTATTATATCAGGATAATGTTATTTATTCAGATGTATATGTTTCTATACGTTCGTCACGTGGTCGCACATGCTATTTCGACTTTGAAATAAATTAATTTATTTCTGACGTGACCATACCAGCATTGTCACAAAACGTAACCATTTTGCCGGCTAAGGAATGTAACACACAAACGACACTTATGTAAGCCATACACGCCACGCATTGCAGTAACCTTATGAGGTTTTATGTTTTTACAAAATTTTGTATTTGTTTACGTATTTCCTATCGGGATCTCCAAAGGAACGCAACCGGAGTCCTCTTAGCGCATTACCCCGTCGTGCTCTGCCCAGGTGTGCTTGACGCTCGCCACACCATCTGTTGCGTACGACGGTATGCGACCACACACACCGCCGCCCTTCCCGGGGTCGCTTACCGGGCGGTTCGAGCTCCCACTCTTAGACGGTCAGCTACTTAGTTGATTATTACTTTTAAAACAATTTCGTTCAACGCAAAAAAAAATCGAGATAATTTAAATTTAAAATTACCCTCAAAATAAATTACAACTTTTGTACAAGCGCATTGAGAGCACACATGCACGTTTTCTTTTTTATTTTACTTACATTTTACTACATAGACAAATATTATATAAGAGATAGAGCTATTAGAACCATATGACAAAAAAAAACAACTTCATTCATACGTAATATTCCTTCGATCACTAATAAGAACTAATATTCACATAAAATTCGCGACTTTGTCACTTTCATTTGTTGTCTCTTTCTTGTCATTTACGTCATTATGGCGGTGTCCAAACAGTGTCTTACTTAATAGTTACTTAAGGTAGGTGGTAGAAGCCTTTGTGGTTCGACGCTGACGGCACCACCGTCACACCTATTTCTGCCAAACATAGCAGTGTTAAACGCTGCAGTGTTCTGGTATGACGGGCAGAAGATATTATAAAAAAAAATCAAATCGCGCTCTAATCCCGATATAGACAATAAAATACGTTATAATGTAAATAAAACAAAGTTGTGAATAAATTTATTTTAATAAGAACCATACCCACACTGAGAACTACATACAAATGTATTTCTAGAGACCTTGACGTGTTTAAATATGTCGACATAAAAAATAACGTGACTTTCATTCCGTTTATATCTTTACCTTATCAAATTTTAACGCTACTTTAGTAGTATTTAAATCCATTTCGGCGTATGAATAGCAATAGAGTCTATTTATTTTTTTAAGTGTGGTAAGAAGGTAGTAAGAAAAGTAAATGTTCCAATGAAACACTTTTTTTTATAATATAGGAGTAGCAGACGAGCATGCAGTCCACCTGATGGTAAGTGGCTACTGCCGCCCATGGACATCTGTAATCAACCCCAGATAGGATTAGATATTCCTACCTGAGGTCGGTCACAGATGCGCCGCTACCCCTGAGGACTAAGCTGAAATGCCTCGGAAAAGTCTGTCTCCCTTACCACACCCTTCAAACCGGAACACAGCAGCGCCTAACACTGCTGTTATTAGGTAGAAATAGGTGTGGCGGTGGTGCCGACGGAGTCGAACCAGAAAGGTTTCTACCACCTTCAAAATATTACTTAAATGCCAAATATTACTTAGATGTAGCAGCGCATTTGTGAGGTTGTTTTTATAAGAATGAACTAGCACGCAGTGTAATGATGGTAAGTGGTACATTACCGGCCATGGACATCAATAACCAATTTTATAAACAGGTTCCTGAAGCCGATTACAGATACGTTGAGACTCCTGATGATTAAGGAAATCGCATCGTATTTAAGTCAAGATTAATACTACTATCCATAACGGAAATTGCTTGAAAATTTTAAAATAAAACACCTAATAACTTTTCACTATTTACTCAGCATTTCCTGAATCTCGATAAAACTCTTGAATTTTGTCTCCGGGACGTAAACTAAAGTGAAGATAAAAGCTAAAGCGCAAACACCAGAGAACATCCAAAAGGTGATGTGTCCTCCGAGGATCGTGATGAAGAAACCAAAGCCTGTTGTGACGCCAAAGCCGAACAACCAGCCAATGGTGATGGTGACAGCTGATCCTGTGCTTCTAACGTTTGATGTGAAGAGCTCGCCGATTAATGCGACGGGGATGATGGAAAAACCTAAAAACAAGTTAACGAACATATATTTAATATTGAACAACGATTCATAATGCACATTCTTCTAATATTTGTCTTATTTTTGTATTTGAGACTGAAGAGCAAACGAGGATACAGTCCATTCCAGGGTAGGTGGTCGCTGCAGCAGATGGACATCTGCAACCAACTTTATATAACTATACTATTTCCATTTCTTTATTTTCTCGATGACAGTTCTTTGTGTTGTAGTGTAGTGTTTTGTGTGTGTGTATAGTAGGGTTCTTAATGATTGGAGATAAGTTATTTGCAGCATATCTTAACGTACTGTAATATAGGAAGAAAGAAAATAACGTTTATTCCGCTACAATATAATACAAAATATGCATAATTATACTACTTACATACTAAAATAAACAAATATTAATTTTGTTTATGGATAAAAAGTTAACTTACCCACATCATAAGATAAGAAGAAACATATTAATGAGACTAGAGGTAACCATTTGAGATTATCTACTGATGAATGATCTATTTCATCTAAATAGAAGAAGAGACCAAGAACTACCTGAAAAATAAGTTACAAAATAAATATATAACTGGTTGTTTCAATGTGCTAAGCGCTGCTGTGTTCTGGTTTTAAGAAAATTAGTAACTTGTAAATGAATTACTTGGACTAATCTTACTTGAGGTTGATTAAACATGTGCGTCGGGATGGTAAAATTACTATAAAAACAAAAACAAAATATATAAGATATACTAGCTGACCCGGCAAACGTTGTGTTACCATATAAATAAAAAAAATTAAAAGGTGAACAACCGTTATCACTTAGGGGTATAATAAACAGATAGTAGCCAATTCTCAGATTGAATATGCATATAAAATTTGGTGAAAATCGGTAAAGCCTTTTGGGAGGAGTACTGTAACTAACATTGTGACACGAGAATTTTATATATAAGATATAGAAATTGGTTACTATTTTTAAGGTCGTATTAAGGAAAATTAATTATTATCTTTATGGTAAAGAAAAATATTATCAAACAATATACGACGATATGCTTAACAGTTCTCGATCAGCTCTTTAATTTTTAATGTGGTTAACATAAAAATACAACCGTATAAAAATATAATATACTTACCAAAGCGAAGCAACAAAACGCAGTCGACAGAAGCAATAGAATCCTTCGTCCATTTCTCTCCACAAAGATAGGCGCTACAAAACTAGCCAACAACTGTGTGATTCCTATTATAATAGTGGCTATATCAGGCTTTATCGATGACCCAGCTAGTTCAAATATTGTAGTGGTGAAGAACACAACAGCTATAATACCACTTGACTGTTGCAGAACGTTCAATGTTACAGCAATTAATAAAGCTTTTCTGTTGCTTTTAATAGTGAAGATTTTTATCCATTCATCCTTTATGTTTTTGTTTATTTCTTCATCTTTCAAAATTTTCACCTCCTCTAAATCATTAGGGCGACCTAAATCTTGTAGCACCTCTTTTGCTGCTTTTTCGTTATCTGAAGTTAAAACAACACTATTTCAAAATTTAAATTAAATTCGGATTCTTTCCCTTGTCAACCTATTATTAGCCCCCTTTCTGTGCATAGATCTACTCTCAGAGTTAGAGGGGCTAAGGCTTTGGGAAACTTTTAGGAATTTTCTTTTCAATGACCTCTCAGGCATGTAGGTTTCCTGGCGATGTTTTTTTTTCACCTTTCAAGCAACATTAAAAACCAGAAGTGCGGGCCTGGGATTTTAATCCTCAAATTGAGAGACCAAATTTTAACCATTACGGTATTACTATTTATTTTTTCCGATCGAAATATATTTTTGAGTCAAATGTCAAATGTTTAAGTTAGCATACCTCTCAAAATGTATCCTAATGGAGTTTCAGGTATGAAGAAGATTCCAAAACAGTACAGAGCAGCCAATATTGCTCCTATGTAACCAGTTAATGAATACCGAACATAAGGTCCAATGGAATATACAAGTAGCGTCCCGAATGTTTGGAATATACCAGACCCAGTCAATAGGATGCCACGAATATTCGTCGAGCTGAAATGAAAAAAAAAAAACTTGTATTATTATAATAAATAATTATAGATTAAAAAGTAAAAACCACGCTTTAACCACAAGGAAAATGGTTAGACTGATTCTGTGTGTCTGAATGGGTGTGGTTCTTGATAATTGTTCAAAATTTTAAATTAATAGAACCGTTCAAAGTGGGTAAAAATCGAGTTCAAAGATTCCGTTACATACAGGTCAAGCTAATAAAAGCGTGGTAAATGCATTTGAGTGACTGAACGAGAGATTATTTCCTGTTATTATTTGCCGTGCAAATAAAAACTAAGTACCTAGTGTATGCATTTGAAATCGGTCAACACACAAATTAGATTACAGCAATAATGTCACATCTAATGTTACAATGTAATTATAAGATTAGATTTTGCATAAAGATAACCGTTATCATAACTTTGATCACTTATATGAGAAGATAATAACATGAGTAAGAGGAATGAAGAACATTTAGCTTAACCAGGCTTAGCTTCGCTGCGGCCAATCTAATATTCCTCATAATGATTCTTGATCTCAAGGGAATATCAGAATAAATACACTTTATATGAAAATGCAATATTTTGTAAAACCAATCAAATCTATTTGTCGAACACTTTTCAAATTTTGAGGGCACAAATATATGCGAAGTTTTTTTTAATATAGGGATTTTTTTATAATTTAGAAGTAGCAATCGAGCATGCAGTTCAACTTATGGTAAGTGACTACTGCCGCCCATGGACATCTATAATCAACCCTAGATAAGATTAAAGTCTTACCCCTGAGGAGTAACATGAAATGCTTTGGAGAAGTATATCTCCCTGACCACAGGCATAGGGCAGAAATGGGTGTCGTGGTAATCATTCAGAAGTCAAACCACAAAGGGTACCTTAAAAATTAAACTTACGCAATTTCTCCAAGGTAAACCAGTGTCATGACCGTAATGATGGCTACTCCGAAGCCAACTAAAGCTCTGCCGATGTACATCATGAGGAGATTTATAGCTGTAGCTAAAACGATATAGCCAACAGCGGTGACTACACCACCTAGCAACAAACATGGCTTCCGACCTTTTCTATTAGCCAGATATCCAGTTAAATACGGACCTGTAAAACAAAACAGGAAATATTATTTTATATTCCTTTATGTTATTTATAAGAGGATCCTGTGGACCCAAGATAAGCCTTTGAGTGCTAAAATAAATAGCAATTATGTTGTTTTTAGTTGTTGCATTAAAATTATGTTATTCTGTCTACTTATTACTGCTTTAAAAATTGATAAAACCTGGTTGACCTGAGAGGGTCCAACGCCACACCTAGTTTTAGCGTGAAGCAGTGCTTGCCTTCCGGTGGGCGATTGTGGATGCCGACTGATTGAAACATGGGGCTAACATTTTAATCTTCGTCATGTCCATAATATTTAGAAATTTTGTTGTGAGGCTGTTAGAATAATATAACGTTTTAATTTAGTCCTACGAGAAGCAACGCATCTGCGGTCGTACTTGAATCGTAATTCATCCAATAATACCAGTTAAACTACTTTCTCGACGAAAACATTTAAAGATTAAACACGTCAACTTAAATACATTCTTCAATTATGAACCTCTGATTTATCTCATAGCTATACGAAAAAATAATTTACCTGGAACACCTCCCAAGTAAAGGATCGTTCCTACAAATGACATTTGGTTCTCTGTTATAGATCCTGGAAGTGGCGACTGATCTGGATCCTGAAGCTTCGGTATCACTGGGGCTGTCCAGCCCACAGTGTAGCCAACAGTCATCTGGCCCAAGTATACTGAAATTATATATTTCATTGACAATATCAAATCTTTTGGTGACTTGGATCTTCCGAGTCTCTGCAATTGTGATGGGGAATATAAAAAGGAATTCAGTTGGTGTGAAAAAAACCATAAGAACAGAATGAACCAAATCGGTTTTTCACCCTGAAAAAATTAAATAACGTTGGATTGAATGTGTTAAAATTTGAGATCTTATGGCATCCAAGTAATTTTTGGATGTTATGGGTGTATCACTTGTTTGTAACTTAAACTAAAGGAAGTAAATTATCACTTGCTTTAATAACTGACGAAAACAAGGCGAGGACACCTACATTTCTGAGAGTTCTGCAAATAAAGTTCTTAAGCGTCAAGTCTATAAACTCGACGAATTAGTATGAGTTTATACGTCTTTATAAAAATGACTGTTATGATATTTGTTTACGTATTTTCTCATACATTTCCAATCAACGCTCCTAGCGGACTGTTTCAGAACTGATTGGAAATATATGGGATATGCGAAAACAAAAACAAAAACAGTCATTTTTGTCAAAACGTAAAAACTCATACTAAGGGTAAAATTATAACTGCACAAGTTACAGAACCAATCCTTATAATAATGGTTGATATTAATGTATCAAAATTTACAATAATAATTTTCAAAAACATACCACATAGCGCTACAATCACCTGTTTCCTTACACCTGTATACTGGAATATATTCTTCATTTCACGTCAGCTGTCGTTACTAACTACGATATCAATAACAAACAGTATAGCAATCGATAAGACAAGATTAAGATTAACTTCATTAAGATTACTTTATTTTAGCTTATTAAATTACTCATTAATTGTTTCTGTTGAACAACCGTCTTTAAGTACAAATAAGATCTTCCAAAATTGATCACAGTTACTTTGCTTTCCATGAAAACTAAATTCAAATGCTTCACTATGTTCACACTGTTCATTTCAAAACCGGTAACACCAGCTGAGTTCTGGGTTCTACTAAATACGTCCACAACTTAGGGATAAAAGTCCACTATAACTCTATGTATGTAATCTTCAAATCTGCGTATTTTATTGCATTTTATATGCGCTTTTAGTTTAGATTAGATTAATATATAATAAAAATTATCAACACTGAATAACTTTGTTATCAACGTACGTTTACATTTAAAATATTACCTTAATTTATGGATACTATTTAATCTATCTATAATTACTATCTAGCTCTAGATTATATATTGGTTAATACATAATAGTATTGTTATAAAATAGGTGTTATTTCTAAGTTACACCCAAAGATGTCGCGAGAAAAGTAAATAATCAATGTAAAATAAAACAATTTTTAAATCATTCAACTATTTACTCAACATCTCATGAATCTCTTCCAAAGTTTTTCCTTTAGTCTCTGGAACGTATAGAAGAGTAAAGAGGAAGGCCACAGCGCACGCGCCGGCGAATGTCCAGAACGCCACATATCCTCCAAGAGCTGTGATGGTGTATCCGAAGACTGTGGTAACACCGAAGCCAAAGATCCAGCCAATGGTGACGGTCACCGTTGAAGCAGTGCTTCTTATATTAGATTGGAACATTTCCCCGACGAAAGTTTGAGGTATAATGGCAAAACCTGAAAAATGTATATTAAGTAAATAAGAAGTAAGAAAATATTTCAAGTAGAGTGGAATACAGAAGAATTACACTAATCATTATAATTAGTGCAGTACTATTTAAAGGCTGATCCTGATATTCATAGCAAAAAAACATAACATAAAAAAGTGACGAAAGCAATGGATGGTATGGTTGCTCCGTGGAGGCACCACCGCTACATCTTTTTTAATGGACACCAGCTGACCTATATACGAGTATTATGAAGGGACCATTTAGTCATCAGGAGAGCACCTGTGATCCACTTCAGAGAGAATCCCTGCTCTATATTACCGAGCCAAGAGGACTCCGGGATCTCCAACAGAACGCAACCGGAGTCCTCTGAACGGACGGCTCAACCTCCCAATCTTGCCGCCCGCAATCCCGGAAGCCCACTTTTAGTGGCCTCTTACAACAGGGGATACCGTAGCCCTATTCTAGTCCCGGGACTACAGGGACAGGTTACGGATTCCTACCGACATCAGTGTCTGCTTACTAGTCTTGTGTAGTTCGCGAACGAACTAGTTCGGAAGAGCGCTCCCACAGATGAACTACGCGAATTAGATCCCCGATTTTCCGCTCCATAGTTCATTAGCTCCTAACTGAACTAGTAAAAAAATTCCGGTTACCGAACTACTGTCGTTATATTTTATATGAATCAATAGGTATTTACCCTGTTTTAGCAATCAAACATTTTAATTCATGCATTCCTTATTCTTGTCACATAATCTACAAAATTTAAATCTATAAATTGATTAAAAAAGGCAGACCTTTCGCTCTTTTAGTTTATCTATTCTTTAGTTCCCAACTGTTCGGTGAGCAGCTGGGGGCAAACGAACTAAAAGAGCGAACTAGTTCGCTTAGGAGCCGCGAACTAGATTGAGCGATCCCAGACGTGAACTATTACGCCCAAGACTACTGCTTACCATCATATGTACTGCATGCTCGTGAGCTACTTCAATCTTGAAACAGGTGAAATACTATAGAACAAATTTTAACAGCAATAAAATAGTTATAGACTTACCTAAACTATATGAAAAGAAGAATACAAATAATAAAACTAGCGGTAACCACGTAAGTTTTGCAGCAGATGTATGACTTATATCGCTTAAGTAGTTAAATACACCCAAAACTGCCTGAAATGAGACAAAGAAAATGAACAAACAAAAAGAATTATCAAATAATGTATTTAACAGTGACTTTTTATGCACACAACATGATAAGAAAGCGCAATTAAGTCATTCAGTCTTTGTTATATTAATTGTGACGTATTTAAAATGCTCCTCCTGATTAAGATGCTCCTACCTGATGTCGGCCACATATGCGTCGCTACCCCTGAGGACTAAGCTAGAAAGCCTGGGAAAAGTAGATCTCCGTTAACCCACCCTTCAAACCAGAACACAGCAGCACTTAACACTGCTGTTTTGAGGCAGAAATAAGTGTGCCGGTGGTGCCAGATGGCACTGAATAGGGTTCTACCACCTTCAAAATACGGATACTTTTCCTTTGTTTTTTAAATTTATAGGAATTTACTTTTGTTGTTTACTGTATGAAAATATTAAATTTTATATTAACTATCAACTAAATTAGTTTTAGTTTCACACAAAATAGTATAACAATAAAGTCCCAAATACCCAAACTCTAGGGTCTCTAAAACTCACCAAACTCAAAGAACAGAACGCAGTGGAGACCAAAAGTAAGATCTTTCGTCCATTCCTCTCAACAAAGAAAGGTGTTATACAACCACCAAACAGTTGCGTCAATCCTACAACAATTGTAGCTACATTTGGATCTATTGATGATTCAGCTAAACCAAATATAGCTGAAGTGAAAAACACTACGACAATAACACCACTTAATTGTTGTAGAATATTTAAAGTCAGAGTTATGATCAGAGCCTTTCTGTTGCTTTTGTCAGTAAATATTTGGGTCCATTCCTTTTTGAGGCTGATTTTCTCTTCAGGGTTTTTTTGAGATATAACTTTTTCTATTTCTTCGAAACGACCAAGTTCTTCTAGAACTTGCTTTGCAGCTTTTAAGTCATCTGGAAAATCAATATGATTTATAATAAGTTCTGCTTCTATTATAAAATCTTTACAATCGTTATGTTTTCTTTTTATCATAATCTGATAATTTTTATGCACATAAAATGGAATTACTTTTTTATTAAATTATAACTGTATGGAGTTTCTTTCCCTTCTTGTCCATAGCGAAATACCTTACAAAGCGTTGGTACTTTGTTGACGTTCAAAAAGTGTTCCATATAAATCAATAGTGAATTAATAAGATTTTAATTTACATTACTTGAGTATAAAGAAAAGTATAAGTACGATAAAATCTTTATTATTATGTCATTGTATCGTAAGTTTAGTAATCAAAATTTTGTCTCCAAATTCTTGATCCTAATTTTTTTTAATTCAAAACACATATTTGATTTAACTAACCTCTCATCACAAAAAACAATGGCGTTTCTGGTATAAACAAAATACCAATACAGTATATCGTAGTTAAAGCAGCTCCGATGAAGCCTGTCACCGTATATGGAAAATATGGCCCAATAGAGTATACTAAGAGGGTGCCAAATGTGCTAAATATTGCCGTGCCTGTGAGCAATATTCCTCGTAAGTTTGTTGGCCTGGAATCAAAGATATTGAGTAAGTTATGGGTAAGATGAGGCAAGATTAATGTTACTTATGTCCTAATAAAAGTCGTTACAAATGCGTTGGTAATCCAGAGAAATGATTTGTAAATATTTCATTGGCAGCAATCCTTTCATTTCACTTGTAAGTCTGGTCGAATCCTATATATGAGTATAGTATAGAGTTACTGAATGGAAGTCTGAGTCATAAATACACGAATACATAATAATATAATGTCTAATACATACAGTTAACTTGGCCATTTTGTCAACTGAAAATATTTTTATGGACCTGCTTCACGTCCAAAGTTGCGTTTAGGCATCGTGTACTTTTCAAACCAGAACTCAATATCGCTCAAGAGTGTTAGTGTTATGTAACGCCGGTTGTTAATAAACAATCTATCCAATTTTTACCTATCGGAGATAGAAATTTTACAATGTGTGTGAAGAAAGTGTGGATGGATTGATTGTGTGGATGTACTGCGCCTGATACCTTGGAAAAGATTTTCCAATTATATGCGAGTTTGATACGTGGGTTTAGGCACTTATATAAAGAGGCAAAAATATATTTTCGAAATATATTTAATAAAACGTAAAGTTCAACGACGTTTAATAATTCAAAACACCAAGAGAGCCATAATCAGGCATCAAAGAAATGCGTGTTGTAAATATTCATTATGCATTGAAGGCGAAATTTAATTTATAGCCAGCAAGTGCTCCTCTGTAATTAGTTTCTAATTAATTTCTGAATCGGCTTATAATTAAAGAAGATACCCTTTATAAGCAAGATCTTGCGTGTTTTTGAAGTAATTGACTTGTTACAGTAAATTTAATTTGGCTTAAAATATTTTGTTGTTTACAAGTTGGTTATATTTATTTTGGGCTCCTTCACTTTTGAACTATATTGTTTTTAACAATAGTTTATTTTAAAGTGTCACTAATTTAGAAGAATTCTTCAATGTATTTATTTGTGACAATTGGAATAAGGTGTAATGGTATGAAATGTATATAATTGAATTGTGATGAGGCGAAATGAAGTAGAATGACGTGAAGTCAAGCGAAACGAAGTGAAGTTACGCGACATAAAGTGAAGTGAACGTTGCGTAATTCTTTTTTAATTAAATAATTCATGATAATTCATATATTATGATTTTAAAATTCATAGAACCCTTTGTTAGTTCGACTCTGGCAGCACCACCGCCACACCTATTCCTGTCTAATAACATCAATATTAATTGCTGTTACGTTCTGACTTGAAAGGCGTCGTGGACGGAGTGGAGTGGAGTGGAGGGAGACATACTTATCCGAGGCATTCCAACTCAGTAATCAAGGGTAGCAACGCATCTGTGACCGAACACAGATAGGATTTTAATCTTATCTGAGGTTGATTACAAATGTATCGTAAAGTAAACTGCGTGCTCATTGTTGCGTCTATCATAACTTTATGCATAAATGTTTTATTTTATTGAAGAAGCTAAAAACAATTTTGAGAATAAAACTTGTGGATAAAAAATAGATAAATCATCATCATCATCAACTCATTACTGTCTCACTACTGGGCACGGGTCTCTCAAAATGAGAAGGATTAGGCCATAGTCCACCGCGCTGGCCAAGTGCGAATTGCTACACTTCACATACTTTTGTAAACCTTTTTCTCTTTTTTTAACATCTTAGGTATGCAGGTTTCCACGATGTTTTACTTCACCCTACCCAATTGATATTTAATCATAATAAGCAAATCAAACTACATACTAACGCAATCTCTCCAATGTACACGAGGTTGGTGATGAAGATGACACCAGCACCCAGCCCAGTGAGGATCCTACCAGCGAAGATCATGGCCAGGTTCCTCGCCATCGTGAGTATCACGAAGGCAAGGATGTTCAGAGATCCACCAAGCAAGAGACATGGCTTGCGACCGATCAAGTTGGACAAGGTTCCTGATATGTATGGCCCTGGAATGGTATAAAAATATTAAGGTAATATGATAAAATAGGGAATGAATGCTACTACAGCTTAGTCGAATGAGGAAATTTTATACGATCAAGCTGTTTTGTATAACACCGGATATATTGTCTTCTATATATTGATATTTATTAAAATTATTCTTTTTATAAAATAAAGAGTAGCAAACGAGCATGCAGTCCATCTGGTGTTAAGTGGCTACTGCCTATAGTGTAGACATTTGTAATCAACCCTAGACAATATTAGATTCCTGTCTGAAGTTGGCCACATAGGCGTTGCTGACCGTCCCTGTAGTTCCGGAAGTAGGATAGGGCTACGGTATCTCCTGCCTGTCGTAAGAGGCGACTAAAATGGGGCTTCCGGGGTTGCGGGTGGCAAGAGTGCGAGCTCGAACCGCCCGTCAGCGACCCCGGGAAGGACGGCTGTATGTGTGGTCGCATACCGTCGTACACACCAGACGGTATAGCGAGCGTCAAGCTCACCTGGGCGGAGCCCGACGGGGCATAGCGCTAAGAGGACTCCGGTTGCGTTCCTTTGGAGATCCCGGAGTACTCTACGCAGCGCCGAAGACGGCCACCGGGGGGTTTTAGTGCCATCCCACATAACCCCGTGTCGCTCCCACGGCATTGGGTACCTTTTGAAGGTTTCCCCCTCGTAAAAAAAAAGGCGTTGCTGACACTCAGTGTCGGCAACGCCTATGTTCCTAAGTTCTATGTTCCTATGCTCACTAAGTTCAACGCCTTGAATTCCCCTTAGGTTTCCCTTGCAACACACCTTCAAACCAAAATACATCAGCGCTTAATGCTGTTATTAGACAGAAGTAGCCGTGGCGGTAGTGTCTCCCGAGTTACAACATTAAAGGTTTTATCACCTCGAAGTGTTCATTAAGTAGATACCTATGTTCGTCAACAAGAACAGAGAAGGTTAACAAGCAGAAAAGTCAAAGTACTGTTGATATATAAATTTATTGTTTCAAATAGGTAATGAGCATAAAATGATGGATTATGTTCACTAACGCAAACAGATAAAAAGCAAGACAAAGAACGTACATAGACCTTACCAATAATAGTTCCAATGTACAGTAATGACCCAATAAGTGTGGCTTCAGTCTCTGTGACCACATATGGTAGGGGTGACTGGTCAGGATCGTATAATTTTGGCATGATTGGGGCTGTCCAGCCTAGACCAAAACCGACCAGCGATTGACCCAGATATACTGTAATTTAGACCATAATTTGACATTAATAAAATATGTCTTACTAAGTAAATTTTTTTTTAAAAAAGAACAGAAAATTGTACTGAAAATTTAATATTTTAGCACTCGGTCAAATAGCTCTATTATTATTAACAAAAGTATTTTGTACAAATTCGCGGAGGTAGATTTTTAATTTTATCATTTATTTCTTTATGTTTCACCAAATTAATAAGAAAAGTTTAAAACTTGACAAACAAAAATAAATTTCATAAAATAAAAGTTAGTTATTTTAATAAATAAAAGTTTAAAATTTGTCGAATAAAGAGAAGTTAATTTAAATTGTTAATTAATTTGAATAAATAAAAAATACAACTTACTACATGCCGCAATCCACAGTTGCTTTTTAACATAAGGTTTCATTTTGCACTTATTTTTTTAATCACTATTTCACATAAATAAAGTAACTGTACATTAAAAAATATTTCAAAGCCTGCTCATTTTACACAACAAAACAATAATTTAAACACGACAAAACTTTTAAATAAATAATTTACAATTAATTTTATTAATCGTATTAACCTAAATAACTTAAATAAAATGATAAAAAAAATATCACAATAAAATTTATATTAATATTAATTTCAAATTTATTTCATTGTTATTTACAAAGCCACATGGAGGAATATTCTGAATATTCTTACTAAATCATCGTTATCATGATGTTATCGTAACTTATTTCGCGTGATACTGATAATGTTCGTAACAAAGGAAGAAAAATTTTATCTCACTGACCATGGCACCAAAATATAGAGTGAGATGAGGAAAATAGACACATCACATTTATAATTTAATCCATAAATAATAATTAATAACGTAAGTTTACCAAAACCACATTGAAATTAAATTTTATCATCATCATTGATTGATCAAATTAGATCATCATTAATTTATTTGATATCAGTAATAAATAAAATGTAGCTCGTTTACTCACATATATCTTTTTTTAATTTATACTATTTTTTATATATTATATTAGTAGTTTTGAAATACAAATAAAATCCTAATAAAATAAAATAAGTTCGTCAAATTTTTCTCGCATAAATCGCTAAAAAACCGATTTATCAAACTTGTTTTGACTATCCATTGAATAGTAAAGATTACTACAAGAAAATGTAACCATGTTTTTACAATTGAAATTGTCACTATCATCTATTTTTGTGTTTGGAAAATATTAAAAAATGTAGTTTTTAGAGCATTTACGAATGAATATTTCTCCACACTTTTTCTCGATTTCGTGTTGTGTTTGCACCACTTAACTGCACATGTTGGCATTGTTCCGTGTAAATTACGCCATGACAGTCGGAGTAATGGGATAACAGTCAGTTAATTTACGTATGTCTCAGCCATTTGTGGCTTCCTTCAATTACAAGGCGGTGAGATATCTATACTTGTCTATGTTCCCATCAATTAAATATTTTTAAATAGTAAAAACAAAATTGTTCACAAACAGCTGTTTTTGTTTTTTTTTTTTTGGATTTCATAAACCAACCATACCCCCTGTCACCTAAGTTATATCATTTGATTAGATATTGTACATAACATTTTTATTGCGTTCACGTGCTCATCTTTCATTCGACGGAAAATTTGTACAGTCAACAAAAACTTAAACATATTTTTATGAATAACAAAAAATGGTGTAACATGTTTCTGAAGCACGCAATCTAAGTTTTCTTAACACCTGCTATATATACAAGCTTCGAACTGAGATTGTCCTCCTTAGCCAAATAGCATCCGGGCGCTTTTCCTGTGTTGCGTGTTAACATTTACGTGTACATGCCACTTGCATGCTATCCTATCGTTTAGTACGCACATACGCACACGGGCCGCGAAGAGACTGCAGCGAGTTAATTCATATGTGCGTGTGAGACGCGCGAGCAGACGTACACGTTCACATGAAGGTGGTAGAACCCTTTGTGGCTCGACTCCGGCGGCACCACCGCCACACCTATTTCTACCTTATAATAGCAGTGTCAGGCGCTGCTGTGTTTCGGTTTGAAAGGTGTGGTGAGGGAGACAGACTTTTCCGAGGCATTCCAGCTTAGTCCTCAGGGGTAGCGGCGCACCTGTAGCCGACCTCCGGTAGGAATATCTAATCCTATCTGGGGTTTATTACAGATGTCCATGGGCGGCTGTAACCACTTACCATCAGGTGGACTACATGCTCGTCTGCTACTCTGATATTATAAAAAACGGACTCGCGACAGCAAATTCGCGTTCTATTATAATTTGATTTTCTTGCCTTTCAACTTTGACACTGTCTTCAGCGTCTAGATAATCTGATAGAAAACTAAATACTAACTTAGTGACGAGGCTTCTGTGTTCAGCTTTAAGTAAAAACTGTTCATGGAATTGGCCACTTTGGCACTTCATCGTCAACCCATTACTGTCCTACTGCTGGGCACGGTCTCGTCTCAGAATGAGAAGGAGGCCGTAGACCACCACGTTGGCCAAGCGCGTATTGGTAGACTTTAAAACATATTTTTTTAAGATTTATCAGGTATGCAGGTTTCCTCATGATGGTTTTTTTTTCACCATTTAAGCAAATGATAATTAATATCTACTACGCACATAACTTTGAAAAATCAGAGGTTTCAACCTCGGACCCCTCGATCAAGAGGCCGAGTTTCTGAACCACTAGGCTATCACTGCTACGACACATTGGCACTTGCCATCAAGTAAACTGCAGACTCGATTCCTACTTCATGTTGTAAAAAATACTACGCATTATTTGTCCAAATAATTATTATCGTGCTCGACTGTACCAAGCACGTTTTAATCTAATCAAAATGTTATTCTAATGGCATTAATCGCTATTTATAACTGATATTGCCCACCTGGTCATTTCAAGAACATGAGAGTGATGTACTGGTGTACTAGTGATGCACTAGTGTACTACTTCATGAACTTGTATTAGTGGTGTACTTATGTACAAGTGATGTACCTTTTTATTACCGCACTAAAACCCCCCAGTGGCCGGTGGTATGCGACCACACATACCGCCGTCCTTCCCGGAGTCGCTACTGGACGGTTAGAGCTCCCACTCTTGCCGCCCGCAACCCCGGAAGCCCCCTTTTAGTCGCCTCTTACGACAGACAGGGGATACCGTAGCCCTATTCTAGTCCCGGGACTACAGGGACAACAAGTGCACCTATTAACACGTTAGCTGCGGAACGCGGCTTAAAACACCTCGTCCATGTCTGGTCGTTATAGCGGTAAGAAAAAACTTTAACTTCTCTGTGGTGCGAGAGGCATAACTTCCGTCTGGTTCAGTGTAGGAGAGTGATAACTATATGTTTGTGATGTGCTACTGATTCCTAGTTCTATGGTACACCAACCTAATGTCGGGTTTGTTAGACCTCGTACCGCACTGAACAAATAATAATGCTAACACAGTGCGGAACGAGGTTGGGAACGCCTCGTTTCCCCACGCACCTCGTACCGCACCCCACGCTAGCTTCACGTGGTTAGTGTTGTGCAACGCAGTCGAGGCTGCGTAGCGACGAAGTAGGACCGCTGTCTTTATGTTGAAAATTATCATGTCGAAACGTTGCCGAAAAAAGTTGATCATGGAGGAAGATGAAGAAAAACCGGTTGAAAAATCTGAGCCAGAATCAGAATACAGGAAGTAATTTCAAAAACAGGTAAGTCACAAATATACTCTGTCTAGGTGAAAGTCCAGTAGTGAGACTTGGTAGGCTAGGCGTATATCCGTATAGTAAGAAATTACATTATAGATAATTACGTTTCCTGTTATGGTTCAAACAAAAGTTAAGTAGCTACATTATTGATACTCTTTACCCTAATCTACTCGCTCCTACTTTTCAGAATCCACTGCAAAGAAAGCACATCATCTCGATAAGGGTCCAAAGAAGAAGAGATGTGTCGGATGCTACGAAAAACTCCGCACATTCTTGACATGTCGTGAGGCAGACAAAAAAACCAAAGAAAAAATCTCACGGAATGCACTGTTTGCAAAAAACCTTATTGTCTGAAATGTTTCAATGAAAAACATCCATAACTTTTCCCCTTTTTGTATTCATTCTGTCCATAACGTTGATAAATAAAAACAATAAAATAAAATCGATATTTATTTTCCCATCACTAAATTATATGGAAACCTGCCATTTTTCAGTGCGGTCCGAGGTGCATTAGACCCACATTTTATTTTACCCATAGAATCTAAAGTAACGAATTTAACCAAGGGCGGCGGCAGTTTTAGGTTAATTAACTCATTGTTAATAATAATCAAGACAAAAGCCGTCGATTTTGTCTTATTTGGCGCCAAAAAAAGGATTTTAGTCCCCTTCGGGCGGTGGGATTTAACACGCCTCGTGCCGCCACAATGTCGGATATAGGACGAGGTTTAAAACAACTCGTAACGCAGTAATGGAAAGTACAGAAAAATCTGTGCCGCAGGGAACGTGTTAATGCACTAGTGCTGTACTAGTGGTAAATAATTACTCAGTAGCGGAAATTTACATTTTAATATTTTTACTCGTATCTTAAATCACAGTCAGATAATCACAGTCGGAAGTATATTTCATAAAATATAAGACATCTAGATGACGGAAAATTTTATATTAAAATCACTTCACTCAACACCGAATGGAGGTCGAGTGAAATGCTAATTCATGGAAAATAAATGAAGAAAAAGTATATCAATATGTTATAGGGTCGCTTAACAACGCAATAGATGTTATGGCGGCTTCCCACAGTCCCTTATTTTACGATTGAATTCGTAAAATCAGGACGGACGACGAACGGTCATGGATAGCTCTTCCAATAGAGCGTGTCGGTCTGATGGTCTTGAGATTCGAAGCTGTTTTTATTTCAATATACAGAGTGATAGAGGTCACAACATCACGACGCACGTAAATGTCACCGAATTACGCTATCAACTCATTTCACTAAAACACACTTCGCACTTCCGAATCCGCGTTCAATCGCAATAGCACAGACCGTAGGAAGCCAGCATTACATATCGTGAATTAAAATAATCATTAAAATATTCATATTTCTTTATTTTAAACTTAAATTATAGTTATAAAATATTCTACATTTCTGTTCACTTTTACTGGATTTTTGGAATTTACAAAAATCGTGATTATTCATATTTATTACATATGTGTGGCTAAATTGCTAAAGTTATTCTAATATTGTAGTACTTTTTCAGCTTAGTATCACTTTTACAACGGACTTTAAGGTAACTATTAGTTGCATCATCGCGCCAATATCTGCTGAATTTCTGTCAACGTCTTCCCTTTAGTCTCTGGTACAAATTTGAAGGTGAAAACAAATGCAGCGATGCAAGAACAGGAGAAGATCCAGAACGTGACGTCACCACCGACGATCCTGACCATGGAACCAAAGCCAGAGGCAACGCCGAAGCCGATCAACCAGGCGGTTGTCATGGCAACGGCTGACCCTGTACTTCGCGCGTTCCCTTTGAACATCTCGCCGACTAACGCTGAGGGCATCGTGCCGAAACCTTATGAAAACAATTTTGTGTAATTTATTCTTAAAAGAATTGGTTACAATTCACTTAAATGAAAACTTAAGATTAATAAATTACATTCATAAGTCATGAATTATAATTTTGATAGTAGTAATTCAAAAAACAAAATAACCAAAAAAATTTAAAGACCAAAATTATCATTACGTAATATTCTATGGTTAAGCAAAGCATTTTAAATTTAACATAAGTCTTTTTAATTGTAAAATTTTAAATAAATTTACTTTTTATTAGTAATTGAATATTAATATATTTTTTATATATATTTTTTAAATGTATTATTTATTTTAATTTATTTGTACTTATATATTTTAAAAGTAAAAAATAATCTGGTTAATTGTAAAATTTACAAATAATTTATTATTAATTAATAATTAAATTTTGCTATTTTTTAAATAATATCAGTTAGGAGTTTATTACAAGATAAAGATGAATCTTACCAACTTCATATGAGCCGAAGTACATAATGAGAGCTAAAAGTGGTAACCACCCAACGTCAGCAATTACAGGACTTTTGATTCTTGATAAGTAGAAATATGTGCCCAGGATAGACTGAAACACAAACAGAATTATGAATTATATAAATAACGAATGATAGGTACTTACACGCCCTTTAGAATTTTCTGACAAGTATAAAAGCAATTTAATTTACAAAGTAGTTTTAAAAATAATAACTTTAGAATTACGATAAAAACAAAAAAACCAACTGCCTAAAAATTAAAACTATTTTCCTCCAACAATTTAGGCGAATCCAATAACGTCCCATATGTTAAATGTTTTATCCATTAAAAATTTTATTTAGTTTAAGAAGTAAGTATTAATGAATTATGGTAAAAAAAAACAAAAAAACCGACTGTTCAGAAATAGAAATTATTTTAGTCCCACAATTTAGACGAATCCAATACACCTCATAAGTTAAAATCCGTGAAACTGTTTGGTCTGCAGGTCTTGGCAAAGCATATGACATACATACATATGCTACAAAAATATTACCCTTCAATTAAAAGAGCCCATCATCAGTCCATATTGAAGCTATTTTAAGAAGAATATTTGCTGCGATAACAACAATGTGAATTGCTATGCCATAACAGAAGTATTCTAGAAAAATCTTACCAAACTACAAGCACAGAAAGCAGTAGACACTAGTAACAGGATTCTTCTGCCAGCCCGTTCGACCACTACTGGTGCTACCATACTAGAAATCAGCCTGGTTACGCCCACTATGATTGTTGCTAAATCTGGTCTGAAAATAATAAAGCATGATATTAATAGATGAGTTTCAAGGTGGTAGAACCCTCTGTGATTCAACTCTGGCGGCACCAGCGTTCCGCCTATTTCTGCCTAATAACAGCAGTGTTAAGCGCTACTGTGTTATGGTTTGAAGTATGTGATATGGGAAACATACTCCTATTTAGAATCTGTCTGACCTCAGATAGAACTTCAATCTGTTTTAGGGTTTGTGATAGATTTATAAACTTTAGAATAGGCACCCGCTTGACCTCGATCTTGCCTGTTAAGTAAGTGATGATGAGGTCTAAGATGTCTTGCCTAGAAGTAGCCTATTTACTCTTGATTTGAAGATTCTAGTTGTTCATTATAACATCTTACGATTACATACATTGCATTTCTGGTTCGCTATCTTCATTTTATTTAAAGAATGAATGTTAACCTCATCCCTTATTATACTACACATTTCGTAGCCCAATAACTATACATACCTGATAGAAGACCCAGCCAATTGGAAGATAGTCGTAGCAAAGAACAGAACAGCAGCCACTCCACTTGTTTGCTGCAGCGTACACAGACTCAGGGTGATGAAGAGGGACCATCGGTTGGCCTTCACCGTGAAGATCTTTATCCAGGCCTTCCAGCTGTGACCCTCATTTGGATCGATGCCTTTGACGCTTTCGAAGACGTTCTCCAGGTCTTCAACTCGGCCAAGAAGACGAAGAGTCTCTTTGGCTTCTGTTTCTTTGCCTGTGAAGAAACCGTGAATTTCAGTAGGTTATCAAGATCCAAAAATTAAAAGTATCTCGTCGATATCTCTAACCAATTTAAATTCTTAGTTTTCTTTTTGAAATAAATACCTTTGGATGGCTTCTGTAAGTACCTATGTCCTACAAAAGTGATGAGAAGCTGTTGTGTGCTGCTTTGAAGAACATGATAATGAAAGTATTTGCTTCAAATTAATTTTTCAAATTAGCATCGTATCTGTAGTCAAGCTTAGGACCTCCATTTATTTTTGAGATCGCAGATATCCGGGAATTATGACACTAAATATCAAATGAGCATTTCAGTTACTGCTTTTGTGCAACCCATGAAACTAGAATACAACAACAAAAATGTGTCTATGAGGCATAAATAGATATAAAAGTGGTACGATCGGAGTAGAACTACGTATAATTTACCTTGAAGAAAAATATTTATAATTAAATTTGCCCAATAATCCATTAATGCTGCACATACTAACCTCTAATAGCATAATACACTGGCGACTCCGGTATAAACAATATCCCAGCTAAGTGCACGAGGTTTATGATCAAGGGGATGTAACCCGTCGCTGCGTAGGAGACGTATGGTCCGATGGCGTATGCTACGAGGGTCCCGAAAATACCCACGATGGAGGTCGAAGTCAGCAGAATACCTCGGATATTTGTTGATCTGAAAAATAACTATAAATAACAGAAAAATAATAATAAACAAATAAAGCGTTACCGCTGTTTTGAATTCCATGAACATACACAGAATGCACAAAAACCATTCAAATTATTATTTATCCGTTGAAATAATTAAACTTATTATTTTAAAGAAAGTGACCACACTTTGGCCAAATAAATGCTAATCTAAAAGATAAATAATCAAAATTAAATCTCTGTACGAAACTTTCAATTAATTTAATTTAATTAAATAAAGAATTGATTAAGGTCTAAATGGGACCTTCAATGTTTAACTAGAGGCAACTGTTAAAGACGCCGAAAATAATGGGTTAAGCTAAATTCTAAAAATAGCTGGGTAAGTGTTATAAGAAATGTAGACCAACGCGATTTCGCCAACATAGACCAAGTTGCTGACGGTGACCATGCCCATCCCAAGGCCACTGATGATGCGAATAGCGAACACCATGGCCACATTCCTCGTTGTCACTATCAGGATAATGGCTGTCAGGTTCAACAGACTTCCTAGGAACAAACATGGCTTCCGGCCTATTATGTTTGACAGGTAGCTGGGTATGTATGGCCCTGGAAATAAAGCATTAGCTTTAACGGGTTAAGTTGTAAAAATATTTGTTTTACGTCATTAATAATAATATACATTTTCGTTCGTATTTTTCATTTTTTTTTATATAATATAGGAGTAACAGACGAGCATGCAGTCCACCTGATGGTAAGTGGCTACTGCCGCCCATGGACATCTATAACCCCAGATAAGACTAGATATTCCTACCTGAGGTCGGCCACAGATTCGCCGCTACCCCTGAGGACTAAGCTTGAACACCTCGGAAAAGTATGTCTCCCTTACACCTTTCAAACCAGAACACGGCACCGCATAACACTGTTGTTAATAGGCCGAAATAGGTGTGGCGATGGTGCTGCCGGAGTCGAGCCACAAAGAGTTCTACCAAGCGAAAAATTTACATAATTATTAGGTAACCATAAGCTTCCTGAAGAGTAGCGATGAAACCCTGCAATTTCTAACAGAAGAATGGCTATATGAAGTATTTAGTATACCAGTGGGACCACCTTACCCACAATAGCTCCCACATACAGCAAGGATCCAATCCAGGAGACCTGCAACTCAGTGATCAGGCCAGGCAAGGGGGTCTGGTCTGGGTCTTGCAGTTTGGGTATGATCGGCGCCGACCATCCCACACTATACCCATCTATGAATTGCCCAATATTTACTAAAACATAAAAAAATATTAAGAAGATTTTTGTAAGCAGCCTATTGGTTAACAATTGGGGGTCCGAGCAACCCTTTGGCAACTCCGATTTTTAAGCTATGTGCGTATTAGTAATAGCTTCGTTCAAACCGAGGTTCAAACCCCACGCTCCTCTGATTTTTCAAGTTTTGTGCGTATTAGAAATTTATTATCACTTGTTTAAACGATGAAGGAAAACATCGTGAGGAAACCTGCACACATGAGAGTTCTTCAAAAACGGTTTTCATTGGTGACACCTACCCTTAAACTTAAACCCTGCTCTATAATAAATTGTAATACACACATAACTTAAATAATTAATAATCATTTATTACTACATGCCAAATTTTAAATTTATCCAAAAACTTAAGAAAGTTATTGGATAAATTTAAAAATTTGGCATTGTTATTGTGTCTTCTTAAACACAATAACAATTGAAAACTTTACCAAAAGAATTATTACTATGACTTATTTTTTACTTTTTACAATTATTTAAATTACCTACTTACCACAGGACACATTAAACTTATACTTTTTTTACATTTTTTACAATTATTAAATTACTTACCACAGGCCACAATAAACAACTGTCTAACAATGCTGTTCATGACGATAAAAAAGTTACTTGTATCAGTAAAATAAATTTAACATTACATTTACAGGTAACACAAGTAACACAAGGAAATAATTAATGAGTAAATAATTTGGACTGACAGTTGTCACGTTAATTAGGTAATATTTAAGCAAATTGCTTATTTAATTGCCGTAAATAATGTTCGGCTTTTTATTTATCGACGGAAAATTAAATTGTATTTTTTAAATCGGTTTTTTGTATAAAATGTCTAATTAAAAAATATTTTTTGTGATTCGAATTTCGATTATTATTGTTAAAACTTTCGATTATTATTCAAATGCAAATTTATTTTATTTTTAATATCCGTATTTTGTATTAAATCTATAATTTAAATAATATTTTTATAAGCGAACGATATCAACTCCGATTTGTATTTTTAAATTGGTTGTATAATTATTAATTATATTTTTAAAATACTTTTTTGCGTTAAATAATTCAATGAAAAAGTTATCCATTAACAGGCTAATCTAGTTGAAATGTGTCTTGAAAGGTGAAAAGCAGGGCATTTATTGGAAATGTACACCTATGTACATACAAACAATAGTAGATTTATTTTGATACTCATAATGTGTCGCGGTTCCATTCATATGCCCGCAACCACGCAATGGTTTTTGATTTTTACTGATACCTTTAATAGTTTCGATATAAAGTATACAACTGTAAGGTTCGAAGAAAGTTAAATTCAAATAATTACTTTTTTTTTCAAAATAAGATAAATAAAAATTACTTATGTATAACATTTGCTTGGTTTAAATAACAGACAAAGTAATTTTTCTTTCATTATGCCAAAGATATCTGTTTCTAAGGTTCCAATTTTTTTTAATTCGAATAAGTTATTTTTTTGTTAAATTACATAAATACAAATTAACTTTGTAATTATACATAATAAAAGACAGATTATATTCGTTTTTATTTCATTATGCTAGAGATATCTAATCGTCGTTCGAAGAAATGTTAAATTCAAATAAGTATTGTTTCCAAAGTTAGATAAATAAAAATTAACTATGTACAATACAACATTTGTTTTTGTTTGAAATACTGACAAAGTCATTATTTTTCTTATGTCGGAGATTATAAATTATATAATGATATTTTGTATACTTTCACACACTCATTCGCATAAAATGTACATGTTTATTAAGAAAGTATGTTTTCTAATGTGTGACTTGTTTTAATACAAATTGTAATCCAGAGCCGGTATTTCTATTTATCTCTCGCTCTTTCTCTATAATGTGTGAGCGAGAAACATGAGACAAACAAATGATACCGTTTTTATTTTATTTTATTTTTTGTTTTGGGGAAAAATTTCAAAAGATACCTGATCTTTTCAGGGTAAAAGTGATTTTTTTAGTTCGACGACCCGCGTGGCAGACACCCTGTCCCGGTCACACCTGTTTGGTGAATGACCTTACATGTATGACACGCAAAGGGTTCCAGGTTCGATCCCTGGCCAGACAGAAAATCTTAATGATGAATTTAGATTTCTGGGTGTTTGTCTATTCGTCTTTCTACGTACATAACACGATGTGTTATCATTGTGCATATGTGTAGTCCTAGTGCAGGACTATGAGAGTAGAAATCATTATTTTTTACTCTCTAACACCCCCTCGGGGACCTCATTTTGTATAGAGAGAACCCCCAGGCTCTCAAATAGAACTTGGAACTCTCAATAGATCTTTCAAGCAAAGTTTAACTTTACAATTTCCTAAAATTTCATAGCAATCTGTCACATAATGTAGTAATACGTAACGAACAAATAAACAGACATGCAGACACACAGGAAACATAAATTCAATGATACATTCGTTATATCTCATTTTACGCCCACTGTAGTTATTACTTTTTTATGTATTTCATTTTGATAAAATAAAGTTGTCACGTACATTACGATTAGCGATGTAAAATAACGTAATTTGCATTACCTATATATAAAATTCTCGTGTCACAATGTTAGTTACCGTACTCCTCCGAAACGGTTTTACCGATTTTCACCAAATTTTACATGCATATTCAGTAGGTCTGAGAATCGGCTATTATCTATTTTTCATACCCCTAAGTGATAAGGGTTGTTCACCCTTAACATTTTTTTTTATTTATATAGCTACACAACGTTTGCCGGGTCAGCTAGTTTTTTTATAAAATTATAATGTAACTATAACGGTTATATTCATACTAGCTGTGCCCCGCGGGTTCATCCGCTAAAAACAAAAAAACAAGGGCACAGCTAGTTCTATAATATAAGTAGCCTAAGTTACTCCTTATTAACCTTTTTTTTTTCTCGAGGGGGAAACCTTCAAAAGGTACCCGACGACTTGGGAGCGACGCCGGGTTATGTGGGATTTTTACCGCACTAAAACCCCCCCGGTGGCCGTCCTCAACGCTTGTTGGACAACTCCGGGATCTCCAACGGAACACAACCGGAGCCCTCTAAGCGCGATGCCAAACGGGCTCTACCCTGGGGGAGCAGTTTTCGCTCCTCCCACACCATGTAGTGTTTATGACGGTACGCGACCACACATACCGCCGTCCTTCCCGGGGTCGCTTGCTGGACAGTTCGAGCTCCCACTCTTGCCGCCCGCAACCCTGGAAGCCCCCTTTTAGTCGCCTCCTATGACAGGCAGGGGATACCGTAGCCCTATTCTAGTCCCGGAACTACAGGGACAACTCCTTATTAACCTACAGCTACCTGCCAATAAAAGTCGCGTCAAAATCGGTCCAGCCATTTCAGAGATTAACCAGAACAAACAGACAGTCAGACAGACAGACAAAAATTGTAAAAAGTGTTATTTTGGTGTATGTACCGGATGTAGGTATATTCATTTGCATGTAGTAAAAAGCGGTTACTTCAATATTAAAAAAAAACAGACACCAATTTTATTTATATGTATAGATAGGTACGTTTTTAGTGAGACCTGTATTTAGAATTTAATATTAGTCGCGTCAATGACTTTTTAATTGTGTAGGTGTAGCAAACGAGCATGCAGTCCACCTAATGGTAAGTGGCTACTGCCGCTTTATGGACAGCTGTATACAACTTCAGTTTTTATATAATACTAGCTGACCCGACAAACGTTGTGTTGCCATGTAAATAAAAAAAATGTTAAGGGTGAACAACCCTTATCACTTAGGGGGATGAAAAATAGATGTTGGCCAATTCTCATAGATACCGGATAAGCACAAAAAATTTCATAAAAATCGGTCAAGCCGTTTCGGAGGAGTATGGCAACGAAAACTGTGACACGAGAATTTTATATATTAGATGAGTCACAGACGAGCATCCAGTCCACCTGATGGTAAGTGGCAACTGCCGCTCTTGGAAAGCTGTAATCAACCTCACATAGGATTAGATATTTCTACCTACGGACGGCTAGAGATGCGCCGCTACCTAAGTCTAAGCTGGAACGCCTCGGGAAAGTATGTCTCCCTTACCACACCCTTCAAAGCGAAACTCAGCGGCGCTTGACACAGCTGACGTAAAACAGGCAATCTTCAAATGTCTTCAAAAACACTTCGGTTTTGATTACCTGTCTTTGAACAATTCGCCAAGAGCGAGCCGAACTCGTGCATGCAGGATTCCGTACGACCAAATTTTCATTTATTTTCATTTTTAGTATTTAATATTATAGCAACCCTAGAAGTAAATATTAATTTAATTTATAATAATAATAACTTAAAAATAGTTAAAGCGAAAAGCGTGAAATAAATAGCGGTTCCTTGTATGACTTGACTATGATCTTGAAAATTAAAGGGGTTGCTTAATTTTCGAAATATTATTATTTTTAGTATTTGGTGTTATAGTGAGCACCGTTTCAAGTCTTTTTATAGTATGGTTCAAGAGATAGAACCCTGTGAATGACAGACAGACGCATAGACAGCCAGACATCGGAGGCTTAGAAATAGTGTTCTCCTTTTACCCTTTGAGTAAACCCTAAAAAGTGGGAAGGAAAGAGGTAAAAAAATAATAACACATATCCTAAAAGTATTTACTAGCTCATCATATCCTGTATTTCTTTCAGCGTCTTCCCTTTAGTTTCTGGTAAGCAGAGCAGCGTGAAGAAGAACGCGAGCACGCAAGAGCCGCCGAAGATCCAGAAGGTGATGTCACCGCCGAGGGTCTCCACCATGGTGGTGAAGCTGGTAGTCAAGCCGAACCCCACAAGCCAGGTCAGGGTGATGGCTAAAGCTGAGCCATTAGCACGGACGTTAGGTCGAAACATCTCTCCGACTATCGCGTTTGGGATTGTACCGAAACCTAGACAGAAGAAAACAAAAAAATCGTAAATTTCACACACCATTAATGCCGGCTACAGACTCGCGCGAGAAATCGCAGAGAAATCTCGCCGAGAAATTGCGCGAGAATCTAGAAGGCATCTACACTCATGCGACTTTCTCATTCGCATTCTCGATCGTTATCCATAACGGACTACAGTGCAGCGGCTCTACTTACACAACAACATACAACGTCATGGTCGCACCGAGACCGACCGATGTGATGCCGTTCTCTTTTTCTCGCCCGAGAAACCCTTTGAAACGGGCAATAATTCCGACACCGATCGGACGACAGGCAAGCGCGATAACGAAAAGGCAAGAAAGCTATCACATTCACGTTTCTCGGGTGTTCTCGGGGGTTCTCGGGTGTTCTCGGGGGTTCTCGGCGTGAGTCTGTAGCCAAGGTAAGACCTTTATTGTAAATATCACAGATATGCAGATGTTTCTTCGTATTTCTTCGCGATGTTTTCCTTCACCGTCAGAGCAAATGATAATTAATTTGCAATATGCAAGTAACTTTGAAAAATCAGCGTGCCGGGGATTTGAACCTCGGGTTTTTCGATCGAAAGGCCGAGTTTCAGCCACTTAGCTATCACTGATCTATGTAAAAAGTATATATCTATTACGGTTTAAGAAATAGGAGCCCTGTGGTAGACAGACAGAAATACGGACGGACGGACAACGGAGGCTTAGTAGTACAGTCCCGTTTTTAGCCTTGACTACGTAACTCTAAAAAATAATATCTGATTTTGACTGTTTCTTTGAAGAAAATAATCAATGTGCTGTTATTTATGCTGTTATTTTCGTCTAAAAATACGTAAATATTATTCAACTTAGTGGCGGAGCGGTCACCGGTCTGACGCGCGGAGGGTTCCGGGTTCGACTCCGCCCAGACAGATATCTAAATGATGAATTTAAATATCTGTTTCTGGGTCTGGGTGTTTGTGTATTTGTGTGTCCATGGCACCCACGATACAGGGAATCCTAATGTGGGGCTGTAAGAGTAAAAAGCGATTTTTAGGGTTCCGTGGCCAAAGGCTAAAAACGGAACCCTATTACTAAGACTCCGCTGTTTGTCCGTCTGCCACAAGGTACCTCTTGTTAATTATTGATGCTGGTTTGAACGATTTGTGATAAAGTGATATTTATCTTACCTGCTTCATAACAGAAGAAATATACTATTAAAGCTACGAGTGGTAACCACCCAATTGAGCCGGCAACTGGACTCTTTATTTTATCCAAATGGAAGTATACTCCCAACACCGACTGGAAATAAAAACAAAAAACGTACAAATATTTTTGCTGCATTTGATGTAGTGACATTAGCATGAGGATAAGATAACATAATTAAACATGTTTTAAAACGAATACAACAATGATATTTTTTTTTAGAATTGAAATTAAAATAACATTTATTCAAAATTAATTCGTATAAAATTATCTAATTCGGAAGGCGTTTGTCAGAGCTCATCGTCAACCCATTATTGTCCTACTGCTGGGCACAGGTCTTCTCTCAGAATGAGAAGGATTAGGGCATAGTTCACCGCGCTAGCCAACTGCGTGTTGGTAGACTTCACATACCTTTGAGATTTTTTTATTAACTGTCAGTTACATAGGTTTCCTCACGATGTTTTCCTTCACCGTTAAAGCTAGTGATAATTAATTTGTCATACGCACATAATTTTAAAAAAATCAGAGGTCCATGGGATTCGAACCTTGGACACCGAAATGCTGCTTTTCAACCACTAGGATATTTCTGCTTCAAAGATCATGTCAAAGCTCGCTTTAGAGAAACCCGCACTTGGTCAGTATGATGGACTTCAGCCTTAACCCTTCTCTTTTTGAGAGGAGATCAGTGTTTAGCAAAGCGACAATGGGACAATATTGATAACAATTCAGTACCATTTTTTGTTTTCGAGGGGGAAACCTTCGAAGGGTACCCGGTGCCGTGGAAGCGACACAGGGTTATGTGGGACTCTTACCGCACTAAAACCCCCCCGGTGGCCGTCCTCGGCGCTGCGTAGAGGACTCCGAGATCTCCAGAGGAACGCAACCGGAATCCTCTTAGCGCGGTGCCCCGTCGGGCTCCGCCCAGGTGAGCTTGACGCCCGTCACACCGTCTTGTGCGTACGACGGTATACGACCACACATACCGCCGTCCTTCCCGGGGTCGCTGGCCGGGCGGTTCGAGCTCCCACTCTTGCCGCCCTCAACCCCGAAAGTCCCTTTTAGTCTCTTATTTAGCCTCTTACGACAAACAGGGGATACCGTAGCCCTATTCGAATCCCGGAACTATAGGGAAAATGAAGTCAGTACGAACCAAACTAATAGAACACGCCGCCATAGAGATCAGCAGCAAGATCTTCCTCCCCGACCTCTCCACAAACGTCGGCGCTATCAAACTGGACACTAATCTGGTAACTCCAATAATAATTGTGGCTATATTCGGATCTATGGTAGACCCGGCCAGATCAAAGATGGTTGTCGCGAAGAACAAGACCACAGCCACTCCGCTGGTCTGCTGAAAGGCACCAAGTGTAAATGTGATGAAAAGAGATCGTCTGTTGGATTTGTATGTGAATATTTCGGACCAATCCTTGATTTTGCTGGTTTTTTCCTTCTTTAGCGCGAAAGTGTCCAGGATTCTGTCGACGTCTGCTGAACGGCCGAGGTAGTTGAGGGTTTTAGTTGCTTTTATGGTTTCTTCTGGAATAGAAATATGAAGGTTTTGTTGTATTTGTTTATATTAAATGAGTGGTATTAATAGTAGTATTTCTACCTGACAGTAGAAGTTAATGTTGTTGCGTATGTATGTATGTTTTTTTACAATATAGGAGTAGCAGACGAGCATGCAGTCCACCTGATGTGGCTACTGCCGCCCATGGACAGCCGTAATCAACCCCAGATAGGATTAGATATTCCTACCGGAGGTCGGCCACAGATACGCCGCTACCCCTGAGGACTACGCTGGAATGCCTCGGAAAAGTCTGTCTCCCTTACCACACCCTTCAAACCGGAACACAGCAGCGCCTAACACTGCTGTTATTAGGTAGAAATAGGTGCCACACCCATGGTGGTGTCGCCGGAGTCGAACCACGAAGGGTTCTACCACCTTCCAAAACTATTTGTATGTTTAATGCATGGCACTCAAAGCCCAAATGGCTTTACAGATCTTAACATATGAGATGGTGTTGGATTAATTAATTGTTAGTTGTCTAAATTGTGGGAGAGACATAGGCTATATTTTTGAGCAATTTTTTTAACAATTTTGTAAATACATATATTACTAGCTGACCCGGCAAACGTTGTGTTGCCATATAAATATAAAAAAAATGTTAGGGGTGAACAACTCTAATCGCTTAGGGGTATGAAAAATAGATAGTAGCCGATTCTCAGACCTACTGAATATGCATATAAAATTTTGTAAAAATCGGTAAAGCCGTTTCGGAGGAGTGCGGTAACTAACGTTGTGACACGAGAATTTTATATATAAGAAGAAAGATATATATTTATAGGTAGGTACTTTATATTATAATGATTAGAGGTTTTGATTTTAGAAGTATTATTTGCGATTTTATTTAAATATCTAGCGTTATATCTATTTTATTTATCAGCATATATAAATGGAGATAATACTTATACTAGTTTAATTATAGTAAAGAATAATTTATCTAGATATAGATAGATATAATATATTTACCTATTAGCGACTAGTTAGCTTGAACTAGCTTCGTAAAGTTATTTAAAAATTTAGCAATATACCTATGAACCATACAATATTGGTATCAGTCAAATATACGGAAACACATTTTAATGGTTAGCCAGTGATTTTTTTATAATATTGAAATAGCACATTAACATGTAGTCCACCTGATGTAAGTGGCTACTATCGCCCATGGTGGTCGTCAACCTATTGCTGTCCCACTGCTGGGCACAGGTCTCCTCTCAGAACGAGAAGGATTAGGCCATAGTCCACCGCGCTGGCCAAGTGCGTATTGATAGACATCACAAACAATTGAGTTTATTTTTACCACCCATTGGAATTTGTAATCAATCCCAGTTACGATTAGAGTCCGATCTGAGGTCGTCTAAAGACGTGTTGCTAGCCATTTAGACTAAGTTGGAACACCTTAGACAAGTATGTCTGTTCCTCCTTCAGTACGCCTTTAAGAGCATCGCTTTAGGCAGACAGGTGTGGCGGTGGTGCCGCCGAAGTCGAACCTCGGAGGGTCTACCACATTACTTATAGTAACCTATTATTACCTTTCATAGCATAATACACAGGCGACTCCGGTATAAAGCATATGCCAATAACATGCACTATGCTCACAGCTAGTGCTATATACCCCGTCGCTATATACGAAACGTATGGGACGATGGCATACACTATGAGGGTCCCCGTGATACCCACTATGGAAGTAGATGTTAGGAGGATGCCCCTGATGTGGGTTGACCTGAAAAACATTTTGTTTTTTGTATATAAGTAGCAAATTTAAATGCAGTCTACGTGATAGTAAGTGGCTACTGCCGCCCATGTACATCAGTAATCAATCCCAGATAAGATTAGAGTTCTAGAGAGTTCTATCTGAGGTCGACAACTGATACACCGCTACCCCTGAGGACTAAGCTGAAATGCCGCGAAAAAGTATGTCTTCCTTGCAACACCTTTCAAAACGGAACACAGCAGCGCTTAACACTGCTGTTATTAAGCACAAATAGGTGTGTCGGTGGTGCCTCCAGTTAAAATTTCATATTTCTAAACCGATTTATGTTTTACACTCTCAGTTAGTCGGAAATGATATTGAAATATAAGTAATTAAACATTTCTGTCATAAGTAATTAAGATTAAATATTTATAAATTACATGTCTGTATATATTTTGGCTGAACTGATTTTGATCTGACTTTATATAGTCTACACCACATCTTAGTAAATCGGTTAAAATTAAAAACACTATATTCTTTGTTTCGTTTTTTCAAAAAGTACTTACGCAATCTCACCAACATACACAATATTGCCCACTATGGTAATTCCCATGCCCAATCCACTGATAACCCTCAGGGCAAACACCATGGCTATACTGTTGGTCGTTATCACTAAGATATACGCCAGAATGTTCAAACACCCCCCGATTAGCAGACAGGGTTTCCGCCCTATGAGGTTCGATAAAATCGCTGTTGCGTATGGCCCTGAAATGAGAAAAACACCGTGTATATAGCTATTTATGTTGGCATGTAAATTATTCTTCTTTGGCATATCAAATACTAGTTTTTGCCCGCGGCTTCGCCCGCGTTTAAAAGAAAATAATATGACATACTAACATACATAAAACTGAAAATTCGTACATTCATTGGAATGACAGTGCCGCCATCTGGCGAAAATTGATCCAAGAAATCGATTCACCGATTAATCGATCTTAGATCGACATCCCTAGTTCCCATGAGATTTCCGGGATAAAAACTATCCTATGTCCTTTCTAGGGTCTCTGACTATCTTTGTACAAAATTTCATTAAAATCGGTTCAGTGGTTTAGGCGTGAAGAAGAGACAAACAGACAGACAGACAGAGTTACTTTCGGATTTATAATATTAGTAAGGATAAGGATTATTAAAATCGAGTTTCCGTACAATTCCAGATAATAAAACCACCACCACCATACCACTTTGTGATCGTATCTGTGGATGTTTTATCGCCGTCCATGCAGTGGCAGTAGCATGGTGGCACTAGCCACTTACTATCAGTAAACTGCATAAAAGGAATTTAAAGGTTGTAGAGCTCTGTGTTTTTACTCCAGCGGCACACCTATTTATATAACAGCAATAATAAGCCCTGCTTTACCCTTGGTTTTAAGGGTGTGGTAAGGGAGACATACTTTTCCGAGGCGTTCCAGCTTAGGCCTCAGGGGAGCAGCTAACCTCAAGTAGGAGTCTAATCTTATCGGGGGTTCATTAAAGATGTCTACGGCGACAGTAGCCACTTAAAATCAGATGGGCTGCATACTTATCTGCTACTCCTATATAATAAAAAAATTACTTGCTCTACCTTTCAAAAACAAAAAGTTACGTAAAAATATATATAACAGTAACCGAATATCATTCAATTAGCCCAAGGTTGAAGGCTGGTCATATGTTACAAAAAACTTAATGAAAAACACACTGCGATTAGGCAGAAATAGGTGTGGTGATTGCCAAAAGCCACAAAGGGCTCTACGACCTTCAAACCGATTAGAAAAAAGTACGTTTTGAAGGGAAACCAGAGTCTGAGAGAATCTGGGCATATTCCACTAAAAAAAATTAATTTTTTGATGGGCCATGTAGACTCACCTTTATGTACTCAATGTGGTATTGTAGAAGATGTTTATCACATTCTTGTGGAATGTGCACGAAATGAAACATATAGAGGAGATTTTTTTAAGAAACAGACAGTGTCAGATATTGGTTTCTGTAACAGTGCTCTAGCTCATCCCCCTGGGAGACTTTGCTAGAGAGCTATATAAATTAGTTAATATAGGTTTAAGAAATAGTTAACATATACCATTTTATATCATTATACATTAATTATATTGTATGCTACTACAGAGCGACATTGCCAAAAGGCAAAGCTCTTTAAATAAAGATTAAAAAAAAAGTAATTAGACTTACCAATCATAGCGCCAATGTAGAGTAAGGAGCCAACCCATGATGCCTGCAGATCTGTTATGGGTTCTGGTAACGGACTGAGCTCTGGGTTCTGCAGCTTTGGAATGATGGGTGCAGACCAACCCACGCTGTAACCCACAATTATCTGGCCTATATTTACTGTGAAAATAAGAAAAATGGCATCATAATTCATTGATATTATAAGTTGCGAAGCGGTAACCATACCGATCTGACGCGCAGAGGGCCCCGGGTTCGATCCCCGGCCAGATATCTTTCTATATGATGAATTTAGATTTTTGGATCTGGGTTTTTGTACATTTATCTATGTGTGTATCTATGGCATCCACGATACAGGAAAAATCTAGTGCGGGATGAGTGTAGACAGCGTGTGAAGCGTCTAAAGTAATGGACGGTCATAGACCTCGGGAAGTCGAAAGTTAGGTTAGGTTAGGTTAGGTTATCTCGGGCAACTGTTATTTTCATTGTTAGGTTAGAAATAATTGTCACTGGCTTTAACGGTGCGAAAACATCCTGAGGAACCCTACACGCCTGAGAGTTTCTTAAAAAAAATAAAGTTCTCAAAAGTTTATAAAGTCTACCAATACACTTGGCTAGCACGGTGGACTCATTCTGAGAAGGGGGAAACTGATTTTAGATTTTCAAATCAAATCAAATCAAATATTTTTATTCAAAATAGGTTCTTTACAGAGCACTTTTTGAATGTCAGTACAACTACTACTACTTCACAAGGTGTTTCGTTATGGAGAAGAAGCCGCGAAAGAAACTCGTTTATCTCTATCTTATCTTTATCTTATAGACTTGAGTGTTGCCACTATCATAGTTTCCACAGGGAAATTCACTTACACGAATAATTCCGCCACCGCCACACCTATTTCTGCCTAATAACAGCAGTGTTAGACGCTGCTGTGTTCCGGTTTGAAGTGTGTGGTAAGGGAGACAGACTTTTCCGAGGCGTTCCAGCTTAGTCCTCAGGGGTAGCGGCGAATCTGTGGCCGACCTCAGGTAGGAATATCTAATCCTATCTGGGGTTGATTACAGATGGCCATGGGCGGCAGTAGCCACTTACCATCAGGTGGACTGCATGCTCGTCTGCTATTCATATATTATAAAAAAAAAATCCAACTTAGTCCCCAGTACAAAATACATTTGCGCTCTATAACAGCGTTTACAGTTGCTTACACGGCTTACAGAGATATATAGGTGGCAATGACCGCTTATCAGCAGATAAGGCGTACTTCATAGCCTGCATAGTATTAAATGTTAGTTAGCGTACTCCTCGGAAACGGCTTTACCGATTTTCACCAAATTTTATATGCATATTTAGTAGGTCTGAGAATCGGCTACTATTTTTCATGCCCCTAAGTGATAAGGGTTGTTCACCGTTAACATTTTTTTATTTATATGGCAACACAACGTTTGCCAGGTCAGCTAGTTATATTATAAATAATTAGCAAAGCGCGAGTCGAACTCGCACAGGAAGGGTTCCGTACAACCAAATTTTCTCTTTTTCTTTTATTTTTAGTATTTGTAGTAAGTTGTTGTCATATCAGCCATAGAAATAAATGCTTTGGGAAAATTTTGACTGTCTGCCTATTACGGCTCTATACTGTTATGCCTAGGTACATACCTAGTCTGTAAAATTTTGAACTATCTATTACAGTCGAGATAGAGCCCTGTGACAGACGGACACACAGCGAAAGCTTAATAGGCCACGTGTTCATTTCGGTTTCGGTTAAAAAGATTTTTATTATAGTTCAAAAAGGCGTAGTAATAGGACCTGGTTTTAACCCTTAGGGGACGGACCCCTAAAAAGTATTAATGTTCAAAAAGCAGTTTATATCATTAACGACTTATTACGACATAAGTGATCAGCTATGACTGTTTGGTACTTCTGTGAAATATACGATAACAAGATTGTTATCGTCGATAATATTTACTTAACCTGTGGTCATAGAGCGGAAGTTTGTAAGTTCCGTGGCTTTAATCAAGTCCTCGAACTCTTGGACTAAGAGGGTGGGCGGAAGGGGCGGTCCACCCCGGGCCCCCAATCCCGAGGAGCCCCCAAACACAGTTGTTAAAAAAAGTCCTCAGAACCAAATCCGTGAAACGTGTACAAATCAGCGAAAAAGACTGGTCACCGGAATCATACTCTTTTTTATAATATAGGAGTAGCAGACGAGCATGCAGTCTACCTGATGGTAAGTGGCGATGCCGCCTATGGACATCTGTAATCAACCCCAGATATGATTAGATAATCCTACCTGAGGTCGGCCACAAGTGCGCCGCTACCCCTGAGGACTAAGCTGGAACGCCTCGGAAAAGTCTGTCTCCCTTACCACACCCTTCATAACAGCAGCGCCTAACACTGCTGTTATTAGGTAGAAACAGGTGTGGCGGTGGTGCCGCCGTAGTCGAACCACAAAGGGTTCTACCACCTTCATACGTATTTTCGGCGAATAAATCTATGGCACATTTGTAATTTTGTAAAATCAAATCGACTTTTTACACTAGGAGGCCTCCATTCAACTCAGCTCCGGGCCTCCGAGGATCTTAGTCCACTGACCTCGACCTTCGAATAAACAGGGTAAATGTTTGGATGATAACGACACAAACTAAATCTTTGAATTTAGGTATTCTAGATCCCCGCCCTCTCTAACCTTAGTATAAAAAGAAAGAAAATTTCTTCAAACAAATCAACCTTTTTCCGCCAAATTAGGGACTATTTATTTTAGACCCTTAACACAGAATGAAAAAAGATTCAGAGACTAGCTAAATTTTTTTTTCGCCGACTTTGACTACCGCTCCTTAACAATGTAATCAAAAATATTTTATTCAAAGGCGACACTTTACAGAATTATTCTTAAAGGTCAATTATCTACCACCACCACGATCCACGATTACGATCCATGCAACTGGGTCGAAATATCGGCAATAAAAAACGCATATCGTGAGTACCCGTTACATAATAAAATATCTACCACCACTTTGCAAGGTGTTTTGTTATGGGGAAGAAGAAGCGACGAAGAAGTTATGTACTTTTTAAAAATAAATGAACACATGCATAAATGGCGAAGGAAAACTCCGTGAGAAATTTGCATACCCGAGAATAATTTTAAAACAGTTTTCAAAGGTATTCGCGCTTGTCCAGCGCGGTAGATTATGGCCTAATCCTTCTCATTCTGAGAGGAGACCCGTGCCCAGCAGTGGGACAGTAATCGGTTGATGATGATGGCAAATGCCGACAAGAAAGTCATTAATGTTTAAAGAATTTTCGAAGCAACTAAGTCCAATTAGTGGCATAAAATTAAATTTAAATTACAATTATGTGACACGTTAAAAAAAATAAAATCATGTCACTTACTGCAAGCTACAATCAACAACTGGAATTTAATTGACGACGTCATCTTCTGTTTATTTTCTATCACACTGTATTCATAATTTTTTGAATCCATTTATTTTCGAGTCAAAACATTTTTAGCAATAAACTGTCTTCCCACACACTGATTACAGTGATGATGAATATTGTAATGATGAATATTGTAATTATATATTTTGTTTGTTATCTAAGAGTTATTGATAATTTCAATTATTTTGTTTGATAAATCCTTTACCGCAATGATATCAATGTTTGGGTTTCCGAGACTGAAAATGGATTTTCGGAAAAATAGAAAAAAAATCGCTTTAGGCATCATATAATTTTAATTATTACATCTATATATACAAATAAAATTGGAGTGTCTGTTTTAATATTGAAATAACCGCTTTTTACTACATGCATATGAATATACATACGGTACATACACCAAAATAAAATCTTTCCAAATTTTTGTCTGTCTGTTTGTTCTGGCTAATCTCTGAAATGGCTTGACCGAATTTGACGGGACTTTTATTGGCAGGTAGCTGATGTAATAAGGAGTAACTTAGGCAACTTATATTTTAGAACTAGAACTTATATTTTAGCACTAGCTTTAAGATTTAGCTGTGCCCCTGTTTCTTTTTAACGCGGGAGAAACCGCGGGGCACTGCTAGTTATTTTATAAATCCTACAACCTGAGCAGTACAATAACCGTCAAAGTTCCGAGAAACAGCTTATTACCAATTGGTAACAAGTCGTGTGTGGCCGTGTCCGGTAATGCATATGTACTTGTACCTACTACATAGTTGAAAGTCACCAAAAAATAAACAACATTGTAACTTAAATTTTTTATAGACAACCCATTTATTATATACTTTTTGACATATTTAATCTAATATATAAAATTCTCGTGTCACAGTTTTCGTTGCCATACTCCTCCGAAACGGCTTGACCGATTTTGATGAAATTTTTTGTGCTTATCCGGTATCTATGAGAATCGGCCAACATCTATTTTTCATCCCCCTAAATGATAAGGGTTGTTCACCCTTAACATTTTTCGGGTCAGCTAGTTTAATATATAAACGTTTCATCCATTAAGTAGCTCGGTGAAGGTCGTCTTATATCGGGATCTTAGACCACAAGCACTTATGACGAGGAATACGTATTCTGAAACAATTTGATTCCAAAAATATGATTCAATCAAAATGTCGAGTAAAGGTATTGTTTCATTGAGTGGATGAACACGTGCGATCAACGTCTGTAAAAATAAACTATTGATGTATTTGTCATACCAAAATAACTGTTGTCTTACATTTATTTATATAATACAGGCTCGTTTACGTACTATAAAAATATATCTTTGGGGAAAAATTGCACAGAAATGTTGCTAGCGACCAGATCTTGTTATAATCTAGTATTTTGGGAGAGTGTACTGATGTTATATATTAAGAGGCGCAAGGGAAGTTAGCTTCTTATGAACTATGAAATGTGAATGAAATTATGAATACTGTTTTCTTTTTTTAAAATTCAGTTTCAATTGTTAGATAAAGACTTGGAAGAAGGGAGGGGAGAAGCAGTAGTCTATTTTTCGAAATATTTTTCAAACTATTTCTTTTTTTTATAATATAGGAGTAGCAGACGAGCATGCAGTCCACCTGATGGTAAGTGGCTACTGCCGCCCATGGACATAAGTAATCAACCCCAGATAGGATTAGATATTCCTACCTAAGGTCGGCCACAGATGCGCCGCTACCCCTGAGGACTAAGCTGGAACGCATCGGAAAAGTATGTCTCCCTTACCACACCTTCTTAAAATATTGTCAAAAAACGCTAACGGTAAAACCAAATTATTTAATCGAAAATGCATGAGTCGATATTTCGAAAGCACATTTAATCTAAATATTAACAACATTCCCATGTAATCCCAACTTCGTATAACTTTGACATCTGACATGCATTGTGCAACTCTGATTGCCAATCAAACTAAGTTTGTTGATCTTGCATCGATCCAGGATTGAAGATAGCAACTAAATTTACTATTTGTCGTATTTTCACGTAAGTTTGAGATCGGTTTCATTGTGCAAAGAGATTGTATTGGTTGAGTTATTTTTTAAATGAGTTAGTATTTAAACGGATAAAAATCTGGGAAAACGAGCTTTGGTTTTTGTAAATCTAAGCTTTTAAGAAATATGAATTTGAAAAATGCCAACTCATAGACATATCAGGCGATAATCTTACGCCCCTTATTATTAATCAATCTATCTAATGTTTGGCTAGCAAAGAACGAAATTTGACTATGTCTTCATTCTAGTCATTGTCTTTCGATCGTTAGTAGTCAGAAATTTGATAATTAAATGATTTTTTTTATAGTATTAGGAGTAGCAGACGAGCATGCAGTCCACCTGGTGGTAAGTGGCTACTGCCGCCCATGGACATCTGTAATCAACGCCAGATAGGATTAGATATTCCTACCTGAGGCCACAGATGCGCCGCTACCCCTGAGGACTAAGCTGAAACGCCTCGGAAAAGTCTCCCTTACCACACCCTTCATAACAGTTGAAGTGTGGCAACGTATCTGTGATCGGCTTCTGATAGAACTACTGTTCTCTATGAAGTTATATGAGAGTCGTACTCCACACACACACCACAGTGGTAGAACCCTATGTGGTTCCACTCCGGCGGGACCACCGCCACACCTATTTCTACCTAATAACAGCTGTGTTAGGCGCTGCTGTGTTCCGGTTTGAAGAGTGTGGTAAGGGAGACAGACTTTTCCGAGGCGTTCCAGCTTAGTCCTCCGGAGTAGCCGCGCATCTGTGGCCGACCTCAGGTAGGAATATCTAATACTATCTGGGGTTGATTACAGATGTCCATGGGCGGCAGTAGTCACTTACAAACAGGTGGACTGCATGCTCGTCTGCTACTCCTATATTGTATAAAAAAACACACACACTACTACACATACTACTTCAAAGTTTTATAAATAAATTCTCTTTTATTAGCTTGGGTTGTATGTATGTAGGTATGTTACTATGTAACGGAATCTTTGAACCCAATTTCTATCCACTCAGAACGTTCAGTTTAATTCAAAATTTTGAAGAATTATCGAAAACCGATGACAATACACGATTTTAATAATTTTGTACCATTGTCCTTATCGACATCCTCAGGATTAACGATTTTCGAGGCAAGATTGCTCAAGCGCCTTAGAGAAAGTTCATCGCAAAGTTACTAGATTGCAACAATTATTGCTTTTTAGTATCAAAAACTGTTAAAGCGTGATTTTTAGTTTTGAAAATAATAATATTATTATGCTGTAATAATATTTATTATCAAAAGTAATAATTGTAAAAGCACAAAGTTACCCACAAGTCATTCATATAATTTAGTAGCATTCGGTGATTTCATTAGCGACGAGGACAAGTTAGTTTTGGTTTTAACTTCGCTTTCTTCTTCCTGGATTTCCAGGACAGTAGCAAGGTTTAGGGCACATAGATTTAGTCCCTTTTTGAGGACAATTATTCCCACTGCAACCTCCACCATGTCTGTCCTGGACCGATTGCTTCATTTTCTGCATCAAGCAGTTAATCTGATTCGTCAACTGACCAACCGTTTGGCACATTTGCTCGAGAGCTCCCAGTGAGGGCAAACCATCCATAGGATCCTGTCTATAGTCTCCTGGCACGTCGTGGGAAGAGGAACAACCAGATGGACAGTTTCGCTGACCAAGACACGCATCGGGAACAGGAGATATCTGGGGATATCCTGGCATACCACCAGGATGCCGTTGAACAGGGCTAGGCTCCGGCATTTGAGCTCCAGGTACGTTGGGATGACTATACTCTTTGCAATCCGGCCCACATTTACTAGGCGGCCAGGCTGGCTTCGTTGCCGACGTTTGGTTCATCTTGTCTGGTCCATCCTGGTTGATAGGGCAACCTGCGTTACCGCACTTTGGAGGATGGTTCGCTGGGCATTGCAGGTTGCCGCAGCTGAAGGGCTCATCTGTGCGGAATTCTTTCGGCAACGTCGACTTGCAGTCAGGACAAGGACATGTTACTTTGATGATCCCGGCCTTTATGTCTTTGATCTTACCAGGAGTGTAGTTGAGGCAGGTGTAGTGCACCCAGCACTCGCACGCCCCCTGACATTGCAGACCTGTTTTCTGTGTTACCGGCGCGAGACATATCTTGCAAGGATTCTTCACTTTTTTACATTTTGACATTCTGAATTCACTTGCTATTTACGTTTGTAGTTTTCGAACATGATTAAGGCTTACGATACGCCTACTTTATATCATATTTAAGTTAACATGATTCATTTTTCTAAAAGTTTTGTTTGACGTAAGTTGTGGCAAATTTGACATTACCGGTCTTTTTCTTCTTATTTTGGCAATCAAGAAGATGAAAACTCATCGGCGATTTCCCTTCTTGTTGTGAATTATACAGATTATAAAGATTTAAAAAAAAAACACCTTTTTCTATCTAATGATTAAAATTGCTCAAAAACAATAATAGCTTTTTACACTCCCGGTTGATTATGTTATGGATATACATATGCACGTGCAAACAACACAGATCCGATATTTAGATAAAATGATAAGAAAAAAATACAAACAATAAGGTCATATAATGGGCTATCAAAACAATCCTATCAACATTGCAATCAAGAAAATTTTAAATTGAAGAACTCCTTAAGACGATCTTCATTTAATTAGATAGATAGATAGATATTCTTTATTGCACACTTCAACAGAACATAACAATGATATACAATTATATAGTTAATCGTATGCAATAGGCGGCCTTATCGCTAAGCAGCGATCTCTTCCTTAATTATTGCATGCGTTTATCATGATGCATTAAAAATGCAATGCAATTGCGATGCAATTGCGTAAAATGCATATTGCATAAAATGCGCATTCTAGCAACAATAGTATTGATGCATCAACTGTTACACGTTCAGTTGCTGCATTGAGTGTCCAAAAGTAACTGCGACCGGCGTTCAAACGTGTGCAGGATAACGTTTGATCGCTGCACCAAGCTTCTATAACTAGCTAAGTAATAAATCGTGCTGGGATCTAAAGTGCTGGGAGTTAGAGAGAATAAATCCGCATTAGCTCATACTCCATATTCTACATCTTATGCATTTTTTAATGTTAACAAAGGCGCGAATTTCTTACTACCGACACTAACTGTAAGAATAGATTTTAGGATAATAGTATTCATTTCTTGAACATAAAACTCTTGGGCAATATTAATATTGATGTCAATAAATCAAACAAAATTTTCGGTTAAGTTTATTTACATTATTTTTCCATCATTCGTTCGCCGTCATAATTTCTTAAACTAGCGTTACGCAATAAATTATCCAAACGCAATTATTGCACTCATAATTCCTCACATTTTTGGTAGTAGGTATATTCTGGTCTAAGTCACAGTATATCCAGTATAATATCTATAATATCACAGTATAATATCTGTACTGTGTCTAAGATTATTTTTAAATTTAAAGCTAATAATAAAAAAACGCGAACCTGATATTTTACCCACTCCCAACTACGTCACTTATTCTAAAACCAAAGACCTTTAAGTAACTGAAGTCGGTCAATTCGTTTCTTTAGCTAAGAATTAACGCTCCGAGAATATTTTAGCACCTTGACCAGAACACGCAAATAATACTAAGGCAAAAACAACTATGAATAAAGTGAAATATGCCGTTTCTTTTGTAGTTTGTCTCAATTTCTTCTTTCGAAAGCGGTCATCATCTTGCACATTAATTCGTTAAGCTGATCGGATAGTTGTCCAACAGTATTGCACATTTCTTCGATTGTGCAAAACACCTTTTTCTGAGGGTCAACACTGGTCATTCCAGAATCCGAAGACGAGGAACGGGGAATCTCGTAACATGTCTTTCCTGAAATTTAATTAACAAAATGAACACTCACTCATTTCATCATTTAATGAAGATTTTTTTAACTTGAGGGAAAGTCATACAATCTTAGAAATCGATCACAGATGCATCTTTGTGATCACAGGTTCCGATGCTACCTTTAAGGACTAAATAGCAACAGTTCCAACCCTGAACAAAGCAGCGTTAAGGTTAATACTGTCTGTAAAACGCAAGTAGTTATAAAAGTAGCGACGTAGTTACCATACAGTTCTACCACCTTTAAAGTAAGTTTTTTAAAGGTCTAGTTATGATGCTGGTAGAAGCAGATAGTATGAAGCTTACCTGAATCAGAGGATTTAGTAGAAATGAAAGAACATGAGCGGGACTCTTGCGGTGGACAAATTTTCTCCGCTTCTTTCGCTTGAATAGCTCCTTTGTTTTTCTTAGGACAATGCTTAGGGCACGGTGGGCATATCGGTCGAGCATTTCTTTGTCTCGGCGGAGATCCTTGTCCTGTGGGTGAAATCCGTCTTCTCGGTGGTGAAACGGGCCTTCTCGGAGGTGAAACGGGCCTTTTTGGAGGTGAAACAGGTCTTCGTTGAGGAGAAGCTCTTCTGGGCGGAGAAGGATATTTCCTTGGAGGCGTAGGACATACTCTTGGTGGTGTAGGACATTTCTTAGGAGGCGTAGGACATTTGGGTGGAGTAGGACTTTTCCTAGGAGGCGTAGGACATTTCCTAGGCGGCGTAGGACATTTCCTAGGCGGCGTAGGGCAAACTCTAGGAGGCGTTGGACATCTAGGTGGCGTGCAAGGTGGTGTGGGTTCAGGCGGCACACACGGAGGCAATTGGCATTCTGGAGTCGCAGGTCTAGGTGGCGTTGGGTACGAATGGAACTGTGGTATTGGTTTCTGTTTACTGGGACAGTCGTTGGACTCGCAAACCGGCATCTTTGTGGCTGGACATCCCTGGTTGTTACAAGTGTAGGGCGGATCCGTAAGGATTTCCTTCGGCACCGACGTAGAACAATCAGGGCATGGGCAAGTGACTTTTATTATCCCTGCTTTTATGTCGCTGATTTTGCCGGGCGTGTAATTCAGGCACTTGTAGTGGGCCCATTTTTTACAAGCACCCTTACATTGCAGCCCGGTTTTGTTGCTGACGCTTTGGAAGCAGATTTTGCAAGGGTTTTTCACTTTACCACACTTCATGGTGATGGTACACGATATCCTAATAACAAACCATTATGAAGCAATGAAAAGAGTACATTATGAAATTATTTTGAAGTAGCGCGCTGTTTTTGATACATCATATTGATTTTGATTGTAATTACAAGATAATGATAATTATTGGTTGAATGACATTATTAAGTGATTGCCATCAATGTCATACAAGTCATGAGATTCTGTTTTGATTAACAACTTTAAGGACTCGCGCACAATCAGCTTGCCACACAGCATTGCAAAAAATATTTAAAATTATTAAACAGCAAACATAAAATGTAGAACATATGGTGGTCTCTCGGTGTATTTATTCTAACTCTAAAATGGGCCACTTAACACGCTATCGTATCTTTACTTATAATAGCACTGGTATAGTAAAAACAATAAGACGAACGTTTAATTTAAAAATATTATACAACCCTTAGAGGCCGCCTAAACTATCAATTATATTGTGCAATATTGCGAATTGTGCAATGTTATTGACCGTTTAGGGTTAATATTGAAAATTGCGCAAAGATTGAACGAAAGTTTGAGCGAGTTTACTTTTTATTGCGTTATATTTTTTATTGTATAGTGTAGGGTCAGTATTGCGCAATATTCTTACTCCAATCAAATGAGTTTTTTTTTATTAAAAATAGGTTCTTTACAGAACACTTTTTGAATGTCAATCCATCTACCGTCACTTCACAAGGTGTTTCGTTATGGAGAAAACTATTCTACTATTCTCCGACTGAACACGAAAACATTGTGCTGTACGTATTATTGTACAATATAATTGCTCGTTTGGATTCAGAGCGCCTTTCAAACTTAATGTACAATAAAAAGTATTGACCAATGTTATTACAGGTCTTGACGCAGCCTTACCATTTATATTTTTTTTCAAAGACGTACTAATTTTTCTGTTTTGTTGAGGCACTAACCAACTGCGCTATTATGGTAAAATAATGTCATGTAACTGTTATACTATTTCTAAACGAAACTAGAACGTCAGAAATAACAAAACTGTCAAGCTCTGTCACTATCGGCTGTCAGTTATAATACCATTCAAGCAGTGTGAGGTTATATTCTTTAATTAATAATAAAATAACTAAACTGCTAATCAACAATGCCGTTTATGAAAGGAAGAGCGCCCATTCGTCGTACATTAGACTATTTAAACGCTGGAAAGCTGGTATTTAAGGACAAAATCAAGATATTCTCTGTTGCATACAACATAATTGGTAAGAACAACACAGGCGCTAAAGAGTTCGTATTCTGGTATTTACCACAGATACAATATAAAAATCCGGACGTACAAGTGGCTACTTTGAAGAATTTAACTCCTTCGCCGTTCATAAAATGTTATTTTGACGATGGAAGGCAAATATTAGTGGACATAGACAATAAATCAAAGGAAGATATTTTAAATCATTTGATGCTGACTGTAGGGAAGAGTAAGGAAGTATTAGAATCTGAGGCAATTGCTGCGGAGAAGAAAGATAATCCTGCCAACTTCGGTACTGGTTGTGAAAGAGCATGCATATGCGAGGTCTACGGCCAGATACCATGCTCCGGAGTTGTACCATTACCCAAATTCATGCGCGGGAAATATAAGAACCAAGTAGATTAAGATTGTTAATTAATTAAGTGTGTATAGTTGTAGCTAATTAAGAAATAATATTAAATTTACAATTGATTACATTTTTTTATTTTCTAAAATCATAGTTTATTCGATCCAGCACTTGTATTCACACAGTAACACTTGTTTCTTGTTTATTTAAAAACTTTGAAGCTTCCTAAGAATTCAATGAGGAAGATTTTGGTAAGTCAATAATCTAGCTAGCGCTTTGATTAAAAATGTTATTAATAAACATTTTTGCTTACTACTTTGTAAAACAGAATGCAGTATTTGATAAAAACATCACATGAAATATTGATTTCTTTTTGGAAAATAGTAAACAATTTGAAAAAAACAGACTATTCCATGCAATAAATGTTCTATAACTATAAAAAAAAAACAAGATGTATTCATGACATATAAAATTCCAATGAATTTCTTTCAACTAGATTTATATCTTGTATATATTCAATAGATCTAAAACTCAAATGAATTCTGTACATAAAAATTGATATTCATAAGTAACAATTACATTTTATTAAACATTACAACAATAAACAACAAGAAGATATGTAAAAACAACAAAAAATTGTACAACTTGCAAATTAACATGTACAAAAAGATCCTCTAAATGTATAACCCTTAACCGCATTAGCCATTAAGGCAGCGGCTATGAAGTGCATATTCTCAAATGCGGAGAATGTCCGAGCGTTGCAGTGGAGAAACAGGTCTTCCGCAACTTCTTCACCCCGCGGACATGTGTGGAAGAATATCCAGGGTTGGCTTGTATTCTTTTCTATATCCTGAAATTAAGGTGTCACCTAAATAAGTTTGGAGTAGATAATGAGTTTTTTTATGAGTAGTAGACGAGCATGCAGTCCATGTGACTTTAAGTGGCTACTGCTGCCCATGGACATCTGACATCAACCCCAGATAAGGAGACTTCTACGTAAAATTGGACACATGCGCCGCTACACCTGAAGACTAAATTGGAATGATAGGTTTCAAACAACAACACAGCAGTGCTTAACACTGCTGTTATTAGGTTGTTCTACTCCGGCAGCACCACCGTCACACCTATTTCTGCCTTATACGGCAATGTTAAATGCTGCTGTGTTCTGGTTTGAAAGGTGTGGTAAAAAAGAGCTACTTTTATGAGGTATTCCAGCTTAGTCCTCAAGGGTAGCACCGTATCGGCGAAGACTTCATGTAGGAATATAACCTTACATGGGGTTGATTACAGATAAGTACCCATGAACAGTAGTAGTCATTTACCATCAGGTGGACTGCATGCTCGTCTGCTACTCCTATCTTATATATAAAATTGCCGTGTCACAATGTTAGTTACCGTACTCATCCGAAACGGCTTTACCGATTTTCACCAAATTTTATATGCATATTTAGTAGGTCTGAGAATCGGATACTATCTATTTTTCATACCCCTAAGTGATAAGGGTTGTTCACCCTTAACATTTTTTTTATTTATATGGCAACACAACGTTTGCTGGGTTAGCTAGTATTATAAATAATAAATCTACTTACACTTAAACAGAACTTGAAATCCTCTTTCTTCTTACTATGAGTGGGACCAGCTATAACCACTCTAGTGTCTTTGAACACCTCCTCTTTTGTCTTGCACTCCTTAGACTCAGTTTGTGACTGTGACGTCATATCCTCGCTAATTTTGTAGAGCAAAGGGCTGACTGGACATTTCTGTAAAAAACATAGAAAATAGGGAATATGCATGTGATTTAGATTTGCTTGTTATTTTGTTCCTCGGTACATTACGGTCCTGAAATTACATCTACACCATTATTTTTTCTTTATTTCGTGTTAAATTGTTTAAAACTTTAATCAAAAATCGTAAATTATGCGCGCGAAATTCAAATTTGCAAAACGCATTCCCATTGGTCGAATCGAAAAATGACGTCACATAGCGTGTTACGATGTTTATCGGCGTCGATATTCAAACTGTTTGAGAGAAAAATTGTTATTGTCTATATTCCTACAGTGTCATTTATTACCTAGTGCGATTTTTCTACATAGTATTATTAGGAATAATCAAGAACAATGATTGAAAGTAGTTTTGTCAAAGCAAAATCGGACTATTTACCTAAAATATGCAAAATGAATAAACTGGTTTTTATGCATAGGTCAATTTGGAAATATTTAACTGATCATAACTTATTATGTTAATATTATTTTTTTTATAATATAGGAGTAGCAGACGAACATACAGTCCGCCCATGGACATATGTAATCAACCCCAGATAGGATTAGATATTCCCACCTAAGGTCGGCCACAGATGCGCCGCTACCCCTGAGAACTAAGCTGGAACGCCTTGGAAAAGTCTGTCTCCTATCACACCCTTCAAACCGGAACACAGTATCACCTAACACTGCTGTTATTAGGTAGAAATAGGTGTGGCGGTAGTGCCTCCGGGGTCGAACCACAAAGGGTTCTACCACCTTCAACCAATCACCGATCTTCACCTATCTTTATAATAGATTATAATGCATTTTGTGTGTTTCAAATGATAGTATTTGTTGTAGAAGTCGATAAGTACCTAACGAAGTAGATGATCAATGCAATTTTTTAAAATCATTTACCTAAAATTATTGTTTGTTACAGTAAATACAAATGTTAATGTAAATTGCTCCACATTTTTCGTATTTTCGCATCTTTTGCAAAAGAAAAAACACTATATAATGTATTTATAGTTTATAGTACTGGTTTTGCACAATAAGTCTAGGAAATATTTATAAAGTGGTTATTTAGCCTTTCCCATGATGTAAATAGCGATGAAACCTGAAAACGTTTAATAATACCTTTATGTGCATACAGTTATCATCAATATTAATACAAATCACGCTACGTGACGTCATTCAAAGAGCGCGTAAAATGGCGGCGTTCAAATGTGTCAAATTTTATTGATACTTTAAATAATTTTTAAAAAAATACTTCAATCACTAATAAAATTGTTTATGCCATCAAAAACACTGCTTGTAAAAAAATCCAAGCCTCGCCATTCAGCTCTTCCACCGTAAAAAGTCGTAAGATCCATGCAATCCAAGTCGGTTGATGCAGTCTCTACTTAAGAGACCTTCTGTCTTCAGGTATTATCTCACTATCTAACCTAACAACATCTATGGGACCATATCAATATTAAAAATATTTTATGTTTCAAATAAATAGATTGGACTTGGCAATTGCATGGATCTTACGACTTTTTACGGTGGAAGAGCTGAATGGCGAGGCTTGGATTTTTTTACAAGCAGTGTTTTTGATGGCATCTCATTCCTTTTTGTAGGTATGCCTACTTTTTTTCTTTTCCGGGACCTTCTATTACTTAAATGTCAACAACAGATTTTTTTAAAGCCCTCTCACTGTCTTACGAGAATGAGCGTTCTTTTTTGTAGGTAATATTTGTAGTTATTGTAAGAATTATTATTTGAAGAGTATATTAATAAAACATATTTTCCGCTACACCACATTTTTATTCATTTCTATTTTAATCGTGAGTCACCGAACAATATCATTTTATACACAACCAGTAATATAGATTACAATTTATATTAAAAAGGTTCTTACAATACGCCCCCTTTATCTATATTACCCACCTATAACAAAACTCTACATAAATACTACCAAACATAACTCTTTCGTGGAACTGGCTAAATAGTTGAATCTCCACTAAACTCTGACACGGTAGACTACTGTTCCTATCTGAGTTACCTTTTGTTTATTTCAAATCAACCTCCATTGAAGTTGACACGGACTTACAAACGGACATACCAAACGCTTGCAATAATTTTAAAATACATTGTTTTTGGTCTCAAATAATCACTCAGTCAGCTATAACCATGTTATCACGCGCAGGTCCAACAAGAACTCAAGTTTGATTTTATTTTAGCACAAATTACGATCAGGCCTACACTCAGGCCGTTACAGGACCACTCTCTGAAATTAAATCACATGTTAAAAAGTTGTAAAATTTAGTTTATTTCCTCTCTCTAACAGGATAACGCCTATTACTACCATTACTTATATCAATAGATTCACGTTCCATTACTTCAGACTCGCTTACATCCGTCATAGCATTAGTCACATTACTTACATCAATTGTATCTGTAACCGCAGGCACACGTACACCTATATCACCTGTAACACCAGGATCAGTCATGCACTCTTTTCATTCATCACCACTTTCATTCGAACATGACAATAAATTAAATCGAAAAAGTTAATATTTTGACAACTGGAATTACTCCCGTTATCCTCAGGAAAAACATCGTCTAAAAACTTAACAACTCGACTGATTGTGATTTCACGTGTCTTCGTATTAAATAATCGATATCTTCTTATGAATATCCGACAAAAATCACTGGTTTTGACTTTGCATCAAATTTTCGTCTTTTCTGTTTGGTATAAGAGTATACGCTGCACATCCAAATAAGCATAAATAGGTAACATCTACTCGTTTCCCAGACCATTTTTGTAGTGGCACTTCACTGCCTTCGTCGGACTCCGGTTTTTGATATAAATCACAGTATTTAACGCTCTTGCTCAAATTCGCTGCAATTTATAATAGACTTCTCGATGTTTCGATAATAGTTCTGTTAGCTCTTTCAACCATACCATTCTGTTTGGTGGTATATACTATATATCGCCTTCTGATGTAGAATTTTATTTGTTGACAAAAAAATATCGTAAGCTCTATTACAAAACTTCGTTCCACCATCTGATCTCATACACTTGTTCGACTTGCTAGTTGCCTTTTCAACGCGAACTTTATATTTTTTAAATTTTGTAAAGTCTCACTCTTATGTTTGAGAAAATTAACATATGTCATTCGAGTGTAATCGTCGATAAATAATAACATGTACCTTGAACCGTTGAATGAAGTTGCTTCCATGGGACCACATAAACCTGTATGTACGATCTCCAGTATATCGTTCGCTCCCGTTCAAAGTTTTGGAAATGGTTTCTTACTAGTCGACATATCCGTCGTAATGTTCACATCATCAAGACGAGTCACAATATTCTTTAAAATGCGCATATATTCCGGATTAGTACGGGCTAGTCTTCTATGCCAATATTTATTTGACATTGTCAAATCACATATCGGTGATTTGACAAATTGTTCAAATTTATGTATACCATGTACGTTGTGGCCAGTTGCGATGATATTATCCATAGAGTTACTAATAGTGCAACCGTTTTTCAGGAAATTAACAGTAAATCCTTTTTCAGTAAGTTTACTCACCAATAATGAAATCATACTTAAATTATTAGTCTGTATTTGTCTTCTGCATTCAACCTGTAGTTATTTTTAAAATTATTACTTGCAAAGTATATTAATAATAAATATTTTCAGCTAGACCATATTTTTCACCGAACAATATCGAAAAATGCATTAGCGAAAAGTGCTGAAAGGTGTTACGAGGCCGATTTTGATAAAAACTATAACTGCATCATTAGTTTTTAAAATATCTTTTTCCTTAGCCGGGAATCGAACGAGTTCAGTTTTAAAAAAATACACCCTCTATATTATTCCACTATATGATAGTGTCGCTTATAAGGATAAAATTCTGGAAAGTAATGTTATGTTATGACAAATTAAAGTAAAAGGAAAATTTTGAAGAAAATACATATATTTTCATACCTTGGCATACTAATCCTTAAGGATTATACATAACATATGACTTATGTTTAATTCTTTAGGACTATACATAAGTCATAAAATTGAAGAATTTGTCGGTTAATCAACTAATTCTTCGATGTTATGGCCATGACTTACGGCTTAGTATGAGAAAGTAATAGGTTGGCAACTAAGTTCCCGCCGAGGATTTATTTTTTAATAAAAATAGATAACTGATTAATTAGTAAATTCTTATTTTTCGTTGTTTACAACTTCGTAATAACGTTGAATATGATTTTCAATATCTCTTTGTTAAGTAATCATTCGGATTTGACTCGAAAAAGTCATTCTCGTAAATTGTCAACTTTACATCTGTATGTAAACTCTGCATACGCATAGCAAGTTACAAACGCATAGCAATTTACAAATCTATTATAATGGTCCTAAAAATAACCTTAACTAAGTCGAACATAAAAATATAAATTCTTGGAGAACAAAACGTCCGCTTTCGAATGATTTAAAACATAAGGCCAAAATATTGTTAATATGCGAAATGTTTAAATTAATGAATGGCGGTAACTTAACTGCCAAATTATTATGAAAAAAATTAAATTTTCTTAAAAATGAGGCTTTTCCTTTACTTTGTCATTTATCATTACTTTCAAGAATTTTATCCATATAAGCAACACTATGAGGTAGTGGAATAATATAGAGGGCGTATTTTTTTCAAATATTACGTAAGTTGAAAACATGATTTTTTGTTTGTGTAGATATTGGTTTGTCTTTAATGCCATTTGGTAGGTTTAGGTCTAAAACGGATAGGGCAAAAGGAATTGTGTAATTAGGGTAATCCGTTTAAAAGTTATTAAGGATTTTACATTGTGAACTTTGTAAAATTTTATAATTATGTATGCTTATTTTCATACAGACATTTATTTAAGCACAACAAGGGCGAAATTTGCCTAAACATTTGTTTCCTTGGAAACAAACTTATTATTATTTTATAATACGGTGACAGTTGCTTTACCTCACGACAGTTATTGTATTTTGTGTACGTTACCGTTAGATTGCAGAATACGTTAGCATATACATTAACTAGTTAGTCTCAAGATTAGCTAGAAGATAATAATATGCAGATTAACTATGTATTAAAATTCGAAACATCTTTTCAGACTTTCTTTCGTTCGTTTCGACTTTCGTTCTTAGGGCTAAAACATGTGCCTTTTTACGACATAACGACGTATCGTGACACATAGCGACATCATGCCGCAAAGCGATATTGTTTCTTGAAAATATGCAATGTTTGTCGTAAATTCATGACACGACGAGGCATCATGGCATGCACGAAACGACGTCAAGGGGCAAATTGATACAATCTTCGTTTTGTACTTTAGGTAATGGGCAAGCTAATTTATCTGATTAGGCACATTAGCCGTAACATATTATTTTTATTCTCATGACATTTGTCAGAAATTCGGAATGTTTTTGATATTATATTACTTTTTAGGGTTCCGTACCTAAAGGGTAAAAACGGAACCTATTACTAAGCTGTCCGTTTTTCTGTCTGACATAGAGCTCTATTTCTGGAACCTTAATAGATATAAACTTACTACTACTTTTTTTACGGAATATGTATAATGATGGCCATTTTAACAACAAGTACTAAAAATAAAAAGAAAAACTTTCAAATAAAGGAGAGTTTTTTTTTTCTTTATGAGGAGGAAATCTTCAAAAGGTACCCGATGACGTGGAAGTGACGCGGGGTTATGTGGGACTTTTACCGCACTAAAACCCCCCGGTGGCCGTCCTCAATGTTTGTTGGAGAACCCTGGGATCTCCGACGGAACGCAACCGAAGTCCTCCAAGCGCTCTGCCCTGGGGGAGCAGGTTTCGCTCCTCCTAAACTATCCGGTGTTCACGACGGTATGCGACCACACATACCGCCGTCCTTCCCGGGGACACTTATAGGACGGTTCGAGCTCCCACTCTTGCTACGCCCAACTCCGGAAGCCCCCTTTTAGTCGCCTCTTACGACAGGCAGGGGATATCGTAGCCCTATTTTAGTCCAGGAACTACAGGGACAAACATATAAGGACCTGCTATTTTTTGGCGTTTTTCACTTTATCTATTGAACCGTAATAGATGTTACAGTTGACATTTTCACAATGCATTCTATGGCTGCTATAATATCAATTAGTAAATATAAAAAACACATGTTTTTTTGGTACGGAACTCTCAGTGTACGAGTTCGATTCGCACTTCACCCATTATTTGTATTGAAGTTAAATTGAAGTTGGAATTGAATACTTCTTTTGTCTCGAGAATAAAAACAATTGACGTCGCCTATAATAGTAGGGGAGCCCAAGAGGGGATTTCGAGAGTGACTCGAACGCGGCAGATTAAGATATGGAAGATACCTTACATCCTATAGAGTATCTTAAACCATCCATTTGGAGGGTTCGCACGGGGAAAATATCGTGAAATCTATAGTAGCTTAATTACATGCTGAAAACAATAAATTTATAACAATCTGACGATTTGAGGGTGGCGTAATAAGGTTGCAAAAAAATCGTTACCTGGACATACTTGAGCGCGGTATTTTTTTTTTAATATAAAGGAAATAATGCTAGAAAACGGGTAACATCATAATCATACCACACGTTTATGTAGTGAAAACACAGTCATTTAAAAAGACAATATGTACATACACTATCTGATAGCGTCACTGAAAATACATTTTTTCGACCCCTCCACTCAATCGTCAGATGAAGGGTTATGAGAAGTAAAACATCAGCTGGAATTTCCTGTATAATAATCTTACGCCCTCGAGTGTATCAAGAAAACGATTTTTTTTTGCATATTCGAAGAGTCGAATCGAATCGTCAGTCTTTCGAATGGGCGACACATCTGGGGTAACTTAATATCCCCTTTTGAAAATCTAATGCACTGGTGTAATTTTTTTTCTCCATTTTTACCTCTCGTATAGCTGCAAACCAGCAGATAAACATATTTCTGCTGCGCCTTGAGTATGTCCGTCTGACTCATTTTTTTACATCTTTCGAATCCTCTAGAAGCTATTCCCACCGTGAATCGAAAAATATCATACAAACTTTTCTTCACTCACTAAAGTGTAATCTATACAATCGTATAGGTCCTATCGACGCTCGAGTTTCTATCCATTTAACATCATGGGCTCCCCTACTACTCGTACATTTCGCGGACAGAAACACAGATTCATTAACTGCAAACGTAACTTTGTAATCCTATATAACTTATATAGGATACAAAGTTATTTAATGTAGTTGGTGTATCTAGATAACCGGAAAGAAATTGCAAAATATTATAGTTTTTCCGTGAGTTATATACTAAACACTAATTGTATTCTCAATTTCAACCTTCTATGTCTGCTAGAAGTGCCTTAAAGTTTTGATGATCGGTCAGTCAGTGAGTGAGTGACAAAATTACGAACTTTGACTACTTGTAATTCTTAAACTACTGGTTCAAATTGAATGAAATTTGAAATATACCGTGTCTATACAATTCTTGCTTGGCTCCTGAAAATTCAGGCTTCTAGCTTCATATGCAACGAAGTTACAGGGGGTCAAAAATGGGCCGAATTGCTTCGGGAAAAGTATGGTACGGCCGTGCCGCTTCTTTTGGCTCGACTTGGCGGAGGCACTGCCGTGCCTCCAGATATTTTTTACTATGTTAAAACGATGTGATAAGTGGTTTAAAATAATAAAATAAAAATGTGCGTATTCCCTATTTCACTGTTTTTATTATATTACTTAATACTTGAAATTAATTAATAATATCTACTTGAAATCATTAAGGTTTTTAAGGTACGTATAAAAAATGTCTGTCTGTTTTTAGTCTGGTATTCTTATAAAATCTTATTTGAAGACACGAATATAGGTATTTCTTTAGCCCAGCGCAGTCAGTATCGGTATTATATAGCCGACGATAGAAAATAAATAATCGGTAGAAATAAAATCTAAAATTTATGTGTCAAATTTTTTCGAACATAAAATATGTAGATAGGTAGGTATTTGATACGTAACATTTTGTTACAAATAAAAATAAAAATATGACGTTTATTATCTTAACTATTCTAAACCATAATCCAATAAAAAGTTTATCCGTTCGGCTTACAAGTACGACTTAGATAAAAAAGAAAGACACAGCCTTACACACCATTTCTCTGAATGAATACCTACCTATAATTGTGAGTGACTCAACGCTATGATGGATTTTATGAACAAATCTTTTTTCAATTGGTTCGTATAGGTTTCACGTTTGCGCGTTTGTAGAGGTTTGAAAATAGCGACGAGTGCCAATTGCCAAGGTTCCAGCATTACATCTATTTAAATTTTGTTCGACAGGCCCATTCTATCTTTTTTAGTCTGAGGGCATAGTATGAGTATTGCCCAAAATACAAGTTGCGATCACGTCCCTACGCCACGAGACGCACGTTCGAAGGATAAAATAGTGTAAGTGAGACAAATATAAAAAATAAGTACCTATATCGAAACATATCTGAACCTTTTTCGGGTTGAGTCTATAATTTATTGAGTTTGGGCGTGATTGGGAAATGCTTATTCGGGACAAAAACGGACAGATTTAAAATCGAAGTGAAATGGAATATTTGATTATGACGGCCCGGTCTGTTGCAGGGTGCAGGGTTCGATCCCCGGTCAACCATTTCTTATGTCCGACTGCTGGGTACGACTTTCTCTCCACTACTTCTCCGCGAAGCATACTATACCACGATAATTCAATCAATAATAATGCAGATCAATGGAGCAAAAATCAAAACTCCATGCACTCCACCTGGTAAGTAGCTACTGCCGCCCATGGACAGCAATAATCAACCCCAGATTACGATAAAACTCCTAACTGAGGTCGCCCGCCGATACGATGCTCCCCCTGACGACTGAGTCGAACGAATCGAATAAATATGTCTCCCTTACCAAACCCTTCAATCAGAAAACAGCAGAGCTTAACACTCCTTTCATTATCTTTAAACTTAATTATTAAATGTAGTTTCTCTCACCTCACAGCAACATTTAAATTTAATATTCGCTCCAAGCATCGGACAGAGAAGCAAGTAGGAATTGAGTACTGGATGTGGTGATCCCAAATACGACACATTCACACACTTCATTGTGCCAAACTCTTCCTGTAAAGAATCATCAACCCATTAACGTCCCACTGCTGGGCACGGGTCTCCTCTCATAACGAGAAGGATTAGGCCATAGTCCACCGCGCTGGCCAAGTGCGTATTGGTAGACTTCGCATACCTTTGAGATTTTTTATAAATCTCTCAGGTATGCAGGTTTCCTCACGATGTTTTCCTTCACCGTTTAAGCAAGTGATAATTAATTAATTAGAAATTTCTAATACGCACATAATTTTGAAAAATCAGAGGTGCGTGCCTGGGATTTGAACCTCGGACCCCTCGATTGAGAAGCCGCGTTTCTTAACCATTAGGCTATCACTGCTTTTTTTATACGGAAATAATTATACGGATTCATTTACATCTACAAACGAAACACTATTAGAGGCGTGGCGTATCAAACATTTTTTACTACCTGACTGTAAGTTGCTTTTGTTGCTTTGGACTCCTGTAATCAACCCCGGGTAACATTAGTATCCTACCTGAGGTCGGCCACAGATGCGCCGCTACCCCTGAAGACTAAATCTATAATCAACCCCAGATAAAATTGATTCCCTGAGGTCGGCCACAGATGCGCCGCTACCCTTGAAGACTAAATCTGTAATCAACCCCAGATAAAATTAGATTCCTACCTGAGATTGACCACAGTTGTCTCGCTACCCTTGTAGACTAAGTTTGAATGTTTCTCATAAGTATGTATCCGTTTGGCGTTAACACACCCTTCAAATCGCACATTGTAGCTCGTAACAAATAGGTTAAAGGTGGGAGATGATAGCTGTGGTGCATCTAGGGTAGAATCACAAAGGTTTTTACTACCTTTATGTTTTTGCTGATAGCATAGATTAGTAAAGATACTTCGCCGCCTTGAAATTGAATGAAGCCACAAATGACTTATTATAGTAAGTTCTTTTTTTTTAATTCTTGACAAATAAAAACATTTTTAGAGAAAATTTAAGAATAAATAACTAATACTGCGTAATTTACATAATAAATAATTATTTCAAATATTTTAGGGACATTTTAGCACGGAGACGTGGCAAAACTTTTTTACGCAACTATTTCAATTCTCAAAACTGGGTACATGTTCTTGTTAGGAGTGACTAATCTTTACTAATCTATGGCTGATAGCAAGAACTTGTGGTTTGACGACAAGATCTTTGGCCAGCTTCAGATAGGAATCTCATCTTAATTGTGATCGATTACAGACGTCCATGGACAGCAGCCACTCACCCTCGGACTGCATGCTCGTCTGCTATTCCTATTAAAAAAAACTCACAATTATACTCATAACCGTGGCCAGAGATTGTATGCTGGCGTGGGTTCGGGACCTCATACACAGGACTGGGACGGAGGCTTGGTCCGCGAAGCGTTGTACGCACATATGGGTCATAGTGGACACAAAGATCGCGTCAGCCATGGTGGAGAATACCCTAAAAATGACACACAAAAAATATTCAGTATTGCAAATCTTTATATATATATTTCTTATGTGCGTGTGTATGTCACTGAACTCATCCTAAACGATTGGACTGATTTTGATGAAATTTGTTGTGTGTGTTCAAGTGGACTTGAGAATGGTTTAGATTCACAATTTAGACCGTGGGAAAAGGTTTTTTTAATTATTTTTAATTCGTAAGTAGTTATAGAATCGGAAACTATGCATTTGATCAAGTGATGATCTTTAGCAAAGTTGTTGTCCAAGAGCCGAGGGTTTGGGAGTTGGTAAGACCAATTTTCGACAGATGGCACCACTGTCATTCCAATGAAGGTACAAATTTTCCGTTTTATGTATGTCATATTATTTCTTTAAAATGTGGGCGAAGCCGCGGGCACCACTAGTATTTTATATATTTGAAGTGAAGTGATGAAGTGAAATGAAACATGAGTTTGGAGGTCCTCATTACATTCACAGTTATTCGACTTTTTGATCAGACTGCCTTAAAACCACACGGAAAATGTCGCTATAAAATGAGTACTTAGTAATATTTTATAGACCATCTATTTCTGCCTCATAACAGCAGTGTTAAACTTTGCCGTGTTCTGGTTTGAAGGGTGCGGTAAGGGAGACATACTTTTTCGAGGCGTTCCAACTTAGTCCTCAGGGGTAGAGCGGCGCCTTTGTAGCCGACTTCAGGCAGGAATATCTAATCCTATTTGGTATTGATTACAGATGTCCATGGGCGGCAGTAGCCACTTACCATCAGGACTGCTTGCTCGTCTGTTACTACTATATTTTCAAAAAAGGTACGTAACATTCATATTTCAAATGCATCCACAGATTTTCTACCTATTGTAGACCTGCCAGCGTGAAGGGATTTAATTTTTTGTGCCTTAGATACTCTCTGGAAATTTATTTTTACTCTTTTTTTTCATATTATTCTGCCCACCTAAGCGCAGAGATTTCGTCTAAGCAGATCTCAGAATTTTACCGGAAATATTCTCTTAATATACTAAGTAACTTAACTATTAACTTACTATATAACGTAATCTATTTATTAAATCAAAGTTACCTGCCAAGATAATCGTGTTCCCACACCAAATGATCAGTAATATTCACGTCGTTAGCACCCAGAAGCGTGGCTGCGTTGGATACCGCCATGTTCAGTATCGGTTCATTTACTTCCTGTAGGATCATTATCTTGCAATTTGTTAAAATGTCCTGTTACAGAAAAAGCCATTGAAATATAACTTAAAATCGTTCTTTAAAAACACGACATGTAATACAGTTATAAAACACTCGGTTTTTTCTCCACCCTTTAGAGAACACGACTAACATCATGTAGTTCACGTGATCTGCAAGTCCAAGTAAAAGAATTCAAATAAAATAATCTAAGGAAGAACTCTAATTGCCTATGACACACTCACCACATCTATTTTGCCTAATAATAGGTACGAATAGCAGTGTAGCGCAGCTGTATTCTGGAAGAGTAAATTAACTATCGCCAGAAAACTAACTTGGAACTTACTCCACCCATAGATAAGCATACATATCTCACCGCCTTGTAATTGAAGGAAGCCATTAAATTACTTCTGACAATTCTTTTAGCCGTTTAATGGCAGTCATGGTGTAGTTTACGCGGAATAATGCCGACATGCGCAGTTAAGACACGAAATCGAAGAAAAAGTGCGAAGAAATATCGTTTCATTCGTAAATGATATAAAAACTACATTTTTTAAATATTTTTCAAACACGAAAATAGATGACGGTTACAATTATCAAAAGGTTACATTTTCTTGTTAGGAGCGATTAATCTTTACTAATCTATGACTCCACCTCTTGCTGTCATGTAATGACAGTATACCAGTGATATCTCCAATAGTTAACCAAATCAACTCACCAATTTCTTCTGGTGCGAATCTTGTAAACGGCACTTGAGGTTCATAGCACTGTGGATGACTTCCATGATCATATCAGCTGTCCAGTTCTTAAAGCATATTAGATGTCTTGGTTTCGGACTCCTGACAAAATCACAATTATAAAAAATATTAAATAGACTAAAAAGTTACGATGGGAATCTTCAAATGTTACAAAAATCAGAACAAATATCATTAAAGGTACATACAGCAGACAAGCTACTAATAGCATTTCGATTAAGCTGCTTTTCAAAAGCTAAATGCAGCGATCAAACGCTCCATCCCGCTACGTTTGAGCGCCGATCGCAGCTACTTTTTAACGCTCGATACAGCCAACTGAATGCAAAAAGGCGATGCAGCATTACTGCATTCATTACAGCCGCTTAAACGTGCGTTTTTAAAACCGATTGTAGGAAGTTGCTTAAATGCTTTATAGTGCTGTAAAAAGCTTAAATATCTGCTAAGACTTTAAATAGGTTTTGAAAAGAACTTACGTGCAACATTGCTGATATCTCACTTGTAGGTATAACGGTAGATGTATGGTAAAAAGTCTAAAACATTGCGACATATCAATACTTGCGTAAAAAACGATTGTTGTTATGAGAAAAACGTATCATGTTTAAAATTTGGTGTCATTAAACCATAGATATATTATCCTACTGACGTAGATATTAAACTTTATTGAAAATGTCTGCAATCTTTCATGTTTGACACAAGTAACATTCTTCTTTAGGCGTATCTATTTGCTACGGAACAAAACTAGTTTTATTATTCCGTGGTATTTAGTAAAAACCGCAATCTGGTAAAAACAAGAAACTTACATACACATAAAACAGGTATAGGTACAGATAAATGAAACTATTATTTCACAATACTTATGAGTAATTTAATATTTAAAATACAATTATCAACAAAATCAACTTATATACATACACTTCACAAATGCCGATAATTTAGTTCGATTTCCATTAGTGTCTAATTTCATTTAATAATTCTTTTATAATATAGAAGTAGAGAACGAACATGCTCCAATTGATAGTATGTAGTCACTGCAGTTATCGCAGCCGATTGCGATCATTAATAAATCCTTTTTTTATAATATTGGAGTGGTAGAGCATACAGTCCACCTGATGGTAAGTGGCTACTGCCGCCCATGGACATCTGTAATCAACCAATAGGATTAGATATTGCCACCTGAGGTCGGCCACAGATGCGCCGCTATCCCTGAGGACTAAGCTGGAACGCCTAGGAAAAGTATGTCTCCCTTACCACACCCTTCAAACCAGAACACAGCAGCGCTTAACACTGTTGTGCCGCCGGAGTCGAACAAAGGGTTCTACCACCTTCAACATAGCTGCCATTAACAACATAATATATTATTAGATTAACAAAACTCCAATAGTTATGGTTGACAAATCAGTTTAAGAAAATAAAATGTCGACCCGTTCGCTTACTACATCAATTGGGTTTTTGGTAGCTAACTTTTTGGTCTAAGGCTCTCTTCTCTACCCTCAGTGTAAAGTATAGGTACTTAGCAGTGACTGTGACACGTTGATGAGACCCTGTTAGCAAATCTCTAGACACCAAGAGGACACCATACCCTTATTGGAAGCTTCACAATCGCGAAATGTTTCCATTGCCTTGTATATGCTTTTCCAAACGCTCCTCCCCTCTTAACACGTTCTGAATTTCTGCTATCGTTTTATGTTTCGTCTCTGGCACGAAGAAGAGGACGAAAAGAGACAACAATACACAGACAACTCCGAACATGAAGAAGGTGGTGTTAGATCCAAGGACTGTGATCATCTCTATGGTGTATTTGGTGACGAAGAACGCGGTGATGGTGGATACTTCCATGCAGATCGAAGTAATTAATGCTCGAGCTGGGCCATCGAGTAGTTCGGAGATCAGTACGAGAAACTGAGACCCGATTCCTGATGAGAAAATACGAAAGGTTATTTGTACTAATATTACAAAGCTGAAGAGATTGTTGGTTTGAACTAGCTAAAATCAAAATTATGAACGTATTTAAGCTTTTGTCAGCAATTTCGTAAGCGGAAATCGTAACACCATATTATATAAATAATTTAAAGCCTTTAATTATAGCCAAACAGGATTATATAGGTTTCATTATATATAACCGGAAAGCAAATAAGTTTTATTGAGCTTATTTCAAATTTGTCTCTTTAGCGTGGAATATCAATATCCATCTTTCATGGATCTACCTCGTAAAATGCAGTAAATCAGACTATAATTCTAGTTTCGAGATCTAGTTAGACCTCTGCTTGACAGGTACTATACCTATGAGCTGGCCTAAGCGATATACGGGGAGCCTCCCCTGTCGAAACATACCTACTCCTAGAAGCTCTGTCATCTCTCATAATTATATAGAATAGAAACTTACCCCCACCGTAGCACCAATTAATAAAGCCAACAGATATGACCGGTAGATAGTTAAGAAAACCACTAATCGATACGCCGTGTCGTTTAAGCGTGAAAAATACGCCTAGGCTCATCTGAAACAACAGAGAAACATAATTAAATGAAACAAGATATTTAAAATTATAAATTTTATATCTAAAAAGAAAATATTAGTCTAATTAGACTTGACGACCCGCGTAGCGGAGCGGTCACCATACCGGTCTGACGTGCAAAGGGTCCCGGGTTCGATCCCCGGCCAGACAGATATCTAAATGATGAATTTAGATTTCTGATTCTGGGTCTGGGTGTTTGTGTATTTGTCTATGTGTGTGTCCATGGCACCCACGACACAGGGAATCCTAGTGTGGGGCTGTGAGTGTAGAAAGTGTTATTTAAAGTGTTATTAATTAGCAATTAGAAACCAAAAACCCGACCGCCTAACTTAGCCTACGATACTCCCATGATTTGATATCTTAATTCTTAATATCTTAAAATCGAACCTAAGTATGAGACATGCATACATTACATACGCTAAAAGCATTATCCGACTACGGCGGATACCAGGAAAATAAAAGGAATAATACAAATTAAAGTCTTAATAAATCTACTGAAGATGGTAGACCGTATAGGTAAGGTACGTAGAACGTATAGGTAGGAAACGGTAAGGTGTTGTAATGGAGACAGACTATTCTTAGGCGTTCCAGCTTAGTCCTCAGGGGTAGCGGCGCATCTGTGGTCGACCTTAGGTGGGAATATCTAATCCTATTTGGGTTTGATTACAGATGTCCATGGGCGGCAGTAGCCACTTACCATCAGGTGGACTGTATGCTCGTCTGCTACTCCTATATTATATAAAAAAAAATCTAATACACTCACCATTCCTGCGGCCATGCCAAACAAAGTTGTAACCAGAATTATTTTTCTACCAAATCTATCGCTGTATATACTCGTAACTATACAAGAAACTAGTTGTATACATCCAATAACCACAGAACCGAATGCTGATGACACATTAGTGTTTGTCAATTCCAAAATAGTTTGCAAATAAAACGTTATACAGTTGAAACCGATTGCTTCTACTCCAATGCCCATCACTACAGATATCATCAGCCCTTTGAGATACGCCTTATTTCTGAATAAGTCTCGTTTGTCAAATTTCTGTTTTGGTTCTCTCCGTGAGAATTGCTTTAGTTCTTCTTGCGCTATTATTTTTGATTCTCGTAGGAATATTAACACTCTCTCAGCTTCTTCAATTTTACCTGAAAATTACCTTTTTTTTAACAACCACATTGACTTTTCTACAAGAGTAACCATGGAACTATTCCATAGACAGAGAAGGGTAGTAATCTGTTTGTAATGGATCGAACTTACAAATGTAAGCTTAACCTATTACATCAGTATGTAACAGGTTAAGCTTACATAACAGTACAGTATAGTACAGTACAATGAAATAGGGATCATACCTTTGCTATACAGCGAGTACGGTGTGTCAGGAATAAATAAAATCGGAATGGATGCACATATAATGATGGCAGTGTACATTATACTGAGGTTCCGATATGATACGTAAGGTCCAATTCCCAAGATAATAAGAGCTCCTAAACTGGAAAGTAAAGGGATCAGCGAACCAAGAGAACCACGTATTTCATTCTGGAAAACAAAAACGAAATTTCAAAAAGGCCGGAAACATAGTCAATATTATCGATCCATATAACTGACCATGGGTGCTGGAATGGGAAGGGTTTTATTTTGCTTAGATTATAGTCGTACGCGTAGATCGGTGGATTTCCTATAAGTACTTTTGAAAAAAAATATATATACTTAGACCTTTCTCGATCATATAAATTAGTATTAAGTACATCTTTTTTAATGGCGATAAGGAATTCTACCGAAGGCTAAAATACACCGTGAATAACAAATTAAAACGTCACTATAAGTATCTGCCTTGCAACTTACAAGAAAAATGAGTGTGACATTGGTGCCTCGACACATAAAGGATGTCACATTTTATTAAAAGTTAAAGTCTTGAGTGAAACTGATGAAATTATATCAAAAATTACTAACACTAGCAATTTCCGTACAATATATCATGACCGCCATGATACCTGCGGTGTCAGCCACGCCATTGATAAATCTGACCACTAATATCATCCAAACTTCGGTGGCAAAGATGGTCATAAAACCGGCAATGGTTTTCGGCCCAAATATCATCAAAATGCAGTATTTTCTTCCAATAAGGTCCAAGAGAATGCCGACGAATGGCAGCGCTGGAAATACCAAATATACAATTATAACTTTTGCTGTACTTACACAATAATTGACACTAACCACCCAACACCCATTTTTGTCTCATAACATCAGTGTTAAACGCTGCTGTGTTCTGGTTTAAAGGGTGTGGTAAGAAGACATACTTTTTCGAGGCGTTCCAGCGTAGTCCTTAGAGGTCGGCGCACTACACCCTTCAAAGCCGAACACAGCAGCGCTTTACACCGCTGTTATTAGGCAGAAATAGGTGTGGCGGTGGTGCCGCCGGAGTCGAACAACGAAGGACACTACAACCTTTATATCCTGCTGCTTTAAATATAAAGATAAGATACTTACTAAAAGCAGAAAATATTAATCCGATAGACACAATCCAACCACCTTCATCTTCGGTGATAGGTCTTGAGAGAGGCGTCTCCTGTGGGTTCCTCAGTTTGACCAGCATTGGGGAAGTCCACGCTACGTCCATTCCCACACATAGTAACAAAAGATTCACTAAAATTGGGAAAAGACGATCAATGTTATTTTTGGAGATAGTAACATCACCTTCATCAGCTGACAGACTACTCTACTGCCGCCATGGAACAGAAACTGCCGCCCATGGGCATCTGTAATCAACCTTAGAATAGTATGTCTGCCTTACTACACCCATCAAAACGGAATATAGCCGCGCCTAACACTTCTGTTATGAGGCAGAAATAGTGTGGCGGTGGTGCCGCCGGAGTCGAACCACAGGGTTCTACCACCTTCATAAAGGTCAAGGTGGACTATGTATTCGCTTGCTACTTCTGTATCATCAAAACATTATTGTCCTATTGCGGAACACATGTCTCCCATCAGAGTGAGAGTAGTTTGTGCTAGATTCGTTGGCCAAAAACGAATTGGTAGACTTCGTACTCTTACTTACAATGGCCATGATGATTATAGCAAGTCATAATTAATTACTAGTGCGCACATTTTTTTAAATCAGAAGTGTTTGCCTGGGATTTCAAACTCAATCAAGAATTTATCTAGGATCATAGTGATCATGATGAAAATATGGTAGGTAAATACATACGCCCGATGCATGAAAGAACTCTTCAAACAAAGTGTTGCAGTAAACACTATTATTTAAACATTTTCTTCACAATTTAATAAATCGCATGAATAATGAATAATTTTATGACACATATGTTTATGCAGCTTGCAACTTCATATTGCAATATTCCATCGCTTTATTTCTTCACGATCTTTCCACGTGATATATTATTATATTTCAATCGCTGGGCTTTTTCCATAACCAACTTTGATACAATGAGAGTCCTACCTGAGATCAGCCCCATACGCGTTACTGTCTAAGTATGGTCTAAGTGTTTACCTAAGTACAACTTTCAAATCTGAACGCAACAATGCTACGCTGCTGTTTTGGCTAATATATAATATTAGGTATATTTGTGGTGCCGCAGTCAAAACACAAAAAATATTAGTTTTGGCTATTCTATTTGGCTACTTCTGGCTACTATAGTAAGTGGCTACTACCGCCCGGAGACATCTGTATTCTGTAATCAACTCAGTTAGATGCGTTGCTACTCCTGAGGACTGAGTTGGAACTCCTCAATGAAAATGTATGTCAATGTCATAGATTAGTAAAGATACTTCGCCGCCTTGAAATTGAATGAAGCCACAAATGGCTTATTATCGTAAGTTCATTTTTTGAATTATTGACAAATAAAAACATTTTTAGAGAAAATTTACGAATAAATAACTAATACTGCGTAATTTACATGAATTTACATAATAAATAAATAATTATTTCAAATATTTTAGGGATATTTTAGCACGGAGACGTGGCAAAACTTTTTTACGCAAGTATTTCAATTCTCAAAACTGGTTACATTTTCTAGTTAGGAGTGAGTAATCTTTACTAATCTATGGTCAATGTAATCAAAATCTCTCCTTTACTACACCCTTCAGAGTCAAACACAGCAACGCTTAATGTTGTTATTGGTCATAAATCGGTGAAGCAGCGCCTCCTCCGGACTCAAACCATAAAGGGTTCTATCACTTTAAAATTTCAAGCACAATTAAAAAAAGATCCATTTTTTTACTTTTTTAGTATTTATTAATCTTTGTTACTATTACATATTTTTTTGACTTACCAGTAATAGCAATACCATATTGCTTCAACGAACTAGATTCGACACGAAACATCATGTGACAGGTTTATAAAGTTTGTTAATAATTAAAATAAATTGAAATTAACAATTGAAGAAACATATGCTTCATTGTGCCTTCGATCACTAATAAGAACTAGATACACAATCCCATACAAAAATGAACTTAAAAAGTGGTGTCAAACGTGTTTATAAAATTCTAAGCGACAGAATCTAAAATTAATGCAAAATCAACCTTATCACTATTATTTAACGGTGTTTTTCAAAAACAGCTTACCAAAAGCAATAAATTTTTACGACAAAAGCTAGCTGTCATAACCTATCACTTTTACAGGTTTGTCACTTGGACAAGGAATTAGTGGAGACGAACTGTCATTACTTTATACGGTTATTATAAATTATAACTTAATATTTTTATTAGGTCGAAGTAATTAATTTTAATGAACATAATAATAATTTATCAATGAAAGTAATGTGAAGACACAATTTATTATAATGCAAATATAAGTTTAAAATTAAAATATAACCAAATACAAGTAATTTAATTAAAAAATCAACAAGCTGTTTGCGCCATTATCTAACGAAATAGATTGCCCACGACTAAAGAAATATGTAGTAAACCAACATTTTTTTCAATTATTTTTACCCGACTGCCAAAGAAGGGTTATGTTTTTCGCACGTATCTTGTATGTTTGTCTTTATTTATTTGATCGGATCTAACCATAGGATCTAACAAACGGCTGGATGAATGTCGACAAGTAAGGTGTCATTATATTCGTCTCAATGACCCGAGTGTCCTTAGATAGGTGTTAGAAAAAAAATCAAAATGGCGGATGTTTGGCGCGAAATAGTAATATTTCAAAAAAAGTTAACCAAACCTATGGAGTGGGGTATCAAAATAAAGGAAATTAAAAGGAGATTACACACATATTATATGATGTATACATACATATATACAGGGTGAATTTTTCAAACGGGCCTTCAGGGCCAAATCCGAAACTATGAGGATTAGCGAAAAATGCTGAAAGGAGTTACGAGGCCGATTTTGATAAAAACTAAAACTGCATCATTAGTTTTTTAAAATATCTTTTTCCTTAGCCGGGAAACGAGCGAGTTCATTTTGAAAAAAAATACACCCTCTATATTATTCCACTATCTGATAGTGTTGCTTATAAGGATCAAATTCTGGAAAGTAATGTTATGTGACAAATTAAAGGAAAAGGAAAATTTTGAAGAAAATGCATATTTTTTCATACCTTGGCATACTAATCCTTAAGGATTATACATAACATATGATTTATGTATAATTCTTTAGGACTATACATAAGTGATAACATTGAAGAATTTGTTGGTTAATTAACTAATTCTTCGATGTTATGGCCATGACAAACGGCTTAGTATGAGAAAGTAATAGGTTGGCAACTAAGTTCCCGCCGTTTTTAGGATTTACTTTTTAATAAAAATAGATAAGTGATTAATCAGTAAATTCTTATTTTTGTTGTTGTTTACAACTTCGTTTCAACGTTGAATATGATTTTCAATATCTGTTTGTTAAGTAATCACTCGGATTTGACTCGAAAAAGTCATTCTCGCAAATTGACAACTTTACATCTGTATTAAACGAAACTCTATTATAATGTTACAATGGTACAAGTTGAAAATCTATTATAATAGTACTGAAAATAACCTTAACTAAGTTGAACATAAAAATATAAATTCTTGGAGAAACAAAACGTCCGCTTTCGAATGATTTGAAATATTAGGCCAAAAAATTGTTAATACGCGAAATGTTTAAATTGATGAATGGCGGAAACTTAACTGCCAAATTATTATAAAAAAAACGAATTTCCTTAAAAATGAGGCTTTTCCTTTACTTTGTCATTTATCATTACTTCCCAGAATTTGATCCTTATAAGCAACACTATGAGATGGTGGATTAATATAGAGGGTGTATTTTTTTTTCAAAATGAACTCGTTTTATTCCCGGCTAGGGAAAAAGATATTTTAAAAAACTAATGATGCAGTTTTAGCTTTTATCAAAATCGGCCTCGTAACTCCTTTCAACGTTATTCGCTAATCCTCATAGTTATGGATTTGGCCCTGAAGGCCCGTTTGAAAAATTCACCCTGTATATATATATATAACACATCGAGGTGACTGTCTGACTAAATGCGTAAGTTGCTGCGCCATACACTAACGTAAAGGGAAACCGCTGAACTTTAGCGTGCTGGAATTTTACACATAGGTTCTTTATATAGCGTGAATGAGCTCTACGAGGATAAAATAGGATAATATTGTTTGAACATTTGTTTTTGAAGCAGATACCTGTTATGAAACTTATATTTTGCTTTCTTGATAAAAATAATGAAACGCCTATTTCACTGTTTTTGTAGTAGTAGTAGTAGTAGTAGTTTTAGCCAGTCGGGTTTTTGATTTTTTAATTAAATTACTTGCTTGCTTTGTAGTGACAGAAATCCGTTGTATATTTTTTTCTTAAATTTAGATTTTTTTCCAACACCTATCTAAGGACATTTGGATATTTGAGACGAATATAATGACATCTTAACTGTCGAAATTCACCCAGCCGTATGTTAGATCCGAGGGAATAAAATGCAGTGCAGCTAAAATCTTCTTATAAAGATACATACAAGATACGTGCAAAAAACATAACCCTTCCTTGGCAGTCGAGTAAAAATAAAAATACGGAATCAACAGGGTGCCATTAATTCCCTTGAATAAAGTGAGTTTATTGGAAAACAGTCTTTTCGATGGATTTTTATTTTTTTTTCCGTATCTTTTTTGGCTATGTTAAGCAATCTTATTTTGGTGTATCGTTCGTCAATAGACTTTATTATAATAATTCTATGACTATTGCCGCGGCAGTTGGATGAAAAGACATCATAAAATATATTAAATAATAATTTACTTAATAATTTAATTTCACTCATTTACTATTTACTCATTGCCTAACCTTTCAGGTAATACGGGCATATGTTTAATTATTATATAAAACAAATATTTTTATATAACAAAAAAAAAGAAAAAAAATAATTAAATTAAATAAAAAAATATAAAACAATAGCGTCTCCATTCAAGTTAAAACAGAGTCACCATGTTACCCGAACAAATCAAGTGGGCATGCAATAGTAAGAATTGTACGTTTAATAACAGACTTTACAATTTAAATGGTTTATACATTCTGACCAAACTTAAAAGTGCACCCAAATAGACATTTGGGTGCTCTTTTCGTCGCGCCATTTTTTTGTCGCTGATTGTGTATCTAGTTCTTATTAGTGATCGAAGCATTGTGCGCATTAAATAATAAATTAAATAATTGATTTATTGTTTATACTAGTTATGTTTCGTGGTTTCACATGCGTTTACCTATAAATATCTAAAAGAAGCTCCACCATCATTGGAGATCCATGTAAAAAACCGTACACCATTTGCCAATCACCTCTCATGTATATTACGTTGCATATAACAGAGAGATCAAGTTTGTTCTCTGGTATACAAGTATTCCCTAAACTGTTAAAGAGTTAAAGCATCAAATAAATAGTTTACGGAACCCCTTACGGAATAGCTACTTTTAGCATCGGTGATTCGTTTTTAACGATTGCAACGATCACACGATTTTACAATTACTTTTAACGACTTATTGCATTTGATCGTGTTATTGATAACACGCCTTTTAAGGACCATATCACATCTTTGACGATCAGTTGCTGCAACTAGCGTACAAAAGTATGCGATCGGCGCTAATAATTTTCCGAGTAGTAGCGTTTGAACGCTGCCTCTACCTTCCGAAAGCAACTAAACGCATTTTAGGGACAGTATTAACGCTACGTAGGCGTTTGCCTTCAGTGGCTGCAACTAGCGTAGAAAAGTAGCTGTGATCGGCGCTCAAACGTGTGGGAAGTGTATCGTTTGATCGCTACATCTAGCTTCCTGGTCTGTATGTACAAAGACAGGGAGCGCGGGGGCAACAACTAATACACAGCGCAGTCGGATGCAAACTGGTTTATTGCAAGTAAGATGGCGAGGCGCAGCTCGCACCTAACGTTACACTATTGAAATACATATGGAACAGTCCCTCCCCCTTATAGCTAAAGTATATAGTAGAGTATGTAATACCCCAATTACTAAAAATAAACCCAAGATTATATAAATAGAACAATGTTTAAGAATAAATAGGCGCCAACTCGCGCCGTCGTGGATTTACAGAACTTGCGGGAGGGGTCATAAAACAACCTCCATCTTCCATTCCTCCCTCCCCGTCTATGGGAGAAGAGCTCGGAGTCACAAGTCCTCCCGTGGAATCCTCAAAGTCATGTCCGTCATCGCTTAAGTCTTCCCCTGGACGAGGAAAGTCAGGAATGACGTCTACGTTCCAATTGTTACCCTTCTGACATGCTGCTCCGACTCTCGGCCTTATTTGATTAATGTGTCTTGTAACTTCTATATCCAAGCTTGGAATATAAACAGAGTATAAAACCCTGCCCAGTCTCTTTCTGACTATAGCCGCGATCCAGTTAAGCTTTTTGTTAATACAATTTTTTATTATCCATACAGTGTCATTAACATTTAAATCGGATCTTTGCTTTCCTTTATAATTATTACTCTGTAAATACTGATTATGTTCTACTGTACGAGAGAGGTCTGTGGATGGAGGAGACGTTGGGGGTTTTAGCATGTCTAACCTGGAGCGCAAAGATCTGCCGAAAACTATTTCAGCAGGTGATTGTTGCGTGGTACTATTTTTGGAATTCCTATAGTCAAATAAAAATTTTGATATTTGATCATGTAGTATTTTCTTGTTAAAATTATCTAAAATTACCGATTTTATCCCTCTTTTTACCACTTTAACCATACTTTCCGCCTGGCCGTTACTAGACGGGTGGTATGCAGGTGAAAAAACATGATTAATTCCGTTTAATTTACAGAAATTCTGAAATTCTAGTGAAGTAAAAGAAGTACCATTATCACTCACTAACGTATTTGGTATACCAAACCGGGACATAAAATCACATAACTTGGTGATAACCGATTTAGAACCATATGATGTCGACATTATGTAACATTCGACCCATTTACTATACGCATCTACAATAATTAAAAACATTTGGTTATTTAACGGGCCTAAAAAGTCTAGATGAAGACGATAGAAAGGTTCGGGCGGGTACGGCCACGGAGCGAGCGGAGCACGCGGCGGAGCGGGCCGCAGCGCCGCGCACACCGCACACGCCGCTGCGAGCCGCTCCAGTTCGGCGTCTATGCCGGGAAACCAAAATAATGCTCGGGCCGCAGCCTTCATTTTTATAATGCCGAAGTGAGAACTATGCAATTCGCTACAAATTGTGTGCCTTAACACTTCTGGAACAACTACTTTATGTCCGCGCATTATACAACCGTTTTCAACGGACAACTGTAAACGACAATTATGATAAGGTTTCAATTTTAAATCTGACACCTTCCTCGGCCAACCGTTAATTATGTGATGTTTGACTACTGTAAGGATAGGGTCTCGCTCGGTTTCGCATCGCAACTGATTAAGGGACACGGGCATGTCGCCTTGCAGGACAAAGTTCACGTAGGCCGCGCTCTCTTCACTGCCCCCCTCGCACCGCACCTCTGCCGTCGGCGCCCGCGCCGCATTGAGAAAACCGGTTTCGTTTGTTGATAACGATGCCCGCGATAAAAAATCTGCACAATTATCTTTACTACGAATATATTCTATCGAGTAATTATAAGCCGACAAAAATATTGCGTAGCGCTGCAGCCTATTAGCGGACACCTCGGGTATGCCTCGATGGGGACCGAAAATGGTCAATAACGGTTTATGATCGGTGCGCAGTACGAACGGCGAAGATCGTCCATACAGGTACTGATGGAATCGCCTAACGCCGAAAATGATAGCCGTCGCTTCTCGCTGTATCTGAGCGTACTTCTTCTCCGCAGCCGTAAGGGTGCGCGAAGCGTAAGACACTGGCCTCTCGAGTCCATCAGTACCTATCTGTGACAAAATTGCGCCTAACCCCGTCGGAGATGCATCTACTGTCAATATTAACTTCGCATTCGAATCGAAATGGGCTAACACATTATCCGATGCCATCATTTTCTTAATTTTATTAAATGCAATATCATGTTCCGTTTCCCATTCCCATTTCACATTTTTATGCAATAAATTATACAAAGGACTTAAGACTGATGATGCGTTGGGTAAAAAATTACGATAATAATTCGTTAAGCCTAGAAATGATTGCAATTGTGTTACATTTGTCGGGTTGGGGGCGTTTAATACAGCTTTTACCTTATCTGGTGACTTTCTAATACCATATTTATTAATAACGTGACCTAAATAGCTTATCTTATCTCTAAAAAATTCGCATTTATTGATTTGTACGGTTAGACCGGCGTCTTTTAAACGATGCAAAACTGCTCTTAGCCGTTGCGCGTGCTGGTCTCGGTCTCTGCCTGTCACTAACACGTCGTCTAAGAAGAAGACTACCCCGTCGAGACCTGCCAAAACGCACTCCATGGCACGTTGGAAGACTGCTGGAGCGGAAGATAACCCAAAAACCAGTCTAGTGAATTTAAATAACCCACGGTGAGTATTGATAGTGGTGAGTGTCTGTGACGCCTCACTCAATTGGAACTGATTATATGCCATAGATAGGTCTATCTTACTGAATTGAGTCCCCCCATTTAACTTTGAAAACAGTTCGTCTACCGTAGGCAATGGGTATTTATCTACAATTAGCTGTTTATTTATAGTAATCGAATAATCAGCGCACAGTCGTAAACCCCCATCTTTCTTCAATACGGGTACAATGGGAGAAGCATATTCAGAGTGCTCGACAGGCTTTAATATACCTAATTCGACTAACCTGTCTAATTCTTTATCAATTTTGTCCCGTAAAGCGAATGGTACAGATCTAGCTTTGCAGAAAATGGGCTTAGAATTAGGTTTAACACTGAGATTGACTGAATATTTATTAAACAGGCCTAGATTATTGGAAAACACACTTGGAAATTTGGAAATAAATTCTTCTACACAAAAACTATCCCTTGTGAAAACCGCGTTAACGGAAGGTGATAATTGCAAATTAAAAGCGTAAATAAAATCACGACCTAAAAGCGAAATGCCGTTGTTACTAACCACAAATAATTCCATCGGCCGCGTTTTATCTCTGTATGTAATAGATGTTTTTAGTACGCCACATACAATAATTTTATCACCGGTATAACTAATTAATTTTTTATTAGTGGGGGATAATGGTATTTTACCGAAATAATGCTCATAAGTTTCGTTGCAAATAAGGCTAACTGCTGAACCGCTATCAATTTGGAATTCCAAAAATACACCACCGACACAAACACGCTCAACCATAGGCTCCGCGTTATCACACCGAATATTATACACGCACTTACCATCATCTCCTGCATCCACATCCTCTACGTAATTTACACTGTTATCGTTACGACACATTTTCCGCAAATGCCCTTTCCGATTACACTTTTTGCACTTGTAATTTTTAAAACGACACTGACTAGCTTTATGGTTGGTATAACCACATACACTGCACTTCACTTTGGTTACATTGAACACGACGTCTTCAGAGGAGCCCGCCAGCTGCGCGGCCGCGGCGGCGGCGCCGGCCACCACCGCCCCGGCGGCCCGGCGCGCGCACCGCACGCTCTCCGCCAAGTCTACCGCCTTTGCCAAGGATAACTCCCGCTGATCTTGAGCAAATAATTTGTCACGTTCATGACCTGGTGACATCCCCATTATGAAACGGTCCAAGACTGCTTCTTCGAGATACTTGAAATTACAATGTGCTGCTAATCCTCTTATTCTGGCTGCCCACTCCGTTGGTGTCTCACTGGGCTGCTGCACGGCAGAGTAAAATGTTGATTTATCCGCGAAGCCGAACCGCTTAGGGGTGCAATGGTCGCTTAACAATTTTATAATTTGGTCGTAATCTACCTGTTCAATCTTATTAGGCAGTGCTAAGCTATTTGCCAGTTTATACGTTGACTCACTGAGCACGCTTAATAGTATTGCCCGCCGCTTAACTTTTGCTTTATCGGTAACGTCATTAACGTCGTTTGCGATGAACCATTGTTCTAAACGGGACTGAAAACTGCTCCAATCATTGGACACATGGTCAAAAGTACACAAAACTCCGTACATTACTCCCGGTGACATAATTATTAATTTTGAGTTCGCTCGTCGCCACGTGGTCTGTATGTACAAAGACAGGGAGCGCGGGGGCAACAACTAATACACAGCGCAGTCGGATGCAAACTGGTTTATTGCAAGTAAGATGGCGAGGCGCAGCTCGCACCTAACGTTACACTATTGAAATACATATGGAACACTTCCGAAAACAGCTCAACGCATTTTAGGGTCAGCATTAATGCTGCGTCGTGTTTAACGCGTTCAGTTGCTGCAACGAGCGTACAAAAGCAGATGCAATAGCGCTCAAACGTGTGCGAGTAATAGCGTTTGACCGCTGCAACTAGCTTCCGAAAGCAGCTAAACGCATTTTAGGGATAGCATTAATGCTGCGTTGCGTTGTTCTCGTTGAGTTGCTGCAACGTGTGTACAAAAGTAGCTGCAATCGGCACTCAAACGTATGCGGGGTGTAGCGTTTGACCACTGCAACTAGCTTCGGAAAGCCGCATCGTCGATCGCTGATGCTAAAAAATCTAAGTATGCTTGCTGCCCATAGCACGTTCAAGAAAACTATATCGTCAACATTATAGTATTAGTATAGATAAATTGTGTATAACATTCGTATAGATTAATTGAATATGTCATAAAGAAACAGCTGTATTTATAATACTATGACTGTATTGATAAGTTCATATAGAACTGCTCACAATATACCAAGGCGAAGTCCAGTTCTTAAAGAGGGTAGAACTTTGTGGTTCGACTCCGGAGGCACCATCGTCACACCAATTTAACTAATAACAGCAGTGTTAAGCGCTGCTGTGTTCTGGTTTGTAGGGATTCATACTTATCCGAAGCATTTCAACTTAGTCCTTAGAGTAGCAACGCGTCCGTGGCCGACCTCAAGTAGAACTCTAACTCTATCTGGGATTGATCATAGATGTCCGTGGGTGGCAGAAAAAACCTAGCACCAGGGAGCTCCAATTACATGTTGACATTTTGAAATCGAATTTTCCATTCCGAGTTTTCCTAACCGGACAGTTTTGACAGGTACAAATCCAACTTTACACGGATATTGACAACATGCCTAGTATGGAACAACAATTTTGTACAGCTTCGATTTTGAGTGTTTGAATTTGTAGTGTTTTTATTTAAACTAATTCTCCTTGCATATTAATTCTTAAACCCAATACCCCGATATGCCATAATCCTATATTAATGGTCGGGGTGAAAATATCCTTTATTAGACCTTGTTCACTTTTTTAATTAAAAGGTATAAGATTTAGATATAAGAAAGTGCCTTCATTCATCGTATTCCTATGTAAAAGCTGTTTTTTAATTTTATATCCATATTTAGAAGGTCTGAGAATTGGCTACTATCTATTTTCATATCCCTAAGTGATAAGGGTTGTTCACCCTTAACATTTTTTTATTTATATAGCAACACAACGTTTGCCGGGTCAGCTAGTAAATGTATAAATAAAGGCATAAAGAAAACGAAATTTATTTTCGGATACTGTTAATCTAATACAAAAAAATAATACAAATTAACATTTCAAATCCTTATATACAAGTTTAATTCTAACATAAAAAGAGAATTCACGTAGATAGAGTGGTTGCTACTTCTACTTCTTGCTCCTGCCCCACAGAAGACATCAAAACCGCGAAATATTTTCACCATATTCTTCATTCTCCTTTCGACACGCTACACATACACACACACACACACACATAAAGCATCAAAAATGCGAAACATTTCCACTACATTATTTATTCTCCTTCCGATTCTTGCCTCTTATCCCACAGAAGACATTAAAACCGTGAATCATATTCACTACTTTCTTCATTCTCCTTCCGACACGTGCCGCTCAACGCGCTCTGTATTTCTGCTATCGTCTTCTGTTTCGTCTCCGGAACGAAGAACAGAACGAAAAGAGCCAGCAAGACACACACCGCACCGAAGACAAAGTAGGTTGTGTCAGCGCCAAGTGCCGTCATGATCTCCATCGTGTATCTGGTGAGGAGAAACACGAGAATAGTCGAGATTTCGAGGCCTATTGAAGTTCCTATTGCGCGGGCTGGACCGTCGAGCACTTCCGTGATCAACACGAAGTATTGGGATCCTATCCCTGTTGATTGAAAAAAATATGTATTAAAAACAAACATTCTAAAAGTGGTAGAACCCTCTGTGGTTCGAGTCCGGCGGCACCACCGCCAAGCCTATTTTTGCCTAATAACAGCAGTGTTAAGCGCTGTTGTGTTCTAGTTTGAAGGGTGTGGTAAGAGAGACATACTCTTCCGAGGCGTTTCAGCTTAGCCCTCAGGGTTAGCGACGCATCTGTAGTGGGTCAGGGGGGAATCTTGTCTGGGGTTGATTGCAGATGTCCATGGGTGGCAGTAGCTACTTAACATCAGGTGGACTGAATGTTCTTCTGCTACTTATATATTCTATGTAAAAAATCGTAGACAAGGTATCGTAACTTATCCGAGGTGTTCCAACTTAGTCCTCAGGATAACACTCGCTTATGTGGCCGATTTCAGATAGTACTTTAATCTTATCTGGAGTCAGATATCCAGGGGCGGCAGTCACAACTTACCATCAGGTGGACTGGCTCGTCTCCTATTTGTACAGGTACAGGTACAGCCTGCCGAGCAACATTCACATATGGTCCGAGCTGAAAATCAGTTGCCGAGATCTAATCTCGGTTTTTTCTGAGCTTTGGAACCCTTTTTATAGACTTTAGCTGCAACATCCGATTATGTATTTTGTTTTTTTGGTTTTGTATTGTCGTTTTTTTGTTTTTTATTTTATTATTTTTAGTGTTTAAGTATATGTTTTGTGTATTTAGTTATTACTTATGAAAATTTAGTTCATAAGTAATTTCGTTTGTTTTTTGTATATATGTTTCTGGACTTCATTGTTTATTATGTATTATTATTTGTTATTGTTGCTTAAGTTTATTACATAGACTATTTATCTATCTATCTATTCCTATATCACATCAAAATATATTCAATGAGAATGTTTTGCTTACCTCCACAGTAACACCAGCTAGAAATTGCAACAGATATAACCGGCAAATAATTAAGAAAACCGCTAATCTTTACACCGTGCTGTGTCAGGGTAAAGAATACACCCAGACCGATCTGAAAAAATACAGTACATTCAGGTTAATTTACTCCCGTTCTTAATAATCAATCATTCCAATGGTTTCCAATCAAAAAAGGAAAAATTTACTACCTGACTGAATTCTGCCTATTAGAAGTTGTCAAATTTCGGTCAAATTCAAAGCCTAGTCCTAGTCCTATCAAACCTTTGATTTTTAAAGTTACTTACATGTTGAAAAAATAATCACTTGGTAAAACAGTGTAGATAATATCGTGAAGAAACTTGCACGCCTGAGAGTTCTAACAAAAATTCTTAAAGTTGTGTAAATTCTACTAATACGCACTTTGCCAAGGCCAGATTTGGAGGTATAGAGGTAAATGCAGAGCAGGGGCCCCTATTTTTTTCTCTCATTCCGGCTTTAGCGGAGGACTATGGCCTAAAACCCCCACACTCCGAGTCTATACTCGGGTCTCTACCCAAGCAAGCAATTAACAATATATATAAGAATTAACGACAAATAAAATGAACTTACCATTCCTGCGGCCATGCCAAACAAAGTCGTAATCAAAATTGGTTTTCTACCACATCTGTCACTGATTACACTGCTGACTATACCAGACATAAGCTGTATTAAGCCAATCACAACAGAACTAAACGCCGGCGACACACTAGTGTTGGTGATTTCGAAAATCGTTTGCAAATAAAACGATATGCAGTTATACCCAACGATTTGTATCCCCATGCTCAGGACTACGGCTATTATCAACCCTTTGAGACACGCTTTATTTGTGAAGAGTTCTCGTTTATCGAAATTCTGTTTTGGTTCCCTGTGTGACAGCTGTTTCATTTCTTCTAACGCTACTGTTTTTGATTCGCGTAGAGATGTTAACACTTTTTCAGCTTCTTCGATTTTGCCTGGAAATAAATCACTTTTTTACCCGAGAGCCTAAGGTTTTTCGTGCATATGTGTGTCTTCATTGGCACGGCCTACAGCGCATAGCTTGACGGATTTTAACATATCGTTAGATTCGTTGTGTTTTCATCTTATCATATCGCATCACACAAGTAACATTAGTACGATTGCCAAGTCAATCTATTTATTTAGAACATAAAACATTTTTAATATTGATATGGTCCCGTGAGATGTTGTTAGATTAGATAGTTAGATAATACCTTAAGTTCTGTCTTAAGGTCCCTTAAGTAGGGACTGCATACATTTACTGACTTGGTATTACATGGATCTCACAACTTTTTACAGTAGAAGAACTGAATGGCGACAATTGGATCTTTTTACAAGCTTTGTTTTTGATGGCATTACAGGTATTTTTTCCGTGATTACAGCCCTTTTTAGTTAAGTATTTATAAACGTTTTTTGGATGATTGTTATGGATTCCTGTCGCTGCTTTTTATCCCTTTACTTTAAATAAAATACTTTGAATTTGATTTCAAAGTTGAGGTCATACCTTTACTGTACAGCGAGTAAGGTGTATCGGGAATAAATATCAAAGGAATGCACGAACAAGTAATAATAACGGTGTACAGAATGCTGAGGTTCAGGTATGATATGTACGGTCCGATTCCCAAAACCACAAGAACTCCCAAACTCGCAAGCAGAGGCAACACTGAACCGAGAGCACCGCGTATTTCACTCTGAAAAACAAATTTGTATTTAAACGTACAGCTTTTTACTCGTAGTAACAGTTTCGTTCAGAAAACGCTTTCATATGAAGGTACATCAATAACAGAATTTATGGAGTTTCTTTCCCCGCTTCTCCACCTTCCGAAGCGGTGATAGTTTGTTGATGTTAAAAAAGTGTTATATATGAATCAATTTTCAATAAACGAAATTTGAATTTGAATAACTAGTCCACCATCTAGGGCGTCCGCCAAATTGGATTAAGAAGAACGTGACTATTCGATATATAATTTCAGCTTAATCAGGTGAGATTAACTATTTTAAAAGTCTGTTTAATTCATTCAAAGGCCGATTTTAAACACTAGGCTGCATATAAAATACGGTACTCGCCCATAATTTAAAAAAATCGTGAAAAATCTACTTACACTAGCAATCTCCGTGCAATATATCATGTTAACCAAAATGGATGATGTATTGGTCACGCCAGTGAGGACTCGGGCGACCAATATCATCCACACTTCAGTGGCAAACACAGTTAACAGAGCAGCGATGACTTTTGGCCAACACATCACCAAAATGCTGTACTTCCTCCCGATGAGGTCCACGAGATAACCAACGAACGGTAGGGCTAGAAGTCGCAAATTGTATAAAGATGTACAATTAGAACATTAAATTTACATGTAAGGTAAGTGAAGTCAACAAATAAGTTTACTGTCTTAAGAAACAAAAACTGCCCCTGAACCTTCGCAATACAGATAAAACAATGTCCAAATTTTGACGTCTCAGCAACTTTTACTCTTTTTTCCGAACAGTACTTTTTTCGATTTTTATATACGTTACTAGCACTTGTTGAATAATTCTATGTACTTACTAACAATCAATTTTTGAAAGACTTGATGAAACAAAACTATTCCTTTTATTTGAAAAGTAATAGGGGCCTCCGCTTCTTCGTTGTCCAGGGGCCTCCAGACCGGTAAATTTGGCACTGTCGCCAACAAATAATCGGAGGCCAAGCGGTAACCGCTTAAGTAAACATACACTAGCTTGAGCGAAAAGACTTCAGCAACTGTCGCTCAAGCGATCGTAGCCAATGGGCATTATGATAATACTTACTAAAAATAGAAAATAGATATCCAATAGACGCAATCCAACCACCTTCATCTTCTGTGATAGGCCTTGTCAGTGGAGTCTCTTCTGGGTTCCTCAACTTGACCAGCATTGGGGATGGCCATGCGACATCCAAGCCCAAACAAAAAACCGAAAGATTCACTGTAAGAAATAAAAAATAAAATCTATCAAGTGATTATCTATCCCTTGAAGCGGAGCAAGGTGTCAAAGAAATATCTAATATTTCTGTATTAAAATTTGTAAATTATTTTGTCTTCATATAGTAGTCTTCATTAGTAATGATGTACTATGTCCGGCTACAGGTTGAACACGTGTCTTACCTTGGTGTTATTAAAATATCTGTCTATCAGCCTTTTAAGGTCCACTTGACATAGAGCTAATTGATTGATTAATTCATGGATTACACCTAATTTTCAACACTATAACCAATCCCGTACCCTCTGAATTCAGTAGTTTATTCCAGCTTTTTCAGGTCATCGGTCTACCTGGTTGAGGGGCGTCCCTTTTCCTAACGCCACTCGAGGACTTCCCCATCGGTTATCGGTCCTCTGAACGATGTGGCCGCCACATTGCCACTTATTTAAGTATTATGAAGCCCCAATGAAGATCATTCCAGCACCAATATGGGGGAAGTGGGACTTTTATTCGCTTATTTTTTATGGCATAGACATCTAATTCCAATTTTCACGTAATCATTGGGGGACGTAGAAGAGTATTGCTTATTTCACAGTTTCACTGACAAAAATTCATAGGGGAATTAAAATTACTTTCTATTTGACTATTTCTTTCTACTATTTATTTTTATGTAATACTTAGATAACCTCATAATACAGTTACCACTTACTGATGCATGATAATAGCTTTATTAACACGGTTATTGTAATAAATTCTATTGTTATAGTATTCATTTCATGCTTAAATACTCCACGTGTATATTACATTTAAACACATTCTATTGTGCGGTAACCAGTTTATTTTTATGGTATTGATATGCTAAATGTATTCTTAGAATTATTAAATTTTAATAAGTAAAAAGGGTTTATTTAGGAGTTTTGTAGCAATTGCTAGCTGCAAGTGTTGAGTTTGTCTACTACAGGGCCGTCTTTAAAGAAGTAAATCGAGGCTACTACCGCGGAGGCAACCACCCCACGAAGGGAGCCCCACAATACACAATAAATATTCAAATTTAGACGGGCCAGCATCTTACAAGTTGCTTTTTTTTCAAAATAGTTTTGAAATAATTGTATTTTTTACAGTAAATGCTTGAAAAACTAGACAGAAAATCATAAGGGCCCTCCTCTACTTCGTTGCCCCAGGGCCTCCACATCTCCAAATCCGGCCTGCATTCGCAATTGCCGCAATCTCAATATAATCCGGCAATATTACAGTTGCATGTAGACAAAGAAGTTAAGTACATAAAGCTGTACAACTTATTTTTTCAGTTAGTTATTTTTAAGCAGTCAAGATATTTTTTTCATTTTATCATAAAAATATTTAAATAACTTACCAGTAATAACAATAATATATTGCTTCAGCGAACTGGATATAACAGGAATCATCATCTTTTAATCTTTATAAAATGTGAATTAATAAAGTCGTTATAACAAAAATAGGTGCTTGATACAATTGTTAAAAAATACACAACTTAATTATTATATTTATAAAAAATCTATTGTAATTAACAACAAAAGAAAATACTTTTATTGCATAAGTCGGCACAACTGTTATTAAAGCACATTACCATTTAATAAAGATAGTGTATATAATTATAAAAATAACTATATTACAGTGCTGCGCAATAAATGTGTGTATTGTAATGTGGTACTACTAAATATACAGGGTGATTTTTTCAAGTGGGTATGGATGGCGAAATACGAAACTATAATAATATGAATACGAAACTATAATATGAATGAAAACAATTAAAACTGCAATCATTAATTTAAAAAAAAAACTTTTTCCCTTGCCTAGAATAGAACGACTACGTTTTGAAAAAAAAATACATCCTATATTATTCCACCATAGGATAGTGTAGCTTATAAATGATCCTTATATGTTGTTGTTGTTGTTATATGCTGATGTTCTGGAAAGCAATTAAAAACCAGCGTCTTCATTTCTGCATTTTTTACTAATGCATATAGTGACGGATTTCGCCACCCAATAAAAAAATCACCCTGTACATGTAATATAAATATTTATTTATTAATTATATATTTAACGCTGTAATATTTTGCAACAACTGTATCTATGGAACACTACCAATTTTGTTTATTCAGTTTAAACTGAACTATACCTACTGTATTTACATGAAATTTCGCAAAATTTCGAATTATGCTGTACACAATATTCACCCAGTAGTGGAAATTCAACCAAAATTATTATTAAAAGTTTGAAGAAAATATATGAATCCATGTATGCATGTAAGAAGTTACACTTCTATGGCGTAATAAAGAAAAAAGAAAGCGTGAACACGCGCAAGAAGTGAATCCGTAGAAAAATACATATTGTATCAAATAATATCATATCATATCGATAAGTTAGCTTAGTTTAGTCATTGTACTTAGATGAAACTTTTTTAACCGACTTCGAAAAAGGAGGAGGTTACTCAATTCGACCGTATATATATATTTTTTTTATATTTACATGTGTTGTAGTGTTACTTTTCCCACCTCTTTTATCATAATGACACACCTAATGAAGTGATGGTAAATTATTGACGTTCAAAAATAATTCAATAAAATATTTTTTAATACGAGATAAGTATTTTTTTTAAAATCGACAATAATTATATCTTAGCGTGACGCCCGAGCGTTACGTTTACGTTTTAAAAATCGTCAAGAAGTATAACTTCCAAAAAATGCACATGATTAAAATTTAAATCTATTATAATTGTATCATAGTTGTATGATGTGTCATTTTCGAAAGCATTCAAGAAGGTTACGGATAAATGTAAAAAAATAAAAATAATATCAAGTAGCTAAAGCTAAAGAACTGCTATTTTCAGGTTAAACTGCATAAAAATAAAACAATGTACCTACAAAATAACTTATAAATAATCTTACAGGCGAAATAGATTAGGTAATAGATTAGATATTAATAATAAATATATATTTGAAGTTATACTTCTTATGTTGTATCCACAAGCTTGACGTTTGCTGCAAACTCCAAAACTCTACAAGTGTTCGGCTTGATCAAAAGCTGATACAAGCGCTTGCAAACGTACACAAACCGACACAAACGCTCTATCCATACGTCTGAATTTGTGACGGTTGGCCAAGCGGTTGATTCGTCGAAAAAACTGACAGTATGATCGAACAATTGTAAATTTTACGGAAACACATGACAATGTAGGGTTCTGCTGTTCAATCGCTTGTTTTTCCAAAATCGCCAAAAGTAGGTGGAAATTAGGAACAAATAAAACAACGAATTAATATGTAAAACTGTAGTCAACATTTACATATTAAGTACAAAATATTTTTATATTTAATATAATAATATTTTTATAAAAGATATTGACCTTATCTTAATTTAGATATGTCTTAATTCGCTAAATGGTAACAAATAATTATAAATATTTACATTTATTATACTTAACTAATTGATTTCAATCGATATTCGAAAGATCTACTTACATCAGATTTTTCACATATATAATAAACTGAAGTTTTCGTAAGAACATAGGAATATTAATAGACTCATACCTCACGGCACATACTTAAAAAAATTTATTTATGCAAAAATCATTTAAATAGTTCTGCTTAAGAATATTTACTAAGAATAGATAGTCACTAAACTTAAAACCCACCCATTAATAATAATCTTTATTAATCAATAAAAATTTTACATAATATTACCGCTTTTTATAATAATTTGCAATGTACATTAGGTAATGATTAGGTAATACATTGGATAACATCTAGCTTTAGCGATTTAATAGTGGTTAATTCGACTATCAAAACTGCTTGGCGACTTTTATTAGATTATGCATCTATACAAATAATACCTGAATTGACAGATTTTTACCACGCTTTTATTAGCTCGATCTGTATGTAACGGAATCTTTGAACTCGATTGTTACCCACTTTGAATGCTCCGATTAATTTAAAATTTCAAATATCGAAAACAAATATCAAGAACCGATGACAATGCACGATTTTAATCCAATTTTATCCCAATCTCCTCATCAGGATCGTCAGGAATCAGAATTAACAATTTTGCATGTGCAATTTAAGCGTAGTTTTTAGTTTTAAAACTATAATTATTCAAATAAAATCAACCATGTACTGCTTACTGATCCCTTAAGTAACTTGGACACCCGATCAGCAGTTTAACAGCTTAAGAAACTGTTCAATAGCCTAAGCGACAAGATTGCAGCTTTAGCAACTACAAAGCTCTATAATCAATGGTTAGTCAGCCTAACGGTCACATTACGCATTCCCTAAACTCTCCTTCTCTTACTCTCGTCCAAAGTAGAAAGACCTCTCCATCAACGCCCTCTGGATCTCTTCGAAGCTCTTCTTCTTTGTCTCTGGCACGAACAGGAATATCAAGGTCAATATAATGGTGCAATTGACGCAAAATATCCAGTAGGTGGCCGCCGCTCCGAGAGCCAGAGTCACGGCAGCGAAGTATTTGACCAGGAGGAAGATCATCAGCATCGCCAGGCTCATGACAGCGGACACGCCGTGACCCCGCGCTGGACCTTCGAACAGCTCGGCACTTAACAGCCAGCATAGAGAACCAACACCTGTTGAAGAAGGCTTGGATCAGATGTGGTAGGTATTTATTGAAGACGTAGCTATAACTTATGTGGTAGTTAGGAAGGGAAATCAAAATAGTGGAGTAGTGTGAATTCTCGCAAGGTTGTTGGTGAAGTCTACCAATACTCTCTTGGCCAGCGCGGTGGACTATGGCCTAATCCTTCTCATTATGAGAGGAGACCCGTGGTGGGACAGTTATGGGTTGGTAATGATAATGTTACAAATAGTTCGAAAAAAAAGGTCGTCCTGTGTGTGAAATTTGTCAAGATAAAAGATAACGAATATGCTAATTCCGAAAAAAACATAAGAATAAATAATCTTTGAAAATTATATGTGAAAGAAAGATCTCCAAGCTTATGACCTCCCCGCCCCTCTCTTCCCCTTTTCCTCATACTTTGATAAATGACAGAAGACAATTTTCTCTAATAAAGATTAAAGAAATATTGGCCCGTTTTACTTGCTTCAAAATCATATAAAGCAAGACAATTAAGCCATAAAATATAATAAATAAATACTTAACATGTTCTCCAAAAAAAAAAAAAAAATTAAGCCATCGATTGGCAATTTTAACATAATTACCCACGTCAACGTTACTTGTCCAATATCTTATATTTGTCACAAACGTAATAAGATTATTAAACCAGCTGCCCTAACAGTCTACAATGTTCGGCAAATATTTGCCACACTATTTACGTATCGCAGGCATGGCGGGCTGGGGCGTGGTTTAAAATGTGACAAATTTTTCGCACTTAAGCAGGTCAAATACATCATTATTCAAATTATGAATCATCTTCGTAACTTGCTGACGGTCTCTACAATATTCTAGTTGACAAACCTTTTTATCTACACTGCAATCTATGACACTGCATATTATCAAAATAGTCTATACTTCTTCCATATGTATACAAGCTCTGAACTAAAACAGAATTTCGCCGCTTTTGGACCATCACCCTGCCTGGTGCGTCATCAAATGATCATCATCGATACATTATTATTCGACTGCTAAGCACGAGTGTCCTCAAATAATTATTTTTTAAGCCATTATTCACCTAGCTGGCTAAGTACAGTTTATTGCACATTTGTTGAATTCACATACCTTTAACATTATCTTTAATAGAAGTCTCAGGTATGTAGGTTTCCTCTCGATATTTACCTTCACAATTCTTACGCACGTAATTTTGAAAGCAACAAGTGCCTCAGGTAGGAATCTTATCTTATCTGGGGTTGATTACAGACGTTCATGGGCAGCAGTAGCCACTTACAATCAAGTGGACTACATGTTTATCTGCTACTCTTTTATTATAAAATAATATAATAATTACATATCGTAAACAACTGCCGTCGAAGTCACCGGCGCATGCTGTCAATCGTATATAAGACCTTTTTTTTATTATGAGGGGAAAACCTTCAAAATGTACGACGACATAAGTGCGACGCCGGGTTATGTGGGATTTTTACCGCACAACAACCCCCCCAGCGGCCGTACTCAGCGCTTGGTGGGTAACTCCGGGATCTCCAATGGAACACAACTGGAGTCCTCGGAGCGCGATGCCCCAGTCGAGCTCTGCCCTGGGGGAACAGTTTACGCTCCTCCCACAAACCTGGTTTTTACGACGATATGTGGCCACACACACCGCTGTCCTTCCCGGGGTAGCTTGCTGGACGATTCGAGCTCGCACTCTTGCCGCAAATAACCCCGAAAGCCCCCGTTTAGTCGCCTCCTACGACAGACGGGATACCGTAGCCGTATTCTAGTCTCGGGACTACAGGGACAGTCGTATATATGCCCTAAGATATCTTTGCTTAATCAAACTTATTAATCAAAATCTTACCAACACTGAAGCAATACACGATGATGATCAGAGAAGCAGTTGGAAGATAATTCATGAACCCTTGGATAATGTATCCTGGGGTTTGGGACACCTGGAAAAATGATCCCAATCCGATCTGAAAAGATGCAAAATATAAATAAATTAAAGCAATCGTTGAAAATAGTAGAATTCTTTGTGGTTCGACTCCGGAGGTACCACGTCACATTTCTGTCTTATGACAGCAGTGCTCAGCGCTGCTGTCTTCTGGTTTGAAGGGTGTGGTAAGGGAGACATACTTAATCAAGGTGTTTCAACATAGTCTTAAGAAGTAGTAACACATCTGTACCTCAGGTAAGACTTACCTTATCTGAGGTTGATTACAGATTACAGTCCACCTGATGGCAAGTGGCCACTGCCGCCTATTGACATCTCTAGTCAACCCCATATAAGATTAGATATTCCTACCTGAGGACGGACACAGATGCGCCGCTACCCCTGAGAACTGAGTTGGGACACCTCGGAAAGGCATATCTCCCTTAAAGTACTAAAATTGACAAAATTAATCTTTGAAATCGTATACATTGAATATTAATATAAGGAGTTGGTTATCAGTAAGCTTCACTTCTTTTGTATCCAAAATCAACTCACCAGTCCTACCAAAATCCCAGCGGTCGACCAAATCAATATCGGTCTTCTTCCAAACCGGTCCGTGATGGGCGCGGTGCATAAACTTGCGAACAATTGTATCACGCCGATTATCACGGATCCAATTTCTGACCTAACGTTCGTGTGTGTGGACTCAAGAATCGTTTGCATGTAGTAGGAAACAGCGTTAAAACCAACGAACTGAGCACCCCCAGACAGAAGAAACGCTATGCCGAGAGATTTCAAGAATAATCGGTTTTGTAACAGCGCTAACAGCTCGACTTTCGTTTCGTTTTTTGAACTTGAATACTCCTGGAGTTCGGTCTTTGCCGCTGCTTCGGAGCCGCGGAGGAAGATCAGGGTCTTGGTGGCTTCGGCGATTTTTCCTGTAAAATACAGTGTTATCAATACAGTATACTTAAAATATATATAGCCTAGAACTATATATATTTAGTAGAGGGTCTGGAGTTCAAATTCCAGGGAAGAGACACAACTAATTTGTCGAAATAAGTAAGGTGAAGGAAAACATAGCAATAAAATGAAATATGCCTGACAGATCCTTAAAAATTCTCAAAGGTATATATATATATATATATACATATATATATATATATATATATATATATATATATATATATATATATATATGTATATATATATATATATATATGTATACATATATATATATATATATACGACTATATATATATAGTCGTTAACCCATTTCTGTCACACTACTGGGCACTTACTGGATATCCTCTCTGAGTAAAACGGGTTTATATGGGTTCACTGGACAAGTGCGAAGAAGACTTCACGCATCTTTGAAAACGTTTTTATTAAGTCTGAAGCGTTAAGCGTACTCACTAACTTAGTTTTACCATTAAAGCAGTATGAAAAAATTCTTATACATTAGAAAAATCAAAGAAGGTTTGGGATTCGAATCTTGGACCATCCATTCATTATAGCAAGTGAAATCAAACATTCCATTACAACAATGAATCTCTACGTAATTTGTTTCCTTACCTTTACAATGCTGGTAGCTGGGGCTCTCAGGCAGTATAAGCAAGGGTAGCCCAGTAACAGCAATCGCACTAGCTAGAACTGTGTTGTAGGTGTAGAAAGAAACGAAAGGCCCCACGGATAAAGCGATCACGATGCCAGTGGAGCAGAAGATCTGCAGAAACGTGCCTAATGCACCACGACGCTCTTTCTGGAAGTCGAAAAATACCTGATGAGATGAGATGATTTTAGAGTTTATATACAATGTAGGATAAATCACCATGTTTAGGCAGTGTTAGATATAAAGTAGATGAGAACATAAAAATAGCAGAATAGGTCGTAAAAACGGATCCATTATGATCCTAGATATCGGATCAAATACAAAGATCGCACATGACAACTTACAAGTTACAGCATATAATGATGGATTGGTTGAGATCTTATAATATCATTAATTATAATTAATTTGAAGGTGGTAGAACCCTTTGTGATTCGCTGTAAGGGATAAATACTTACGCAAAGCGTTCCAAAGTTCTTAAGAGTCTCATCTCATCTGTGGCAGACTTCAAGATCCTTCATCTGGGCCTTATTACAGAAGTCCATGGGCAGTAGCCATTTACCATCATTGCTTGATGATTCGCTGCTTCTATATTATAAAAAAACAATATCAAGAAGACTCACGCTAGCTATCTCAGAAGCGTACACGGGGACTGCTACGAGGACCGCGGAATCGCCGACCATAAACAATGCCCGTCCCATGATGATCATCCAAATCTCTCTCCCAAAGAGGAAGAGACAACACGCACATAGTTTGGGAACCATAGCCAGGATTAGTGTGTACTTCCGGCCAATCGTGTGTATCAAGTATCCCAATGGGATGTTGGCTGGAAATGAAGAAAAATAATAGATATAATAATATGTTCTTTAACGGAGATATATATTTTGTATCGGAGTAGCAGACGGGCATGCAGTCCACCTGATGGAAGGCTACTGCCGCCTATGAACATATTATGTAATCAACCCCAGATAAGATGAGATTCCTACTTAAGGTCGACCACAGATGCGTCGTCATCCCTGAGATTTAAGCAGGAATACCTCGGAAAAGTATGTCTCCCTTACCACACCCTTCAAACAGAATACAACAGCGCTTCACACTGCAGTTATTAGGCAGAAATAGATGTGGCAGTGGTGCGGTGAAGTCGTAACGCAAAGGGATCTGACAAGTTATTAACTGTAACAAATTATTTTTCTTAAAACATACGTAACATACAATATACGTAAGTAACAAACGAGCATGTAGTCCACCTGATAGCATAGCATCTACAGCAAATGGACATCTGTAATAAACCCCAGACAAGAAATTAATACGAGAGATCGGTCACAGATGCGGGGCTACCGCTGAGGGCAAAGTTTGAAACCTTCGTCAAGGTTTAGTCGCTGACCTGAACTTTCCTCCATCAATCCTAATTAAGGAAGCTCCTCAGTCATTTAAAACATAAAATGTTTGCAGTCTTCGACCCGAAAAAGTCTCGTGTCATCAAATGCATCAAGAAGAAAAGAATTCAGAATACTTACTGAAGATACAGATTAGGAAGCCTATGGACACAATCCAAGAGCCCTCCTCCGTGGTGACAGGCCTCCCGAGATGGGTCTGGGAGGGGTCATTCAGCTTTACCAGCATTGGCGACGGCCAACCCAGGCTCATGCCTGTAGTTACCACGCTTAGATTTACTGAAAACATCAAATATTAAGTATAACAGAATTTGTATCTTACATATCAGGGAGATCTTCAAACATCTCAATGATTTGTGAAGTCTTCCAGTACCCTTACCATGAGTTTTTACGTTTTGACAAATATGACTGTTTTGGTATTTGTTTACGTATTTGCCCATGCAATTTCCAATCACCGCCCCTAGCGTATTGTAACACGATTATAGTGTCAGTAATATTACATTAACTGTCTAAATTGACAAAATGGTGCTTTATATTTTGTCTCTCTTTTTTGCAAACATGTGAGCGAGACAAAAGTTCCATCGTCACTTGACAACTCATTCTACTGAAGCAAACGGAACAGAATAATGGATTGAGTAAACGTAACGTAAAATTGTGGGATGTTTTGAAAACTCATGGTAAGGGTCAGTTCGCTCTTGAACAGCGCGGTGGATGACTTAAACTGCACTAAGACAATATACAGCACACAGCACAGCACACACCTATTTCTACCTAATAACAGCAGTGTTAGGCGCTGCTGTGTTCCGGTTTGAAAGGTGTGGTAAGGGAGACAGACTTTTCCGAGGCGTTCCAGCTTAGTCCTCAGGGGTAGCGGCGCATCTGTGGCCGACCTCAGGTAGGAATATCTAATCCTATCTGGGGTTGATTACAGATGTCCATGGGCGGCAGTAGCCACTTACCATCAGGTGGACTGCATGCTCGTCTGCTACTCTCATATTATAAAAAAAAAAAAAAAAAATACAGAACATACTGGATTATTAATTTGTTTTGTGATAAATTCCATTGTCAAGTAGCTTTGTATGAATTACCGCAAGAAAACATTGGTCTCAATTCAATATTAGTATAGTTTTAATGGAACCGGCTTTCGGATTACGTGCTATCTCGTATTACACCTTACTGACTGTGTAAATGATATTTGTAGACATATTCCTACCGTGTAGTAAGGCATTATGACATTATTAGGGTCAAATGAGCATTCATGCATTATTCCTCAGATTCACATAAAAACAACAGGATTGAAGGACTTCATTCATTTAATTTTCATGTGATTGCCATAATGTTTCATGTATTGGCATTCAAAAAGTGTGCTGTAAAGAACCTATTTGAAACAAAAAAAAAGCGTTCCTTTTATATTTACAAGACTATTAACGTGCTATGTAAGAACTCTCGGTTGAGCAGTTCAAATTTTGAGACAAAATTTGAACAGCTCAACCGGGAATGCTGAACTAAAACATACTACTTAAAGCTTCACGTTTTGAAGATTACTTATTTTTATAACATGAGAGTAACAGCCATGCAGTCCTGATGGTAAGTGACTACTGCCACCCTTGGACATCAGTAATCAACCCCAGATAAAAATTGATTGCTGCCCGAGTTTGGCTACAGATGCGCCGCTACCCCTGTGGACTAAACTAGAACGCCTCGGAAAACTATGTCTCCCTTCACACCCTTCAAACCAGAACACAGCAGCGCTTAACACTACTGATACATAATAATAGACATAATACATAATAATATAATACATAGACAGAAATAGGTGTGGCGGTGGTGCCGCCTGAGTCGAACCACAAAGGGTTCTACCACCCTCAACTAAACAAGATATCCTCTTCCTATTTAGACTTATTGTATGCGTCTCAATAGGAACCGTTCTAATTTTTAATACATGAGTTAAATATAAGCTTGTTTATTAATTTCATAGATTAGTAAAGATACTTCGCCGCCTTGAAATTGAATGAAGCCACAAATGGCTTATTTTAGTAAGTTCTTTTTTTGAATCCTTGACAAATAAAAACATTTTTAGAGAAAATTTACCAATAAATAACTAATTTATGTAATAATTACGTAATTTATATAATAAATAAATAATTATTTCAAATATTTTAGTGACATTTTAGCAGGGAGACGTGGCAAAACTTTTTTACGCAACTATTTCAATTCTCAAAACTGGGTACATATTCTTGTTAAGCGTGAGTAATCTTTACTAATCTATGATTAATTTATCAATACTAATCATAGTTAATTGTATTAGGCGTTATTTTGCGGACATCCAAAATCCATATGTTACATACTTGGTATGGGTATGGTGGTGTAAATTTTTATTTCATGCATCTGTACGCATCCTTTGTGGGAGACAGGGTGGTACATACTGCATGGTTTAAAATATATACCATCATACATATTGGTAGCGGATTGTTGCGAAGTAGTTTTAATCCTAACTTAATAACACTAATCATATTTTTTGTTATGCAAATGCATGCTGTCTTTCATTTAACCTCCATATTGTACTTTATTTTCTGCACAACAATAAAAGTAATGCATTTAAATAAATTACACTCATCAGCCTTCTTTGAGTGCAATGACTCCTTTGTACTACTTTATGCTAATAATTATATATTTAAAGATGGTATTAAAAAAGTTAACGCACTAATTTTCCTGATATAAGTATAAAAATGTTTATATCACGGCGTACGTAAATGGACGTTTTACGCACGCTTCGCGTGCGCAAAACCCCCATTTCCGACCCCGTAATATAAAATTTTATACAACACGCGGACGAAAAATGTTTTTCTGACTCGTGTGATTGCAGTCCTCGCCTGCGGCTCGGCCTGCAAACTCACACTTGTCAGAAAAAAATTTTTCGTCCTCGTATTGTAATGTACTATTTTGGCACTCATATACCCACACTGGGATTCCCTGTGACATGGGTGCCATCGACACACACAAATACCCAAAACGGCTATATGTGTTTTTAGTCTTGGATTCAAACCCAGAAACCGCTACACTAAAGTGGTTAAGCGACTACTTTTCCACACGGTCGTCAAATTTTAATTTTTTTAATATTTTTTCTTTTCATAAGTATTACGTACATCTTAAAAAGTCCAGTACACAAGTGTTACTTAATAAAGTATATATCCTAACTAATATTATAAATGCGAATGAGAGTTTTTAGGGTTCCGTACCCAAAGGGTAAAAACGGAACCCTATTACTAAGACTTCGCTGTCTGTCCGTCTGTCCGTCTGTCACAGGGCTATATCTCCGGAACCGTAATAGATGGACACATGATTTTTTTACAGAAAATACATAATGGCGGCCGCTATAACAACAAATATTAAAAATAAAATAAAGTTGAATATTAAAGGGGGTCTCCATACAACAAACAGGTATTTTTCGCCATTTTTCGATCTAACTGTTAAACCGTACTAGGAAGGCGGTTAAAATTTACAATCCGTTTATACTATATCTGGTATTATAATAAACATGTACAAATAAGAACCATAAAACATATTTTTATATAGTTATTTTAATTTTATGATACGCTGTTTAGTATCATTCATCATCACCCCAACGCCATCTATTTTTGTGTCATATAACTAAGTATTGTTGAAAATAATAAAATGAATAAAAATAAATGAACATTTGGTGGTACGGAAGCCTCCATGTGCGAGTTCGACTCGTACTTGGCGACTATTTACCTATGTACTCGTATTTACTGCTTCGCTACATAATCGATTGTCATGAAATTTTGTATACATGTCGTCAGAGGTTCAGAAAAGGACATAGCGAATCGTTTATCTCGAAAAAAGTACCATTCCAGGCATAGACTTAAACGTTTGAATGCGAGCGAAGCCGCGGGTAAAGGTTAGAAGCATAATTATGTAAAGTGTTTGCGCACAATTAGGAAGACGCACAAATCTAGATTTGATGTTTATTTTCAGCTTAGTTAGGTCAAAATTATGACTTGCACGCACATTGCAAGTATAAATCCTATAAATTTAATAATTACCAACTTTCTTACCTCGAGAAAGTAGTTCAGATCGACATCGAATAAAAACAGGTTCTTAAATATATGATGTAATTTTAATATGCTTTAACATTTTAGATGACTTTTACCCACTTTATAGAGGCCAGTTAATAACAGAGTATTTTTCTTCATAAGTATAAATTATTTAACGTGTATGTACTAATATCCTTTTACAAATATGATAATTGGCTTAGAAATAAACGGTGCTTGTGATTGAAAGTAAACAAACTCATTACCAATAATCAAAGCAAAATGCGTTAGAATATTAAATCATGCACAAATAATATATCTTAATTTTTCATTTATTGCGTTTTAAACTTATAGTGACTACAACTTCATCATCAACCCATTATTCCCACTGCTGGGCACGGGTCTCCTCACATAAGGATTAGGAGAAGGATTACCTAGGCCATAGTCCACCGCGCTGGCCAAGTGCGAATTGGTAGACTTCACATACCTTAGGATTTTTTTTATAAATCTCTCAGGTATGCAGGTTTTCTTACAATGTTTCCTTCACCATTTGAGCAAGTGATAATTAATTTCTAATAAACACATAATTTGAAAAATCGCCTCGGATTTGAACCCCGGACCCATCGATTGAAAAGCCGAGATTCTTAACGACTAGATTATTACTGCTTTGACTACTACTTGCATGCATGCAAAGACTGTTTTCCCAGTCACGCGTATTAATGCCCCCACGCGTGTTCCACACACACATAATTAACTCACTACAGTCTCTTCATGATCCGTGTGTGTGTATACACACGCGTGTATGATCATAAAAACGATATGACACAATAGAATTCAAGTGACATGCTTGCGTACAACGCGTGTGCGGACACAAACACGCGTGATAGGAAAAGTGCTCTAACTGACATTCAGAAGTCAGTGACACTAAGGTTAAACGCCCGCGTGTTCTTATATAATCATAAAATAAATATAGCTATCTTTAACACCGTAGTTAATATTTTAATCTGGATATTGTTCTGAATAAACACGACTAGCTAGACCGTGTTTTAAGGCCAAGAGCAATGGAGTAGGGAAAAAAATGCGTAGCATTCGCCTTTTTATATTTAATACTAGCTGACCCGGCAAACTTTGTACCGCCTCAAAATCTATTTATCAAATATTTTCATATAAAATTTAGCCTATATTACTCGTGGATAATGTAGCTTTCGAATGGTGAAAGAATTTTTAAAATCGATTCAGTAGTTTTTGAGCCTATTCATTACAAGCAAACAAACAAAGTTTTCCTCTTTATAATATTAGTGTAGATAGGAATAGCAGGCGACCATGCATTCCACCTCATAGTAAGTGGCCACTGCCGCCCATGGACATCTGTAATGGTCCCCAGGTAGGATTAGATATTCCTACCTGAGGTCGGCCACAGATGCGTCACTATCCCTAGGACTAAGATGGAACGTCTCGGAAAAATACGTTTCCCTTCCCACACCCTTCAAACCAGAACACAGCAGCGCTTAACACTGCTGTTATTAGACAGAAATAAGTGTCATCATAACTATAACTACAAGTGCAATGAAACAAAGTTACCCATTCCAAAATGTGTTACAATTATTCAACTTAAGCAAAGACATGATATTTAAAAGTATCTAATATCTATATCCGCGTTTCCCAACCTGTGGTCCGCGGACCCCTGGGGGTCCGCGAGTATATGTAAGGGGGTCCGCGGTGTCATCTCCGGACCATACATAAATTGCTCATTAAATGCAAAACAGTCGCTAAACGAAAAATCAGCAAACCAGTTTTATTAGAAAAACGTGATGTAAGCACACGGTATTTTAAAAAATAAAAAAGATGCATCCAATGATGTATAACACTATTATTAATCTAAAAAAAAAACCAAAATACATAAATCGGTCTTTACAAGTTATGTTTGGCGGGGATTGTTTTTTTTTTTTTTGCTCTTCATTTTATTAAGGGGTCCGTGAAAAATGTGCTTGATTTCCTAAGGGTCCGTGGACTGAAAAAGGTTGGGAAACGTTGATCTATATAATACGTTTTAGAACAATTTTACGATCTTATTATCTCCACATATTTTTTTATTGTCTGTAAAGTATCTAAATGCTATTTTTGTAAGCTATTTACTTTATTCACGTGGATACCTAAAAACCTCTTATTTACAATTTATATCTACGTATTTATCTATCTGTTCCGGATAATCTTAGCTACCTAATGTATATAAATCGCTCTTACACAAATACAGGAGAATTTACAAAGAGTAATAATAAACTGAATCAAAGATTTATCCTAGATTCAGTATTGTAAGTTTGTAAGTTTAAACTACATCATCATCATCATCAACAACCCATCACTTTCCCACTGCTGGGCACGGGTCTCCTCTCATAATGAGAAGGATTAGGCCATAGTCCACCGCGCTGGCCAAGTGTGTATTGGTAGACTTCACATACCTTTGAGATTGTTTTTTTTATAAATCAATAATGTGGACGCCGGTTGATTTTTTATAATATTAGAGTAGCAGACGAGCATGCGCTGCATGTGACAGTAAGTACCTACTGCCACCCATGGACATCTGTAATCAACCCCAGATAAGATCAGAGTACTACCCGAGGTTGACCACAGAGGCGTTGCTGCCCCCGAGGACTAAGCTGTGCGACCATCTGTGGAATCATAAATATTTTTTTGTTTTGTATTATAATTTTATTATCGTGCTCATGGCACAGAAAAAACAAACTTGCTTTTCTTTTCTATGATCGTGCCAAAGAAAACGTGGTACATCGTCATCAGCAAAAGAACATGGTGAGAATATAAAAATATTATTATAGTTTACCTAATAGATAATTTTAATTATTACATTAAAAAGTAATGTCATGTTTAGTGACGTTAAAATCTTATATATAAAATTCTCGTGTCACAGTGTTAGTTACCGTACTCCTCCGAAACGGCTTTACCGATTTTTACCGAATTTTTTATGCATATTCAGTAGGTCTAAGAGTCGGTTACTATCTATTTTTCATACCCCTAAGCGATAAGGGTTGTTCACGCTTAACATTTTTTATTTATATGGCAACACAACGTTTGCCGGGTCAGCTAGTATAACGATAAAATTTATATTTTGAACTAGAACTTTGCTCTACTGTAAAATGCGACTATTAAGACTTAGCACCATTTTGGTTTTAGACGTCAATAACATTGAAATTTGACCGCGAAAATCCATTAACCATCAAAAAATCATCAATCATGCGTTAAAAAGTGCTTAAATGTATAAAATGTACTAAAATGCATGCGCGGTATGGTGAATCCATCATTAAATGTAAATTGTGCAAATGTTTCATTTCCGATAGTGTCAATGTCGACAGCTCTAACGAATTTTAGAATTTAAGGTCAGAATAGATATGCCAGGAAGTCATACAATAGGATGAATATACATACAGTACCTTTTTTTTTTTTTTTTTTTTTCGAGGGGGAAACCTTCGAAAGGTACCCGGTGCCGTGGGAGCGACACAGAGTTATGTGGGATTCTTACCGCAACCCCCCTATTCTTACTAAAACCCCCCCGGTGGCCGTCCTCGGCGCTGCGTAAAGGACTCCGGGATCTCCAGAGGAACGCAACCGGAGTCCTCTTAGCGCGTTGCCCCGTCGGGCTCCGTCCAGGTGAGCATGCCGCTCGCCGCACCGTCTGTTGTACACGACGGTATGCGACCACACATACCGCCGTCTTCCCGGGGTTGCTGGCCGGGCGGTTTGAGCTTCCACTCTTGCCGCCCGCAACCCCGGAAGCCCCTTTTAGTCGCCTCTTACGACAGGCAGAGGATAGGTACCGTAGCCCTATTCTGGTCCCGGAACTACAGGGACGATACATACAGTACCTACCGAGCGATGTGGTACGCGTAGACTATAAAGTGTATACAGGGTAAATATTTCAAATGGGTCTTCAGGGCCCAATCCGATAGTGGAAAAATACAAGTTGCGCTTTTTTTTCAAAATGAACTCTTCGATTTTAGGCCATGGAAAAAGATATTTCAAAAAACTAATGATGCACTCTATTTTTATCAAAATCGGCCTCATAACGGCTTATTCCACAAATCCCCATTGGAAATCAACTCCTTTCAGCATTCCTTTCAAAACGTACTCGTTTATTTATTTTTAACCAGAAAGCCAAATACCAATTTTAATAATCGTCTACCCATTAGTATCTCACTACTGGGTACAAACGTACCTGTCCCTATAGCACCGGGACCAGAATAGGGCTACGATATCCGCTACCTGTCGTAAGAGGCGACTAAGGGGCTTCCGGGGTTGCGGGCGGCAAGAGTGGGAGCTCAAACCGTCCAGCAAGCGACCCCGGGAAGGACGGCGGTTTGTGTGCTCGCATATCGCTGTAAAACGTTTATCCACATATTTATAAAGTTTTAGGCCATAGTCCGCCGCGCTGGCCAAGTGAGGATAAGTAGAAGATTTTTTCAATTAAAAATAATGTTTATAGTGTTTTTTTATAATTTACAGGTTTTAAAACAACTTGTATTAGGTATGAAACATCCGCTAAGAAATCATACAAAAACTTGTCCTAGAAATGATATAATAACAAAACAAGTCTTCCACAACATTAATTAAAACGCATATCTATTGCTTTTTGTGACCATATTTATTTTTAAACCTTATTTATTCTGTCTACAGTCAAGTTTTCCAAGGTCTTAGCAGTTTTCAAAAATTCTAATACCTACCTACGTGATAAGTTTGAGAAACCATTTTTAATAACTCCTCTTTCTCTTTGTGGTTCGACTCGGGCGGCACCACCGCCTCACCTATTTCTACCTAATAACAGCAGTGTTAGGCGCTGCTGTGTTCCGGTTTGAAGGGTGTGGTAAGGGAGACAGACTTTTCCGAGGCGTTCCAGCTTAGTCCTCAGGGGTAGCGGCGCATCTGTGTCCGACCTCAGGTAGGAATATCTAATCCTATCTGGTGTTGATTACAGATGTCCATGGGCGGCAGTAGCCACTTACCATCAGGTGGACTGCATGCTCGTCTGCTACTCTTATATTAGAAAAAAAATATCAATCAAGAAAAAAAACATATCAATATCAAAAATATTATAAGCGATTATTTTAACGACTCAAAAGTCCAGAGGTACTTGGAATTGACCCTATCGTTCAATGTTTTTCACATGGTCAAATATTTGACCCTGGCACCTCGCATCCAACTGTTTGATTTACAAGAATTACAAGCAAGGAAACAAAAAATGTTTGTTTTTATTCGCAAGGAAACAGTATGGTTTCTTATTAGTAAAATTGGCCAAGTGCGAGCCGAGCTGTCACACAGAGGGTTCCGTGTCGCCAAGTTTTCATATTCTTTTTTATTTTTAGTATTTGTATAGTCCGCGTAAAACTGCTAGTCTGCTCTGAATATAGAAATGAATCGCGTCGCCATAGTAAATTGTATGACTACACCTGCTCGCAAGAACTTCAGAGCGGACTAGCAGTTTGGCGAGGACTATAACATAGCAGCTATAGAAGTAAATGCATTGTAAAAAATTGAGCAACTGTCTACCTATTACGGTTCAAAATATAAAGTGAATAATCTGAAAAATAGTGGTTTCTTTTACGGCGACACCTATTTATCCGTTATACATACTCTCTAAATTTTTTAAGTTTCTATCCATTACGGTTCAAGAAATAAAGCCCTATGACAGACGGACAGACAGATAGCGGACGACTAGTTACTAATCGAGATCCGTTTTTATCCTTCAATAGGTACATACCAACATATATTTGAAATTACATTATAGGTACATACCTATTTTGCCAGTCTTTTCAGAGAAAAACGCAGATAAATTAATTTATTGCACATTTACACACGTAAAATTATATCTAATTATACCTTTAAGAATTTTCATTAAATATTATTCTATCCTATTTTATAATAATTTATTTTATTCAACGCTTTTAGAATTAAAATAATAAAAGTGTTATGTTATTTACCTATATTTTAAGATTGCTCTATTTAATAAGAATAATTTGAATTCCATTACGATAAAAAAGTTATAATACATAACGTATAAACGTTTAGTTTTTAAACATGTAAAAACAATTAATTTAATAAAATAAAAAATAATAATTTACCAATAAAAACGATTGCATACTCTCTAAGGATGTTTGACGTGAAAATCTCTGGCACTTTCATTTTTAAACTTCACACTCCACTTTGGTAATGAACAGATAAAAAAGGCGGGAAAACAAAATATGTTTTTTTTAATTATACGTTATCTCGTCCGAGCAAAAGAAACGCGCGAGTCATTTCGACATCTTGACGCGACTAATTCAAATGAAGATTTATGGTAAAACTTTCGTGTCTTCTGTGTCGTCACAACTAGCGAAAGTTTTACCATCAAACTACAAAGAATCATATGCGTATTATTACGAAATAATACGCATATGATTCTTTGTAGTTGGACTTTTTTATAGATAATCGGGTCAAAAGGAGGCCCCATTGTAGAGCAAAAGCCAAGCAGTTATTTATTTAGTAAAGTTTAGCCTTCTTTGTGGAAATTATTTGCTCATGATTATGAAATTAAATCGCTTCACCGATGTTTATATAAATAATAATATTTAGAAATATCCAAATAGTATTTTATTACTATTGACAAATAAAAATAGAAAATTATTTGAACCGACACCTATCTAATATTATGAATATGGTCCATAAAAAATGGGTGCCTTATAGTGACATTTATAATTAACTCTTCACATGATTGAAGTTCTGACCTGAGGGTGGCTCCGGTGATGGAGAAATACCTACATGTAAGCAGGTATTACTCCAATACCAGAGCCGGATTTCAGGACTTCTGATTTCGGAAGTTCTGAGGCATCTAAGGAGCACTGGCTTATACATAATGAACAACTCCCTCAAAGTGTAGCAATTAGTTAAGTAAAGTTTTGTCTTTGGGAAAACAATACGTAAAAGTTACTGCCGAGTGCTGACCCGTCGTTTTCTTTATTAAGAGGCCCTTTCTTATGGAGGCACCGGGGCAGTAACAAATGCACTTCCCTAAATTCCCATATGCCTCAACAAAGCACAGCACTAAACTGCTATTATAAGGCAGAAAAAGATGTGACTGCAGTGCCTCCAAAGTTGAACTATAAAATGCTTAACCATCTTCAACCTGTTATTTATCCGATCATAGCATCATGAAGCATTGTCTCGATAAAACAATAAAACGATTGTATGATTTATTGTTTTGTTAAGTCGTTATGTTTTAATAACCTTGATAAGACAAGTTGTTTAGACGTTACATAATGAGACAGATGCACCAACATTCATGCATAAATTTTATTTGCATATACGTAATAAAATATTTCATTATTTATGCAATTGCAAGATGTAGAGACCCGTGAATTTTGTTGTCTATCAGTGGAGGTCAAATAGTTTTAATTTGAACGACTGGGGATCCGAGATTTAAATCGAAGTTACGCACGTTATCCACTTAGAATGAGCAGGATTAGGCCATAGCACAGTATAAGGATATATATATCCTTATACTGATATATATATATATAGGATATATACGATATATATATCCTTATACTGTGGCCATAGTCCACTGCGCGGGCCAAGTGCGTATTGGTAGACTTCGCGTACCTTTGAAAATTTTTTTTAGATTTCTCAGGTATGCAGGTTTACTTCCGATGTTTTCCTTTACCGTTAAAGCAAATAAATAATAATTAATTTCTACGTGCGTAACAAAAATTATAATGAAAAAAATATGCCTAAGAAAGAAAATAAGGTTGTGTGACGTCTTTTAATCCGCATTTGCCCTCACTCTGAAAGGAGTCCCATGCACAGCAGTGAGACAGTAAATGGTTGACAAAACTGTTTGAACGGGCTACCTAATCTTAGAGGCTGAATGATTTGATGAGGACTTCCATCCAATGATAGAATGTTAGAAATTTACATAAATTGAAAACTTTTTGGAAATTCAGTAAAAACGTCATAATAGATCATCACTGGCCATAATTACTTCAGGATTATTTAACCCTACTTCATAGATTAGTAAAGATACTTCGCCGCCTTGAAATTGAATGAAGCCGCAAATGGCTTATTATAGTAAGTTCTTTTTTTGAATTCTTGACAAATAAAAACATTTTTAGAGAAAATTTACGAATAAATAATTAATACTGCGTAATTTACATGATAATTAAATAATTAATATGTAATAATAATTTCAAATATTTTAGGGACATTTTAGCACGGAGACGTGACAAAACTTTTTTACGCAAGTATTTCAATTCTCAAAACTGGGTACATTTTCTTGTTAGGAGTGAGTAATCTTTACTAATATATGCCCTACTTTAAGCATTGTTTAATGTCGCGTCCACACCACACTCATAAGGCATAAAGCTATTTTACCGCTTAATAGTAATAAGTGTGGGAAGACCCTAACTTCATTATCGAATTATTTTGCAAGGACTGCAAAAAAGGTCATTAACCTACAAAATAATAATACAGTACCTACTGTATTTGTGGATTTGAATACTTTGCAGTTTTTACTTCAAGTCATTATCGTTGTGTGATTTATGCATTTATTTAAAGAAATACTCCAACGCACTAATTCAATTTGACTTTTTATTGATTGCGTGAAAATGATTAGTTTATTATTATTGTTTCAATGTGTCTATTAATAACTTTGATTGGTTTAATATAATCTTTGTAGTTTTATAAAATTAATTTATATATAAATTATGTGCGCCTATCTGTATCTTTGTCCTTTTATGCATTATTACACCATTTATCCGATTGCCATAAAACTTTAGAAAGTTCTTGAGTGTGTAGATACATTACCATGAAGATTTCTGGATTAGTACAATTATTCTACGATAGATGGGGCGGGTAATACACAAATTATAATCGAATTCGAACAGAAATTTCTGCAATTTTACTTATCAACGTAAAATACGTTGATTCGAAAATTGTAAGCTTTTAAAAACCATCCAAACGTATTTCCTATAAAAAAATATAACCATCATAGCTTTCCTTCGATTAAAATACCTCATCAAAATATATTTGTCTATTTGGTACAATGCTTAGACAAACTATTACTTTTAAATTATTGAAATAATTATTTTATCCTTTGCATTAATTACATGCCAGGTAAATTTATTACATTAAATTAATGTTAATAACCGAACCAGAAATATAGATATAGTCCCATTTATTATAAAGTGCTAAAATTACCTCGATTTTGAGACATTTAAATGTGTAACAGGTCTCATGACACGTGGTTTTAATTAGTATTTGTGCATATTACGACCCAGTTACAAGAAAAAAACCTGTAGGGGTCACATCACGTTTTCATATAAATTATAGGGATGTTGTCAAAATAGCTGTTGATGTGGAAATAATACCTAGATGTTTATAAATAAAACATTACAAAGCAAATTTAAAATCGCATGTCACTTAATTGAGCTAATTGGTGACCATTTCATTTTGTACCTACGTATGCTAGCAATATTTCATTTGAATTACGTAAACGAAAACGATACGTTAAGTAAACAACGACATTTTTTTTTAAATCTTTAGGTACTTATTATTTTTAGGGTTCCGTACCCAAAAGGTAAACACGATTTTGCAAAAATTATTATTAAAGATTCAGGCTCCTATAAAGCGAAGCAGACATGTTGCGTGCCGTTCGGGTAATCGATTTAAGGGACGATAAAATTTTAAAGAAGACAACCTTTTTAGTATTACACATTTAAGAGACCATAACCTTTGTTTTTACCCCGAACTCTTTCTATTGTACTACCATACGTTTGCTAATTTATTGTTTTATTGATCTTGAGAATAATTAAACTTGAAGTTTTCGTTGCTGGTAATTATTTTTAAAGTTAGAGTTAAAATTTTTACTCTGTGTTCAACTGTTCATCAAGTAGGCAACATTTTGATTATCTATCAAAGTGAGACAGATGATAATATTGACAGTTGAGTATTTGTAACGTTTGTTATTCTCTGAAAATAATTTTAAATAACTGTTAAAATTACAGAGTTATTTCCATACAAGGTTTGTAATTATCAATGGACGACGATGATTACTGGAACACAAGCGAAACGAAGGCCAGAGCGTTTAGTTTTGATGATGATGTGGTAAATATAAATTATTTATAATTATAATGAACATAAAATAAAACAAAACAGTTAAAAAACATTCCAGATAAGATTACTAGTCCTACCTGAGGTTGGTCACAGATGCGCCGCTTCTTCAGGACTCAACAAGAATGCCTTGGATAAGTATGTCTCTTACGACACAGCTGCGCTTAACACTGCTGTTATTGGGAAAAAATAGGTGTGGCAGTGGTGTCGCGGGAGTCGAACCATAGAGAGTTCTACTACCTGTGGCAGTGGTGTCGCCGGAGTCGAACCACAGAGAGTTCTACTACCTTTAGAGACCTATAATTTCACATTATGTTATACTGTACTACTTATTATAGAGTAAACATTAATTTCTTTCTTTCATCACAAACCAAATTCTGAAAGTAGACCACTTTATTTCAGTTATCACCACAAGAAATCCTAGCAATAAGCCAAAAGCCGTACACCGGACAGACAGAGGAGAGTGTGTTTAGCAATGTTAACACAAGTAGCATCAGAGCTGCTACAGTGCCGTTAGCTAGCCTTGTGTCTCCTAAGGTTTTGGAGTTGAGTAAGTAAATTCTGTTAAGGTTTTTTATTTGACTGCTAAGGGTTTAGTTTTTTAAGTACCTATGTATGCATATCTGGTTCTTTGGCATGCCCTGAAGCCCAAATGGCTTGACAAATTAACTTAAAGATTAATATATCAGGTGGCGAGTCACTTCATATATTTAGACAACTTACAAGTAACTTAGCGTACCAAATAGGGGTTGAAAGTCTAATTTAAAGTTCACTGATTTGGAAACAAAATCTGTGAAACTATTTCCTTTCCAAAAGAATAAAACACCTATTTCAGCATTTTTGGAAAATGTGTTAGTGAAATAGTGATAATTGAAGATTATAGAACACAAGAACAATGTGTCTACTCCCTTATTTGATAAGACAAAGAAGTGCAGTGTCAGAGGACTCCACACAACATACAACTACACAATATTTAGCAGTTTAAGTTAGCGTAGAATTACTCATTAGTCTTAAATTAGGCTAGATTGTAATTAATATAAAGTACCGTAATACTCCCTTGGTACTTTATATATACAAAAAAAACCTATTTCAGCATTTTTGTTTTGTTTCAGCAAAATGTAATCATGTAGTCTGTAGGTTGTAAACGTTTGCTAATTACATCTCACAAAAAAAGACTAATTTATTCCAGTTGTCCTTGCCCAATCGGGAAAGTATCCTACCACTGCGAAACAAGAGCCTGAACAAACGGTAGCAGTGTCTTTGAAGAGGCTGGTGCTGGGTCGGAGTTGCTCACTACACTCTCACCGCAGCATGAGGTGTAAGACTGAACTGCTGGATGGAGCCATTGGCATTGGTGACGGGAATGCTATACTGACTGTTAGTAAGTTGTGTTAATATGTTGTATTTAAGAAAAAGTGATTTAAGGCACTCAGAGGGTATTGAGATGAGGGTTTTGATGGTGGTAGAACCCTTAGCAATTTGACTAAGACAACACCCCCACACTGTAGGGATAACACCAGTGTAAAGGGTTGCAGTGTTCTGGTTTGAAGGGTTGTGGTAAGGGTAACATACAATCCCAATGTGTTCCAACTTAGTTCTCTGATAGCAAACAAGCTTAGGATCCACCAGTAAGTGTACACTGTGCCATCTGTGGATGTCTGTAACTCAGCATAGAACCAGTTTTACCTAAAGCCAATCATAGGAATAGGTGTGACCGTGCTACCTTTGAATAGTAGAACTTTATAATATCTTATTCTTATTCTTATTAAAAAAATAAAATTTTATTTTAGCCTATCTTAAACAATAGTTTAATTCAACTCCTCTCTTATAAATATATTTGAAGTATTAATTACTTACACTTAAACTATTTCTAGGTGGTGCTTTACCTAATACAGTCCCTTAAAAAGAACCTGGTGTACGAGCTGCTCTCGTCCAGACCCTTAGCCCTTAACCACTACATCAGCTTTCTGCAAAGTGAGGGGAAAGTCACCGAACTAACCGACTTGCTTACGTAAGTAAAATGTCTTTGATAAAGGTTTAATAATTATAGAATTAGGCTCAATCATATACCAGAAGGTGGGTGAAATTTAGCTTGCTATAATTACATACATAGATTACAAGTTAAATCAATGCTTTTAAAATATGACACTGCACTTGGTAAAATTTTGTGATAAAAGAATATTTAAACTGTATTATAATCATATTATATAAATTATAATTAACAATGTAAAATCAATTGTATTTTTATGTTCATAAAACTCAAGAATAGTAAGACTTTTTCACCTTACACTTGTGATACTGATAAACAAAGAAATCTTGATCTTATATATAAAATTCTCGTGTCACAATGGTCGTTACTGTCCTCCAAAACGGCTTTACCGATTTTCACAAAATTTTATATTCCGTAGGTCTGAGAATCGGCTACTATCTATTTTTCATACGCCTAAGTGATAAGGGTTGTTCACCCTTAACATTTTTTAATTTATATGGCAACACAACGTTTGCCGGGTCAGCTAGTTATTTATATCATAGTATGCCAGAGCCATAGGAATGAAGTGGGAAATTTATGTAATGGAAATAATTAATCATATAAAAGGTCAGAATATCAAAATAAAAATCAGGTCATATTTATGGTCATATAAATGAAATGAATTTATTGTTGCAGGATGCTAGGACGAAGCCCGGAGGCAGCAGTAAGTACATTAACAAAACCTTTATATGTATTTTTTTGTATATTCATATACAAAAAAATTGCTTTTTTATACATTTACTTCAAATATTTAGCATATATGGAAGTAGCAGACGAGCATGCATCCACCTGTTGTTAACCGATTCCGTGCGAATTGCACAACAGTTGTGCCATGCCATTTCTTTTGTATATGGCGGGTGGCACCCGAGAGGTGCCGGTGCTCGGATAAATTGATGTTCATCAAAGTTGTTCTGAAAACAAAAGTGTCTTTATTTATTTATCACGTAGTACCTTGCTAGAATGTCAGTTTCACCAGATCACGTGATTTCACATACTTCAGGGATTGTAAACCTTTAAAAAATATATTATTTTGCAAATTATTGTGATTGTATTACTATAATAGTACCTGCTTTTCGTTAATAGTAAGCCAATAGAAACTGGATTAAAATATTCGTACTTTGGTGTTTATCTTTGTCTGAATAAATAGCGCAATCAATTTCGATATTCTATTAGAAACCTATCCATTAATAATTTGAATTTTTATTCTAAACAAAACATCAGAAAAGAACTATCATAGCGCTCTCCACGTCTCGAATGTTCATATTTAATTCTATAGTAAAACTAAAACAATCAATTCATCAAAAACTTACAAAAATGTTTACAACACCTGATAGAAATAAGACACTTACCTTCCATTTCCGTTATTACACGTAGATAGTCAGTTTTGTAAACACTAATCGAACTGTTAAACCATTCACTTTCGCTTTTGGGTGGCTACTAAACTTACAGAACATGGAAAAAGCAAAAAAAAACGATAAGTTACAATTCATGGCGGAGGGCACCTTAACGGTGCCATCAAAGTCCCTGGTGTTGGGCACCATAGTGGTGCCACGAAATATTTGTTCGCCGCCAGGCGTTAAAGTTTGTCCAAAGGCCGCCGCATTGAATCGGTTAAGTAGTTACTGCCGCTCATGGATATCTACAATCAACCCCAGACAAAACCAGATTCCTGCCCGAAGTTGACCACAGATGCGCCGTTAGCCCTGAGGACTAAGCTGGAACACGTCGGAAAAGCATGTCTCCCTTACCACACCCTTCAAACCAGAACACAGCAGCGCTTAACACTGCTGTTATAACAAATAGATGTGGCGGTCACCCCAAGTCAAACCAGAAAGGATTCCACCACCTTTATTAGCCCTACTATATTTTCTTGACCTGAGATTTCCACCTGTATTCCAGATGTACCAATACCAGCATCTAGTGAAGAGTCAGGCTGGCAACACGGATGTATTACTCAAGAAACTGAACAATTTGCTGGCGAACCACTTTAATCAACCCGGGGTAGATACTCATCAGGCGAAGATGGTAGCTGATTATGTTAAATTGCTCGGTGATGATTTTTTAAACTATTATCCTAATTACAAAACTATGCTGAAACTATAATAAATTTTTAGTTTTCAGTTTTGTGAAGTTTTATTACAAAAAAATAATAATAATAAACGTTTATTGCCATAATAACACAGTTTACACAAAGAATAAATGTACATTTTACAGTAATATTAATATGACAAAAGGAATTCGGCTCAGCATTGCTGTCTCAGAATCAGGGATTCGAGTAGCGCTGTTTTTCAGCCGCTCCTATAATCCCTGTGGTGTTAGGTGGGATAAGAGGATAGTCAGCCGTGGGGCATCTCCTGGGTTTTAATCCAAGCGTGTGTGTGTGTGTGTGTGTGTGTGTGTGTGTGTGTGTGAGTGTGTGAGTGTGTGTGAGTGAAACATTATCATTGTTAGCTAGTAAGGAAAAATTAGTACGCAATTAGAATCATCGTTATCAAATGAGCTTGTATCTTCACAGTCAGAGAGGCTTAATCCGTAGCCAACATACTAGCCAGTCGCAGTTTATAATTTCATACAACCTTGACACCTTTTTATTTGTTTATCTTCACTGTTAAATCTAGTAATAAATCATTTCTAGTACACACATTATTTCGAAAAATCGGACGTAAGTGTCTGGAATTCGAACCTGGGAAGTTCCCAACGCCTTAACTAAAATTAAGATGTCAAACTCCAATTGACTAGGCTTCCACAGTTTTTATAGTAATTTAACGCATTGCTTTTTTTATTTTGGCCTCCCTTAAAAAATAAAAGAGTTACAACAATCTGTAGCTAGTTTTAACTCTTTTTCTTTGGCTTTTGAACATAAACCAGTCTAAGAACATTTTGTTACGTTTCCAGAATGGCAGAAATGTGTGAATAAGCCAGATTTAAACAAGTGTTCAGCCCTGCAATGTCTGGCGTATTGCTGCACCCATCACTGGCAAGAGGGCGCTGGCAACGCCATGTCGCCCTTGACACTGTGCCAGCGGCAACAGGTTACTATATATATTATATGTAAAAATAATGGCATTTAAAAAAAATGAAAAAGAAAATAATTATTTTTAAAATTAAAAAAGACAAACCCACTGAGTTTCTTACCGGATCTTCTCAGTAAAGGTCGCGTTCCGATCCGGTAGTAGTTTAAGAAAATATTGTAACTGACAATTTGTAAGTGCCGCCGTTGGCCTATACAAAATAAATATATTTCATTTCATTTCATTTATACATTTACCTTAAGTTACATCAGATCATCGCCAACCCATTACTGCCCCGCTGCTGGGCACGGGTCTCCTCTCATAATGAGAAGGATTAGGCCATAGTCCACCGCGCTGGCCAAGTGCGTATTGGTAGACTTCACATACCACTGAAATCTTTTTTTTTTAAGATTTCCCAGGTACGAAGGTGTTCCTCACGATGTTTTCCTTCAACGTTTAAGCAAGTGATAATTAATTTGTAATACGCACATAACTTTGAAAAATTAGAGATGCCTGGGATTTGAACCTCGGACCCCTCGATCAAGAGACCGAGTTTCTTGACCCCTAAGTGATAAGGCTTGTTCACCCTTAAGATTTTTTTATTAATATGGCAACACAACGTTTACCGGGTCAGCTAGTACTTATATAACATCGGTTAGTTTCCAGTGAAAACTACGTCGAAAACGGTTCAATAACATAAACGGATAGGATTATATTCCTACCTGAGTTCGACCACAAATGCGCCACTTATTCAGCGGACTAAGCAGTAAATTATGTCTCCCTTACCATACCCTTCAAACCGGAGCACATATAATAAGACAGAAATAGATGTAATAGTGTTGCCGCCAGAGTCGAACCACAAATAGTTACCTTCAAAAACTAAACCCTATTACTATGCCCCCGCTGTCTGTCCGTCTGTCCATCTGTCACAGGGCTCTATCTCTTGAACCGTAAAGATAGACACTTGAAATTTTTACAGTGTGTAACGGTGGCCGCTATAACAACAAAAAAAAATTGACAATAAATGTGGGTCATCATACAAGAAACCGCTTTTATCCGCGTAATAGGTAGACAGTTCAGAAATTTCACATATAATATGCTGAATATTTTAAAATTTGTTTATTATTTCTTTATTTCAGGTGACACCACTTCAGTACGACTGGGTGGTGCTACACGTCCACGCTAAAGCCAATAAATGGGACATCGTGGAATCTCTGTTCACTAAAAAGGTATGTGACAAATAATGTGATATTGAGTTAACAGTCTCTTGATATTATTCTTACGCTGGACTTTAATAATAATCCGGATATTATTAATTCAATTTTTGTCTACCAAAGATCGAAATTCAACCTTTGATAGTCAAAAATTGGATTAATCAATCGATCAATTAAAAAAGGTAAGAAGTTTGGAATTTAACAATTTCTAGTAGGATCAATTGACAATATTCAATCTATTGTAAACAAAACGTGGGTAGATTGATTATTATAATGGGCCTTAGAGATTTATGAAGTTTGTGATTTGATATAAGAGATTACGTAAAAATATAAGTAAAGATTCAATTTTAAGCCTTTACATTTAAATTATTTTTAAATAATATTTTAGTAACGATGACTTAAATGTAGAACTGAAACTTCTTCAACAACCAATTACTGTGAAGACAATTGGTATTTTTTCTTAAAATTTAAAACATCGCTCTAGAAAGCATACTTTAACTAAAATTATTATTAAAAAAAAAATTCTCATTAGTACTTACGTATAACGTCTCAAAATCTCTCATTTTTACCCAAAATTAGTATTTACTATATCTATGATTACAGGATTGGCTCGGCCGTACAACAGTGTCATCCCACATTCCAATAGAAATACTCTTATCTCGGTTGAGCGAGCTACAAGCCGGCAAGCGGATATTAGCCACCTGTGTCAATAAGGTCGCTAGCACTGAGGATAGATTGCGATTGGCACAGAAGTATAAGGTGAGATTGTTTAATAGACTATTTTTTAGTAGCTGACGAGCATGCAGTCCACCTGATGGTAAGTTTTGAAGGTGGTAGAACCCTTTGTGGTTCGACTCCGGCGGCACCACCGCCACACCTATTTCTGTGTTCTGGTTTGAAGGGTGTGGTAAGGGAGACACTTTTCCGAAATGTTCCAGCTTAGTCCTCAGGGGTAGCGGGGCATCTGTGACTAACCTCAGGTAGGAATCTAATCTTATCTAGGATTGACTACAGATGATTGGCAGTATGAGTGGCAGTGGTCACTTACAGGGCGGATTACACTCTCCTCTGCAATACCTTTATTATAAAAAAAACTATATATGTTATCGTTCGTGAATGCCCACTAAGCATTAAATGCTACATTCCGTCCCTGTCATTTAAAAATGCGAGGGTGAGGATAATTCATTACCTGAATTCGCTGAATAGAGAAGTCCGCCATTGTAGCACATAGATATCTTATAGTACATACTTGAATTTGAGGCGTTTGTGTCGATTCAATTAGTTTATAACTGATATTACATATTACAGATACACTCAGTGGTTATAGAGACTTTAGCGAAACAGAAAGACCGCGCCGCCTTAACCAATTACAAGATAACGCTAAGCCCGCAGTCCGAAGAGCATATATTTGCCGAAAACACGCTCCGAGATCCGGTAAGCAATACCTTTATAAATAAGGCTTTAGTTGACTTACATATGATAGAAATCTATTCAAATGATTTTATTGCACATTGTATTATTTTAATTATTAATTTTGTGTTATTTTCATGATGTGTAATTTTTATTAGTAAGTTCCTACTTATATAGTCACTGGCTGGTACGATTGTATATGTTGGCGTAATAAAAAGATAACGTCTTGACGTTTGAGTTGTATTTTGAGCGGGAATAATAAAAGTTGTAATTTGGTTGAAAAAATATTATGTAGTTTAATTTTTCACGTATGAGCCGACATAGACGCTAGTAATATAAGAAAATATAAGTTTTTTTTCTGTTTCAGTCTATCAAATGGAAGAATTGATCGTTGGGATGTATATTTCATTTTGTTAATAAAAGAAATGATGCAAGTCAAAATCAGAAAGAACATGATTTAATTGTATATTAGAAATAAAAACATGTTAATTATACTTCAATGCTTATCAAAATACAATAGATTAACAAAAATGTATGTATGTATTAAAAGAAATATATTTCTTGCTAAAAACCTTTTTGTGTAAAACACAGTGTGAACTGTGGTATGGTCTATTTAAAGTTATGATATAAGCATAGATTAGTAAAGATACTTCGCCGCCTTGAAATTGAATGAAGCCGCAAATGGCTTATTATAGTAAGTTCTTTTTTTGAATTCTTGACAAATAAAAACATTTTTATTTTTTAGAGAAAATTTACGAATAAATAACTAATACTGCGTAATTTACATGATAATTAAATAATTTATAATAATAATTTCAAATATGTTAGGGACATTTTAGCACGGAAACGTGGTAAAACTTTTTTACGCAACTATTTCAATTCTCAAAACTGGGTACATTTTCTTGTTAGGAGTGAGTAATCTTTACTAATCTATGGATGTAAGTTTTGTTCTCTATGAAAGTATTTAGTATTAGTCTTTAGTAGTTTTAATGATAAGATAAGGAACACAATATTATAAGGTTTTAATAAATCTTTTTAAACTATTAAACTGATTTTTATTTACGTTTAGTTTATTTAACGGTTTATCAAAAGATAGAGCCGAATCCCATAGTTTTACAATTATTACAATTAATATTATTGGTCTTAAAAAGTAAAATAACATAACTACTCTGAAATCATCACAAACCGTAGCTCAATACTTAAATCAAATAAAAAACGCGTTTATTTATCATTAGTTCACGACATAATTTTAATGCCTTATAAAGTTTTCATTTTACCTTGAATAAACTTATTTCGGTTCAGTTGGCATTTGGCAATTCAAGCGAATGATGCCGTGAATGTTTCCAATCGATCCTTTTGAGCTCATGGTCATCTGAAATCATACATGAAATAACCACATAGGCGCATCATTTAGAAGTATAATAAAATAAAGTCAGCTATTATTTTGCAAATAAATATCAGTTATTTCGTAAAATATTGTGTATTGCTTAATTAAGCGTGATTACCATAGACCAAAGTATATGACCAATTTTGCAACGGGTTTATTCCCCTAATCCCCTCCCTAACTCCCCAAACAACACCTGAGGGAGAGGGAGAGTCTGAAAAACAGCGCTGCACGAGGTAACCCGTGCTAGCACAAGCTGAGACTCCTCCTTTGCTCACAACAAAATGTAAATTAGATTTAAGTTTGTTATCTTTTTTTTTGTATCTTGTGTGGCAATAAAGCATTATTATTATTATTACTAATCACCTACACCACCCTCAGACTGAGTGGTGCTATCCTATACACGAATGCAGGAAAAAAATCAAAAGCAAAATAAATTAAATCAAAATTTAATCATCACAATTACAACAATCATCGTCAATCTCAACACCACACATCTTCAAGATGTAAACAACAAGTGTGACGCAAAGCAAACACTTCATACACGAATGCAGGAAAAAAATCAAAAGCAAAATAAATTATCAAAATTTAATCATCACAATTACAACAATCATCATCAATCTCGACACCACACATCTTCAAGATGTAAACAACAAGTGTGACGCAAAGCAAACACTTAAGCACCTTGCCGCACGCCCCACAACTGCAGCAGCAACACATTTTTATTATATGAAAACACTTTGCACTTTAATACACTTCGAGATATTTTTGTATTAATAACACTTTATTAAAAGAGATTACACTTTCGAGGTTTGATTTGCTGTTTTTGTAGTTTAAGTAATTGTTACATTAAAAATGTAGTTGTTATGTTACACGTAACACTAATTTTAAAACAATAATTATTGTACAAAAGTTGCACTTATTTTTTTTATAATAACATAAAAATAACTTGCAATGTTATTTTGTAACGTTATAACACTTATTTGCATCTATAAAACACTTGTTAACTAAGTAACGATTGGTCTTCACGCATTATGCTTCCAATTTATTTATTCACGATTCATTTGTGCGTCAGTGCAATTGCGCTCGTCACAATAGAATGACGATATTTCCCAAACCTTCACAAATTTAACTTTATTACAATAAGTGAGTCATTGACACAAACTACTTATGAGTAAATTTCATTGAGTTTTAAAGGTATGCCTATGATATTATTATCAGTTGCGACACTGCCTGCTAGTTTTGTTGTCAGTCGCTATCGTGAGAAGCGACATATTAGTATTACAATGATAGCGATAAGAGTGCTAATTGGTCTTGATAACGTTGTAAAACGTGGAGATCCTAAGATTTTTGATAAGTGTAGATAGAGCTAATGGCACATAAAATGTTAAAATTTCATGGTAGCCTTTATATTTTTACAACATTTATATTATTTGTAATCTTAGTCGAATCCTCATGACCGAGGGTCGTGACCATCAAGAACAGCCTTGTCTACGATAGTCTTCCAAGTATTGCGATTCTGTGCAATGTGTATGGAATTGTAGATTGTGGTGTTGCTGGTTTTCTTGATCTGTATCTTATTTGTAATACCTGATGGCAAATGGCTACTGCCTATAGACATCTGTAAACAACTCCAGATAGGATTAGATTCTTACCTGAGGTCGGCCCCAGATAAGCCGCTAGCTGAGGAGTAAGCTGGAACGACTCTGAACAGTATATCTCCCATACGACACCCTTCAAACCAGAACACAGCAGCGCTTAACACTGTTGTTATTAGGTAGAAATAGGTGTGGAGGTGATGCCGTCGAAGTCGGCTCACGAAGGTTTCTACCACCTTCAGATAAGTAGTATTAGATTAGTTTGCGTAGATACAATCATAGTACTGTTGTATGCTGAGTTCACGCTAATACATGTGTCATATTTACCTACCTACAACCCACGTCATAAATATCATGTGAATCAGAGATGAGATACAGATATTTACGAAAGGCTATAAAAATGATATGATAATGCAGTGATTACGTAAGTACTTACTTACCTAAATTAGTTATAAGGAATCAGAAGGTTCTCAGGTACAGTCCATACGTATAACGCTTTTAACTACGAGTATTTCTTGGACTTGTAAAGCAATGTGCTTGGCATAAAATTGAACGTTGGATTTCTTTTAAACCAGAGTGGAAAAAGGAATAAATCCAAGTCAATCTGGATTAATTTGCTCATATCAGTACCAATCCTCTACTAACAGTAATTAAAGATTAACGTACATTAATACCAGATTTAAATTTAATACATTTATACTTAGCTAATACTCGAGTCTTTGTAAAAATAAAAACACTGATTTATGCCCTTATTTTATTACAACACGTTACAAATTTCACTTACAGGTACTTCCATTTTTTCACACTTTCAAATTAAACCAACAATTGGAACAGACGATCATTAGAATGACCACAAAATAGACAACCAAAATGAACAAACTTTTAAGAAGACATTTTACTAAAAAAAACGCAATTTATTGTCATTTCTTCCGTCCGAGACTGGATGAAGCCCACGGTATTGTTAAATCTCTAGCTCTGAGCATTTTCAGGGAAGCTCTCGCTCTTTTCCGGAATGCTTTGAGCCTGTCCTTTATCGTTCAAACCAATCTTAGTTGCTAGAGAATGATTCGCCACCGTGTTAGCCGATGTTATATTCTTCAAATCCTGGTAAACTTCTTGAATTACTGGCTTCATTAGATTTTCCGTCAAGTAGTTGTAGGTATCCGCGTACAGTTTTGGGGGGTTGCATCCCCCCATGCAAGGGGTTGAATACGTTTTTGGGGTATTATATGAGTATGGTTGGTTGTTTTGGTAGTTATTGTTGGCTGATTGGTTGGAGTAGTTATAAGTTTGGTCTGTTGGTTGGGAGTTGTAGCTTTGGCCACCCCATTGTCCTATCGGTGCTTGGTAGCTGTTGTACGAGGGTTGATAGGATTGGCTGTGGAAATATAAATTTTACTTTTAATTGAAGTTTGTTTTCTTATTAAAAGTAGTTAATGGTCATGCAGATTATTTTACTAATTTAATTAATAACTAGCTGATCCGGCAAACGTTGTATTGCCATATAAATAAAAAAATGTTAAGGGTGAACAACCCTTATCACATAGGGGTATGAAAAGTAGATAGCAGCCGATTCTCAGACCTACTGAATATGCATATAAAATTTGGTGTAAATCGGTAAAGCCGTTTCGGAGGAGTACGGTAACTAACATTGTGACACGAGAATTTTATATATAAGATTAATAACTTACTAAACTACATGACTAAACGACACAAACACCAAATAAAACTAATCAATGGAAATGTCTGGCCAAGGATCAAACCCAGAACCGCATTAGACTAGTACCTATAGTGTAACTCCTACGCTACGTAAAATTAAATACGTAATATTACAGAAATGTTATAAAACAAAAAACCAGATTGTTCAAGAATAAAGCCTATGTCAATACAATAATTTAGAAGATTCTAACAACACCTTATATGTTAATATCCGTCAAAACAATTGTACCTTCGGGCATAGACTAGTAAAGATACTTCGCCGCCTTGAAATTGAATGAAGCCACAAACGGCTTATTAGAAGTTCTTTTTTTGAATTCTTTATACATTTTTAGAGAAAATTTACGAATAAATAACTAATACTGCGTAATTTACATAATAAATAAATGATTATTTCAAATATTTTAGGGACATTTTAGCACGGAGACGTGGCAAAACTTTTTTACGCAACTATTTCAATTCTCAAAACTGGGTACATTTTCTTGTTAGGAGCGAGTAATCATTACTAATCTATGCCTCTCTCGGGCGTGCGAAACATACACATACTCGTACATACATTACCCTCCGCAGTAGAGGTAAAATGAAACGAATTAAATATTTTAGAGACGTTTTACTTACTAGTAGCCACCCTGAACTTGATCCATATTGTTTTAATGTCTATTTTACTAATAATTTTAAAATCAATGAATTTTGCAAATACGCACGTTCTGTTAATAATTATCTCAAATTTAAAATTTGAACCGAAAATTAGGATATCTCACAGGAAAATTTTAATCATATCTGACATTCTAAAATTTCTTTCTTTTAATTTAAAAGAATATTCTTTTTAATTCCAACCAGTATTATTAGATACTTCTTTAATACTTAAATATTTTTTTAAAGATTTATTTTCCGTAAATTTTCATGAACATTGTGTGTGTTTTAATAAATATTCTATTGTTAATATAATGTGTTGTTGTAACTTTTGTGGCAGTTTACGTTGTATATTTTGTTTTACGTTCATCGCGTACATGCTACATTTATGTGGCATCGAGTGTGATTGCCAATGTAGCAAATGTTGTGGAGATAAAAGTAGAGATGAAGAATATTCCTAAAAACTCGAATGAAATTTACTGTGAATTAAATTTATTTATAACGCCAACTAGTAGATTTTATTACGTAAAAATTAAAATACTGGTATCTATATATTCCAATACAAATCAACAGATATAATTTTAAACGGATTTTTGTTTCACTCTAAAAATATTAAATACATACCTATGTGGTTGTACTTTTTTAATGGTATTATTTTTTTATTCATATAATTTGTTTTATAGTTTTATTCATTATACTGCTACATCTTAAAAATAACTGATATTTCTACATCACACACAATTTCATATTTATCAGTCGATGTTACAAAATAATCATAAAATAATAAACGACATAATAAAATAAAAAGCTAGAAAAATAATTTATTGATTATTCATCAACTTCACAAGCTTCGCAGCATTCATCACAACCGCATAGATGGAACAGCATTGCACACAGCGTGATGCAACACAAGCACCTCAAGCACCGACAACAACAGTCTCCGCAACAACAACACATTTTTGCAACAACTGTATAATCCTCAATTCTTGATTGAAATCTGTTGTAAATATTTTTTCTTGTATTTCCCAAAAAGGCAAGAAGAATTGGTTTTTAATTTCACTAATCATCTGATTCAGCCCAAGTTCCACAACATTCTTCACACCCACATAAATGGAACAACATAGCACATAACGTGATACAACACATACACCTTAAACACCGACAACAACAGTCGCCGCAACACCAACAACACATTGCACAACAACTTTATAATTCCTGATTCTTGATTGGAATCCGTTGTTAATAGCTTCTCTCAAAAAAGTAAATAAATTTGTGATTTCAATAATCGTCAGTATCCAAAACGCCACAGCATCCTTCACATCCACATAAATGGATCAACATAACACATAATGTGATACAACATAAACATCTTAAACATCGATCACAATCATTGCCACAACAACAACAGCACATCACTAGCCCAACAACAGTTTCTGTGGCATTCTTGCCTCGTTATTTAATTTTATTTTGGAGATGAATTATTGGGAATTTTGTGAATTAAAATTGGTGCAATTACTCCTTGGGAATTTACTTTTTACATGAAAAATTCCCAAGTTTACTGACGATTCTGATTTGCATTATGCAATGACGCTCAATTTTCTCTCTATTTTTATCATGAATCGTTTCGCAAATTCGATGAATTCGTCTACGATTAGAAATTCAGTATTTTTCAAGTACAATTGATACTATGCACTTGAATACAATAACGTATAAAATTATTCTCAGAGTTTTGATAACCCACAATCTCGTTGTTATAAAGGTCACTGTTTCTTATTGCGAAAGATGTTTGTTTATTTTAATTTATAATTTAATAAACACGTATGCTTGATTTATTGATAGATGGCACCAAATATGACTGTTGATAGCATTGTAATAAATTTTCTTCTGTCATCTTGACTTTATTTTAATATTGGCTTTGAAGGAGGTTAATCATAATGCGAGTTCCGTACAACATCTGCTCTGGATAATCGGCTCTTAAGTCACAAATCTGGTCATGTATTATGGTATTATCTACTATTGATTGGAAGTCGTCGGACTTCGAATTTTTACCTGTATCTATGGCGGCCACCATCACGCAAGGTCACGCAAGGTGGTGAATATGGCAAAATCTCCTTTATAAAAGGCATATAAGTATAAATAGCAGAGGAGCTATATAGGCCGATAAAGGAAGTTAACATACATAGAGCATTTTAACTCCTTCAACAACACATCTATAATCGACTTTAGGATTTCTCTTTCTTACATCCCGGAGTCCTCTTGGCAACGTAGAGGACCCCCACCGGGGGGGTTTTAGTGCGGTAAGAATCCCACATAACCCTGTGTCGCTCCCACGGCACCGGGTACCTTTTGAAGGTTTCCCCCTCGTAAACAAAAAAAAAGGATTTCTCTTCCTTGAAATTAAATGAGAATTCCACCTGAAGGTCAACGAGATACAGATGGTTACATCTTTCGAAAGACACTCATCACAAACACAAAAACAATATATCCATAAAAATAATTTACAATCGTAGAAAAATAATTACAAAAAGTTACAGTAAGTAAATGGAATTGGTATTATGGGAAAGATTGCTTCTGCATTTTCTTCCAATGTTTATGGTATCCAGTATCCCGGAATAACTGCTCCATGTCTTCATTATCCAGGGCCCAGAATGCCTAAGAAACATAAAATGTAACTAAATGCTTAATTTCAAGTTTCAATACATTTTGAGGTGGTATTTTGACCAGTGATTTTGTAATAAAAATTGCACTTTTTAGACCTTAATATATTGAAAAGAACAATAAGCTCTTATAGCGGATTTGAGACATTTTAATATGTTACGGGATTTCACTATACGCGGTTTTAAATATCGGAAAAAAATACAAAACGCGTATCGTGAGTATCCGTTACGTCTTAAAATGAGTGCATTAAGTAATTTTGAACGCCTACTTGTAAAAAGGTAAGAATTAAATAGGTAGGAATTTTTGGGCCCTAGTTTTATAAAGACTCTTAATTAAGTACAGGGGGGTTACTACCATATCTTAAAACAATATTATTTTAATCATACTTTTACTTTTTTTGCAGGAAATTTAACTTTTTAAGCAAAATATGACAATTTCAGTTGGATTTATACAATGGATAAGCGCAAAATTAATAAGGGTTTTAGTTTGTTCAACTGTGTATGACGGAATATTTTACTGTTTTAAAGAGGAAATAAAACTTTCCTGAACTATGATGGTTTTTAAAAGATGGCGGTAGGCCCCCTGGTTATTGACTCCGGTTGCGTTCCTTTGGAGCTCCCGGAGTCCTCTACGCAGCGCTGAGTACGGCCACCGATGGGGTTTTAGTGCGGTAAGAATCCCACATAACCCTGTGTCGCTCCCACGGCATCGGATACCTTTTGAAGGTTTCCCCCTCGTGAACAAAAAAAGGCCCCCAGGATATTAGGTAGGTACTTACTACTGATGAGCGACGTATTATTTTGTCCACGGGCTTATTAAGAAGTGCATCTGCCCCGGGTCTGCAAAAGTAATATAAGTATATGTAATGGAATTTTAATTAAAACATTTTAGTATTCGCAGACAAATAAATAATATTAAGTAACTTATAAAATAATAGTAACAATGGTAAGATACTATACTTGAAACTAATTTTGAGATCGCTGTTTTTGATTTTTTTTATTTTTAAAAATAGAATGTGTGTAGTAAAAAATATAATTAGATAATTACTTACCTTCGTGGCCTTTGCCTAGTTGGTTTCCATTTGTGTCTCAATGCTATCTGGAATAATTATTTTATTAATTAAATATTCATTAATATTCATTTCCTAAATTTTATTTATCGTGGGGCTTGAGTTACGTCATATTGCGTATTTTAGTATTTATTAAGTATCTTGAGAGTAATAACATTAGTAAACAATTAAGCCCACTTCAGACTCTTAAAGCAACAAGATAGCCTAATGGTACTAATCTATGCCTAATGGTTAGAAAATTCGTCTCTCATTTCGGAACTCCGAGGTTCGAATCCAGACCTGCACCTCTTATTTATCACAGTTGCTTATTACAAATTATCACTTGCTTAAACAATAAAATAAAACATGACGAGAAAACTTGCACGTCAAAGAATTCTTATAAAGAAAACTGTTTTCAATAGTGTGTGAAGTGCGTAGAATTCTACCAATTCGCACTTAGCTATCATGGTGGATTGTGGTCTGAACCCCTCACTCTGAGAGGACAGGCCCACCAGTAGAAGATTGATGAGGACTCCAGAATTTTCATAATATCCAACAACTAACTGTTGTAATTTCTTCACTACTCATATAGTAGGGTTCTTCTCTATTCATTTTGAATCTTGCTTTTACCCTAAAATCATTTTCATGGTTTTCCCTGAAATAAATACATGATTTTCATTTATTCTGAAATAAGTTATAGGCTTGTTTATCGCTAAGAATAGAGTCAAAATGACCCTACCTATTCACGGTCTTATGACGTAGGTATCAACCCGATGTTAAAATATTTATTTTGTAGTTTTTTTTTGTAAATAAAAAACAAGTCATAATTTTTCCCATATGAGTATAGAGTACAGGTATGGCATACTTAACGAAAAATTTAATTAAAATGGTATGAGTAATAAAACGTAAGTACCGTATGTTACCGAAATTCATACGTGTAGTTAGCCGTTGGCGGAATTTCTTCTGTATTTTCGGACGAATACTGCTATTCAATTCTAACTCTTGCTCCAACTTAGCGATAATGTGAGATCTTGTTGCATTTCCAAATTTATCTGCGTTAAAATATATCATTAGACTATATTGCAAATTAGCCTGTTTTGTCGATATGACAGTATAAACATACATATAAAAAATATTCGAATCAATGTCGAAATTAAAAAAAACAAACATATGTATGAACGAAAAAGTTTATAAAAATTAATAATCTTAAAATATTGTCGGCGAAAAAATGTGAACGTTGTTAATTATCGGTAGGTATATCGATAATATCGCATTGAACTTTCTGATATTATTAATTTTCGATATTTTTGGCCTTTCATATAAATAACGATATTGGTATCGATAATTTCATTGCTCGAAAACCTGCTTGTAACTGGAAAATAGTTATTTACTTAGCACTCTGCTGTTCTCAGTGGCATCTTCATCATCATCATCTTCGATTATTCTTTCACTTTTAGTCCAAGAAAATTTGTGCGTAACTTCTTTATAGTTTAAATCTGTAGTGGCATCTTCCTCTTCCGGAATTTTGGTGGGAAAATCGTCGTAATCACCGTATTCCGCACCCTCGTCGCCCTGAGACTGACTGCGTTCTGGTTTTCGTGTCTAAAAATTAATAATTTATTTAGTATGTATATGATAATGATGTGTGTGATTGTGTTTGTGTTTAAAAAAAAACACGTACCTATAGATTTAAACAAAAGTAACTTAATAAATAACATATCCGATTTTATGAATATCGGCTAAATTATATCTGTGACTACAATCATACGCCTACATATAAAGCAATAGCTGCTATTGCTATCGCATAGCATGTCTGGAAGGGCCCTTATTTTTGACGTAGAACACCACGCTAACCTATTCAAGATATTATGTAAAAAGTAGCAAATAAACGTACAGTCCATAGACATCTGTAATCAACGGTAAATAAGATTATCATCGTATTATTCGTTCGTCATTTAATTTCGTTTCGTTTCGTTTCGTTTCGTTCCGTTCCGTACCATTCCATTTCATTTCATTTCATTCAAAGCAAAATAAAGTAAAACAAAGATTCCACTCACCGGCGCACATAACAAAGGATAGGGCGACCTACTCTTCCTGACGTAATGTATGGGGCAAGGCGCCATCTCTCCAGGTATGAGGGTGCTCTGCCCTAGCATGTTGGTGTGGGAGAAGTCGCAGACCAGGAGTAGACGGCGAGGGGAGCCGTGCCGGGCTGCACCACAGCCAGCGGCGGCTAACGCCCACACTGCTAGCTGGCTGAAGTGACCCCATGCTGAACCTCTGAGGTATTGTGAACTTGGTAGTGCGTTAAGCGATTTCAGGAAAAATCTTATGGATATAGCGTCACCGATATGCTTATGTGATAGTTGTGTATGCCAGTAGCGACATCTATGGAGACAAATATGGTTGGACATGTTCAAATTGAATGAAATTCAAATTGAACATAAATTATTTTTTTATGAAAAAGATGTGTGTTTAGAAACTAAAAAGTGGAGTTAAGCTTAACCGCTTAATAAGATAGCTATACTTAATAATAATGTTTCACTGGATGCACCGCTGGCGACGTGGCCATGGGTCGATAAAGTAGGGTCCTAAACTTACAACTCTTGTTTTATTTCGGGTATTTGCAGTTAACCGACTACAATGTTTAAAGGTGAGTACCTTCCTGTTAACTTTACCTTTACTTTTCTTTATTGTTTACTTACTTCGTTCCCAATCTGAAAGGCGACATGAGTTGCTGCGGCCGCACTCGTCGACGTTCTCCCCACCAGGCATCGAACACGCGTCGCATCGCTCGCTGCGCGCTAAGCGACCAGCCGCCGTCGCCCTCGCTGAACCCTCGCCATCGCACCTCGCCGACGGTCTGACCGGCGTATGGATAGCGAACTAAATATATCAGATAAGAATTAAATGCTTGGGGGTCGGGAGGTGACAGTACTTTTTTTTTATAATATAAGGGTATCAGACGAGCATGCACTCCACCTGATGGTAAGTGGCTACTGCCGCCCATGGACATCTGTAATTAACCCCAGATAGGATTAGATATTCCTACCTGAGGTTGGCCACAGATGCACCGCTACCCCTGAGGACTAAGCTGGAACGCCTCGGAAAAGTCTGTCTCCCTTACCACACCCTTCAAACCGGAACACCGCAGCGCCTAACACTGCTGTTATTAGGTAGAAATAAGTGTGGGTGTACAGTAAAGGGGGTACAACCGCCATACCCTTTCCTATCGTAAAGCAGTTCATGTGTTTCGGTGGAAGGGTTTTGGATGCCAGCTGACGCAAATTTGAATCTTAGTAAACGCAAGGAAGTTACAAGTTTCATTGCAAATGTAGGTAGGTATTTGAATAATATCAGAAGCGCAAAGTTATCTCTAGTAGTAAATATTATAAAAATAGTGTACTGCTAACCAGTTGCTCTGCAGTCGTCGTGGATGAAGCTGCACTGATCTGCCAGCCGCTGAGCCAGAAGTGCTAGTTCACGATCCCAAACCTTAAAAAATTGTAAGACTTCTAAAAGATGAATAAAATGCATAGAGTTAAATTTTATTTTTCCTAATAAGACTTATGAAGGTGGTGAATCTTCCTAATTTTAACAACAGTACAGTACTGTTGAGTACTGGCTCAACCGCCTCACTTCCTCCTGGGGCCTACCACCATCTTTTAAAAACCATCATAGTTCAGGAAAGTTTTCTTTCCTCCTTAAAACAGTAAAATATTCCGTCATACACTGTTGAACAAACTTAAACCCTTATTAATTTTTCGCTTATCCATTGTATAAAACCAACTGAAATTGTCATATTTTGCTTAAAAAGTTAAATTTCCTAAAAAAGAAAGGTAAAAATATGATTAAAATAATATTGGTTTAAGAGATGGTAGTAACCCCCCTGAATGCCTCACGCCATAGATGTTCGTTTACACTAGGCGGTCCAACATTTTCCATATGACTAGCAAGGTTTTGATGCCGACCCTTATTAGGACTTAAATCCTGTTCAATATGGATAGCAGATTTTCGAGTGCAGCGGTAACGGCTATATTATGTGATATATTATTATTTAATTAATAATACATTAAAGCAGTTTACTTACGACCATCATCATAATTTGAGGTTTGGGTATCAACGCCCCGCCTCTACACCGCTCAGTTCCCGCGGCGATTCTTTGACGTCGTCTTAACGTAAAATAAAACGAATTATTTATTTAGCGTAATGAATTAATATATCATTAATTATCATTCAATAAAATTAATTCATTAATTATGTAATTACAATTACTACATCAATTAATTACTTAATGCAATTATGTAAGTAGGTATGTTGAAAATATTTATTACTACCTCCTTAATTACCTTAGTATTTAATTTAGGTATCTACTCACTATTTAAATTTAGTTATATTAGTGAGGTATTTTTTTAAGTGTAATTCTGCTGTTATAAGTTACTTACTTGTTAATATAACTGATGATAAAATGCCGTAGTTCGGAAGTGAATTGAATTTGTGTGTAGTTATGACACGCTGGTCCCGGGCCTGGCTGCTGTCACAAAAAGTCCCCCATTAAGAAATTCCATTGCCCTTCTTCTTATTAAAATAAAATCAAATCATTTTTTTTAATTCTTTACAGAGCTCTTTTTGAATGTCAATACATCTACCACCACTTCACAAGGTGTTGCGTTATGGAGAAGAAGCATTATTAAAATCACATTTTATGCCAGATTAAATACCTACTCGCAGAGTTCAGACGAATACGTGCGATAACTCACTCCGTAGGATGTAGGTTTTTCGGTACGAATCAGAGGATTGTGCGGCTGTCATCATGCAAAGCGTCTACATATTTGTCATTGTTCAGCGATTTTTACAAGGGTGGAAAAGGTATCAAAGATTCCCTCTGTCATATCCGAAGACCTTTTTCCAGAGAGCTATGTAAATCCAAGTTGCAGGACTACTTTTTACAGATTATATGCAGCATGTATCAGTTTCCATTCCATCATTTCATTCAAAAATCTAAATAAAAATCAACTTACATTAGGGTACTGACATCCTACATGCTGTCCTTTACCTTGGCATAATCTTCTGTACCGTAACGTGCAATATGGCTGATCATCAAGAAATGACGCAGAAGATGCAGTTAAGAAGAGAAGGAAGTAAACCCTTAATACCAAGAAAACAACACTATAACAATTTCCATTGTAATATGGCATTTTAGGACTAAACTTTAGTCCGTTTTATTTAGAAACCTATTTTTACTGAATCCTGTACATTTATTAGGACGAATTAAATGATTTAGGCAATTTATTCAATTTAGTCTTAGTCGAATAATTCACATCGCTAAAATTGGTTTCACTTTCACAAAAATACGTAGATACATTTGTATGTAAACAAATTATTCAAAGAAAATAAAAATTCTAAGAAAACGAAATTATAAATACAATAAAGTAATAGAAAAATATTCATAACCACACTATGATTTGTTATCTCAAAACTCATGTCACCTTAGCTCATTTTACTATAATAATATACTCTTTGATTTTGACATTAAAATATCTTTTTGAAATATAGAAAAATAATTTATATTTCTTTGTTTTGATACTATTTACAACACAGACCTGTATTTGTTTTCTGTGATTTACAATGATAGCATGTATTAGAGTTTAGAGCATTTGTTAACATCGTTTAATAGTAGTAAAAGGACTTACAGTACATCTGATGGTGAACCAGAATACGGTGCCTTACTGATGCTATAAGAAAAATAGAATACGATACTCGAGAGGCTAGTGATGTGGTATTCGGGGTCAGATTTCTACGCACAGTTTTTCTCAAAATTGTGCTAAAATGTGTTTGATTGTTTAATGGTAAAGGAAAGCATGTGTGAGAATTATCCATAAAAAATCAACGATGAATGAATGAATGAATGAATGAATGAATGAATGAATGAATTTATTTATTTGTAAAAGCATGCGTTTATAAAGTAGTTCATACATAGTAATTGCGTTCGGCATACTCTACCGGTTGATCCGGTGTACAAATCTTTGTTTTATTCTTATAAATAAACATTAATTTACATACTTAGTTGTCCATTACAATTTACATATAAAATTTAAAGTGTTATAAATATTTATTGCAATATATTGTCACTATAATTAAATCATGTCATTTATTAAATTATATTTATAAGCAGTTACTTTAATTTGTCATCAAAAAAGTCCTTAACACTATAATACTATTTGTTTAATAATATATTTAATAGTTCATATTTAAATTTTGTCAATTCTAATTTTTTCAGTCTGTCCGGCAAATGATTATATATTTTTATTGCCATACAATATGCATTTGTTTTAAATTGTTTTATTCTTTGTACAGGTAACCATAATTTGTTTTTATGTCTACATCTATTTTGACCAACATCGCGGTTTGTTTTAAATAAATTAATATTTTTAATTACAAATACACATATTTCATATAAATAGATACATGGTAAAGGTAGTATTTTATGTTTCTTAAAGTAATTTTTACAACTATCTGCTGGTCCTAAGCCGCAGATGGATCTTATACATCTTTTTTGAAATCTAAAAGCTTTTAGAGCGCTAACAGCGTTACCCCAGAGTAATATTCCATACCGAAGAACAGACGCAACATATCCATGATAGGCTATCAGAGCAGCTTGCATTGACACTGTTTGACGTAATCTTTTTATTACATATATAAATTTGTCTAGTTTCTTGACCATTTTGTCTACATGCATGTCCCATTTTAGAGAATTATCAATAGTAAGTCCCAAAAAGTTACTCGAAATTACATTAGTGATTGGATTATTTTGATAGGATATGTCAAGTTGTGGTTTATTACTATTTTGGTATTGAAATTGTATTAATTTGGTTTTTTCGATATTAATTTTTAAATTGTTATCTGTAAGCCAATTCATGACATGATTCAAGGACATTTCAATTTTCTTATTATAATTAATTTCGTTATGGCATTTAATCATTAATGTGGTGTCATCCGCAAATAAAATACATTTATCATCTATGCAGTCTGGGAGGTCGTTTATGTATAAAATGAAAAGAAGTGGCCCCAGTATACTTCCTTGTGGAACACCGTTTATTGTGCCCTTATACTCTGATTTATAATTAGTACTATAATTATTTATTATTCTTGTTATTTCAACTGACTGTTTACGATTTGTCAGATAACTATGCAGTCATTCCCATGATTTTCCCCTTATTCCGTATTGATATAATTTACTCAGCAGTTTTTCGTGACTTACTAGGTCAAATGCTTTGCTCATATCTAAGAATAATGCAGAGATAGGTACTCCTTCATTTAAGCTTTCAGTAACATATTTTACTAATGTAAAACAGGCAAGCGTAGTTGAACTGTTTTTTATAAATCCAAATTGTTCTTTCTTTAATATATCCGTATTTATAATAAAGTTATATAATCTTTTATACATAGCTTTTTCAAATATCTTCGACAATACTGGTATTAGTGTAATAGGTCTATAGTTACTTATATCTTCGTGGTTTCCTTTTTTATAAATTGGTTTTACAATAGACGTTTTAAGTCTTTCTGGAAAAGCTCCTTGTAAAAACGATAAATTAATAATATGGCTCAAGGGTTGGCTGATGTTTGCGGCTATAAGTTTTAATATTTTCGTATTTATTAAATCGTATCCTATCGAATTGGTATTTTTTAATGACATTATTATATTGTAAATTTCTGTTTCGTCGGTAGGCAATAAGAACATTGTTTTGTTGTTATTTATAATTTTTGTTGTATAATTGCCTGAATGTGCTTTATGTTCACTTTTTCCTATATTAATGAAAAAATCGTTAAATAGTTCACATATTTCCGTCGGATTTTCGTAGCATTTTTCATGTACCATAATTTTATGGTACATGAAATGTGATGATGAGTGGTGATGAGTGAAGTACCAAAAATACTAAGCCAGCAAAAATCATACCCAGCAGTGGGATTGTCTGTAGATGATTTGTGACAATATTCCCACCATCATAAAAGTTGTACCGTTCTTTCAATTATTAATAATGAAGATTGTTCCCAATAATTAATAATAAATCAAACGACAAAGGCTGATCACTTTATTTTTATTATGAAGTACAATAATTTATACGTTAGGATATTTACAACGCTTCTTCACGTTACTCTTCCCAACAAACATTATACCTTACATTACTCATATAAACAATATTACATACATACATCTTTACTGAAAATTATTTTACAACATATAATATTCTTCTTTGTCAATGCAATTTTATTTTCTGATAATTTTTGGGTCATTCAAACATTACAAGTTTTGTGACGTCACGTTTATTAAAAATTTGTAACATAATTGAGTATATTAGTTATACGCAATATATAGGTAAGTCATAAAAAATATCGGATAGATAAAAATATGGATAAAACGGATCTTACTATTATAATATTTTGAAAAATATAAAAATAGGTGTTTTATGGAATTTATGTACTAATCTCATTCTGTTGCAACATGAAAATAATACTGATATTTTTTTCACTAAAAGTAAATTGTCAAAAATACATTAAAATTTATAAGGCAATAGAATTTATGAATGACCCTTTTCTAAAATACTAAAACATAAGACAAAAAAGGAAGTTAAAATTATATTATATGAAAAACTTTTTTCATATTTTGGCACTTACACACAATATATTATTGCTTTTAATTATTGCCTTACCGTTCATTTTAGACAAATATTTTCGGATGCCTGTAAAAATATTTCGATCTTAAAACAATTCTAATATAGATTTTTAATTAAATGTTGTAAAACATTTTCAATACAGATAATTTTTCAGTTTCTTTTTTTCACTTGCGAATGTAGGTGACGTTTTCACACAAATTTTGCAAATCATTAAAATAATGCAAATTGCAAACAAAATAGCCGCCTTCTTACCCTTTCTTACTTATTATCAAAAATAATTGAGTTTTCAAAATTAAATTTGCACGAAAACCAATAAAAATGTTTATAATATGCTGCCATTTATTTATTTTTAATAAATACATATTTTATAAATGCAAGTAAAAACGCCACCCATATTCCAAATAATCGGGTCACAACTTTTAGGGGATCGTATAATTAATAAATATTAATCATAATTAATAGTATGTCATCGGAAATTATTAGGAAACAAATAAAAATCTATTATTTTATTATGTGTACATTATATTACAAGTAGAATCTCATTATTGTGATTGGTTCTAAGATTGAATAATACTAGGATTTAATAAAGCTTATTATATTTCTAATCAATCGAGTAAAATTATACGTTATATTTTAAAATAATACTAATACAATAAATAAATGCATAAAAATACGAAATATTTTACAATTTTACGATGACTACAAAAGTTGTGACGCCGATTCATAATTAATTATTAATTATTTATTTAAACGCTCACTCATGTACACCTGGCAATTTCGTTTCTCGTTACTATTTCAAGATCCATAATAATTCTATGTTATTTAATAATAAAATTGTTCATTACACAAGAATATTAAGTTACTATTATTTTATGAGTTTTCAAGCAAAACCGACGATATATTATGGCTTTAATTAATAATAATATAATAATATATTTTCAAACAAAATGTTATCAAAGCCATATGACTAAGAAGAGTTGATTTCATATGATAATTATAGGAAGTTTTGTTTGAAAGCTCACTTGATTATTTGCTTATAAATGGCTGATAAATGTAAACATTTTCGAGGAAACTTTGTCCAACTGATAGTATGTATATAAAATAAGGTACGTCGAGACTTTGAACACTAAATACACTGTTCAAATCAAAGCGATATTCACCTTCACCAACGGTAATTATAATTGTACACTATTAATAATAATATAATCTTACGATAAAATATGGGTTAGTCAAGTATTATCTAACCATAATTTTAACCCTGTCCCTACTGTTATAAGCGATAGACGTCCCCTCCCCTAAGCTTGTTTAAACATTAAATTCGAGCTCATTACATTTTGCAAAATCAGATCAGAAATAATAAATATACGTAACCACCATCCACTCCAGCATCCATGTCATAAAAAATAACTAATTAAAGACCATTTGATGCTCACATAATACTTGACTAACCCCAGACGACAATAATAAAATGGCGTTATGTTTTAGCAACCCAAAAGGAGGTTTCTACTTTAAGTCGGCAATAACGACACTCGCTTCTAAACAAAATGCTTCTTTTAAATTGCGTTCGTGTAAAAATACACACAAAAACAATTTATTGCTTCAAAATTGAGCAGAAAAAATGAGGTAGGTTAACGGAGCACATGAACATTTTTATTTCATGTCTCGAAAACAATCACAAGTTGTGGAAGAAGGTTTAATAACGGAAGGTATACAATAAATAGTATAGAGATTCTAATTTCTAAACGTGAACGCAGAGTTTGTTCGTTTTTTCCTACATTAAAATTATTATCTTTTAATTAATAATAAATTTTACAAAATTATTAATTATTTAAAGAAGCGATTGTCGTAATTACCGTGTATTTTACACAAGTAAATAAAGTAAACTGTATACTTACAACATAGTATTGCCAAACTTACATTGCTTATACTGGCAGTTATGGGGGAACGTAGAACGACATAATAATTAATAATGGCATAATAATTGTATATAATAATAATGATGATGAAACATTTCGAGTGCTTTGTGAAACGAGAAATTCATATCGATACTCAAAACAGTTACAGAATAACTTTTAATCCTAAAAGAAAACATATTGTGTATAACAATTATGTTTTCTTTACAATAATTGTCATGTTTTTATCAATAATTAATAATTATTGAATCAATAATAATACGCTAAAAATAAATGCTTCGGAGAACTTAAAAATACCTAATTTAAAATACAATTGAACCAAATGAATAGATACATTATAATTTAATAATTTTAATCTTATTTTAACACCAATACAATTATTCATATTTTAAAGGCACTTAAATGAAATCTGCAACTGTTTTAAGATAACGTTATAATGAATTCCCTCTTAATATTTGAGATCAATTTAACAAAAGAGTATTATATTCTTGCTCTCCTACTTTAAATGGACATATTCATGTAACCAAATATGTGATGTTACGTAGAAAATTGTAAAAACGTGCATTATTCAAAATCTATAATTATATTTTCCTATTAAAGGGATATTTGACACACTGGGATTATTTAATGTAAAGAAATATAATCGCGACTTAATAATAATTCAAATAATGATGCCAATTACAAAATGGGTAATAATTAAATGAAAAATATCGTCTAATATGTAACTTATATAGATTAAATACTTGACTGAGAAGAAAATGCAGCGTCGAATTTATTTATGATTAAAATTTAATTATAGTATCGATGAACAAAGCATGAAATGTAATTAATAATTGTTATTTTATTAAAATACAGCGTTCTTCAAACTTAGAGAGAATTTTATAAATTGTAAAAAAAATCCGTAAAGCTAAGAGTCCCTACGAATAAGACTCCGTTTATATCTGCAGACAATGAACGTGTCAGGCACGGACCGTGGCAGACAAAATCGTATTTTTTATACAATATTTAGACAAGTACATTCCATGTCTGTCGCATTACGGTACATATAAAAACGTCAATACACATTGTATATAATGCTGTTTTGTCTGCCACGACACGTGCCTGATACGCTCAATCCCTGTAGATGTAAATGAATCCCAATTGATAATAAGTATGTATCTAATAAAATACGTCTTTACACTAACTATGACTATACAGATATAAATAGGTACTTACACTAAATTCTATGGGATGTTGTGGTCGAATCGAATAACGCTATTATAAAAGAAATAAAAATACTACAGATATAAAATATTCGTTAATTTTTTTATTAACAAAATGACCATATTACGATTGTTACGTAAAGTATTATTAAATTGAATTATTATTAATTATTAAATACAATTATTGATGTTTCCCCAACACCGATTCGACACAACATCCGAAAAATTAAATGCCTTCATAAAAAAAAGACTTTTTACACGATTTACACATCAGTCGTAAGAAAAATATAATAGTCTTGTCGAAGCCGTATTATTTACACAATTAATTATTATATGTAATAGTGATTATAAAGTTTACGACAACTAATATACGCACGAGACCACCATGGAATATTACTGTTAAAAAGTGTGATATTTTTTTAGTAGACAGTAATTTCGATCTTTAGTAGGTAAAATATTGGATAGATTGATTATTACCAGCGGGCGTTAGTAGCCGCATCTACCAATAGACAGTATTAGATATAACTACAAAAAAAAAAAACGAAATTATATAGACGTTTTTACGGAATACGTCGGAATACCAATGATATAGTTCGTGTAAAAATGCTAGTCCGCTCTGAATATAGAAATGAATCGCGTCGCCATAGAAAATTGTATGACTACACCTGATCACATCAACTTCAGAGCGGATTAGCAGTTTGGCGCGGACTATACACTTCGCTTACTCTGTTGATGCCTTATAAGTTTTAACACAGATTTTCACAATTACAAAAGTAGCTGAAGAACGGGTCATTCCTTTGGCACTTAATAACCACGGATCTTAAAACGTATGTATCCATTCATACAGGTAGTCACGTGCGCACTAAATAATTAATTATTGTGATGATATAATATGTATATCACATCGTTGTAGAACGTTGTTGGTAGATTTCTTCTTAATCAATATCTTTTATAGGTAATTGCTGATTATAAGTTACCTGTAGTCATTTTTTTATAATATGGAAGCAACAAACGGTCATGGCTGACGTTTAATGGTAACAGCTGCCCATAGACATCTAATCAAGCCCAGATAAAATTAGATTCCTAACTGAGGTTGGTCATAGATTTATTGCTACCCCCAGAGGTCGCCTCGGATTTGTATGACACTACGATACAGCAGCCCTTAACGCAACTGTTATGAGCCAGAAAACCGTGTGACAGTGGTGCCTATGGAGTCGAACCACTAAGAGTCCTAACATTTTCAACTACATATAAGGAGATCTTTTCTTGTATCTATATGTCATGGAACGTAGAAACGATCATAATACTGTATGGTAAGACAATACCAATACTTTATTAATACTAAGTAGTGGAGTACTACTTCAATACTTACATACATATTCGATTATGATTTTTTTTTTAATATTACACAATTGTCATTATTATTATTAATTCTTACTACATTATTAGTTTCTCAAATCAATGGCTGTAATTAATTTACTTTAAATAATTTCAATTTTTCAAATTAAGATTTTATATTTTTATATCAGAAATAAATTATTAATTGTATATTTAATAATACATCGAAAAACGAGAATGACATCAAATATAAAATAAATTATGATTTCCATTAATTTTGATTTTGACCAAGAAGAAATCCGCCAAGATCTCCTAAGCGCTTACGTTTATATTATATTTCAAAAACCACCCGCCAGACCGCCGGCGAATCACTTACAAGCGAGCAAACCCCAAGCACCTACATGAATCTTAATATACACAAACGAAACATTACAATAAATAATACGATATTGTAAACATTGATATACCAACCCACCGAGTAGCGAATTCACTAAAAATATTATAAGAAAATGTTTTTTAATAACACATTTCTCGTATTATTCTTAAAAAAACTTTCATTTGATACCTACGTCACGTGGTTGCACAGCAGCCATCTTGGGCGTCCGCCATATTGGATTTAAAATGACGTCACAAAACTAATCATGCGTTGCATTCAAGCAAAATGTGTAAAGAAAATTTCAACTCAATCCGTTCTGATTAAGTGGTTTAAAATTTACATTAAAGATTTGAACTCGCATACTAACGAACGCAAGTTAATTAAAAGCTACCCTCCACTGCCCGCTCTCACCCGCGGGCACATAGCATCGTTGGTGTGCCCTTACGTTACGGAGTATATGCTAACTAAACCTGCGCGCAGCAACTTCAGAGCGGACTAGAAGTTTGGCACGGGCTATACCAAACATTTAATTAGTTAATACGTAACTAATATGTTTTTAAAGAAACAATTGTTATAAATTCAATTTGAAGTAATGTAATGTTAAAATTGTACATCATCTTTTAACACTTTTTAGCATACTTTGTTATTTTGTCACAGTAAATAATGTTTAATCTGTATTGTAACGTCATTGTAACACTAGCAATAGTAGCACGTTTATAGATCACGTTGGTAGATCAATGATTACATATGATAAATGAAATCTAATTACCACGGCAGGACGCGATCACTTCAGTGCGTAGTACAATAATAATACACAATACAATAATATTCATACATTATTATTGATAAGTCAGGAATATTATGCCGATTATCAAATGAAAAATAAATTAGATTTTATTACAAATTGATTTAAGAATTATATCAAAAAAATTAAGCTGTCAATCATTAATTGTCCAACTATGTGTAATAACAACATTATTGCATATATTATTATAGCATTCAGATTTTTAAAATTGCAACATAATTTAAGATTATTTTGTTGCAGCAAAACATTTTAGTATATTTCGGCAACTATCAATTCATTTATTTCTTAACTTAAAGTTAATTTTTTTAAATGTTGTAAATAATGCATAAAAGAAAACGAAGTTAAAAACTACAAAATATCCCAGAGACAAATATTTTTTTAAATGAAATATTTAAATACATCAATACATTTCAATACATCAATTCATTTGATTTAATCGGCATGATTTCCCTAACAATATTTTTAATAATTGTCGATTTAATTTAATACAATAGATAACTATTTAATTAAAGATAGCTGCAGATGTCAATAAAGCTTCGTTACATAGACATTTAATTAATAATGTCAATAATAATATGTTCATATTTAACTTATAGAAAAATATGTACTTTTATATATCGTTTGGCAAACCTTAAAAGTGATACAAAGATATTATATATATCTAGACATCACGTGGCTGAAAATAAAACGACATTTTTATGAATGTGTGCGTGATGTTCGAATACGTGCACGTACACGTAATATGCGTACGTGTGCGTAAGATTTGTATCACACTAAGAAAGATATCGACTAGTTTTATTAATTCTTTTTCGGTAGCCACCTATATAGATCTAGATATATATGAAATCTTTGAAAGGAAGTCCTGTTAGAGTCCATTTGTTAAAAAAAATAATAAAAGATAATCATTCATTAAAATAAATCAAATTATTGTGATTCGTCTAAATGACTAAAATCCGTTTTGTATTGTAAAACAGAGATATACATAATTTATTATTAATATAATAAAAATTGATAGATTACACATTTTCTTAAAAAAAAGTTTAAATAAATAATTCTTAACTCAAAGTAACAAAATTATTTCATCCAGTCAAGTCAAGAGGATTAATTATATTAAAACACATTATAAAAAAATACTATTTTTAGAACAAAACAGGGGAAAGAAATCTTTTGTTTATTTATCATTTTTATTTTTCAGATAGTTTTTATTGCTTGCTTTAGTCCACCTAATGTTGACTGCCCTGTAAGACTAATCAATAGCTGCCCGGAGTCATTACAGATGTATTACCATCCTCAGACTAAAGTAAAACGCTTCACATGAAGTCATTTTTCTTTAAATATTATAGAAGCTGCAAAGGAGCATGGAGTCCACCAAAGGGTAATTAGCTACTGCACTTGGACCCCGGTGGACCTATATGGATAACCCCAGATAAAATAAGATTCCTATCAGAGGCCGGCCATAAATGCATTACTAATTCAGGGACTAAGATCGAAGGCCTCGGATAAATATGTCTTCCTTATCCCATCATTACGACGTTCTTTCAACCATAACACAGCAGCGTTACACTATTTTTATATGACAGTAAATTTTTTTTCGGTATTGCCAACATAACAGAAACCTTTATAATGCTACAAATTTTACTTTAATATAATGTCATTAATATAATTAAACCTCTGACACGAATTTCATTAGTTGCGATGATTAACACTTCAAAATCGAATAAACCGTATTTAATTCTTAAAATAAAAAAAAATATTGTCCATCATTTTCAAAATCCGACAAGAAGCATTTCATATTAAAATGTCGCTTCAATTAAATTCCAAAAAATTCACGTCCACTTTTCAAAAAATAGCTGTCAAAAGCACGTAACGTCCGGTGCCGTAACACATAACCGTAACCGTAAAACGTAACCGTTTGAGCAATGCCACGTTACATAGTTACGTATGGTTTTTTTATTTATTGTATATATATACACTTACATTGTACGTTCGTATTTACATTGGTGTTTCGATCTGGAACAAAGAATAAAATTCATTAGTCACCAAGCCTTTCTTGTCACACCCATGGGCTCAGACCTCTAACCACAAAATGACGGGTATATGCTATAGTCCACTGCGCTGGCTAATTAACAATGAAAAATTTCAAATCAAATCAAATTTATTGTGGAACATGGGTACATGGTGCATGGTACAAACAATGGTAAATTCTGAAACTTTTGCGAACTTTTCATTATTGAAATTATTAAATTGAATAATCTGTTTAAGTTTATTAACGAGTTTTTTAACTCTTATGGCAAGTGAAAATTAATTTCGGCACAGTTATGGAGAACAAGAGGTGACGACGATTTGAAATGTGAACTGTAGATTAAGATCGAAGAAACCCGGGTATTTGTACGAGTTTAGTTAAGGCGCGTAGATAGGCTGTAACATCTCATTATTTGTAGCAAGGACCGTTACTTCTGATACTGTTCTGTCGTGATGGTAATCGTCCGGTGTCACACGAAAGATTTGATTTTTGATCTTGCACAGGGACAAAAAACTGCATAGGTCTATTCCTATACACAGTCCGATGTACCTGCGCAGGCATATCTGAACAGGTAGACCATATATACAAGGGGACGCACCTGGTCTCTCATATGTCGCGGGTGAGTTGCAATATGGAGTTGGGTAGGGATTATTTAGGTCTCGAGAGTACCCGCTTGGTCCGGGTAAATTCTCAAGGGGGTGAATACCCGGTAACAGGTGGACATCTCGGTGGTGTTACCTGTGCGTGTCAGCGGTCGCGCGGGCGCTTGTGGTGGTGCCGGCGGTGGTGGTGCCGGAAAGCAGTAGTGCCGGTAGTGATGGCGGTGGTGGTGGCGGTGTTACCTGTGTGTGTCAGCGGTCGCGCGGGCGCTTGTGGTGGTGGTGGTGGTGTCCGAGCGTGACGAGCGCGGAGGCGACGGCCAGCCCGCCGAGCGGCGGCGCGCGGCCCGTGCCGCCCGTCGGCAGCCGCACCAGCAGCGACAGCACCGCCGCGCGCCCGCCGCGGCACGGCTCCAGCGCGACCGGCGCCGGCACACCCGCGCCTTGAACATACACACACACATATACGTTATTATATGCTGCCTAAAAACACATGCACAGAGCGCGCCCGCATCCACGTACGCACGCATGCATGCATGCACACACACACACACACACACATACATTATTATATGTAACCTAAACAAACATGCACTTAGCGCGCCCGCGTCCACGTACGTGCGCACGCACACACACACACACACACACACACACACATATACATTATATGTGGGTTATATATACACACACAGGACGCGCCGGCGTCCACGTACGCGTGCACGCACACACACACACAAACACATACACGCTTTTATATGTGGCCTTAACACATACAAACTCTGTTCTATCCCCTTAGGGGTTAATTTTCCAGAAACGCAAAAATAGGTGTTGAAATAGACCAAACACAAAATTAAACTGTTTTATTTAACATTGACAGTTTTTCAAACAATTTTTTTAACCCTTATTTTAGCCTCTGTGAAGCGGAATTTCCAAAATTTCTTTCTTAGTGCTCATTTATGCTATGCGCAAAATTTCAAGATTTTACGTTTATCGGTTTCAGCTATACGTTGATCTCTGACACAATCAGTAAAGATACTCTAACTATTTTATTTCGCTAATCCTTACAGTTTCGAATTTGGCCCTATAGGCCCATTTGATAAATTCCCCCTGTATATTATAAACATTTAAAAATATCTTACCACCGCCCCCTCTCTCCAACTCTACACACACTTGGCTGAACGGCCGCGACGCCATCTGTTCCATCTCGACGAACAACCGTTGCCTTCTTCTGTACAAGTCATATTTCTGTGAAACAATTAATAAATTCGTAAACTTTCTTTATAAGCTGTAAGTTGTCTATATAATAAATAATATCATCAAAATGGGCGGTTTTGCTTTTAAATTTATTGTTATGGAATGGGTGAATAGAAATCCTTCTTTTGAAGGGCTGAACCGTATTAGATGTCTGTTGAAATATAAATTATGTTTAATTTTTATTTATGAAATTCTAACATTTAACTGCGACATTGCAAGCTCACAGATGTTTTTATCTATTATTTGGGAACAGTAACGTTTTCAAGATAAAAGGCGTACCTTTAAGGGTAACGTGTAGAAAATTTCGTGATCATCGGTTATGCCGTTAAATTATAGTAAACAAACAAACTCAAATTTGGATTATTAATATTTGTTAGGATACACAAAGTGTCTATTTGGTTGACCTAATGTCAACGACCGCATTCATACACTCATTCACTCCCAAACTGACCTGCTTAATCTTCCACAGCGCGGCCGCCATCAACAGCAGCAACAGGAAACACGACGAGAACGTAATGAAGAACTGTTGCAGATTCAACTTGGGGTACTGCGAGAACGATATCTGTATCCACAGCGGTGGTCGGAAGTCGTACACGTACACGAAGAATGTGGTGAGCGTGACGTTGTGCTCCACGCCGAACGAGTGCTCCGACTTCGCGAACCTGTGGTGGAACGTTCTGTGCGTCATTGGAGAGGTCGTTTTAAACTTGGTTAGTCTAAATGACACTTTTTTTACTCTATATCCCTTACTCGATTTCCTTTCCGCAGTTTCCCCGCGAAAAAAGTCATGTTGTACAACGATTTCACGCTTTTACCACTATTCAGTTAACGGGAAAGATTAGGGACTATAGATAGCCCTAGGACCCAATCCTCCCCTCCACACTTTCCCCAATAAAAAAATCTCAAAAACCATTTTCAGCGACCTCCCGCGTATATAAGAACACATACTTCAGAGAGGTCTAGCTGGTTGTACGGTACCTGATGTGCGATATTTATTAATCATATTAATTAACTAGATAGATAACGGCTACACCGGCGCGTCGCGAACGTTGCTCCGAGCTTAACACTATGACGTCACAAGGCGACCCGAGCATTGCCGAGTGGTAACGGAGGCGCACGAACGTCGCCTACCGCTAACAGCGAGTGTAATTGGTGCTTGGTAGGGATAATTGGACCAGTGTGAGGATTGGAAAGTTAATTGACGTTCTGTATTTACAAAACGTATATGTGTGAGTAATATCTGCGCGTGCACGCTTGTACGAGTGTGTATGCGTATGTGCATGGCATACATGTGTATCCAGAGGTAACGTGGGCATGTATGTATATCCGCGCTTACGTGCGTGGGTGTGTGTGTGTTTCTTTGCTTGGTGACTCACGCGTATGGCGTACGTACGTGAGTGGACGTGTCTATTTGTATGTTCGCGCGTGCATGTGTGCATGTGCGTCCGTCTCAATGCATACGTGCGTGCGTACGTGTGTGTGTAAGTGTGTACTAGTGCTCACGCACACGTCATGCTCACTTGTATCTGAAGTTAGTGCAGTTGACGTCGCTGAAGAGCGTCCGCTCGGCGGGGTCCGCCTTGGTGCGCACGGTGAGGTTCATGCGAGCGTGCGCGGAGCACGTGATGCTGAAGTCCGCGTCAACGTCCGGCTTCACCGGCGCGTTGCGGAAGTTTATCGCGGATAGGTGTCTATCCTCCTTCTTCGATAGGTTGAACGTGAATTGGTAGTCAACGGCTAGGTCGTCTGTGGGTTGAGTTAAATTTTTATCATTAAAGTTTTAGTCTAGTTATTATAAATTGCCAGAATTACAAAAAAGAGCTAATTCCACATGAAACCACATGATTTCTATAAAGAAAAATCTTACAATCTAATAACTTACACAAAAATATGATTTGATTGAAACGAACAGAAAAATATGATTTTCTTTGACACAAACCCATGGCTATAAACGGATCCTAAGGTCGTTTGTCTACCGCACCGTCACCGAGCCGATACCGAGAACGAGATTATTTCGGACTGATTTTAATATGTCATGACGGCGATAGTTTGTCCACCGCGACCGATATCGGCGATTTATTTTGTTCGATCGATATTGGAGTGTGACGATAGTGTATGTACAAGTTCCAACGTGTTTTATATAGCCGGCACATCGGCCCGTCAAAATCTCGGTGTCAATCTAGCAGTCACGCCGGTTTACTCGAAATATCAGCGGCCGGGATGACGGTGCTCGGGTGAAAGCGGCTATAGTAAATGTATATACGCTAGTTCGGCGCTATCATTAATTATCGGTATGGGCTCGGTGACGGTGGTGGTGGACAAACGGCGTAACCCGTACCTTTCCCCACTGATTGGAGTAGCATAGTCGAGTATATTGATGACAAATGCCCACGGGCGGTAGTAGCCACTTACTATGAGGTATGTTCGTTTGCTACGTTTATATTATTAAAAGTAAATTAGAGGAGACGCGTCCTCAGCAGTCAGGCATACATCCGGACGGCTTGTTAATGTCCATCAACCGATCCTTAAAAACCTTCGTACTACCTCCTTAAATCAACATAGTAATACTACACAAGCCTCGTCTACACGTGTAGGTGTGTGTGTGTGCATGTATACGTACAGTAACAAGCGCCCTTGTTGTACAAATCCGCGTGGTAGTGGTTGGTGTTGTCGCACTTGTCGCAGCGGTCGCCCGCCAGCCCCTTAGTGCTGCAGTAGCAGCGGCCCGTGTCCGGCGCGCACGACACCGCTTGAGCGTTGCACTCGCACGCTGAAAACACACAAGTATAGAAAGTTAGGAAATATCTGTTCGCGTAACGAAAGGTATTGGATATCTGAAATAAAAATACATCGGAAACCGTTAGCGAATCTGATATTAGTTTCGGATAAGGGCGGAGTATAAATGAGACACTATTATGAAAGTTTTTTTTTTTTTTTTTTGTTTGTATAAAGTACCAAGTGAGTAATAGGTACTTTATATTAATTACGATCTAGCCTAATTTATGACTAATGAGTAATTCTACGCTAACTTAAACTGCTAAATAATCATATAATGAAGATGGCGTCCTCTGACACTGCACTTCTTTGTTTTAACACATAAGGGAGTAGACACATTGTTCTTGTGTTCTATAATGTTCACTTATCACTATTTCACTAACACTACACTGTGTCATGGCACAAGCTCAAAGGGTTTAGTCCGTTTAAGTCTTCTCACTAGGTCCGTTGTATCGAGGAGCTGGATAGCCTCGATATTAACGTGATGATGAAGTCTTTTTTGATGACCTTCGGCGTACGTATTAATTACTTTTTTGACAAGGTCTACTTTAAGGTCCCGATGTAGATCTTCATTTCTTACATACCAAGGTGCATTTGCAATACCCCTAAGTACTTTATTTTGAAATCTTTGAATAATTTCTGCATTACTTTTTTTGGTACAGCCCCAGAGTTGAATACCATATGTCCATACTGGCATTAGGACTTGTTTGTATAATAATACCTTATTGTATGTAGACAGCGAGGAATGTATCCCAAGCAGCCAATACATAGCTCTATATTTCAGCTCTAGCTCATCCCGTTTTTTCTTGACGTGAGCTTTCCAGCGCAGCTTCGCATCAAGAGTCATGCCAAGATATTTGGCTGTATTTGCGTATGGTATGGGTGTAGTATTTATATATATAGGTTGATAGTTATTATGCCTATTTGTAAAGTCGACGTGCACTGATTTGCTTTCATTGAGCTTCATTCGCCACTTTTTCGTCCAGTTAACTACTCTGTTGATAGCTAATTGGCATTTCTCCGCTGCTTCAGCGTGATCATTCCCAACAGCTAAGATTGCAGTATCATCCGCAAAAGTTGCAAAGATGTTGTTTTCTGTTTCTGGAATGTCACAGGTGTATAAGAGGTACAGGACCGGCCCCAATACACTGCCTTGTGGTACTCCAGCTTTTATTTGCTTGAGATCGGAGTATACTTCGGAGTATACTTCGGAGTTTTGAAGGTGGTAGAACCCTTTGTGGTTCGACTCCGGCGGCACCACCGCCACACCTATTTCTACCTAATAACAGCGGTGTTGGGCGCTGCTGTGTTCCGGTTTGAAGGGTGTGGTAAGGGAGACAGACTTTTCCGAGGCGTTCCAGCTTAGTCCTCAGGGGTAGCAGCGCATCTGTGGCTGACCTTAGGTAGGAATATCTAATCTTATCTGGGGTTGATTACAGATGTCCATGGGCGGCAGTAGCCACTTACCATCAGGTGGACTGCAAGCTCGTCTGCTACTCCAATATTATAAAAAAAAAAAAAAAAAAAATACTTCTCCTTGTCTCACTCGGAAAGCTCTATTTGAAATATAGGATATTAAAATTTCAGAGAATTGTTTTGGTAGCATTTCTCTTAACTTTAATATCAAACCTTCATGCCAGACTTTATCGAAGGCTTGCGCTACATCTAAGAATACTGCGGAGCAGACTTTCTTCTCTTCTAATGATTTCTCTATTGTATTGGTAATTCTATGAATCTGATCAATTGTGGAGTGTTTTTCTCTAAAACCAAACTGATGGTCTGGTATTATTTTTTTATGTTCTAATATGGGCTTGAGTCGCTTTAACAATAGCTTTTCAAAGACCTTCGACATTATAGGTAATAGGGAGATAGGTCTGTATGATGCAACGTCATGTGGCGGTTTCCCCGGTTTTGGTATCATGATTACTTCAGCAACTTTCCATAAGTCTGGAACATATTGGATTCTAAATGAAGCATTAATTATGGTAGTTAATTTTACTACAGCTTTCCTCGGAAGGTTCTTCATAACTTCCCCTGTGATCAAGTCAAATCCAGGAGCTTTTTTTGGATTAATGCTGCGCTGTATCTCTGTTAGTACTTCTTTTGGCGTCACAAGTTTAATGTCTTGCTCTGTCTGCTCTATACAGAGTCTATTGTGATCACTATAGTCTCCATCATTGTGTTGGAAGATTTTTTCTAGGTGAAAGGCAAACTGTGAAGCTTTTTGCGTATCATCAATTACCCATTTTCCATCCTTATTTTTAATCGGGGGAATCTGCTTGATTGGACGTTTTAATCCTTTTGTTGCTTTCCACAATGAGTAGTCTGTGCTGCGATCATTTGTTAGGCCTTTTAAATAGGTTTTCAGGGTATCGTTATTGAATTGTTTAATTTTTCTCCTAAGTGTTTTTGTTAGGTTGTTCAGATGTTTCTTATCTTCAGGAGACCTAGTTTGGTGCCATCTGTTCCTTTGTCTCCGCTTTTCGCTTATAAGATAGATAATTTCTCTTGGATATGTAGGACGACTAATTCTCAACCTAGTTTGTGGTGTATTTTCCCAGGCTGTATTTTGGATAATTTTGACGAATCCATCGACTTCTTTATCTATTTGTTCCGGGGTTTTAAGGGGAACATCCAAATGTATATTACGAGAAAGATCTATCTTAAAACTTTCCCAATCAGTTTGCTTAGTTACTAGGCCTATCTGACTATTTTTATGCACAAAGCTTTGATTTAGTGTCAGAATAATTGGTGAATGATCCGAGTTCATATCGTACGAGCCCTCAATGCTCATGATACCTCCTGATATATTTTTGTATATAAAAAAATCTATTAGATCAGGAACTTTGTTAGGATCAGTGGGCCAATATGTGGGTTGTCCTGTTGATATAACTTCACAATGAGCCTCTTTTAAGGCATTGAATAGTTCTTTGCCTTTGGGAGTTGTTAATCTCGAGCCCCAGTAGGTATTTTTGGCATTAAAATCACCACCTAAGATGAATTTTTCGGTTAAATTATTTAAAAATCTTACATACTGTTCTTTCTTTATGGAATATCTAGGTGGGCAATAGATTGCTGCAATAGTTATACGGTAGTCTTTAGTTTCGACACCAATAGCCACAGATTGAATATCATGTTCTTGGTGCTTAAATTGTTCGTAGTGACATAAACTTTCTTTAACGATAACAGCACTTCCACCTCTAGCGCAATTATCTGGATGGATCGCGTGGTATACAGCATACCCTTTAAATTTTATGTGTGTCTGTGAGGTGAAGTGTGTTTCTGAAATCAAGCAGATATCTATATTTTTTGTATCTAGGACTACTTGAAGTTCGTACTGATGTTGATGTAGCCCGTTTGCGTTCCATGTCATAATTTTTAGTATACGACCCATTATAATTTATTAGTACGTGTGATAACATCTTTCTCTATTTTATTGAGCCGTTCATTGAATGTTGTCATGAACTTAAGAATTTGAGTTAATTTATCTTCATTTTCTTTGTTTGTAATCGGATTTGACTGTTGTTGTAACTTTTTGTTGGATGCTGCTACTTGAGCATAAGATTTCATTGTGACTTTTCTGTTTGGTTCCTGATTTTTTATATCAAAAGTGACATTTTTGTCAGTAGTTTTTAAATACCGCTGTTCTGGAATTGTCTGCAGGTTTTCACTTTTTCTTGGCTTCTTATGATTTTTGTTTTTAATTTTTTGCATCTCTTTTGCCACGATGCATCCTCTATAGTTCGCGGGATGAGCTTCGCCACAGTGAATGCATTTAGCTTTAGCGTCTGCTGGTTTCTGACATTCTGTAGTAAGATGTTTGCCAGTACATTTGACGCATCTTGGTTCTCTTCCGCAATATTTCTGTGTGTGACCATAGTTTTGGCACCTTTTACATTGAGGAATTAATTTCGAAGTTTTTAGTGGATGAATTTCCACTTTACAACCTAAAATCGATTTTATATTATAAACTTTGTTAATATCTTCTTCATTATTAAACGTAAGCATTAACTGGGTCATCGCAACGAACGCGGCGCGGCCGGCGGCGCGACGACAATGTTATGATTCGTATGCACTTTTTGCTCTTATTTAGAGCACGCGAGCAACACGACTGATTTTGACGGAAATCAGACAATCACTATTATGAAAGTATAAAAAAAAAACTGACAAAATAATTAGTACAAAATGAACATAAAACAGCATTTACACTCGCAGCAGTCGTCGTATATAGTTAAAAATGCAGTCCGCAAAAATCATATTTACCACCTAACCTAATAGAGTCGATTTGTATACAAATAACTTATCAATTATCCTAAACGCCGAAAAGAAGCATAACTTTAATAAATACAAAAAATGTATTCCATTGCACTGGCCACTTGAACGCCGGGCACGTCGTGAAGTGTATATAGTCCGCGCCAAAGTGCTAGTCCGCTCTAAATATAGAAACAAGTCGCGTCGAATAGCAAATTGTAGATATTAGCGGGACGAAGACAGCGCTCTCACCCACTGGTACATAGCTGCGTTAATATTCCCTTCCGTTGCTTCGGAATATATGCTTGTAGGTGTGCGCAACAACTTCAGAGCGGACTAGCAGTTTGACGTGGACTATACTACATAACGTGACACTCACGCTGGCACGTGCCCCCGTTGAGCGGCGAGCCCCAGTGCGCGTGCGCGCACGTGTCGCAGTGTGCGCCGACTGCGCGCGCGCCGCGCGGTGTATGCTACATGACGTGACACTCACGCTGGCACGTGCCCCCGTTGAGCGGCGAGCCCCAGTGCGCGTGCGCGCACGTGTCGCAGTGTGCGCCGACTGCGCACGCGCCGCGCGGTGTATGCTACATGACGTGACACTCACGCTGGCACGTGCCCCCGTTGAGCGGCGAGCCCCAGTGCGCGTGCGCGCACGTGTCGCAGTGTGCGCCGACTGCGCGCGCGCCGCGCGGTGTATGCTACATGACGTGACACTCACGCTGGCACGTGCCCCCGTTGAGCGGCGAGCCCCAGTGCGCGTGCGCGCACGTGTCGCAGTGTGCGCCGACTGCGCGCGCGCCGCGCGGTGTATGCTACATGACGTGACACTCACGCTGGCACGTGCCCCCGTTGAGCGGCGAGCCCCAGTGCGCGTGCGCGCACGTGTCGCAGTGTGCGCCGACTGCGCACGCGCCGCGCGGTGTATGCTACATGACGTGACACTCACGCTGGCACGTGCCCCCGTTGAGCGGCGAGCCCCAGTGCGCGTGCGCGCACGTGTCGCAGTGTGCGCCGACTGCGCGCGCGCCGCGCGGTGTATGCTACATGACGTGACACTCACGCTGGCACGTGCCCCCGTTGAGCGGCGAGCCCCAGTGCGCGTGCGCGCACGTGTCGCAGTGTGCGCCGACTGCGCACGCGCCGCGCGGTGTATGCTACATGACGTGACACTCACGCTGGCACGTGCCCCCGTTGAGCGGCGAGCCCCAGTGCGCGTGCGCGCACGTGTCGCAGTGTGCGCCGACTGCGCGCGCGCCGCGCGGTGTATGCTACATGACGTGACACTCACGCTGGCACGTGCCCCCGTTGAGCGGCGAGCCCCAGTGCGCGTGCGCGCACGTGTCGCAGTGTGCGCCGACTGCGCGCGCGCCGCACGGCTGCACGCAGCGCGCGCGCTCGTCGCACAGCGCGTGCCCGTTGCACTGGCACGCCGGACACGCTGTGAAGTGCCATCTGGTGGGAGAAGAAAGAGGGTTAATGAAATTGCACTAAGAATTACCAGCCGCAACAGCACCAGCTGGCTACGCACGGGCTACGCGCAATCCACGCTAACATAGTGCTTACATAGTGACGTATAGTCCGTGCCAAACTGCTAGTCCACTCTAAAGTTGTTGCAAGCAGGCACATACAATTTCTTACGGCGACGCGATTCATTTCTATATTCAGAGCGGCCCAACAGTTTTACCCGGACTATACTCTTGCATACATAAGAACAAGTACTAAAGGTGTATAGCGACCCTCCTATGATGTGAACATACTTAATGAGCGGCGTCGAGCTTCTCATTTACTTTGTAAGCAATTATGTAAATGGCATGGTTCCAGACGATGTGTAGCCTGGACAACCCCATGTGCGTGCTTAGAGTTACTAACTATTCACCTGAGGTTGTACAAACACACTGACGCTACCGGTACTATGTCTCACCTGCGATGCGGACACACATGCGGGCGGTGCGGCCTCCTGTCCCCGCCGGGCAGGCACTGTCCGCGGCCGGCCCCGGCGCCGTCGTCGCACCAGCCGCACGCGGGCTCTGCGCGGCACGAGGCGCAGGAGAGGTGCGCCGCGCAGCCCGCGCCCGCGCCCGTGCTGCCCGCGCCCGCGCAGCCGCCCGTCGACCACGCGCGACAACCGCCCAGAGGGAACGACGCGCCGTACGCGTTCTGAAATGGACACCATTCATATTATACCAATTGGTATTGTTCACTAATTACAAATGGAAACGATTACTATCGCTTAGGCACGATCATTCCATTTACAGATCTGTATATTCCATTCCTCTCGTTTTGTCTCATATTGTCAATTAAAATTTATAAAACGTTAAAAAACATGAAAATATTATAAAAGATATCATCACACAATGCTAGGGAATAAAAAAATACTTCATGCTTGTATATCAGAGCCAGATGTAATTAGCCCAAACAACACTATACAATAGACAAAAATACTTTCTGAAATATTACATCAACAAATTTATTTTATTTCATTACCATTTTAATACATTACATGTACATAAACATACTCTCATCACACCTTGCTCATCGTAAACAACTATAGGAACCACTCACCTTATCAACACATCTGCCGGCCGAAGCGCACCAGATGCACTCCTCAGCAGTACAGTTGGCACACGTCGTGAACGTAGAGCATGGAGCACTGCAACCACCCGCCACCACCGCCGCTGCCACACTCCTGTAACACGAAATAGTTCCCAAAATTTTAACCTGTTTTAATACAGATCCTAAAGGTATATCAGGCATCATGTTTGCCCTTTTGTACATTTATTTTTGGAGGTAATGCAATAAATTTTAAATAAATAAAGGGCTTTATCTGAAAATTATACAGTTCAATTAATTTCAGTAAAAGTTGTACTGTTTAATAGCGGTATTTCTGTTTATACTTCGATTGATCTGTATGTATTCAAAAGATTGAGGTTCAGAGTGTAAAGAGATGTTTGGGTCACTTTATACACTAGGACAATTATGCAACTAAAGTATAATTACAAAAACGAAAGCCTGTCACTTAAAATCCATCGAGCACTAGGAGTTGCAATGCGTAAGACAAGGTATATTTACACACTTATGCTAAAAAACATCCACAAGCGGGTAAAAAAATTAAAATAGTTCAGAATCATGTCATTAATCTCTTGTCACAAAATTTTCGACTCCCTAATAAAAAAATACCAAATATTATGCATGTTTCGTAACATATTAGCATACCTCATGTCACTTGTAGCATTCGCAGGTTTGCATTTAACTGAGTCATAATCCCAGTAACACATGCGTTGATTTAATTCTTCACTGCCCTGTAAAATTCATTAATATTTTATTTATTTTAATGTCTGTCGATCTGTCACAGATTTTTTGAACAGTTATAGATAGGAACTTTAAATTTTTACGGTGATCGTTATAACAATAAATACGAAAAATAAAAAAATGTTAAAAGAAAAGAAAACATATATAAGGAAACTATATCTATTTTTTTCGGTTTAAACCGGTAAACGTAATAGGAAGATACTTTAAATTTCACATAAAATGTTATATGCTGCTACGAGGGCGCGTTTTTAAGTTCGCGGAATGAGGGACAAGGAGGGAAAATAAAATGTCAATATTATTTTTCTTTTTCTACATATTCTCCTGCAAGACGAATACATTTTTAAGATCTTTGTATTAACTTATTTAAACCCTCATAAAAAAATGTTTCGTCCTTGTCGGAAAAATTGCGTCCTTAACTTCTTCGTCTGTAGAAAATTTATTCCCACGAAGCTCTTTTTTCATTTTTAGAAAGGGATAATAATCGCTGGGAGCCAGGTCTGACCTATAGGGTGGGTGATTTAAAATATCAAAGCTCACCTTATGCAGGGCAGCCAGTGCAATACGGCTTTTGTGTACGGGCGCATTGTCGTGCAACAGCAGGACACCTCTGGCTAATTTTCCCCACCTTTTTTCTTTGATGGCTTCTTTTAACCGCTCCAGGATAGTTGCGTAATATTCTCCGGTTATAGAGACACCTTTATCTTTATAATCTATTAACAAAATTCCTTCTGAATCCCAAAAGACTGTCGCCATGAGTTTTCCGGCCGATTGTGACACCTTAAACTTTTTATGAGGTGCTGTACCCTTTTTATGCCACTGCATGGGGTCTTGTTTAGACTCAGGTTCATAATGGTGAACCCAAGTTTCATCTCCAGTAACAATTCGATTCAGTACAATATCTTTATCTTCTCCACAGAGGTCCAAAAACGCACGGGAACATTCAACGCGCTGTTGTTTTTGAGGCAGCGTGAGCATTCTCGGCACCCACCGCGCGCTGACCTTAGTCATGCCAAGATGGTCATGCAGAAATTTAAAAATGCTTGTATTCGATACTCCAACCATTTCTGCAAGCTGTTCCTTCTTTAGCCGAGCATCTTCCAGTACTAATTTTTCGACTTTCGCCAGCGTTTCCGGAGTGGTCACCTCAACAGACCGTCTTGGTCGTGGGTCGTCTTCAAGTGAATCCCTGCCTAGCTTAAAAAGGTTGTTCCACTTGTAAACCATCGTTTTTCCAGGGCAAGAGTCCCCGTAAACCGATGACATCTTTTCCATTATGATTTGCACAGACCTTCCATGCTTGGTAAGGAACTTTATAACGGCGCGATGCTCGATTTTCTCCATACTTCAAATTTTCTTCCGGATTGAGTTGTTTAATTGTCGATAGTTTTAAAACTAATGATGCAATTGTGATAAAACTTTATATTTATACTATTTATGAGTCACTTAACACGTACCACCCTTAACGAGCCCGCTATCCCCCCTCTAACCCCGCCATTCCGCGGACTTAAAAACGCACCCTCGTATGATAACAAAATTAGGCAAATAAAAAAATGCTATTACGAAATTACGGAACCCTCCCGTACACAAGCGAGTATGTAGTTATTTACGAATTATTCGTAGAATTTATTAATAACACATATTTTCAGCCAGGCCACTTTTTTCAGTTCTAAATTTAAGTCATCGAACAATCATTTTATGAAAATAGCCAGTAGTATAGATTAGACAAACAATATTAAAAAGGTATTTGACCTTTTTTTACTAGACATAATACTAACATGCGAGTGTTTGTGCATGTGCGCGTGGCAGGCGGCGCACGAGTGGTAGCGGCCGCACGCCTCGCCGCCCGCGCCCTCCGCGCCGCACTCCGCTATCGACATCGCTATCTGTAACATAGCATGAGGTAACATTATTGTTTAGTATTAATTATAGTGTTTTTCGTTTGTAGAAGATAACATTGTAGTGAGTAAAAGCTTTTAGTGAATAAATGAATATAAACAAGCAATAAAGGTGCAGGTGAAACTCGGTGACGCTCGACAAATGAAGATTTAAAATTATTGAAAATTTCATTTAATATAGTTCATTTAGTGTAGTATACACCGTACAGCATGTAATACATGAGAGACAGCCGGCACCAGTCTGTCTATTATGTTAGAGTCCGCGCCAAACTACTAGTCCGTTCTGAATACAGAATACAGAACGAGAACGAGTAGCGTCGCAATAGCAAATTGTAGATATTAGTGGGACGTAAACAGCGCATGCCCCCCCCCCGGCACCCTCCGCTGTCCGCTCTCGCCCGTGGAGATATAGCTGCGTTAGTGTGCCCTCACTGTTACTACGGGGTATATGCTTGTAGTTGTATTCGACCGCATTGGCTGTATGACTACACCTGTGCGCAACAACTTTAGAGCGGACCAGAAGTCTGTAGTGTAGGGGTGTGTAGTGTGTAGGGTAGTCACCTGATGCAAGTGTCGCGTGTAATAGTGCGCGAAAGGAAGAGGGAAGTGTTATAGTATAGTAGGGTAAAGTTGTATAATAGGGTAAAGTATAGTAGGGTAAAGTTGTAGTCTAGGGGTGTGTAGTGTGTAGGGTGGTCACCTGTTGCGCGTATAATAGTGCGCGTAAAGAAGATGGAAATGTTATAGGAGGGTAAAGTAGGGTCTGACCTGGTGCCCGTGTCGCTGTACTCCGTGCCTCCGCCTGTAGTCTAGGGTTATGTAGTAGTGTGTATAGGATCTGACCTGGTGCGAGTGCCTGGTGCAGTGGTGCGCGGTGGGCAGGCAGGCGCCGCACCACGCGCAGCCGGCCGCCACGCACGCGTCGCAGTACTCCGCGCCCGCGCACCGCGCCTCCGCCGCCGCCACCGCTGTCACACACACATACGACATTATACACACGTATGCAGACACACAGCCTAGACAAGTAAACACGTAGCGAGCCTCCGCCACCGCTGCAACACACACACATAATATTACACACATATACAGACACACACAGTGTCAAGTACACAGCGCAAACGCCCGCACAACGAGCGACCGTCGCCGCCACCGCTACGCACACACATACACATCGTCAAACACGTCGTGACAAAGAGACAAGAACACGACACAAACGCCCGCGTAACGAGCCTCCGCCGCCTCACAAACGCACGCGCACACGCACACACACATATGTTCATATTCGCAAATACTTTTTTATTCTAACTAATGTAATAGCATCACACACACATACCACATCCTTCAAGCCTGAACTTAATTATTCAAACAATGTATTTAATTCAAGTGAAGATATAATATAGGTATAAGTAAGTTATTAATTGATTATAAATACAATTCATACCAGTAGATGATGTCGGCGTACAGATTTTCACTTTGTTACTGTCAAATGTGTCCTTCCAGCTTACTTCCTCTATCTGAAACAAAACATAATTAATATAAATGTGTTTACTATTATTTTATAAGAGGCTTTCAACAAGTACACACTCTTACCAATAAAAAAGTACTTTACGTCTACACCTGTTCTGAGACCGGCCACAGATGCGCCGCTACCCCTGAGAACTCAACCGGTATGCCTCGGAAAAGTATGTCTCCTTTAACACACCCTTCAAACCAGAACACAGCAGCGTTTAACCCTGCTGTTATTAAGCAGTAACAGGTGTGACGTAGGTGCCGCCGGAGTCTCACTAGAGTGTTCTACCACCAACATGAACAGCATACGTACACCGACACACAGCTGGTCGCTCAGCCGCCAGGCGCACGCGATGCCCGCGTACCGAATGTGGTTCAGGCAGGATATCTCGTCCAGCCGGGATGTGCACACGTCGCCCGTTTCGTATAGTAGTGCGTCCGAGCGGAGTCGACCGTCGAATCTAAAAGAAATACATTTTTTTATATTAGGTTCCATATAAAGTAATGTAAGATACATAAAACTAGCTGTTAATCATTATATTAGGATTTTAAATTCATAATTAATTGAATAGTTTTAATGTTTAAAATTTAAATCACTATAGTGACATTATAAATAACAAAAAAGTCGCCTGTTCACAATATATATTCAACAACCTAGTCTGATAGGCGGTAACATCCATCCATTTGGTTTATTTGAAGTTTTTTTTTCAACAATAATTACAAACAGTCCACCAAGATATTTACATTTTCTACATATACAAGTATTAAACTGAATATTTCCAGATCTAAGGTTCAAGTATTTATCCAAATTCAGTAAATAGTTATTATTAATGCGATTATGCCACATTTATACATTTTTCATAAATAAATACAGCACAAACTTCAGTCTGTATAATGGTATAGTCCGCGCCAAACGTCTAGTCCGCTCTAAAGTTATTGTGCGCTGGATTAGTTAGCGTATACTCCGTAACGTAAGGGCATACTAGCTGCGCATGTCCCCGCGGGCGAGAGCGGGCAGCGGGGAGTGCCGGGGACCCGCGCTGTTTTCGTCCCGCTAATGTCTACAATTTGCTGTTGCGACGCGACTCGTTTGTATATTCAGAGCGAACTAGCAGTTTCACGCGGACTATACAATCAGTGTAATGGCACTCACCCGCCCATAATGATGGCGGTGTGTCGTCTCCGCATCGGCAGTATGGCGGATGCCGCCGCCGCTCGCTGCGCATCACGGGGCGCTGGCGCAGATCGCCACACTCCGCACCTACACACATATACAAAGACATTTACAAACATACAAGATATGAATTGATCATAGACTAGTGAAATCATAGATTAATCAAAGATTACTCCTCCTGAGAAGAAAATGTAACCAGTTTTTAAAATTGAAATTGTTACTGTCATCTATTTTCGTGTTTGAAAAATATTAAAAAAATGTAGTTTTTAGATCATTTACAATATTTCTCCGCACTTTTTCTTCGATTTCGTGTTTTTGCGCTACTTAACTGCACATGTCGGCATTGTTCCGCGTAAATTACACCATGACAAATGGGTATGTGTAATGGGAAAACAGTCAGCCATTTTACGTATTTGTGGCTTCCTTCAATTATAAGGCGATGAGATATCTTTACTAATCTATGTAATAAGTATGAACATACCTAACATCGTAGAGCATGGCGCCGCTGGAGTAGCACTTGGTGCCGGCGGGGTTGCTAACGGCCGCCGCCGCGCTGTCGTTGTGCGCGTTGCCGCCGAACACCAACATCACACCTACACACATGTACCCGTATATGTAATTCATGTGTAGTGTAGTTTCCGGCAGTGATAGCCTAGTGGTTAAGAAACTCGGCCTCTCGATAGAGGGGTCCGAGGTTCAAATCCCAGGCACGCACGCACCTCTGATTTTTAAAAGTTTTGTGCGTATTAGAAATTAATTATCACTTGCTAAACGGTGAAGGAAAACATCGCGAGGAAACCTGCATACCTGAGAGATTTATAAAAGAAAAGAAATGTCGAAGGTATGTGAAGTCTACCCATACGCACTTGGCCAGCGCGGTGGTCTATGGCCTAATCCTTCTCATTCTGAGAGGAAACCCGTGCCCAGCAGTGGGACAGTAATGGGTTGCTGATGATGATGATGTAGTTTACCACATAAAGTCATGTGAAGTCAACCAGAGAACACAAGTCGAAAATACACACTTTTCATTGCAGTATTCAGTAAAACTTTGTATAATATTATAGTCCGCGCCAAACGTAAAGTCCGCTCTGAAGTTAATGCGCGCAGATGTCAGTCAGGGAGCCAATGCGGTCGGACACAACTACAAGCATATACTGCGTAGCAACGTTGTGGCACACTAACTGCGCGATGTGCCCGCGGACGAGCGGCGGGTGCCGGGGGGCCGCGTTGTCGCAGTCCCGCTGATATCTACAATTTGCTGTTGCGATGCGACTAGTTTTTATATTCGGAGCGGACTAGCAGTTTGCCGCGGACTCTACCTTACTACACCATTTTTAAAGGTAGAACCAGTATTTTTTTCCAATATAGGAGTAGCAGACAAGCATGAAGTCCACCTGATAGTAAGTGGCTACTGCCGCCCATGAACATCTGTAATCAACCCCAGATAAGATTAGATATTCCTATCTATAAGATTCGTTAATCATTACTTTTTGTCAATTATTTTTATTTATCACTATTTTTAAGGTACACTCACTAAAAGATGAATTTTCTTGCAAAGTGCGATAATATATAGTTTACCTGGAGATGAGAAAACGGCAGTATGTAAATATTTGGGTGTGGGCGAAGACGGCAGCGGCTTAAACACTTTAGTCTCCACATCATACTCATATAGCGCCGCGGACGGTGCCTGAAATCACAAATTAATAATATTTTTTTAACTTATAACTTATTTTTTACAAGTAATTTACATTCTTATTATTAATTAATATTCAAAAAGTTACTTTAACTCTCTAATGTTATACGCTGAGCAGAATGTCTTGTCTAGACCAAAACAAGTAATTTATAACTTCTTTAATATGAATATCTTCTAGACCTAGCAAACTAACCTGTGTATAATACTAATATATTTCCACACTATAATCTTTCCAGTTGGTTAAATGCCATGGACACACAACGATGAAACTATACACCCAGACTCAAAACAGAAATATTAATTTATTACTCAGATATCTGTCTGATCGGGGATCGAACCCGGAACCCTATAACTTAAAAAGTATCTATTCGCCGGGGTTTGAGTTCGGAATCCTATAATTTAGAGATCCATCTCGCCGGGGTTCGAACCCTCTGCGCGTTTTGTATGGTAACGGCGCTGCCACGCAGGTCGTCAATAACTGTTAAGGTCTGGCCACACACAGAGCGTATTCTAGCGTTACGCTAGGGCCCTAAGTAATTTTCCCTTATAATGACGCTAGTACGCAAATCTGTAAAAAAAACAACGCCCGGCGACAAGAAGTCTTCGTGCCGCGACAGTCGTACGCGTACGTCCTCTGTGTGACCGCTTAGTACTAATTCAGTACAACACGACTCGGCCCTAGAGCGCGGCGTCAGGATTTACTACTAGCGCTAACGCCTAGCGCGGCGCTAAAATACCCATTCTGTTTGGCCAGGCCCATAGTTTTACAAAAGCTAAGTACACATATACTGCTCACCTGCGTAGCCTCGGACTCGGACACGAGCCCAGCGTGCACGTAGACCCGCTTGGAGAGGTAGTCCCACGCGGCGGAGTGGCCGAACCCGGCGCGCGCCGGCCAGCCGCGGGCGTTCACCGCCACCCACGCACCCAGGTCCAGGTGGTACTCCTGGTGTAGTGGGTAACACTCTCAGTTATACAGGGTGAATCTCCATAATGTACACATATTGAAACAGCCAAAATTAAATCGCATTATGTCGACAAAAAAAAGTTTTTGTTTGAACCTGATAACCCTCTCAGTTTAAAAGTTATAGCGATTTATTTACTTCAGGTGCACAATTCCCAAAAAAAATTCAAACGGTCGTAAAAATGTGGTTTAATGTTGCCTGTTTCAATATGTGGACATTATGGTGGATATTCATTCACCCTGTATAAGTCAAGTTAAGCTTAGTATTAGACAGTCGTAGTAAAGACTTCATTAAAGTAACACCCCTTTTCAATACAACACGAGCCTGCTTGTTCACTACACGTAGTGATAGAGGCAGTTGTTGGAGAGTTGTCCACGTGATGTAGAGGAAGGAAGTTATGGACAAAACTTCGGAAGAAATTTCGGATGATAAAAAGTAGAGGGGCGAAGTTACGGACGAACTTACGAACGAGGTTTCGAACGAAATTTCGGATGTATTGTTACTCCGAATAATTTAATGACACGGCTTGCATTACGTACTGAAATGTACTTCCGTAGTTTGGGAAGAATTACCAAGTTACAAATCATTAATTTTATATTAATTACGGATGTTGCCTACTTCGAATAATTTATGACAACACCACACCTCCTTTTATGTTCTTATGTGTACATGCGTATTTCTATACAAAATTTAGGAAGTTTCGGGGTTTCGATCCGTTGTATCATCTTAATTTACGACACTAGCTCATTTCACATTTCAACGATTACATGCGTAGCCTTTTAGAAAATTTAGATGAAAACTAAACCAACTCCTACTGAGGATAATTTACTAATATATCTTTTAGACGGGCTTCACAAAGAATGTGATGTTAGTCACTTGACTGACTACTACTAATATGCTCAGACTACACGCTCATACAAAGACTCGACAATTATTGTTTATATTCATCATCATCAACCCATTACTGTCCCACTGCTGGGCACGGGTCTCCTCTCATAATGAGAAGGATTAGGCCATAGTCCACCGCGCTGGCCAAGTGCGTATTGGTAGACTTCACATACCTTTGAGATTCTATTTTTTTTTAAATCTCTCAGGTATTCAGGTTTCCACACGATGTTTTCCTTCACCGTTTAGCAAGTGATAATTAATTTCTAATACGCACATAACTTTGACAAATCAGAGGTGCGTGCCTGGGATTTGAACCTCGGACCCTCGATCGAGAGGCAGAGTTTCTTAACCACTAGGCTATCACTGCCATATATGTTTATACTACTTCGACTATATTTACAAAATTTTGATGTTACCTGTACGAGATGTAAATATCCGTAGTGTGGCGAATGTCCAAAAAACACCACCATGATTGGCTTGTAGGTTAGACCCACGGTCACCATGACAGCCGAGTGACCCGATAAGTGAAGACCCCCTGGAAAAAAAAAACAATCTTTTTCAAAATACCATTTACCGTATATCTTCCTTGTTCTATAGTATATGGTATTATTAGAATCATCATACAATTAAACATTCGTTATCAAATCTTAGCAAAGATCGAATTTTAACCATTTCTAGTATTAAATAATTCTCAAATGTCGATCGTTAGTTACATTAGACGGATTGATTATTAACAACGGGTGAATAAGACAAGATTTTGCAACAATACCCACCGCAATGCTTCAACGGCGCCGTCCTGATGGGAGAACATTGTGTTGGAGTGGCGTTCCTCCATACTATATGATCCTTTTCAAGTTTCCCTCGCCATATTTCGTTTGTGACCTCACCCCCTCTACCTTCGAGGCCTGCCAGGCCACCCCTGAAAGACAATTGTTTGAAGATTTAAATAAAAGTTGAAATATTGTAAGGCATCTGTTTTTGATGACGTCTCTATATTTTTTCGTCAGATATTTATATAATTGACTGAAGAGTTCTTATAAACATATTGGTGCATGTGTGTTGTAATATCTACCAATGTTTACTTAGCGAGCATGATGAATTATAGTCTAAACTCCTCTCACAGTAACTGGTCGATGATAAAAAAGGATACAATTAAAATGTAAATAAAGAATGAATTTTGTATATGTACCAGATATTAAGAAAACCTCGTTAGCGTGATTCAGAAATATGTGACTCCATCTCTAGATGAGTTGCAGTGAACGGTGTGAAAACAACGGCCGATCGACGTTCAATGATCGATTTTACCGTGGACCTATAATATCGACACCGATCAATGACATCGCACGCTAAAATATAGCTCATAGTTCTCCAAAATAAATACAATTACAACTCACCCCCTCTCCGGCTCGTCGGAGACCACAACACCCCCGTAGACTAGTATTTCGTTTTCGAATATGACCGCCGTGTGCGCGAACCTCGAAGCCGGGACCTGACCCCGCGGCTCCATCGTTATCCAGTAACGCTCTGATACTTTGTATCTGGAAAATGTTAACAATAAATTATACCTCTAATGGATATTTTACCTTTATTTTAATGGAAAAGATTTTTTTTTTATATTTAACAGCATTTATACAAAATTGTACGTTCTCCATGACACAAGAAATCCTAGTATAGGGTGGTAGTGTGTTATATACCCTACTACTGCCGCCACGCCCACACCTCGCTCGCTGTGACGTCACACGCACACGGTGCGCGTGCACGTTATCACGAGCATAACGTCATTCGCTTCTCGCATGGGGGGTACAGTCACCATCATAACACGTGCACGACTGCTTGACTCTAATGCTGAACTAATTCGAACTGTACCTTTACACGAAGTTTGCCTTAGCGAAAACCACCACACCTATATACGCCAGATCGCCCTTGTAGTAGTGTTTTAGTGTCCCATTTTGCCAAATATTGTATAGAACTTTACCTATATACAAATGCAGCTTCTGCAAACGTCTCTCCCCCCACCCGCAGCAAATCATCCTTAAAGTTGAGCAGCACGTGTCCGGCCGCGGCGGGGGGGTTGTGTCTCGGGGGTAGTTCTCGGGGGCGCGCCTCGCCCTCCTCCCGCCACGCCCACGCCCAGCCCGCGGTGGAGGAGTCCCTCGCGCATGATGGTCCTGTTCGCGATGAGGTACAGTCGCAACCCATCCGCGTGCACCTGCCGGCGCCGTACGCCGCGTTGCAGTCGTCTGTAAATAGAATAACACGAAACTGTAGCGTTTGTTAACTTTCCAAATATCTGGGCGATGGTAATACATAAATATCTTACAAATATATACATAATCTTACTTAAATATATACATAATCTTCAGGAAACAATGACGGAAGGCGACATTCTTTCGTGAACGTCTACATATCGAACTGATAAACTGATGAATCTTTATCTACATTTTATTTATTTATTTTAATATTATGTCATAGGTCATAAGTACTAAAAAGTATTTACTTTTGCCTTATTCTCATCTCAATACAATTAAATTTAAGCTCTATTTATGTATGACATAAAAACACATAGAAAGATATACTTAATGTTAATCAATTATAATAAATTTCGAAACAAATATTATATGTCTGTTAAAATAATTATACTAACCTGGACACAGTGGTTTATCACAGGCTAAGCCTACCCAATCTGGCTCACAATGACAGTAACCCTCATCACATTCACCATGATCTGAAATATAAATTATTCTTATTAGAACACCCTAATACTATAACAAACAGATTTCTATTCCACACAATAACAATCAATTATTAAAACTTTCTTTCAACAACTACACAGCATAAACTACTGAGCTGTTGTATCACGGAACCATGATTATAATCAGATGCTTCTTCTTTGCATTGAAGGCTTCTTATTTCTTAATTTGTTCAGGCTGTAAGACGATTATTGCGATCAAGAAAAATGTAGGCTCTATTTAAATCAAAAAATATTCTCATTCACATTAATCCAACAACGTCATTCATACTTGAACAATTGGTCCTCGGATCGTCCGAAGGGCAGGAGTACGCTGAATACGTGACATTGAACCCCTCCATCGCGTACGCATCATCGGAGAAGAAGTGTAGCAACACACTACCGGACCGCGCGACCACCTGCCGCGTCCATATCGAGTCGCTGTTTGATAACACGCCGCTGGAAACATACGAATGAATGGGTGAGTAAGTGAATAAACAACGAATACATGAATGAATGAATGAAAAAAACAGGGGTAACTGAATGTATGCATGAAAGGGGAAAGGATGGGTAAATGAAGGAATAAGAGAATTCATGATTGACAGAATACATAGATGAATTTGTGGAGACTTCGCAACATTTCAAGAAATGAAGTACATTTGTGAATGATCCACTGATGATATATGAGTGAATGATCGAATGAATGCATGAATGAAAAGCATTGTAACGCAAGTAACAAATTGCATTCGTCGAAGAATCAAGCTTTTGTGGTAAAATTATTTGTGGTGGGTATGACAAAGTTAACACTCACTTTATCAGTTCCATTGGATTCGATTAGAGTGTTAGTTATCCTGGGATTGAGAAGATATTTGCTACATATACAATATACATATCTGAAGACAGCGAGTAGGCGCTCTGCTACGCGCGGCGGGGTGATCACCCACGAGCATTGCGTGCTCACGCTGTAATCCGCGTCCGATATCACCCCCATTACATTCTGGGCTGTCAAACATACCTGAAGACGGCCAACAGTCGCTCCGCTCGCACGCTGTCCCCGTCGTACACGTACAGGTGGTCCCAGCCGCACTCGGTGGCGAAGCTCTCGAGCCGCACGCGCAGCGCCGGCGGGTCGATCGCCACGCGCGGCGGCGTGATCACCCACGAGCATTGCGTGCTCACGCTGTAGTTGCTCAGACCGTCCGTTGTCACCCCCATTACGTGTACCATGCATCCATCCATCCATCAGCCTTTTGAGGTCCACTGCTGGACATAGGCCTCCCCTAATTGGCGCCACTCCACCCGGTCCGTGCCCTTTGAAGCCAGCGGTTTCCTGCCGTCTTCTTCTGGTCATCGGTCCACCTGGTCGGAGGGCGGCCTGAGCTTCTTTTGCCTACACGTGGTCGCCAAATTACGTGTACCAACACGTACCAATCCATTGTTACCCATACCTGAAGACGGCCAACAGCCGCTCCGCTCGCACGCTGTCCCCGTCGTACACGTACAGGTGGTCCCAGCCGCACTCGGTGGCGAAGCTCTCGAGCCGCACGCGCAGCGCCGGCGGGTCGATCGCCACGCGCGGCGGGGTGATCACCCACGAGCATTGTGTGCTCACGCTGTAGTTGCCCGGACCGTCCGTTATAACGCCCATCGCGTCTGTTATTCTGTAAATAGGAATTTAGGATTTTTTTTACTATTGCTTGTAACCTATCCTTTTTTGGAGGATTCAGATACTGAAGAATGTTTATTTATAAATAAAGGAGGATTTTTATACGAATAAGCCTAATTTTTTATTTTAAAGAAGTGGCCAACAGAACATGCAATCCATCTATTAGTAAGTGGACACTACCGCCTATCGAGGTCTCTAATAAATTGTCGATAAGATTAGAGTCCTTGGGTATATCTCCCTTTCCACATGCTTTAAACAATAATACAGCAGTACTAAGCACTGCTATTAGGCAGAAATAGTTTTTACAACCATGACTTAAAAACCTTTTTTCGTCAAGAAGAATAGTGGATCCGTTATTGCTTTTAAAGCATACATTCTAAATTTAGCCAACAGATCCAAAGGTAAGTAGATCATACTACTTTTGACAAATGAACACAGTGACTTGACATTACAATGTCAAGTGTAGATAAAGCAATTTAGTTTAATTCAACACAGTTGGCCATTGTACCTAGTGATTCAATGCCACAGTCATGGGTATATCCTACCAACAATTAAACCCACAACAATATGATGTGATGAACGGACAGATTATTGTCACTTACTCTGATTTACATGTTAAAAATGGAACTATGAATGATTTGTATGAATGGTTGTGAAATGTTTTTGGGTTACCCTTGAACCTTTGAATAATAGAGACCTACATATTAATCTTTATACACAGTATTGTGCTACTATTAATAAAAATAATAGAATAATAAATATAATAAGAAATAGGTCTGTTTTTAAGTAAGAATATATTGAAGGATCTAATGAACATGCATGAAGGTAAGTGGCTACTGCCGCCTATATCCATCCATATTTAACCTCTGATAAGATGAGTTTTAACAAAGGTTGACCACAAATCCATTATTACCCCTGGGGACTAACTTAGAATGCCTCAGATAAGTATGTCTAATTATCTACTTTATCACACTTTTTAAAGAGGAACACCTTTCCTACCTATTCCTGCAGCAGTGCTTAACACTGCTGTTATTAGGCAGAAATAGGTGTGACAGTGGTGCCTCCACAATCAAACCTACAAATATATTATTTAATTTGCTCTCACCCCATTTACATTCACAGTCCATCCCTATTCTGTCTCGTGTTACCACCCTAATACTCACGCATTGTGATACACAAGGCTTCCATAATGATTACGTCTGTTGGTAACATATATTTGTTTCAACAGATATACTTTGTAATTGTAATGCTTTGAACATATTTTGCCTGCAAATGGACTGACTAATGACCTGAATAACACAAAGAATATACATTATTAGTTGATAGGCACACATTTGGCCTCGATCTCGCCTGATGGTAAGCGTTGATGAGGCCTAAGATGTGCCTCGCTTGCATAGAAGTAGCCTATTCACTCTTGATTTGAAGACTCCTAGATATATATGTGACATCGCTCTTAACTAGAGATGGGCAAAGAACCCGGTTTAAACCCTGTGCAGGGTTTAAACCCAATAAATACCCGTTTATTTCCTCCCGCTGGGTATTTATTTGGGTGTTTATAAAATGAGTTAATAAAATCTACACAAAGCTTTTAAAATAGTTCAAATGTTTATTTAATAGATATACTATAGGTTTTTACTGTATTTGTAATGTTTTTACATTTTTAAATATTACATTTTTAGGGGTTCATCTATTTTTGTTACCTTTTTAATTACTATTTGTTTGACGAGACAAATAAGTATACCTCTCGTATACTATTGCACAGGTGGTGTGGGAATATGGGCATATAATGTAAAATGTAATTCTTACGTATCTTAATATCTTAATAATTATAGCTTTAAGAAAAAAAATATAAACATTATTTTATAGATAATTTTATTTCGAGAAAAATCCAGAAACCCGAAAATTGTGACGTTTGACCCCGAATAAGTGCCGACACACACACCGATGAGGACTTTTGGAACCTTACTTGTGATGGTAAACCCAAGGTCTCTACGGAAATTTAGCTTTATGTTATTTGATTACTATTTTTATGTCTAAATTGACCGGACTATAAAAACTCCTCTATCAAAATGTTTCAATGTCATTTTCTGTAAATTAAGTAGAAAAAAGTAAAAAAAAAAGTCTTCAAAAAGTTTAATCTATTATTGTTATTATCTTTGTTATTTTTGGTTTAACGACAAAAAGTTATAGAACTAAAATTATAGATAAATCAATTTGAAACCATAATTGTTCTTACTAAATTTCTGTGCGACAAATAGTTTGCCTGGTAGAGCGTAAAAACGCTTTGTGCCCCTTTTTTCAAGATGGCGGCCGAGGGACAACAGTTGGGACTCCACAAATTAGGATTTAACTGTACACTAAGCCCTTTACACTAATCATTGACATCTATAAAATATAATTGGGTCTTCGAAAATTGCAACCCAAATGTAACACATCCGAATGGACTATAACAGCGTAGTTAAATGAAATATGTGCTTTTAGAGTGCATATTTAGTGAATTGTTTACAATATTATTTTAAAAATGATATTACACGAAGAAAATAAAAATATGAATGACAATAGTTTACACCCGCTGTTTGGGTGTTTATTTGGGTTTAAACCCTATTTCACCCAAAATACCCGGTTTAAACCCGTATCCACCCATTGGGTTTAAACCCTCTGCCCATCTCTACTCTTAACTAACCAAACAGGACATGATACCATAAAGTCAGTGGCCTTTATTTCAGTTGCTGAGTTTTTTGACACACTGAGTTATATGGTCTTTTAACCAGATTAGAACCCCTTCGATGGTTTTTCAGTGTAAAAGACATAATTTGTTAAAAAACCCATTTTACAATTCACAAAGCCCCATCTTTTTTTCCCTGGCAGATTATTCCCAACCCTTAGTGGTTAATAAAGACCATTGGGTAATAATGATCTAGACTTGCAGTTACAGATTGAAAGTTGGTCAGTGTTGGTCAGTGGCAGGTACCACTTATCAGGTGGACTGTAAGCTCATTTGCCACTTCAATTTAATGAAAAGAACATACATATCCTATCCATTAAAGTAAAGGTATGAATAACAATAATACCTAATCAGATTATACTTTATTGGCTTCCACAAATCAAAAGTACTTAGTATTATTGATTTAGTCTATACTGAAATTATTTATAAATGTTTTACGAAAAATAAGCCTCCTCATTTTATTTACATTGGATTTTAAAATATAGCAAATTAGCTCTCATCAATAATTTTTTATTGAAAACTATATTGATATTTAGGTTGTCATTGTGTGTTATTCCTTGTATATAAATGTTATATTGTATGTTTTTGATCAAAGAAACTATTATTGAATTATTATTGAATATATGTTCTATGGTATAAAAAAATCATTATTTATTTAAACATAATGCATCATATAAACAAAAAAAATTAAAAGCTTCTCTATAATTGTATCTCTCCAATAAAAATATATAACGAAAAAAATGTACACGCCCAAACATTTTCCTTTTAATGTCAAATTTACGATTTTTAAACCAGAATACGGTCAGTATACCTAAAAGGTCAGTTGTTGGAACCAGTTTGGAATCCTCACGGTCAATAGTTGTTGTGGCAGCGGACTTATTAGGCCACTGGTCCAATATGGGTGGGAAAGGTTATGTTTTGTATAAACAAAACAAGTCATATCAATGATTTTGTAGTTGTATGTATATGCAAGAATACAATGATAAATTTTATGTGATTGATTGATTAATGAGTTTAAAATTTTGCCTCTGACATGGAAGTCCAGTTGTCACAGTGGGACAGGAATTGGTTCAGGGGCGCCGGCAGAGGGGTGTAAGGGGGTACACTCACACCCCTCTGGCCAGACAGAGATTACATAGGTGAAGAAATCTCTGAAATGTCTAATAGCAAAAAAAAAAGCTTCTCAGGACTAAATAATCTGTGAAATGCATATCATTAAAACACCTATAGTTAGGTCAATGAAAAAAAAAATGTTGCAACGACGAAACAATCCATATAAAACCATTTCAATAGTACACACTATGGCCCAAATGACTATACGCCTGAAAATAATCCTGGCGGCGCCTATGAATGGGTGTCCATATAATCTTCATGTCTTTTCATCTCTTTGTTAATAATGTACATAATAATAATTGAGGCCATTTTCACAGAATTTTCACCTTAAAAGACAAACTTGAAGAAGTTACATAGATAATACTTGCACCCTTAAAAAATCTAGGAAGCTAAAAGATCAACATTCGACAATTACTTCATACCAGAATTGTCAAATTTCAACCTTTGGTAGGCAAAATTTGGATAGATTAAGTATTAATAACGGAAGTTAAAGGATAAGTGTAATTGTTGCAAAAAGTTCAATTTCAGATGAGTTATTTCAGAAGTACCAGTAGCAACTACAATGTTTACTAGTTTGATTTGATAACAGCTATTTAAGAACATTGCAAACATCATGATTGATGTTGAAAAAATAAGAAAGTTTTTGAGATAAGCAACGGGCCATAGCAAATAAGATACTTTGGGGTGAATCTACTCAAGATTATTCTTCACATAGAAAAAAAAAATCTTATAAAATATCCCGAGAATAGCCTTTATTTGAAGCTTAGTCTATAAATACATCAAATATATGCTGTGTTATAGTAAAGTTATGCTAGAAAACACAATATTTTCGAAAATATTGGCAAATATAAAAATGTTGGTGTTGGTAATAATGACGATCTATGAGGATAATGACGTTGTTGCTGATTATAATGACGGACTGTTGCCGACAGTGACGAATGTATTGAATGTATTATGAAGTTCAATTATTTTGATGTTAATAATGAAAGAAAATGCAAGAATAATAAACACTATTTATTTCTTTAATTATATTATCACAATTATTTCTTAAATTAGGTAAGCATATACAAATTATAGTAGATATTAGTAAACTTAATATTATTATCTGACAAACATTACTAAAAAGACTGATTATTAGGATGAAGGTCTTCATCCTAATAATCAGTCTTCTTAGTTTCATTAGTTAACTATTAATCAAATAATCATTTGGTACAGACATTTGGTATATAAATCAACAACGTAGTAGACTTCACATGATAGATTCTTGAGTATCCTATGTCAAATATTTAAAAAATAAATCAAAATTATCAAACTAAAACTACACACAAACTACAACACCCCCACAAATATTTTCATTGAATCATTCTTCCTACCGAGCATTTTTACTGACCGTTCTTTATTCCTAATATCACTTTTTAAAATCAATCAAAACTGCTTATTTAGAGATATTAAAAATAGAAAAAAAAAGAAATAGATTTAAGAAAAAACGTTAACATTTTAATATGTTTTTGAGGTAGAAGGCTTACATAATATGTTCCCTTGATTATTTAAGTTTTTGAGTGTTATATCGGATAAAATTCTAACTTTTTGTAGCTGTGGCGGATTTATTACATAATATGCCAAATGTTTTCCGTGCATGCATATGTCTAAAAAAGAACATTCAGTACAACTCATCTTTCTCAAAGTTATTCGAGTTTTGTTTGATTTATCCCACAAAACTTGATGCACTAAAAGTGTGCCCTTAAAAGGTTTAAGACTTTTGGGAATTGAGTTGGATTTGGCTACTATATCTTCTTCTTCTACTTTCTCTACGATAATATTCAACTGTTCATTTTCGATCTGGTTTTTAATTATATCATAGAATTGATTATATGTTCCTACGTCCCTGCCAAAAAGAACCGTCCTATCTGCTGTTCGTTTTAGCGTTGCGCCAACACCGTCTGGGGCACCCTTACCGTGCCCTGCTTCTGAATAATTCCAAGTAATTTTACTTAACTGCGAAAAATCTGTATATAATTGTGTGATTATAAAAAACATGGTCTTGTTTCTATACTGAGACGACGGCGAGTCCGATACATAGTGTATCGTATCAATTAATGGGTTCAGTTTGATAACTTGTTTTAACAACGGGACTAGATGAGCCCATACGGCTGACGCATCGTGACGCAAACAATTACTTATTGTACACATGGATGTTGGGGTTACTTGACCAGTATCAAAGTTGTGCGTATATACAACTGCAGTGTGTAAGCAGACTTGTTGTCTGCTACCTCCGAAGTGGAAGGATTGCACTTCTTCTGCGTATTTTAGGGAATAATTTTCCGAGAAATCTATGTGTACCAAAGCTTCTTGAATGGTTATATTATTCTTTATATCTTTGATAGTATGATACTGTCCGACCATTTTGTATGTGTGCTCTAGAAATGGTATTATTTCTTTTTCTATTTTAACAATAGCTTCCTTACAGTTGATATTAATGTTCTTCTTCACGGTTATTTTTTGTTTTTTCTGAATACCATTTTTGGTTATGTTTTTAGATATTTTGACCCATTGAAAATATGTAAAAGTGTTGCTATCATCGTTCTTAAGATTGTATTCTAGACGATTTGATCTGCAGGTATTACAAATTCTTTGTAAGCAATCAATATTTCTCGAATCACAACATAATTTGGAGATGACCTGTTCACTGTTTTTCTCTTTTAATATTGATTGCTTATTCATCGCAGATATTAATAATTCCATATTAGTATGAATACTGCACTGACATGTTTCCCTGTTGATACTTTTCGGAAAAAGAACCCAAAATGGCCGGTGCTTGCAAAAAAATGAATAATGTACTAGTGAATTAGTCTGTGAACAAAATTTTTTGTGTAAGTCTTTTAAAGGTAAACATAAATACCTTTTCTGCATGCGGACTTTATCGCGGGTAATAAATTCTTTTTTACCAGCGCTTATTACGCTATGTACATCTTCTGTATAAAAGTTCTGTATGTGTTCGATTAACGATAATCCCGTTTTCTCATTTGTGTTAATTTGTATTGCACTCTCTTCAATATTTGGTTCCTGTCGTAAGTTTTTTATTTCTTTTATTTTTTTCTTTAGTCTCTTAATTTGTTTACGTTGGCTCCTGTCTCTTTTTTGGTAATCCGCTATGATGCGCAATAATCTTTTCCGTTTTTTCAACTCAACATAGCGAACTTGTTTAACTTTTGCATAAGCTTGTGAAATCTCACACAATGGGTCAACTTCTTTGGTATATGGGACTTCAGTATCTGTATGGTTTTCATTGTTCTGATGTTCTACAACAGCTTCAATATTAACTTTCTCTAATAAGGGATCAACTCTTTCTTCACTAGCTTCTTCCTTTTTCTTTTGACGATATCTTTTAGAATTTTCTTTCCATCTTTTCCTTTGTTCCTTTATTTCACGAAAAGATTTTTCTTTTTTTGCTTCTTTTTGTTTTAGATATCTTTCTCTTCTCTTTTGTTTTTCTATTTCTAATAACTCCGGATCATTTTTAATTTCGTTATACTTTCGTTTTTTGCAAATTCTCTGAGCCAGTCTTCTATTCTCTACATATTTTTTATTTTTGGGAGGCATATTTGGAGGGCCATTTACGGGGGTCAGTCTTAGTTTTTACGATCTGCAAAAGGCATAGTAAATTAATATGTAATATCAAACAAACAATTTCAACATGCGCACTATATATACAAGCTCTATTGTTACGTTTCCCATATCCAAAATGACCACTACACATAGGTACATAAATTAAAATTTTAAATGGTTAAATGAACAAACTCTAACATAATGCTCCTCTATCCTCTACTTCTCCAGTTACATGTATATTCTAAGCAAACAACATAAAACTACGTAATTTTTTAGATACTGCCTAAATGTTATAACTACTCATGAAAAAAGTTATTATTACATAATTATAACAAATCTCTTTGATTCCATTCATCAACAATTGTCGCTCCGTCATCATTTACAAATTGGTACATATCTAATAAGTGCTCTGGATTACTAGAGTGCATTATCATGTGTACGGATTCATATCGATCATGGTTAAATTCTCTGTATAGTTTCCAATTCTCTTGATCTTCGCAAAGTGCTTTACAGCGACCATCTTGGTGTGTGGCAAATATTACGTCAAACTCTTCTAATATATAAGTAAAGCGGTTATGGTTTACACTATGTCTATTAGTGTCTATTATTAACACGTAATACGTTAGCTTCATCTTGGTAAAGTTAAGTTAGTTAATATAAAAATAACCTTAAAAAAAAAAAATGTATAAATATACACATAATATATAAACATACACATAATATAATTTATATTCAAAATCGTACAATAAAATCATTATTGGCAACAATCGTCATTGCTCTCAATACAAATTATCATTATTAGCAACAGACGTCATTGTCGTCTCTTGCAATGTTGCTAATAATGATGTTGCCGACAGTGACGAATTCTGGAAAGATCGCCGCCACGACCGATATACGTTAATAGTTACAAAAAACAATCACTGCATGTCATTTGTTTCAAGAATACTTCACCATCGTTAATAAATAAGGGTTAACCATGCACACATAATTAAGATAAAGCTATATATAAGAATGACGTTTGGGATGCTAAACTTTGGAGAATGATATTCAATAACTTACGGTCGAAAAATAAACGTCCTTTCGCTCTGATGAGTGGCGATCGACTGAGGCACGAGGGGGGCTCGTCTCTTGAAAGAAATGCGACGCTTCGGGCGCGTTCCGTTTTCTCAGAATTTAGCAAAACAATCGTGTTGCCGATAATGACGGATTTTTTTTGAACATTTTTTGATTCAATTTCTAATTGATTTACGACTTAATTTTTAAATATATTTTGTATGAAATACCTTGAGTATTTAATAATAAGTAATATAAATACACAGACGGGTCTACTTTACTGATCATTTTTGATTCATAGCATAAAATATCCAAAACCTAGCAATTGGGACATCTGAAATATTGCCGTTTTTGAGAGTTTTTTTTCTAATTGTTCTTATTTTTGATTTATAATCACGGAATGGCTTTGATTGCTTCTGCTTCATTTATTTAGGTAGCAGATTAAGAAGTAAAACTCCTGAATTTGTTTCATAAAGAGGAGTATTAAGGCAAGACATAAATTTTGAGCCTCTTGAAGATCCACCCTTTGTTACAAGGACATTTTTTGTTATAGTTCGTAACTAATGGGTATAAAATCAAGTTGATGTTATCAACTTATTGCTGTCCCACTGCTGGGCACGGGTCTCAGAGTGAGAAGGATTAGACCATAGTCTACCACATTGGACAAGTGTGTAATTGTAGACTTCACATAACTTTGAGAACTTTTGTAAGGATCTCACAAGGTTTCCTCACAATATTTTCCTTTAGCCTTACAGCAAGTGATAATTAATTTCTAATATACATTACTTTGAAAAGTCTGAGGTGAGTGCCTGGGTTTCCAACTTACAATGATGAAAAGCTCTGTTACACGCTACTTTATATTTGGGTTCAAAGGGTAGACAAAAAAAGGGTAGGGTAGACAAATATATACAAGGCATTGCACTTTAGACCTTAAGGATATCAATGGATGTAGCCCAGTTTAGATAGGACCCCAACCCAATTTTACATGAGATTGATTACAGATACAGATGTCAAGATTCTATTTCCAAAGAATACCATAAAATTTCACATAGATTTGTATATCTTCTAACAATTGCTTTGTGCAGAACCCTTGTTGTTTTAAGGCAAGCCCTATGTCTACTAGTGAGACAATGATTTACCAATAATAACCCGAGTAAAACATCAGCCTGTACCTAATTATATATGGATCGGTGTATCTGCCTTACCACATTGTTAAAGTCAGAATACAGTATCACTAACTAAAAGCATGAAACATCAGTTCTATGTTTTAGCTTTACTGAATATAAGGACAACTTAGTCAGAAAAGTTTGTTACGACAAAGATAGATTGATCTGAAGGCTGTTGAAACTCATTGTTTAGTCCTAACATACTCAAACTTATTTATGTCCTCGAACAAGTTATTACGCTGTACATATAATATCAAAAACATTAATTTGACATTACATATAAGATTCTGCCATGCTTATTTTACTGTAAACATTTCAAAAAGGTTGAGAGCCCCTTACTATAGTGGTATTGGCTCATAACAGACAAAAGATTGAAGTCAAATTGGATAAACATGAGAGAAAAGAATCCCGGCTTCAGATACAAGAATTATCACACAACAGGTCACAAACTGTGTCACAATAGCCTCTCTGTGCGTGTAATCACTCAATTGTTGATTACAATCAGTTCTGGACAATGTTTGAAGACCACAAAGTTCTCTAATGTAGAGGAGTCTGGTTCGTTACGAATTCCACTCATTCTAACACATATAACGCGTTCGACCTTCGCGCTCCACCCTGGAAGGGAATGAAGAAGCCAAAGAATATAATTGGATAATCCGACATCGGCTTTTTCTCGCAAAATCTACCTACACGACATACCTGTCAAATAGGTCAGTGAACTGACATTTTTTTCGGCGCAAGTCCTCGCAACTTACTTTATTTTCCCGCCGCAGTGCTGGCACTCCGGACCCTGCCAGCCCTCGATGCACACACAGGTATCATTCTTACAAACACCATTTAAACAGTTATGGTCACTACACCTAGAGAGAACACCATCACAAAACAATAACACTATGAGTACTGAACACAAGAAGGGCGAGAACCACGACCATTTTCGTCTGTACTTCGATTTGAAGAGAAATAAAAACATTTGCAACGACTCTACCATTTTGATGTATGCATTTTCAACGAGTTTTGTTAGAATATCGCGGACGTTAAGCGGTCGTGCGTCGTGTAGATTCCGAACGGTACTAAATTCAGTGTTGTCATAATCGAAACTAAATTTCCCTTTCGCCCATGGCACGTTAATATTTAGTTTAAACTTCAACTTAACATGTATAATTTTTACTGTTTTATCACTACTATAATTTGTTTAAGTATTAAAATTTCAAGATAAAATAACTATAACAGCATATAAATAATATTATGGAACAAAATGAAACCTATTTCAGTTGTTATTTACAAAAATGAAGCATAGATAGGATTTTATTCATTTTTCCGTAATAAATTTGAAATATTTTACTTCGTACAGCTTTTCCAATTAAATGCAGATAACATGCCGAAATGTAATATTTCCCATTAGAAATAACATTGAATTTTAATAGGCAATACTTGAATTGACATTTCGGGGTGGCTATCACCAAAGAGTATAGCAACCTACATAGGCTATGTCTATATATGAAAATTTTATATATTTTATAATTCAAAATGATATTTAATGTATATCTAGATATCACATATTTTATATTATTTAAAATTGTACAGCGCGCCTTCAACAACTTGTAGTAACGCCATCTATGATCACATTACAGAAACTGAGTTATACGTTCACATAGAAAAGAAAAGGATTCTGTTTTATGTACGTTCACTACTTTGAAGTCGTCATGATAAATGCCTTGTGTACTAGATGTCACTAGAAGCATTATATTGACTTCAAATATCTTAAGCTACGTATTTTTTTTACTTGTGTTATTTATTTTATTTTTGTTACCATAATTAGATGATGCATTGTACATTTTGTGATTTTTAAAAAATAATAGTAATTTTTGTTTGCTTATTATTCCTGATTATTGGGAGTGGGCCTCCCCACGTATAGAAACTTAACTGGAGTATACTCTTCCATGCAAATCTTATAAAAAAATCTAAAAAGATAAGTACTCGTATATAAGTAGGTATTTATTTTAACAGTTATCTCTTCATAAATACCATGCATTAGTGAACGTTCGCATTTAAAAATTGTGTTTTAAGTTTCTTAATGTGACATTGCCCCCTATGGAGTCTGTATTCCAAGCAGTAGCTAGCAGTGCTAGCACCAAGATACCAATGATCAATGAATAATAAGTAAATCCAACATTTAGTGCGTCCATTTTTTTAATATTATGCACTTATATTATACAGTAAATTAAAAAAAAAACTTGTGTAGCTCTTTATATTCAATTATTAAAGTAACAAATACAGTGAACCAGAAATAATAACAAAATTGTACTCTAAAATCATAGATTAGTACTTCGCCGCCTTGAAATTGAATGAAGCCACAAACGGCTTATTATAGTAAGTTATTTTTTTGAATTCTTGACAAATAAAATAATTTTTAGAAAAAATTTACGAATAATACTAATCTATGCGAATAAATAACTAATACTGCGTATTTTACATAATAAATAAATAATTTACAATAATAATTTCAAATATTTTAGGGACATTTTAGCACGGAGACGTGGCAAAACTTTTTTACGCAACTATTTCAATTGTCAAAACTGGGTACATTTTCTTGTTATGAATGAGTAATCTTTACTAATCTATGTCTAAAATTTACAAGTAAAACAGAAGTTTCATAAGGACGCAACTCAATTTACGTCTGCCTGCCGACCGCTTTTCGCGCGCTTTATCGCCGATGTTGCCATAGAAAAAAATAATAACACTAAAACGATGCACCAACTAGTTGTTGTTTTTTATTTTAATCACTATAATTAAAATGTAACAATAAGAAAATAGCTCATTGTTTTAGCTGTCGCTTTTAGAAGTTCATTGTTTTAAGAAAACGAAACATCACGGAAATTACGGGAAGCTACTTTCCTTTTGTTAGGAATGAGATTCCTTTTTTTACTTCGATGATTTTTTCACTTCGTTCGGCGCGACAACTTTAGTGCGGAGATTGATGAAAGAAATAAGACGTTTGTGTTTATTTTTTAAATGGCCCCTCTATTCTTTTCTATGCTGGCCAGACTTAATAATCTTAAATGGAATGCCTGCCGACATCACGAATAAAAAATCTTTTATAGTAATAAATTAAAAGTTGAGACGCTCAAACTTTTATTTTAAGGTTTTTTTGTATTTAGGGAGGAAGTTACAAAACGGGCTAATGTCCCATTTGCTAATAAACTAGCATAGCATAGGTAAATTGCTATATTTATATCTGGGAACATTATTCGTAGGTAGGTGGGAAGGTATTTTGAGAACTAAATTCAAGTTGGTAAAAGGAATATAGCTGGAAAAATGTTAATAACGAGCTAGAAAATTACATTTACCGTCTTTTGAGTGGCATCGTAGATTCCAAATGATAAACCTATCTCATAGAATGGATTTAACGATATCGGGAATTTATTTTTCACATTTTGTTTGACGGGCCTTTTATAAATTCAAGCTCTTTATTATCCTTAGTCAATATGTAAATAGTAAGAAAATAAAGTTCTAGTGCATTGATAGATACCTATTATCAAACAAAAAATGTTAAATATTACATTCAGAACCTAAACGATTATTTATACTTTGAATAGTATTTGATCTAAAGGTTCATACTTTTACGTTTTAATGTTATTTTGATATTTATGTATGTAATACTTATTGCAGTTTTAAAATAGATTTAAACATTTACTAAATAGGTATATGAGTAAAAAACGTTCACAATCAGCCATTTGTTTTAGTTTATATTTAAAATGGCTTTACTCCAATTTAAAATTCAAATTATATTCTTGAAGTTATTGGTTACTTTGTCCATGGTAGAGTCTGGTAGACTTAATGCGTATTTCGCGTGATTCAACCTCAATGTCGAGATCCTCCATTACGAAATCACGCTACCCAAATATTACCCAAAACCCGCTTTGCCCTAATTTTTCGAATTATTCTAGGGCTGTACTATATACTATGTTTTTGTAACATTGAATTAGGATACCAACTTTTTTTTTTTAAATATAGAAATAGCAGACGAGCATGCAGTCCACCTGATGGTAAGTGGCTACTGCCGCCCATGGACACCTGTAATCAACCCCAGTTAGGATTAGATATTCCTTCCTGAGGTCGGCCACAGATGCGCCGCTACCCCTGAGGACTAAGCTGGAACGCCTCGAAAAAGTCTATATCCCTTACCACACCCTTCAAACCGGAACACAGCAGCGTCTAACACTACTGTTATTAGGCAGAAGTAGGGACAACATGCACTCCACTTGATGGTAAGTGGTTACTGTAGTGGATACTTGTGACTAACGCCCTTTTTGGTTCAGGTTTATCTGCCGCCAATCACAGATGCTTGTAACTCCTGAGGACTAAATGCTCGCTTCATATTTACCTACTTACCTAAATACGTCTGCTGGCATCTACATCCTTTCTTCAAAACGTAAGACTGCTAGCAATGGACACGGTAGCAATGGATGTGACAAATCCCCACAAATTGAAACCATATACCTACATAGGTATCTACTTATTCATGTAATTAATTATAGTCATTCGTCAAATTGTCAATGACGATCTTCAGTGTCATATAGATAAGTGATGTAAACTGATGTTGACCTAGTTTTAAGAATCTGTACTGAAAATTCCCAAAAGCGCGACATTTGCATTAACATCGTGAAAACCGTTGTTCTAAGAACGAGTGGTAGTGGTTCAGCTCCGTCGTCACCTACATCACATCTATTTTTATGTAACAGAAATGTCATGCGCTACTGTGTTCTGGTTTATAGATGGGCTGAGGAGGACATATGTACGAGACGTCCAACTTAGTCCAACTTAGTCCTCAGGGGTAGTAACGTGCCTGTTATCAACTTAGGGTAAGTCTTCAATTCTACTTAACGTTAATTACTAATTTCTGCCTAATAACAACAGTGCTAAGCGCTGCTGTGTTCTGGTTTGATGGGTGTGGTAGGTACAGGAAGACATAATTTTCCAACTTAGTCCTCAGAGGTAGCAACACATCTGTGGCCGACCATACTTATTTCACCCTTAAAATCCTAACTGAGTTTGAATTCTATGGAGGATAGGATCAGAGGAGAGAGTCTGAGTTTCGAATCCAGTAATGGGTTGATGACAATGGACAGCTTGTTTGTAGTTTTCTTTACATAAAAAATAAGGTATATAATTCTTATATGAATATTATTGTTATGACTGAAATTAATTAATAATTTCTTCTGCCATCTTTAGTCCTACTTACCACCACCAGTGACCACCGCCAGAACAACTGAAGAAACTTGACCTCTTGATTGAGGGATCCGAAGTTCAAATACCTCAGGATTTTTTAGTTATGTGCGTATTAGAAATTAATTATCTGTTGCTTAATTAACAGTAAAAGAAAATGTTGTGAGACAAACTTAATACCTACCTGAGAAATCTTGAAAAAAAGTTTTCAAAGGTCTACCAATACTCGGCCAGCGCGGTAGACTATGTCCTAATCCTTCTCATTCTGAGAGGAGACCCGTGCCCAGCAGTGGGACAGCAAAGAGTTGGTGATGACTTACCACCACCAGTTTAGTAGATTAAAAAATATTAAAATTACAACAATAGTGTCGTTGTAAGAACTGTTTCATCCATTAAATCCCAGATTTAAAACTCATAAAAATATTCACATGAATCTTATGATTCACATAAAGAGCTGTGTGTTGACCCAGTTTTCAAAATGTGTGCCGAAAATCTACAGACGGCGCTAATGCGTTGTGCATGTAATTCGAGCTGCCGATTTTATCTCAAAATTTTATTTTTTTATAGTAAGTATAGAAGTAGCAAGCCACCTGAAGGTAACTGGCCCTTGGAAATCTGTAATCAATCCCAGATTAGATTAGAGTTTACATGAGGTTGGCCTCAGATGCATACTACCCCCAAGGGCTGAGTTGAAAGAACTCGAATAAGTAGTCCTTACCACTCCGTTCAAACCAGAACACAGCAGCCCTTAACACTCCAATTATTAGGCAGAAATAGGTGTGGCGGTGGTGCCTCCGGATCAAAATTCTACTGCTAGTCCTCAGAGGCAATGCGACTTTGAGCGATTTCATGTAGGAGAACTTCATAGGACTGATTACAGATGCTTATAGAGAGCAGATATCAGTTACTATATGCTGTACTTACATATCTAAATAATTACTTCCTTTACTTTACAAGAACTTGGTAGAACTAAGGTAAGGGAGGTATACTTTTCCGAGGCGTTCCAGTTTAGTCTTCAGGGGAAGCAGCGCATCTGTGGCCGACCTCAGGTTGAATTCTAATCCTGCGGTTGATTACAGGTGTACATGGGCGGCAGTAGCCGTTTACCATCAGGTGGACTGCATGCTCATCTGCTACTCCTATAGTATAAAAAAAGACTTTTTTTCATTTGGAGTCTAATAATTTATCTCTCTACGTTCATTATCATTCACTCCAAATTCTCTTGGAACAAAATTCTTAAATGCAATTCAAAAACAAAAAGTATTTACTCAGTTGATTAACGATTGCTCATTGTGCTCGATGTCGAAAATGGCGTTCGCTTTATTCGTAGTTTGTTCAGTGTAATTTCCGAAATAGCTGAAATATCGCATGCATGGAGTGCATTAGCGTTGCAGCGGACTACCCTCATTTAGACGGCGAATATCGTCACGGTGAAATGAAATGAAATGAAATATATTTATTTTGTATAGGCCAACGACGGCACTTACAAATTGTCAGGTACAATATTTTTCTTAAACTACTACCGGATCGGAACGCGAACTCTACTAAGAAGATCCGGTAAGAAACTCAGTGGGTTTGTCTTTTTTTTTTATAATTATTCTCTTTTTTTAATTCCATCATTTTTACATATAATTAATAAAGCATTAGCTCCAGTATCTTGTTTTACATTTATCTAAAAAAGAAGTATTTATAATAATTTTATTTTTACTACGCTTTTTTACTATTTTGGATGACATCATCATTATTAATTATTGATAAATGATAGACATTTAACAATTCATTCATACTAGACATTGTCTTATTTTGATCCTTAGTGAGTAAAACTTGGATGGATTAATTATTAATAGCGGCGGATAGAGAGCCACTTTCCAATATTTTAATAAGGTTGAAGTAGCAAACCTTCCAGTGTACCTTCATAATAAGTGGTCAGTACCGACCGGCCCATGGAAGATGGCAACAAACTTCTTCAGGTTTTAGCTAATATTCCTCCAATGCTAGTATAAATATTCAGTATCAACTAGTAGTTCTAGGTTTTGGAGGCAGGTTGTGGATGCCGGACTTACAATTGAGCCCTCAGGAGTGGTAATGCATTGCAATCTACTTCAGATAGAACCTTTTTTATATGGACTTGGTCACAGATGTCCATGCCGGTAATGACCACTTACCATCAGTTGGACTGCATGTTCGCTTAATACATATATTATAAAAAAAAAGTTAACAATCCCATCGAAATCAAATCAAATCACTTTTTTTATTCAAAATAGGTTCTTTACAGAACACTTTTTGATTTGATTTGATTTTCAAGAATTCTTAGACTTGTAGGTGATCTCGTATCGAATCGATTAAGCAAGTGATAATTTTAATACGCATAAGACTAGATAAGTTTGGAGTTCGAGCTTCGGAGTACTTCGGACCTCATTGACGATAGGCCGATTTTTAAACACTAGGCTTTCTTGTTGCGGCATCATTGCGTTTAGACTATCATAGCATTTATTTCCATTTATTTAGACCACAACATGACGTCACGTAAAAGCCCTAATTAAAATCCAATTAGAGTGGAAACAAAACATCGCCGAAATTGTCACCTGCCGTGCTTGCGTGCCCTACCGGATAATTGCTGCAAACTATGTCTGCTATTCCAGTGTTGCCAACCCAATTTTAACTGTAGATCTACAGTTTTTGATGTGAAACATCTATAGCCGCACGTAAAACCGTGGCGACGCATGCCGTGGCGACGCCATGCTATACGATGGTATATATATACAGTCTATATGCAGTAGTGTGTACGGTGTGGTGACGCGTCGCCATGCGCAATATTTAATGAAAATAAATGTTTATTGAATAAATAGTCATCGTTATCTGGAAAAAAATCGTAATATTTTATTTTATCATTATGACATATTTAGTTCCTATCACAATATGTCCTTTTCTGCATATTACTTTTACAAAATAATGTCGATGTTTCACATCTGCCAGGCGTCCCGTGACGGCTCACATTTTTTTAGAAGTTCTCTCAGTTTTTAGTTTAGGCTTCTAAATCTACAGTTTTTATATAAGACGCTAGTGGCATCTATTTGCTTCGCTACGAATTCCATACACTATCGTACCGGATGTATAGTCCGCGTAAAACTGCTAGTCCGCTTTCAATATAGAAATGAATCGCGTCGCCATAGCTAATTGTATGACTACACCTGCTCGCAACAACTTTAGAGCGGACTAGCATTTTGGCGCGGACTATAATAGTCAACCAATTTAATAGATGGCGTTATTGGTGGATCATTTCGGTCACCGGTCGTCGACCGGCGGTAGAATTCTGTTTTCGCCAACATCTGTAGTGGATTAGCATTTCCATACTAGTTTTTAAATTTTATATTGCTAATTTGATTTCACATAATGTTTGAGACTTTTACATTTAATTTGATAAAAACTTTTATAATTATATGATTTTTTACCACGCTTTTATTAGCTTGACCTGTATGCATGTATGTAATAGAATCTTTGAACTCGATTTTTACCCACTTTGAAAGGTCCGATTAATTTAAAATTTTGAGCAATTGTCAAGAACCGATGACAATACGTGATCTTAATAATTTCATTCCTATCTCCTCATCAGGATCAGGATTAACGATTTTCCTTGTGCGATTCTGGCGTGGTTTTAAGTTCTTAAACTATAATTGTATTGTTTTTATTCTCTCCCTATAATGTATTCTATTTATGACTATAATTAAATAATAAACATATAAAGATATAGATTTACTGTTTTTTAATATGATTTTTACAGTTTTCTACAGTTTTTTTCAACCGTTTCTACAGTTTTGCCCTATGCTGTGGTTGGCAACCCTGATTCCACAACCCCTAGTGCTACCGTGAAGCTCATACAGCTATGCACTGCACGCAATTTCGACTTTTCATAAAAATACCGTTGATAACGTAATTTTATTGCTGACCACTGGAATTTTACAATTTTGATTTCTATTTCGGAGTTTATAGTTTCGAGGAAAAAACCTGCCTGTTAGGTCTATTGTATTAGAAAGTTTCTTTTTCTATGCAGGTTCTATCTAAATCTGCTTACCTAGTAGTTTTTTATTACGAAAGACAGGTCATCACAAAATTCATTTCATTCGGTAGGTAAATAGTACAGATAAAACAGCTTTCAAAAAGGTTCTGAAAAAAAATCTGATGTAAAATGTATAAAATCATTATTTTAACTATTTTTTACATTTTTACCGGCTGGAATCATTGACTGGAAACTATTATTGTTGCCGTTGACAAGCATTTCAAGCATAAATTGTTGTTAAAAATAAGGGGATTCGTTTATCCTTTATTGTATTTTATTATTAGTTAAAGCTTCATTACATAGTTCTCTCCAAAACACTCTATAATGTCCTAAAACCACTGAATTATAAACAAATTTAAATTTCAAAGAATCGCAATCGCATTCAACATTCAAATTTGGAACAACGTTCTGTCAACAACTCAATTGCATAAAAATTCAAATGTGGAAGAATAATATGTCAAAACAAGTCAATTGCATAACGAAATTCAAATTTGGAATAATCAGTTGTCAAAATCACCGAATCGCGCCATCGGCCGCTCCCTCGCGCAGCTGCGTTGGCCAAGGTCAGTGCCATCGTGCCGAGTGCGTTGCCCAAACGCATGCGAAAAATTCACGCGCACATGCACAGGATGCATGCTGATGTAGTAGTGCAAACAACGACAAAAAGTATCCGAATTGCAAGCCATAGATTATGATGGTAGAAGGTGCTTTTTGTAATTGCTACTTTTTTGTCGCTATTGCCATAACTAAGCTTTAACTAAATCCTGTGCCCTGCGAAGAAACACTTAATCTACTTAAATTAAGTGTTTCTTTGCTGGACGCAGAGTTTCCTCTCAGAATGAGAATAATTTAAGGTCTCCACATAGACCACAACAATGGCCAAATGCATATTAGCAGATTTAACATTCCAGTGAGGACTTTTTGGACAATTGTTAGTTAGGTAAGTAGGTTTCCTCACGATGTGTCTTGTCCCTACCAATATAATGAAAAAGCGATACGTTGTACGTAAAATATAAACCTTCTTTCTCAGAGTTCGAATCACCACACTATTAAAACATGAACATTACAAACACGAAAGCTACTTAAAAATACAATTATTGCTCAAATATTACTATTAGTAACTACCGCCTTCGATCAAAGGCACACAAAATGCTTTTATTTACCTAAATCCATCCCTAATAAATACTTCCACCCGCCCTACTGCCTCCTTAATCTTTGTACACGAGAAAAAAAGCCAACCAGTCAAAGTACCCGAATTGCATTCGACACACGCACACAGGCGCGCGCAAGTAAGTCAAGAGCAAAGAGTAAGGTCACGGTCTCCGATTCGGCCGTTTTCGGCTCAGCTCGCCGCTGCGCCTGCGCATTTTTTTGAGCTTTTTGCATTCACTCTTTTGTATTTAGGTACCTTTGGGTATAGGTATAAGCTGATGCGTCCGATTAGTGGACGGGTTCGGGTTATGTATTAGAACGTTTTTTTGTATCCTGTCTGTAGTTGTGTTATGTAAACGGAAGGTAGCTTTGTTGGTCGTGTTGTAAATTGCTACATGTATAGCGTTTTGTACATGTGAGGAATAAATAAGTCTAATTAATGATAGTTTTTGCATCAATAAAAAAGTATTTTGTATTCCGTAGGCATGACAGTTTGGCGAATTGGATATTTATTATTGAATTTGTCATGCGGTTTGATAACTTATATTGAATTACAATGTTAAAATTAAACTGCTTGCTTTATTATTAGCTAGGTATTATACGTTACATTTTTTAAATATAATTTGTCAAATATAATTAAACCTATTGTGTTGAGTAGGTATTTGCACGACATTCATAACTTAGATACCTATCAACTATGTACTTTGTCTAAATTAATTCATTCTTAGTTTTCATTTTATTTTTTACATGAATGTATTCAACTCTGGGGTCAATGCTTTATATCAAAAATACTTCTTAACTTCAGAAAATAAATACAATAAAATCTAGAATTTCAAAAGTCAGTGACTTTATCTGCACTCGTCCGAAAATAGACCGGGCCTGAGTACAGTCTACAGCCGTAGCCACCAATTTGATCCGCGCCAAAACTGGTTCCCGCCATTTTTTCTTTGGGCGGTTTTGAGCGCCATCTTGGCAGTTTTGTTTTTAAAAATTTAAAACGTGGCCTTGAAAACAAGTGGTACGGAGCCGCGAGCAACACCAAAAATAAGTGCATCATCTCAAAACGAAATTATTCTTTACAAATGTATGTAAGTATATGTTATTTGTGGTTTTCTGGCCACAATAATGAGTTTGTTGCGTATAACTTTTGTGTCTTTGCAATTGTAAATTTCTTTTGCGTTCGAATGAAGTTTTTGAACATAATATGACATTTGGTCGATGGGCTGTCAACTTATCGACTGTTTTCGTTTATTTTTAGCAAATTAGGTCTTGAGGTTAACAAGCAGCAAGTCTTTGTGGTCTAATTAGGTTGAAAATTGGGGTTATTACCGCATTTATCAATGCTTTCTGTAATGACACTAATTTTGGTAACAATAAAAAGTAAGTAGGGAAGATAGCAAGGTGGGTGTCTATTTATTTTAAGCATAGGTGCTTTATCTCTGTACGTGTATAATTATTGGCAATGCATTTCAGTGTCATAGGTTAATAAGAGGTAGGTTTATATTTTTCTTATTTGTTCTTCTATTTACTCCATTCCATTGTGTATTCTTATATTGGTAATTTATTAATTAAGTAGTGATAATGTGAGAGCGATGTTATTATAAATGAAACAAAAAACTTCAACAAATGAAAGAAATTTATTGTATACAGGTTTTAAATATCCTCGCACATTCTTACACCTGCCTAACCAGCCACGTCAGTAAGATATTTAACGTAAGATATAAAGTTCTTATAGATAAAGGACATTACATAATATGAAAAAATTTCACCTCAAATGATGCTAAGAAGTTACATTAAATTTATACGTAAGAAACGGTTCGCCTACATACATCGTGTACAATTCCACAATTTCAAATCAACTTTTTTTATGTCGCCTAGCGACCTTTTTGGACGTTACTTTTAACTTTTTTTATCAAAAAATCTCAGTCGAATCGCCGTAAGCTTAGCTTCCAAAATGTTTCCACATCTAAAAATTTGACTAGATTCAATACAAGTGTTGTGCCAATCCCAGGTTATGCCGCCAATTTATTCAACTGCGTCGCAACAGACGTTCAGTTATTAAGATATAAACAAATAATAAACCTATAAACATCACTTTTCTTACTGAGGAAGTGAATAATATATAATCTATAATAAAAATAATAATTGAGTCGCTAAAATTAACGCGAATTCATCAATCATCTGTAATGACAATTAAACAATAATAATAATAAAAACTAAAGGAACAAAATAACAAAAAATAAAGAGGCGAGTAAGGTATATTGAAAAAAAAATATTCCATTAAAACTTGTACTCAATAATTACATAACAATATTATAATTTGATCTTGTTAGCTCCTTTAGCGGTTTATATATTATTAAAAAAAAAACATGAGCCATTCAATCGATTAGGAAATAACAGCGTCTTCTCTCTAAATACATTGGTCCATTACCTGATTCCTTATTTGTATCCGATCACAAATTAAAAAAAAACTTTGCGAAGACAACACTCTCAAAAAGAAGAAATGTTCCCCAGCAGTGTGATGTGATTAAGTTGTAAGCGTTACATTAAATTTTCAAATAAATATACCGTGATTATATGTCGAATTTTACACTATCCATTGTTTTAATAAAGATAACACTATATTTAATATGTCTAAAAGTAAATGCTTCGTGTTGTACATAATTTTTAAACGATCGCAGCGTTCCTCCGCTCCTAGCATGATAAAACAAATACATCATACGTCGTTCCGTTCCACGATAATTCTAACGTCAATATTAATAAAGTCAATTATTGTAATAATATGTAGTACAATAATTATATTTTTGTTTAAAAATTAATCTTCTAGAAATACATACAGTTGTAAAAGGAAAACAATTAGTGACAATAAAGGTGAAACTTACATGTAGAAAATAGTATCAATCTTACAGACCGTTTTGCAAGTGGAGACACGTGTGTGTATGCGTCGCTCGGTCTACGAACCGATTAAACTGGACGTTCACACTACGACACTGTCTGCAGTTAGAAAACGGTTATACATAGGTACAATCACACAAACAAACAACATGTGTTTACGAATGCTTAGAAGTAAGATCTGGCAATGTCTTTTATGAGTTTCCCGCGACGAAAACGTCCGCCATCTTAGAAAACGGACGCGGTGTCTTCGTTCGGAAACGCGTAGGAGATTTATGATTGCACTCAGTATAAGGATAATACGTTCACGTATCTCGCGATTCTAATGTTTATTTTTAATTAAAAATGCAACTTCCCTTCATTGTCTTTTTGTTCCTGGACCAGTCGAGGACCGTTCAAGACTCTAACCTAATCCTTACGGAATTTATTACATTACGAAAAAAAATTAACAAAATATTAAAGAATTCCTACCGCCTACCTATTAATTGAAATTACACTACAGTATTAACTAAAATACTTAAAACTATGTGGAAAAATGATTGAACAATATACAATAAAAACGATTCACTAATAAACCAGTGATCTCTTCAATCTAAAGTACTGTTATCATGGTTGGAACTTTTTGTATCACTGATATTCGAACCTAAACGACATAAAAACCAAATTTTTGAGGCGAATGATTACGTTATCATTTGTTTAATAAAAGTATATGAATATATTACTTATTCCTTTGGAAATAAATAACCTAACGTATGCATTACATATGAGTGTAAGCAATGTGGCTATATGTATTGTGGAGATCACTGTCAATAATATTACTTGTGTAAGGCGGTGTATACCATTTGTACCGACCGGCCCAGTGCTGTGGCACTCGGCATTTTCTACTACATATCAGTCGCAACTCTCATTTTATACCGGGAATTGAACCCCAAACACTTTGCACAAAAACAATGACATGTATAACATCTCAATATAATATTATAATCATAATATAATATAGGGTTATTTAAAATAAAGCCACTTAAAAATTAACTAACGTTACAAAATAAGATTAAACAACATAATGATTTGTTCCCGATGCGAAAATATTTATATTATAATTAAAAAATCTAGTAACATTCTAAACGGAATGTTCATTAATATCTAAATTCTCTTTGCAAATTGTCCCATCCTATTATTTCTGTACAGACTTACACAAAATAACTTTTTTAAGCTATCAACAGATGTCGCACTCGACACGGTCGCAAGGCAGCTCTACACATAGACAATCAGTGTCGGACATAGACAACTAGCGCCATACATTCGTATCATATCCACAAGTTTATTTGTTTGTCTATTAACGCCGCGTGCGGCGCTAGTGTAGCATCGGAGACTCGTCTGTGTGTACGAAGCCTTATATACGTATAAACAAAGGTTGTTCGAATTTGGGGACGCTGTTTAAAATGCAGTTGGTTGTACAGCCGAGCGAGAACTGTGTTAACACGCTAAACACACCCTTTCACGGATAAATGCACATAACAGTATATCGACAAAAATCACTAAACGCTTCCGAAAATTATGAGAACGAAAGATGAATGCTATCGACTAGTAAAATGTCGAATATAAATTTTTTTTAAAGACTTTTTTTTGTTTTTTTTTTGCAGGGCGTGCGTTCGACACTTCGACACGGGATATGTATGTGTATTTGGTTTGCTATAAAAGTCCGGGGGCTGGCGAGGTGTGTCGAAATGTCGAGTTCGACCCCAGTATCCTAACTTGTGGTCTCTGAAGAAAATGTACGACAATAACTTTTAACTTGTATATAATATATGTATATTTTAGTTACATACACAATACAAAGACTTCTTAATTTTCACGAGGCGCACATTTACACGTATCTTACAGTAGATAATAATCGTATGATAATTTTAAATATCCAAATAGTTTTTACCTAAATTTATCTGGGAGAGCGTATACATTTTTACCATCTCGTACCTCCATATATTTATGATTGAACACCAAAAACGTCATAAATTTGAAGATATCATTTTTTTTGAGGATTTTTGGGCTAGTTATAATTTTAAAGTCGACAAGAATATAATAATGATTATTCATATTTTTGTATAGTCGATAAAACATTTAAAACTTGGACCATGAAAAATAATATATATCTTCTTAAGATACAATAATAGTACATAAAATATATAAGTTCACTAGATGTATTCATGTACGTTCGTGTATATATCGTGATGGGGCGGCTGCTGCGAGGGCCGCTCGTAATCTAAATATCACATTCAGTAATATAGAATCCACGTGTTAGCTTAGACACAGTTTAAATTACTATTTTTTTTACAAAATAATAATTGCACACAAGTTCGAACATAGCTCCGTTCGCGTCGGAGCGCACTGAAATACGTCTGTCCCTTTCTCTCAACGACTATCGCCGTGTCGCGACCTCTCGATAGAAGGAGATGGAGTGACCGATCCCGCACGTAGCTAATAATTTCATTCAATATATTACCTATCTAATTATAAAAACACCGCACAAAATTTGCGATTGTCCACTTAAAAATCGATAACATTTACACCCATAGCTAGCTTTATAATTAATTTGTTACATTGTTTTATTACTTAAAAATATTTAAATAGTTGATTTTATAACATTAACTTTTGGTTGTCTTTTACTTAAAAACAAGATCAAAAATCGAGGCTTCCGGATTTGGGAGAGTTTGGACAACCGAGTGCTTCAGTGTGATCCTCCTAGTCTATCGACCCTCAACGTAAATGCAAAGATATCATATATCTAGATTCAGCATCGCGGTATGAATTATTGAAAATAGCTCATTTATTTAATTACAGGCGCACTATGGTCTATGTGTCTATGGCGCAACTGATTATATTTATCGGCGGGAAAAGCGATACAGTTGCATTTTGACGTTTGCCCGATCGCGACTGTCAATTTAGACATATCATATCTTTACTAAATAATAGGAACCCGCCTTTAGTATTGCATATAGATATCTGTATACACACGTAAATACATTTACATGTATGATATTAAATGTGTTCATTAGACATCCATGATGCCCAGTAACCGCTTAATCGAAAATTTAAATAAATACAATGGAAATTTAATTTCCAGTCGGAACACGCAATATACTTAAATGCTCAACATTGAGCAAGACAACATAAACAAAATATATAACACGCCAATATAAATATAAACAAAATATAAGCTTCTGTTTCGTATCGATTCTAAAAGGATAACACCGAAGGGCACCTAACATAGCGTCCCGAGCGTCCGTCAAGGGCTTCTAAACTATTTAATTGTGATATTGCATCAGTAAAGCTGTGTTATATCGAACCGGTTGTGAGTTTAGGTAACTATTGTGATATTTGGTGATCGTGCGTCGAACGGTGATACAATCGCCGGGGGGGAAGCGGAACCGAGAAACTACGACAGATACATTCGAAAATAAATCAACTCGTAAATGCACAAACGAACCCAGTCGACATCGCTACACGAATAAAACTAACGTTATTGTCACTACAACAGTTATACACAAACGACGCAACGAATACGAAAAATCCAAGCGTATCGCACTACGGGGGCTCGAGGCGGCGCGTCCCAACGGAATGTACTTTACATAATATCACAAAGACTGAGGAGTGGTCCGCTAGGCGCGGTCGGGCGGCGCGGCGGGCGGCGGCGGCGTGGGCGTGCCGTTGCGCGGCCGCAGCTTGTCCGCGCGCAGCCGCTGCACCGCCTCGCGCATCTCCGCCGCCAGCGCGCGGTCCGAGCTGGCCAGCCGCGGCCGCCGCGCGGGCGGCTCCGGCGACCCCGCCAGCCGCCGCAGCAGCGTCGGCGCGTCCGGCCGCGCCTCGCCCGCCAGCCGCTGCAGCAGCGCTGGCCGCTCCAGGCTCGACCGGATGATCCCCTCCAGGAACGACCCGTTCGCCGGCGGCGGCGCCTCCTCGCGCAATCTCCGCATCATGTGCGACGCGTACAGGTCCGGCGCGGGCGGCGCGAACCCGCCCGCCTGCCAGAACGGGTAGCTCGGCGGGTAGCCGGGCGTCTCAGGGCCGTTCAGCCCGTTCGAGAACGGCTTCGTCGGCGGCTTCGGCTGCGGCGGCTTCGGCGGCTGCGGCTTCACGTCCTGCTGGGGCTTCGGCTCCCTCTTTCTCGGTCGCATCAGGTGTCGCTCCTTGACCTTGTATTCTAGCGTCGAGTGCGGCACCCCGTAGTAGGAGCCCGCCCGATGGACCGACATCTCGCCTCTTTGGACCGCTTTCACCGCTTCAACTAGACTATCCCGATCGTAATTTCGATATTTTCCTCTCTTGGGTCTCGTTCCTTTGCCGCCGGTCGACGGTTGACCGTTATTGTTCGGCGCTCCTCTCGAATTGCTGGGCGCCGCGTAATTTCTTTGATTTTCGGGTGGCGTTTTGATTACCGATACGTGTCTATCCGGCCTCATGAACTGGAGGTCTCCGAGGTGCGGCGGCCTATCTAGGGGCTGCTGGAACTTTTGACTGATACTTTTGGCTATCACGTCGTTGAGGGACGTCAGTAGATGCTGGGTCGACGGTGGATCTGCGAAGACGGATGGTAGGAGCAACTGCGACGGCGCGTTGAGAGGCGGCTGGGAGGGTAGAATGGGGGTGATCGGCGTGACCGGGGTAGTGACGGGCGTGGCGGGAGACGGGCTCTTCTCGTCCGGCGGCGGGAAGGTAGGTATTTTTAAGATGACGGAGGGTGGCGACTCGGGTCTGTCGGGGTCGCTGTCCTGGTCGGACTCGTGGCCCGTGTCGGAAGCGAGGCCGAACTTGTTGACCTTGTTCCGGAGGGTGGAGCGCGGGATGCCGTACACGACGGCGGCGCGCCGGGTGCCGAGCCGGCCGGACTGGATATCGCGCAGCGCTGATTGCAACTCATCATCAGTGTACGCGCGTCTGGTCGCACTATTACTCGCAGTGTCGAGAGCAGCTCGTTTTAATCTGTAACAATACGAAAACAAACATCAGAAACAAATCACAAAATAAAACGAACGACAGTTAGACAAACAATCGCTGAATTTGAAATTCTGTTCGCTGGTTAACAGTCGTCGAATATTTGCCACAGATATTTTGGATCAACGCCAAAACGCCCCCTGAAAATATTGCTATCTAAACATAAATTGTGAATGGGACAGTTATTTACCTACTATCAATATTTATTTCCAATGTAAATGTAATGCCGTCAAGAAAGTGAATTAATGAATCGCAAATGACTTGATATATGATCGTCATAATTCTTACCGACTCTGATTATAAATAAAAGCGTGTTAAAAAAGAACATTGCTTTATTACATTGAATTTACACTATATAATAAATCTTAGATAAGAATAATCCTAAGCAAAGTCAATATCATTGCGTGATCGCGTCGTGTGTTGCAATACTTGCGCCTTATCGCCACTTCCGTTTCAATTTAGGTATAAAAAGTCGTTCTAAAAAGCGCACGGCGAGCGGCAAGACATTGCGAAATGAATCACAAAACAATATGGGTCAACAGCTGGTCAACAGCCCGCAATCGTCTAAATTCAACATTTCAAAACGCCGTCGCCGCATTAATCCGAGATAAGCGAAATGCGAAATATTTACTCTTGGACTCACCGATAACGGACTACTATGAATGCATCTTTATCTTTTCCCTTCGTCTTTTATTTCCTTTACACTCGACTGTGATACTCGGCTTTATTCGCGAGCTGTAGAGTTTAATATCGCGCGTTTTAGTCGTGACGTCTTTAGTTTCATCTTGGGTTTTACTTTCTTATTTTTCGCTATCCTTATCGGGGAACATTCAGCTCTATTGAGTTTCGAGAAGGGGTATAATCGCTCGGTGGGTCGCCGATCGCTCCGAGGATGCAAGGTCGATGCACCGTCGACTATCGGTGCATTTTTATTTGTTTTGGCGAGTCATGCGACCCACATCGCGGTCCCAGCGAATGAATTTATTCAGTTATCGATTGTGCATAATATCGGTGCTGAAATCGAGACAATGTCTCCTTTATTCGTTCCTCGTTGACCGTTCGCTGCATTCTTATGTATTCTAGACGCTGACTCGACGATCTGCGCTTTTTAAAATAACGACTTTTGGATGTACATCTGTTTTGATGCGGCGATAGAATTTGGAATTAGATCATGGCCACGTAGAAGGATCTCAAAGTTTAAGTTTTACAAAATTATTTTCATATTTAAGTTAAAAATATACTGAGCGAATGCACCGCCATTAGTTCCAAATTATTTTTACTGAAGTCATTCGATACCAACTCAAAATATAAAATGTATAAATCCATCAGATAAATTAGGCATTTGGTCTAATTAAAATCTAAGGATATTAGGCCAACTGAGATCCTTGAAACAGTTTACCTTTGTTTAATTTTTTTACAAAAAAATCCTGTGGATCTTTATATGACAATCTCCAAGAGGTCTTCTTTGCGTGGTTTACTTTATTTTCGCATCGATCTAATTTTGACAACCGATTAATTTTATTATATGGCATTAATTAAAAAAACTATAATCGAAGCGCATACGAAGTCGCGAGTAACAACTAGTTACCTACATTTAGTCCACCACGTGTGACGCAGCCGACATTCGACAAGGCAAGGTTTACCAAGTTCAAGTCTTAATATAACTGACCATTGTCTCGTGTCTTATCTCGAAGGAATTTCGTTATATAGATCATGCTATAACTTTAACTTTTGAAGTGTTCTACGCAGGGCCGGATTTAGGGGACGGCATGCGGGGCTACTACGGGATAGTAAACTCTACAAAAGGGGCCGCACAATTATGAAAAACTTATCCAAATTTCGACAGGTCAGCTTATAAGAAATTTATAAATTCCTTTTTCTACAAACAGTATAAAGTGTAATTTTATTTTTTGTCAGTAATTTTGAAAGATTTGAAAGAAAATAAAAAATATTTTTCCTTAAAATTCGGAAAATAATTTGGGCCTCTTCCAAATCCGACCCTGGTTTTAGGTGTGATACTCGTACCTATATTATTTGGCTTTCATAAAGGAGAGTGTAGAGTTCTGAAGTGTCTATTTATTGATTTTATTTTTAAGTACTTATGTTCGGCGATTATTTGTGACCCACTCTTTACCTACAACCCATGCCTAGCAAAGTTCCAACTTGTCTTCAGAAGTAGCAACGGATCTGTGGCCAACCTCAATTAGGTATTAACTTTTTTGGTATGAATTCGATGTACATGATCGGCAGAAGCGAATTACCATCAGGCAAGGCCTCGTTTGCTACTCCTATCAGACCTATATAAAATATTACTTAAGTCGTTTAAACAGCTAATCTACGGTTTAAACGTTATAACTAGTTATAGAACACAAGTTTAAGGCAAACGGCTGTTGGCGGTCTAGTTTCTAGATAAAACACGTTTGATGCTCTGTCGGTTAATTTTGTAGTCGCTTTGTGATTGTGGCGAACTAAGTTACGCAGCAAAATATGCCTCAAACAAAGAATAGGCTTACTTTAGTCTTAAAATAGACTAGATTTCTAAAGACTCAAATATACACAAAGGATATACTTATTTTAGTCTTAAGTTAGTGTAGATTTTGTAGACTTTGGTCTCGAGTAATAGGTAGGTATATTGATTGTTAAAACACATATGTCGATTTAAGTAATGACCGAATTACGCACCTACTTGATGTAAATGATGCTTGCTCTCAGAACAAAGAAACTTGACTTTAGTATTTTGAAGGCAATATTATATCAATATCTCATAAATGTTTTATATTTTATATTTTATAAATATTCATTATCTAATATCAGGTGGTAGATCCTATCTCAGGTTGATTACAGATGTCCATGGGCGCCAGTAGCCACCCACCATCAAGTGGATTGCATGGTCGTCTGCTACTACCATATTTTAAAAAACAACATAGGATTTTTTTTACATTCCTCATTATAAAATTAAGACATGGGGCTATAGTGACAAAACGACAGCAGGGACACAAGCACCCAACTCCAAAAACATCAAAATCCCATCCATTAAGTTATTAGCCGGATTAGAACCCAGAACACTGCTAGACCAGTCAACCATTTTTCCACACTACGATAACTATACTTACTTCTTTGTTTGTGCACAAAGTGACATAATATGAAGATATAGGTTTAGTTCAAAGTTTTGTCTTCGATGGCGAATTCTTTTGTTCTCTCAGATATTTTATACGCTATTCGAGACCTTAAATCTCAATAATGCAAGACAGAAACATCTTTCCATACATGGCTGTATTTTGATTATATTATACAATACTCTTTGTCTCTTTTGACGGTAATGGTATGAAATAATCGTTGTATTCCAAAAACTTATAGATTACTAACCCGGTAAACGTCGTGTTGCCATATAAATAAAAAAATAAGGGTGAAGAACCCTTATCATTTAGGGGTATACACATAGATAGTAGCCGATTCTGCAGACCTTCTGAATATGCATATAAAATTTGGTGAAAATCGGTGAAGCCGTTTCGGAGGAGTACGGTTACTAACATTGTGACACGAGAATTTTATATATAATATTTTTAGATAGATACTCGTATTTCTCATAGAATTTCACCCGACCGCGGAAGGTAATGTTTTTTTGGGTAACCTATTTCCCATTCTTTGTCACTTGATGCGTCTAAGCCTAAACGCTTTGACGGATTACAATATGTGAAGTATCGTTATGTGTGTCTGAATTGTGGCTATACATTTACATACTCCAGATAGCTGGTAAATTCTATTTGGAGTTGACTATAGAATTAGATATCTAGGGGCAATAGCCACTGAGGTACCCACAATTAGGTGTCTAACATGAAAATACTAACATGCGTTTGCTATTCTATAATATACAAAAAACGTAACTATAATATTACTATATACTCTATTATAGTAAGAGTTATGAAGGTGGTAGAACCCTTTGTGCATTTCTACCTAATAACAGCAGTGTTAGGCGCTGCTGTGTTCCGGTTTGAAGGGTGTGGTAAGGGAGACAGACTTTTCCGAGGCGTTCCAGCTTAGTCCTCAGGGGTAGCGGCGTATCTGTGGCCGACCTCAGGTAGGAATATCTAATCCTATCTGGGGTTGATTACAGATGTCCATGGGCGGCAGTAGCCACTTACCATCATGTGGACTGCATGCTGGTCTGCTACTCCTATATTATAAAAAAAAAGTTAGGAACTGATGTTTACCTTATAAGATAGAATGCATACATACTTAATGTATCTAAATAATAACGCTTTCTACACTCATAGTTACTCTACACCCACACTAGAATTTTCTTGTGTACATATACACAAAGACACAATATCATAGACACAAAGACGGTACAGACATCCAGACCTAAAACAGAAATCTAATTACCATTTCACCGGGAATCGAACCCGAAGCCCGAAACCTAATGCCTGTCAGTCCGATGACAAGCCGTCATCAAATAAAGATATCAAGAGCAGTTAAAACAAACATATACATGAGGTAGAGATATGCATATTGTATTACGGTGTCAGGGACCGTATATCTGGCGTCAACGGCCATGCATGACGGATGGGTGAAAGAAATCGTCTTATCGTAACAACGTATTTGCATTGAATCATTGCGGTGTACGATTTGGGTCAGTTTTGTTTGAGTTAAGCGCGAATATGACGGTTTAAAACTTTTAACTATACATAATTATATATGAATTGGTCTTCCAATTCGCATTTGGCTGTGGAAGGTTCCCTCAGGGGTTTGGCGGCGGCACCACCGCCATACTTATTTCTGACTAATAACAGCAGTGTTAAGCGCTGCTGTGTTCTGGTTTGAAGGGTGTGGTAAGGGAGACATACTAATGCAATACTTTTCAACCTAGCCCTCAAGAGGTAGCAACGAATCTATTACTAACCTACAGCTTCAGCTAAGGTAGGAGTCAAATGTTATCAGGGGTTCATTACAGATATTTATGGGTGGTAGTAGTCACCATCAGGTGAACAGCATGTTTATTTACTACTTAAAAATTATTTAAAAAAAAACGATTGTCTAAATCCTCACTCCCTCCATTCTCACTCTGAGCGGAGACCTGTGCCCAGCAGTGTGACAGTAACGCAAAGCAATGGGTTAACGAGTAATATACGGTCCGGAATCCTAAGTATACAAATATCTGATGTGTATGCTCAATCGTATATGCACGTGTTTGTAGTTAATTGAAAGAAAGTCGACTCACATGGTGGATTCTGTTCCGGGTTAATCCCCCGACCGGAAAGACACGTAAATGATGAATTTAAATTTCTGTTCTGTGACTGGGAATTATGGTTGTCTCAGGCCTGATGGATTAAGGTCTATAGCCTTAACTCTCAGAGGGCTTAGGCTTCATCACGCTGGTCAAGTGTGAATTGGGAGGCTTCACACACCCTTAAGATTTTTGCAAATTTGCCTGCAAATTTTCTCAGTATGGTTTGCTTCACCGTTATGGTTAGTTTTTATTTTATGGTTATGGCAAGTGATAATACGCATATAACTGGATTGGTTCTGTATAATTTTTTTCTTAATTTTTATTTTTTAGTATTTTTGTTATAATAGCTATGTGAATGCATTTTGAAAATTTGAACAGTCTCTATTACGATTCAATAAATAAAGCGAAACCTTAAATCTTGGGTACGGAACCCTTAAAAACCTGGGACCACCCAACTGAGTGACCAAGTTTCCATTACGAAGCTAGCACCGTTTATTATCTACATTAGCACAAAGTTACAAAGTTCGTACACGTGTATTATGCTATTGACCCAGTTAAGGATCTGGTTTTGTCGCGTGCCCTTCGCCAGCTCGCCACCAGGGACTGTTAATAAACTTGCAATTTTCCTAAATTACATTATGTAATACCTAATACTTGGTAAAATATTCAGACTAATGAACGAACTATAAATACCTCCGTAATGTTAATTTAAATTGTGTTAACAAATACTGTTTTATTATTATTAAAAGGTATTTAATTTGCTTTGTCAGCTCGTATGTGAAGATCAAATCTCTCAGCGATAAAATTCAATTTTGAGCCAAGAATTTAGCAAAAAAAATCTGAGACCTAAAATTTTACATACAAGTTTGGTTTTGGTGTCGGTGTATAATTTGCTTAGTGACGTCATTTTAAATCCAATATGGCGGACGCTTCAAATGGTGTAGCAATTTGTTTTATGCACCCCCATAAAATCCAATGAAAAAGGTTTTTAGAAGAATATGAAAAATAAATTGATGTTAGTAACAGCCATAGATCAGTAAAGATACTTCGCCGCCTTAAAATTGAATGAAGCCACAAACGGCTTATTTGTAAGTTCTTTTTTGAATTCGTGACAAATAAAAACATTTTTAGAGAAAATTTACGAATAAATAACTATTACTGCGTAATTTACATAATAAATAAATAAATAATTATTTCAAATATTTTAGGGACATTTTAGCACGGAGACGTGGCAAAACTTTTTTTCGCAACTATTTCAATTGTCAAAACTGGTTACATTTTCTTGTTAGGAGTGAGTAATCTTTATCAATCTATGATAACAGCCTATTTTTTTAAACTGTTTTGAAATATAAATTTATCGTTTATTAAATGACAAATGGTGCAGTCCACCTGCCATATCAATCTTTCAATCGGTCTAAGTCTTTTAACTACAAATACGATTCTAGTTCTATGTAAAATATACGATTCTAGTTCTGTGTAAATGCCTTGTACCTAAGTAGATAGGTACTTTTCAAACCAGAAAATAGTAGCACTACACCTTCAGGCGTATTAATTTATTTAGTTTTGTTAATTCCAGTCAGTTTGTAAATGACGGAAGACTTTTTTAGTTTGTATATTTAAGAAAAAGGTTACCTTACATAAATCTAATATAAAACATTTATGCCCCATTCATTACTTACAGGCATTAAATATTGTAGGTCCATTACGTGTAATGAAAGCGTAATTTTCCCGCGCATTCGTATCCATTATGGCGTCACCTGTCAAAAGTTCATTGACCCGGTGCCAATCAAAGTTTCGTTTTCTCGTTTTATGGGTACGTTCACTGCGATTGTTTGTATAATCCGGTGCAATATTACAGTAGGAAGTGGCGTAACTTGAATGCACCCGTTTGAAATGCGTTATGGGCAATATACGGTCTAAGGACAGGGTTGACTGTTAAAAAAATGGGCGAAACTTGATACAAAATTATGAGATATAAGTTATTAAACTTAAAACAATGAAAATATTTATGTTACTTAAGTTGTAAAGCTAATTAAATTTAATCAAGATGAATTGGCATATTTAGCTGTAGTAAGTTCAGTTTATTTTTAATTGTTTAATTGCTACACCGTTTATAGAATGAGCAAATGAGTATGCCGTACTCACTCTACTCAAAAGGATTGTAATCCTATCTGGGATTTATTAAAAGGAAACTAGTCCCTACGTGAAGTTGGCCACGGAGTTGGAAGTACTTACCCATGAGGAGTAAGATGGAACGATTCATAAATGTGTATTTATTTGCCTTACCGCGGTATTTCATTTTCTTTTTCATTACTTTCGCATTCAACACTTTTGGAAAAATCCTTATTTAAATTATTTTTTGTTAAAAAGCTTAAAAAAAATGTGAGCCGTCACGGGACGCCTGGCAGATGTGAAACATCGACATTATTTTGTAAAAGTAATATGCAGAAAAGAACATATTGTGATAGGAACTAAATATGTCATAATGATAAAATAAAATATTACGATTTTTTTTCAGATAACGATGACTATTTATTAAATAAACATTTATTTTCATTAAATACAAAAATTTACGAATTTATTTTAAATCTTGACTACTTAATTCGTTTAATCAGTGACTTCGGTAATAGTTATTGTGCATGGCGACGCGTCGCCACACCGTACACACTACTGCATATAGACTGTATATATATACCATCGTATAGCGTGGCGGCATATATGTATAGCGCGGCATGCGTCGCCACGCCAGAAATCGGTTTTACGTGCGACTATAGATGTTTCACATCAAAAACGAACTCTATCATTACATGTGTAACATTTTCATGTTGTAGAATTTAATATTTACTCTACACCAAAGACAATAGTTTAAAATGGGTATAATTTCACGTTTAAAAAAAGTCTAAGACTAAATTCTATTTTGGTAACAGCCCTATGGTCTATGGTGTGGCGGGCGTAGAGAATTGAGTTTCTCTATGGTCGAGGCTCGTGGGGTCAATTTATTTCTTTTGATAGCGTTTATGTTCTAGAATGTATTGAACATGTTTATTGTTGTAGTTCCTGATAGAATATTATAATTATTTAATTATAAAAATAAATATAAGTAACAAAAGAAAAAACAAGAAAATATTTTCTTATAAAAGTAAGGACTCTAGTAGGCATCAATTTATAAAATAATATAAACATCATTAATTGTTGCCCGCAAGTTCGTATGAGCAGACTATCATAAATCAGCTGATTTTCATAAAAAAAAACCTACTAATCCTATTAAAACCCCTTAGGGGTGACATATCGAAAATGCTTTTTAGTGGGTGCCTACATCAAAAAATTAACCCTTTATTCAAATTTCATCATCATTTTATTAGCCTCTGCGATAAGAGAGTTTCTTTCGCTTGAAATAAAAAAGCTTAAAAGTAAAATCTTTGGGTGGGAGTGGTGATTTAGTGTTAAGAAGGGTTTGGGAACTATGTGGCATCAGCGGCGGCACCACCACCACACCTATTTCTGCCTAATAACAATACTATAGCGCTTGCGTGTTCTTTAAGGTTCATTGCTTCTACAGACGCTGAGCGTATCAGACACGTACCGTAACAAGATTTTTTTTATTATATTTACATAGACAATAAAGATCTAGATACTGCGAAACGAAATTTAAGAAAATAAAGATTCATGTGGAGTGAAATACTAAATATTTTAAGTGCCTTAACAAGAAAAAATATTTTTTTCATAATATAAGAAAATAAAGATATTGTGAAACATTAATTCTTTATTTTACAACCACGTATTTTACAAAACTATTTTTGTAAAACATTAGCATTAATAGACTGCATGACACTTGGCCATATCTTACCTACAAAGAGCACAGGTAAGTAACACGAACCGTCCATTTTACGCGAACGACATAAATATTCCACTCCTAATCTACCTAAACTAGTAAATGGATTAAACATTAGCGTACGACCTTAATTCGATGCTAATCTAGTAATACGCGTTATCGCCTAAATTTAGTTTTTTACACGTGTGGCCTGAAAACGAAGTATAGGTTATTAGGAGACTTATTTAACCGACGCGTTCCGACTTAGTCTTGGGTAGCAGCTCATCTGTAGCCGAACTCATGTAGGGCGCTAATCTTATCTGGGATTCTTAGGCGGCAGTAGCTACTTACCATCACGTGGACTGCATACTCGTTCCCTACTCCAAAATTGTAAAAAAAATCTTGGTCAAGTGCGAGACTTACTCGCACACAGAGGGTTCCGTACCACCAAATTTTGATTTATTTTTAGTACCTATGTATTTGTTATTCTAGCAGCTATAGAAATGAATGCATCTTGGAAATTTTAACCTTCTATATTATCGACGGCCTATTACTACGGCCCTATTTACGGTTCAATAGATAAATCGAAAAACGCCTAAAAATAACGATTACTTTTATGCCGACCCCGTTTATTTTCAACCTTTTTTTATTTTTATAATTTGATATAGCCACCGTTATATATACTCTGTAAACATTTCAAGTGTTTATCTTTTACTGTTCAAGAGATAGTGCCCTGTGACCGACGGACAGACAGCGGAAGCTTAGTAAGGAAGATCCATTTCACCTATTGGGCACGGAACCCTAAAAATAAACGTCAAATCTACCTAAACAAGTACATGAGTTAAACATTAGCACTATGACCTTAATTCAAGTCTAATTCCCTTTCGCTATTGACCGTTATCGCCTAAATTTAGTTTTTTGCACGTTTTATAAACGGAATATAGGTTTTTGCGCAATTACTAACTATTAGTTATATCGCGAACTTAATTTTCTACACTCAAATTTCCTTTAGCCACGCCATTATGTTGTAATTTCACACTATCTACGAGTACCTATTAATGTACTTTAGTTGTTTAGAACCACACTTATTTCTGGCTAATAACAACAGTGTTAAGTGCTGCTGTGTTGTTTGTATGGTGTGAAACCTTTAATAAGAGAATCGCAGATAAGTTGGTCCCACGTTGGTCACGGATGCGCCGCTACCCCTGAGGACTAAGCTGGAATGCTTCAAAAAAGTATGTCTCCCTTACCACACCCATCAAACCAGAACCCAGCAACGCTTAAAGCTGCTGTTGTGAGGCAGAAATAGGTGTGGCAGTGGTGCCACCGGAGTCGAACCACAAAGGGTTCTACCACCTTCAACTGCCTTTAGGCACTATACCCTTCAAAGTAGAACACAGCAACTCATTACACTGATCTAAGGTAGAAGTGCAACGACCGTTAATTCAACAGAAACAAAAAAATACATATAAGATAGAATAAAAGAAAGAAAGTTGGAAATATATAAAGGAAGAAAAGAAAAAATATTTCGTCACTTATTAAATTAATAATACTCAAAGTAAACTCACCTAGAGTTATCCAAGTTCTTGGGGTCCGGTGGCGGTGTCCCGCTGGTGCTGGAGGTGGACTTGGCGCTCAGGTCGAGAGGCTGCTCCGTCAGGCTCGGCGACGAGCTGGCTGCCGCCACCTTGTCACCCACGTCTGGTAGCCTGGTGATATAGAATAATAAATAAACGCTGTCTACACTCACAGTCCCACACTAGGATTTCCTGTGTCGTGGGTGCCATGGATACACACAGAGACGAATACACAAACACCCAGACCCAGAACAGATATTTAAATTCATCATTTAGATATCTGTCTGGCCGTGGATCGAACCCCGGAAACCTTTGTGCGTCAGACCGGTATGGTGACCACTCCGCCACGCGGGTCGTCAAATAGTTAATTGTTATAAATTATTATCTTATACCTATTAGGTTAACTATAAAGTCAAAGCAGTTATAGGTTAAGAAACTTGGCGTCTTGATCGAGGAGTCCGAGGTTCAAATCCCAGGCACCTCTGATTTTTCAGTTTCAAATAGAAATTATTTATCACTTGTTTAAAATGAATAATGTATGATGGAATTTAAAAATAGACAGTAGGTAAAAGCATAACTGTTACAAATGAAGGTCTTTTAAAAAAATATATTTATTTATTCTTTATCAATGTCATGAGTCAAGTTGAGCAAATTTTGATCAGACTGTGTAATGTTTACTATTATTATAATTAATTTAAAATAGTTTAATATACTATTATTTTCCTGCAGTTTCTTATGCTCGGTTATTATTATTATATTTATTTATTAAGCAAATACAGCACTTCATATTTATAAAAATAAATTTTGATGACCGAGGCCGAGGTCTAGTTGGTCGTAAGGTTCCGGGTTTAAACTTCGTCGAGGTAGACACACAGTAAATTTAGTTTTTTTTGTGGGTCTGGGTATTCTTTGTTTGTGACGATCACCGTCACACTTTTTACTAGCGGGAACTTTTTATTTAATGGGCATGATACAAATTTTTAAATTCCCTTCTATAATTTAGGTACATATCTTTGGCAATCTATTCAGTATTAACGAGAGTAATAGTCGTTTAAAACCAATTTTGAATTAAGCGTGGAAACTCTCGCGGGTGTCAAGACGTCCGCAAGTGACGTCACTCTTCGATATCTCATAGAAAAGTTTAAGCAATACGGTGACGCCAAAAAAATGACACCATGCGCCCCGATTTGCATTTTAGACAAGATGGCCGACTGCATTCTTTTATATTTTTATTTTATTGAAAATATAGTAAATCTTAAAGTTTATATTCAAAGTAGGTCATTTTTGAGAATCCTTTCAATATATTGTCTTTATTTAAATAATTTATTATAGTTTTTTTTTATATTATCTTAATGCCCATTATGATCAACATACAAACAAAACAATATTTTTATTACATCACATAGTTATTATTCACCCAAATACCAGGTAAGGACGAAAGGTGATCCAAAAACACGTGTTTTTTTGTTTTCGGTCAAACACCCTTGTACTTGACAGTAACAAAAAATATGTTCAAAGATAAGCAGATATGACGTCAATGGAACTTATATTATCAATATTTACAGAGATATTTAAGTATTTGTTATTAATGTTGATATGCATTATTAATGATATCTAGTTACCGCTACACAATTGTGGATCTGACTTTTTTTTTAAATATAGGAGTAGCAGACGAGCTTGCAGTCCACCTGATGGTAGCTACTGCCGCCCATGGACATCTGTAATCAACCCCAGGTAGGATTAGATAATCCTATCTAAGGTCAGCCACAGATGCGCCGCTACCTTAAGGACTAAGCTGGAACGCCTCGGAAAAGTATGTCTCTCTTACCACACCCTTCAAACCAGAACACAGCAGCGCTTAAGACTGTTGTTATGAGGCAGAAATAGGTGAGGCGGTGGCGCTGCCGGAGTCGAACCACAAAGGGTTCTACCACCTTCAAAACTCACACTAAAGCAAAACACCCAGACCCAGAAAGTTGTGCTGTACATGTGGACGGGAAATGAATCCAGAATCGTGGAGCGACAACGTAAGTGTGGTAAAGGAGTCCTTTTCCGAGGCATTCTAGCTTCATCCTTAAGGGTAGCGGCGCATCTGAGGTTGACCTCAGGTGGGAATCTGGTCGTATTTGGGGGTGATTGTAGATGTCCATGGGCGGTAATAACTACTTAATATCAGATGGACTGCATGCTCGTCTGCTACTTCTATATTACATTTAAAATAGACATCTCTGACAAACAATTAGTAAAAAACACAAGCTGTGACATAAATAAGCAATTTTAATTTTAACAATTCATTTTCAAATGAAAAAATTAGTAAACTAAAAAACACAAGCTGTGACATAAATAAGCAGTTTTAATTTTAACAGTTCATTTTCAAATTCAAACACGCTGTTAAAAGCGATTAGTTTTGTTCTCGAAGAAGCCGGCTTGTTGCTTGTTGCCTTTTGTTGGCTCTTCGGGTGACAGCCGTGCCTATTGAAAGCCTCAATGTATTGAGGTTGAATTCAACGTAAACTGATATCGATGTCTATACTTAACCTCGTTAATAGACAATTATTTTTAATATAAAATCAGTTTAGAAACGAAATTGCATGTTATTGATACATTAAATAATGGTCAGTGTTTAAGGACATTTGCGATAGCATCTAGAGTAGCACATCTATAAAATCACAAAATTAATGTTGTTTATATCAAAACTTTTATTTTCTTTTTTTAATTAGTTGTTTTTAGTAATCTTAATTTAAAACTACTGTTTTCTTTTTCTATTTAATTAGTCTTATTGTTTAAATTTAAACACATACAAGTACCTAATTGTATGGGTATAATATTATTATCTGACGGCAGTGAATGTCACCTTATTAGTTTAGTAATAAGTCTAGAATTAAATTCAGAAACAAAATGCGTGATGAGATTTTAGACTATTATTATCGCGGATTATAAACATTTTAATATGTAACGGGTGCACGGGTATATGATCATCGGAAAATAAGAAATAAAAAATTGCGATCGTGAGTACCCGTTAGATACATATTAAATGCGTGAAAAATATTAATTTTTGGGAGAAGTGGGAGAACGAGGGAAACTGTTGCACTCTTAATTCAAATGTTTTAATTTCGAGTCGTTTTAATTTACATGAACGTGGCCAAATCAAGAACAACGGCTATAAAAAGAACTTAAAACAACATTTTCATGAGAAAGTTCGCTATCGAATAAAAGTATTCGACATAGTTTTTCTTTATTTAGCATCAAAACTATGTGAACCGTCGGCCAAGTCAAACAATGAACTCGCAGCAAAGGGTAATAAGTGAGTTTTGCTCATACCTTCCGGCAAATAGTAATTAACTGTTTACTAATGTTTTGAGTATGAAGTTTTGTGTAACTTGCAGATTCTGCTCTTTAAGGTTGGCGATGAGTCGATTTTTTACTACATTTTAGTGTGAAACTCGACTAGTCCGTAGCTAGTAAATACTCCAAATAAAAAAAAAAAACAATTACCTACCTAAAATATAGTCTATGTACCTCCCACGATTTACAAAAATACAACAACACCTCATATGTTAAAATCAGCTTGACGGATTTTAAGCGGATTTTGGGCTGTAGGACGTGCCAAATAAAGATGCATATCTATTAACATACATAATACATGCATTCGAAAAACATTACCACCCGCAATAAAAAATAATTTTAATAAGGTTTTAGTAGTAGTCTATTAATAGATTTATAATTGGGCAGTATGGTGGACTATGGCCTTACCCCTTCTCATTTACAAAACCCACGCCCAGCAGTGGGACATCACGTTGATGAAGCTACTAAATGACAAAATATACTAACAAATATCACATGGAATCATTTAACCGACTGAACATATCGTATCCGTTCATTCGACGTTAACATTCATTCATTCGGTAGCGGGACGCATACTGAAGACATCGGAACGGATGCCGTACAGTCAATAGCTGGGACATGTCTATTGAATGAATGAAGAAAGTTTGTTATACTCGACGATCGGTCGTGTCGTGATGTATGAACACAATATGCACGGTAAAAGAATCTATATAAAAATGATGTTTTTTTTTAGGAAACTAGAAGCAAAGCCTAATAAGGAAATAATATATTTGTTGAAGATTTATTAATCCTACAGTAATCCTACTGTAATATTTTGAATATTTGTTAATTGTATGCCATTTATTATTATTTTTCAATGAAAGGAGTGTATTATGTACTAAGTGTTAATTTAAAATAAAATAAATACACAAAGGATATTCGATTTATACTTAATATAAATATATAAATATAAATTTATGATTAATTTGATCTCTTTTTTATTGTAAGTTCTTATTAAAAAAACAGTAATGTACAAGCAAAATCAGTGTTCCTCAAAACTTAATATGCGCATCGGTTGACACCGAAAGAGCCAACAAAAGGCAGCATTGTGCTACAACTCGGCGCTTCTTCGAGACGTGATACAAATCCACCATACCACCACATTGAAATGTTTTCGTGTAGTTGTCATTTGGCTTTTGCTTTGTTTTAAACAGTAGGTAGTCTTAATATTAAGAAGGGTTAAACTTGTTTTGCCACAAATTGGGCAGAAACAAATTTTACCGAGAAAAATACTAAACCTAAGAAGTACCTAAGTAAATACCTAAGTATTACTTTTAAAACTTGAATTTTCGATTTTTATAACAGACTTTTAAGAAAATAAATGTCTTTATCGTAGCAGTATAACAATATATTAACCAATAAACCAATATGTATGTCCCTAACGAAATACGTCACAAATGCTTTACAAATGTTTCATTTATGCAGAAGCTACTAAACTAACCCCATAAAACACGTGTTTCGTGTCGGTCATGTAAAACGTAAATAAACTTTCGATGCCTGCCTCTAAACTAGTTAGAAGCTTCAATGACACAACAACAATGTCCTTCAAATCTGCAGACCGTCCGTCACCTGAGCCAACAAAAGGCATTTGCGGCAACAGCTCGCCACTTCTTCGAGTTGCATTGAAAATTAAACACATAGAATTGAAACACATTGACACATGGATACCTGTGATTTTGTATGCGCTTTTGTTGAATTTCAGTATTTCACTTGCACAATCGAGGAAAAGGTATCTTATTTCTATCTAGTTCCATCGAAATTATTCGAAAAGACAGTAGGGTAAGTATGTCAATTATATGTATATCGTAATTTTGATCATCATATCAATATGATGATATACATACTGGATTACGTATAACGTCATCACATTAATCATCATCATCAACCTGATAAATAAACGTTTTGGATTATATAGAAGCGATTCATATTCATCATTGAATTATTGTCAGTTTTAATTATGCATAAATAAATATAAAAAACAAAAATGATTTTACTTTAAGAAAAAAATATATAATAATTTAATGTTCCCGAATTTTATATTTGTTCTTACGAGTAAGTTCGTTAGACCTTATAATAATTTATCACAACTACGAATCTTCGACACACTCAATAGGCACATCAGCTGTCACCCGAAGAGCCAACAAAAGGTGTTACAGTGTATAATATTATATATTTTCTTAAATAAAATGGAAGTTTAATATTTTTAACGTTCTCGAATTTTATTTTCGATCTTAAGTTTGTTACTTGAAGATCTTATAATAACTCATCAATACCATAGATCATCGACACACTCTAGGCACATTAGCTGTCACCCGAAGAGCCAACAAAAGGTGTTATTATGTTGCTTGGTGCTCCTTAGTGCTCATACAAGTGATGTGACAATGTGACCCATATAAATACTGCGAAACTATTGTCTAGTTTGAAAGGTTTAAGGGAATATTACTTGATCTAAGTTATTTATAGAGGGAAAGTAGTACGCTTGCTTTCATTCATTAATCATTAAATTCATCTTTTATTAAAATTATTTGTACTATATACGAGTAGCTCTACATTAAAAATGTTCGTGAAGTATAAACACACACAAAGATGAATGTATAAACACCCAGAGCTAGAATACAAATGTAATAATTTAAATTTAGGTGATTGCACGAAGATCGGAATAGGAGACCTCAGCACTTGTTCAAGCAATGCTTTGATTGAAGGATGTGCTTCTCTAATTTTATACTCAGGGATAGATACACATCTTCAAGAGATTTTAGGATTTTTATAGAGATAACTATGAAATGCAGCATAATAATATGGATCGCCTACCTTTTTCTAGCTTCCGGTAAATGAACATGAGTTTTTTGTACCTAATACTTAGAAGCAACAGAAAGGTCCAATTTCAGGTACAGATCTTTCTGTTGCCCAGGAAATATTTAACCACTGATTTATTCATAGCATACAATACGATTCTTACATTCTTACAAGCAAAGATAATATTTAAATTCAATTTTTGAGAGCAAACTGATATCAAATATCCGAAACATTTGCAAACAAATTCCGGAACGTAGATCCGACTTCCGGACAAATACTGGAGTGGATTCCGGAATCACGGATATCATATGTAGTTGAGTGGCCTCAACTCTACGTATAAGTTACAACTGGCATTGAATCAGCAAGACGTTTTGGTAGTTAGAAATTATAACACTAACGACAGTTAATTTAAGTTGGTGAGAATTGATTTAATATAAATAAAATCGTTGTGATATAAATTAAGTATTTTTCGTTGATATAATAATTTAATGATTAACCAAGAAAAAAGAAAGGCAGATAGATTTAATTTAAAAAAGTAATCGACTAATATGGTATGTGATTTTACAACTATTTTTCACAATTAAAAAATAAGAATTAATTACGGTGGCCATATTTTTTTATCGATAAAGACGAAGTATTTTTTTAAGAATTTGACGTTTTTCGCCGACTGAAATTCCTAGCGAGGCGGCAAAATAAATTTGCAACTGGGTGATCGCACAGATACATCAATAAATAGATAAGACAATAAAATGGGCCATCCCTAATGCGCTTTGTCGATGAAGAAACCATAGATTAGTATAGATTACTCACTCCTAACTAGAAAATGTGCCCAGTTTTGAGAATTTAAATACTTGCGTAAAAAAGTTTTGCGACGTCTCCGTGCTAAAATATACCTAAAATATTTGAAATAATTATTTATTTATTATGTAAATTACGCAGTATTAGTTATTTATTCCTAAATTTTCTCTTAAAATGTTTTATTTGTCAAGAATTCAAAAAAAGAACTTACGATAATAAGCCATTTGTGGCTTCATTCAATTTCAAGGCGGCGAAGTATCTTTACTAATCTATGGAAGAAACCGAATCTATCCGAAAACAACAAAATATAAAGCCGTTCAATTTTAAAATCGTGAAAACGTGATAGGTTGTGTCGTTAAACTTAAAGTTGACAACAGCTATTAACCAATGAATAAACAGGAAAATAAACTAGATTTTAACATTTATAACAGTTTTAATGACCCACAATTTTATGATTTCTAACGCATACTTAAGATAATTAAGCGGGAAGGATTGTCATTATCTACAGTCAATTAGGGTAAAGGTGTTATTATAAAATAGCTGCTGTTTGAATCATATCTGCATTCTATTTTGATGTTTATTTTGATAATTGCATTTACAGTTAGCGGAAGTCGAAAAGACTTTGGTTAGCTCTCAATTTACTGATCTGATTGTTATACTTAGGATTTAAGACAATAAAATGGATAATTCAAGTAATTGGAACTAACAATGATAATGATTATAGAGGTTACTTAAGACAATGAAGGTTTTGTTATTAAAAATAGATAGATTATACAAATTTCGAGAAATAAGCTGGACATCCCCACAATTTAGTAACAACAACAATAGTTTTGATTTTCTTGGTAATAAATAAATAATTATCATTCACCTGAGCAGTTAAAACTTTTTGTATATAATTTAGAAACGTGAAATGACGATGCGGTTCTTCTGATGGTAAATCATCACTGCTGCCTCTATCTACAAGCAACCTCAGATAAGATAGGAATCCTACCTGAGGTCAGCAAATTTATTATTAATTTTTTAATAAACTCTAATATAAGTAGTTAATATTTCAAACCATATCAAAGTAATCTACAAGTGGAAAATACGATATTTTTGAGGCATGCGTGTAATGACGACAATGACTGAACTGATACTGGCCATTACCGGAATTAGTTATTTCGTAAACAGCCAACTAATAAAGCGGTTAAAATTAACTTAGTCATGTCATACAAAAATTACGACATTAAATGTGTCTAATATTAGTTAAAAATAATAATGATCATTGATGATTGTTGTTCAAGGTCATCTGTAATTAGTCCACAAATAAGATTAATGATTTGATGTGTTGCTACCTCTAAGGACTAAGTTGCAACGCTTTGAATAAGAGTATCTCCTATACAACAGTGTCATTCAAACCAGTACCCTTACTATGAGTTTTTACGTTTTGACAAATATGACTGTTATAGTATTTGTTTACGTATTTGCCCATACAAATTCCAATCAGCGCCCCTAGCGGATTGTATAAGAATTATAGTGTCAGTAACGTAACATTAAATGTCTAAAAAGACAAAATGGCGCTTTATGTTTTGTCTCTGTTTTTTGCTAGACAAAAAGACTTGAGCACTTACTTATTGTTACGTTTACTTAGTCTACTGAAGCAAACGGAACAGAATAATGGATTGAGTAAACGTAATGTAAAATTGTGGGATGTTTTGAAAACTCATGGTAAGGGTTATAAAGCACAGCAGCGCGTAACACTAGTATGACAAGGTAAAATAGGTGGAAGGTGGTGCTGTGCGTTCGAAATCGAAAGATTCTACCATTTCCTATATGTTTCTCTATTTTCGCATTACAATGGAACTGGTAACTATTATTGTGACAGAAGTTGAGCCACTTGAAGCTATATAACCTTGTTAGGCATAACCTTTCTAATATTTAAATAACTTGTATAATAAACTAACCCCTTCTATATAAAAAATTAATACCACTATTTTAGTATGTATCTACTATCTATGGATTTTGCTTTTCAATACAATATATATAATATAATAAAAACGGACTAAAGTTATTATCTAAAATACTGTTTTATTGTTAACTAGCTGACCCGGCAAAGTTTGTACCACCTCAAAATCTATTTACAAATACATTTCAAATAAAATATAGCCTATGTTACTCGTGGATAATGTATCTTTCGAATGGTGAAAGAATTTTTAAAATCGGTCCAGTAGTTTTTGAGCTTATTCATTATGGTACAGGATCCCTAGTATAGTTTTCATCATTTATTAATAACAAGCTGATTTTTCGTGAGTAGCTTCGTTTCGACAAGACGCCCAACATTTTTCCTTACAGCAATGTTGGTAAATGGTACATTGATGGGGCAGCAAGGATAAAATATGTTGACCGGACGAATTCTAAAAATTTATTACTAACCAAATTTTTCTTTGTTAATTATCAAGATAATTATTTAAATAACGTGAAAAAATATTTGTCCTACAAAATATAAGGTTTTTATTAAGGCGTCCCCCCTCTCCAACATGTATCATAAACAAGGTCATGAAAAATAATTACTAACCAGCTGATTTTTTTTTTATTGGCTGTCTACCATTTACATAGTCTACCATGCACATTGTCCTACAAATTACATGGTATGTCATCTCGGACCTACACTTAAAAGTTGTAGTACTAATACTTAATGTAAAAATAATTAGTATCAAGCTGAGTGTTCCAGAATAGCTTCGTTTCAATGAGACGCCCAACAAATTCTCGTACGAAAGTTCTCGATTGTGGTTTATAACTAAAATAATAGGGATGAAATATGTTGATTTGACGAATCAAAAAAAAAAATTACTAACCGAATTTTTTTTTATTAATTATCGAGACAATTATCTAAATAACGTGAAAAAATATTTGTCCTACAAAATATAAGGTTTTTTTTAAGGCGTCCCCCCTCTCCAACATGTATCATAAACAAGGTCATGAAAAATAATTACTAACCAGCTGATTTTTTTTTTATTAGCTGTCTAACATTTACACAGCTTACTACCCACATTGTCCTACAAATTGCGAAGTACGTTATTCCAGTCCGCCAGTTTTATAGTTTATTTATATTATATTATAGTTAAATTACAAATCTTGTAGGATTAATAAAAGTTACCCTTTTTTTTGTAGGACATTGTTTTATTTAGATAAAAATTATATTATCCTATCACGTGATACCTTTGTCCTACAGTTACTAATAAAAAAAATAATCCTGCGGAATTAACATCTTTTCAGCGTAGGTCCGAGATGACATACCATGCAATTTGTAGGACAATGTGCATGGTAGACTATGTAAATGGTAGACAGCCAATAAAAAAAAAATCAGCTGGTTAGTAATTATTTTTCATGACCTTGTTTATGATACATGTTGGAAAGGGGGGACGCCTTAATAAAAACCTTATATTTTGTAGGACAAATATTTTTTCACGTTATTTAAATAATTATCTTGATAATTAACAAAGAAAAATTTTGTTAGTAATAAATTTTTAGAATTCGTCCGGTCAACATATTTTATCCTTGCTGCCCCATCAATGTACCATTTACCAACATTGCTGTAAGGAAAAATGTTGGGCGTCTTGTCGAAACGAAGATACTCACGAAAAATCAGCTTGTTATTAATAAATGATGAAAACTATACTAGGGATCCTGTACTATTACAATCAAACAAACAAACAAAGTTTTCCTCTTTATAATATTAGTATAGAAGTATAGATAATAGGTAAGCGAGTAACATCTCTTTATTTTTTCGTTTATGTCGACCCAAATACAAGTTAATACAATACTTTGTTGGTATAACGTGACCCAAAACATTATGCCTAAAGTAAAATCACTGTCATTCTAATTACTGACCCAGTTGCGAACCAAACAATACCGATACCGAAGTAAACGCATTTAAATTTCAAATTGGTCTAAGTATGCAACCTTGTGGCACACCAAGCCGTTTCGATGCTACCTACTGCAACTGTCCACTAATTGATTAGAATTGCTTTGCAAGTTTCATTAAATATATTATTTTATCATAATAATATGGGTAAATAAATTTGTTTTTCTGTTTTCTTATATTTATAACGAATCAAAGACTTTATTTGTGTCTATAAATAAAATCAATTCTCAAAATTACAATGCGATTTTACTTTATCATATTTAATTTTAAATATTGCTATGACAATTACTTAAAAAATCATATTTTTATGTAGGTACTTTTATAGATAAGTATATATAGATTAACAAACGATTTTACAGTGGCAAGAGGCCACTACCACCCATGGTCATCTGTGACCTATTGCATATGGAACAGGTTCAATCTAAAGCCGTTTCTGTAATCGGCTGTATGCGTTGCCATTTCTGAGATCTAACATGATTGCATTAGAAGTTAGCCATCATTCACGCACTTCCACTGAAAAACAAATCTGCTGCACGTTAAAAATGAACGATTGTGGTAACCTCCTGGCCCTACTGACTACCTTTCAAATAAAATAAACTCCAAATTTCAATTTAAGTTTTTATAAAAACTACCCTCATGCATAAATTTGATGAAAATCTTCAAACGTATCTGTTATTTCAGAATAAGTAATCGATTAATCGCATATTCATTCGATTCCCGCGGTATCGGTACGCGGGCTACATAATACTAACGTATATTGGATCTGCTTCGAATAGCTGAAGGTTGTCAACTCGTTAAAACTGTGAAAATTTTTGATGAAGTTGTGTTAAACCCAAACCCACTTTCTATTTTGGTTTACGTTAGAATAAAATTCTGATTAGCTTTTAAGTTTTTCAGCAATTTTGTTTAAGTCCCTTCATCTTTTTAGTGGTAGTCCCTTTTGTTGCTCCAACGTTTTGTTTGGAAGGATGTGATAAGCGAAACTTATATAAAACTATTACTACTAACTTATATACAATATTTCAAGTTAGCTCAAGGTTACCATTGTATATATTGTCATCGGCTTATGATATCTATATTTTCTGAAGTTGGCTTTGATCCCTAAGCTTTGCCATTCAAATTAAGAAGTGTCTATTAGATTACCTGACTAGTAAGATTAAAAAAGGTTTTTGTTTCTTCAACATAATTTTCGAGTTGCTTTTATATTACTCTCCGTTTCTCAAAAAGCTTGTTAACACTACTGCTGCTTGATTTTTAGGACAAAACAATACACATTAATTGTATTACGTTCCTTTTACAATCCACACCAACTATAAGAGTATTATCATCTACTCTAAAGCTTCACACATAATACCTCATCAAAAGAATCTAATCTTACATGTGCAGTGTTTGGTCGCGGTGTACAATTTTATACGGATTTATTAAGGCCCTCAGATATCTATGATTACATGAGCTTGTCCTATCAAGTTCACGTATGTCTGGAACCGGTTCGAACCGGTTTCGCTTGTGAAGTAAAACCGCGGATCAGAGCTAGTTCCGTATTGAGTAACGATTCACTCCGAGTTTCAAGGATCCATCTTTATTTATTGGTAGGGTTGTCAACTGTGTAATCTACTCTTTATAATGAAAATTCAGGTGTGCATTTTGCTCTTTTTTAATATAGGAGTAGCCGACAAGCATGTTACTCCTGAGGACTAGAACTAGAAGCTAGAACGCCTCAAAAAGTATGTCTCGCCTTACCACACCCTTCAAGCCAGAACACAGCAGCGTTTAACACTACTGTCATGTTATGTTTGGTTTATTTTATAAAATCTTGTACATACTTAAAAGGTCACCTCATTTGTTATTTGATATAGATTAACCTGGTACATGGCGCTGTTACAAAATTTTTAATTTTTTGTACAAAATTATTTTTTAAATTAAATTATGATCCCATACTTTCAGCCATTTTATTTTCTTCCCAATATTGTTTATGATACAAAAAATGCAAAATATCTAATATTCTTAGGATAAATAATATACGTAGGTATATTTTTAGATATACTTTTACGTTTCCTACAAAATCATCGCTTGTAGTTTTTATTTTGACAACCCTATTTATAGGTAGCATACGTTTACATACACGGCGTGAAGGATTTGTTCGACATCTGTCCTTATGGCAACGTGATATAACTTAATCTGGACTGCAGTGGAGGTTTTGTATATAGGTTGATAGTTGTAGGCAGTTAGGTTATCTCTGATGTGTTAACATTATCAAACTGTTTGATAACTTGATAGAATTAGGGTATTTCTACGGGAGCTGTTATCATTTCGTTTATATCTACGTAAGTAGGCTTATACATACTGAATTATGTGTTTTATATAGATACTAGCACACCTGGCAAACGTCGTGTTGCCATATACCTAAATAAAAAAATGTTAAGGGTGAACAACCCTTATCACTTAGGGATATGAAAAATAGATAGAAGCCGATTCTCAGACCTACTGAATATGCATATAAAATTTGGTGAAAATCGGTAAAGCCGTTTCGGCAGAGTAGGTACGGTAACTAACATTGTGACACGAGAATTTTATATATAAGATTATGTGTCTAAACTTGTATTTTTACCGCCGCAGAGGGTAATGTTTTTCGAGAATATGTATGTCTCATTCTTTGCCACGCCGTACAGTCGAAACGGCTTGACGAATTTGAACATATGAGGTGTCGTTGGATTCGTCTAAATTGTGGAAGTGACATAGACTTTACTTTTACGTAACCTAGCATTTTGTTTATATTATCAAATTTATTTTACTACCTAAAAGACACGTAAAACTTCAGCTCAGGTAAGGTATTATAAATAACAGTATTCGAGTTAACATAGTTTCACCGAGAAATATCATTCAATGCAATACCTACCTTACGTCAGTTCCCGTGGGAACTTGTAGATAAAAAGTATATAAAAACACTCTTGCACAGAAATGCAACGTTGTGTAAAAAATTCAAGTCAGTCCATCCACTAGTTTTTGAGATTTGCGGACTCAAACATAGGGACATGGAAGTGATTTTTTTATATACAAAGATTTATTTAAATTGCTGATACTATACAGGGCAGATTTTTCAAATGGGCCTTCAGGGCCAAATCCGGAACTATAAAGATTGGCGAAAAATGTTGAAAGGAGTTACGAGGCCAATTTAAATGAATTTTCTTAAAAATAAGTATTTTCGTCAAAATGAGGCTACCCATCCATACAGGTGGGTGGATGATGATAGAACCCTTTGTGGTTCGACTCCGGCGGCACCACCGCCACACTTATATCTGCCTAATAACAACAGTGTTAAGCGCTGCTGTGTTCTGGTTTGAAGGGTGTGGTAAGGGAGACATACTTTTCCGAGGCGTTCCAGCTTAGTCTTCAGGGGGTAGCGCATCTGTGGCACCTCAAGTAGAGCTAATCTCTCTGGGGTTGCTTACAGATGTCCATGGACGCCAGTAGCTAAAGAGTCAACTGCGCGGGCTATGTGCGAATACTTCACACATCTTTGAAAACTTTTTTTTATTTCCAGGTGTGTAGATTACGATGTTTTCCTTCACCGTAATAATGAAAAATAACTTCTAATACGTACATAAACATAACTTTGCCTAAGGTTCGAACCTCAGACCCCAAAGGGTTTCAACCAGTCTTACTCGCTACCTTTTGCAAGTTAATAGATTACACCCATTTCCATTCCAGTCACACCCGAGGCCAGTAACATTCACGCTCGTGTAACAGGTGTAAGTAGTGAAAATTATACAAAACAACGCTCGGTGTATTATTTACGGTATAAATTATACACCGCATTAGCCATGCTCCGATATACTAGCTAAAAACCGTTTTCGTTCACGTATCGTAAGATATCGATATGGTATCCGTTGTAACAAAGGAAACCGAATAACGAATATCGAATTTTAAATTGTTAAATATACTATTTTGTAAATCGAACAGTAAGTTCGATTATCAAAAATTGTGCGGAGAGAAGGAGCTAAACGAAATTAGTGTGTTTGTCGATCATTCGCGACGGAAAGTAGCAATTTCATAGCAAACTGTGTTTGTGATATTGAAATTAGAAGATAGTTTTCTGTGGCTGTCTGTAAATTTCTTTATATCGCACTGCTGGGCACGGTCCTCGACGCAAAATTATGTTCAACAACTACGGATTATTGGTCAACATATGTTTTCAAATCGTTCGTAAATCCTCCGGCTACCTTATAACAACGGGTACCGCTGCTTATATAATACTTAGAGATCAGTAAAGCCATACAGTGTTCCATATCGATATCAAAACGAATAACAGCTACATAACCGTTACCGTAAAACCGAAAACGATATCTATAGCGCAATATAACGAAAGTATCTTCCTATAGTTGATATTTGCCTTAAACTTCAATGCCATTAGAACGGTCACGAATAATTTATATTTTGAATGCCGTCGGTATCTACAATTTTGTGTAGTCATCGTTATAAATCTTGTTGGCCTAGCTGCCATCTTGGAAACTGTTATCTCGAACCGTTTACAAGAAACTTCGGTTATTTTACATTTTAAATTTAAATATATTTATTGGAAGATTCAAGAATTTCATTTTTGCATGATGTTTTGTCTTGAAGGTGGTATTTTCCAAATGGAAGGTAATTATGCATGCATGCATGTATATCTTATTCGTTAACATGCTCTTCAATCCAAACGGCTTAAAGGATTTCATCATAGGTACATCAAAATTTCAAAAATTCTTAATAGACATTAGAAAGTATTTAAATTATTATTTTCCATTCAGTATAATATGTGCCATTTTCGTAATCACGATTGGCGTTTTTGAAAACATGATACAATGTTAAGAGTTATCTTTAAAAACCAATAAGGAAAAACGCATACTGACAAATCACCAGTTAAAGAGGATACACATAATGATGAAGAGTTTTCAATAATCAAAAATATTAACCCAATCAATAGGTATTTCCGTAAAACACTCGATATCCACATTCCATGTACAGATCATTAGTTTTATAATAACAAGTAGAACAACGAAAGGGATTGAAAGGGCCTCATAAGTTCAAACAAGCGTTACAAATATCAGTACCTTTGAAATGTCTATCAATTTGGAAAAATCAATCATGTGTTGATGATGAATTGCATCCCGCAATAGACTGAATCGTTATTAAGAGTGGTTTAATTCAGAAAGCGTAAAAACGTTATGATACACCGTGAAATGTTATGGTGCCAGTGTAAATAAATGTAATGGGATGGAACTGGTTTGAATATACTTAGTCGAGTGCCGAGTGATTTAGTTACTTAACGAGTTGACGACGAAAGTATAGTAAAGTTTAGTAATTTAGATGTCTGTAAAATCTGTGAAGAATCTACCTTTAATACATTAATTTAATACTTTTGTTTAAGTACTTTTTTTTCAATTCTTTGTACTGGCATTCACCAGGCACAAATTTATCTACTAAACAAAACTAAACTTAGTCTTATCATTAAGTTTATGACCAGCTGGATGTTCTAATGTCCTTTCTCTTGAAGATAATACGTAGGTCTTAATTAATATTTTACGAATCTATTTTTCTCATCCATAACTTTCTTTACTGTGCAAATTTCTTTATTTAGGTACTTTTTTGAAATATAACTATTACTATAAGTTTTATTACTTATTTCATTGTCATGGTCAATGTGACCACATCTGAGGATTACGTTAGAACGCCTTGTGATATAGAGACGAATCTCCCTTAGCATAGCTATTCAATTATAATCTTATCACCACTCGACTAAGTACTAGCTTAGCTTCACTAGTCGAATGTGGTATATATTACAAGGTATTTTAGTTACATTTACAGCTATCCATTTCTAATGTAACAGGGTGATGTAAATGCAAAATTCCAATCTATCGTACAAATAAGTTGAAAGGGTACACCAATAGGGGTCTACAGAGTAGGTACGTCAATTGACTGCGTTGAAAAGGTGGAGTTAGATAGATTTGTGTTCATTTGAATTTTAACTAATGTTAGGTTTTTGTTTTTGTCTATATCGTAGTTGCTTTTGATTTTTTTTTCTGTTCGAACATCAAATCTAAATAGATAAATTAGATTGATTTGTTTGTCTGTGATTGCAAATAAGTATTTAATTATAAAAAATAGAGTTAGTGTCAGTTATTTTTTATAATATAGGAGTAGCACACGAGCATGCAGTCCACCTGATGGTAAGTAGCTACTGCTGTCCATGGACGTCTGTAATCAACCCAAGATAGAATTAGATATTCCTACCTGAGGTCGGCCACAGATGCGCCGCCTACCCCTGAGGACTAAGCTGGAACGCCTCTGAAAAGTCTGTCTCCCTTACCACACCCTTCAAACTGGAACACAGCAGCGCCTAACACTGCTGTTATTAGGCAGAAATAGGTGTGGCGGTGGTGCTGCCGGGAACGAACCACAAAGTGTTCTACCACCTTCATATATACCTTCATATATTTAATTACTCAACTGCGGAGGGTAATGTTTTCCGAGTGTATGTGTGTCTCATGCTTTGATACACCTTGCAACCCAATCGGCTTAACGGGTTTTAACATATGAGGTGGCATATAATTCGTCTAAATTGTGGGAGTAACAGACTATCTCCTATCTATATATACTATCTTCTTGAGCAGTCGGATTTAAATATTTTGAGGTGTCGTTTGATTCATCTAAATTGTGGGAGTAATTGGCTTTATTTCTAAGTAGTGGGCTTTTTTATTTATAAAATTTTCTATGTGTATTTTAAGTACATTGTTTTTAACATACAAATAAAGCTGAATTGTCGTCACATAAAGATGACCATGAAACACATCGGTATTGAAACCAAACCGTTGCGAATACAACATCACGATATACAAATGGAAACTAGTTAGTTTAATTACAAAGGATCATACAACAGGAAATTTAAATACAGAAGCTATAAAGTAGTTTATTTTTCAACTTATAGGTACTTCATTTGCCGCGTTTGGGAAAAATAATGAATGTCAATTTATGTACATACATCAGCGATATCTAAAATTGACACAATAAAGTTGGCTAATAAATGTTGAGCATTTTGTGGAAAAGCCTATCAACAAAATAAATTTATTTATTTTTGCGTCAGGGACTACAAAGTTAAGCATTGTGCGGACGGCAGTTGGATGGGTGGGCGCTAGTGGCGTGCGCTCCGTACTTCGCAGAGCAACATAAGCCGAATCCGGTTGTTATTATTTAAAAAAAAACCTTTTTTCACTCTCTAACAAGCTTTTCGTTACTATTAAAGCAAATGAAAAATGATTAATACGCAGAAAACTAACACTGTAGGTATTCAATAACAACATTACCAACTACAAAATTAACATATTGTTAACAACATTCAAATTAATGTCGAGTGTACTGAAGATGATAATGTCAAGGCAATAGATAAGGATAGATCTAAATGTAATGTAATGGACCATTGTTTAACAATTACATCGACGCTGTAACATTAACCTCGAAATTACTATCTTGTAATATTGGTTCTGTTAATATAAGCTTAAAACATGCGAATTGGCTATTAAATAAATCATATTAGCTATTAAATAAATCACGAATAAAAAATACATAATTAATTTAAAAAATTGTTGTTTTTTTCATTGTTGCAACTTTTTTTTTGTTATTGTACATTTTTTCGCTTGTAAAATGGTTTTAATATTTAGAATTTAAATTCAATTTATTAAATTTAAATTAATTTTCAACAGAAAATGCATTTTATAATCTTAAGTCGGCGTAATATTAATATTGGGAATTTAAAATTAATTTACAACAGAATAATTACATCATAATATCAATTTACAACAAAATTATTCCATAAATAACACTTCAATGTAATAACATCGAGTGTTATGTTAAAGATGTTAGCATAATGTCAAGGTTAGATAAGATAGATCCGAATGTAATGTAATAGACTATTGTTTAGCTACTTCGAGACATATTAATGGTTGTAACATTATGGTTGTAACGTAACCTCGAAACTAGATCTTTGGAAGATCTTGAGCCATTAGTAGTTTGTAGATTAATAATATTGTTATTATCTCTATTGTAAATGTAAAATGAAAGTAATTTTCCATTATGTTGTTTTCGTCAAATGATTTAGTTATCTAAGTTATTTTGATAACAACACAATGTTTTGTATTTGTTCAAATGTAAATTTCATTGAATCGCTTTTACTTCTATGGTATTAGCTAATTAGAAAGCATTTGCACTAGCCAAATAACTAAGTTGGATTCGCCATTAATTCTAAATTTTATTTTTTTCATTGGAACATAGAACACATCGTAAACGACCTTACCGAACCTGGTTTTTCACTGAAACCTTCGGTGCCTCGAAAAAGTATGTCTCCCTTACCACACCCTTCAAACCAGAACACAGCAGCGTTTAATACTGTTGTTATGAGGCAGAAATAAGTGTGGCGGTGGTGCCGTCGGAGTCGAACCACAAAGGGTTCTACCACCTTCAAAACTCTACTCTTATACAGTAATACCCCGACTAACGCGAGTTCGGAGAGTTCGGAGTTACGTGATTTTCAAATCTTGTCGATTCTCCTATGGTTTGAGTGTCCCGCAATTCCCGATCATAAAAAATAAGCTTACTAACCCTACAATTATTCATGTAAACATTTGTATTTGTTGCGCGAAGTCAACACATTCGAAATCATAACATACGATGGTATGTACATGCATACCCCGACTTACGCGAATTCGACTTACGCGGTTATCATTCGGTCCCACCAATCGTGTAAGTCCGAGGTATTGCTGTATTATAAACAAATATATAACATAGGTATATAAACTGACCTGTTGAGCTGCGGCCTCGCCTCCGCCAGCCGCTGGATCATCCAGGCCTGCGAGAGCGCCGGCGCCGTGCCCAGAGCCGCCAGCGCCGCGATCATCTGCTGGAACTGCACACACATCTCCGTGTACGCCTGCTGTGTAGCAACTTTATGTAGTCTACGGCTACTGTATGGTAGGCTTAGGTGCTAAGAAGTTGCACTTCGGTAGGGGTTTTGGTTGAGAAGTTGCACTTCTTTAGGTTTCAGAAGTTATGCTTCTGTTGGTTAAGAAGTGAAAGTGAAATTTGTAATCAGAACTTCGTGTACACCTGCTATGTAACAACCTCATTGATTGACCAAATCTGAGTTTGAATGGAAATTAGGAAGATTAAATGGAATTGAGAAATTTTATATATCAGATCTCAGTGTATGCCTGCTGCACCTATGGCAACTTTACATTAAAAGTTGGACTTCTTTAGATTTTATTAAATTTAAAAGTGCTACTTCTATAGGTTTTACCTTAGATAAGATAGAGGAAACATCACATTTCCATAATAATGTTAGACATACCGACCATAAGTAATCTAAAGAAGCTATATCATGATAATTCGTTTTAGTGAGATCTTTGCTTCACAGAAGTTACACTTCTTTCGGTGACTTAGGTGGATAAACTACCTTATAATCTTATTTATATAAATGTACTCGTAATCAATCAAGATGATGACGATTGGGATAATTTTATCATCAATTCTTCACATTATATGACTATTGGCGACAGTGACTCTTATAATATTAAGAAGATTTATACACATTAACATTTTTAATATTTTTTCTTACTAAAACTAAAACAAAAGTACTAAAACTGTACTTTTATGTACTAAGGTAAATGCTATTTTATCCTATCCTATCAAAGTAGCGTCAATGAATACCTGTGCAATCGCCTGCGGGTTCTGTCCCTGCTGAAACTGCAGCTGCAGCAGGTGCTGCAGCAGCGGCGGGCCTCCAGCAGGACTCTTCGCTCCCGACACCGAACTGCTGTCCGATTCCGATGCGGGACTCTGGAGCAATAACAGTTTTTATTACAATTTGATATGAGAAGTTACACTTCTTTTGGTGCGTTTTTAATTTAAAAATATTTATTTATTTTTCTGTTTGTGTTGTTTTAAAATGATATTGGAAAATTCTACTGCTAATATGGCAATAGTCATGCGTCTCTCGTATTTAGGTGAAAATTGGAATTTTCCTCTATACTTAGGTCTATGCGGGCTATTAGCTAGGAAAACCTAGTTTTCGTGAATTTACATGGGAAAGTTAACACCAATTACCTTCTATTTAAATGACTAATTTTCTCTACTATGCCCACGACTGGGTACGTGTCTCATCTTAGAATAAGAAGGATTTAGGTCATAACACTACCTAAGGGTGGGTTGTTAGACTTCACTTATAATTAAGAACTCCTTATTTAGAGATTTTTTTATTAATTACGTCAAGAAGCAAGTACCTATAACACCTCCATTTATAATCGTGCTAACAACCAATGGGATTCCCATTAATTTATAATATAAATGCGAAGGTGTTCGTTTATTTATTTTTTTGCCAGACTTTTACGACATAACTACATAACGGATTGATATGAAATTTTGTACACACCTTTTCAGGGATTAGAAAAGGACATAGTATACCTTTTATACCAAAAAAAGTACCGTTCCCGAGGGATAGATAAAAACCTCTGACTGCGAGCGAAGCACTGAGTAAACACTAGTTTAATATAAGTATATTTTATACGTAATTTAAGTACATTTGTTATTATGGTCGGTGCACTCTTTGAAATAATTCCATGTTACATTTATTGGCAGCAATGGTCATATTTATTAATAACAGCCAGTTCTTTCTTATCAAATATTTGTTTATTAACCGTATGCTGTTTCCGTCTTATTATAACCCGCTATTATTTAGATAAGCGCTAATTAAACATTTAATAACATTAGCTCTTTTTATTCGTATAAGTTTTCCATTGGGAAAATTAGTATGTCGGTATAAATGTTATTTTTTACGTAGGATAGGTACATAAATAGTTAGGTTTTTAACAATGTTTATGGTTTACGAGAAGTGGATAAAATGGAAGAGGGTTCAGGTTCAATCCATGGGTTGGCAGACATGTAAATATATAGATTCATAAATTTTGGAATCATAGATTTATATTAGAATTTAATTAAGTATGGGGAGATAATATTTTTTTAAATAAAATTTTCTCATTCAGAAAAGTTTTTTGATATTCATGAGTTTCCTAGTTAGCTTTGAATTTTAATATTTTTGAGCTACGAGCATAACTCATATGGCAACACAAAGCCACGTTTAGCGTGCGTTAAAAACTGCGTTAATCATGACGCAGGCGGCGTTGACGTCACCGAGCTAATTTTAGCACAGAGGAGCCTTTATGACGTCAATGGTGCCAAAACAAATATTTTTTGTGCAAGTAAACGAGCATGTGTAGTTCGTCTGATTTATGTTTGTACTGTACTGTGAACAGGAATAAATGGATATTCTAATTGAAATCGATCACCGATGTGTTGCTACTCCGAATAAATAGAACTCCTCATAAAAAGGTAGTCTTAGCACACATTACTAAAGCTACTGCTATAGGACAGAAACAGTGCGGCGGCCGGTACAGGTGACAATCAAACGCCTTTCATTGTAGATAAAGAAAAGTGTGGTCAATGTGTGCTAGCTTAACTCCAGTTAGCTTGTCTTGAGTCAGCCCAGCTCAAGATTTACAGAAAGTCCTATTTATTCATGGACTGGTAATGATGTCATGGAAAAGTTTGGGAATATTAAATATTAAAGAAAAACAACAACAGGTCGAACAAAATTGACATAAAAACATAACGTAACGTAAATATATTATCATATTTTTGCCGTTTATTTTTGTCACAGCAACTGACTCATTTTTTCAAAGGGTTTACGCATGTGAGAATATTAAAACCGTGCGTAACGTCGTGAGGAAGGAACTCATCACAGGCATCACAGCTATATAATATTGCCGTTTTAAGAATGAGAACTGACGCAATTTTCCCAAAGAATTTTGTGACTGAAAATGTTTCAAGACATACGTTTCGAGGCTATAAAAACATGCGTAGATCACAAGGACGGAACGCATCACAGGCATCACAGCTAATTTCAGTGCAGCGGCGCTTTCGTGAGCCACTCGCGCCAAATCAAACAACAGATAAAGCCGCTCGAGTTAGCTTGGCTCGTACCGTCAAAGTCTTACAAGCGCCGCTCTCAACTTTCACAAAGGCCGTGGGAATGAAGAAATTGTTTTTGCACCCACCAGAGGAAACTTAAAAGTTGTCAGTCAAGGTAATTAGACATTAAAGAAGAAATTTCTGCAACTTAATCAAAATTAATTTAGTCAGCTCAATAATATAAAAATAGAATGTTTAGTTTTATAAACTCAATTTTGCTTATATTGTATTTAAAGACACATAATATTGCTGTTTTAAAAATGACAACCGACGCAATTTTGCCAAAGGGTTTTAAGGCAAAAAAGGTGGTAACACACGTTTGAGGCTATAAAAACATGCGTAGATCACAAGGACGGAACGCATCACAGGCATCACAGCTAATTTCAGTGCAGCGGCGCTTTCGTGAGCCACTCGCGCCAAATCAAACAACAGATAAAGCCGCTCGAGTTAGCTTGGCTCGTACCGTCAAAGTCTTACAAGCGCCGCTCTCAACTTTCACAAAGGCCGTGGGAATGAAGAAATCATTTTGTACGCACCAGACGCAAGTTGGAAATAATTAAAACATTTGTCAGTTTGTTTTTGCGGCGTATTTATGTTGCAATTAAATTTTATTTTTTCGTAGATATGATAAGGGTTGGAAAGAGAAATTTTCTGCGTCAGACTTCATAAAATAAAATTAAAATACCGATAGGGTTTTTAATCGGTAACGGAATACCTTAATGTACAAAACATTTAAATTAACTTAATTTTATAATACTTCATAAGAAATTCTGAGCATCAGTGTACTTCAGCACTTATAATTAACACTGTGCCATGGAGTACTTATTTTTTAAAATATTAAGCATGTATTTATACCTACGACCGTATGCAGTATACGTTTAAGCCTCGTAAAAGCTAATAATATTCCATAATAAATAATTCGCGAGGAATAACATATTAAATATAACCTAACCTAACTTCACTCTGAACGAAATTACTATTTCTTACACAAAAACCACATCGAACAACTATCACACTAGTTTTACCCACTCTATATAATTATCAAACCATAGACTATCAGTCTATTTTAACATTTCTATATAATTACCAACCATAGACGTGAAGTTTTTACTCATTAGTCAAAATGGCGTCATTGCAATAATAAATTTCTCGCGAGTGTTACATTAAATCGTGAGTACTCGTGTTCAACAGTCTGTGAGTTGATAACTCAGCTTCCTGGCTTTGATATTAGATATGGATTAATGATACATGGTGTAGGGCTTAAGGGTTTAATAGTTCGTGTTGTAATTGTTGTATGATGTTGTGAAACGGATTATTTTGAGATATTTGGAGTTTATAACATTAAGTAGCAAATAAGCATGCAGTCCCCCTGTTGGTTTTTTTTCTTTTTATAATTTTGCCTAACGATTAGGCAGACGTGCTACATGATGGAAAGTAGTCAACGCCGCCTATGGACATTTGCAACACCAGAGGAGTCGCCAATGCATCGCCGATTTTGTATGAGAGCTCTTTTTTTAGTAGGTAAGTGGTTACTGCTGTGCACGGACCTTAATCATACCTAAATAGGATCAGAGTCCTACCACCTACACGTTATAGATGCGTTGCTACCCCTGAGGACTAAGATGGGACGCCTCGGATAAGTATGTATTTTATCACATCCATCACATTGAAACACAGTAGCGCTGAACATTGCTGTTATTAGGCAGAAATGGGTGTATGTGTATAAAGGATTCTACCACCTTCAACGTTGTTGTGTAGCAGATTATTCCAGTTGAAACATCAGAATCCCTGTTTTAAAAAGTTCTTCATTTTAAAAGAAAGCCTTTGAAAACCCCAAATCAATATTTATAGGCTTGAAGATTGTATTGTGATTCGACACAGACAGCACTACTGCCACATCTATTTCTGCCTACTAATAACATGATATTGAAGGGCGTGGTAAGAGAGACATTATAGAGACTTAAACGAGACAATCCAACTCAGCTCTCAGGGTAGCAATGCATCTGAGATCGACCACAGGTACGGCTCTACTGTTATCTTAGACTGATTACAAAAGACAGTAGTAGGAAGTAGATAGTTAAAAGGTGGATTACATGATCGTTTATTAAGTACGAACATTTGCCCGCGGCTTCGCTCGCGTTACGAAGTAATATTTTCATCCCTTATTTTATCCCCTTGGGGGTAGAATTGATCAAAATCCTTTCTAAGCGGATGCCTACGTCATAACATCTACCTGCATGCCAAATTTCAGCCCGATCCGTCCAGTGGTTTGGGCTGTGCGTTGAAAGATCACTATGTCAGTCAGTCACCTTTGAGTTATATATTTAGTTATATAGATTTATTTAAAAATTACGTAACATGGCAGGGTCCCAGTCTAAAAGATTTCTAAAAACGTTAACTATTTTATAATTTTAGAGACAATGCATAGAACTAAATATCTCGGTCACTGCATATTAATAATTGACATTAACCCGACTTCGAATTTGTACTTTCGAGCGCACTATGCCATTTCCTTTGAGAATAAGGGACTTGTCTTACATACAACTTAAAACGAGTTGAGTTAAAAATAAATACAGCGATACATACTTCAACTCTTTACTAATAATATGTATATCCAATGTTTTACAATGTTTTGCCTACCGATTTGACAATTTCTATTTTTTAGAAGGCAGATATTATCAATTTTCGATTGACAAAGCATTCGAAAGATTGATTATTAATAACGGGGAATAAGGATATGTAGAAACTTTTTATTGTGAATACCCGATTGTGACGTTAAATAAATTTGCAATATGCAGGTGCTAACAAATAAAGTTACACAGTAATAAATATATTATTACGTAATTGTGTAATAAATAAGTCTATTTTATTGGCAAGAAGCGATTAAAATATAAAAAATGCGTATCACTTGTCCACATTTTGCAATATTATAATCAGAATAATAAATGACAGAGAAAAATGTCTGCAAGTCTCAACCTTTATTATTTGATTTTTTTCATTTTAAGTGTGTAGAATTATTATTTTAAACGTGTCGTTTCATTTGCTGAAACTATAAAACCTTATATCGCTTTCTATCTTCTATCCCTCAGTCAGACGTTTGACTTTCGGAAAATTTTATTTTAAGAATTTTTAATGCATACCAAACGTTCAGCTTTTAATTGTGGGCAAATTGTGACTTAACTTCCAAGGGGTAGGATATTAATTTATTAACTGGGATATTTTAATTTGTGCTGAAAAATGAAAAAGTACAAATGAACCGTTAAATTAAAAATTAATGCAGAGGTAATCCGTATTGCAATGAATTTAAAATTAGCGAAGATCTCTAGCGATCTGTAAATTTGAGCGGTTAAAATTAAGTGGGTTGATTTGTGATTTATTTTTGATGAAATCTCGAAATTTCAGTGTTCGTGGCTACCCGACCGTGGCTTTACGGGCATTGCCTACTTATTAAAATCATTAAAATATTCGTGAATTATATTAATGCGAAGGTTTGCTGTAGTAATGACTTAAGCTGCGTTGGCTTGGAAGTTGGGTAGTTGACTAGTGCTGGTAGTTAGATTTGTGGATTTTGTGGTGCCTAAATGACTATTTACCAAACCTTTTAATGTTTATTTTTTACCATACCCTTCCTATTATTTTTCTTAGACGTAATTAAACGGTATTCGTTAAAAAAAATCGCACGTAATAAAGAAAATCAATGTACCTACTCAACGTACCCAATGTAATTTTTTTGCATAAGAACTAGATATTATGAAATTTCGGTCTAATAACAAGGTACCTTAGGTACGTAAAAAATTGAAAAACAATATCAAGTGTGTGTCGGTATTTTCATAAGTTTTATACATAACTTGAGTCATATCACGTAGTAATAAGGATTGGTAGTTACGTAAGAAATATTCTAAAAGCATAATTAAATGACAGATTGACAAACCTAGTTTCCTAGTATTGCCTATCTTGCACTAACCAAGGCTGAATTTGATCTATTTTCCTCGTATTAAAATGTTTTCCGGTTCTCTTAATAGGAAATCTATCTGAGTCGTTCTTTAGCCCTTAGGGGTAGCAACGAATTTGTGGCTGACTTCAGGTACTCTAATCCTATCTGGGGTTGATTACAGTGTTTTTTTAATAATATAGGAGTAGCAGACGAGCATGCAGTCCACGTGAGTACGTGGTATGTGGCTACTGCCGCCCATTGACATCTCTAATCAACCCCAGATAGGAATAAATATTCCTACCTGAGGTCGGCCACAGATGCGCCGCTACCCCTGAGGACTAAGCTAAAACGCCTCTGAAAAGCATGTTTCCCTTACCACATTTTTCAAACAAGAACACAGCAGCGCTTAACACTGCTGTTATTAGGTAGAAATAGCTGTAGCGGTAGTGCCGCAGGAGTCGAACCAAAAGGGTTCTAACCTATGTATGTCCTAAACAAAACCTGCTTAAGTAATGTTTCTTATTACTTAGTAACGACTTCTTACATACGGACATATCTATACTTATATTTGTATTACTTAGTACCGACTTTAAAAGGACATATTATAGTTATATTTAAATAAATCGTGTGGCACATAATTCAATGAAAAGTGGTCTCGTTAGAACAGTTTAATAGTTAGTACGAAAATTGCATTCTTGTAAGAGGACAGTTTTTAACTTTTAACGTTTTTATTTTTGATAGATGAAGACATGATTTTTTACAGTGTATAATATTTATTGTTATATTTAGTGTAATAATATTTATTGTTATAACAATAGAGACTATAAGTTCATGTATCTATCTATTAGGGTTCAAAAGATAGAGCCCTGTGACAAACGGACCTTTGTAATAGGGCCCGTTTTTACCTTTTGTGCACGGAACCCTAAAAATGTGCGTAAAAAAGCGTAAATTCTCAAAGAATTTTCAAGTTTGAATATTTTACACACAAATGCAACAAGTTTTATTACTAATGGCTAGAATTATCTCAATAAGGCTTAGGTGGCCATTACCACGCATACTGAGCAGGTGTTTTCATTAGTTTTTTCCACCATTTCCATAAACAAAACCATAGATAATTCACTTCCTTGTTTAAAGTTTGAAATAAATAAAATAATACGGTCTTTTAATTGCCCTGTCGTAAGGGATAATTACTATAAGTATCTATTTATGATAAGTGGTTTTCTTAGAAAAATAAATTAATTTTAATTTTATTGAAGCCGCGTGGCGGCGCGGTCATACCGTTCTGAAACGCATAGGTTCCGGATTCGATCCCCGGCACAGACTAAATGATTTATATTTCTGTTCTGGGTTCTGGGCTGTTTGTGTGTTTCTTTGTGCGATTATATGTCATCCACGGCACAGGAAAATTCTATTGTGGTTTTAAAAATTCATGCGTGGGTTTTTTAATGGTTATTAGATATTATGTAAGAGACATAGGTACCCTATTAGTATCTCCTAATTACCTAAATATACTAAAAAACTAAATTAATTCAAAGATCTTCGAAAATTAATATGACATAGAAATTGTATTGTGCATTGGTCATAAAAGATATCTATAGTAAGATAAAAAAAAGATAGATGGCATGGAACTTTAAAAGTAGGATATGAAATAGAAGTTGATTACGTTTTCTTTTTTTTTAATATTGAGTCTAGTAAAATAAGAAATAAATTCCATGAGGACTAGAAATAGAATTTGATAACATTTTTGCAACAAACGGTTCTGAAGATTTTGTTAGAAGCAAGGCATTGGTTTGAACGTCGTGTTTAGATTAACGTTAACATGAACCATTTGGACTTTACAGACAATATTTCCTACTTTTTGTAGAAACACTAACAATTTACGACAAATTACGTACGCAGGTGATTCAAGACCCTCCGAGCTAATTCGCCGTTGCCCGCAGAACAAATTGAAAAAAAAACAACAATAGTTCTCGAACGTTACGAACACATTAATAAAAAATACTATTCTAAATTCCAACGGCCCATTAACCGGTTCCCACGGCCGCCATGTTGGTTCGTCCTCGCCCGCTATTGGTCGAGGTCGCAGTTTAGAATTAGAATGTGTAGACCCCACCATTTGGCGAGCGGTAAATTATGTAGTCAGTTTTTTGCGTTCCAAGTTCAAATAATGGGAGCAGCTGTTCGCTGAAATTGGCGCCCTGTCATCGTCCGGTAACAATGGAGTTAGAAAAAAATAGAGCCATGATTATTGGGTCCGTTCAGCCGGCCAATTAGAATGGCCGTTACTTTTTTATTTATTTATCTAATGGTGCGTTTGGAATGCCAAATTATGTGCGTTAATGACACTAAGTCTCTTTTAAATTTATATATTTTTAGGGCAATATTTTTTTATTTATATTTCTAATGTTCCGTTTGTAATGTCAAATTTGGCGCCCTGTCATCGTCCGGTGGAGTTAGAAAAAAGTAGAGCCATGATTATTTGGCCCGTACAGCCGGCCAATTAGATGGCTATTACTTTTTTATTTATTTACCTATCTAATGCTACATTTGTAATGTCCAATGTGCGTTAATGTTAGTAAATCGCTTTGAAAATAGAATGAGTTGATGATAATATTTGCAAGGTCAAAGCATAGTTAGAAATCTTTAACCGACCATGCAACTGATAGTCCTGAGGTAGATACTCTTATGCCTGAGGACTAATTTCGAAACACTCTCCCTTTGACCTTTTGACCCTTCAAACTAAAATACACTACATGGTCACGACACAAAAATTAGTGGTGTAAGTGTCGCTATCGACAAACCATAAAAGTGACGTCATCATCACACTACGTTTTCTATATTTATGGCAACACTTTTATTTTTTATTATCTTCATTATCGCTTATTTGAATTGAATATATTTACCATTCAAAACTAGATGGCGTTAGTTTCTGTGGAACATTTTTATAATGACGTTCAAGTACCTAATTCGAAATGAATTCGTAGGTGAAGATTTCAATTGCAAATATAAACTGCGTTTCATACAGTACGCAGGCTTACCTACTTAGGTGCTCGCTTTTGTATGCAAATTGCTAGTTGTTTCAAATTATTCCGATTTTTCTTTTGATTCCTTGTTCCGAGCCGAATATGCTTGAGGATTTTTTGAATATGTGGATGTACGTATTTAAATTTTTGACTTTAAATTTGGTTATTATCGAAGTTTTAGGTGAAAAATTTTGTCAAAAATTATTTAGTTTATTTTAAACTAGCAACCTAATTATAATACAATTAGAAGGCTATGGTTTTCTTTTGTATGAGTATTTATTTTTAAAATATTCACTTGTTTTAAATAATATTACCCATTTTTTAACAATAACACCTATGGGTAATTCCTCAGTGTAAGCCACCTTTATGAATATTAAGATTTAATAAAATTTTGTTGATAAAATGTGATTCGAAATTTAAATGTTGCATGTTAAATTGTGTTTTTATGGATTTTATGATTCAATAAATTTTTAATTGAATTTTGTGTGAAATTTAAATGTTGCATGTTCATTGTTATCATGACTAGATACCTAAATTAAATTTCCATGCTAGATATTAAGCAAATTGTAGAATATTCTCGACAAACGATTTCAAACATAACTAAATTTATTCTGTGCTTAATATCTTTATGAATATTGAAGTATTTTCCTCCACAAGGAAGATATATTTAGCTGGCTATTGACGTGCTAAACAATCCGTTAGTTAATATTCAAGGTGGACTCGATTAGCGAAACGACAAGGCGAGGTTGCCCGCTGGCCGCCATTTTGAGATCACTTGCTGTTTACGAAGTTTGATAAAACAAAAAATTGCCTGTGATTAGAAATAATAAACTTAACTAAAACTTAAATTAAACCTATGCTTACCTAAAAATAAAGGCGTATATATTAGATAATTAAATAATACTTTTTTATAATCTGTATAATGCTTGACTTAAAGTGTAAAATTAAAAAAAATATATAGCAAAAAATACATTAAGGGCGACTAAAATAGTTTCCCTTGCGAAATGAAAAATGTATTTAATGATTTTTATATAAAAACAAAGGAAACAAAGGTTTTACAAAGGAAGATCTTGCCAAATTTTGTTGCTAAGTAAATTAATATAATGTACAAAAGATACCTACCTTACGTAAAACGAAATTTTATACTAATAATAAATTTATAAATGGATGACATACATTGCTTTGTTATCGGGCTAAATAATTATTTATATTTTTCTATATTTCGTACAACGAAATAGATTCGATACCTTTCATTATAATTTAAAGCTGAAAAGTTATTACTTTTCAGCATTCCATTATTTAATTTATGTTCTTTTCAGCGTTAAAATTGTTGGATTAAATGAAAAAAATATTTTTTAATAATAGAAAGAATGTAGATAAAAATTGTCGAATAACAGCATCTAAAATAATATTTTTAGGCTTTAATTTTATTTCTGTGTAGTTGAATAATTTCAGTAACGTTTAAAAAATGTGATTTAACAAAATTGTTTATCTTGTTAGTTTAAAAATAGAATGGTTTAATTGTTATTTAATGTTCAGAAAGAAAATAAATATATCAAATACGCTTATTACTTAAAATTCCAAAATGAATGTGTAAAACTAATTTTATTTTTTAATTTTATAGAATTAAAACTTTAACACTATTTGTTATTTTAATTATAAGTTCTTAAATCTGTGGTGCTCATTAAATGTAATACATAGATTTCTCTTTATGAGATAAAATTACTGTTGTAAAACTTTTTTTTTACTTTTAAGTCTTGAGCATAACTTGTTTGTTTTGGAAACAATGTGTTTGCTTCATTCAGTGTGTGTTATAAGTAAACTAAATTGATGTTTGTGAAAGTGCACGTGGTTAAGAAACTTATTTTAGATTGCGTTTTACTTTTTATGGGCAGGCATTAGATTAGATTAGAAGGTGATTATCTAAAACATTAGTTTTAGGTTCTAAAACTTAAAATAAAGAGTCAAAGAGTGCAAAGGAAACTAAAGCTACATTTAACATTTACCTACGTCTACAACTACAACAAAAATAGTTCAAAATTAATTTACGTACTAAAACCAGCGGTGCGGCACGGCCATAACTCCAAACGGATTACATGTCAATTTTTTATCTGTGTTAGCTCAACGAAATTAAAAGCCAATACGTTAGCAATCAAAACGCAACAGACGACCAACTAACCATGAAATCGCCTCATGTTTTGTTTCCTTCCATTTCACACTTAAAATAACAAAAAAATACACTCAAACAACAGCCGAGTGTCCATTACATTTCCGCCACTTGAACACGAATGGGAAAAATGAAAAAAATAACACGTGAAATTTCCGAATGGTGTTTTCGAAATTTGTCAAAAGCGAACGTTCATTTTTTCTTTTGCGAGCGGCAATGATTAGTAGCGGCGTTCGTATACTGCGGGCAGCCGGCCCCACGTGTTCAGCCGAGGGGTGGGTCTTGCACGTGAATTTTCCGAGGTTTCCACCCCCTCCGGACCGCCCCTATAGGCTTTTCTGTCCGGCCTATGCTGTTTAAGCGATCGGCTATGAAGTGGCGTGGAGTCGCTTTAATACTTTTTTGTTTTTATTTGTTATTAATGTTCGTTTGCTGTTTTGAAAGTAGGTCGACTTATTTTTGTAGTACTAGAAATGTAAAGTATGTTTCGACGGTATGTGTGTATTACAAAGCTTTGAGCTCATTTCGAAAAGAATATAAGCCCTACAATCCCAGATACGTTGGTAGCGTTGAAAAAATAATTATTCGAGCAGTATGTGTTTCTGAACAAAAAACAGCATCCAATTATTTCTGCGCAATAGTCTTTTAAGAAATATCTCAAAAAGCTTTTTTATCGCGTTCTTCGCGCTAAATAATTTTAATTTCTGTTATAATTGTGTACAAAAGCGGTTATCGTTAGGACGGAATGCTGTTTTAATAAATAACAAGAATATTTTTAAATGCGCTGTTACATATTTAAATGTATTCGTATCACGCTTCAAGGTTTTCGTTTATTAGTTATTATTTTTACAAATTAATGTGGTTTGAAGAATGAATGAGTGAAATTTACAATTAAGTGCTGTCATTTAAATACAGCTTTTGTCTGTAATACACTATAATTTTGTTTTTATGCTTATTTTAAAAGCATTGCTTTCAATACAAACGTTGTTTCATATTTCGTGGTCGTTTATAATAAATTTACAACAGTTGCAAAATATTTCGTTTCGCTTTGAGAGTTAATCTGAAAACAATTAAAGCGTCAGTGTAAAACGTCAACAAGTGGAGCCGCGGGTAACAACTAGTCGCGTAATAAGCTTGAGCGGCATTTATTTAACACAACAAACGGACATTTCACAATGGAACTTCAAAAAGCGCAATTAGGCACAATCGCCACTCCGTGCCTTTCTCTATCCAACCACTGCCTACTTTTCATGCTGTACGCCTACACGCTTACTATTTCAGTAGAAGCCGCGCGTCAAAGCGAAACTCGCCTCTAATGCCGAAACAATAAAGCCTAGAACGTCACGAAACAACCCCGCACGCACCCCGTCTCTTTCCCGCGTATTAATCAAAATACGAGTTTTCTACTTTGACGTGGAATCGTAGCAAATGGATAAGGCATTGTTTCGTAAATTGAAACTATGGTTTGTCGAGCGACCAACTTCGAAAGAACCCTCGCATTTCCATCCCCTCAATGAAATCCGTAGCGCTCAAACATTCGTATGACATCGCGGGGGTCCGACTATCTGGCCGCTCTAAGGCCTGGTTTAGACAAGGTACATAATTGCTATTGTAAGCTAAAGGGTTTACAATAAACTGCAATTATGGTAGACAATGATTAGAAATGTTGATACGGATGCAACGAACCTATTAATTACGGGCTTTTCAATATTTCATCACGAGTAAGCATTATATTTTGCCCTCGCTACGACAAAATGCGTTATTTAAATGCCCCGGCCCGACATGGCTGATGACAATTGCATTGAAATTCGCATAAACAATTTGCTTTGTACCCGAGATTGATGTAGATTCTACATTTTGCACGCTAGGAAAATTTATTAAATAGCTTTTTACGCGAATAATCAGTTTTTAATTAAACTCCGTGATTATTGATTTGAATTTCCAAATGAATTGATTTTTAGACGATATTTGAACTTTTTTTAATTAAGCAACAATTATACATAATATATCTATTATGTATAATTGTTGATATTTTGATTTATTAATGATTGATGAAATAACTGATTGACACTAATGAACAATTTTATTAATTGTTCCATTTACAAATAATTTAGTGTAATTTTAATTTTAGATAAAAGTGGTTTCCTTGTTTTTAATATGTTTAAATTATTTGTGATTTAAAAATATAAAAATAATTTAAAATAAACAAAAAATAATATACAAAATTAAAAAAAGAGGAGACTAATCCTTGTTAAAATTATATATATTATCTACTAAAATTATATATATAAATTATTATATATTATCTACCCTTGTAAAACTATTACAATACAAGCCACTTAAAAAAAGAACAATTAAATTTTAAATGTTTTTATTATAAAATAATAGTTAAGTAATATTTTATTACGTTAAGTGTCCTAAAGATCGCGTGTCAAAAACCTTTTAAATAAGAAGTCGGTAAGTAGATATTTTTTAATTTTATAATTTCAATGTCACTTTATTTAATTTATGATTAATTTATTCGTGTGTACGCACCTTTACAACTCATTCCATTATTACTGTGCATGCACAAAATAAAACAGTAATAAAAACTCACAATGAACTTTTTTTTTAAAATGAATATGAATTTTTCATATGCTTTTTTATCTGTAGCCGAGTCAACAAAACGCGCCAGTATTTTTAGGCTACAAATAAAGTTTTTAATTAGTGCCTCTGTGTTGCTTACATAGGCTTTTGAAACGAAATTGCATTTTTTTTATCAAATAATGATGGATGTATTATTATACTTGCCTCTTTCATGTAAGTTTTGTGATATAAACAGTATGAATACATTATTACAAATATATATTAACATAATATAATATATTAACGCATGTGTTGTGTTAAATGGTACGCAGTCAATAACTTTAATGACATCATTATTACCTGTAATTAACTGGTCCACGAAATATATTTTTTTAATATTTAAGTACTTAGCAAGCGAGAATGTAATTTACCTGATGATAAGTGGTCATTATCATATGGACATCTGTGAGCAACCCAAAACTCACTCTCTTGATGATTAAGTTGAACGACCTATGTCTCTATTAGGCCTCTATCTTAACGTAAAATACTTTAAATACGTGTGTTTTTATTAAAGGCATTATTAAATAAATACATAAATAATAACAGAGATATTGCACAATATCAATTCTATTCAAAGCTTAATTTATCGTGAATATTGAATTTACAATTTATATTAATTTATTTATTTTTACTTACATTTTATTTTTTATACTATTTCATTTATTTTATTTTATACTTATTTCATTATATCACTTTATTCTTAGCTCTATTTTATTTTTAGTAATTTTATTTTATCATTTTATATTTTTTTATTTTATTTTCGGCAGTTTGTAATTAAAACACAATTTTATATTTAACTATGATTACGCATGGCTAAAAATAAAATTAATTAGTAGTACCCACTTGACTAGTAATGATTCTTGGCTAGATAGTTAGGTACTTATCTAATCGTAGATAATGAATTTTCCTGATAAAATTTTAATGGAAAAGTAGTTTAAAACTTGTGCAACTTAAAAAATATTACGCAACTAAACAAATATATAACCATACCCAATATTTATAAGAACTAAGACTTATCCTATATTCTACCAATTATTCAAAATAAAAAAAAAACATTATTTATCATTCCTTGTATTTCAAAGGAAGAAATATCTAATATATAAAATTCTCGTGTCACAGTTTTCGTTGCCATAGTCCTCCGAAACGGCTTGACCGATTTTGATGAAATTTTTTGTGCTTCCGGTATCCATGAGAATCGGCCAACATCTATTTTTCATCCCCCTAAATGTTAGGGGTAGTACAACCCTAATTTTTTTTTATATGGCAACACAACGTTTGCCGGGTCAGCTAGTTTTTTATCTAAATTTTGTTGCTTTATTTGATTGATATTCATAGGCGATATAACCATAATACTCTGATCGAGGAGGTACTGCCTGCACACCTACTTACAGCGTGAAGCAGTTCTTACGTTTCAGTGGAAGGGTATAGATGTCTGCTGACTTACATGGTACCCGTCTTAGTCATAAATGGTAACGCATCTGTGATCGGCTTTAGGTAGAACACTTCTATATGGAGTTGGTTACAGGTATCCATGGGCTGGTCATTTACCATCAGGTATTTTTATTTCTACCTAATAACAGCAGTGTTAGGCGCTGCTGTGTTCCGGTTTGAAGTGTGTGGTAAGGGAGACAGACTTTTCCGAGGCGTTCCAGCTTAGTCCTCAGGGGTAGCGGCGCGTCTGTGGCCGACCTCAAGTGGGAATATCTAATCCTATCTGGGGTTGATTACAGATGTCCATGGGCGGCAGTAGCCACTTACCATCAGGTGGACTGCATGCTCGTCTGCTACTCTTATATTATAAAAAAAAGGTAGACTGCATGTTCGTTCACTTCTTTTGAAAAAGTCAAATTTACAAAAAAATAAAGTCTATTATTGTTTTTAAAAAATCTATTCATAATTAATCTTCATCAAGTAGTGTAATACCTCGTATTCAGGGAGGCTGCATGCTCTTTTGCTAATTTTCAAAAATTCAAATTTCAAAAATATATTTTACTTATCTTTTTTTATTTCTATTTCATAATTAATCTTCAACAAGTAATGTAAGAACGTATGTAGGTAATTGATACGTCATTCAGAACTCCTACGTTAAGGCCTTGGCCTTTCAATGATGCTGAACAATAGACAATAACTATTCATTTAAACCACCGATAGGTTTAACCCAGCTTGCTTTATAAAGGGCTATTTCAATGTCCGATTTATGTCCCAAATAAGCTATTTGGTAATAATGTATAAAATATATATAAAATTCTCGTATCACAATGTTAGTTACCGTACTCCTCCGAAACGGCTGCACCGATTTTTGCCAAATTTTATATGCATATTCAGTAGGTCTGAGAATCGGCTACTCTCTATTTTTCATACCCCTAAGACATAAGGGTTGTTCATCCTTAACATTTTTTTATTTATACGGCAACACGACGTTTGTCGGGTCAGCTAGTAATGAATAAAATAAAGCTAACAACTTAATTTAGTATTTAAAATTTTAAAATGTAAATTTAAGGTTTAAAAAATGTCAAATGGATTTAAATGCTAAAAAAGAAATATTATAAGGTTTTCTTTATAAGATTGAAATGGCAAATGATCATGCATTCCAATTGGTAAGTGGTGACTCTTGCCCATAAATATCTGTAATCATCTCCCTATAGACCTGAGGTTCTACCTGAAGCCCATCACAGATGCCTTCCACTCCTGAGGGCAAAGATGCTCACCACATATGTAAGGCATCTACTCTGAACCATCTACCCTTCCACTGAAACGCAAGTGTTTCACGGTAGAAATATGTATGACAGTGGTACCTCCCCGGTCGAACTATAGCGGGTTCTACCGCCACTCAAACTGTTTAACAAATCCAAATAATTAATCTATTACATCATTTTACTCAGACTTACAGACATACATAAGCAGTGATAGCCTAGTGGTTAAGAAACTCGGCTTCTCGATCGAGGGGTCCGAGGTTCAAATCCAAGGCACCTCTGATTTTTCAAAAAATATGTGCGTATTAGAAATTAATATCACTTGCTTAAACGGTAAAGGAAAACATCGTGAGGAAACCTGGATACCTAAGAGACAAAAAACAAAAAAATCTCAAAGGTATGTGAAGTCAACCAATACGTACTTGGCAAGCGCGGTGGACTATAGCCTAATCCTTCTCATTCTGAGAGGAGACCCGTGCCCAGCAGTGGGACGATAATGGGTTGATGATGATGATGACTTAGACATACAAATACATATAGTTCGCGCCAAACTGCTAGTCCGCTCTGAAGTTGCGAGCAGGTGTAGTTATACAATTTGCTATGGCGACGCGATTCATTTATATATTCAGAGCGGACTAGCAGCTTTACGCGGACTATACCATTTATCCGCGGCCTTCCAATTTAAGTCCTCTGGGATCTATACATATGTTGCCAATCTCAGATAAGAATACAAACATCACCTGGGGGTTACTACCATCTCTTAAAACAATATTATTTTAATTTTTACTTTTTTTGCATGAAATTTAACTTTTTAAGCAAAATATGACAATTTCAGTTGGTTTTATACAATGGATAAGCGAGAAATTAGTAAAGGTTTAAGCTTGTTAAACTGTGTATGACGAAATATTTTACTGTTTTAAGGAGGAAATAAAACTTTACTGAACTATGATGGTTTTTAAAAGATGGTGGTAGGCCCCCTGGGCTTAATATAGATGTCCATGGGCGGCAGTAGCCACTTACCATCACGCGAATTGCAAGTTCGTCTGCTATTCCTATCTAACAAAAAAGAAAATGTAAAAAAAGTATAACATTACCGCGAAGCATTTCAAAAAAGTTAGATTTAATTACACGAAAACAATTGTTCAGCAGCTGTACACAGTAATTGAATTTGCCATTTACAGGCAATTTGGGATCATTTTTTGTAATGTGAACAAGTGTAGCGATTCTTTGCTATTGTGGCATGTTCCCACAATCTCGTCAATTGTAGCAAAAACCTTTTGAGCTGCGTTGCTCGAACGAGGCAGTGATTTCGCGAAAATGCGCAGTTTTTTTGGTGGAGTTGTAAAATGCTGCTTTTGAGTTTTTTGGTGGAGCTATAAAATGCCGCTTTTTATACAAAGGACCAATTTAGGATGTTTGACTTTTATATGAAAGTACGAAATTTGGATAAAATGTTCCTGCAACAGATTTTAGTATTTTCAACAAACAGCATAAGAATATGAATATGAAGAATATTATGAGATAATTGAATAAAGTTAAATTATGATTATTTGCGTCCGTTATTGATAATCAATCTATTTAATGTTTGCTTACTGAAGATCTAAATTTGGCTATTGTGGACGCTGGTTGCCACATGATCACATATGTATGTGATCATCTTAGTCTTCAGCAGTGGACCAACGTGTCTGTGCCGGCTTCAGGGCTTTACTATTGTTATAAGGCAGAAATAGGTGTGACGATAGTGCCTTCAGAGTCTCACTACGAAAGTTCCTTCAGCCATTTTTATAATCTACACTAATATTATAAAGAGGAAAACTTAGTTTGTTTGTTTGGTTGTAATGAATAGGCTCAAAAACTACTGGACCGATTTTAAAAATTCTTTCACCATTCGAAAGCTACATTATCCACGAGTAACATAGGCTATAAATAAAATAATAAATAAACTCTTTCTACACTCACAGCCCCACACTAGGATTCCCTGTGTCGTGGTTGCCATGAACACACACATAGAAAAATACAAAAACACCCAGACCCAGAAACAGAAATCTAAATTCATCATTTAGATATCTGTCTGGCCGGGGATCGAACCCGGGACCCTTTGCGCGTCAGACCGGCATGGTGACCTATATTTTATATGAAATATATTTGATAAATAGATTTTGAGTCGGTACAAAGTTTGCCGGGTCAGCTAGTATAGAATAAGCAGACGAGCTTGCAGTCCACCTTGGTAAGTGGCTATGGACATCTGTATTCAACCCCAGATACGATGAGAATCCCACCTGAGGTCGGTCACAGATACATTTCTATCCTTGAAGACTAATTAGATTCAATGATAAGTATGTCTCCGTTACCGTGTGGTAAGGGACACATACCACACCTTCAAACCAGAACACAGCAGCGTTTAACACTGCTGTTATTAGACAAACATGGTATATGGATATGGTAGTGATGTCTTCGGAGTCGAACCACAAAGGCTTATACCACCTTCACATCATTTATAGCACTCGAATATAATAAAGGTTAAGGTATTTTACAGAGACTAAGGTGGAATGATTCGTGTGCCCACAGCATCCGGGTTTAAAGGCCAATGCTTTTCGACTCATTGGTATTTAGTATGACGTGATCTATGAATCTATGTCTGGTCTAGGAATTATTATGGCTACATTTTTGGTGAATCACTTAATGGTTCTTAGAAATGCTTAGAGATACTTATGTACTTTAATACCTGTCTTGAGGGAAAATGTTTTTCATCCATATTTTGTATTTGATTATTTTCATTGTATCGCCTCTTAGAAAAAGAAAATTATATTCCATTTAAAAATATTTTCTATTTGGCAGAAGGGTTCTAAAAGTCTTGGATAGGCGACAAACTGTCAAATTTTGCCCACAAAGTTCGATATTTGATAACTTCTAGCAGGCGGATATTGTCAAAAAAAAGTATTTTATAGGCAAAAAATGGGATAGATTGATTACCTTTTGTATGTATGTTGTGAAGAAGTACCTAACAATCAATGAATATGTTAATTTATACAATACAAATATGAAACTAGAATTTGTCTGTAGTTTCAAAATATCCTCTTATTCTCGGACGGTATAGAAAATATTTATCAACTTTTTGTAGTCTCATGGAAGAAAAAAATGTCGTGACACAGTAGTTGCAACTAGGCAAAGGTCCCAGATTCAATAGCAGTAGCAGCAAGTAGATATCTAAATGGATTTAGAAATCACTGCCAACTTTGGCTGCATTTTGGCACCTGACCCTAATTGAATCACCGAATAATTAGTTAGCATTGCCAAAAACAAGGGCGGTACCTACCGTGGGCCCGCCCGGCGCGCCCCCCTCTTTCTCCCCGTCAACGCAGAAGTAACACTTGTCCGCTGGCTTCCAGTCCGTGGGTTCCTCCACCTCCAGCTTCGGTTGCGTGGCAGGCCTCTTGATCAAGCTCTCGAGGATTGTCTCCTTCTTCTCCGGGGACCTCGTGGCCTCCTCCGGCGCGTTGATCTCCTCTATGGTCTTGATCTTCAACGCTGGCGGTGGGTCGGTGGAAGGCATTGATTCGTCGCTCGAGGCCTCGCCCTCGCTTCGCCTGGGGAGTAACGCGTCCTGGTATAGTTTCCATTTCCTTCGACCCATCAACTCCTCCGCCACCCGTTCTAGACCTGGAAACGGGAGAGGCTCAAGTTAATGAGGTACAGTAGGGTAACTTCACAACGAAGTAATTAACAATAAAAAATAATATGGGTAAACGAATGCTTTTAAATAAAAAAGTAGTTAATATGCAATGAAAATAAAAGAAAATTATTTAATTTTTGCACAAATTATAATTGAAAAGAATTTGATAGAAAAGAAATTAAATTACTTATTATTTTTTTACAATATATGTAGGTAATAAGATAAGACAAATAAGACGAACAAAGTAAATAGACTCCTAATAAGGAAAATATTATCAATGGAGTCTAAAGTCTTAGTAGTGTAACGTAGTATTCACCAGTTTCTAAGGACTATTTCGTATAACATATCGATTAGTTAAAATAAAGTGTATTACGATTTGTTAAAATAAAACGGCGATAATATTCATTGGCTTTCCATAAGATATCTTTGACTGATATCACGCTAGAAAGAGTCTTAATATCTCGTTTAACGTACAAAACCGCGCGCAAAACCTAAGAACAGATAATTGAAATGCATAACAACTGTCATCAGCGCTGTCTATAAATCCACAGATAAATTATCCGCTCTGTAATTAAAAATAGAACAATTTACTTTCATTCAGGCGAGCAGTGTTGCCAATAAAATAGTTATAAGTCATAAAAGCCCGCCATTATAGCCATTCGGAGTTTAAAAGCGGAACTTTCTCGTCACAAAAATGTCGTCGAACCCGATCTATTGAATTTATTACCGTGTTTTCGTCTGTCACGTTTAATTATCAAATATTAATTACGTTCATATTTATTGCGGGTTGATAAACTCTTGAATGTTGCTTCGAAGTGTTCTAACTTAGTGTTGTGTGTCTGTTTGTTACGCACAAATAAAGTTAGACACATGAACACTCATGCACATATCAATAAATAGATATTATGATTAAGTACATCATTATCATCATCATTATCAATATAGTCCACTATTGAGCACAAGTTCCCTTCCAAATTGGGCGTAGGTCTACGTCCACCGAAGATCTTAAATAAAGATTTTATATTTCAACATAGAGCTTAAACATTACAGTAATTTTTAATTTTTGAAGACATTTCAATTATAACATGAAGTAGAGTCCGCGCCAAACTGCTAGTCCGCTCTGAAGTTGTTGCGAGCAGGTGTACTTATACAATTTGCTATGGCGACGCGATTCATTTCTATATTCAAGGCGAACTAGCAGTTTTACGCGGATCATACTTGTAAAATTGTACCCATATATTTTGTAGATATATATTATTATGTTGTACAATGAGTTCATTGGCTCATCATAGTCCGTTGAGGATTCATTGTGATTTCAATTAGGATTATTGTGCGACTAATAGCTAAAGTCTGCATTAGATCATATTAAATTCATAATCTTTACGAATCTTACCATTCGTCATATTATTTTAAACATCAATTTTGAAGCGATGTTTTCGAATTTTAACTTAAAATACATACGGGTAAGAATTTAAGAGCATAATTTTATTACAATTCGGAAATTTGTTCTGCGATTTTATGAATTTTAATCGGCGATTCTAATGGCGAAATTTAAAATTACGCGTTTGCTTTTTATGCTTTTGTGTTAATTCGTAATTCTAATTCTAATTTATTTTTATGGTTTAAATTATAAATATATTTTGTAGTTTATATTTGAGAATGCAATTTTAATGATTTAACGGCAAAAAACTTTTCTCAATAGGTAATCATTATTATTAGTTCTTTCTTTTTGTGTAATTTAAAATTAAGGCGATTTGTTTTTCTTTTATTCATTTTATCGTGCATTTATATTTATAATTTTAATAAAAGTTTAACAATTGCAACATTAACATTTTTTTATAATTTCATATTCTCTGCAACAATCAATAAGGCTACGAATACTAGCAAGTATTCTCTTCAAATATGGAAAGGCCACAAAAAAGACCCCCTCCTTTAAAATGTACGTTACGCCATCGATTTATACAAGAGTTACGACCAGGAAATCGTTTTTGCGCCGTGTTGTATGCAAATTCGATTGAGGATGATTGCTTTTCGAATTTCCAGTTGACGAACCGTTCTATATCTGCGTGCGTTTGAACGGAAGTTTTTAAAAGATTTAAAGGAGAATGCCCATTCTTGGTACTGATTTTTCTCATGCGTCAAAATGAAAGTAATATTAAAATTATTTCTTGATTTTTTTACATAATTTGTCGATCAGAATAGTTTCCTTGAACAGGGAATTCCATTTAAGATAAAATAAGACGAAATGTTGATTGTTGTTCTTAAAAATTAAAATGGCGGAATTTTATACTCGGAATTCAATAAGATCTATTAGTGTTTTGACTAATATTTTTTCTCATGCATCAAAATGAAAGTAATATTAAATTTTTTTTTTTATTTTTTTACACAGTTTGTCGATCAGAATAGTTTCTTTGAACAAGGGTGTTCCATTTAAGATAAAATAAGACGAAATGTTGATTCTTGTTCTTAAAAATTAAAATGGCGGTATTTTATAGTCGGAATTCATTATTTTAGGTTTTTAGGATTATTTTAGGTTTTTTTTACCTACTACCTTCAAAAGTAAATGGAATATGTTAGTCGAACTATATTATAGGTACCTACTATCAGTTAAAATCGACCATCTGACCTATCGTCGGATATTTTCGATTTTGAGGCTATGTAACATTTCGGTAAATAACTTCAGAACCCGGGTGCTGATCTAAAAAAATATTATTGGTGGTAGTATTTGGTTAATTATACATCGTCCACAACAAGTTTCAATTTGATGCAACTCTGGACGGCGGTCCATACTTTCATGGGCATTGTCCTTTAAAAGTTATTTTAATTTATCGAAGAAATACATTTTACGTAAAGTTCTTGTGATGTGGCACTACTGCCATCTGTCTGTCTTAGGTAAACTTACTAAAATACTATTAAATTAATCCTAAACTATTAGAATCTCCGTCAAAAAGTCCAAAGTTGGTCAACAAATACTTAATTAGTATTATGCTGTGTGTGCTATGACCACACAAACTTGCACATACACAAATTAATAAGTAAGGTTTCCAAAGCAGGACCGTACTATGACACAACATGATGTCATCACGACACGTATATTGTACACGTATTTACAAGTACCCTCCAAATTTATCAACATAGCGTGACGTCATAACTATGTTGTGAAGATATCATAACTGACATGATGATGGCATTACTATCGTTACAAATTTGCAACTACCCTCCAAAATCAACATACCGTGACGTCATAACCATGACATCACGTGACGTCATCACTATGACATTTTAAAGGCCACAAACACGAAACTACCCGCATATTGCTCACAACTCTTACAGAAACGAATGCGCGTTATCTAAAGACAAATTAGCCACCTATCTACTTAGTTAATCTGCTAGCACCAACAGCAGTAACTGCGGAGGGGAGTGCAAAAAGCGAAAATCTTCCCGTGCAATTAGGGTTCCCGACTGCTGTTAGAAAAATAGCATTTTTTAACTCATAGGTTTTAGAAACGTCATGTATTTCATACAATTAGGTAAGATGTGATGTCAAATAAATATTTATTCATAGTAATTAGTAAAAATAAGAAAAACATGTGAAAATTCAACAGCTGCCTAAGTTATGTAAGATTTTCGTTATACAGTTAATCTTTGACAGTAATTAATAATTTATAAGCGTAAGAAGTTGTACTTCTTTGGTGTATATCTATACTTCTATACTAATATTATAAAGAGGAAAACTTTGTTTGTTTGATTGTAATGAATAGACTCAAAAACTACTGGACCGATTTTAACAATTCTTTCACCATTCGAAAGCTACATCATCCACGAGTAACATAGGCTATAAATTATACGAAATATATTTGATAAATAGATTTTGAGGCTGTACAAATTTTGCCGGGTCAGCTAGTATTTAATAAAAAAGGGTGCGTGTGTCAATGTGCTTGCGTGCAAGATGTGAACCCATTACGAAACAATAAAATATCATGATAATGTAGGTATCTTATCGTATACTTAAAAATAAAATATTTTAAATTACGTTGCTTAGTATCTAGTATTTTCTTTAAAACTTGCGACATTTGCTAGCCCATTTCATGGTGCCAATTTTAGCTGTTACTTTTTATAAAAATTCACAGTATTCTTTTCCCAAATACCCCAAAAGAAGTATAACTTCTAAACTTTTTAACCGACTTCCGAAAGAGGTTATCTATTCAAAGCGTATATTTTTACAGAAACACTACGTAACTCAACAATAGTAAGCTGACAACCCTAAGTATAATTTTCAAACATTTCATAGAATTTTTAAGCACAACAAAACTGCGATCATTAGCCTCTCTTCACTGAACTGAGACCCTCTCTAGTTAATATTGTAATTAATGGGATGGTAACGAACTCATGGCATGGTGGTGTAAAAAATAATTGCATATTACAACTGCTTCCAAGTAAATCGGAATGGGAAACGCTGTTGCCGGAATTGTTCGTTTGTTTTCGGTTGATGTTGTGTTGTTTTGTTCTTTTTTTAAATGTTTTCGATTTGTTTTTCGTTGTTTTTGTTTCTTTACGTTATTGATAAAGATGGTTCACGCGTAGATGATATTTTTTGTGCGTGAAAGGCATATTTTTATTAGTTTTTAAACCAAATATTTTTTTTACTGAGCCCATGTACAAGAATGTTGCCAGAAATGTCGCTTTTAATTTTTTTCTTTTCCATTTCTTTTGTTCTGTGCTTATATAATAAATTTGTAGGAACGTACCTACTAATGTTTTTTTTTTCGTTTAGTATTAAAAATAGACAGAAAAAATCCAAAATATGTAGTTACAGACCTGTATTGGACTATGTAGTATTGTAGCCTTTTTCTCAACTTTGTAACTTGTATTTGAATGTTTTGCGTTCATTTATAGGTCAATGTATTCCATTTACAATTTTGAGAAAGTAGTAATACTAGTAATTACTAGCATAAAGTAATGAGTACGTGTGTATGCAGCAGCATATATCTTACGATCTGTGAAATTATCGAGCATCTCAAACTTGAATAAGTGAACGTATTTGGTATATGTTTTTATTTATTACTAAGAAAGTAAGTTTTCTAAGTTATCTATTAGTTTGTTAGTTTGATTCTAAGTTATCTAAAAATTCTGAGCTGAGCAGGGATTCTAATTGTAATCGATTACAGATGCATTGCAGGATTAAGTTGGTTCATTTGGGTTGTATTTTTTTTAACTTATTTGTATATATTGTTTTGTTTAGTTTTTTTAAATGTGTGATTGCCTATATTATGTTAGAGAAATCGGAATAAAATTATAAGAAAAACATTATAAATTTGTTTGTCACAATCATTTTTTGTCTATGTATGGAAACACTGTTTTTACAAAAGAATATGATATTCTGATTGATAGGTTATACGTTCGTCAATATCTACGAAACTAAAAAACACAAAGAAAATATTATAAAAACAAAGCAGCTGACTACCTAGTTAAAACTAGTCTATGTAACTCAAACAGTTTAGATGAATCCAAACGTATTTTAAAATCCTTTAAGCTGTTAAGACTGCAGGGTATGCCAAAGAATAAGACATACAAACATACGTATATTTAATTATACGCACAAAAAACATTCCCCTCTACAGTCGAGTTAAAAAAATCAAAAGAAAAAATCTACCGAAGTATCTCATCTTTTCCTATTTCTATATCTATACTAATATTATAAAGAGGAAAACTTTGTTTGTTTTATTGTAATGAATAGGCTCAAAAACTACTAGACCGATTTTAAAAAAAATCTTTCACCATTCGAAAGCAACATTATGCACGAGTAACATAGGCTATATTTTATATGAAGTATATTTGATAAATAGATTTTGAGGCGGTACAAAGTTTGCCGGGTCAGCTGGTTATAGATATTAAGATAGTAGACATGGTAAGCAGTAGGTTAATACCTAATACCTAGTGTGTTGTAAAAGACAAAAACGCATACAAAAACAGGCACAAAGGACGTGCCAGCGTGTGCCGACTACTGATTGGCTAAAATGCGAATAGACTGGTCTATTTCAAGGTCGCTGAGTCAACGTTAGTTGTGTATGTTTGGCGGGCTGCAAGACAAGAGCGGCCGCGGAAACGGGTGGCTCATTTTAAGGATTGTTTGGTGATGATTTTTCAGTGAGGTTGCGTTGAGCTGTTCTCAGAGCTTTTATTATCATTATTCATTATCATATTCATTCATATTCATATTCATTGGTTTCTACTATGACATAAAAATTAAATGAATATATCAATTATATAAATTAACTGTCATATATTTGTCTAATACAGACATTATTAATACAATTAACTTTATCATGAATGATTTGTGAAAACCAAATTGTAATATGATGAATTTTGAGCTCATGAAAATGTCTTATTTTTGTTTGCTCCAGTTTAAAGGTGAAAACTCTTGGTGGATAAATTCCCAAGATACCACAACTGCACCTATTTTTTGTTTTTAACATCGTGTATATGTGTGTATGTCTGTAAAGAGTAATATTATTAACATTTCTGTGTTTCCAAGGGCATGAGGAAACAGGTGTTTATCAATAGGACATCAAAATTTCGATTAAAACACTGCACCGCGAACTCAGCCTATAGAAGGCAAGGAATCTTTCCAACAGCCATGAGACCTTATTATAAAGTAGATGTTGAATAATAACACAAGGGCTATACTCCATAGTACTTATTGTCAACACATTTTACTTAGCGAGTCTATAAAAACGAAACAAAACCCCATAAATTATTAAACATGGCATATATACCGTAATTTTAATCTTTCATAATTTAGATAACACTTAAATTAATAACTTATAAAGTTTATAATTAACTTTCGCTATAAAATTATGCACTTCACATATTTTGTTATTCGTTCACTTACACTTATGTAACTGGATTTTGTCGTTTTTTAACGCAAGATGCTGTTGATAACGCGTTTAACTATTTGCCGTCACGCCAACAAAGACGCAATAGCCATTACGTTCGGTAAATAATGCTTCAGCTGCCGTGTATGCGGTTCTGTAGAATTTTAAGCCATTATTACGGTTTAATTTTTGGGTTATTATTTTTCAAGGCTTAAAATTTTACACAGTTATGTCTGTAGCTTTTGTGTACATTTAAATTAGGATCACACTATACAAATATTCGCAAAAATTGTAGTGATGAAATAAATCTCAATTAATTTCAAATCAGTAATATATATCTACGATAATAAATAAAATATACTAATTACATTATTTAAGCCTAGTATAGTCCGCGCCAAACTGCTAGTTCGCTCTGAAGTTGTCGCGAGCAGGTGTATTCATACAATTTGCTATGGCGACGCGATTCATTTCAATATTCAGAGCGGACTAGCAGTTTTATGTTGACTATACGACTGTTTCATATACAAAAAATATGTATATAGGTAAAAAGTACATATGATAAATTATAATTAGGTAGGTAATTTCGAAAACACTTATTTAAAAAGTCAGTGCTTTTAGTTTACCATTCATTTCATTCATTTATGAGGTATATTAATTTCTACTATAAAATATCAATACAAATTATTAGCCATTATTCGCTAGAGGAAATGTTTAAATCAATGGTAAAGCTAAAACTATGTAAATTACTACATAAATGAAAAATGCATGGTGTGACGTAACTACAGCTCCATCATAATTATTGTAAGGGCTTTAATGTAGGTAAATACATTTTTTCTCTTTTAAATAATGTAAAGTATGCACACACATTGTGGAGTTTTTACACCGCGTCTTCATAGTGTAGAAATACCTACGAGAGTATAGTAAGTAGTTTACAGGGCTATAAGAAACAATGTTTACCAAATACGATTATTAAGATGATACAGCCCCTTTGTGGTTGGACTCTGGAGGTACCACATCCACACTTATGTTTTATGGAACATTTACATGACGCGTTGCAAGTAAGTCCTTGGAGGTAAACGCATCTCTTTTACTACTACTAGGCTACTATGACTTTGTTGGCCGACATTGGGTATGCGTTTTACCACTAAGGACTTACTAGGCCGAAATCGTGTAGGAACCCAATCCTATCTAGGTATAATTCCACATGTTCATTTTAGTAGCCACTTACTATCAGAGAGACTGCATACTTATTTGTCACTTGTACATTATACATTACAACAACTTAAAAAATAAATTAAATTTGAAGGCTGTTTATTCTGCTTATCGCATCCGCTACCGCTTATGCTCGCACCACGCGCCATGAATCAACGCGGAAACGTCCTATGTCCTTGTTCGGCAAGCGAATATGCGCATATAAAATCGCGCATAGATCTCACATTATACGTTAATTATCATTATTAAAGTCCTTCTTGGGAGCTACAATTAGTTGCGTTTTTACGCTATTCTGAATTTATGGACATCATTCCGAACGCGCTTCAAATTGTGAAGTGTTGCGTGGATTGCTGATTCAGTGTGGGTTTATGCAATCTTTGTTATAATGGTCATTGTTTTGGTCTCACTGCTGGGACCAGGACTCGATATATGGCAAGGCAGAGGAGGCCTGCGCGAGAGAGAAAACCCACCACATAGAGAAAAACAAATTCGACGGATCAACATTTTTTACGTTTTTTTTTCAAACAGTATTTTTTGGATTCTTACTGACATTACTTTTATTTAGTTGGATTGGTGGATTTACCTATGAGATTTCTACCCTGAAAGAAGTTCTAGTGTATAAAATCTGCCAATCCTCAGTTGCCTATATTTATATATTTTCAAAATTTTAATTAAAATTAAATTGAAGATGCACTAACGAGCCAAAGACAGTACTTGATCAAAATACTAAGCAGTTTTTTACACAAAAGACATAAATATCAATTGTTAGATTGATATTTATGTCTTTTGCATTGCATTTTAACAATCAACATTTCTATTATTTATGTACGAAAATGTCAATGGTATCTAATTATACCACATCATACGATTATTAATGATATTATGCACATGTCATTACATATGTGACTTTATTTACATTGAATTAATTTCAATAACAATTGAATTATGATATTTAAACACCTACACACAATTCATTGAATAGCTAAGTAATGACAAAATAATTTAAAATATTAATAATATCTATTTATCTAGATTTTTTAATGTTATAAACCCTTGTGGTTCAGCTCCGGAGTCACCACCGTCACACCTATTTCTGCCTAATAACAGCAGTGTAACGCTACCGTGTTCTCGTTTGATGTGTGGTAAGATACTTATAAGAAACGTACCAACTTATGTCCATTATTTATATTCAATCTGTGGCGACCTCCCGCTACTCGACAAGAGATGGCGCCACGAGTATTCTGAATCACGCTATCGAAGTTTTCTAAATATCTGGCATATATACAAGCTCCGAACTGAGACTGTCGGAGCACGGCCGCTCCCCGGGCATGATCACCTAGCCCGACGGGAGATCTCCCTTTGCCAAAAATCTATCCAAATTTTGCTTACCGAAGATAGAAATGAAGCAATTGTCAAATGTCGATCTCTGGTAGACAAAGCATTGGATTGATTAATTATTATTAACTTTATTTAGGTGTACCAATGTCCAACCTTAGAGTTCCAATTCTATCTGGGATTGAGTACAGAAGTCAATGGGCAGCAGTACCTACTTACCAACAGGTTGGCTGCATGGCACTTGCTACTTCTATTCTATTCTTTTAAATGCCATTTTTTATAAAAAAAATCTCGAGTTACGTAAAGCATGTTTTATCCTTGTAAAATCTCTGTCGGGTGGATCGTAATTCTTAAATCCGCCACAATGCCACCGGATATGGCGAACTGCCTAGTCGAGCGACCTTAACGTTGTTAGGGTGCCTTCACACTGATCCACGCATTAAGATAATAAATAAAAACTTGTATCAGTAAAGCCAAGGTAATATTGTTTTTATGTTTCACTGGATAATCTCGCGATGCTATTAGAATGAAAATAAATACAGGTTTTAGTTTTATAACATTAAAAAATGCATAAGTCAACTGCCATGTATATAACTTTCATTACTCTAAAATAAAAAAGAAAACCAATTAGGTGTTTATTGTATTGTCAAGTATCTATAGAATCAGGTAAAAATAATCAGGTCATCTTCAATCAAAAATACTGAATTGATATTAGAAACATTGTCTCCTTGAAAATTAAAATATTTCTTTCATCTTTCTTTAGGTATCATATTGTTTAAATAAATATTAATAATAATAACTATCCACTTTGTATTTTTTATTATTTGTAAATATAATAATAATATATACACTTGTATATTTTTACGTGGCATTTAAATATCCAAATAGTGAGACAATAATAAATGAATAAATTCTTGTATATCAGTATGAACACACCTTAAGAGAGGATATCATATTATGAGCGTGCTGACCTCAACTCTACATCTTAGTTACACCTGACATTGCTCAATGTAAATCTAGAGTTTTTTGGTAGTTACAAACATATTTATTAAGAGCACAGGAAGAGAATCTAAGATATTTTTTGACACAAATGAAACTTCTAAAATTTGATATTTTGATAAATTAAATTTGAATTCTTCTTTCAAGCGATTTTTTTGCCTTATAGTGGAATTAAACTAAACTATGAGCTCTACATTTCTTTTTGGAAATGTTAGTTTGGAATAGTCTGTAAGAGAATTACAAAATGTTTTAATTTTAATGCATTAGGTATTATTATTACGATTAAGTTTAAAACTCAAATCGTATTATAGACTAATATGATAGAGTTAAAACAAATACAGTTCTGTGCCTATAACCTTTTTTGCGTTTGGTAAATTCTAAGACCAAACTCTACATTTTTTTATATGTCTCTTGTATTTCAGAGAATTACAAATGTTTTATTTTTATTGCACTAATAAATAATTAAACACGTGTTTCTTGTCCCACAATTAAGTTAAGAAATCAAATTATTTTATATAGTATATTTATACGATAGAGTCAGTATAGCTAAAAAAAACTTTTTGGATTTGGTAAATTTTAAGAATACAAGCTCCAACAGACCAGTAACCTTAAAAGGGCTCTCTTTAACTAATTTTACCCAAACAACAAAAACAGTTAAAATAATAACAGCAGTTTATCTTCGCCATCTAGCGCACCCGTGCATGGCCGTGCCCGTACACATTTCCTACTACATATTAACGACCACTCACCCTTGACAGATTTCCATCCACTTCCTAACCATACGTAGAAAGTTAGTTAGAGGTTAATAGAATGTATTTGAATGAGGAATTAGATTGCAAAAAATACGAGCATTAGAAAGAGTGGAGCGGTGTGTGAGTGAGACGGACGATGACGCCGATTTCTGATTGGCTGACCGCTTTTTATGGTTTAGTTCCCCTAATCTCGCGCTTGTACATCTGCTGCCAATGTTTATACGAAATGGTACTTTAAATTGATCGCAGTAGTAATATTTGTACCTTGTGCGCTATATACGCTATCTAGCGGTAGAAACACGCAATAATTTTGCCATTATTAAAACATCTCGGTAAGGTCAGAGGGTCTGAATTATTTTTTGCCATCGCCATTGGTCGGCAGATGGACACTAATTTCTTTTTGTGGTCAATTTATTATAGATTTCGAGATATTAGTGGATATTGCGTTTTGGTATTAATATTTACATAACTTAATTCACGTTCTAAGTTATAACTGAGTTATTAATAACCAACCTGTCTAATGTTTTGTCCGCCAAAGTTTTAAATTTGATATTCTTAGGCAGAAAATATTAAATGGCGATCGTTGATAGCAAACATTAGATAGTTTATTCGATTCGATATTCATTAGAGTTCTCAATTGATATTATGATTTTCTTTATTTTCAAGACGTCTTTTTAGGCACAGGCAAGCCAGTCATAGAACAGGTCCCAGTTCGATTCCCAGCCAGGAAAACTAATTAAAAAATAAGTAATTTTTGGTCTGGATGGGTTTAACTCCATAAATATATACCAATATAATGCATTGACAAGGAAGGTTCATTGTAGAGCTCAACAATAAAAACAAGTTTAAAAATATTGATACTTAAATTACCGACTTAACATAGGTAGCTATAACCATAGCTAATAAACATATTGCCGCCTTACTTAACATACTACTTTGTTAACATAACATGTTAAGTAAAAGAACAAAAAATATTACTACATAAAATGCCTAAGTACTCTACAATATTAAAAACAACAAAAGTACCATATATAACCAACCTAATAAAAATATTACCGCCTTACTCAACATAGTACCTTACTTAACATACTACTTTGTTAACATAATGTTAAGTGACAAAAAATGTTACAACTACAACACAAAAAGCAAATGCCTACTCAACAATATTAAAAACAGCAATAAAATAAAAGTCAACTACGAACCGACAATTACTTATTCAAATTGTTAGCTAATTTATCTATATGTATGTGTGTTGGTCTGTTTATGGCCCATCGGTTTGTGCCGTCGAATGAATAAACAACCGCCATCGATCTACCGGGGCTATCACTAGGATATCAAGGCATTAGGGTTGGCACCGACGAGGAAATTAAATGAGAAATAAAATTAATGTTATAAAAATGTTGTCTAAAAATAATTAAATATGGAACAAAAAAGGGATTAAAAAATGACAAACAAAATGACGTTTTCTGAAATTCTGAAATATATCACGTGGGAGTATACGTCGAGAACAAAATTACAGTCTTACATAAAAAAAAAAACAAAAGGACAGCATACAGAATAATACAGAAAAATGTTTTGTTACAAATATAAAATAAATAAAATAGTTTCGTTTTTAAAAAGCGTTTAAAACTTTAACATGTGTGAAAATGTAATATATAAAAAATAAGAGGAATAAAATATGTATTTAAAGTAATTATGGAGCTCAATAGATAAACTTACCTAATAAAAAATCGCAATAGTTTCTCAATTTATTTTGTAACAGCGGGACATAAATGAGACAAACGTACATTTTAATTTGATTTATTTTGATAGTAAACTAGATAGAAAACTTGACGATTTGTTAAAAACTTGAGAAGGTGGCAACCCTATCAAACGCAGATGTTAGCACCTTAGATAATGCGTACAATTTCGTATCGAACCAAAGGTTGACAGCCACTGTGTTTTAATTAAACTACACATGCTTTAATTAAAATGTAATTCTGTCAAATTTAATTGGCGGATACGGCAGGTCTATTTTAGAAATGCAGCTGTTTTGTAAATGTTTAGTAACTGTGTTTAAATGGTAATACTAGATAGTGGTTCGACTCAGGAAGCATCATCGTCATGCATATTTCTGCCTAATAACAGCAGTGTTAAGCGCTCCTGTGGTCTAGTTTGAAGGGTGTGGTTAGGGAGACATACTTTTCCGAGGCGTTCCAGCTTAGTCCTCAGGGGTAGTTACGCAACTGTTACCAACCTCATATAGGAATCTAATTTTATTTGGCGTTGATTACATATGTCCATGGGCGACAGTGGCCAGTAACTATCAGGTGGACTGCATACTCGACTAGTATTTTGACTTAATAAATGTGTATAAACAAATGGACTAGCCACCATGACCATTAACGTATTACTATCCCACTGCTGGGCAAGAGTTGTTTCATAATATGAGAGGTTTAAGACATAGTTTACGCCACCATGCAAACAACGCTATCTAGTGATAACTTGACACACTTTTATTTCGATACAAATCTATACAATAATATTCTATTTGTAAAAAAAGCACATTATATATATTTTGTAATTAATATAACTTATATTAATTACAAAATATATATAAAACTCACATTTCTGATAAAAAATGTTCTTCATTATTTTTTGTTAAAATTTGGAATAATATAATTAAATTGTTTTACATTACTTTACTTTTATTTCAATTTTAATAAACACAAGTTTTCTTTTATATTAAAAACATTTTTTCATCCATTTTCAAAAGCTTTCGTATAAAAACAACTGGCGTAGGTAATATATCCATTCTTCCGTTAGTTAAGAACTTAGCGTAAACCCATCGGTCATAAATGATTGCACTTACTCGTGAGAAAGAGATGTCCGCAAAAACTACTAAGTATTGATTGTGAACTTTTTGCAATCCGATTGATTTATTGTTTACAAGCTTGCGTCAAGTTTAAGCACCCTAACTTTTTTTAGTTTTAAATAAGTGTGGAGTAGGTCTAAAGTAGATCCTACGCACAATTTGAGTAGTTTCAAAAATTTTTTTTTTATTGTAACTGTAGTATTTTTGAAATTTGTTTTACTTTTTTTGGAATATTAGCTATATCGTTTAGTTGTGTAATTTAAAATTATATGTATTTATTTATTTATTAAATAAATATAATGATGTAATTGGCTATTAAGATGAGAACCAAAATGTTTGCCTGTTGGATTTTTTGTCAAAATTATAAACTTAAAAAAAACAAATAATTATGCCTCTATCAATGAAGTGAGGTATTTTGTTGACATTAATTGTTAAAAAAATGTTATTTATTTTCAATACTTTTGGATGTAACATTTAATTATTTAAAAAAAAATCGGATATTTTTAATAAATACTTATATTTATAACATATTTTTTATATGTGGGCACTACACTTTATTTTTTAAGGACATTTCTTTTTATATACACTCTATGGTTATCACAAACCGGATAGTATGTGGCTAAAAGGTAGTGTTTACGAAGCTTGAAACGTATGCAAAAAGTAAGTTTCTTGTGACGATGTAGTGTGAATTTATTATCGCGATAACAGTCATTGAAATTGATTTAAGTAGGCATCCGTATGCTATAAAAAGTAATTGCTAAAAAGTTATTGCTATATATAGCTGGTTCCTTTGGGTGCTTATATCTATAATTGAATTAATATTAATTTTACAAAAAAAAATTGAAAGAACATAACCAAAGACTTTTAAAAAGTCTCATAAATTTTATTGTTATATAAAAGAATTGTCTAGTTCACAAAAAATAAAATTACTTCGAATTAAAAGTAAGATAATGAAATGAAAAGAAAGAAAATTTTTTTTAATTAAAAATGTTTTTAAACACTTTAGCCTTAAGTAAAATAAACAATTATAAAAATCACTGTTTTATTTGGTACCGGACTAAGTTAAAAGGTTCCGTTTTTACCCTTTGGGTATCTACGGAACCCTAAAAATATTCAAATCGCTATTTTATGTGTTATAGTCCGCGTAAAACTGCTAGTCCGCTCTGAATATAGAAATGAATCGCGTCGCCATAGCAAATTGTATGACTACACCTGCTCGCAACTTCAGAGCGGACTAGCAGTTTGGGTTTGAAGTTGAAAAGTTCTAACTGAGAAATAAGACCATTCAGCCATTGTATAATCTGTTTAAAAACAGAACTCATTTAATAACAGTGGTGCCATAACCTTAAAGTAGAAAAAATATAAACACGCCCGTTTAATGGATGACTGACCGGCAGGTGTGCGTTGTGTAACATTATTTAATGAACGCCATTGTATTACTCAATACATTAAGATATTTCTGTATAAATATGGTGATATGACTAGGTTTTTGACATTATAACGGAATGCTGCCGCCATTTTGAGTTACAGCTGTGTGTGTGTGTGTACCTGTGTGTGTGTGTGTACCTGTGTGTGTGTATGTGTGTGTGTGTGTGTATGTGTGTGTGTGTGTGTTTGTGTGTCGAGTATGATTTAGGTCTCTGTTGTGGGAGTGAGTGGAATCGTGTCCAGCAATAGGACGTAATGGGTTGAGGTCGCTGCTTAGGGAGTTATGGATCCCTTCGAAAGATTTTCGGTATTTAACCGATGTGTTACATATAGGCTGAATCGCAAGAAGCCAAGGCTATGATAAGAAATTTTAAAAATAACCGTCGTGAATTGACACGGCTATGAAACATATGATTTTTTATTAATTATTTTGGCCTTGGCTACTTGCCTTTTAGCCTAACATTATTAACGTTCATCAGAAAAATATTTTAAGGTGATGTAGAGATGAGTTTAGTTTCCAAATCCTTGTTCTATATGAAACCCGAATATAAAAGCATCGTAGTCGGAAATACCCGAAACTTCGAAATAAAACAACGAAATGATTAAACACTCATGTTTTATGTCATATAAACAAGACACCAAAATTTTATTTAATACCGAATAAAATCTATATCTTTTATTTTCTCCTAGCTATGTACGTAACTAATCGGGAATCGAAGCTGAAGTTCTTATAGTGTCAGACCTGAATAATTTATCTTAGAAGTTAAATAGATACTGAAGATAGATTTTGATAGTTAGATAGATATTGAAGGTGGTAGAACCCTTTGTGGTTCGACTCCGGCGGCACCATCGCTACACCTATTTCTACCTAATAACAGCAGTGTTAGGCGCTGCTGTGTTCCGTTTTGAAGAGTGTGGTAAGGGAGACATACTTTTCCGAGGCGTTCCAGCTTAGTCCTCAGGAATAGCGGCGCATCTGTGGCCGACCTCAGGTAGTGATATCTAATCCTATCTGGGGTTGATTACAGATGTCCATGTGCAGTAGCCACTTACCATCAGGTGGACTGCATGCTCGTCTGCTACTCCTATATTATAAAAAAAGATATCGCTTTTTATTCCTCTTATTTATTTTGTTCGCAAACTAAGGTTTATTTTAGAAGTAATATATATCCAGACCCAGAAAAGAGAGTATAATCTAATAAAGCTAATAATTATTTTACGATTAGAACCATAACCACTACATTATCCAAATGGCCGTACTTTCTACGTGAGTAAAAACGCAAATAAAACTTTTATTTTTGTAATTAATCCAATAACATTAAATTTCCATTTTAAGAACTGTAATTTATAGAAATTAATTAACGTTATTTCACGTACAATTTAGTATTATCCAACTATTCAATTCCTTTCATCCTTAACAAACATAGGCAAAGCAATTAAGACCATTCTGCCGTGTGTCTGTATTTTCTAATTTCCCGCTTATAATTTATTTTTTCTAACCAAAGGCCAGGCAAAGGTCGCAGTTGAGCGCAGCCAATAAACTTAATGTGTGTTTAACCACAGATAATGTAGCGATAATTAAGGAAGGAAGATTAAAGCCACAATCAGAAGTCGATGGCATTTCTCGGGATATCTTCCGTTCACAATAGGTTTCATACGTCAGTAATTTCTCTATTTAGGTAGAAAGCTGACCCCGAGACCCCTAATCTCTGGGTACAGCATCATCGTAAGATAAATTATCTCGTAAGCCTGTGTTACAACTTTACAAGATGGTTACAAGAATAAATCTGAAAGCATATTTCGTGGTTACGATCAACTTGTTTGAAAGTTTTAAGTTACTTGAAGCCACGAAAGGTACATAAATAGTATAATTTGCTTTGATGGTAGAGGAAAGTAGAATCAGATAGCGGCTGGACAAGGTTACATAATATCCTAACGAATACGTCATCTTTAGAACATTCTGTCCCACCGATGAGCTTGAGTGATTATTCCATAGATAAATAATGCATTATGAGGATCTTTTATTATAATATAGGAGTAGTAGACGAGCATGCAGTTCACATGATGGTAAGTGGCTACTGCCGCCCATGGACATCTGTAATCAACTCCAGATAGGATTAGATATTCCTACCGGAGATCGGCCACATGCGCCGCTACACCTGAGGACTAAGCTGGAACGTCCGGGAAAAGTATGTCTCCCTTACCACAAGTTTTTTACCATAACCATACGGGGTAGTGTCCAGAACCCTCGAACTCATAAGGCCCCGAAACGCCAATGTTAGTATCTACCATAGATTGGTTACCTCTATAGGTTTAAACAAAAAAGTGGTCATTAGTATGTGATATTTAATTAATATCGAATAATGATAGATTATCGAAAAAATAATAGTGCATAGGTACCTTGGATAAAACGTCACTAGAATCATAGTATGTGTAAGCACCAAACTGCTTCTAAAGCAAGTCTATAAATATGTGTATAAAATATGTAAATATTTATCGCTTTAGGAAGTAAAAGTGAATGCTGGATAAATAGTGAAACTGAATCGTGATTTTCCAAAACTTAGGATTCGTCTTTAATAAACCAAGTAATGTAAAAGTTTTAGGTGGTAGAATCACCGCCACATCTATTTCTACCTAATAACAGCAGTGTTAGCGCTGCTGTGTTCTGGTTTGAACGGTGTGGTAAGGAGACATTCTCATCCCAGGCATTCCAGCTTAGTCCTCAGGGATAGCCGCGCATTTGTGGGTGAGCTCAAGTAGGAATTTAATCCTATCTGGGGTTACATGTCCATGGGCGGCAGTAGCCTCTTACTATCATGTAGCCTGCTCGTCTACTCTTATAATAAAAATTACAACTTTATTACGAAAATAACTTAACAAAAGCGCATTTTATCGCAATTCGAAACGCGTCATCATTTCGTTTTGCGGCCGCCATTTTTGTATTTGCGCGCGCTTCCAACTGTCATTAGGCAGTGATGCCAACTTTGTGAAATTACAAGTTATGGTTCAACTATTAAATTACTGGTTCTTATAGAGTTGCTATACGTAGCTGTATTTTACTTAATTGTGTCTCTTATAAAGCAATTTGAGGCATGTCTGCCTTTATCTTTAGTGGAAAATAATTTCTACTGTGGAATTTCAATGTGGATTATTTTTGTGTAATTACAGGCTGGAAAGGTTGGTTTTGTAATCGATTGATTATTCTTTTATTCATTTTAGTTATTTTGCAATAGATACGCATTTATTCAGATTCTAATTGATTAGTCGTTACTATTAACGACTAAATTAGAACGCTTTAAGTCTTAATCGTCTACACTTAGCACAAACTACAAGGAACCTGCAAACTGCAAAATAAAATTGCTAACTGCAAATGCAAACTGCAATGGCAAACTGTAAACTGCAAAAGCACTGCAAGGCAAATGTGGATAAAGTCCGGTTAGATACTAGTATCAACATTATTTAACTCACTAACCCTTTAGTGTCCCACAGCTGGGAACGTTTCTCAAAATAATAAGGATTAGACACTAAACATCACACCTTTCAAAACTATAAAAAACTATCAGGCTTCCTTTCCTTATTACAAAGAAAGCGAGTGATAACTTATTTCAAATACGCAAACAATTTAAGAAATTATCGTGGCTAGGATTTGAATCTGGAACTTACAGTATGAGATACACTGTTTACGCCATCGCCATTTTATTTCGTCGTGGCGCGACGGACATAACAATTCCAATCAACAAAGTTGAGCAGCGTCGTCGCCACAATGGCGATATTGGAATACTTCCACGGTCCGTTAAAACTGATCTAATGAACATATTGGACGCCAAATTTGAATTTCGACGGTGTGGTAGTCTCTTGCTTTTGATTTTTGACTGGAAACTCTCTTTTACTAGATGGAATCGACTTATTTGATGCTGTTAAAAACAGTAAAGTTACGGGCGCTTTTGTAAAATAGGTACATGTATTAACATATTATTTTTCGACGTTATATGCGTATTGCAAATTAATTACCATTTGAACTCAGACTACACCTACCTACACGCCTCTTTAAAAAAGTTTACTCCTAGTTTACTACTCTTTAAAAAAGTCCTCAAAAATATATAAAGTCTACCGATCCGCCCTTGACCAGCGCAGTAAGCTATGCCCAAACTCTTCCTGTGAGGAGAGCCTCGCCCAGCACTTGGACGATAATGAATTGACAACGAACAACGACTTTATTATTTTTATAATAAACTAGCTTTCACCCGCGGCTACGCTAGCATTCAGAGGTTTTTATCTATCCCTCGGAAACAACACTTTTTCGAGAAAAATATTACGCTATCCTTTTCTGACAACGTGTGTACAAAATTTATTGACAATCGGTTATGTAAGGCGTAAAAATGTAACAAACAAACTCACATTCGCATTTATAATATTAGTAAGTATTTTGTCTGAGTATTTCAAATCACACCCTCTACTTAATTCACCCCTAAGCTTCACTTTTCCAACTTTCGAACACGTAACAATTTCAATCAGTAAAGTTTGGCATGCGTTGATCGCTGACCATAATGACTGTATTGGAATTCTTTGATAGTAAAACCCTTGGTGACACTAGCGGCATCTATTTCTGCTTTACAACAGTGTTGGAACAAAATAGATAACCCTGGCGCTAGACATAAACAAATATTTGAACAAAGAATTTGCTCACACATTTGAACACGTATCTGTATATTTTTTTAACCTGTCACTCATGGCATGGTCTCCTAGCAACTGGACATTGCGCATGTGTAGCTGGCTCCGCACATATTTGAGATTTGAACGCTTTGATGTGCGCTCGAAAAACCGACACCAAATGGCAAAGTGCAAATATCTGAAGCAAGCTTTGGTCACATACTCCAATACCAGTGAGTCACTGTGTTCAAATATGATTTCAAATGTTTGTGCTGTTTGGCGCGGGCCTAAGTCAGACGGGCTACTGAATGAAATGCAGTCACTGTCACTTACACTCACCCACACTAGAAGTCGTGGTTGCTATGGACACACACAAAGACGAATACTAAACCCAGACCCAGAATAGATATCCAAATTCATAATTTAGATGTGTGCCTTTCCATCGAAATCTTTATTTTTAGGGCACCATAGATGCGTTGCTACCCCTGAGAACTAAGTTGGAAGTGTTGGAACTTAGCCTTGGATAAATGTCTTCCTTATCACACCCTTCAAACCAGAACACACCACTTAACACTACTGTTATTAGACAGAAATAGGTGTACCGGTGATGCCTCCAGCGTCGAACCACAAAGGTTCCTATCACCAAAAGCCCAGCTGGAACAGAAATAGGTTTAGCAGAACTATTATACCAACTGCATTTTTAAGATTTAACATCAAACCTTATAGGAAGTACTAACAAACCTCCTACAATGTGTCCTGAGTACCTACAACGTCTTAATTCACTAGTATTATTTAATAAAGTCACAGACAGACAGACAGTTCGTATACAGTTCGTAATACGAAAATTGTATAGCATTACACAATAAATGTGCTTCCTGTGGTTATATGAGTCAGCGCTAGGTCATCTAGGTTCTGATTTAGTCCTAGGTAGTGAATCATTTTTACCTACCTAAATCAGTGCCAACATTAAAGTACCTACCTATAGTAAACTAACAATTAATAGTAATAATTGGCCAAGTACAAGTCGAACTCCCACACGGAGGGTTCTGTACCACTAATTTTTTTTTTATAATATAGGAGTAGACGTTGCATGCAGTCCACCTAGTAGAACCTTTTGTAGTTCTGTTGGGCTACAATACCATTGCTACATCTATTTCTGCCTAAAACAGTGTTCAGAGCTGCTGTGTTCCTGTTTTAAGTGTGACGTATTGAAGACATGGATGTCTAACCAGTGACCAGCTTAAAGTAGGACACTTACCTTATCTGGGATTGATTACAAATATTCCTGGACCATCAATAAGCACTTACCATCAGCTGGGGGCCTACCACCTTCTTTTAAAAACCATCCTTTATTTCCTCCTTAAAACAGTAAGATACTCCGACATACATAGTTAAACAAACTTAAACCCTTATTAATTTTTCACTTATCCATTGTATAAAAGCAACTGAAATTGTCATATTTTGCTTAAAAAGTTAAATTACTTGCTTAATAAGTAAAAATATGATTAAAATAATATTGTTTTATGAGATGGTAGTAACCTCCCTGGACTAAGCAGTCCATCGATGACATTGCCCTCATACTGACATTGTTCAAAAAGTGTAGCTGTAGGTGCTACCATAAACTTTTGTGTTACAAAACAGTTAACCCTAACGAAAACTAACGTAGAAGGTGGTAGAACCCTTTGTGGTTCGATTCCGGCGGCACCACCGCCACACCTATTTCTACCTAATAACAGCAGTGTCAGGCGCTGCTGTGTTCCGTTTTGAAGGGTGTGGTAAGGGAGAAAGACTTTTCCGAGGCGTTCCAGCTTAGTTCTCAGGGGTAGCGGCGCATCTGTGGCCGACCTCAGGTAGGAATATCTAATCCTATTTGGGGTTTATTACAGATGTCCATGGGCGGCAGTAGCCACTTACCATCAGGTGGACTGCATGCTCGTCTGCTACTCTTATATTATAAAAAAAAAAAAACTTATACCTAGTTCATAATGACTACATACATATCTAAATACCTATCAAACTAAAACACAGCTGTTCCGAATGATATCATATCACTTAGCACTAACAAGCCACACAAGCGCATTCGTGCAATGTCGCCGCGCACATGCAATTTTAATAAAACCTAAATATAGATGCAAAAACTAAACTAGATATGTTTGTGCGTGTTTTCATGAACATTCGTGTCATGGTCGCTAGCATGTGTAGCCCTAATGTTATCTCCGAGTGACGTTTGTGACGTTGAGGTGCAACTGTGTAGACTGCTAATCGATAATTATTTTAGACATTGTTAGTTTTTTTAAGTATAAAGATTTTATGAAAAACATACAATATGTTGTCGTAATAAAACAAAAAGTTCTTAACTTACTGATTACTGATAGTTACTTACTGGTTATTACTGATACTGGAGTTTCAAAATAATAAAGAATTAGGTACTTTATTTATAAGAAGAATTATATAACTATAGAAGAATTGCCTATAAGTAGGTACCTAATTTAAATTTAAGAATCTCCCAAAAATAAGTATTATTTTGTACTAAGATTCGTACTTAGATTGCAATATACTCTTTACTCTTACTACTTTACTTCCATTAGGAAACATTTTGACACATTTTTTTAAATTCAATAATTCAATGTCTATCAGAAAAAACTTATTAGTTAAATTAAATTAATGAATTTTATAGACGTGGCTTAACGTAGCTACTGAGTAGAAGTCTATTTTGTTCCTACCCCTATGTTCACTGCATATAAGTATGTATATGTAACTCAATACCACTTCAATGCAATTTAATATATAATATACGGAACTAGCGATAAAAATAAATAAGGACTCATTTCAAACTTTTTGTTTCATTGTGGTAGAACATGGGCAGTCCATCTGATGGTAAGTGGCTTCTGAACATGGACATCTGTAATCAATCCCAGATAAGTCCTATCCGAAGCCGGCCACAGATGCATTGATAACTCTGAGGATTAACGTCCGTTATTAATACTCAATCTATCAAACTTTTGCCCAGTAAAGATCGAAATTTGACTATTTCTAGTATGAAGAAATTGTCAATGTCGATATTTTGGAGGACAAACATCGATAGGCTATTTATTTAGGATTTTTTTAAGGTATAATTTATAAAAAATGTTTATTTAGTACTTGCGTTTCAGTTTGGTCTCTCTAAAGCAGGGCTTCTCATACAAAAGGGAGGTCTATTAAATTGGTCGATAGTTATTTGAAACTAACTATAAATTATGACAAGTTATGATTTTCTCTTTGTAATGGCGTGGAAAATTATAGCGCACAGCTAGTGTTAGAATATATTAAAAAAAAAAGGAAAAAAAATATTTCAAAAAATCTTATGCCGCATCCGCTTGGCGTTTGCCGCAAACGTTTGGCTTTATAAAAAAACTACAAGCGCTTGCAAACATGTACAAGCCAAATTCTATCCACACGTTAATTTGTGTTGGCTCGCCGCATGGATGCGCCATAATATCTATACTCTATAGTAGGTATTAGAACAAAACGACTCACTCAACCCGTACCGAGGAAGCACGTACAGATAACTAATAGCAAAAAATCCGTCAGTACATGCGTATGACGCACGGTTAACGCCCAGAGATAACCACGAAAACCGCGAACTGCTATTGGTCAAAAACGAACTGGCTGACCGTGACTGAGTCATCCGGACCTCCCATATGAGGTGGCCTTGTCATCCATTTATTTGGTCGGATTTCTAACGCTACACATCTTATATATAAAATTCTCGTGTTACAATGTTAGTTAGCGTACTCCTCCGATACGGCTTTACCGATTTTCACCAAATTTTATATGCATATTCAGTAAGTCTGAGAATCGGCTAGTATCTATTTTTCATCGACATCTCATTGGTTCATGTTCGTCAAGCTGTTTGCCAAATAGTTGGCCCAAGGGTATATTAGGTAGGTAGGTAGGTAGGTAGGGCCCAATAGTTGGTCGAAGGGTTCCCGTATCACTAAAATTTCATTTATTTTATTGGTAATTTTCAATATTAATAATTTCATAATTAAAAACATTACCAATTGGTAATTTTCAAAATTAATGGTAATTGGTAATGGTAATGGTAATAGTGGTAATTGGTAATTTTTAAAATTATAAGGAAAATTTAACATGTAGGAAATAATAAGGGCATTCCAATTAATAAAAAAAAATATTTTTCATTTAATGTATACCTACCTAATAAAAAAAATTAATTTATTAATAAAATTTAGTACGAAACGCCATTATTGAATATTGTAATATATCATAATAACTGAATTATTATTATTATATTAGCATATAAAAAAATGATATACATGTTTGTAACAAAATGTAACTTATCACCATTTCTGTTAATTTTTATATACAGTTTTTTATCTAATACGATTAGAACAGCGACGCCCAATGATAACCACATATCGACGCACACTATTGGTTATTTTTTCTTAGGTCAGTCACAATCATTGGTCAAATTTAAAACCACAAATTAGTAATTTACATAACAATAGATAAGTTAACGATTTTATGCGTAGAATTTAAATTTAGTTCAAGTCATTCGATTATATTTTTAAATATAGTCATTACTGTAACGCCAGCCAGTGTGGAAGAAAATTGCATGTAACTATACGATTTTATTACATAAAAAATACTAACCTAATGTGTTCATTTAACACTCTAGTTAAACAAGTGAGTATCCTCGTCAACACATTATATATACCATACTACCAACTATACCGTAGTTGGGCACGGGTTCTCAAACTGAAAGACATCCATAGGACCATAGGATGTCCATATTGACCATAGTCCACCGCGCTGATCAAGTGCGGATTGGTAGACTACACACATATTTGAGATTTTCAGACATGTAGTTTTTTCATCAATAAAAGCAAGTAATAATTATTTGAATAGATTTTAAATACGTAGGCATGTAATCGCAATATAACGGAATATAATTATTATGTGTAATAAATAAATTGTTTAAACATAAGTTGACATTGACGTAGGTATTGAAGGGGAAACGTGCGAGGGGTATACCCATTTTAAATTGTACTGTATTTTCCTTTTAATTTGAATGAGGAATACCTATCGATGTAACGAGGTCGCCATTAAATTAATAACAATGTTTACTATATGGAACATTCCTTTGTTCATATTGTAGTGGATTTAATGCAGGCACTTGTAATTATTCAAAACTGTAAGACAAAAATACAAAAACAAAATGACATTATTGGAAACTGTAAAAAGAAAGACAAAAATACAAAAAGATAATGACGAAACCGGCAGTAAGAAAAGATGGGTCCCTAATAATAAAATAAGAATAGAAATAGAGTTAAAAATAAAGATTATGTCTAAGTATGAAATTAATGAAAATCAAATCAAAAGAAAAAATACCTTTTTTTATGCCAAGCATGACTAAATAACTATATCACAGAATAACCAGTGCATATATTAAGTACACAAAATATTAAAAGATGCAATTAAAACGAAAGTCAAATTCGAAAGTGACACAGAAATTTTCTCCATGAATTCGAAAAACACGCTTTCCACGCTCATAGTTCGAAAAATCTGCACAAATTTCTAAAACGATGAAATCTCAACCGTGCATAATTCAGCTCATTAAGTCGTTAACCAAATTACTTTATCTGGCCATCATATGTGGAGCAATTTGTGACCGTTACCACATTCGAATAGAAACTGATACCCCACCACTCTCTCGAAAGTCCGGTTACCTCTCACCAAAACGGTCGCACGTGGTGACAAATTACACTAAATCATAAATATAAATTAAATATAGTATTAGATAGAAAATAACTACAAAATACTTATTTTATTGTGATGGAGTAAGTAAATATTTAACTAAAGTAAGGATAAAGTTTTAATATAAGGTAACAAATAATATTAATTTCGAAATAAAGTAGCTACTAACTTTAATATGCTAATTGAAAGTGATTAGAAAGAGGATATTAACTTTCATTTGATTATTTATAATAAAATTAATAAGTAAGTAAATATCTTACTAAAATCAGCTAGAATAAACTTTGACAATGAATTACATATCAGTTATGAAAATGAAGTGACAAAGAAGACCAATTGATAACTTAAGAATAATGTAGAACAACACAATAAAAGTACTAATTTCAATTTAATAACCAGACTACAAAATTTGATAAACAAATAATATACATAAGACAAAAACAAAGTCCCATATGAAACTAACCTTATACCAGCAAGTACTTTATACTTAAAGAGCATGCATAAAGCAGAGAGAGAACACATAAAGAGCTTAATACGTCTCGAATAAAATTAAATTCATAATTGATAAATTGAAACGCAAATATTGTTAATGTTGTCTTCAATTACTGAAAAGAACAAAAACTTATCAACGAAGTCAATCTTAAACGCAAGGTTAACATAACCTTGACTTCATTACTAACGTTTCAAGCATCTTAAGTTAGCAAGCAAACCACACCGCATATAACATCTGCCAGCTGACAAAAATGCTAATTGTCCACCAATTAATGGTAAATAAAACCATAAATGACTGACCAATCAGGTAACTCAAATACTAAGGTCACCTTGACGCCTAACCTTGGTCTGAATCGCAACCAATTCCAAAGCTATGTTTTACTAAACACACACACACTCACACAGACACTCATAAACGTAACGCGACTAAATCAACGTTGTAAACCCACAAATCATTCGAAACGTTCAAACTATTGCAGCTACGCCCATTTTATCATACGAAAACCACCAATGCCATGTCAACTAACGCTACAAATTACGACTTAGATGCGTATTCGCCAAATAGTACCCTATTACTGTGCGGTAGAGTTGTAATTCGCGATAGATAGCGAACACGTGAAGCCGCTAATGTGTGGAGCAACACTGGTGTGACGCACACATGCGCACGGGCGCGAATGTCACGAAATCCAGCCTGTTTCTAGGTTAGAATATGCGCGGGCGCATGTACAGTGCCCATGTTTCTGAACGGAATGGGACACATGTTTTAATTGAAGCAAATTATTTTGAGTTAAAGTACAATTTTCGTTATAGCAGTATATTCTTATTTAATTTAGTTAGAGTTAATCCCTTAATAATCAACACAATCATAAGCGAATAAGCGTTGCGGCGTAACCAGTCTTGTTATATTAAAACAGGAATAAAATGTATTTATTTGACACAGGCTTGCTTATTAGTTATCAGTTACAATATTTTTCTTATACTGCCACCGGATCCGAAAGTAACCTTCTTAAAAGATCTGTAGAAATTAATTTCATCTACTCACATACATACTTGCTTCTGTATTCTATATTTCGTTTCATTTGTCACTTTTTTAGGTAAGTATAATGTTTAAAATTAATGAATGTTTTAAATGACACTTAAGTAATAGATAACTTTATTAATTCGAAAAAACATTAATATTTACAATTATAATTAAACTTAAAATTAAAAGAAATAAATTAAACTATAAATATAAAACAACTTATTTACAAAATTTACATATATACAAAAATGAAAAACAAAAATATAAAAACAAAAACACTACCATAAAAAATTGACACCATCACTGTCTTTTGGCAAGGTTCCCAAGACGCTGGCAGCATTTCCTCTCTGGATTGCTATACCAATCCTTTGAGCGAAATGTATGCCAGCTCTCGGGTCCCCAGAGACGTCGACCAAACGAGTTGACAGCTGTTTAAACAGCTGCCAAGCATCCGGACCCCATGGACCCAAAGTTTCAACACCAAACGCCACAAATATATAGTTATTGCATAAACTAATATATTTACGACGTTTGGTGCTTTCAGCAGCTGTAGCCGCCGCCCCCGCGCCAGAGGAAGACGCCTGGAGGTGAGAAGGAGCCAGTGTGTCGACACACGTAGCATCCCACACTAGCATCCTCCCCCTCTTCCAGGGTATTAACGTCATACCATCGGGCCGCTTGCCATCGTCACGTGCGAGACCATTCGGCTCTAAACAAGCCGGCACGTTGACGGTGACAAAAGCCCGACGAATGACGTCGTTGATGGAAGCATGACGCGATAAGCGACCAGCACTGCGCTGACAAGAAAGTCCATGGTGTCCAAACACATCGACGTCAGCGCCGCAATGACAGCGATGGCGTTCAACGGTCTTTACCCCCAGGCGCAAACATGTACAAATTGATAACGTTAAGTTATCTAAAAGTGTACCTAAATTACCCGAAGGATATGCCTGCAGCCAAAATCCCGATTCTCGCTCTGCTACAGCAAGGAGACGAGCCCTCTCTGCAATATCATGCGCAGAATCGAGAAGTTGATTTCGCACAAGTATGCAGAGAGGTTCGTCCCAAAGTTTCTGTAAATTTAGATGAACCGGAAATTTTAGATTTGGTCCAGCCTGTAACCAAGCATCTTTAGCTTCATCCATAAATGTAATCGTTGGTTCCTCAAAAATTTTGGACAAAACGTTAGAAGTTAAATTTTGGGTTTTATGGACTGAAGATAAAAAAGCTGGTAGAGCAACACTAGAAATTTTGCGTATACCCAAGCCTCCGTGCCTAATGGGCAATGAGGCCTGGGTCCAAGCGCGTTCATTCATATTACAATTTAGAACCGATGAAAGAGTTACACTTAAGTAAGTACTTATTACTTTGGTGATACTGAAAAATGTCTGAGTAATGCTAATAAATTAATGAATCATAATAAACTTAGGTAGTATAGTATTCCACATAGATAGGTATATGGAAACTATGAACAAATAGGTATTACACATTTTAATTAGAAATAATAACCAATTAGAATTCGGAATGTGTTCATTGGTCAATAATATGAAGCGCAAATAGCAAAATATAGCAAAACAAACAGGAAAGGAATACCAGAAAAGCTTCGACTCAAAATAACCTACATGTGTGATTATTAGTTCAATTGCACATATTAAAATTGTTATGGCAAGCATTATGCATTTTTGCACCTTACATAGACATCATTCTGTAATTATCGTTTCTTTAGATCAGGGGCTGCAAACTACGGCCTGTGGGCCATCTCCGGCCCGCGAATGATTTTTTGTTTTGTTTTTTTTTTTATATAATATGGGAGTAGCAGACGAGCATGCAGTCAACCTGAGGTTAAGTGGCTATTGCATTATCAACCCTAGATAGGATTAGATATTCCTACCTGAGGTGTTCACAGATGCACCGCTACCTCTGAGGACTAAGCTGGAAGGCCTTAGAAAAGTATGCCTCCCTTACAGTTGTGCTTCAAAGCCCAACACAGCAATGTTTAACACTGCTGTTATTACGGAAAAATAGCTGTGCACCGCCACACCTATTTCTGTCGCCGGAGTCGAACCACAATGGGTTCTACCATCTTAAAGTCTATCTACATCTGATATATTAAAGTTTACTCGTACGTTTTAGTTACTATATTAGTCTTTTATGGTCATGTTACTTAATTAATTATAAATAAATTATTTTTTTTACTTTGTCCCTTGTTAAACCTAAATATCATACATAGATATCTACAAATGGCGTCCCATAGATTATATTTGTGAATATTGGCCCGTGCAGGAAAAAGTTTACCCATCCCTGCTTTAGATGATGTATCTGTATAATGTATGTTAATATAATTATAATTATATTGTAATTAACACATTATTACCGTTAAGGAATGATTACAATAGTTTAACAGTACAACACGACATTTTCAAAAGTTCAAGGTAAATGAAAGGTAGACTTATTGGTAAGTAACTTTTATGAGTCGTTGTTTTTAAATTCATCATTAACACTTCAATGATATTGATACAGGAACAAAGAAACCTTATTAATACCTAGAGATACCGACTATCGTCTATTGTTAATAAACAATCTGTTGTTTTGCGTACTAAAAGATCGATCTGACAATTTCCTGATACTAGATATTGTCAAATTTCGATCGTTAGAAGGTAAAGTTGGACAGATTGATTATTAATAACATACCACCGATAGACATAAACTTTATAATCGATAAGCATATAAATATAGCAAACATAGATTTTTCAAATTTATCTCTTAAGAGGTTAAACGGGAGATGACAGCTTGTATTGTATATATTATCATATTAAATGTATAATAATTAAATCTAGAGACATATCCCCTTTGTAGAAATTCATTTAATTATTAACAGTTTCAACCACGCCCGATGCTGCGATCTCTATTTTTTGAATTGTTCTTTTTCACAAACTCTACATGTCATCGTGTATTGCGAATATCTGAGGAACTCTACAATCACATTCATATCATGCACATGTGTAAGGAATGTTACTTACGATCGAATGAAAATGAGCATTAGTATGCTGGAAAAACATTACCCTCTGCAGTCAGGTTAAAAAAGTCATAGTTTTTTAACCCGAATGCAGAGGGCAATGTTAATGTAAGCAAGAATGTATTTGTACATTCATAAATTTAATTTTTCTATGATAGAAAATACCTAATAATAAAGTAACGTAAAAATATGTACAATTAAATTGTATAAGATACAATGGATTAAATCCTAAGTTGGTATCCCTTACAAAGTATGATGTGTAACATACGTTTAAATATATCAGGACATATCCACAGGACACAAGACCCATGGTCACAACACCGTAGTGGCCTTGTCTAGTTCTGGCCTAGAGTTGCCAATTCGTATTTATTTGATAGCTGTGTTAGTGTGTCAATATTTGCAGTGTATTTACGAGACCACTCTAAGTGGTCGGTTTGTTGTTGAAGTTTGTACAGTACAGATTAAATATTAAATCATTTTCTGGAAAAGACGTGATTTATATTTAAATATTAATTAATTGTTTAGCTCAAAGTCTGTGACAATGTTGTTTACTTATATTTTATAAGTAGCAGATTAAAATGCAGTCAACTTGATGGTAAGTGGAAACTGCCGCCCACGGACATCTTTAATCAACCCCAGATAGGATTTGATATTTCTACCTGAGGTCTGCCACAGATGCGCTACCCCTGAGGACAAAGCTGGAACGTCTTGGAAAAGTATGTCTCCCTTACTACACCTTTTAAACCAGAACACAGCAGCGCTTAACACTGCTGTTAGTAGGCAGAAAAAGGTATATTAGGAGTTGGTTACAGTTGCTCTTGGACACCTGTTACCAACCCCAAATAGGAGTGATCTATCTGAAGCCTATCATAGATGCCTTGCCACTTATGAAAACTAAGATTGATGCCTCGTATAGTCTGGATACTATGTACTGGATTTATCCTACATAATATTTATAACGCTATGTTTTTATAAGTTATATGAAACGAATGTTAAATTCTGGTAAAAGTCACGCTCTATAATCTTTGGAAAATCTTCTAATTCCCAAATTAGAAGATTCCATGTGGATCGAACGGCATCAGCACCGTACAACCGCCAGACCCATTTCTGGCGTAAAGTAGTTTTAGCTTTTTTGGTGTAAGGGTGAAGTCGGCTGATTTAGATATAAAGCAACTATTATAGTCCTCAGGAGTGGCAACCCATCTGTAATCGGCTTCAAGTAGCACCTGTTATATATGAAGAGTCGGTTACAGATGTGTAGCAGAGACTTACAGTGAACTGCAAGATCGTCATCTACTTCAATTTTTATAAAATCTGAAAATTGTGTTTTATAAAGTCCGTACCGGAATCGTATGTAGATCCCCAATCAAATCACAATCAATCATTTTTTTTTTCATTCAAAATGGGTTCAAATCAAAATCAGTCAATCCATTTTTTTTATTCAAAAAAGGTTCTTTTCAGAGCACTTTTTGAATGTCAGTACAATTACCACTTCACAAGGTGTTGCGTTATGGAGAAGATCCTATAGCTTTTATACTTATTTTAACCATTTAGTACATTTTAATGAACCAAAAAGGATTTGTCCGCAGTACCCAGCGCGCCTGGCCACATCATACTAGTGACCTTGCTAGTTAGATAGTCGGCCTAGACTCACCGATTCTACATTACGTGGTCCATACAGCTGCTACGTACAGTACACACATTTATATATATGGATGTTACTAGTTTAATGTTAGGAGATGTTTTGGTTAGTTGTGTAATGAAACATCTTCTATTCATATTTATTCACTGATCACATCAGATTCCACTATTATATATATTTGACACCATCTTAATTCCAACTTCACTTATTATGTCTTTAATGAACCTTTCTTGTTTTGATTTATTCCACTTTTTCAACACAATATATTATTTATATTTATTTTAGTCACCATAATGTTTCTCCCGCCCAAACATAACCCAAACCATTTTTAACCACTGACAAGTGACAACTGAAAACTTTTTCTTTTTTTTTAATTCGACATGTCACAACTTTCAAACCGGATACTTTATAAAAGGTTTTATTATTAAATTGTTTAAAATAATTTATTAAATTTGGAAATCATGATGATATAAAAATATATAGGTACAGGACGAAAAGATAACCAATTCCTATTGGGAACGCGGTTAAAAAGGAGTCGTTGATTGTAATGCAGTAAGAGATTTATAAACATCTATTTATGCATAATAACAGTAGTATTAACAATAGTATTAACGCTGCTGTGTTCTGGTTTGAAGGGTTTAGCAAGGGAGACATACTTTACAGAGTCACTCCAGCTTAGTCCTCAGGGGTACCGGTGCATCTATGAGCAATCTCAGGTAGGAAACTAATCATAACTGGGATAGATTATAAATGGCTATGGGCAGAAATAGACACCATTATGTACATTGCATGATCTGCATGCTATATTATTATTAAAATAAAAATTAAATAACAAAAAATGGCTACTCCATACTTTCAGATTTAGCCACTGGTTTAAAAAAAATACACCCTGTATAACGTGTTATGCGAGTCCGTGGGATGTCCGTCTGTGCGTCCACTTGTTAACAAGAACACGAGTATTACGTGTTGGTACTTTTACCGCTAGGTTGCGTGTCTCACATTTAAATACAGGATGATTTATTATCTATTTATGTTTAATGTTTTATTGCTATTTTTAATCTATGTTAAACGCAGTTTTAGTTAATATCTCCTAACATCTGAATTAAGTAATTCAAATTAAATATTAAGTCAAAATCAAGTTCTCATATTCCTCAAATAGTTAATAAAGCTACTCGAATTAACTAAGTTTACAGTGACCTCACTACCTCATTAAGTTCTGTTACATTTTTATATCCCTAAGTTATCAGTTACGTAAATTAACTACCGCAAGTTTTTGGCTTCCTCAAGTAATTGTTTTCAGCTTGCCAACATAGATTAGTAAAGATTACTCACTCCTAAAAATAAAATGTAACTAGTTTTGACAATTTAATTTTCGTGTTTGAAAAATATTAAAAAAATGTAATTTTTAGATCATTTACGAATATTTCCCCGCACTTTTTCTTCGATTTCGTGTCTTAACTGCGCATGTCGGCATTGTTCCGCGTAATTACACCATGACAGCCATAAACCATATTCTGAGCTTATTCAAATACTTTATTGAAACGCCTCAGATAATTATGTCTACGTTACCACACCCTTCAAACCAGAACACAGCAGCGCTTAACACTGTTTTCCTATGGCAGACATAAATATAACGGCGATATCTCAAAAGTTGAACCATGTTTTAAGGCTTATTTAACCTATTAAGGCTATTTTTAACGAATGTATGTGTGTGTTGATGTCATTTTTCGTTCTAACAATTATCAGTCATTAATCACTGGTACTCGTTAGTGGTATGTGGGTCACTTGAAGTCCCTCAACGTCAACTGTTGGTTGATTTACGAACTGAACCCAACCAATTACACCCTTGTCTGGCTGTGAATGCTTTCCTTCATTTGAAAACTTTTACGGAATTAAGGCTTTTGTTTGGTTTTGTAACAATTCGAAGGTGGTAGAGCTGTGTGTTTAAGTTTCCTAATATTTTATAGTGATTATCGAAGTAGTAAAAGAGCACGCAGTCCACCTGATGGTAAGTGGCTAATGCTGCTCATGGACATCTGTAATCAATCCCAGATAGGATTCGATATTCCTACCTGAGATCGGCTACAGAGGCCGCCGCTATCCCTGAAGAGTAAGCTGGAACGCCTCGGAACAGTATATCTCCCTTACCACACCCTTCAAACCAGAACACAGCAGCGCTTAACACTGCTGTTATGAGGCAGAAATAGGTGTGGCGGTGGTGCCGCCGGAATCGAAACACTGAGAGTTCTACCATCTTTAAACACTACACTTCAGTGTCCTCCAAATATTGAAAAATATTCCTGCCCAGCAGTGGGAAACATAAAAACCATATAATCAAACTATTTCATAGTAATACAATCAGTAATATTACGTTTCAAAAGCAAATTGTACAGACGGAATGCGCTGAGTAACAATGGGTTACGAGGCGCGAATCATTTAAGTACACAATAACTGTCTGTTAACATAAACGTAGTTAAATCTGAAGGTTATGATAGGGTTGTCAACCACGTGGAAATTGAAAGTATTTTTAGTACAATTTATTTCATATTTAGTAGGTAAAATACTTTTCAAAAATATTTTTTTGACAATATCAAAATATTTGACACTGTAAATGTAGCTTTTTGAAATCTACCTAAGTACAAAAAAAAATTAAGTCTGTGATCTCATTACATTTAAATCTGTATCTCTATGGATATGGTCTCTTTGGATTTGAACCTGGATCATTGTATGGTCAGGCTGGCCCATGCATGAATGATTAGAATTTAAAAATGTTTAAAAATTTTGGGGCGCGACTCGGAAAAGTTGCCGGGTTTGAATTTCCTCATTCTGAGATCAAAATACTTTTAAAACTAGACGATAATTATAAAAACAAAAAAAAACTGTCTGCTTAAACATCCATACAAACGTACATATATATGATTGAAAAACATTATCGTATGCGGTCGTAAAAATAGATTTAAATACAAAATCATTATAATACCTTAGAATATTAGCCTAATCGGTTACAAACAGAAAACGAACGACATGCATCTTTCATAATTAAACGAACGAGTTATTTTAACTAACACAGTTATTTAACTGTGTCATTAGAAGAATTAGACCAACTGTTAAAGGGGAACCACCGGGTCAATGAGTTAGCAAAATGTCGTTAGATTTAGAACGAGGGTGGAAAGGAAAATAAAAATAATTACGTGCGTTCCAACCCCCTGAAGTACTAAGGGTTTAGGGGTTGTAAATTGTAACTATTTTAATATGTAATTAATATTAGGCTAAGTGGTCAAATAGTGGTGAGATTTGTGTTGTTATTTAGGGGTGGGGTGGTGGAAAATTTGGTGAAATTTGTCCCAATTTGGTCCCTAGAATAGTCACTTCATGTCGACTAAGGAATTATGGGTGGTAGAATCTTCGGTGGTTTGATGTTGGAGGCACCACCGCCACGCCTAATAAAAGTTGTGTTAAGCTCTACAGTGTTTTGATTTGGAGGGTATGGTAAGGTATACAGGGCGTTCCAGCTTAGTCCTCTGACTTTGGGTGTTTAAGTTTTAAACTTACATTAAATTTTGCGACATTGTGTGCGTATTATAAATTAAATATCACATGCTTCAATGTTGAAGGAAAGAATCTTGAGGAATCCTACATACCCAAGTTCTTTAAAAAAATCTCAATGGTTTGTGAAATATACCCTTCCATATATACTTGGTCAGTGCGGTGGACTCTGGGCTAAACCCTTCTCCCTCTGAATGCACCTCTGAACCCTTTTCCCTTGCCCAGCAGTTGAACAAAAATAGTTTGTTAATTATGATTACAATAGACCACTACTGGTTCTAATTACCTCAACTTAAACTCACCCCTATTAAGTAACCCTTTTCATTTGAGGAGTAGCTGTGTGGCGTACCCATGCCCAGCAGTGGGACAAAAAACCCTTTAACCAACAATAAGGGTTATTGAACCAAACCGCACTAATTCGTAGGCCTGTCATTAGAATAACGTTAGACTAAGTGTGAAAAAATCCACATACGGTAATCCATCAAAGGACAGAGCCCTTTGATCACCCAGATGATTAGGTACGGCGGAATAATCTGAATTTGCATTGCATTGAACGCATGGCGAACAGATCTGACGGCGGGCAATGTTACGGAAACGCAAATATTATATGCGTGTCTCAGATGAGTTAAATATGTACATTGATCACTCCTAACAAGAAAGTACTGGTTACTTTCTTGTTACGAGTTTTGAGAATTGAAATTGTTGCGTAAATAAAGTGTTGACGTCTAAAAATCTAAAATGGCCCTAAAATGTTTGAAATACTTTTTTATTTATTACGTAAATATACGTAGGTATGTTTTTTCTAAAAATAAATATATATTTGTCAAGAATTCAAACAATAAACGATAAAATCATCCTTTTGTGGCATCATTCAATTTCAAGGCGGTGAAATATCTCTCTATTTTACTTATCAAAAATGCATGTCTCTTAAGTTAGGATTTACCTAAACTTCGCAAAAAATCCTCGTAAAATCGCAATTATATAGAATCCTTTGTGGTTCGACTCCGGCAGTACCTCCGCCACACCTATTTCTGCCTCATAACAGCAGTGTTGAGCGCTGCTGTATTCTGGTTTGAAGGGTGTGATAAGGGAGACATACTTTTCAGAGGCGTTCCAGCTTAGTCCGCGCATATGTGGCCGACCTCAGGAATATCTAATCCTATCTAGGGTTGATTACAGACGTCCATGGGCAGTAGCTTACCATCAATGGACTGCATGCTCGACATATATAAAAAAACGCTTTTTCTGTGTCGTGGGTGCCATGGACGCACACATAGACATTTACACAAACACCCAGACCCAGAAATCTAAATTCATCATTCAGATATCTGTCTGGCCGGGGATCGAATCCGGGACCCTCTGCGCGTCAGACCGGTATGGTCACCGCTCCGCCACGCAGGTCGCAGGAAAAATCCTATAATCTATGTTTTGGATAACTAAGCGCAGATTACCGAATGCACAAGCAACTAAGTCTCCATCAGCTATGTAATTACATACTTTAAGGTATTATTGTCGTTTCGTTGCATATACTCTAGATATAGTAGAGCAAGGACACAGCCTTGTTAGTCGTATTTAGTTACTGTATGTCATGTTCATGTATTTAGTTGGTAGCCAACTGATCTGAAATAGTTTTACACATAAAATAGCCTTTTTGGGATTAACCAAAGGGTAGAAACGGAACCTTATTACTAAGCCTCCGCTGTCTGTCCGGCTGTCACAGGGGTCTTTCGCGTGAACCGTAATAGAACCTATGTAAAATATTGGATATTAACGATGGCTATAACTAACAATAAGATTTTAAAAAATGTTGAAAATAAATGAGGGAATAAAAAGGGATTTTTGGTTTACCTATTGAATCACAACAGATAGACAAAATGTTCATATTTCAATTTACTTCTATGGCTGTTTTGATAAGAACTAATAAAAATAAAGTAATATTTGGTGGTACGGATCACTCGGTGTTCCACTCGCATTTGGCCAACAATTTAAAATTACTAGATGTAGTATACGAGTAGGCACACCTCCTGATGGTAAGTCACTGTTAGCAATGGACATCTGTAACCTTACCAGGAGTTTTTACGTTTCGACAAATATGACTGTTTTGGTATTTGTTTACGTATTGGTATTACGTACGAGATTAGAGGGGCTCTCAAACAGCTTAAAACCAACAAGGCACCGGGAGATGACGGAATCACAACAGAGCTGCTAAAAGCTGGCGGAAAACCCGTACTAGTGGCGCTCCAAAAGTTGTTCGATTCCGTGATCAATAGCGGAACTACCCCGGAAGCGTGGAGCAGAAGCGTAGTGGTACTGTTCTTCAAAAAGGGCGATAAAACCCTATTGAAGAACTACAGGCCCATTGCGCTTCTGAGCCATGTTTATAAGCTCTTTTCGAGGGTCCTCACTAACCGTATTGCACGCAGGCTTGACGACTTCCAGCCTCCCGAACAAGCCGGATTCCGAAAAGGCTACAGCACCATGGACCACATACACACGCCCCGGCAGATTATACAGAAGACCGAGGAGTATAATCTGCCGCTATGTGTTGCCTATGTGGACTATGAGAAAGCCTTCGATTCTATCGAGACCTGGGCAGTGCTGGAGTCCCTTCAGCGATGCCAGATCGACTATAGGTACATCGAGGTGTTGAAGTGTGTATACAAAGCCGCCACCATGTCAGTCCGAGTACACGATCAGAGGACGAACCCTATCCAATTGCAGCGGGGAGTTAGACAGGGCGATGTTGTATCGCCGAAGCTGTTCACCGCTGCGTTGGAAGATGTGTTCAAGCTGATGGAGTGGAAAGGTCTTGGCGTTAACATCAATGGCGAACACCTCACACACCTTCGATTTGCCGATGATATAGTCATCTTGGCAGATTCGCTGAGGGACCTCAGTAAAATGCTAGGAGACCTCAACAGTGCCTCACAACGGGTGGGTCTTAAGATGAACATGGACAAGACGAAAATCATGTCAAATGTCCATGTCACACCCGTACCGGTAGTTGTTGATGGCACTCCTCTCGAAGTTGTTGACGAGTACATTTACCTGGGACAAACGATCCGGATGGGTAAGTCCAACTTTGAGAGGGAGGTCACTCGAAGAATCCAACTCGGCTGGGCTGCGTTCGGGAAATTACGGAGTATCTTCTCGTCCAAAATTCCTCAGTGCCTGAAGTCGAAATTATTCGAGCAATGTGTGTTGCCAGTGATGACATACGGCGCCGAAACGTGGTCGTTTACTGTAGGCCTAGTTCGAAAGCTCAGAGTCGCTCAGCGTGCTATGGAGAGGGCTATGCTTGGTATTTCGCTACGAGACATGATTCGCAACGATGAAATCCGTAGACGAACTAAGCTTACCGACATAGCTCTCAAAATTAGCAGGCTGAAGTGGCAATGGGCCGGCCACATCGCTCGGAGGACCGATAACCGGTGGGGAAGGAAGGTCCTCGAGTGGCGACCACGCGTAGGCAAAAGGAGTTCAGGCCGCCCCCCGACCAGGTGGACCGACGACCTGAAGAAGACGGCGGGAAACCGCTGGCTTCAAAGGGCACGGGACCGGTTGGAGTGGCGCCAATTAGGGGAGGCCTATGTCCAGCAGTGGACCTCAAAAGGCTGATGGATGGATGGATTGGCCCATACGATTTCCTAGTTCTGACACAATCCGCTAGGGGCGCTGATAGGAATTTGTATGGGCAAATACGTAAACAAATACCAAAACAGTCATATTTGTCGAAACGTAAAAACTCCTGGTAAAGGTACTGTAACCAACTCCATATAGAACAGGTTCTACTTAAAATCGATCACATATTCGTTGCTACTGCGAAGCACTAAGATGATCTCAAATGAAAGTCAACATCATCCAACCAATATTCACACCGTTCCATCGAAACTAGAAACTACATCTAGAAAATAGATATAGCGGTTGTACCTAATTACCCGGCAGAAACAAAGTGGATCTTTCAAAATTAGATGTAAACCAACGAATCCGGGAACCCAAAGAATCCGGACTTAAGTAGAAAATGAGTATGTAGTCCACTTGATGATAAGGGGCCACTACAGCCCTTTGATATATATATGTAACTAACTCAAGATTTGAGTCCTATTTGCGGTCGGTCAGATCAACTCAATATTTGAGTCGTATCTGCGATCGGCCACAGATGCGCCGCTACCTCTGAGGACTAAGTTAAAACGCCTCGCATAAATGTATCTCCCTTACCACACTTCAAACCAGAACACAGCAGCGCCTAACACTGCTGTTATTAGGCAGAAATAGGTGTGGCGATGGTGCCACCGGAGAACCACAAAAGGTTCTACTTCACCTAACGCACCAAAAGTACTATACAATAAAAAGATAATTTTATAACCATATTTAGCGGTAATGTATGAAGGCTTTAGCGCGTTTTTGTTAAGGCACTATCTAGCATCGCCGGAAACAGGTGCTTTGTAATTAACGTATCTATATAAAGGTATATTGTACGTCTGTATGTACGTTCTATAGTAATGAAGGCTAATGGTTTATTTTTACGACTCCGGAGCGTAATGTTTTAAAGCGTATGTACAGTGAAACCTGGTTAAGTGAGACATCAAGGGACCTGCAATGTCGTTTCACTTATAGAGGTATTCCACTTACCCAGTGTCTCAGATATACATACGGTCCACATACCGGAACGTTTTTGTTACGAAGTTGCTTAACCCATGTTAGCAAACACTGTTCAAGTTCAGGATATTCTGATAAACGTACACGTTTTAGTTTTCCTTGTCCTTCAGAACATTGTGATTCAATTTTATGTTTACTCTGAATTATTCTACAAAGAGTAGATTTTGGCACATTAAATTCGGCACAAACTTCTTCGCGTGTCTTCCCACTTTCATAAACGGATATTAACTTCAGTTTTTCACGTAATGATAACGATTGTAGCTTTCGTTTTGACAATTTTCAAATAAACATCTGTATGATAGTAAAGCGAAACTAAAACTGAAGGTAATTGAAGCTCAAAATTTGTACTTACGTACTTGGAATTACGTGTGGAATTTGTGGGTAGAATAAGAATGAGTAAACAAACAATGTTATCTCAGTTACAGAGGTTTATGCATATAAAATTTACTCGCTGTCTCAGTTATAGAGGTAACTATGATGATAAATCGAAAGAACAAATCCCAGATATAGAGGTTTACGTCGTCCCACTAACAGAGGTAATTCAGTGCCAAAGTGTTGGGACCTCAGCATGAGTTCCAGTTATGGAGGTTTCTCACTTATCCAGGTCCCACTTAACCAAGTTTCACTGTATAATCCGCGCCAAACTGCTAGTCCGCTCTGAATATAGAAATGAGTCGCGTTGCCATAGCAAATTGTAAGACTACACCTGCTCGCAACAACTTCAGAGCGGACTAGCAGTTTGGCGCGGATTGTACCTATCTATGTCTCAGTCTTTGTCACCCCCTGCAGCCCAAATGGCTTCACGAATTCAACATATGACGTGGTATTGGATTTGTCTCAATTGAAGTAGTTACATAGCTTATAGGAATCTATGAACAGTCGAGTTTTCTATTTTCATAATAATTCTCCAGTAAGTATTGTATATATACAGATATATACAGATCGTGGTATTTAATAATTTTTAAGTGTTTTAACCGACTTCCTCATGGAAAAAAGTTTATCTATTTTAAGAGTACGTAGAGATTTTATTTATCAAAAAGTATTTTTAAATAATACTTACCTATTTATGGTTTTTAAAATCAGTCCCGCATAAGTATAAAATATGTATAATTTGTTTCAATAAAGATTTAAATATAAATTAGAACATTTGATCGAGTAACACCAAGAGCTTCATAATTTTGGAATACAATGTTTATTGAATCAAATCATAATTAGACTTTGCATTGCTTATTAACTATTTTAGATATACCTTATGCAGGTGTTTTCACGCTTCGTTGGAAAATAAGAAGTTGACTTCAGTTAATTCTTACGTACCTGAAAACAATAAAAAAATACATTAATCATCTCACCTCATTTTAGTTATACGAGTAATAAGTAGATATTTGAAATTGGCATAAGCATTTATTAGTTAACTAGATGACCCGGTGAACTTCGTACCACCTAATTATGAGTGACTATCTGTACCTCGTGGTTTCACTCGTGTAATTTATGTATTATGTCCATAAACTACTGGTAAATATTAGGAAATGGCCACAGGAGAACAGGAAAATAAATTATTGTTAACGTGAAAATCCCAGAGGAGTTGTTGAATGACATCCGAATTGCCAATGCTAAATGCTTTTTTTCATAATTTATACCATATCCCAGGTCCTCTATCTTGGATAAAAGTAATCACGGAAAAAGGATGATAGAGCATCTTTTAAAAACAGGCGCTGATGGCAATACTCAAGAGAAAAACGGTCAACTGCTTTACATCTAGCCATTTCAAAAGGACGTCGTCCAATCATCGATTTAATATTACAGCATGATGATGTTAATATCAAAAATAATTCTAGAATTTCTTCTCTTTGTGTTGCTGCTGCCTGCAGAGATTTTAAAACTGTTAGTAGTTTAATTAATTTTACAGCTCGAGTTAATAATATAAGTTGTGACTATGACGATGAGCTGAAATCATATATGCCTTTACATTTGGCAGCAAGAAATGGGAACAATGAAATAGTGGAAATCTTGTTAAAGGAAGGTGCAGATGTTGAAGTGCTGAATGAATAAGGATGATGAGACACCGCTTCATGATGCTATTAACAACGGACGCGTCGAAGTTGAGGTCAGGTCAGGTCAGGTCAGGTCAGGTCAGGTCAGGTCAGGTCAGGTTAGGTTAGGTTAGGTGATCGGCGCGCCTGGTAGATTCCTTTATTGGTCTTAACGCAGACCTTCCGGGTCTCAGGAAAACAAAAATCGCTGATCCTGATTATCCTAGTAAGGATAACGGGTCAGAATGTTTAAAATATTGAATTGTCATCGGTCCTTAATAAGTATGCCAAATTTCGAGTTAATCCGACGTTTTGAAGGGGGTTAAAATCATGTTCAAAGATTCCGTTACATACTAACATACCAACATACATACGTCTGAAGCTAATAAAAGCGTATTAAAAATACAATTAAATAAAATTCACTCTACCTCTCTGCACTCTGTTATTTTTTTACCGACTTCAAAAAGGAGGTGGTTATCAATTCGGCCGGTATCTTTTTTTTATGTATGTACACGAATTACTCCGCCGTTAGTGAACCGATTTTAATAATTATTTTTTTATTGTGTTATTTTTTATTGTAGGTTCTAATGAAATTACAAAGTCAGTTCATCATTGACTATTTAAGGGTCTGATAATGTGGCTCGGAGACAAAATATGTAACTCCTCAACCGATGGGGATATTTGAGTTGTGTTTGAAGATATTTGGTGTAGGAGGTTCTAATGAAATTGCAAATCATTGACTATTTAGTTAGGTTAGGTTGGAACACATAAGACAATATAAAACTAAGCGGGCAGGGCGCGGCAGCGCCCTGCGTGCGGGCGGTTCCAATCAATGTAAATTCAGACCGTACCTTAATTCATGATCACGTTTATACAATTTTATATTGTATTAATATAAATGTTATTATGTCATCACTAAAAAGGGTAAAAAAAATTTTAACAAAAAATACAACCGACTTATATGTCACTACATAGTAAAAAATAATTCAAATAAATGTTGGTTTAGTACATATTTCTGAAGTCGGCGCTCAATATATTTCGTTCGTACATAGAAGTCGGTTGTATTTTTTGTTATTTTTTTTACAAACACGCGAAAAGAAGTACCTATAACTTCAATAACGGTTTTTTTTAAAGAAAGTTTATTTACTTATAGTACTCTAATCGGGTTGTTGAATAGCTAAAAATGCTGAAACAGGTGTGTAAATAGAAAGGCGATTTATAACAGTCTTAAGGATTGATCTAAAAAAACAAACAGTGACTCAGATGCTTCATTATGTCTTATGATAATTTTCTTAGTGCTCCAAATTAACGGATATTAAATTAAAGTTCCATACCCGATTAAATGTCCCTAAAGGTTGATTTTCCAAAAACGGTGAAAAATGTGTTCTATTATTTTGAATCAAAAAGCTAAATTCCAATTTTCATAGACTTTGCTTCAAAATCTGCCGATTTCTAAACGAAGTGTCTTCTAAAGCCAAATGCAAATTTTTACAGTTTTTGCTTCCAAATTAACGGATTTTAATATAAAATTCCAACCCCTACTTAACCAACTTAAGGGTTGATTTTGCAAATATCGTAAAATAGATATTTAATTACTTTCTATCGAAATCCTATCAAATACCAATTTTCATATAGATTTGCATCAAAACTGGGGGACTTTAATACAAACTTTCAACTCTTATTTATTCACGGAAACGCGGTCGAACAGGATAAAAAGTATCCTATGTCCGTCTCCTGGTTCTAAGCTACCTCTCCACCAATTTTCAATCAAATTGGTTCAGCCGTTGTTGAGTTATAAAATGCTTCACGAAAACGCGGTCGAACGGGATAAAAAGTATCCTATGTCCTTTTCCTGCTTCTAAGCTACCTCTCGATTAATTTTCAGTCAAATTGGTTCAGCCGTTCTTGAGTTATAAAATGACTTCACGGAAACGCGGTCGAACGGGATAAAAAGTATCCTATGTCCGTTTCCTGGTTCTAATCTACCTCTTTACCAATTTTCAGCTAAATCGGTTCAACCGTTCTTGAGTTATAAAATGACTTCAAGGAAACGCGGTCGAACGGGATAAAAAGTATCCTATGTCCGTCTCCTGGTTCTAAGCTACCGCTCCACCAATTTTCAGCCAAATCGGTTCAGCCGTTCTTGAGTTATAAGTGGAGTAACTAACACGACTTTCTTTTATATATATATTAGTTAATTATGAAATCATATTGAAAAAAAGTTTGGAAAATCCAAAAGTGCACGACTCATAATGCTCATTTAATTATGAAATATAAAAAAAAAAACTTAAGTCGTTCAAAATTAATTGCCGAAAAAACAGCTGTAGTAGGAAGAAGGTACTGCACAAGCGCCCCTGGTGGAATAAATGTACATAATATCTATAGATATACAGTCTCGTAGTTTTCGTTTTTTATTAATTGCAATTAAACGACACTGAATTAATTAATCATTCGCATTCAGTGACCTACAATCGTCGATTAGAATTTTAAAAAAAAAATTTAACTCAAATGATGGATTTTTTCACAAGTTACAGTGTTTTCAGGTTTCACACATGACGGACAGGAAAATTTTTTGACCTATTTTGGTGTTTTTTTCCAATTCTATTGCAGTAAATCAATTTTTAAAAAGTATGGAATTAATCTCCATTAAATTATCTCGACAATAGTATGCAAAATATCTTGATTCCGTGAACTATCAAGGCTATAATAATAAAAATAGCCGCCAAAATGAAGCGAAAAAAAATTTTTGATCGTAAAGCACTCTCTGATGCTTCGCATCATGAGTCCTGCAACATTCAGCTGGTAGGATCTCTCACGATGTTTTCGTTCACGGATAAAACGAGTGATATGACATTTCCTGTCTAACTTCGTAAAAATTAACTGGGATTCTAATCTCAGACCCATACAGATAAATTTGATAACTAACGTAATGGCTAATTGTATTCCATCTTAAAAAAAATTCTTTCAAACGTTATTAAGATTTTTTACAAGATTTTATTTATTTATTATTATGTTACACCAACAAAGTAGGTATACACACCAAAAATCGGCAAAGGTAAAAAAAAGAAATAAGACAAGTGCTATCCCAATAATAGGTGCAAACTACAATGCCAGATTGAAGTAGGGAATGTACATGTAGTTTATTTAGTGACAAGTGGTCATAGAATGGGTTCTACCTGATGCGGATCACAGCTGCGTTCTCTTTCCTGAAGACTAAGATAGTCACCAGCCGTCATACACACACACCCTCCAAAACGCAAAAACTGCTTCACACAAGAAATAGATAGGCTAAACCGTAGAATAAAGCTAAACTTATAGGTACACTACTCCTCATAAACATAAACTTACTATGTACCCACCCATATAGTACATAACCATCATTATTTAATTATACTATTTCCATTTCTTGATTTTCTCGTGACAGATCGACGTCCATGTAATTTTGTGTTGTTTACGTTAAAATGTCACACAGATAATGGATATACTTCATGGACAGGTAGTGATGTGCTACACATAATGATTACTATAGGAGCTATAACTATAAACGTAACACGATAACAGACCCGTTTTTTAAATGTAAGAAACTAAACTACTGCCGGATACTTTTGTATTAAAAGTATTTAGTAAAATACATATAATAAATATATGCGATCGATATTCATTACTTATTTGGTCACAACACTACAAAGAACTGTCATAACAAACAAAAAAAGAACACTACAAAGAACATCGAGAAAATAAAGAAATGGAAATAGTATAAGTAATAATAACACTAAGTGACTCTTAAAGTGACTAATTAGCCAACAAAAAATACGGTACTTTATTTTGACAACCTCACGTCCTTATATCGTCTGTGACACGTGTAACACACGTGGCTATGAATCAACTGTTATCAGTTATCAACTCTTTGTACGGCATAGGTTTAGTTTTAACAATGGATTGGTAATGTTAGGTTTGATAATGTTATGAGACACACGGGGACCGGGGTTCGATTCCCAGGATCGTACGTCTTATTTTTTTAAGTTTTTTAAAAAGTTTTGTTACTTGTTTTAACGATAAAGAAAAACAACGTAAGATCGCAGGCTTCCTGAGTAATCTGGAAAAATTGTTAAAGGATTATGAAGTCTATTAATACGCACTTGGTCAACGTAGTGGTTTGCGCTTACCGGAAATCGAATCTGCAACCCTTTGCATCGTGAACCAGTAACCACTAAACCTCCTTAACATTAATTTAGTATTCCAACTTGTTAAAATCCTAATCCAATTTTTTTTCGCTCATTTTTTTTAAAGTCTTACCTCAAAAATTTTATTGTAACTTAAATATAGGTGTGACATTGGTACTATTAAACCACGTTGGGTTCTATCATAACCTTGTCGCAATCAACCAATGATAGTTACATTAATAAAACTAGCTTTAGTGCTAAATTACTTTAATGCCTACTTTAGGCGGTAAATGTGTTACCGCCATAACTAAGTTAGTTTACAGCGTGTTATAAAGTGGTTAAACCATAAAGCTAATCTTTTTAATCTGTTATTGACGTTGTATGTTATATTGCTATGTTATCTGTGACACAAAATGCAAATCTTATCTGTGATTAGCGCTAAAATATCAGACTAAGTACCTATGAGTAACAAAATACGGTACTTTACTGATGTGATTGTTATTATTGTATAGTGTCCCACTGTTGGGCTTGATACCTCTAGTTAGATTTGGTAGCTAAAGATGATTTAAAATAAATAATTTTATTTCTCAAAAATCTTTGAAGGTGGTAGAACCCTTTGTGGTTCGACTTCGGCGGCACCACCGCCACACCTATTTCTACCTCATAACAGCAGTGTTAGGCGCTGGTGTATTCCGTTTTGAAGGCGTTCCAGCTTAGTCCTCAGGGGTAGCGGCGCATCTGTGGCCGACCTCAGGTAGGAATATCTTATCTTATCTGGGGTTGATTACAGATGTCCATGAGCGGCAGTAGCCACTTACCATCAGGTGGACTGCATGCTCGTCTGCTACTCTTACATTATAAAAAAAAAAAAAAAAAAACTTACAATACGACTTTAAAATCAATAGTTTACATAAATTACAGTTTACCTACATTACTATAAAAAAAATAAGTGACACAACAATTAGGAGATTTACAAAGATATTATAAGATAAGATAAGAGATTTAGAAAGACAACCGCAACTTTAAACGAGAAAGAGCATCTTAAGATAAGAACGTATCTTGTAAAACGGCTCCGAGTTAATTTCATCTTTACACCGTTTTGACAAAGTTAATAAAAGTGCTCTTTACTCGCTTCGCTTTACTTCAAGTACCCCTTAGTTTACACTTGAAAGTGGATTGTAATTGTAAAATGTGTCCAAGTTGATTACAATTACAAAGTGTGTCAAATGGATGCAATTTGAGATCGCTTTGTGTTTCAAACGGACTGATAGTAATTTTTAAACACAGGGAAACGTACAAATTCATATTATAATATTTACGGAGATTTTTTTTGAAGATTTATTAAACATAAAGAAATAAATAATAGTCAAAAGGAAATGTACATATAAAAATGAGGAAATAGAATGTGATTGAAATATAAGCACAGAATATTCCACATTTAAATATACGAAATAAATAGAAAAGTTGCTTAAGTTAATTAAATATAACATCGTTAAAAAATCACGAAGCTAAAATAATAAACGTCAGTCATTAGCAAATATAAAAAATATTTACCTTAATTTGTGCAATAAATATTCACAAAAACTGTAATAGAAATACAAATAAAAAATATTTCAAGATTACTTTGATTTTTTTGGATTACGGAAATGGAGACGGATCTCTTGTTTACAGAAGCAATAGGATTTGTAAAAGAGAATGGTAAAAGACACTCGAGTTTGTAAAATGGCCACCAAGTTGATTACAATTACAAAGAAAGTTACATCGTTTGTAAGTGTAAGCTGAGGTGTCAAAGAGAATACTGGAGGAGCTAAAGGGAGGCTTGCATTGTGCTACAAGTGTTTTACACCCGGCGTCGTTATGCGTCGCAGAGACCACTTCACTGAATACGCCTTGTAAAGTAGTCGTGTAAACAACGTGTGTGATAACCAAAATTTTTAGTTTAGTAACATTTATTTTACCGATTACAACTTTTATATTAAATATTTTATTAATCTTTTAAAATGTAAAATTTAGCACTACAAAGTTTTACGTAAATCATTTGCATGTGTAATTAATGTAATAATACATTCATATTTATTCGAGTAATTCACAAATCATATTTAAGTAATTTTAGTTAAGAATCACGAAAATATAAAATAAAATAATTAATAAATCTGTAGAAGTAAATTATTTCGTAAAAGCAATTTATAAATTGCATTTTAAATTTTAAATGATTTGTTCAGTTGGAATTTTAGACATAAAATAAATATGTAATGCATATAGCATAAAATTTATTAATAATGAAATATGAATAACTATTATTTTATTGTTGTTTTAAACGACGAAAATTAATTTACAAAATTGGGAACATTTGCGTTTAAAATTCATGTAATTTTAATAAAATCCACTGTAATAATTATTTAATATTTTCAACGTTTTGTTTACATTTCTTGAAAACAATTTAAGTTTACATTAATTAAAATATTAATCAAATGACAGCGAAGCAAATGTAAACTTCCGTAAACAGTCACCAATCATTGTCTATTGCTTTACAAATGGGAGATTCTTCCTCAAAAGCGCGGAAACGTTCGCTGCCTTGTTCTAAACCTTGGTTCGTGGAGAATACCAGATTTTGTAATAGATTTTCCTCGACAACCTCGATGATAAACCACCTGTCATATTGCATGTGTAACCTAGGAACGATAAACGGTCACTTAGGCTATTACCAAATCAAACTTATAATATACAAATTGCATCAATTTTTTATTCTTGACCAAGGAGAATTATATGACGTTACTTATCGGATTTTTCTTTCTGACTGATTCTGACTTGTTCTTGCTGTCTAAAAAATATCTAGTAAAAGATCTGGTATTTTTAAATCAATATGCAATATCAAATTCTTGCTATCTTTCCTACATAATTATTGGGATGCTACCCCTGAAGACTGAGTTGGAACGTATAATCATGTCTTACCAGCCTGCAAAAATAATTTATTATGTCCTACACTACTACTCCTATTCAGACAAAATGTAGATGCCTGTTTTGACCTAAAATTTACTACAAAAGTATAAATTTCAAGATATTCCGAATTTTCAATAGAAAAAGAAACATCTTGCACGTCTAAAAAAATAATTTAACTTATCAAAAAAAAATTAAAAAACAATTATTTTCTCGCTTCTCTTCGCTTGATATTAGCTAGTGGTCAGTGAAACAGGTGGTTTTATCGCTAATATGGAGTTTGTTTTCAATGACCTCATCAGCGCCAACATTTCATCAGCAACCTTGGAGTACAGATGCCTTTGTCTTCTAATGGTGTTCAATTTTAATCGAACAAGTTTTGATGTTCTAACGTTTGATTCACCTTGGAACTACGTGATTTACTGTACCTATATATATTTTAAAGATTGGGTGGGTTTGATGTCTCGTTACTGCCCTACTGTTTGGTACGGGTCTTCTGTCAGAGTGAAAAGGGTTAAGCTAAAGGTCTCTACGATGGTCAAATCAGTATTGATAGAACTTTACATTATTTTAGGGATTGTCATGAGTGCCAGTTTCTTCACGATACGTTTTTAAGGATTCCAAATTCGGCCCCTCCTGATTGAAAGGCCGAATTCCTCACCTCTATTACTGTACACAATTTAAATATTTTTATTTAGATTATTTCACGAATTGTAAAGTAGAGTGGTTACAGAGTTTCCCTATAATTTTATGTTTGGATAATCCTAATTATCTCTTTGCAATTTGTTTTTGGTGTCTTTATGTAGGTTGTGTGTACACCTAGAACAGGTACCTACATGGATCCTAGTGAGAGGCAGTAGGTACCTTCCTATGTTATTATGTTAGATCTCATATTATTTCTCATAATCTTACAGCTAGAATTTTTAGCTTTGGGAATTGGGAAGATTTACTTATGATAAGGAGCCTAACCTTAATTTCACTTCATACTCAAATTAATTTGTGCCCAACAGTGACAATCACCTCAATTTTTTTATATCTGAAAAAAGGGATATAAGGCCATGTCTTTCTCTAGAACCTATTATATTAAAATATTTAAAAAATACCTATTGTCTAAAACCAGCTTAAATTTAAAAACTCAATTCATCATGACGTTCATTTATAACTAATTCTGTAAAAGGAAAAATAATATACTTGATTGCTCGACGTAAAAAAGATAGATATATTTTTTCCTTAAATGTTTTTGCGTTTGCATTTACGTAATGCATAAAGTATAAACATCTTCACAGAATTTATTATGGATGTTTCCGGAAAATAAATAAATTTAATTAATTTTGTACAAAAACGGCGACGTCTAATATTTATTGTAAATGATTTGTAATAAACTGACTTGTTGTAATAAATTGAAACGTGACTGTAATTACTTGATTGAAGTATTTTTGATGTAAAAAAAAACAATGTGAGCCGTCACGGGACGCCTGGCAGATGTGAAACATCAACATTATTTTGTAAAAGTAATATGCAGAAAAGAACATATTGTGATAGCAACTAAATATGTCATAATGATAAAATAAAATATTACGATTTTTGCGCATGGCGACGCGTCGCCACACCGTACACACTACTGCATATAGACTGTATATATACGGGTGAATTTTTAAAACGGGCCTTCAGGGCCAAATCCAAAACTATAAGGATTAGCGAAAGGAGTTACGAGGCCGATTTTGATAAAAACTAAAACTGCATCATTACTTTTTTAAAATAACTTTTTCCCTAGCCGGGAATCGAACGAGTTCATTTTGAAAAAAAATTCACCCTCTATATTATTCCACTATCTGATAGTGTTGCTTATAAGGATCAAAATCTGCGAAGTAATGATAAATGACAAACTAAATGAAAAGCCTCAATTTTAAGAAAATACATATTTTTTCATATTAATTTGGCAGTTAAGTTCCCGCCATTCATCAATTTAAACATTTCGTGTATTAACATTTTTTGGCTCAATGTTTCTAATCATTCGAAATGGACGTTTTGTTTCCCAATAATTTATATTTTTATGTCCGACTTAGCTAAGGTTATTTTTAGGACCATTAAAATAGATTTACTTGCTATGGACGGAGTTTCGTTTAATACAGATGTAAAGTTGATAATTTGCGAGAATTACTTTTTAGAGTCAAATCCGAGTGATTACTAAAAAAAGAGATATAGAAAATCATATTTAACGTTGAAACGAAGTTGTAAACAACAAACAATAAGAATTTACTATTTAATCAGTTCTCTATTTTCATTAATAAATAAATACTAAAAACGGCGGTAACTTATTTGCCAAACTATTACTTTCTCATACTAAGCCGTATGTCATAGTCATAACATCGAATAATTAGTTGATTAACCAACAAATTCTTCAATGGTATGACTTATGTCTGTTTCTAAAGAATTATACATAAATCATTTGTTATGTATAATCCTTAAGGATTAGTATGCCAATGTATGGAAAAATACGTATTTTCCTCAAAATTTTCCTTTTCCTTTAATTTGTCACATAACATTACTTCCCAGAATTTGATCCTTATAAGCGACACTATCAGATAATGGAATAATATAGAGGGTGCATTTTTTTTCAAAATGAACTCGTTCGATTCCCGGCTAGGGAAAAAGTTATTTTAAAAAAGTAATAAATAAATTTAATTAATTTTGTACAAAAACGGCGACGTCTAATATTTATTGTAAATGATTTGTAATAAACTGACTTGTTGTAATAAATTGAAACGTGACTGTAATTACTTGATTGAAGTATTTTTGATGTAAAAAAAAACAATGTGAGCCGTCACGGGACGCCTGGCAGATGTGAAACATCAACATTATTTTGTAAAAGTAATATGCAGAAAAGAACATATTGTGATAGCAACTAAATATGTCATAATGATAAAATAAAATATTACGATTTTTGCGCATGGCGACGCGTCGCCACACCGTACACACTACTGCATATAGACTGTATATATACGGGTGAATTTTTAAAACGGGCCTTCAGGGCCAAATCCAAAACTATAAGGATTAGCGAAAGGAGTTACGAGGCCGATTTTGATAAAAACTAAAACTGCATCATTACTTTTTTAAAATAACTTTTTCCCTAGCCGGGAATCGAACGAGTTCATTTTGAAAAAAAATTCACCCTCTATATTATTCCACTATCTGATAGTGTTGCTTATAAGGATCAAAATCTGCGAAGTAATGATAAATGACAAACTAAATGAAAAGCCTCAATTTTAAGAAAATACATATTTTTTCATATTAATTTGGCAGTTAAGTTCCCGCCATTCATCAATTTAAACATTTCGTGTATTAACATTTTTTGGCTCAATGTTTCTAATCATTCGAAATGGACGTTTTGTTTCCCAATAATTTATATTTTTATGTCCGACTTAGCTAAGGTTATTTTTAGGACCATTAAAATAGATTTACTTGCTATGGACGGAGTTTCGTTTAATACAGATGTAAAGTTGATAATTTGCGAGAATTACTTTTTAGAGTCAAATCCGAGTGATTACTAAAAAAAGAGATATAGAAAATCATATTTAACGTTGAAACGAAGTTGTAAACAACAAACAATAAGAATTTACTATTTAATCAGTTCTCTATTTTCATTAATAAATAAATACTAAAAACGGCGGTAACTTATTTGCCAAACTATTACTTTCTCATACTAAGCCGTATGTCATAGTCATAACATCGAATAATTAGTTGATTAACCAACAAATTCTTCAATGGTATGACTTATGTCTGTTTCTAAAGAATTATACATAAATCATTTGTTATGTATAATCCTTAAGGATTAGTATGCCAATGTATGGAAAAATACGTATTTTCCTCAAAATTTTCCTTTTCCTTTAATTTGTCACATAACATTACTTCCCAGAATTTGATCCTTATAAGCGACACTATCAGATAATGGAATAATATAGAGGGTGCATTTTTTTTCAAAATGAACTCGTTCGATTCCCGGCTAGGGAAAAAGTTATTTTAAAAAAGTAATGATGCAGTTTTAGTTTTTATCAAAATCGGCCTCGTAACTCCTTTCAGCATTTTTCGCTAATCCTTATAGTTTCGGATTTGGCCCTGAAGGCCCGTTTTAAAAATTCACCCTGTATACCATCGTATAGCGTGGCCACGGCATGCGTCGCCACGCCAGAAATCGGTTTTACGTGCGGCTATAGATGTTTCACATCAATAATATTAGTTCTACTTACGTGTCGGTTGTACAAAAGTTTTTTATGAATTTTTATGTCGATGTTAATTTACTAAGTATATCTTTTTATAGCCTATTTAAATCTATTATAATATTCTTAGGTCATAAAATTTGTGATATGTCTACATGCTTTAACTAAAATTTTCAGTGATAATTTTACTTAACTGTAAAAAATCTGATAAATAATAAATTATTATTGGTATTTTTTTATCCCTAAATATTAGTTTTTTACTTGGACTTAAAATCACAATATCTAAATCCGATCTTCATAAAAAAAACAATAACATTCCCGCGCCACCCGCCATATTTTATCTGTGGCACGGTTCACGTCGCCCAAAAGTCAACATAGTTATGCAGAAAGTTGATTGCGAACGTTTGGGGCCGTTATCTAACCGTGAAAAAATACCCAGAGCGACGCCCACCGTGCCTCTCGCTTACGGTATTTCGAACGTGGGAGCGAGATAGGTAGAGGGTTACGCACGCGTTAGAAGGGATACACGCAATTTTGTGCGTTCGTCTTCGAACGGACCGCGCTGGCCTAAATGAAGGTTTTATTATATTAATTGCTCGTAACTCGTGATGCCTTGGTATCTACGGAAATGCGTTTCGTGGAAATCGATGTCTCTTTTGCTTTTCATCGGTCGGTTTACGTTCTAGGAAAGTCATTCTTACTCTATAAGTAGTCTGTACTGTATTTACAATTTATTTAATAACCAGGTTTTAGCATGAAATTTATTCACTATTTATAGGTAAGTGCTATTGAAATATTATTTAAATACTTACAGACATAGATTAGTAAAGATTACTCACTCCTAACAAGAAAATGTACCCAGTTTTGAGAATTGAAATAGTTGCGTAAAAAAGTTTTGCCACGTCTCCGTGCTAATATGTCCCTAAAATATTTGAAATTATTATTATAAATTATTTAATTATCATGTAAATTACACAGTATTAGTTATTTATTCGTAATTTTTCTCTAAAAATGGTTTTAGTTGTCAAGAATTCAAAAAAAGAACTTACTATAATAAGCCATTTGCGGCTTCATTCAATTTCAAGGCGGCGAAGTATCTTTACTAATCTATGCTTACAGATTAGAATTTTATTTTAACTAGCACTGGACACATTTTTAAAAACAAGAGTTAAAAAATAATAATTCAAAATTATTTTGTGCAAAGTCTTTTAAACAGTTTTACTTTTTACTATTTAGTGTAAATTTACTATTCTATAAATGGAACGACATCGTTGTACTCATGGTATATTTAATTTGTAATTAATTTTAAGTTGTCTAAATACACATATAAAATGATAGTCACCTCGCACGACGACGACGTCATATTTTAATTTATTCATAACAATACATAAGTGCGTCGCTAAATTATTATAAAATAAGACCTTAAAAATTGTAACAATAGTATTCCAGAATTCAATTATTGTAAAATTCAATATAGAAGAATTCTTCATTCATAAATTTTAAAGTCTAAAGAATTCTTCATGAATTTTAGAAAATGTTTATCCACAAATGAGGCACTTCGCGATTACCTTTGTGTAAAGGCAATTCTATCCTTGTACTGAACCCTCCGACGATGACAGAAGGGATCCCCGGGGATATTTGTGTTCAAGTCAAAACATCCGAGAAATACAGGTTCGAACAAAGGCTGTGTTAGGTAAGGTATTAGCTATAATCCCTGGGTTCCTAGTACATTTAAATATTGCAATATCAGAACAAAATAGCGGTGATAGACTAGTTGTGTAAATTCTAAGGTCCCACATGGGGTCTGCAATTCTAATCCCTGGCATGTAGGTACGTTTTCAAATATTTTACAAACAAAACTGTGTTTCGAAATTAGGTGCGTATTAGAGATTCCTTATGCTATAACAGTTACGGAGGTTTTGATGGTGGTAGAATCATTTGTAATTCGTCTCCGAAAGCACTATCGCCTCGCTTATTTCTGCCAAATAACAGCAGCATTAAGCGCTGCTGTGTTTCGCTTTAAAGGTTGTAAGGATGACAGACTTATACGAGGCATTCCAACTAAGTCCTCAGGGGTAGGCAGCGCAACCTCAGGAATCTAACCTCATCCGAGGCTATTAGTAGGTTAATGTAGCTACATTAGAGATGTCCATGAGCAGTAATCATTTATCCTAAGTTGAAATACACACTCGTTTGGTACCTACTAACTAAGACGACTAATTTTCCTTACAAACACAGTTATAAGTAGGTACGTATTAAGACGGAAGACCGGCAAGATAAAATCAAAGGAACAACACTAAATAATAAATTTTATGTCGTCGTTTCGTTATCTAAACCTTGAATCACTAAACACAACCAATTAAAGTAATACTCAAGTAAATTGCAAGATAGGTACAATCGGATTACGATAATAAATTATATCTTGTCGTTCCAACCGCCTTTTGGCAGCCATTTTGTTTTCCGTTAACATTGCTTGTAAATTTTCCATTGAGTCAATGTTTTATTTAAATTTAAACAGATTTCTCTATTATACTCCGAGCTTGAATATCGTTAACCTACGATGATTAATTAATTTAATTTGCAAGATATCATGAGCTATTAAGTTGCTAAGGGTTTTTTCAAAAATCCTTTAATATCAGCGATTGGTGTTTAGTTATTGCATAGATTTCTATCTGAGATTAGCCATAGATACTACCTGAGGACTTAGTTGGAACGCCTCGGATTAGTAAGTCTTCCTTACCACACCCTTCAGACATAAACAGAGCAGCGCCTAACGCTGCTGTTATCAGCCAAAAATATGTGTGGAAGCGGTGCCTCTGTAGTCGAACCACAGAGGGTTCTACCAACTCGAAATGTACCACTTACTATAGGGGGGAATGCATGTCCGTTTGCTACTTCTAAAATATAAAAAAAAACTAGAAGCTCTGTAAGTAGATACATAGTTCTTATAACGGAAATGTTAATAAATACTTAAATAAATAAAGAGGTTACCCCGGTATGGTAACTGATGGCCTGATGCGTAAAATGTTCCAAGTTCGATCCCCGGTCAGACAGATATCGAAATGATGAATTTCGATATGCTCTGGGTCTGGGTTTTTGTGTACTCGTCATTGTGTGTGTTCATAGCATCCATGAGACAACGAATCCTAGTGTGGGACGGTGAGGGTAAAAAGCATCATTTTAAATCAGAAATATCTATTATTATTATATTTTCTTACCTTCCTCCCAATTCGTTACGTCAACGCAAATCGAAATACCGTAAATAAACAAAAACACGGTTAACTGAAAATGTTACCGCGCTACAAAGTTTACAAGACTGAAATACAGTAGGCTTCGCTTTGAGGACTCGAGGGCTGAAACCCCAACTTTAAATTTAAAGTTCGTTAACTGAAATTGTCGATTGAGTAAACGTTACGAAATACCAAGATGAGTTTTGAAATGTTAAAAAATAATCTGAACGGTTAAATGTTTAGTAAACAAACCCGAGACTAAATAACCTAGAACTGCCTATACCTTTTTTTTTCGTTTATGAGGGAGAAACCTTCAAAAGGTGCGCAACGACGTGGCAGCGACACCGGGTTATGTGGGATTTTTACCGCACTAAGCCCCCCCGGTGGCCCACTTCAACTTGGTGGAGAACTCCGGGATCACCGATGGAACACAACCGGGATACCGTAGCCCTATTCTAGTCCCGGGACTACAGGGACAAGAACTGCCTATAACTAATATATTTTTATTACATAGAAAACGCGCATGCAGTCCACCTGATGGTATGTGGGTACTGCCGCCCATGGACTTATCCAATCAACCCCCGATAAGATTAGATTACTACCTAAGGTCGGCCACAGATGCGGCCCAAAGGACTAAGTTGGATCACCTTGAAGCGATGTGGTGAACTATGCTTCATTTAACCACTTATATGAAAACCAAACCATACCATTAGAACCAAATAACAAATATTTTTAAAAATGTCTTCACAAACTTCTTTTTACTACTTTGTACTCTAAACCCAATAGATATACTATGAATAAGCCCTATACAAATATCTAAGGTCTGTCTGAGTGACCCCTGCGTCCCCGATACTACCGGTCCGCACTAGGTCATTGCTACTACGCCTAGGTTGCCACATCTAGACAGCGGGATAAAAGGCCTTGAATCTAGGCTCTCTGATTTACTTGTCTTCGAAAAATACCTAATGTAGTGGAAAATAAAAAAAAAATGTATTTATGAATCCAGTTCTCATTGAAGACTTCTCGTAAGAAGTTTTACTTCTTTGGCATTATTTTATATCCATTGAAACGAATTTAAACTGATGAAAGGTCCAATAGCGAAAAAAATACTTGAAATAATAAAACACTTCAATATAGGTAATTACGAGTAAAGTTTTTGAATAAACTAACATTTATTTATAAGGCACATATTTTGGCACTAAATACTTCTTTTAAATTTATTTATAAGGCACATATTTGTTTTTATTAACATTTATTTATAATGCAAATATTTTGGCACTAAAGACTTCTTTTAAATTGTTAATGTAACACACGTGATTATCTTATTTTTTTAACTAGATGGCGTTGTTACAACATAAAAGCAAAGAAGCAACCAAATACGTATATATTTTTATAAGCATCTAAAATTCTATATAAGTGTCTTACTCTTAATACAATACACTATAAATAAGCCCTATAGCCCTACAAATATCTAAGGCCTGTCTGAGTGACCCCTGCGTCCCCGATACTACCGGTCCGCACTAGGTCATTGCTACTACGCCTAGGTTGCCACATCTAGACCTAGCGGCTTTGAAGGCCTTCGTTATGTCATACTGTACACTTGAATCTAGACTTTCTAATTTAGATGTCTATGGAAAATAACCGTATGCCTGAAATTTTAATAAAGATAGGCAGGTTATAAGAATGAATGAAAATTTAATTAAAAAAGAAAACAAAATTATTATTCAAATGAAACAAATAATACAAAATGATGAAAAGAAAACAATAATTCAATTTAAGAATAAAATATAGGTAGAATTATGAAACTAAAACAAAAAGATAATAACAAAGAAAACGAACATTAAATTTTAAGGTGAAATATAATAAAATTTTAATTGCATTGTTGAATTGACCAATTTACAATAATTTTACATTACTTCGTTTATTTTTACTGTATTGTAATCAATTACGTGTAATCAGGTTAACATAAACAAGATTTTTACCCATTAAAATACTTACTGATTTTTACCAAATTATATTTTAATTTTGAAGATTTTACCTATTTAAATCATAGATTAGTAAAGATACTTCGCCGCCTTGAAATTGAATGAAGCCACAAACGGCTTATTTTAGTAAGTTCTTTTTTTGAATTCTTGACAAATAAAAACATTTTTAGAGAAAAAATATGAATAAATAACTAATACTGCGTAATTTACGTAATAAATAAATAATTATTTTAAATATTTTTGGGACATTTTAGCACGGAGAGGTGGCAAAACGCAACTATTTCAATTCTCAAAACTGGGTACATTTTCTTGTTAGGAGTGAGTTTACTAATCTATGATTTAAATACTAGTGTTAAGAAAAACGAATGACCTATCTTATTCACGTAGAATCGAACCCGCTAACAACCCCATTGATACGGCGAGGCCTTCACCCAGCGGCGTGGCAGTAGCAATGACCTAGTGCAGGACCGGTCGGGGCCAGCCCTACCACACTACACGCGACACATTACCATTGCCCTATTGAAGGGCTCTGTGAGGATTTGTATCACTTTGGAACACTTTCAAGGATGCATTTTCAATGTTAACATTGGAACCTATATTAATTTTGGCTACATAGAATGTGCTTTATCTCAATCTTGTGTCAAGGTTTCGTAAATTTGATTTAGCTGTTTCCAAAATTAGGTAGTATACTAGTTTTTGCCCGCGGCTTCGCCCGCGTTTAAAAGAAAATAATATAACATACTAACATATCTACATAGAACTGAAAATTCGTACCTTCAACTTTGCTAAAGATCATCACTTGATGAAATGCATAGTTTACGATTCAATCCTTACTAATATCGATTAAAATAATCGATGTTTTGGGTCCAAAAGATCGATTCTCCGATTAATCGATCTTAGATCGCCATCCCTAGTTCGCGTAGGATTTCCGGGATAAAAACCATCCTATGTCCTTTCTCGGGTCTCAGACTATCTTTGTAAAAAAATTCAATAAAATCGGTTCAGTGGTTTGGGCGTAAAGAAGAGACAACCAGACAGACAGAGAGACAGACAGAGTTACTTTCGGATTTATAATATTAGTTAGGATTGTAAAAGAAAGGAATATCGTTAAATCGTTAAGGAAAGAAAAGTTAATCAATACAAATTGTTAAATCGTTAAAGAAAGAAAAGTTAATTCATACACTTTATAGTAAAACGAGTTAGGAAAATCGGCCAAGTATGAGCCGGGCTCGCGGTAATAATACTAAACTAAGTAAAAAAACACAAAATTTAGCAGACAAAAAAATCGCTTGAGTCCGACTCACACTTAGACTAATTAATTGCAATTAATTTATTCAATCATTAGGATATTCTTAAAATTAATTAATTTAAGGAAAGAAAAGTTAATTAATACACTTCATAGTAAAACGAGTTACGAAAATCGGTAAGTATGAGCCGGGCTCACGTTAATAATCCTAAACTAAGTAAAAAAAACGCAAAATTTAGCAGACATAAAAAAATCGCTGAGTCCGACTCACACTTGTTGAACACTAGTCAATTGCAATTAATTTATTCAATCATTAGGATATCCTTAATATTACTTAATTCTGCAATTTAACACACTTGCATTGCAAATAAAAATAATTGTAAAATGTTAATTTATAAATTATAGTTATGGGTTATTGGATGTCAATGGGCGGCAGTAGCCACTTATTGCTAGACCCTAGACGGACTACATTTTCCACTTCATTTAAATAAAAATGTAGTAATAAAATGAAGCAATAACCACTTATATTCTTGGTTAAAACCGAACGCATTAAGTAAATTTAGTTTTATGTAATTGAAGTTGAAACGAGCATGCAGTCCACCTGTTGGTAAGTCACTGCCGCCCATGGACATCTGTAAGCTTTTTATAATATAGGAGTAGCAGACGAGCATGCAGTCCACCTGATGGTAAGTGGCTATTGCCGCCCATGGACATCTGTAATCAGCGTTTTTTTATAATATAGGAGTAGCAGACGTGCATGCAGTCCACCTGATGGTAAGTGGCTACTGCCGCCCATGGACATCTGTAATCAACGTTTTTTTATAATATAGGAGTAGCAGACGTGCATGCAGTCCACCTGATGGTAAATGGCTACTGCCGCACACGGACATGCGTAATCAACCACAGTGAGGCTTACATTCCTACCTGAGGTCGGCCACAGATGCGCCGCTACTCCTGACGTCTAAGCTGGAACGTCTCGGAAAAGTATGTCTCCCTTGCCACACCATTCAAACCAGAACACAGCAGCACTTAACACTACTGTTATTATACAGAAATAGATAGATGGTACAGTTGAACGCGAACCACAAAGAGTTCTACCTTTAAAGTGAAAGTATCAACTTTGACATTACCCCATGTCACGGTCAAGTCACTTCCATCTGACCTTTGTTAAACTTTTCCGGAATCGAAAACTTTTTGCATTTCGTCCGTGATTTTTATCTTTTGACATTTTGGATAAGGAAATGCTCGATATTTTGGAATTAAATGGTGATCGATATGGATTTAAGGTTCCTGGGTCATGACATTTGTGTAATCACTGTAATTATTTAATTTAGTCGTAATTATAGTTGTAAATATAGTAGTATTATAACTTGTACTTCATCATCAACTGACTGTCCCACTGCTGGGCACGGGTCTCCTCTCAGAATGAGAAAGTAGGCCATAGTCCACCGTGCTGGCAAAGATGCAGCAATATATACCAATAGGCTAAAGGTGGTAGAACCCTTTGTGGTTCGACTCCGGCGGCACCACCGCCACACCTATTTCTACGTAATAACAGCAGTGTTAAGCGTTGCTGTGTTCCGGTTTGAAGGGTGTGGTAAGGGAGACAGACTTTTCCGAGGCGTTCCAGCTTAGTCCTCAGGGGTAGCGGCGCATCTGTGGCCGACCTCAGGTGGGAATATCTAATCCTATCTGGGGTTGATTACAGATGTCCATGGGCGGCAGTAGCCACTTACCATCAGGTGGACTGCATGCTCGTCTGCTACTCATATATTATATAAAAAAAAAATCATCATCAACTGACTGTCCCACTGCTGGGCACGGGTCTCCTCTCAGAATGAGAAAGTAGGCCATAGTCCACCGCGCTGGCAAAGATGCAGCAATATATACCAATAGGCTATATTTTTTCTGTTTTCGAATGTATGAAGGTCTGTAGCATTACCATGAGTTTACAAAAGTATTACTCGCTAGCGACTGCGTAAAATAAATGTATGAAAAATTGTACAGCGCCTCTGGTGGTTACTCGTAGAACTAAATTCCGTAGTGTGAGCCACTCGTAACGTAAAAAACCTATCGAAATCAAATCGCTAGCGAATGTCATTATGATCTATTGCCATACAAATTCGGTCCCATGAGTCATTAATTGACAGACGTTGTCAAGAAATACCGTAACGATAGTAGTTATGTTATTCACTAGCAAAATGACAATAGTTTTCTATTTACCATTTCTATAGTGGCGTTTCTATGCCAACTCATGGTAGTGCTACTGTATATCTTATTCTTTGGCACGTATAGCCGAAATGTAACTAAGTATGTGTAAGGGTAGCCGCTATAACAACAAATACTAATAATAAAAAAAATGAACATTTTGGTGATACGGAACCGTCTATATGCGTTCGACATGCACTTGGCCAATTATTTAATAATGATTGGTTTACCTATGTATGTGTTGTAATATTAAATTTGAAAATACCCAAGTACATTATATAAATTATCGCACACATAAAATCCATATAGGAACCATATTTTAATCTAATGCATCAAAGTTAATACTCACATAAAGATTAATTATTATAACGAGCAAACAAATATAGTGGCTATGTATATAGGAATAGAGTGTAAAATCGTGCTTGTATGCCACAACCTTGCCTTCCCGACCTGTATCCTTATCATCGACGCACTCTGCTATCTTATCAGTAGGGTGACCATGTGATGTTTGAAGGGTATTTTTGAAATTTAATTTTAGTATTTTGAAAATTGATGCACGTTGACAATCAATGAAACACATGGTTCAGCTGTAGCAGCGATGGAATAGAGTTCCGGGTTCCATCCCCGACAAGGCAAACATCACATCGTCAGGCTCATGGACTCAAATTAATTAAAATTTATATTCTAACATTATTACTTAGTAAAGTATTATCTTCAATATATTTTATTTTTATGTAAAGCAATTGTATCCAACAATAATATCATATTGTCACAACGAGCTTTTGCCCGCGGCTTCGCTCGCGTTACGAAGTAATATTTTCACCCCCTATTTTATCCCCTTGGGGGTAGAATTGATCAAAATCCTTTCTTAGCGGATGCCTACGTCATAACATCTACCTGCATGCCAAATTTCAGCCCGATCCGTCCAGTGGTTTGGGTTGTGTGTTGATAGATCACTATGTCAGTCAGTCACCTTTGAGTTATATATTTAGATTTCAAAATATCATGTCCTATTTATCAGACTAATCCTGGTCACCGTCCTCCCCACATTAGTTATACGGATGTAGCATGATTTCGGTTTAGGCATTGCATGTGAACTGCACTTGACTTGTTATCAGCGCTGATAACGCATAGCATGCATATGCATGCATAGTTATATGTAAAGGTTCGCCCTTGTTGATAAGATTCCGCTCCGACGCGTGTATATGGTTTTTCTATTTACCCAAAGAACCTTAGGTTTTTTTAATTGATTTTCGTGATTGATGACTTGTGAAACAATGTAAGCTTTTTGAAAATCTCATCATAATATACAATTTATTTTAAAACGTGGGATTAAAAGAGTTTAAATCTAAGTAGTAATTATAAAAACAAAAAATCATCTTAAACTATATTAATTCTACGAAAAAGTTACAAAATGAATATATTTGAACACAAAACAATACATAGCTTAAAAGTAAAGTCATTAAAAAAGTTACAATTTAATCCACATCCTGTTAATCTATAAATGAACCTAAATAAAACCAGCTTACCCTATAAACCGCCTCAAACAGGTACCAATACATTCCGCATCATTTCATCTCATTGACAAAACGAAGAAATAGAAGCAGACGAAAAAAGACGAAACGCTATACATACGAAATGGAATGAAATCCATTGACACACGTCATAGAGTTGGTAATGTTCAGAAGTGCCGCTTTAAATTATGTTTGGCACTATTGTACCTACTTTCCAAATAATGTATTATTTTCGTCAAGTAAGTAATGTCTCTCAGTATCTTGGAATTAGAAATCCCACTTCTGGGCATAAGTCCACACTCACAATAACAATTTTGTTGCTAGTTTAAAAGAGCTGGCCAAGTGCATAGACTCAGATAACTTTAATAATTTTATGAAGATAAATAATGTATGCTAATGTCTTTCTTTACATTTTCATACAGTCGGTAAATTTCAGCTTAGTTATAGTCCACGTAAAATTGCTAGTCCGCTCTGACTATAGAAATGAATCGCGTCACCATAGAAAATTGTATGACTACACCTGCTCGCAACAACTTCAGAGCGGACTAGGAGTTTGGCGCGGACTATACCTATTTATGAAAATGTCCATACATACAAATTATACATTTTACAATCTTAAGAACTTAAATTATCGTAGTTTGTATTTAGGATCTGATTTTAAAGATTTTTTAAATTTCATTCTTAATGCATTTCTTCCTTTCTTAGAATTCTTTAACAGGCATAGGTTTTACACGATGCATGGTTTTACAAGACATTTAGACATTTTTACAAGTAAAAATAACTCATTGCAGTGTCCTTCAAACGTTTACACTGTTCTTCTTGTCGTATTGTACATAACTCATTAACTGTGTTAACTTATCTTTGAGCGATCGTAATAAGCATTGTACGAAAGCGGCAGTGGGTAACGGAGCAACTGGGCCACTTGCAAAGGTGCATTGGTGATTCAGATGTCACGAATTAGGTGTGGTCTTCATTGCAAAGCTCAATAACATAAATTTTGGCGTTGGTAAATCGAATCGAATCGAACGTTCGAATCCATTAGAATTTAATCGATTCACATCAAATTGTATTAAATAATAAATGTCATTAAATAAAATATGACAAAATATTTTTTTATTTCTGTCATATTTTACAGGATTATTTTTAACGTCAATTTATTTCCTTTTTATTATTATTATTATATTTTGTTGAACTTTACAAATTGTAACTTAAAATTTAAGTGATGATTATAAATTACAATTTGTAAAGTTAGAATTCTTTGTGACTAGGTATATATTATGTAAAGTAAATGTTTTTATCGTTTAGGTAATATTTTATATTGTAACAACTTGTATGCATTATTTAGCACTTTAAAAATAATTATTTGAGCAAAGCGGTTTTTTTTAAACTGTGTACCACATACTTATTATATTCTTTAGTATTTTCTGAAATTAATCGATCCTGGCATTGTTTAATTACTTTATACATTATTACAGCGATTTCATCATATAATTAATTTCTTTCTTTATAATTCAACTCTTTCATTTTTATATAACTTAATTTTTAATTATTTGTAAATTTTAGTCATTACATTAGTCTGTCTGACAAAAACCGACTGTTCAGTTTATAAATAACAAAAGGCAATGTCCATGAAACGATAATGAAAACTGGGGCAGCGTTCAGTGTAATTTGGTCATACGTGTCCTTTGACCGAGTTGAGTTGAGTCAGACACTAAATTAGGTGATGTTTTATTATCAATCTGTAGGTACAGACTGACATTACTGTGGTCTTTATTTAAATGAAGTGGCAAATGCATGCTTGACGGATCTTTTCTAAAGTATTAAATCAGCATGCAGTCGACCTGATGGTAAGTGGTTAACGCCCGTCAATGGACAACTATAATCAATCCGAGATAAGATCGGATTTCTACCTGAGGTCGGCCGATGCGTTGCTACCGTAAGTCGGAACGCCTAGGATAAGAATGTCTCCCTTACCATATCCGTGAAAGCGTAACACAGCAGCGTTTAACAATGCTGTTATTATGTAGGAATATGTGTGACGGTATTGCCTCCGGAGACAGACCACAGAGGATTCTATTTCCAACGAACCACTTCATTTAAATATACAAAGAACAAAGTACCTCAGAATATAATAACAAATCGAAGATCCTTAACATGCTGCCTTATTAATAAGATCATACATTTATTTGGTCTGTTACCTATAGTGTAAAAAAAAATGAGTAGAATACAAAAAATGCTACCTTCCTTCAGTGGAAAAAAACAAATTTAAGTTTAACCACATACCTTTACACGGATTTAGCTTAAATAGGAAAGTTTTACGCTGTTTCGGACTAAACCAGCGGTAGACCACGTCTACACACATTTAGTTTCTTAAAACTTATCCTCAAACCACGAAATTACTTGGCGGAGGTAGCACTTTTAAATTTGCGCTTTATCTAAAACTTAGCTATTTATAACTATATAATCAAATTAAAATAATATGGTCAAGCATTAGAATTAATGATGAAAATATTAGATATTATAAAATACAAAAATAAAACATTTCATTTTTTAATTATTTAAAAATATACAGAAATATAAATTATAAAGTGTTAGAAAACATCTTCCATATTATGACAGCAACTTCGCCTCTTGTAGTAATTGACTCCCGAATATAAATAAATTTTAAAAAATATAAATCGAAAAACAAAATTTAAAAAATGAATTAAAAATCATCACACACAATACAGAGGTAAAAATAATATTACCATTTCTATTTTTAAATATTCAATATTGTGTATTTAATTATGTAAGTAAAACATTCGATCGACGAATAGATATTTTCAACAACCTAAAAAACCCCAACCTAAAAAAGAACTCAGTCTTAGTTATTAACAACCCGGGGATTAAACAGAAATCCCCGCTGTTCCCCAGATTAGATAGCTGGTACATGTCTGCGGACGAAATGAACTTTCTTAAAAACTAAAGTCGGACCTACGAAATTACTTCCCACGGACAGTGCTATAAAACTCTTTGGGGTTCGGGTAGGTTTGTAGTGACAGCGTTTTAATTATTTTCTTTTTTAACACGATAGCTGCGGAACGCGGCTTAAAACACCTCGTCCATGTCTGGTCGTTATAGCGGTAAGAAAAAACTTTAACTTCTCTGTGGTGCGAGAGGCATAACTTCCGTTTGGTTCAGTGTAGGAGAGTGATAACTATATGTTTGTGATGTGCTACTGATTCCTAGTTCGATGGTACACCAACCTAATGTCGGGTTTGTTAGACCTCGTGCCGCACTGAACAAATAAAAATGCTAACACAGTGCGGAACGAGGTTGCGAACGCCTCGTTTCCCCACGCACCTCGTACCGCACCCCACGCTAGCTTCACGTGGTTAGTGTTGTGCAACGCAGGACCGCTGTCTTTGTGTTGAAAATTATCATGTCGAAACGTTGCCGAAAAAAGTTGATCATGGAGGAAGATAAAGAAAAACCGGTTGAAAAATCTGAGCCAAAATCAGAATACAGGAAGATATTTCAAAAACAGGTAAGTCACAAATATACTCTGTCTAGGTGAAAGTCCAGTAGTGAGACTTGGCAGGCTAGGCGTATATCCGTATAGTAAGAAATTACATTATAGATAATTACGTTTCCTGTTATGGTTCAAACAAAAGTTAAGTAGCTACATTATTGATATAGGAAACGTAGGCAAAATCGTTACCGAGTACTCCGATTACTCTTTACCCTAATCTACTCGCTCCTACTTTTCAGAATCCACTGCAAAGAAAGCACATCATCTCGATAAGGGTCCAAAGAAGAAGAGATGTGTCGGATGCTACGAAAAACTTCGCACATTCTTGACATGTCGTGAGGCAGACAAAAAAACCAAAAAAAAAATCTCACGGAATGCATTGTTTGCAAAAAACCTTATTGTCTGAAATGTTTCAATGAAAAACATCCATCCATCCCCTTTTTGTATTCATTCTGTCCATAACGTTGATAAATAAAAACAATAAAATAAAATCGATATTTATTTTCCCATCACTAAATTATATGGAAACCTGCCATTTTTCAGTGCGGTCCGAGGTGCATTAGATCCCACATTTTATTTTACCCATAGAATCTAAACTAACTAATTTGACCAAGGGCGGTGGCAGATTTAGGTTAATCAACTCATTGTTAATAATAATCAAGACAAAAGCCATCCATTTTATTTTATTTGGCGCCAAAAAAAGGATTTTAGTCTCCTTCGGGCGGTGGGGTTTAATACGCCTCGTGCCGCCACAATGTCGGTTATAGGACGAGGTTTAAAACAACTCGTAACGCAGTAATGGAAAGTACAGAAAAATCTGTGCCGCAGGGAACGTGTTAAATTGCAACATTTTGTTTAATAATTCATAATTTAATAACTTTGATGCCAAATCAATGTTATATTATTATTCAGATGATCTGATGATGGACTCGGATGCTAGCTATAAGAACGGCTTAACTAAACAAGATATTCTCGTATCTCGATAGTATGAGTGAAATAAAAATTTGTTTACATGGTACTGTTTAAATACATAAAAATATATTTTTAATACATAAATAAATGTCATTTTCTAAGCTGGGTTTTACGATAATGACTGTAACTCAATTTGTAAGCTCGTTATAAAACTAAGTGCAGAATATTTAGATTTTGCACTCAAATTAATCTAAGATTCATTTAAATATTGTTAGCGTTATTACTGTACACAAACTAGATAATTGCTACGCCTTTGACTTCTAACAAAGATGCAATAAAAATTTCCATACTACAAGATGACCAGTTTCACCGTTGCATATGAATATGCGAGTGAGTTTTTATTTGCCGTTACTTAGGCAAATATGTTTATTTAAAACACATAATTACTTTTAGATTGGTTGCTTGTACTATATTTTATGGCTTACGGTTTTTTGAATTAGTAAAACTTTCAAATCTTTCTCAAATCATGGATCACTAGTTTACAAAATAAACCTGTATTATACCCAAAACATTAAAAGTTAATTCTATTCCACTCTTGGGCTCCTCTTAGAATGAGAAGAGCTTAGGCTTTCACGCTGGCTATATACAGATTGATGGCCTTCACACAATTTTGAGAACTTCTTAAGTTTTAGGCATATGTTTCTCGCAGGATTAATTTATACATACGGACATACGTATTTTAACGTGAGATACATCATGGAAAGTCCATCATCGACTAGGAGGGAGATACAAGCTCCAAGGAGCGTGCCATTAAATATAAAATCAAAACAACATCGTCAATACACTCGAAATATGTACAGCTAATTTAAAAATCACTTCATTTCAAAAACACTGTTTTAAAAAATGCTTTTGACATGCAAACTTCGTAATCTGTTTTTAAGAACAGTTCAAGAGATAAAATTACCGCATTTAATTGATTGTGAAACTTGTTAAGTGGTTACTGACGTGTTAAACGATGATTTGAACTTATTGTTCGTAGTTCAAGGCAGTTTGGCAACATTTAGGTTTCCTTCACTATATATAATTCACTTAATACGTACTTGTAAGTTGGGACGTGTAAATAAGTCGACTGCTTAACAAAGACTCAAGTTGTTAAAAATAATGAAGTTGTTATATGGGAGATAAGTTGCTTCATTTTATAAAACAGATACTTTCGCGTGCAACTTTTAGGAGCTTTTATCGAAGCTTTAAATTCTATGATATATTTCAAAGGCATAAAGTATCTTTAAGATACAAAAAATCTAAATCACATTTGATTAGCATGATTAAACTCATTTTTTTATTTTGACAAGTACATGTACCCAGCTGATCAATTAATTAAGAATATACATAGAACAACAGCTAAATATACTAAAAGATGATATTAAAACTTTCTATAAAACCGATTATAAAACTCTTTCGACACATAATGAGTCAGAGACACGTGTCTAATGTCTATTCAAGGTTATTACATAGAATTCATTAAGCTATTAAGGCAATTATCATTAAATTTATGGCACCGGATTCCTTCGTTTATTTAAACCTAAATCTATTCTAGTATACATTGGATTAAGATTAATTTGTAAGTTCGAACAGACTCGATTACAATTCGATTAACATTTCAAATCGATTAATTATGTTCCAAGGGCACTTTAGTACTTAGGTATACATGACTAGGTAAATCTGCATCTTCCGTGTCATAGAATGTTTAAGAAATACTCAGTTTTCCGTAAATAATTGATACTATGTTGGCTGTTTTCCACGAATTTAACATTGTATCTTTTTCCTTATTCATTTTTACGATATTACCAGATTTTACCTTCACAAAAATTACGCATACAAAATTCCATTAAGAAGATTTTTTTCTCTTTTTTGCAGATTTCATTTATTTTGTGAATGTGGTTTTTAAACCGATTTGTATGGATAACTTAACTCTTTCTATAGGTACTTATAGTTCCAATCTAGAATATTCTGTGTTACGACGCATTGTTATATAAAAAAACAAATACCTAAAACAATTTATTCATTTAAATAGCTGTTTGATTAGAGTTCGAAAACCTCCATGAGTCCGCGTAGACCATATAGCAATGACTGAGCCAATGTAACTTAATATATAAAAACAGCTTCATGATTAACAAAATTCTAGTGATTTCTTACCACTTAACAAAATCCATGAACAAAATTGCAGCAACTGCGTCCCAATTATCTTTAATTATTTTAATTATTTCATTATACAATAACGTTTTATTACCTATTTGACCTAACCTGTAATGTTATCGCTAATTCTACTGTAAGTGTGCAATAAATGAACTATTAATCCCTAAATTCTAGCATTTATCTAAGTTATCTACAGATTTATTTAAATCTAGTTTTATTCAGTTATTAATTTACTAAGTTAGTGCAATAAATATACTATTTATTTATTTATATTTGAAGGTGGTAGAACCCTTTGTGGTTCGACTCCGGCGGCACCACCGCCACACCTATTTCTGCCTAATAACAGCAGTGTTAGGCGCTGCTGTGTTCCGGTTTGAAGGGTGTGGTAAGGGAGACAGACTTTTCCGAGGCGGACCACCTTTGTCCTCAGGGGTAGCAGCGCATCTGTGGCCGACCTCAGGTAGGAATATCTAATCCTATCTGGGGTTGATTACAGATGTCCATGGGCGGTAGTAGCCACTTACCATCAGGTGGACTGCATGCTCGTCTGCTAATCCCATATTATTAAAAAAAAATCCCTAAAAAGTAGCATTCATCTAAGTTATCTAAGCATTTGTTTAAATTTAGTTTTTTTTCACTAGATTATTAAAGTAGTACTAGTTTTATAACAGCGTTTACCAAAAATCGCTTCCGCCACTTAACCCGCTGCAAGTGCGCCCATACCCCGGAGGGCGGGAGAGGCAGGGTTCACTGGGAAACGTAATTGGGACTTTTTCTTTGGACTTGGCCTTTTGTTTTGCAAAGTGACTTCTTTCTTGTCTCGGTGCAATCGATTGAGGAAGCTCTTTGATCCCGAGTCCGATGTTTTGAGTTTACGACCAAATTGACCGTGTAATGCAATATAATAACAATTTATTGTTATGATAACTTTTAACTGTTATAGGGAATATAACATTTTTATTTGGCAAAAGGACATCGGTTGCAGACAAATTGGTTAAATCTAATCAGTTTTTTCTAATAAAACAGACATCCCTATAAAAATCGGAAATTATTATGCAATAACTTATATATAGATTTAAAAGTTTTACAAACAGAAGTAGCGAACATTCGTCCAGTCCTTATTTCTGCCTGATAACATCAGTGTTAAGCGCTACTGTGTTCTGCTTTGAAGGATGAGTGGGAGACATATCTACTTATCAGAGGCGTTCCTTGGTCATCAGGTAGAAATCTTACCTTATCTGGGGTTGATTACAAATGGCCATAGGTGTCAGTAACCACTTACCGTCAGGTGAACGGCATGCTGATTCTAGTATTATAAAATATCCAAATAACTATAGGTAGGATATTTCGCAATTTTAAAAAGAAATCCCTCCTTTTTTGCTTACTACTTATTAACCCTTTTTATTTTTTCTTTTTCCAAATCATTTAACAATTGTTATATATATATTTTTTTATTTTCTCTTATTTCTATTATTATTTATTTTACAAGCACTAATAAGGACAATATATTATGACATCTATACATCACATCACAAAGTTTCCACGAAGTATAAGATCTAGAATTCTAGACAATTAGTCATTGATAGATAGATTTCCTATAGAGTCGGCGCCGTCTCAATTAGCACCCAGACCCATAGCAAGGTTGTTCTGTAATCCTTCACCTTTTAATTACTCATTAACTTTTTACCGCTTCAAAGGAAACCGACGTATGAAACAATATTAATCATTTCAGTTGTGCGGAAGTTGCCTGATCTTAGGGAGGTCTAAGGTTCAAATCCCTGGCACAAAACTTTGATGTTTTGAAGTTACATACGTATTAAAAAATATATTACTTACTTTGACAGTAAATGAAAGCAAGATATTGTAAGTAAATCTACTTCTCTTAGAGAGTGCATTTTTTTTAAATCATCTGAAATTTATCCGAATTGAATCTAGCAAAATACTTCACAAAAAAATTCCATTTCATTTCGGTTACAACAAAAACAATTAATTAAAACCCCTTCAATTTACATAAAATGTTATTAAAATACTAAATACTACGGAAAACGGTAACTCTATAACCGCACCCAACGCACTATAAGGTGACAGACTACCAATGTAGAGATAGTTTAAATATCGACAAGCAGTAATCTCCCACGCATCCGTGACAACGTTCCATTGAACTGGATTAAACCTTCAGTTAAATAAATAGCGATATTCGGTTACTGTTACAGTTATTTTTACAGACCTTTTTGTTTTTGAAAGGTAAAGCAAGTTATTTTTAAATATAGGAGTAGCAGACTAGCATGCAGTCCACCTGATGGTAAGTGACTACTGTCGTCCTACGACATTTGTATTCAACCGCAGATAGGATTAGATTCCTACCTGAGGTTGGTCACAGTTGCACCGCTACCTTTGAGAAAGCTGGAACGCCTCGGAAAAGTACGTCCCTTACCACACCTCAAACCTGAACACAGCAGCGCTTAACACTGCTGTTATGAGGCAGAAATAGGTGTGGCGGTGGTGCCACCGGAGTCAAACCAGTACCTAGTGTTCTACCACCTTTTAACCCACCTTGTTTTTACATAACTCTTTGTGTCTGTGTGGTCCGTGTTGCTCCTGAACATATGGTATCGAAATATCACTGATTTCTCAGCATTTCAATATTTAATATTTTTTTATATACTATATTATAACTAACATGAAGTCCCCCATTATAATTTACATGAAGTCCTCCTGATGATATGTCACTGCCGCGCATGGACATTTTTTTTTTTTTTTTTTATAATATAAGAGTAGCAGACGAGCATGCAGTCCACCTGATGGTAAGTGGCTACTGCCGCCCATGGACATCTGTAATCAACCCCAGATAGGATTAGATATTCCTACCTGAGGTCGGCCACAGATGCGCCGCTACCCCTGAGGACTAAGCTGGAACGCCTCGGAAAAGTCTGTCTCCCTTACCACACCCTTCAAACCGGAACACAGCAGCGCCTAACACTGCTGTTATTAGGTAGAAATAGGTGTGGCGGTGGTGCCGCCGGAGTCGAACCACAAAGGGTTCTACCACCTTCAAAACGACATCTGTAAGTTTTAACCAATGCCATATAGAACAGGCATTCTACCTGAAGCTGATTACAGATGCTTTAACCCTGGTGACTAAAATGATCGCCTCAGCCGGTATTCACACCTTCTACCGTATTGTACAACTGATTCATGCTAGGTCGAAGGATCCTCGAAGATCTCAAATATGAATACTATTAGAATGTAAGAAGACACCGCCACAACTATTTTTGACTTATTTTAAAGCCTGTCAAGCCAAGCTTAGACTTCCTAAAAGTAGTAACTTATCTAAATACTTTTGTAGAAAATGATTGTAGCACAAAGATAACGAATTCCTAAGAAGATGGATGATGGACATTAGTTTAAGAGTCCTAAGGACTAAGTTAAAACGCCTTATAAGCGTCTCCCTTACCACACTTAAGATACATATTGACAAGACAATTGTCTCAAAAACAAATTACTTTGATAAACACTTAGACTAAACTAAGTTAACTCCTTAGAGACAAGGTAAGGACTAATCTAGTCTACAATGGGTTTAATAAGATAGTTAATTAAGATGTCGAAAGCTCTGAGAGAATTAGTTGGCAAATATCTACATACTCGTACTTAAGAGAGTCTCTTAACGATGTGGGTACCTACATACGATATCTTAGGGTTCTGTATATACTTCTAAGTAGAACTGTATACAGACCTTAAACGAGGCTGCAATTTAGTCCTCAGGGAAATGTCATCTGTACCTTTACGAGGGGGAAACCTTCAAAAGGTACCCGACGACGTGGGAACGACGCCGGGTTATGTGGGATTTTTAGCGCACTGAAGCGCTGAGGACGGCTACCGGGAGGGTCCCGGTGGCCGTCCTCAGCGCTTGGTGGAGAACTCCGGGATCTCGGATGGAACACAATCGGAGTCTTCCGAGCGCGATGCTCTTTGGGGTTTGCCCTAGGGGGAGCAGTTTCCGCTCCTCCCGCACACCTAGTGTTTACGACGGTATGCGACCACACACCGCCGTCCTTCCCGGGGTTGCGGTTCGAGCTCCCACTCTTACCGCGCGCAACCCCGGAAGCCCCCTTTTAGTCGCCTCTTACGACAGGCAGGGGATACCGTAGCCCTATTCTAGTCCTGGGACTAAGGGACAAGTTCAACTCAAATAGGACTCATTCCTACCTAAAAAAGTAAGAAATAACACACATAAAACTTTTGTAAAATAGTTCTAAAATGTATGTGAAGTTTAGCAATATTTTTACACCTATGTCCAGCAGTGGGACACAAATAGTTCCATTATAAAAACCATACCCAACTAGAATTTTACTTATCAAATATTGACTTTTAATTAGTAAGTTAATTAAGTCGCAAACTCAATTAAAAGAACATGAAATCTAATTGAGAGTAAACTTTTATTCTTATTAAAAGCTCGGGCCGGTGATCAAAGCTTTTGTATTAAAATTACAATAAAATGAAAACGGCTACTCCAAGCATTTCGCTGTTCCGATCCTAAATTGGCATTTGTTAATTAGAGTAGAACGATTCTGTTAGTTTGGAGAGATGTTTGAAGCCATTTTATAGAGGGTTCCGGGTTCGAACCTGGGTGAATTTTGGTAAATTGTGTTTTGTGTTTATGGAATTTGTTAATTAGAGTCGAACGATTCTGTTACTTTGGTGATGTTATTTGTGAGCCATTAACAGAGGGTTCTGGGTTCGATCCCGGAGATAGATAAATTCTGGTAAGGATCTGGGTGGTTTTGAAAGTGTATTTGTCAGTTAGAACCATAGATTAGTAAAAATACTTCGCCGCCTTGAAATTGAATGAAGCCACAAAATGCTTATTAGTAAGTTCTTTTTTTGAATTCTTGATAAATAAAAACATTTTTAGAGAAAATTTACGAATAAATAACTAATACTGCGTAATTTACATAATAAATAAATAATTATTTCAAATATTTTAGGGGCATTTTAGCACGGAGACGTGGCAAAACTTTTTACGCAACTATTTCAATTCTCAAAACTGGGTACATTTTCTTGTTAGGAGTGAGTAATCTTTACTAATCTATGGTTAGAACAAGCACGATGCAACTGGGAAGGTACGTGTCGCACATATTTCTAGCATGAAGCAGTTCTTGCGTTTGGGTAGTAAGGCGTGGATGCCTTACTAGGTACTTATGAGGTGACCTTAGTCTTCAGGAGTGGCAAGGCGTCTGTGATCGGCTTCAGGTCTAACTTATTCTATATGGACTTGATAAGAGATGTCTGTATGAAAAAAATGATAAATCTAACCTTGAATATTTAGTTAACTTTTTAACTTACCTAAATATTTAAGCTTATTTACCTTTTGCTTACTTCAATTCAAACCTAAAATATTTAGTTTTCTTGTTAGTGCTCACATCTAATAATAGATGTCTAAGGGCCACTTAATAAGGTATTAAAAATAAATTGGTTATCACAAATAGAGTAATAACGAAATAGTGTTATCCGCAGCCGCCATACCTAATCGTTGCATTTCCACAGATAATCAAACAATTTAAATGCAAGTTCCGTCGCCTCTACGGTTTTGTCTATGGCACCGATTCTCAACCTTCTAACCAGGGAATATTGAACTTCTACTAAAAATAACTTATTTTTTACAACATATCGACTAAATACTGATTATATTTTTTAATGTTGCTTATTGTGCACCTACTCTATATTTGCCTATTTAGATATAATTTACGTAATGTAATATTTGTTATAAATTTTCATTTTGAAATCATACACATTGTAAAGTTTTGTATGGGTGTTAAAAGTATTGCGATTTAGCAATTTTCAAGATGAAGATTGATGAAAATTAAAAAAAAATTGGTTTTGTTTAGTAACGAATCATCTTATACATGCCTATTTTTGTCTTTTTTTATATTATAGGAGTAGCAGACGAGCATGCAGTCCACCTGATGGTAAGTGGCTACTGCCGCCCATGTACATCTGTAATCAGCCCCAGATAGGATTAGATATTCCTACCTGAGGTCGGCCACAGATACGCCGCTACCCCAGCTGCAACGCCTCGGCAAAGTATGTCTCCCTTAATTTACCTTTTAAACCAGATCACAGCAGTGCTCAACACTATTATGAGCTACCGTGCTATTATGAGGCAGAAAGAGGTTTGGCGGTGCCGCCGCCGGAGTCGAACCACAAAAGGGTTCTACCATCTTTAGCCTTATAACAGCAGTTAAAATAAATAAGATTGCATAATATTTTGCAATATGCTATATTTCGTTTCAGCAGATTTCAAAATTTCTTTTCGAATTTTCTTACTTTATTCACACTTTGCTACTTTTAAACTTTTAATTGCAAGAGCCGAAAGCTTCTATAGAAATCATAAAATTGTAATACATTTCCATTTTCAAAATAAAATATTATTTCAAAAACGAATACTAAGTATCGAGAAACTTAAAAGGTTGAAGCATCATTTATATCAACAGACAGACAAAGAGTCGTATCATCAACCCCAGATAAGACCAGATTCCTATCGGTGGTCGGTCACAGATGCGCTTCTACCCCTGAGGACTAAGCTGGAATGCGTCGGAAAAGTGTACACATAATGTAGCCTTAGGAAAATTTATACATAAACAATAACAGTTATTATTTCTATGGTATTTTTCAAATACGAATTTCAATAGGGATTTATTACTGGAAAATGTGTAGGAAAACTATTAATTATTTTTGTTGTAACAACACTAATGACATAAGGAAACTGCTATGATTGATAGTTGAGTCAACAGGCTTCGAAAATTTCCGCGGTTCACCGAATTGACCACCTAAGGCTGGTGTCATGGACGAAGGAATAAAATAGACTCCGTTTACATTTTAACTCATTCCTGTCAAACAACTAGACATGGTTATTATGTAAGGTCTGTAATAATAATATGAATATATAAGCTTACTATACTGGCTAAGGGCGTGGTTCGCACTCCTATAAATACATTATTGAATAATTTTGGCATAATGTCTTACTTTACTGCGTAAGAAAGTGCTCATTTCATTATTAAACACATGACATCGTAATATTATCGGATTGATCTTGACTTGAACAGAAGTTAATATTAAATCTGAACTTAATACTACTACTACTAGACTGTCAATAGATTCTACATTTTTTAAGAAATTAGTGTGTGCATTCTAATATTTTATGCTTAAATTACGACGAATTATGAGACCAAGCACTATAGTTACCAATCTTTATGTGATCCATATGACTGATATATTATGAAAAGCAAAAAGTATGAATAGTAACGTTTTGAATGTTTTCCATTAGGAGTCTATTTAGTTACTAAGTCTATGGTTAGCAATTAATGCTAGTTGTGTCAGGAAAGTCTTGAATTTTCCTCAATTCGGATAGTTATGAGCTCTGTAAGTGTGATGTAAATAGTAAACACTATGTTGTTGATAAATAAATTGACGCAAACATTTTCCATAAAGAATCATTATTACGTATAACTGGGAAGTCTTTAAATATTATATAAAATAGTGGGTAATACTACAATACAATAAATATGGTGCCAATCGAAATTAACTTTAATACTATGAGGAGATTGTTTGGTTGGACCACTCAATGATTTACCTCATTTTAACGTCACTGGGCCTTTAGTATTTTTATTTCATTTAATATGTATTTTATTGGAAAACATACAGTATTTAAATGGCTTACATAAATAGCATAACAAAATAAAGAATAAAACATCATTTATCTAATTGCTTCAACAAAATTTGACCATCATCTTATTACTTATTATAATTATATTACTATCTGAGCAAGTTAATAAAAAGCTTGTTAAAACTTCCGATAAAATAGTTAAATAAACTTTAATTTCGGACCTCTTTTAAGGAAACATCTTAAAAAAAGGCCAAAAAGACACTCTGTGTCCGTTTCTGAACCCCTGATGACACGTGTACAAAATTTCATGACATTGAGTTTTAAACATTTATTTATTTTACTTCATAAGTTATGTAGTTAAAACGTGAAAGTGTAACAAACGCACGTTCGCATTTATAATATTAGTTAGGCTTAAAAATGTACGAAAAATGGAATTCTAAAAATAAAATGCTATTGAAAACAGGATTTATCATGAATACACCGGCCGCCCGCACATGTTTCGTGCCGAGCGGCGCGTGTCATGCCGTCTTGTGGACGGATTACACGTTTTTCATCGGATTCCGTTCCGGATAAACGGACGAACGGATTACGTTTGTTTGTTTGTTCCTCGTGTAATCCCGGTTTTTCGGATCTGTGAAATATTTTGAGTAAAACGGGGCTAGTAGGTTTGGGTTTGTATATTTTATAAAATATTGAGGTATTAGGTAAGCCTATTTCTATACTAAGTTTGTCTCTACACCAAGTATGTCTGCACTATATATTAAATTTAAAAAATCTCTACATCAATCATACGAATCATAGGAATATTGGGTTAAGTTCATATGCTCTATGGCTTCTACTATACTCAGTTCAATTCGGTTCACCAACCCTTTTGCTCCCACTGCTGGGCAAGGGTCCTTCAAAATTACAAGATCCGTCTCACGTACCTACATACGTTCATTGATGTCTATGGGCAACAGTGTCTAAGGGACCAAGTGACAGTATGCTCGATTTCTAGTTCAATTTTATAAAGATAAACTCAGATCATAAGTAGGACAAACAAAATATAATTGTTTGAGTGAAAGAGCATCACTCCACAACAAATCAAAATACTTTTTCTGCTGTTCTAAGGTAATATTTTTTAAAGATCCCTTAATCACATTAAGGTTCTACCTTAAAGCCTATTTAGACTTAAACAGACACCAAAACCAACAGACAACCAATTAATTAAAAACCGCCACTTAATACCAAGACATATGAAAGAGACGCGTGCAAACAAAAAATCAATTCCCTATAAGCGACGACATCGATTCCACATTTCATTTGGGAGAAACAAAAGATCCGAAAATTTCAATAAAGACCGCTCAATCCCGCCAAAATTAATAATTGCACACACTTACACACACGTACGTACACGTGACGTATTGTAAACGTTATCTGTGTGATAGTACACCCTTTTCCTAGGTCCTGTCTAGGTGCGTACGCTAGGGTGCCTAGATAAATGTACGGTGCGCAGAATAGTTAGAATTATTTGTTTGTAATTTCTAAGTCAAATTTCGAAGGTATTACGTGTGGATTTATGATTTTTATTAATTTCATAATTTGATTTGGGGTGCTCTTTTCTAGAGGCATGAACCCAGCAAATGGTATGTTGGATAACCAAAGATCGGGAAGGAAATCTATCCAAAGGTAGTAAACTCGCAAAATGACACTCTGGCTATATTCGCAAAAATGAAATATTGCAAAATGTAAAAATCGAGTGTTTTTAGGCTACATTTTTTTTCAGAAGTAAACGGGATTCTGTCAGTCTCTATGTAAACATTTCTACATTTAATATTCCAAAAAAAAGAGACAATATGTCGAAACATTTTTGAATCATATATAGGCTAGTTTTATCAATATACATTACAATAAAAGTATCCATTTTATACACCAATCACAAATATATTTTCCTCAAATCAGAAAATAACTTTACATTACTAACAAAACAGCACCAACGCCAAAAAAACGTAAAACCAAAACAAAAACAACAAAACTTCCACAAATTATAAAGCGAAATTACATTCTTTAATTTTAACCGAGTTTTCCACAAAGAAAACGTATAACTAGGGGTTGAATGAGGGAAGTCTTAGGAATGCAAGTTTATTTCACGGAACCACTGGATTGGTGTGATAACAATAGGTATTGGATAATTATATTTACACACACAACGACAAACACCCAGACCCAGAAATTAGATGTGCCTAATGTAGATGTTTCAGATATCTGAATTAATTTTGATTGACCGGGAATTGAACCAGGAACCTTCCGATGCTAATGTCACTGAAATCAGAATTAACGTAGTACATAGTTTCACACATTTTTCTGGGCATTCCAGTTTAGTTCTTTGGGTAATCACGTATCTGTTGGCCGACCTCAGGTAGGAATCAAATCTCATCTGGGGTTGATTATAGATGTCCATTGGCGGTAGTAGCCATTTACCATCAGGTGGACTGCATCCTCGTCTGCTACTCCTATATTATAAAACAATAGTAATTGACCGGGAATTGAACCGGGAACCCTCTGATGCTAATGAGGTGACAGTCAAAGAATAAGTGATAGTGATCGAAATGATACAAAATACAAAAAATCTTTATTTGTAGAATAAGGTGTATACATTGGTGTTATAGTCAAGAATTTTCGCTCATTCTGCCATAAATGGCGTACAAATATAATAATTTTAAGCCGCATTTTATTAAATTGTAGATACTAATTTCCAATATTATTAAAACGTTAATAAGATAAAATGTCAATAACATTAAAATGTCACATAAACATAAAAATGAAAATTGAAAATAATATATGTGTTAATAATGATAATGTTTTCATTTTGCAAAATCTAAAAGAGAGAAGTTCGATGAAAGTCGCTTCAAGATTTCAACAATACGAAAATTTGGTCAAAATAAAAAAAATATATAAAAAAAAATCATAAAATTCAATTCATAATTTAATTCATAAAATATTTTTCACGTTTCAAGAATAGTCAATGTAAAAATATTGTCAAATAATAAAATTATGTTGGGTAGGTACCTATAGGTTTTTAATTTATTACAAAAATCTAATTTTTTTCTATGTTCAAAAGGAAATGCCAGCTATTTTATGCACATTTACTCATACATATGCACATATACACATGTGTAGGTTTTAATTTAGTTTCTACCATTATTTTTATTTTCTAGGGGATTTCCGTTTAACAATTTACTCCTAGATTTCCTCCACTTAACGCACACAACATCCGCAAACAATCACACTATCCGCAAAACAAAAAAACAAAACAAAAACAAAAAAAAACTGAAAAAATAATTACCCCACATAATCCGTTATTTTGCGAGCTGTACCAAAACCGAACCCTCTACCAACGATTTGTTTTAGAGGTCATCGCCCTCTCCCCATCCCCCTCTAACGCCGTACGCACATCTCCCCTCTCGCTCCCACGCGGATGGGGAAACGCCTACGAAAAGGAAGGTCTTTGATTTTTTTGAAACAACCGGAAGTTGATTATTCGAAGACATTTCGACTCGATATAATAATGCTGTTTTAATGAAATAACCGTGGAGTTTATGTTTTTAAGCCATTGTTTATGGATGCAAGGATTTTAAGCCGTAATGTTTTTTTTAATACCAAACCGTTTAACGATAGTGGTGCGTTTGTTGTTTGTTGTGCTATTGCGAATGGAATTTGTGAGTAGATACAGCGCATTATTGTCCCAATGCTGGGGTAGGGTCTCTCAGAGTCAAGATAAGGAGCATACGTTCACGCTGGTCAATTGCTTAAAAGATCACTAAATAATGAATTATATGATATTATAATATTGTTACAAAAATAATTAAGTTATGATTTCGGTGACTATACCCATAGTTATGATGTCCTCTAGTCCTTTTCGATTTGTAAAGACCTCTGTCCAGCAGTGGGATGTAAAAAGGATTAGGATATAATGAGTTTTGTTTTTGTATACCTTAAAATTTTTGGCATTTTGTTGCATTTGCTGAAGAAACTTTCAGATTATTTTAAAAAGTTTTGAATAAGCAATAAAATAAAAAAAATGAGGTTAAACGTACTATCCGGAGCACGCAAGCATGCACCCCTAAGGGTCACCCATCCAACAGCTGATCGAGCTATGATTCACTTTATCAACATTACTATGTACACAAATCACTGGCGTCGCTTCTACGGGAGTAGCAAATGAGCATGTATGGACTACATGTGGACTGATGGTAAGTGCCAACTGCCGCCTATGGACATTTGTAATCAACCCCAGATAACACTATATTCTTACCTGAGCTCGACTCCGGTGCTACCCCTGAGCACATTGGAATGCCCGAAATAAGTATCTATATCTCCTTTAGAAACCCATGGGATCCCCTTGCTATAGCCCATGGATATTTTTAATCAAACCCAGATAGGATTCCTACCTGAGGTCACCACAGATATGTTATCACTCCTGAAAACTAAGGAACGCCCTCAAAGTGTCTCTTTTAGCACACACTTCAAACCAGAACACAGCAGCACTTAACACTACTGTTATAACAGAAATAGGTGTGGCGGTGGTGCCTTCGGAGTCTTACTACGAAAGGTTCATAAATAATTGATGAATTTGTAAATGATTTCTACTCTACCACCAAATGTCGGTGATTGGGTTCGATTTCCATCTCATAAAAAATAAATAAAATGTGAAAGGGTGGTTAGAGTCGTAATCAAGATATTGTGTCAGCAAAAACTGAGCCAGCTCTCTCGGGGTTCATTTTGAAAGTTAAAACCCTTCGTTTCACTACACTATCATACTTATTCCTACCTTATAGTAAAGCGCTGTGTTCTGGTTTGAAGGGTGTGGTAAAAGAGAAACTTTAAAGGCGTTCCTTAGTTTTCAGGAGTGATAACATATCTGTGGCGACCTCAGGTAGGAATCCTATCTGGGTTTGATTAAAAATATCCATGGGCTACAGCAAGGGGATCCCATTGGTTCTTTCTTCTTAATGAAACACCTTGCGAAGTAGATTATTGACGTTTAAAAATAATTCTGTAAGAATCTACTTTATCTATTTAAAAATAAAATATTTTTGATTCATTTTGATTTGATTATACTAAGTTAGAACGACTACAACCACTAAAATGCCAACACACACATACATAATAGTAGATAAAATAGACTAAGGAAACTTTTTAATTAACGTATTTTGCCCACCCGAGAATCGAACCAAAACCTAACGGAGAATAATAGTTACCTATCAGTCAAAGCACACATTTCATGTAAGCTAACTCACCCGGGAATCGAACTGAAAACCGAACGCAAAACCCATATGACTACATATTGAAATCCAAAAACAATACAAATCCACCCCACGCTCATACGAAATAAACTCCAAAATTCATTTGAACAACCCCTTTTTATTCTGAGTCAAAAATCTACATATAATGAAAATGTAAGCGTGTGTGTACATCCTAACTAATATAAATGCGAGAGTGTTTGTTTGTGACGCTTTCATGGCTTCACTACCAAACTCCAAAAATACATTTATTTATTTATTTATTTATTGATGTGAAACATCTATAGCCGCACGTAAAACCGATTTCTGACGTGGCGACGCATGCCGTGGCGTCGCCACGCTATACGATGGTATATATATACAATCTATATGCAGGAGTGTGTACGGTGTGGCGACGCGTCGCCATGCGCAATCGAAATCAATAAATAGTCATCGTTATCTGGAAAAAAATCGTAATATTTTATTTTATCATTATGACATATTTAGTTTCTATCACAATATGTTCTTTTCTGCATATTAGATACTTTTACTAAATAATGTCGATGTTTCACATCTGCCAGGCGTCCCGTGACGGCTCACATTTTTTATTTATTTATTTATTTATTTAGATACACCATCGACTCATCACTAGACATTCCTTAATATTAATATTACAATATTTTTGGTTCAGTGTGATTCGCCATTACAGGTATATACAACACTCATCGTATTATAGCTTTACTACGAAGTGTAGGTTAGGTTAGGTTAGAATATGATATAAGGTATCTCGAAAAGTACTGTTTTCGAAGGATTGATAAAAACATCTATTGTCATCGACCTCATACCGCGAGAGAAGCCGCGGGTAAATCTAGTCAAATATAGTTGCAAAAAATTAGTTAGAAGAACTCTGAAAAAGTAATAATAGCGATTTGTATCATTTTTAATTTTTTTTGTCTATCTGTTTGTCTGTATGTTTGTAATCAGATCACGCCAAAACTACTTAAAAAGCTTTCGGTATTCTATTTCATTCTTTCATACATGCAAAGTAAGATAAGGATGTATGTTGATCTCATTCTACTGAAAAACGGAGTTACTCACTGACAAACATACAAGTAAAGCTAATATAAGGCGTGTAATAAATACTGTTAATTTGACTAAAAGCTATCGACTTTATCAAAAGTTACTACAATTTTAAGTCAAAAGTGTTTTTTCTTACATAACATTATTTTTAAATATAGGAGTATCCGATGAGCAATCCATCTGATAGTAAGTGGCTATTGCAGCCCATGGACATCAGTAATCAACCCCAGATAAGATTCGATTCCTACCTGTGGTCGACCATAGATGCCGCTACCTAAGCTGGAACGCCTCGGAAAAGTATCTCTTACCCGAAAACAGAACACAGCAGCGCTCAACTCTGGTGTTATAACAGAAACAGGTGTGACGGTGATTTCAGATCCAACCACAGAGAGTTCCTAGCAGCGGTTAACACTTAGCAGAAATAGATGTGACAGTACCAGAACCGAACCACAGAGTTCTTCAATCAACGTTACGTTAAAACGCAAACGAAGTCGCAGGCTGAGCTCGTTTAAAATAATTCTTAATTACATCCTGCGTTCCATGCTCTATGCACCCTTCCTTGCTTCCCGTTGTGAATAGTAAAAACAAGATATGTAGGTATATAATAAACAGATCTTTCTGTCCATATCTGTTTCCTTATTAGGGTTGAAAGGGTTAACCAAGGGTTGTGTTAGTGTTTCGCTACTAAGTGTAAATGTGTTTGGAAATTTAATTTTTGAGTTTTGTACGGTTTTTCGAAATAAACTTTTGAGTGAGTAGAACCACAATCAGTATAGCTATTTCTGATTTTTGGTTTATGGTTAGTTAGGGACGACGCGTTCCAACTTATTCTTTAAGTCGCATTTGTGGTTGATTAGATAGGAATCCTATCCATTTGATTACAGCTGGCGACATTTGCCATCAGATGGACTGCATGATCGTTTGCTTCTCCTATAATATAAAGAAATATATGTCCGTAACTAAAATGAAGATGTCAGTTAAGAGGCGTTTTATCTTATTTCTTACATTTTAAAGGGCATTTATAGTCAACTCCAAATATTGTTGGTATGAAAATAAATTAAAAAAATAACTTATTTGTAATCCATCCCAGTGTTGCTACTAAAAACTAAGTTGGAATGCATCGTGTTTCAACCGTAACACACCCTTCTACCACAACCGCTATAAGACAGAAAAGTGGCGGAACTACGAAGGGTTGAACCTTTAAAATTGCACTAATTTTGAGTAACTCATTTAATCCCCAAACGAGTAGTATAATGTAGATCAGTGTTCCTCAAAGTGTTGGTCGCGACCCCCCTGCGGTTTACATGTCTCTTTCTCTAGGGGGTTACAAAACCTTATTTAAAAATCAATTACTTGAAAAACATATATACCAAGTAAAAATTTTTAAAGGCGATTGGAGGCATAATAAATGTAAAATAGGTATGTCCGTTTTGGATACTTGATTGTATATTTTGCTGTACCTAATTATATAATGCATAAAAAATAGGAAATAAATAAAATATGATAAATAGGTACATAAAAAATATTACTGATTTTATATTTGTAACTTAAAAAAAATAACAAGTGACAGCGAAGGATTGGGTCATGATCTGATATTTTCATAGACTAAAAGGGTCGCAAAATATTTTAACATATTGAGGGGGTCACGCCACGACATAGGTTGAGAAACACTGGCGTAGATAAACCACTTCAAGTCATTGTGCCATTCAACGCAGTATCGCGGTGTAAAATTCAAAAAAGGTTTTTGAAAACGCATTGCGTAGGTCAGTGACCCGCGTCATTCAATTTGAAACTTGGTTTCGAACTTGCGCAAATACGTACTACACATTAAAAATATATTTTTTTGTAATGTAGAAATAGTAAGCAATCATGCAGTCCATCTGATGGTAAATGGCTACTGCCTATGGACATCAGTAATCAACCCCGGATAAGATCAGATTTCTACCTGAGGTTGGCCACAGATACGTTGCTACCCCTGAAGACTAAGTAAAAACGCCTTCGTTCCGTCTCCCTTACACCCTTTGAAGGGTGGTAAGGCAGGCAGGCAGCAGCGCTGTTAGGAGGTAGAAATGGGTGTGACGTTGGTGCCGCCGGAGTAGAACCACAAAGGATTCTACCATCTTCAAGTAAATCTTATCGAATTGGTATCAATTCGCCCTTCGTCAGCGCGGTGGATTACGACCTAAACGACATTATAAGAGGAGACCCGTGCCCAGCAGTGGGACTATACTAGGTTTATGCATAGATTAGTAAAGATTACTCACTCCTAACAAGAAAATGTACCCAGTTTTGAGAATTGAAATAGTTGCGTAAAAAAGTTTTGCCACGTCTCCGTGCTAAAGTGTCCCTAAAATATTTGAAGTAATTATTTATTCATTACGTAAATTACGTAATTATTACGTAAATTTGTTATTTATTCGTAAATTTTCTCTAAAAATGTTTTTATTTGTCAAGAATTCAAAAAAAGAACTTACTAAAATAAGCCGTTTGTGGCTTCATTCAATTTCAAGGCGGCGAAGTATCTTTACTAATCTATGGGTTTATGATGCTTATACAAATCACGTGACACTATGTTCATACACGCTATGCTGCGAAACCACTCAACCGATTTTAGTGAAATTTTGTGTGTTAGTGTTACTTGAAACTTAAGTATACTTTTGGGCCCCATAGGCGGCGCTTTCTGTGGCAAATTGTAATAAATAAATTAAAAAGATAATAAAAAATGTGATTTGTATGATAATTATGAATTCATAATAATTGATTGACTTTATAATTAACTATATTATAATCAATTCCAATTTTGGCAAAAAAAAAAAACAAATTATACACTACATTTTTACTCATATAAGTTAGGAGAACTACATTTTTTCATCATGTAAGTACATTTTTCGCAATAAATAAATAGAAATTACATATTGTATACTTAAGTAGAAGCCTATTTAATTTATTATTATGGTAGCTAATAAAATAGCCCAGATTATAGGAAAAAGTAAAACGAAAAAAAAAACAAAACAAAAACATATTTTTCTAAAGCATTATTCGCTTTGCAACAAAATGTTCATTATGCCACTTAAGTGTAGCCTTTCTACCGCCGCTAGTTCACGGGAAATTGATCCTTAGATTAATAAAATACAGGTCATAATGGCGTGCAAGTGAGAAAAAGTTATAAATCATACGGTCGCCATGTTACTCAAACATTTTTATGTTAATCCCGCCCTTTTATCAAATGGCGCCTAAACAACAATTGAATTTAGAACGCGAAAAAAAGAGCCAGCGTTATGTAAGAAATTCAAATATGGAACGCAAAAAGGGAACCGGATTTTTTGCGTCTAATTTGAATGGAATGTTTTTTATTTTTTATTCTTATTTCGAATAATGAATGTGTTAGGGTTGGGTTTAGCGTTTGACCCTCCTTAACGCTAATGTTGAATTCTATTTATAAATGAATTAATTTTATTGAATTTTATCTGACGCAATAAAATTGATGATTTATTGATTACGTGTATACTTTATTATTGATATTGATAGGAAATATGTTTCAACTATCAATAAATTATTTATTTTTATAAATGATGTACCTATATTGGCACAAATGATGATCTTACATTATTAATCATATAAATAAAATAAAAAAGCCTTTTATTCCATGCTCATTACATCTTTACAATTTACATTTTTACAATTTTTATGAATTAAATTAAATTATTAAATTTAAATTATTACATTTTTACTTATATTATTAATCAGCTTAACGTAATAATAGGAACTGCTAAATTATATTTACATAATTACATTATTATCATTTAGACAATTTATTTAATTGATTATTATTATTAAATTATACATTATTTTCTTATATAATATTGACATTTTATTAATTTAATTATTGCATGGACCCCCCTCAGGTGAAGGCCTCCTCCAAAGCTTTCCATTTTTCCCGGTTTTTAGCCATTGTAACCCAGTTCTGTCCTGCAATCTTTTTAATGTCATCTTCCCTTCGTATTAATCATATAAATTACTTTATTTATAAAAAAGGACATTATTCATCAGAAAAAACGACAAAATGACAATTGTATAATTGATACACGAGTATATTCAATGCAACTTCGTTCTACCTTATAACACTCTGATGTTTTTCCAGATGCGCCAAAAGTACATAAATTCAAAAGACAAGACAGCAAATAAGGCGATTAAAGTAGGTAAATATGGGGGACTATCCCTAAGCTATGTGTTGCATTCAAATTTATTACTCAAGAGCATTTATTACTTCCTATATATACTACTATTATTTAACTGACTTTTTATGTATTTCGTAATAAATATAACTAAATAACAAGAAATTATTAAAGATAAAATACATACAAATTATTTCTAATTTACAATATATACAATCAAGAGTAAAAAAGATAAAATCATAAATATTAATTATATTAATAATATTTTACTAATTAATATTACCTATTTCACAGATTGTTTGATCATTATATTTCGTTACAGGTAATTAGTAATTAATTTTAATTCATTATATTTAAATTCAATGTAATTTTATAAAACATAAGGTCCAATTAAGTTATTTGAACCTTAACTGACATTGTGAAACAGGCCCTAAATACATAATAATGCGTAAAATGACCCTAAAATTCATTTTATTATACAGGCTGAATGGACTCACTTTCCTTTGTTCTCCAAGATCAATGTCATTGCCAAATCCTGACCTTACGCAACGTTAACCACAAACAATAACAAAACGTCGAAATATGGCGCGTAAAACGAAATGGCGGCCTTTCCCAAATTCATCTGTTGAACCCAAATCTAATACGTATACTAATACGAAGTGTGTAACTAATAAAGAACAAAACAAGAAGCGTATAAATAAATCATTTTATTGTTTTAATACTTATAAAGGATGAATGGACTTTGCCCTTTGTGCAATCAAAACCAATGCCATTGCCAAATCCTGACCCTACTCAACGACCATAAACAACAAAAAAAAAAACAAAACGTCAAAATTAGGCGCGTAAAAGAAGATGGCGTATTATACCAAATCCCAGCTTTGTATTCTAATATAATATGTACGTATACTAATACGAAGTGCGTAAAAAGTAAAGAATAAAACAAGGAGCGTACCTACTTATAATAAATAAATCATAAATTTATTATATTACATAAAAAGGCTGAATGGACTCACTTTCCTTTGTCATTGTGCAATCAAGACCAATGTCATTGCCAAATCCTGACCCTGCCCAACTACCATAAACGAAAAAAACAAAACGTCAAAATTAGGCGCGTAAAAAGAATGATGGCGGTTCGAATCGAACGTCTCGATTCGTAACGCACACAGACACGCGGTGCGTGAGCTTGGGGTAGGTTCAGAATTGGGGGCCGCCGAATGTTGGGCTAGGTCCTGGACGGTACACTGGGCTGCTAACACATTGGCACTGTGGCTTATTTACCGGATTAGAAATATTAGGCTGTTTAGATTTTTTTTGTTTTGTTTCTTATTTTGTTTTGGTTATTGTTAATGGCAACTGACCTATTTGGGTTGATTTTTGTTCTTTTTGTGGATTGTAAATATGTTCATGTGCAGAAGTGGTTCAAAGTTAAGATTTTTTTGTTTTGTTTTTTATTTTGTTATTATTGACTGTAACTAGTGCATTATTTTATATCATATCATCAAAATTTTTGTTTTTTTTTTTTTGTTGATGTCATTATACTTTGGATAGGACTTACGTTTGGTCATTTTAACATTAATGTAAAGGTTGAAAATGAATCGAATTTAAATGTTTAACCGAACTGAAACGGTAATTTACTTTATATAAAACATCTTCACTACATTTAAACGTATTTTCAAATGCCCTGCTTTCCCATAAGATACGTTATCTAAAAACTATAAAATCAGGAATACCAATAAAAAGACCAGCGTAACTTTCGCGGACTCAGGTAATAATTAAGCGATTAAAACTTCAAAGAATAAAAACATTGAACTCAAACTCAACTCCTTATCAACGCATAAAAAGGCAGATCGCAGTGCCTTAAACGAAGACGTTATTTTCCGATATTAGCTCTCAAAAGTTCACTTACCCTCGCATTCTGTATTCAGATGTCTTGTACTTATACAAGTTAGCGGTACCGCATAAAAAAGCGACCGCCATTACCGGTTCCGAGCGAAACGGAGCAAGGTTGGACCTTAAAGCATTAGTTGGCATTGACAGGAGATTAAGTGCGTTTCAAATCTAAAATGCGCTTGGTTTAAATGGTAATTTATAAAGTCCGACCGTTTGCCACGGTCAGTTGTCAATGTCTTGCGAATTATGAAGCGATTTTTTAAACGTAATACATTATTTACTATTCTAATCGTATTTAATTAAAAATAAAGGCAAAGCCGACGTTGAGCTCAAATCGAATAAAAATCCACTCATGTTTCCATTTGATGGAAGATATAAAAACTAACGACTCAAAATATTGCCTAAAGCTATTAGTTCGAGGATAGAGCGGTAGATTAAAACTTATTCCATTAATTAAGCAATGGACATGCGATCATAAGCGATTAAAGATAAGCCGGCCTGGATATAGAATCTGCAATCAAAATAAACGGGACGTAACAAGTCAGGCCGGTTGCAAAAAAACACTGACATCATATCCCTATTCCCACAGCTCGGGTAGTCGGGTATCAACCCGATCGAGATCTTTCGGAACCAGAGAAATAAAAAATAAATAGAAAAATAGAAAATAACCAACGGCCAATGCGTTATGGGAGGAGTACGCGGTGCGGCGTTCGCTCGCAAAAAACTGGGGTTAACGACCTCGCCGCGTGTCCTTCGGGCACGCGTGTGTGCGTGCACACCGACGCACGATGTGTGCAATAGGGCTGCAATGCAATACTTGCAATCGCATTATGAATAGGCCGTACACAACGCAAATAACGTTTTTTATAAGACATAAGAAAAATATTTTTTGTTTTTTTTTTATGAAGTATTCGCACTTTACGCATCTTTTGACAATGATTTAAGTTAACCAAAATATAAGCTTAATTACAAAGAGAATAAGAAAAATAATAAATTTAAAAATACATAACATGTTGCAGCGCAAATATTGAAATTATGTTATTATGTTGCAGCTAGAAAAATTAAAAAAACTTGGTCGTCAAACTAAAAACAAACCTGGACTCGTCAACAGTACGACTTAGTCTAACAATAGCCAAGAACCAAGTAACAACAGCAGTAAAGAAAACAAACAACAAAATGATCGAATCCCTTCACAAGGAAAAAGTATTACGAACACGCACCGAAATTTCATACACAAATATACCTAGTATAGTCGACAACCCTGCCACCCAGGTATGTTTGTGTGCGTAACACGGTGTCGAGTGCGTTAACACGAATCGTGCGCGTAAAAAAGCGTGCGTGTCTGTGTGTACGTCCGGCGGGTTACGCATTTCGCTCTTAATTTTGTCATTACGACGCTACATTGTGGACCGAATTGGCATCAGTGATTGCCGCCTTTCTTTTTCTTCGTAATTCCGCAGCTGACAGTGACAGGTTCTATTTTCGAAATTAAATCTGTTCCTGATTCAAAATCTATCGCCTACTGGCATTATAACTGCGCTGTCTTTTTATTCAACAATCTGAAATGCCATTCCGATAATGTACCTACATTCTATTTTTGAAATTCTATTTTTTTCTAATTTCAAAATTTATCTCGTTACTATAATAAAATTATTGTTAAATTATTGTTATTAAAATAGAAATTAAATAACAATCAAAAGAATTGTATTTACTTACGCAACGTTCGAAATAGACAATATTTTAGACACATGATACAATTTCGATTTTTGAATTGATTTCGTTCCTAATTCAAATTTTTTACCATTTTTTAACCAATTTGCTATTTCAATGAAATTCTTCTTCATAATTCCCGCACTTGACACGCTGACGTCAGGCGCAGATTGATCTATTTTTGAAATAGCGATTCTATTCCTAATTTTAAATCGATTTTATTCTGCTTGCAAGTTATTAGCGTGAAATGTGAAATATGGACTGAATCATTCTATGTAATCTTTTTGGATTTTTCCAAAATTGAAAGCTTTTGGTCATTTAAAGTAAGTTATTGACAGGTTATATTTTCTAATTCAGTTCTTATCTCAAAATCAACTTATGTTACCTATATTTCAAAGAATTCTTTTCTCAAGGGAAGGACACATCTATCACTGACTTCAGGTAGGAATTCAATCTTATCTGGGATTGATTATAGAAGTATGGGCGGCAGCTACATACCTGTTGGTAGACAGGATACCCGTTTGCTACTACAATATCATGAACTAGAAATTATCACAAAAAATCAAAAATCCTACAGTATACAATTATAGCTTATGTTACTCCCACAATTTAGACGAATTTCGCCACCTCACATGTCAAAATACGTCAAGCCGTTTGGGTTGTAGAGCGCTACAAAGAATAAGACATGTGTATAGTTCACGCCAAACTGCTAGTCCACTCTGAAGTTGTTGCGAGCAGGTGTAGTCATACAATTTGCTATGGCGACGCGATTCATTTCTATATTCAGAGCGGACTAGCAGTTTTACGCGGACTATAGGTATATAGGTAGATACATACTATCGAAATACATTACCCTCCTTAGGATAAAAAAGGGCGGCATTGACCACTAAACAGCTGAAGTACCGTTTTACCATTTTACCAACAAAAAAATAATAAAACCATCCATAAAAGATATGTGAAACCATTTCAAAAATTGAAAACGGCTATCAAAGATATCTATATCTTTTATGAAAGATATCTATATCTTTTATAGCGAAGCGCAATTAGGATAAAGGGCAGTGCACATCGCAAACATGTTAAGTAAATAAAGGCGCGAACACATGGTATAGTGGTGGGCGCGCCGGAGCACTTTAACGCTCACGGGGACGTAACGACAACGACACGGTGACGATTTTTTGTCGTTGGGAAATATGTTAATGTTAACTTTTTTTGTAAAATGTTAAATAATACCCTATGTAATGTCCTGACAAAATTATTTAGTTTTTGAGAAATAGGTGTGAATGGATTTTTTTGTATAACAGTATATTAAATAAAAAATAATAATTTTGTGTATTGACATTTGTAATAAGTAACAACTTATCTGTCTATCGCCCGTTATTAATAATAATCAATCTATTCAATGTTTTCCCCAAAGATCGACTGGTCGGTAATTACTTCATGTCATTAGTTCTTATCAACCGATCTTTGGCAAGTAAAATTTGAATAGATTGAGAATTAATAATGAGCGTATATAATACCTGCATACCTGAGAGATTTATAAAAAAAAATCTCAAAGGTATGTGAAGTCTACCAATACGCACTTGGCCAGCGCGGTGGACTATGGCCTAATCCTTCTCATTCTGAGAGGAGACCCGTGCCCAGCAGTGGGACAGTAATGGGTTGATGATGATGATGATGATGACGTATATAATAAGATTTTTTCTAGAACATTTAGGTATTTTTCGCAATTTAATTTAATGTTTTCGGATATGCCCACACGTAATTATTTCTCGAATCTATCAAAGCTAAATCGATTCGTCTAAACAATGGTAGAGCGCAAAATAAACAACAATAGATTTTAATGAATGCTATTTAATGACGTACGCACAGGTTTTCCTGTTTTTGACTTCGCATAAAACACTTAGGTCTTATAGGTATAACTGTATGACCTAACGAAACCTAACTATATAGAATTCAGTTGGGTTTGTATGTTTTTATAGAATATACGAGTAGCAGACGAGCATGCAGTCCATTTGATGGTAAGTGTCTACTGCCGCCCATGGACATCAACGTCAATCTCAGATAAATTAGATTGACGTGAGGTAACAGATATGTTGTTACCCCTGAGGACTAAGCTTGAACACCTCAGAAAAGTACGTCCTTACCATACCCTTCCAAACGGAATACAGCAACGCTTAACACTGCTGTTATTAAGCAGAAATAATTATGTCTAATAACAGCAGTGTTAAGTGCTGTCTTCTGGTTCAAAGGGTATGGTAAGAGAGACATACTTTTCTGAGGTATTCCAACTTATTCGTCAAGCATCTGTAGCCGATCTCTGATAGGAATCCTATCTATCTGGAGTTGATTACAGATGTCCACGGGCAGCAGTAGCCACGTACCATCAGATGGACAAACTTCATTTTAATAAAAATATTTTATTTTACTTTATGTCTCACTGTTTAATTACTAATTTGTGACATTTTTTTTGCAATTGTAAATTACATTTATTTTTATCACAATTAATTAAATTTACAAAATATAATCTATCTAACTATTTACAAACTATAAATCTATATACAATATATACAAAAAATATAAAAAAAATGTGACAACGCAAAATTAGTAATTAAAGAGTGAGACATAAGTAAGAATAACAATATTCTATTAGTTTAACGTAAAGCAAAGGGAGATCTCCCTGTGGGCTAAGTGATCATGCCCGGGGAGCGGCCATGCTCCGACAGTCTCAGTTCGGAACTTGTATATTTACAAGATGTTGAGAAAACTTCGATAGCGTGATTCAGAATACTCATGGCGCCATCTCTTGGCGAATAGCGGGAAGACACATAACTAAAAGAAGATTAATTTAATACGAATAAATTTGCAAGCGGAAGTAAATATAGTATACATAACATATGAGCTCTGAACGTATATGTATGTGAGCCTTGGAGTAGACAAGCGAGGCTAAGGAATATTCATTTTCCTGTTACCTTTTGTATTGCTAAACTAAATTGACTTTTGGTACGCAAAAAATGATTTAGAAGCCTTATTTTATGTGCGACAAGATATATATATTATATATTATATTATATAAATGGCAAATTACACAACTTCTGTACATTTGTGTCGTCAATTTACTGTCCCACTGCTGGGCACAAATTTCTCGGTATGAGAGGAATTGAAGTTATAGTCCATGCCCTGGTCAAATGCGAATCGGTAGACCTCATATATGTACCTACATTTAAGATTGTCTAAAGAGCAATTAAAAAAATATTTAAAAAACAGCTATAGTGCTTATCGTCAACCCATTACCGTCCCACTGCTGGGCACAGGTCTCCTCTCAGAGTGACAGGGTTTTAGGTCGTAGTGCACCGCGCTGGCCAAGTGCGAATTGGTAGACTTCACATACCTTTGAGATTTTTTTTTATGAACAGGTTTCCTCACGATGTTTTCCTTCACCGTTAAGCAAGTGATAATTAATTTCTAATACGCACATAACTTTGAAAAATTGGAGGTGCGTGCCTGGGATTTGAACCTCGGACCCCTCGATCGAGAGACTAACCTAACCTAACCACTAGGCTATCACTGTTTTTTTTAACTAGGCTATCACCCAATACAAACTCAGTTAACAATTACCATTTATTTATTTATTACATTGAATATTATAAACTATGTAGATACTTATGTATGTTTCGCGGTAAGTACCCTAATTCCTGAGTGTTATCTTATCAATAAATTGCAATTATTGATTCGATTAAGTATTGAATATTAGTTTATTTTAGTTTCAAGTAGATACCTGAATACTGATAGTGTACGTACTTCAAGAATGGTTTGACTCCGATGGCACTATTGTCACACCTATTTGTGTTTAATAAGTTTAGCGCTGCTGTGTTCTGATTTGAAGGGTGGGGTAAGGGAGAAATGCTTTTTCGAGGCGTTCCAGCTTAGTCCCCAAGGGTAGTGGTGCATCTTTGGCCGACCTCAGACAGTCATATCTAATCCTACCTGGGGTTGATTACAGACGTCCATGGGCGTCAGTAGCCACTTACCATCAGGTGGACTGCGTTCTCATCTGCTACTTCTCTATTATAAAAAAATCGTGAAGTAAATCACAACATTGGAACTGATTCCAGTATCATCTGTCCTTTAGTCTATATATTAGTCTAGATATTGAGTCAGCATCAAATGGCTAGATTATGTCATTCTCGTGATTAATCTTGACAGTTTGGGGACAGACAGAGGCGGGATGGTGTCATCCTGTGGACACGCCTTCAGCTTCACTGATCTGTACAAAAATGAATGTTTGTATGTCCTTTATAAAATCGTAAACTGTATTTGATCATGTGATGATCTTTAGCAAAGTTGTTATGCCCACGAAGGTTTCTGAGGTGGTCGTACCAACTCTCGACAGATGGCGCCACTGTCATTCCAATGAAGTTACAAATATGTCTGTCATGTTATTTTTTTTAAACGCGGGCGAAGTCGCGGTCTCTACTAGTATTTAATATTTTGTAAAGACTACTTTTGTAAATTATCTCTTTTTATTAAGTTAGAATTAAAACTACTTCCCAACAATCCGGTAATATGTATGATGGTATATATTTTAAACCATGTTGTATGTACCACCCTCTCTCCCACAATGATGCGTGCAGGTGCAAGAAATACACCACCATACAGGTAACCACCACCGGCAGATGCTATTAGAAGTCTAAGTTGGAACGCCATATAAGCCTTTACCACACCAATCAAATCAGAACACAGTAGCGCTAAACTGCTTTTATAAAGCAGAAATAGTGTGACAGTGATACCCTTGAAATAGGACAACGAAGGATTCTACCCTTAACCACTCACATAACAATGTAATATGTAAATATACACACACAGACACTAGACAATACTTCGCGAAATTGTTTAAAGGCCTACTTATATCATTACTAGCTGACCCGGCAAATGTTGTGTCGCCATATAAATAAAAAAATGTTAAAGGTGAACAGCCCTTATCACTTAGGGGTATGAATAATAAATAGTAGCCGATTCTCAGACCTACTGAATATGCATATAAAATTTGGTGAAAATCGGTCAAGCCGTTTCGGAGGAGTACGGTAACTAACATTGTGACACGAGAATTTTATATATAAGATTTTTACAAAATCTGTTATTTCCCTACAAGATAATGTTATTTACCCTAAATGAGGTCAATTCAGCACCGAAATTATAATTAAAAATACAATGGCGGTCCTCGAGTCGCGAGTGGCCCAATTTAATCAGAATAAAAGCCTTCGTAGGTAACTCACGAGGCTGTTATAAATAACTTAATTTAAATTTTGTGAAAGCTCTTCGTTTTATCAAATTATTGACGCTTAAAATGATTCTTTGAAGAAATTGGTCTTAAAAAGTTGTAGATTTTTATGTCAGAATTAAAAGTCGATATTATTTTAGAAGGTTCCGTGGTAAAACCCTAGAGTTTAAAAATTCGGCCTCTCTTGCTTGCCCGAAGTTCGAATCATTTGATTTTTCGAAGTTTTGTGCAGTTAGAAATTAATTATTAACTACTTATTTATTATCAAACACTTGCTTAAACGGTGATGGAAAATGTGAGGAAACTGCACGTCTAAAAGTGTGAAAAAAATTCTTAAGGGTATGTGAAGGCTACCAATTCGCACTTGGCCAGCGCGGTCGACTATGGTCTAAACTTTGAGACCGTTGCCCAGCAGTGAGACTGTAACAGATTGACGACGAAGTTTACAAATAATATAAAGTAGAAATTAGACTTCAAATAACGTCATTCTAAATTAAATAAATCATATTACATATTTCATAAAATTTACTTCATCTTATATATACAATTTTCGTGTCACAATGTTACTTACCGTACTCCTCCGAAACGGCTTTACCGATTTTCACCAAATTTTATATGCATATTCAGTAGGTCTGAGAATCGGCTACTATCTAATTTTCCATACTTAGGGGTATGAAAGGGGTGTAGAAAATTAAGGAGGTTGTTCACCCTTAACATTTTTTTATTTATATGGCGACACGTTTGCCGGGTCAGCTAGTTTCTTAAGAAATAACCTTTGTATCCTTTAGGTATAATTACGCAAAGCAATTATCCTAAAACTAATTTAAATGAAATTTAGGTAGATTTGTGAAAATGTTAAAAATCGAAAGTGGACATATCTGGGAGTATGGTGAGTCTAACCTTTCAACTCTCGATAAGTGAAAGCGAGAGTTATACAGCCTTATAGACGTATATTGTTAGCTCAGCGCTGAAGCCTTTAGACTAAACAGGTTTTATTTTTGAAGATAACCCTCTGTGGCTGACAGAGGGTTTTACCTTACAGGGTTCTACCAGACAGAGAGTCTAACAACTATTTCTGCCGTTTAACAGTGCTGTGTTCTGGTTTGGACAGTGTGGGTAGAGAGAACCACCGCCATACCTATTTCTGCCTCATAACAGCAGTGTTAAGCGCTGCTGTGTTCTGGTTTGAGGGGTGTGGTAAGGGAGACATACTTTTTCGAGGACATACCCCTGAGGACTAAGCTGGAGCGCCTCGGAAAAGTATGTCTCCCTTACCACACCCTTCAAACCAGACAACAGCGCTTAATACTGCTTTTATCTGTCTAATATATTTTACTATGAATACCAGATATTTCTAACAAAACGTTATCAAGCTGAAGTGTTATAGGTATATACTTATCTATATAGATGGGTATAAAAAGTCCCATACATTACGTTATCTCAGATAATTTTCACTTCCACTTGTGGGTTAAAACGATGCGATTGGTCTAATACTGGCTGAAATGTTATCTAATGCCACACACACAAATAACGATTTTTATTATACATACGTTATCAAGTAGGTATGCGTGATAATAAATTGGATGTGTGCTTCGATTGGGTATTTTTTAAACCATGGTTTGAAAAATAAAGTTGTATTTTTTGTTATTATCATTTTGTTATTCCTTTTATTGTGTTATTATTTGTAAAGATTTTAACAGTTTTTAATATTATAATCGTAAATAGTGGGTCGATTTATTTTTTGTGTTACGATTGGGTATTTTTTAAAGCATGGTTTGATAAATAAAGTTTTTTTTGTTATTATCATTTTGTTATCCTTTTTATTGTGTTATTATTTCTAAATATTTTTAACAGTTTTTAATATTTTAATCGTATAAAATGGGTTGTTTATTTTTTGTGTACACGTTTATTTAATTTGTTTATATATTGTTGCCCACTTTAAGATCTTTTTTAAAATTTGGTTGCGGATTTTTGCGGTTTTAATATTAAGTATCCGCGCAAAACTGCTAGTCCGCTCTAAAGTTGTTGCGAGCAGGTTTAGTCATACAATTTGCAATGGTGACGCGATTCATTTCTATATTCAGAGCGGACTTGCAGTTTCGCGTTGACTATACCTACTATGAAAAAAAATTTTCTTTAATTCCTCAATGGATAGTTACAGACAGCGCACATGTGGGCCGTGCCTGTCAAAGAAATTGTATAGAAAAATATAATGTGTGCCACGGCCCGTGTCTGACACGTTCTATGTCTGTATATGTATGTATATGGGTATTATGCTTTAGTCATCAGTCAGCCATTGGTTTCATTAATACTCGTTATTAAAAATCAATCTATCCAAGTGTTTGCTTACCAAATATCGTAATTTCACAATGTCTAGTATGAAAAAATAATAGTTTTTTGTCAATCGTTAGCGAGAAAACAGTGGATAGATAGATTATTAACAACGGACGTTCGTGAACATCCACATATTTAGAACTACAGTTAGGTCAAAACAACCACGAAGCTCCAGCTAAAAATAGTTGAAGTGCAAAAAGTGCAGATCTATCAACAAATAGAACCGGCAGCCATTTTGGTTAAAACATTTAGAAGGCGGTACTAGGTTGGGTTTTTGTTAAATTTCGCCTCTCCCCTCCAATGGGAACGCGGGCGGAGTTTCATTTCGGCTGATTCACAATGATGTTTTGTTTTTTGATGATTCTTTGGATGTAGTTCACTTTATTGTCTATGGTCTCGTCCGCATTGTCTATGTTTGGATATTGAATGTCCCTTTGTTTGCGATTAACTAATTTTTGAGGCTAGACTTTTGAAAAGTCTAGGCTTTTATTTTTGAGGCATAATAGCCATGCATGGTACGCGATTTCCGAGTCGTCTAAGTAATGAATTTCGAAACAAATAGCAGAAATGTAAAAGTTAAAATGATGCTGATTTTTACTGTAACAAAAAAATGTGACTTCCGGTTCGGTTCTCCGATGAAGCTAAGTAGGTACCTAATTAGTTTCGGACTTTTTTATAGAAGCAGACGAGCATACAGTCCACCTGATGGTAAGTGGCTACTGCTCATGGACATCTGTAAGCAACCCCAGATAAGGTTACATACCTAGGTGAGATCCGCCACAGATGTGCCCTGAAGACTAAATTGGAACGATATGGTTAAATATGTGTCCTTTAACACCCTTTAAACCAGACGCAGCAGCGCTTAACACTGCTGTTATAAGGCAGAAAGTGTGGCGGTTGTGCCGCCGGAATCGAACCAGAGCTTTCCCACCACTTTCAAAATCAATAGAAATTTAAAATTAAATAGGAAGATTTGACCCATATTTCAATATTTCAACATAACATATTATTAATTTATATTTTTTTTTATTTTTAATTTAAAAGCAAATTTATTTTAATTTATAAGTAGTAATAGATTTATAAAATGATACCCATAAAGCGTAGGGTAAAATCTAATACATTTTTAAAAAAGCTACATCTACATTTGAATATTTGAATAAAATGCTAACTGTATTGAATAAAATTGAATAAAATCCAACGCTTCAATACTCAAGACATATTCATACGCAGATGGAATTAGCACACGATTATATATGCAGGCTCCATCACAATAAATCTAGACTATGTTTATTCATAAACTAGTAAATCCAATTACATCGAGTGTGCTTCGATGTATGTGTTTATGTGTGTGTGTGTGTGTGTGTGTGTGTGTGTGTGTTGTGTGTGTGTGTGTGTGTTAGTTTTGTTTTTAAAAATAAAGACCCTTTGTACACTCATAGCTCCATACAAAGATTCCCTGTGTTATGGGTGCCATGGACACACACACAGAGACAAACACACAAACACCCAGATAAAGACCCAGAAACCTAAATTCATCATTTAGATATCTGTCTGACCGGGGATCGAACCCGGGACCCTCTGCGCGTCAGACCGGTATGGCGACCGCACCACGACGCGGGTCTTTGGCAAACTTTAGTTATATATACAACAACAGACATTATGGGTCCACTTGGCGTCGCTCCAACTGAGGTAGCCGAGAGTGAAATTCCTAGCGTACACACAAACATACATACCTATTATATTGTAGTAGTATTTTACAGGAAGTTGAATGAACAAATTCCACTACAGTAATACCTATAGTTACATAGGTATTGTTCGCGCCAAACTACTAGTCCGCTCTGAAGCTGTTGCGAACAGGTGTTACAATTTGCTATGGCGACGCGATTCATTTCTATATTTTTTTACTAGCTGACCCGGCAAACTTTGTACCGCATCAAAATCTATTTATCATATATATCTCATATAAAATATAGACTATGTTACTCGTAGATAATGTAGCTTTCGAATGGTGAAAGAATTTTTAAAATCGGTCCAGTACCCTTACCATGAGTTTTTACGTTTTGACAAATATGACTGTTTTGGTATTTGTTTACGTATTTGCCCATGCAATTTCCAATCAGCGCCCCTAGCGTATTGTAACACGATTATAGTGTCAGTAACATAACATTAAATGTCTAAATTGACAAAAAGGTGCTTTATATTTTGTCTCTCCTTTTTGCAAACATGTGAGCGAGACAAAAATTTCATCGTCACTTGACAACTCATTCTACTGAAGCAAACGGAACAGAATAATGGATTGAGTAAACGTAACGTAAAATTGTGGGATGTTTTGAAAACTCATGGTAAGGGTACAGTGGTTTTTGAGCCTATTCATTATCCACAACCAAACAAACAAACAAAGTTTTCCTCTTTATAATATTAGTGTAGATTTTTTATTAAGCAGTTTACGCGGACTATGTACACAGCTATTTCTGCCCAATAACATCAGTGTCAATTCCTGTGTTTTGGTTTGAAGTGTGGTAAGAGAGACATGCTATTCTGAGGCGTTCCAGCTTAGTCCTCAGGGATGGCGGCGTATCTGTGGCCGATCTTATCTGGGATTAATTGCAGATGTCCATGGGCGGCAGTAGCATAACTTACCATCAAGTGGACTGCACGCTCGCCTGCTTTTCCTATGTTATAGAAAAATTTGACTTGGTAGGGCAAACATTGGATTATTAATTATTAATAACGGAAGTTATAAGGATTCTAACGGACGTAAATGTCTTGCTATTTAAAACCAAACCACAGCACTTATCAGTGCTCCTTTCAAAACTTCTAGAATTAATAAAAATATATATATAAATTGGATAAGGCATTTGTTGACTAAATTATAACGCGTCGTATAATTCTCTCTTATGGACATCTGTCGTTAGCTAGAGGCCTACCTGATACCACAGATGCGTTTCTATCCTAGATGACTAAGTTGAAACGCCTCAGATGAGTATGTTTTCTACAACATTCAAAGCGGAACACTTCTGTGATAATTCATCACGGGTATATTAAGGCAGAAATAGGTGTGAAAGTGGTACCTCCGGTGTCGAACGAAAGAAACCTAACTGTAGATAGCTTATTAATACGCACTATCCCTACTTTATCTAAATCGGAACTTCGGTAAGTAAGTCACGGCTGCGCGCCGTAATCTCTAACATTGAGACACTTTCCTTTTGAACGCTTAGATCAGGATTCACGAAGATATGGACAATGGACATGTTTGTGCTCAGTTATTGCGCTCACTTGAAATTTAAAGGAACCTAATTTATAAAAACATAAGTACAAAAGTAATTTAACAAAAAATATTCTGTTAAAAAATATTAATTAAAGAATAGAAAATGTATCAAGACATAAACATTAATAAATAAACAAAATTTAAAAATATAAAAGATTGGAGATCTCAAATGCCTCGTAAATTTAGAAGGTGGTAGAACCCTTTGTGGTTCGACTCCGGCGGCACCACCGCCACACCTATTTCTGCCTAATAACAGCAGTGTTATGCGCTGCTGTGTTCCGTTTTGAAGGGTGTGGTAAGGGAGACATACTTTTCCGAGGCGTTCCAGCTTAGTCCTCAGGGGTAGCGGCGCATCTGTGGCCGACCTCAGGTCGGAATATCTAACCCTATCTGGGGTTGATCACAGATGTCCATGGGCGGCAATAGCCACTTACCATCAGGTGGACTGCATGCTCGTCTGTTACTCCTATATTATATATAAAAAAAAATAATAATCGAAGGTTTGTGACATATGACTTATATTAAAATTGCCTTTGGTAATTGATAAATCTAAAATGGTGTATTTAGAAGAAAGAAAATGTGATAGTCCCCGTAAAACTGCTAGTCCGCTCTGAATATAAAAAGAATCGCGTCATAGCAAATTGTATACTACACCTGCTCGCAACAACTTCAGAGCGGACTAGCAGTTTGGCGCGGATTATGCCAGTGCTTTATATTTTTGTTTTGATGCTTTATTTATTTTTCTAAATATGACATAAAAGTTAACTATATAACAACACTATTATAACCTTTCTAATGAAGACTTCGTATAAAGACTTACGTGACGTCATTCTTAATCTAAATACTCTAGTTACGAGAATGAATTTAAAACTTCACTCTTGAGTGTGTGTGCTTCCATAATACACGACACGAAATTCTTTGTGACACAATAAGTATAAAAACCTTTATCGTCAACTAAGTATGTACATCTAATATTAATTAAAAAGCGCATTATATAGCTACAGCATACTAATTAAGTATTAATCTAGAGCTGATATTACCCAGACTATATCTAAATCTACCGTACAAGGCTCTGTAACCTCCGACATTGTGAGACGATTTCCCTCTGACCGTCTAGAACAGCTGATTGACGAAGATGTGTGAAATGGATGTGTTGTTTGTGCACAGTTGCTCTGCTCATCTCGTAAGTCAATGACTTATAAGCATCGTATTCTTAACGACTTATATAGTCGATTATGGGTTGATATTGTTGTTGATATTAAATGAATAATTATATTTATAAATGATTATTTATTATTCATTTTGAAATAATCGAATAGGTACGCACTATTTATTTCCTATTGGGTTTAATCATTTCCTTTTTTCTTTACAATACCATTTACAAAAAAATTACATTTGAATTAAATTAAATTGATGACAACTTGGATATGGTATTTTAGTATTGTTAACCTATTTAATTGTATTATTAATCTAAATCTGAACCAATGTTTTGTCAACTAAAAGTAGTTAAAATCCATTTAAAAACCCTTTGATACTTCTAAAGATTTTCAAACAAATATACGTTATTTAATTTGTTTTATAAATTGTGATACTTTAAGTTATTCTTTTATAAGTGCTATTTCAAAATTTCACCAACAAAATGAAAATATAAAACAGAATCGAAATTTCTAGATTAATATAGAAGTGAACGCAAACTGCACTTTAGTCTATTGAAAATCTGTGTCAACTATTCCGTTTGGCTCGAAGCGATTCTGAATGGGTGGTCCGTGACACCTAAATCTAATAAATAAACAGGTTTATCTCGCTATCGACATTGATACGGTATAGTACCGGTACTACGAAATCTTGTAACATTAAATTAAGCGAACAACATTGTCTTAAGTATTTCAAGGCCCGCCGAATTTCAAAAAACACCTGATATAATAAACTCGAGTGACGCGTTAAACTTAAAAAAATATACAAGAAAATTCGACAAAAATAATTATTTATGAACGTCCAACAATGAGTGATTTAAGACATATTTTTTGTTATAAATATACTTACAATATAACATTTGAACAAATTAAGTATATGTACGAGTATTATTATTTGAGCAAAGTATTCGCTTCTTTATGAAGATAGAAAGGAAATAATAAAAAAAAGCAAACAATATTATAAGAAAACACATAGTAAACAATAAAAAAGAAATAAAATAACAATATTAAAATAATGTGAGAAACAAAACATAACATATATGTGTAATATAAATAAATGTTTATTTTTTATAGACATAAAGGAGATAATGAAGGATCTTCTAGAATCTCAATTTAAGTCGAATCGGTCATTGATCTTGTACCAATATTTTTTTTCACTGGTAAATAAAAATAAATATTGGACCGATTATTGGGGAATGATTATTACAATTAAATTTAATGCAATCCGTTCACACTTAATCTATTAGTAATTGGTAGTTATATTCTAATTCGTCGTAATTTAAGTCGAATCACTAATTCGTCGGTCGCCGGTAATACATTCAACTAATAATCCGTATTTTAAAAAACGAATCAAGTATTACACGACCAAATTAAAACGGCAGTTAATTTATACGAAGTATACTTTAATTCAACATCTTTGTCCACACCAACGTATCTCCTTGTAGGGACCCTCGACCCGTCTTACAGTTTTATAGGTCGGTCGTCGAATCGCCCACTCGTCGACTATCGATCCCGTCTCACGCCAAACTATGCTTTGTCTCTTAAAATCGAGTATGATCCGCGTCTTGATATTTACGACATTTTATTCCGGTCTCATTATAAGTAATATTGAATATATAAATTTTAAATATTGATATTTAAATTTTTGTGCACGTAAGTAAATAGAATAAGGATGTAAGTTATTCGTGCAAAACTTTATAAGTCTTGCTTTTGTGATTTATATCAAACATACATGTAAATGAATATTATAAGTCACATGCAGATGATATACTTTATTAACATATTTATATTTCCTTTATTCTGCGATAGAAAGCTGTTTTTGAATTAAAGTTTTATTGAATTTATGTGCTTATCCGATATTAACCGAACTAATTATATTTTTATATTAACAGAATTAACTTTTACGTTTACTAGAATGTTCTCAAAGTTGTATTAATCCTTAACCATTCTTATTCTGGATGAGTTAAACCTAGCAATAAAAGTAATGAAATTGAGAATTACTTTTAATTTATTACATAAGATAACAAAGAATGAAAAGAATGCTTACATGAGTAATAAGTAAAAACAATGAGTAAGTCACGTTGATAGCAAACACAATGGGAGATCAATACGTATCCTGTAACATTTTTAGAAATATTTCCAGATAGATTTTCAGCGGTCATTGCCTTGATCGAGATGTCAATGTCCAGACATCACATCAGATCCAGATCACACGGAATCGAGTCGCAGATATTAGATCTAAAACTACTTTGTTTTTAGGTAGGTATTACTTTTTAAATGCTTTGAGTAAAGTCTACTTTTTGACTATTATATATATGATAAATACTTACGTTTAATGAAAGTCTTACGATATAATATATGATGAAGAGATCATTAAAAAACTAAATATTTATTTTATTAGCCCTTATTTTAGAACGGAATGAAATTAATGGCAATTTAAATGAATTGGGCTAAAATATTATTAAAAAAACACAAGAAATGAAATAAAAAAATTGTCATTTTTTATTTCATTTCTTGTGTATTTTAAATGTTAAACTTAGAATTATACCAATTTCGCCCCCAGCATTTTATCCAATGCAATTCGATGTTTATTTTCAAACATAAAATTGTATTTCATGGATCTTAAAATAAATATTTAAATGGAAAATATAAAAAAATCTTAACATTCCAACCGAACTAACTGAAATGTAAAACTTGCATGCCGTACAGATTAAAAATGCAGCTAAGAGTTAAAAACTATGGCATTTTCCAACTACCCACATGAACTGAAATTAGTCATTTCACGTGACAGCGATTTAGCCACCCTCCCCTCCCTTGGGAGTCGAATTAAAAAAAATCTCTTTGAGTGCCTCCGTATCATGGTAGCCTGGTACTTGCATTTTTGTGTACTTTTAAAATCCACTGATTTGGGCGTTTAATATCTTAATGAGTAGTTGGAATACGCATAACTGTAGGTTTTTTGTTTTGAGCCTTTAGAAAGAGCGTGGAATAATTTGTTCTTATTCTTAGATGTCTGTAATTGCGCGAGTTTTTTGAATATGTTAGCGGCGGAGGTATGGAGAACAAAAATGCATAGAATAAATTGTTCTTATTTTTAGTGGTTTCAAACAGTACACGCTCTTTTGAAATACGCATAACTATAGTCCTTACTGAGACACCAAGTTCATAAAATAATTCTTTTTTCTAATAGCTTCCTTCTTCCTTTTTTTCCTTCTCTATTTATATAAAAAGTTAAAGAAAAGATGTATGTCATGAAGTTGATTTCGCCTTTTCTTAGGAAAACTTGAGAAGCTTACTGATATTTAAAATAATTCTGCAAATAATTTACTAACTAAATAAAAGATTTCGATTTTGATGTTGAGCATATTCGACTTTCTGTGAAGGAGCGAATGAACTTACAGTCCATCTAATGGTAAGTAACCACTGCCAACAATATACATTTGTAACCTCTATATAGGACAGGTTCTACCTGAAGCCGATCACAGAAACTTACTACTCCTGAGTACTAATATACTCGCCTCGTGTATAAGTCAATCGCACCTCGAATTTTAAGTCTGACGTAAGTCACCAGAAATCACGTTCAACCACATATAAGCCACACATGTAAACTTATTAAAAAAAAGTATAAATAATACCACCACCAGTACCACAAGTATAATAATAGTCACCAGAAATAACCAAGTTTAAATACGCATTTTTTAAATAAGTTTGTATGTGTGACTTATATGTATAAGTCACACATGCAAACTTATTAAAAAAGTATAAATAATTTCTCATTCAAAATAAAAGTATTATTTATACAATACAGATGGCGTTATCAGGTCAATAAGCTTTTTATGATTCAACGTAATATTGAACTATCGGAAATGTTCAACTAAATTATTGGTCCATTGGCCTTCTTGCTGGCGTTATCAATAAATATTCGTATTGTAGCGTTTAATGCGTCAATAAATATTAATATAAAAACATTAATTTAAAAGCTTGTGTGTATTAAATTAATGTTATTTCTTTTTTAAAGAGGTAGGGACTTCTTGGGTAGCAATATTATTTATAGGTTTGCTATTTTAACAAGCGTTTACTAATTCGTATGTGAGAATTAAATCTTGTATAGCCCGCGTGAAACTGTTAGTCCGCTCTGAATATAGAAATGAATCGCGTCGCCGTAGCATTGTATGGCTCGCAACAACTTCAGAGCGGACTAGCAGTTCGGCGCGGACTATAACTGAATTTTAAAATAGTAAACCCCAACCGATTGAGCTGAAATTTTGCATGGACTTTTGGTTTGGATAAAAATGCATGATTAGAGTGTTTTTAATAAAATTTGATTTATTCAATCTCTCAATTTTTAATGATAAGGTTACACGGGGTTTCTGAATTTAATTTTGGTAATGTATCTGTGGCCAAACTGTTGTCATTTACTTACAAAACTAGGATCTGAACCCTTTTTAACTTTCACATTGGGCGTTGCTATCATTGTCATAAATAATGTAGGATATTTAATAAGCTTTTTATGACATAGAATCGTTTTAATTGCCCCCATAATATTTATTTACGAGTTTTACGAGTGGTAACAACAATAAAGCTGAGAAAATTACGTAATGCCATCATTGAGTCAACAGGTAACCATTTGTGCAATAATGTTATATTTTAACCTCAATTTATGGTCAATCTACTTTATATTTTAACACTTATTTTGAAAAAAAAGTTAATAAGAAAGTTACGTATCCCTAAGAAATAGTCAAAATGCATAAATTATCTCTATCTATTATAATTATCTGTGAATTAAATTTTTTCCGTTAAATTAGCAGACGAGCATGCAGTCCACCTGATGCTATATGCCACTCATGGACATTTGTAAATATAGAGAACAGGAGTTCTACCAGAAGCGGGTCACAAATGCGTTGCAACAACGAACGAAGTTGATCGCCTCATGTGTTAGTCAGCCAGCATCCACACCACACCGAAAACAATAATACATAAATTGAGCAAACCATTTAAATCTACGTCATGTCATATAAGTATGAAATATTTCAAAGCGATTATTTTTTGTTTACTTTGAAATATGCCATAAATACAAATAGCAAAGAGCCAGTTATCGTAAGACACATCTTTCCTACGCTTTAATTGACGATCTCACATAAACTATGTTTACTTTCCTCAGTGGCAATAAATGTTTAAATTAGAGCTTTCATTTGGAAATTTACTGTTACTTGTAATTCATTCCAAATACCGTTAACTTATGAGCTTAATTTTATATAGCACAGATATAAGCATCGCGAAAATAAATAAACTTAAAATAGTAATATTAATTTTTAAAATACACAATAAAATGTATATATGTTAGAGGTTTTTTTTTAATTAAATCAATAAAATATGATGTCAAAGTGTTTTTTTTAATTACATTTACTTTTATTTTATTACGACACATTTGCATTAGTTATCGATGCATTGATGTCTTAATAAATACAAATAAAAAATGCGTTGTCTATGGACTCTATGATCAAGAAAATTGGCATCGCTTCTTCATATAAAAATCCAATATCGATGTCAGATCAAATGACTTGCTTATATAATTACATTTTTTATTATTTTTTACTTTTACACAAGACATTACATTAGGTATTATAAAATTGCGCTACAAAAACTTTCTCAACCAAAATCCGCAAAAAACACGCAAGCCATCAAAACGGACATCCCTACATAAAAACGTAACATCGATCAGATCAAATGACTTGCAAGCCAATCGAATCGGTAAAAAAATTCAAAAAACGAACGCGCCAAAAGCTGTCAAGCCGCGTCAACGTTCTGAGACCTGCCCTGCCCCAACCGAGACCGCGGTCGTTCACCGTACATTTATTTCGTTTTTTGCCCGCATACAAACTAAATGTACATACTACGTGACCATTCTTGCCGGTGAAGCGGGACACTTGCGAAATGTAAAATGTGTCTGTTCTTATGTGCGGACGAAACAAGTTACACTTTTTTTGTATACTTATGGGAAAAAACGTAGTAATAAATTTTAGCAAAGAAAACTAGCAGTAGACAAACAAATATTATAAATAAATAATGTGCATTGATGCAGCGCACAACCTCTTCCCACTCTAAAAATACACCAATATGAGCTAAAGAAATATAAGTTAAAAACTACGAAGTGGAATAAAATCTCTAAATAAACTAGGTGCTTATAGATTTTTTACATCTAAAGATTTAAAAATCTTCAAGTTCTAAATGAAAAATAATCTGTCAAATAATTAATCTGGCCTTAATACCTTAAAAATACGAATAAATAACTCGAATAAATTGTTTTACTTGTCAAAGAAATGAATAAATTTACAATATTGAGTGCTACATTTAAATCCAATATATGCTATTTCCATATTGATTGATATATTGCCTACGGGACAGCAGGACAATCGAGAATATCCCACTCAATCGGAACGTATGGCCACGTTATACGTAAGTGCGTAGATATAAAGCATAACTTTCGTATCTGACGTACGAAACAGGTCCATAACTGGATTCTTGTCGGAGGGCAGTTCGGTAGCGTGGCTTAGAATTGAAAAAGAAACTTAATGAATGCTGGACGTTACCCTTATATGCGCGGGTTTTGTTTTTGTTTCCTCTTTACATAACATTGGTGAATCATTCGAATCGAATTGACGTTGTGGAGGGATTCTGACTTTGTGTTCGATTTTTGGTATCAGTTACGCTTGCTGAAATCATTAATGAATAATTATTGCTCAAATTTTATTTAAGGATAAAAAATAAATGAATAATTATTTTGTATTTAAATAAAAGTAGACGGATTTTATCACGTATGTTTTTGTGTTTATTTTCAGAATTCTTTTATCAATGATTTATGAACAATATTTTTTTAAATGTCCGATTTATTTTAAATTTTCAAGTGGAAATATTATTTAAAATAAAAGGAAGGTCATTGCCTTATGTCAATACAAGTTGAAGGAGTAACATCTGCTCATTTGTATAAAAATAAAATACTAAAATAAAAGCAGACAACAGTAAATTATTTGTTACTTTTTGTTTTTAATTAAAAATGCATAATTTATTGAACGTATCCATCTAGTTAATGATTTATTGCTTTATCAGTAAATGAGTTTAATTTGAGTGCACATCAAAAAAATTAATTCGGTAAATATTTATCATTAGAAATAGAAATATATTTAATCTGCCAATCGATAATAATCTTTATGAACATTTTTTAAAATAGCAGCTGCGTAGATTCTTGTATTTCTGCCTACAACATTTATATCCTTTTTTAATTAAAATAAAATGTTAACGACCTGTCATTGGTCTTTAGTTCTTTATTATTTTATCTGTGGTAATGTAAAACATTTTTATTGAGCGTCACAGATAAATAATTTACAAAGCGCGTTTAAAAAACAATAGTTTCCTAATTTATCGGAGGAAATAGCAAAAACGAGTTTTAACGTTACATTAAATGAAACCTTGCAACAAATGAGTTGCCATGTTATCTGTGGTAGATGTAACACATTTATTTATTGAGCGTCACAGATAAATAACTTAAAAACATTAGTTTTCCTAATTTATCGGAGGAAATAGCTAAAACGAGTTTTAGCGTTAGCGTTACACTAAATGAAACGTTGCAACAAATGAGTTGCCATGTTTGAGAATACGCCATTCTGCGAGAATGGCGTGGTAGAATGGCGTGGCTGGTTTTTGTCATCGTGTTTCTCGTTTTACAGTGGACGGATGAGGTGCATCAGTTTTTACTTGGCGGAATTTATTTTGCTGCCAGGGTGCTAGATAACCTGATCTTTGCCCACGGCGCCATTTTGATTTTAGTCTTCGCTACTTGAAATTATTGGTTGCGTTCGTGAGATACTTTTTTTAATTTCGTTTTGTTGGCCGTTGATCTTGGTTGCTTTGCTTAGTTATTGTAAATATAATTTGTATTATTTTTGGTTGATTTATTACGGCTGCTTAGGTAACGTAGCATATAACATAGGTCGGTTACAGAGGGTGCAGATTTGTTATACTCCGCGCCAAACTGCCAGTCCGCTTTGAAGTTGTTGCGAGCAGGTGTAGTCATACAGTTTGCTATGGCGACGCGATTCATTTCTATATTCAGAGCGGACTAGCAGTTTTATGCGGACTATATTTATTTTTAGAAAACTTAATAATTAGATATGTAGTTAAAATAAAAAGCAGATGCCTGTGATAGGTAATAAAATAACATACCTATCAAAACGTTCTAAGTTAGTCTTATGACTTATTTCAACGATGCCATCCGAAATATATTTTGTAACTACCTGTGCACCGCGGTTTCACCCGCGTTAAAAAGAAATCTAACAATATCATAAAAAAATCGTCAAGACTAAGTAGCCTAAGTTAGTCCTTATTACATCAGCTACCTGCCAATAAAAGTCCCGTCAAAATCGGTCCAGCCATTTCAGAGATTAACCAGAACAAACAGACAGACAGACAGACAACAATTGTAAAAAATGTTATTTATGTGTATAATATAATTTATGTGTAAAAAATGTTATTTACTACATGCATATGTACATTCACATGCATGTAGTAAAAAGCGGTTATTTCAATATTAAAAACAGACACTCGAATTTTATTTATATGTATAGATTTGTTTCATCTATTTGAAACAAATCTATACATATAAATAAAATTCGAGATCCATTCTATATCCATGTTTTGTGTTTCCATGTCCGATATAGTAGGTTTAGGTAAATCAGACAGCAAATAAGATGTGTATAGCTTAACATATGTGGATACATGAAGCGTAATGCTACACATCTGTTGTGCTTCAAAGTGCTTGTAAACATGTCAATAAGCCAGTATTAGGACAATTGCTCTATATTTCGTAATATACCTACTATACCTACATACAAGTATATCTAGAATAGTAACAGTTTGGTTAGAATAGTAACAGCTTAGTCCTCAGGGGTATCAACTCATGAAATGAAATATATTTATTGTGTATAGGCCAACGGCGGCACTTACAAATTGTCAGGTACAATATTTTTTCTTAAACTACTACCGGATCGGAACATGTGTGGCTCACCTCACTGTCTGATGTCTCTGATGTTATCTGAGGTTGATTACAGATGTCCATGAGCGGCAGTAGCCACTTATCAGAAGGTTGAATGCATTATTTTTTCTACATTTATCTTATAAACAAAATAAGTGCCCCAGCAATTTTGAATTATACTTTTAAGTTTTCTTGTTTTCTTTCGCGGTGATTATAAAAACATAATACCGAATTAAACAAGAGAATTATTATAAAAGTTTAAAAAAAAGACAATTGATTCATAACATAGCCTATGTTACTCCTACAATTTTAGACGAATATAGACAAATTCATCCAAATCGGCGTATCTAAGAATAAGACATAAATACGTAGAAAAACATTCCCCTCTGCACTTGCCTAAAAAAGACGCAGGATGCGAACCCGGACCATTACCCATATTACCACTGAGCTATCACCACTAAAATACGCATTAAGTTATTCATCCTCCGATCATCCATCGAAAACAACAAACAACTTTGTAAACAATACAGTTAACACGGAAGCATAACCAATTACTTATTATTTCGCTAACAATCATAAACAATAACAAAATTGATTAACGTTGACCAATCATTGCGTTAAAATGTGAACAATTTTACACTTAAACAAGTAGACAATTTTAGTATTATTATTTTGAGGATTTGTATTTATACAGATAGACAATGACAATTATAATGATGAAGAAAATGAATAATCTACTTATTATAACATTGAAGTAGTAAGTTTTGGAGGTAGATCCCTCTGTGGTATGCTTCCGGTACCACCGCTACACCTATTTCTGTTAACAGCAGTGTTAAGCGCTGCTGTCTGGTCTGAAGGGTGTGAGGGAGACACTTTTCCGAGGTATTCCAGCTTAGTTCTCAGGGGTAGCGGCGAATCTGTGGCTGATCTCATGTAGAAATTTAATTTTGTTTAGGATCTGTTATTCGTCTATTATGGAAAACAATAAATTAATCCACGCTAGAAATAGGTGTGATTGTAATATAATAGCCATACTAGTTCCACCAGTATTGAACCTTCATATACTAGCTGACCTGGCAAACGTTGTGTTGCCATATAAATAAAAAAAATGTTAAGGGTGAACAACCCTTATCACTTGGGGGTATGAAAAATAGATAGCAGTCGATTCTCAGACCTACTGAATATGCATATAAAATTTGGTGAAAATCGGTAAAGCCGTTTCGGAGGAGTACGGTAACTAACATTGTGACACGAGAATTTTATATATAAGATTAACATCTCCACGCTAGAAATAGGTGTGATTAAATAACCATACTAATTGCACCAGTATTAAACCTTCATATAAATAGCAAACGAGCTTGCAGTCCAACTGATAAATCATTGCCGTATGAATATCTGTAAATAATCCAAATAGGATTACCCCTTATATAACCCTTACTATCTTCAATGCTACACAGCAGGATAGTGTTATTATAATACAGACACTTATGGCGATAATGCTTCCGGAGTCGAACCACTAAGAGTTTTACCACCTTCAAATATATGTAATTAAAATTTCCAATTTGTCAATTGTAACTTCAACATAAAACCCATGTTTTACATACTTAAGTAAGTAGAACATTAGAAATACAGTCTTACACAAACACAGAAATGCATCGAACATACAAAATAATTACCTATCTCCAATCCAGAAATGCAATTTGCGAGCCACAGACAACAAAACGGGACAGAAGGAACAAAAACATAAAAAAACAGTTCACAAAAATGAGGTCATTCAATTTCGGCCCGACGGCGAAAGTGGGCAAGTACTTTTTGTACTTTTTGCTCCATTACTTTCGTCTGAGTCGAGGCCGTGGTCAATGTGCTTATTGTTGTCGGGCAGGATCTGTTTATATCGAAACTCTTCAATTGCGACTTTTAATCGCGGAAGAAAAGATGGAACGACTGTTTTTAAATAAAAAGAAAGATGTTTTATCGGTTTTTATTTTATTGTTTTTATTAGTGGTAATATCAATTGAATTAACGATTTATTACTCTGGTTGTACAAATGAAATTATTAAATAATATTTTATATGTATATTTTATACATAAATTAAAATAACGCAGAATAAAAATAAATATATATTACAATATTTTAGGTATCATTATTTAAATTTTATTTACAAGGATTTTTTTTTGAGTTTTATTTATACTTTATTGAAATAAGGCCATAATTTTATTTTGTGTTAACAGCCATTTCTCCATAAAAGATAGAGCTTTTGTTAAATTAAAATATTTTTTTATAATGACTTACAATCTTTAAAGATTTGTTATAATAAAGTTTAATAATATTAATTTTCACATTTAATAAAATTTATTAACGATAACCATTGTATTATACGTCAATAGATATATTTAGTAAACGAAATTTAAAAAAACACTCAACATATTTGACTGGAGATATCTTTACGTTAAAATCTGCAATCCAAAACTATTGAAACTGTCACATATCCCTAACAATTACAAACTGGGTTACCATACTCCACAAGTTCTTTGATTGAGTTCCTTAGTTTGCTGACTCCCGGGATTTTGGTAACTAAATACCGTGTAGAATGTTGCAAGTTTGATACATCCGATTTGAACCTATCTAATTAAACTGCGAATAACTATCTTCTACTCACATAGTATAAACGTTCTCACACCGTTATTACTATATTATAGTAAGATCTCTTCTTATAAATGTTATAATGTGGTAAGTTAGCAGCCAACATAAGGTATTAATTAGTATTTAAACAATTAAATCTAATTTCATACGGGTATTCAACTATATTTTCGTAAGATTTTTGTTTCGTAATTAATCCTGCCAGGATCCTGCTAGGATTAACTCCAGAAAATCTTATAATAAGAATAAAATAAGCAGGAACCTTATGGAAAGTAACGAGGAATCAGTATTGAAGGAGAGCCCGTAAAGGTATTCATGTATCCATCTTTATTTAGGAATTTATGTTGTATTTGTATCTTTTGTACTAAAATAAATTCAATTGCTTATATTTACTTAAAAAACATACAATTTGATGCATTTTAAAATGAATATAAATATATTAAATAAAATATGTGTAAATGTGTAAGCTAAATATTTCAAAAAGGTTACAAGCCTTACAGCAAAATAAAGTAAGTAATCACATACAAAATCGCAATCGTAAACACACAGTATGGAGAGCGGTTAATGGGATGTTGGGCGGCAGATGTTTTCGTTATAAATTGAGTTATGAGTCTTTATGAGTCAAGTCTTCACTCACGCAGCCCTTAACAGCGTTTAATTTTGATTTCAGTCGAATTATACACCTTAATTTTATTACTATTACTTTCATTTCGTTAAAAAATGTAAATCTTTCTAAGCTTCAATTATAATTTGTTTACATTTTTTATTTTCGTTTCTTTTGTAAAAATAATTTATTTCTTCTGCAACTAAATTTATTTATTTTTATGTTTAGGAGTTATATTGTCATTTGTCATTAATAAAAATATTTAAAAATGAATTTTAATAATATTTATGCGAACACTAGTTATAAATTATAATAATGAGATGACAACTTTCTGACACAAATTTATTTTATGTAGCTATAAAAGATATTACATTCCTAAAAGATATCACTTATCTTTTTTACTGTCCTCCCAAAAGAAACAGATTCAATATATCACATATCACTATATATTTTAAGTAAAATTACACATTTAACTGTCAATTCAGAATCTAAAAGATATCACAAAACAAGATATCCCAATCAAGTTGCAATTGCTTAGAAATTAGATGGTCGACAATAATCTAACGCATTCTGTATGGAAGCGGCTACCGACTGGTTTGTGGCAGGTGAAATAACCGCCCACAGGCCTTTTCGAGATACTAGTAAATACTAGATAATAGCGGATAATACTAGACTTGCTTGTACTCTAGTTAGTATTAAGTTAGTATATCTATTTTAAAAAGATAGGTTATGGTTGGCTGCTTTTCATTTTAACGTGCTTAAGTGAAGATATAACATTAATTCATTGAAGTGTGTTGTTTTTTTCTTTCTTTTATTTTCTTATTTTAACGTATTGTTTAAAATTTAATAATTATATGTCATGTGATACTCATAGTATCATAGTAGATCTGTGTATGTCGCTAAACATACTGATGCTCAAATCATAATTAATAAGAAAGATGATTTAATAAAAATAAAAACAGAAAATTTTCATTAAAGATGTTTTCTTTATGGTGTTATTTTTTAACGTCAGTATCCTTTTACCACACTCCATAGCATACCAAATTTATCTTTTCCATAACAATCCAATTTTAAATTTAATCACTTTACGCTAATGGGGTGTGTGGAGCTGGGTATTTCAGATCACACAAATTACCCTTGTACGTTTTTAATAATAAAGCAATACATACAATGTTTTACAATCAACGAAATTTGTCAATTTTTGCCTACTAGAAATTGTCTTTCGTTCTTTGGTAATAAATAATCAATATTAAATTATTTTACGTCAAATTAATTGATTTTATGTCGCCATTATCGTTTTTAATTCATTATTGTCTTAACGCATAAGTAAATAATAATAAAAGAAATATAACTGTAAAAAATAATAATATTTAATATATTCTTAAAAACTATGTTTTCAACCCAAAACATTAGCGCACTACAGAAGTTTTACCATCTTTATTACATTTATTTACTTTTGTACTAGTTCAGTATCATTAAAACCTACTTTTTGTGTGTTTTAAACACCTTTGGAGCAATGAATCTGTACCAATATGTCATCAGGTGAAGGTTTATGACCACTAGTTCACTAATACGATTTGGAACGGAATTACTAAAATGGTGTTACATTGACCCTACAAGTAAATGGATTATTTAATAACATTGAAGAACTTGAAAATGATAATGTGTTAATCTATAAATATAAAAATCAATTGCTGTTCGTTACTCAAGTTAGCTAAAACTCGAGAACAGCTGAACCGATTTGGCTAATTTCAGGTTAGAATAATTAGTGGAAGTCCAGGGAAGGTTTAAAAGGTGAGTAAATATGAAATATATGTCATAAATAGATTCTGAGGCGGTACAAAGTTCGCCGGTTCAGCTAGTAAGACATAAATAAGATTTGTTCAATTAAGATCAACCTTTCATTTAACTTATGTATTAAAATAAAAGTTACTAGAGATAAATCCAATTAGCTCGATCACGAAGATATCCTTTTTACTTAAGGCGTTACTGTCAGCATCCGTTCACAACAGATCATCACATCAATTTCATCTTATTTCATTCTTATTGAAGTTATACAGGTACATTAGTATTCGTATCAACTCAATCGGTTATGTGGAAGCAGTTAAAAAAGAGCTATCCTTGCATTATATAGTTAATAACATCTTTTAATACTTAAAACATGTTTTTACGTCGAAATTATCTAAAAACTGACTACATGGGATTTTTATGACTAATAAACGGTGGTTCTTGAAATACGTCTACAAGATATACCCTAGTTTTATTAATGAAATGGAACATTATATAGGTAGCTACTTTACTTAATCTTTTTAAATAGCACCGCCTACGCGCTTTTATTTTAGTCCAGAAATTCCAATGATAAAACGTTGGAACGGTATTAAATCTAAAAGATTTATAAGAAATTACCTTTCGAATTTTAAATTTAAATATTACAACCATCTATCTTTACAAATGAAATGAATAAGTATATTTTAACGCCCAACATTTATGTTTCAACCAAAAATCCAATATGAAACCTAAATCATTCTTATTTAAGAATTTTACTTCTTACATTGCAATAAAAGAAAAGAGCTTGATTATTATGTGATTCGTATTACCGAGAATCTTTCGAAGCTACACTGATGTAGGTTCTGGAAATACAATTTCCCGATCTCTGAGAACCTCTACAAGAAATCTTCAGAATTGCGTGGGTAATTTTCTTTTAGAAGAGATAAATAATCCTCCAAATTACGTTGGAACATTCCAAGATTCCTACGCATTCTTATAAATTAGAAAGTATATAATTTATTGATATCATCTTACGATAAGTTATTAGTAAAATAATTTATCTTTGTAACAGTTTTATACACATAGTTATGTGTCCATTAATAATTTTATTAAAATACACATGATTTTACTAATTTAATGACAACTTTATCATTTTTAGTTTTAGGGCAATTAAATTATTTAACGCGCATTTCTAAAAGACAACGCAATTGCGTTAAATACTTATATTTAACGCAATTGCGTTTTCTTGATCGGAATATCAATATCCCGTGAATGACTAAATATATTGTATGAAAAATCTTTTAAATTCTTAACTTAACAACAATATGCTGTAAATAATATTGCAAATAAGTTAAGTGTTTTCTGGCGAATATTTTTTTGCGTTGCGTTGGTAAATAATAGAGACCTATAGTCGTGTTAGTAATATATTATGTACTATTAATAAGAGTCCAGACAATAATTTAGGGTCAATTACTTGTTCCCGTACTTATTGAACTAATAGAGGTTTTCAGTTGACTTTAAAACAGCCCTACCTGGTCTGAAGGCGACCTTCTGAGCAGTAGGCGACCTTCAAAGGCCTAAAATAGAATTCCTAGTGTTCCAGTCGCAGTTTATACCGTCGATCTATCGGTGTACTCGTGATATCGACCGACAAATAGACATTAATATTATCAATAGTATGCAGGTGCTTTCCAATACATTGTGCGAGCGCAGCCGATTTGCCTAGATTTGTATCTATCGTCTATAATGTCTATGGAACCGGTGTTTATATTGTTTATGGTAGCGGATATTTCGACTGTTATCTATGCTAAGATTTGGACTGTATTGCCAATGACTTGATTTAAACTTTGCTTTTAACTATTAACGCAAATATATCAAAGTAATTTACGTCAATAGATTAAGTTATTACATATTTTATATCTGTCTTGAATTTAAAATATTGTTATATGCATTTATTTTATCATATTAATAAATTACATGAATAATAATCATTCGGTTATCTTTATATAACACTTTATATAATAGATGAAAAATAATATATAATTTTTAATTTAGAATAATCACAATACAAAATAAAAATAATTAAAAGAATAAAAAAGTTAAATTTTAAGTTCCGAATTTTAATTTTTAAATAAATCTCTTGTGTATAACGGAGTAACTTATAGGCATAGGCAAAGTTAAATTGAGCGCAAGCATCACTAAACAAACATAAAAGCATTTCTCTTTCACCTAAAAAAATAAATTAAAGCTTTTCTTTTAAATTGATAGTGTATTTCAAATTTAGAACGTAAGTTCAAGAGCGCGCCCTCGATCGGTCCTTGCGCGCGCGCCAAGGCGCTCGGCTGTCAATGTTACTACATAACCGACGCCATCTTGGTTACTCGGACGAGTTACGACGCGAGCTAATGCCCCAACGATACATACAGCCACCTGTCGCAATGGAACTTAGGGCATTAGATACAGTGTAATAAGTTGTCTATGATTAGATACTTGAATGTTCTGTTACTAACGATTATGGGAGATAATTAGATTACAAAATAAGGAAGTAGCTTAACAAGTATCGACATTAAACATAATATTACGTTAATTAAATAATAAAATAAGACAAATCTAAAAAATAAATAAATATGAAACAGGCAATAAATTGGTAATTATTATAACAATTGCAATAAATACCATTTATGTATTCGAAAAATAGCCGTGCTTTAAAAATTTATTCCAAATTTAAATGAAAGTTCGTTAACAAATTTAAAGATTTTTTATTAGATCTTATTAAAAATTTTAAGACGTTTATAATCAAAAATGTTTACAATATAAATTTTAATATTTTTAATATTTGTATCAGTTTTATCTGTAAGTATTTATTTTGTTTAAATTATTGTATACTTTTACACGCATTTTATTATTTTCTTTCAATAAATAACACATCAAAATGTCAAAAAAACAACATTTGTTTTTATTACGAACAGTCGATTTCAGGACGTAAGTTCAAGAGCGCGCCCTCGATAGTGGTCCTTGCGCGCGCGCCACGCCGCTGTCAATGTTACTACACCGCCGCCATCTTGGTTACGAAGGCTAATGCTTTCGCGATACAGCCACACCTGTCGTAATGTTACGAGAAATATACTTACAGATTAGAAGGGTTGCAATAGCTGTTTTATGTAAGTTTGTGGCTCTATTATATTTTTCCGTTGTAAAATTAAGTGCGTTTGTGGATATCTATGTGTTTTGTTTTTATGTAGCTTTAAGAATACAAACCTATAATACCTAATGAAGGAAACAGTAGTTATAAAGTTGTATATTATTGTCTTTTTTTAAAATAACAATTGATTCACAATTGTATTTTTTATTTGAATTTTATTTATTTTAACTTGAGTCCTGACATTTTTATAGTAATTTTGTCTATGCGACGTTATATGAATTTTGGTACTTTACGAGTGATTTTTAGTTTGATGTTTTTGGTAATAATTAAAAATATATAGTCGGAAAAAGAAGTTTTGATTTTATATACATAATCTTGTCACAATAATTGGAGGGCGCGCACTTGAACTTTTGAATTCCGAAATGTTAATTTTTCCGGTCACACGCCACATTTCGGCCAGTTCTGTCAATGTCGACTGTGTTTTGTTTATTTTTTTTATTAAGTACACATTTAAAGTTTATTGTCGTTGTAAGATGTTTTAAATAATTTTTTGAAGGTTAACAATGTCATAATATTCGTAAATAACAGAAATTGGTTATAAATAAATTCTTAAATGAACGTTTCTGTTTTAAGTTATTTATATATTATGTGGACAGGATATTTAAAGTCATACTTTTATACACTTTAAATACTTACTACAAACAAATGAAAAATATGATACGTACAATAATTTCTATCTTTATTAAATGAGTTTCATTCATTTAAATTTTAAGTAACATTGTTGTTTTAGATTAGGTAAATAAAATTTTATTGTCTGTCATAAAACTATGTCAGAATAACTATAAAATTAACAGTTATAAAGCAACAAGTTGTATCGAAAATACATTTATATTATGTTATATGTTACTGTTTATTTTTAGTTTTAAATATAGGTTACACAGCCGTGGTCAGTATCAACATCCTGAATACATGACCCGTTTGTTTAAATATAAAAATGTTATTACATTGTGCAAGCTTTATCATTTTTAATAACTTAATTAACTTAGGAGGTACGTATTAAAAGTATTTGTGTAAATAGTTTTTTAATGTAACTTGGGGATAATAACTCACTATTACTATTACTATTTTACCAGCAATTACAAATATTTAGATTAGAAATTTTAAGATTACAGTAAATATTTCTACGTTTTAAATAGGTTGTTTGAATTATAATTACAATTAAATTAGGTTACACATTAATTTTATATGAAAATAAATAATAAATATGTGTTAATTTCAAATTTAAAATATCTGAAGATTTCTAAAAATGATTATTGATTCAAAACACTATACGTAAATTCTAAAAATGTTATTTTATCATTTAAAATTATTAAAATGACATTATGTCATTTATTATCTATTTTAACACAAAGAAAAGTTGAAAAACTTTCATAGCCTTGTCAAATCGTGAGGATATCGTTAAAGATGAAAAAAGTGTTTTAATTCCATTATTATTGATTAACAGTTTAAAATTAAAGAGATTTGGGGTCAAAAAGAGATAGTTTAGGATATTAAAACTAAAATCTCGGTTTCGCGGCGCGCCCGTCAAAAGTTCCGACGGAATATTTTAGCCTACGACCCCGCGCAATCGTCAAAAATTATAATAAATGTAATTAAAAGTTACAAATTTAACATATTCCGACTAATTGTCATACTCTTATCCTAAATAAAAAATAAAAAAGTTGTTTTAATCCTCTAAAATAAGATTTTCGAAAGTTTTTCGGATATCCCAAAAGTTGTATCACCTTGCAGAAACTACGTAATCTTACATAAATTTAAATGCAAAGGACATCTATTACGAATAAATCGAATAGAAAACGTGAATAGTAATCTTTATATCGTCATTGGCCTTCGATCAAAATATAGGTTGCAATTTATTAACGCACACACGTTCGCCTCACGCACACGTGAGAGCGGCGTAGTCATAGAAAAAGAGTGGGACAGATAATGTTAACGACTATAGGTGGGGCGCGATGGAGGGGGGCTCGTAAGAAAAACACAAAAAATGTGCGTGAACCCCACGCACACAGCAACACGTGCGATCCGTCACACACGCACACAAGGCCACCGAGTCAAGGAAAACGCAAGATTAAGGGCACAATATCGAAACGAATTAAATTCTTTGTCTATGTACTCACATGCGTCAGAGGTGGCCGTGTCCTCCTCGGTCCAGTTTGACACTTCGGTGGTAATTTTTGTAAAAAAAAAAAAACAAAAAACAACGAAAAAGTTCGGATGGCCGGCGCGTCACCTGGTCATCAACACTCACAATTCCTTCAGCCGTAACTCGCGGCGGCACTGTCACTGCTCGGTATATCGTACCACATCACGATTCTGATACACAAAATAAGTATTATCTATAATCTGTCTAATACCTAAGTTCGGTCCTAAGTTTCCATCTGATATGTGTGCATCGCAGTTTCGAATTTGGAAAGTTTGCGCACTCTAATAAAAATCCACTGGATCGCAAAATACAATTTGATGTTTAACAAACCACTACGCGATTGATATGAATATATTTTTTGATTTTTGTATTTTAATTTTTTTTGTAAAATTTAAAAATATTTTTTTTAATTTCGGCTCGTGTTTATTTTGAGGTTTAGTTGCGTCGCGTGTTAGATCGTATGTTGTGTTGGGAGCGGAAATGCGACTGGATTGTGCATAGGAGGCACTGCACCGAGCGCGCACACTGTACTAGCGGGCGTGCGTACTTAGCCATTACCTTGTGTTTACTGCGCCGAGCGCCGCCACCCGACTAGTCTTGGTACTGGCGCGATGCAACCGATATCGGATAATATAGACACAAGAATAGACAAAATTGAATAAAAATCGATGATATACGAAATTTAGTAGCCAATGAGCATGCAGTCCACTTGATGGTAAGTCAATAACGACCATGGACGTCTATGAACATCCTCCAATAAGATTAAATTCCTACTTCAGGTCGGTCACAGCGCCGCTACTCCTATGAACTAAGCTGGAATGCCTCGGAAAAGCATGTCTCCTTAACTTAACACACCAATAAAATAGAAAAAGAACGAAAATTATAGTTTCCCATCCAATTTCCTGTAAAACACGTCCGAATTTTGAAAACTTGTAATTTTCAACTCGAACAAAGCAAAAACTCGTTGAAATTACCAATCAACTATACTAAATACTCTTTAACTTTCATATTGTTATTAAATAAATTGATTGAAGAAAGTTTATCAATCGAAACTAAACTGAAGAATTTCCTACACGCATTGATAGCCGTTATAATCCTGAAACTACTTAAATAACAACACATTACTGTATAACAAAGTTGTTATTTGAATTGAATTCCAATCTAAATCGTAGAGTAGCTACGATGTCATAGAAATAATACACCAAGCTCAAGACCGTTCGGCCGCGCTATACCGCACACAAGGACAAACTGCAATATCATGCACCCCAGCTGTGCCTGTGTGAGTGCCCGCGCTTGTATGAACCTGAACCTTGCTTTTCAGTTACTTACTTATCATTTGCCTCGTAATAACTAAACTACTCCTTAATTTATTACAAACAACACTACAACTAACTTTAGAGTAACATATAACTCGAAATCACCTTAAAACAATTTTTAAAACTCGAAAATAGAACGCCATTTTTCCGCTGTGTGCAAGTAAATTCGAGTAGTAGTGTGCGTTTTTTTTATCGTTTTTTTCTCGGCGTGTGGGTGCGTTCAATTGTGTACTCATTGTCGCTGTGTCTGTGTGCGTTGTGTGGTGGTGTGCAAAGTTCTTGTAAGAAATGGTTCGGTGAAAAATTTTGTTGGTATTCGTATAGATGGCGCTGTTGGGATGCAAATCGTTCTATCAAAAATTATTACGGGCGGCTTAGTTCTGACGCGTCGTGTACTGAAGCTTAGAGCTGCTTAGTTTTCAGTGTTCTAAAGATAAGATAAGTAGCTGGAATTAGAAATGGATTTTATTGGTTTTAGTTATTGTTGTTGTAGGTTGTTTAAATTAAGTGGTTTATTCTAATAAAGAGGGCACAGTTCGATTGGTTTCATTTTTAGTTAAACCGAACAATTTAATATTAAGACTAAAAGTAAAACTTTAGTAATCTTACTTTTAGTAATTAAGGAACTATTTTAAGTAACTTTTGGCAAATAGTAAGTAAAGAAATCCAGTCAATATAAATGAGAAAATACTAAATGTAGAGTTACGTAATACATGTAGAGTCAAATAGTTTTATTGCAATAACGTACAATTACTTATATAGAGTTTTATTTTGATATTCAATAGCCTAAAAGTATATAGTTTTCATAATGGTAGCGCTACTAAAACTTTTAAATAAGTAAGAGGTAGAGTTGTTTATTTGAGAATCAAATAGCTGTATTTTAACAGCCTACAAGTATATAGAGTTTTACTTTGATAGTGATTATTTAAGTGGCATACAGGCATAAAGTTCTAGGCTCGATTCTGGCTGAAACAATGGATAAGTAAAAACTTAAAAAAGAGGTGTTATGTGGATAGTTGTAGAGTTAAGTATTTTCGTATAAGAGTTGAATTTTAATAGCCTAAAAATATAAATTTTTATTTTTGAAGACATGAGTGGCATTATACTGATCTATACCACAGAAGATCTAGATTCGATTCTGTGTGAAAAAAATAACTTATTACGAGAAATAAACATCTATGTTATGGGACTACGTTACGACAGATGAAAATACGAGTGGGTTAATATATATTATATAGGAATACTTGATTGTCTGTCACGGTATGCGTCTGACACGCTCTATGTCTGTGTAAATTTACCCTAACGCTAAAGTCCTAAAAATTGGTTGACAAAAGAGGGAAAATTATTCTTAACCTATTTATAAAAACATTTAAAGCTTCAAAACAAAGTTACAGAGACTTTAAAGCTCGCACAAAGTTAATTGTGAGCTTTTCGTGTGTTATTTGGAAAGTTTTAGGCGGTAATGGGTTAAAATTGAATTTTAGCACCCAGGTCACTTTTATTTTGGTTTTTAGTTCCGTTTCCGTGGATCCGTAATAAACTAATTATGGAATAATCCTTATAAGGATTTTAGTATTTTTGCCTTAGTATTAAGAATATGGTAGTTCGGATGGACTAAAGTACTACCGATACACCTATTTGTTGTGTGTAGGAGTTTTGTCTTTCTGTGTGAGAGTTTTTTTTTATAATATAGGAGTAGCAGACAAGCATGCAGTCCACCTGATGGTAAGTGGCTACTGCCGCCCATGGACATCTGTAATCAACCCCAGACAGGATAACATATTCCTACCTGAAGTCGGCCACAGATTCGCTGCTACCTCTGAGGACTAAGCTGGAATGCCTCCGAAAAGTATGTCTCCCTTACCACACCCTTCAAAACGGAATACAGTAGCGCCTAACACTGCTGTTATAAGGCAGAAATAGGTGCGGCGGTGGTGCCGCCGGAGTCGAACCGCAAAGCGTTCTACCACCTTCAAAGTGTGGAAGCCAGCTGATTTAGGTACTTGAGCCGACCATTAGTTCTCAGGAGTGGTAATGCATCTGTGATCAGTTTTTGGAACCTGTTTTATATGGAGTTGGTGACTACACGGTATCAGGTGGACTACACGGAAGTTGTAATCTAAATATATATAACTCAAAGGTGACTGACTGACATAGTGATCTATCAACGCACAGCCCAAACCACTGGACGGGTCGGGCTGAAATTTGGCAAGCAGGTAGATGTTATGACGTAGGCATCCGCTAAGAAAGGATTTTGATCAATTCTACCCCCAAGGGGACAAAATAGGGGATGAAAAAAAAGCTCGTTAATAATATGTGGTAAGGGAGGCGTTCTAACTTAATGCTCTGCTAATATATTTATAACAGACCTCAGATAGGACATTAATTCAGTTAAGGGTTAAGCAGTGTATCGCTAGACTATTGCCTACTAGCCTAAAACTTCTCATTCGGATTGGAGACTCGTGTCGAGCAGTGGAACAATAAAGGGTTGATGATGATGATGTACGTAGGCAGGGATTGTTTAATAGTTCTCAAAGATGTTTCAAGTCTACTAATTTGCACTTGGCTAGCGCTAGACTATAGCCTTAAGCCTCTCTCAATCTGAAAGAAGATATGCCCAACAGTGGGACGATAATGGGCTGATGATGATGATGATTTTTGATTTGATTTGAGCTATTTATCAGTTGGACTGCATGCTCGTTTGTTATAACAATATTATACGTGTCCATACACGTGGTCTTAAAGGTTCTACACAAATATTGGTTTGTCTAAGCTGTAGTGGCGATGTGATAATTTTAACACTTAGCCAAGTGCAAATGTTTGCACAAACACTTGTAATTAGGAGTTGAACTGGCAAGTTGTTTAGTTTTTTTCTTTTAAAGTAACTAACGAATATGCTGTCCACACATTTTATTTAGGACTAGCTGACCCGGCAAACTTTGTACCGCCTCAAAATCTATTTTTCAAATATATTTCATATAAAATATAGCCTATGTTACTCGTGGATAATGTAGCTTTCGAATGGTGAAAGAATTTTTAAAATCGGTTCAGTAGCCTTTGAGCTTATTCATTACAATCAAACAAAAAACAAAGTTTTCCTCTTTATAATATTAGTATAGATTTAAACAAGTCAAGTTGCAGTCCACCTGATGGTAAGGCACTGCCGCCACTGGACATCTGTAACCAAGTCCACATAGAACAGGTTTTAGATGAAGTCGATGACAGATGCGTTGCCACTGAAGACTAAGATGAAGATGGTCGCCTCATATGTAAGTCAGGACACCCACACCCCGTGTCCCCGTAGTTCCGGGATCAGAATAGGGCTACGGTATCCTCTGCTTGTCGTAAGAGGCGACTAAAAGAGGGCTTTCAGGGTTGCGGACAGCAAGAGCTCTAACCGCCCGGCTAGCGACCCCGGGAAGAACGATGGTATGTGTGACCTCATACCGTCGTACGCTCCACACGGAGTGGCGAGCTTCATAAGCATCTGGACGGAGCCAGACGGGGCCACGTGCCAAGAGGACTCCGGTTGCGTTCCTTTGGAGATCCCGAAGTCCTCTACGCAGCGCTGAGGACGGCCACCGGGGTAAAAGTCCCACATAAAAAGTAAAGGTCCCACATAACCCGTCGTTGCTCCCACGGCGTCGGGTACCTTTTGAAGGTTTCCCCCTCGTCAACAAAAAAAAGGACACCCACACTTTCCACCAAGCGCAAGAATTGCTTCACACTAGAAATAGGTCAAATACTTTGACAAATATATTTCATACATTTATTACCTTATACATGATATGGTAAGGGAGACGTTCATGTTTAAGGCATTCTAACTTAATTCCTTAACATAGATTATGCAAGGTGGCTAGATCTTTCATGGGTAACTGTATTCGCTACTACAATAAAATACTTGGCCACATTTTGAATCTCACAGAAAAAAAGTTCACACATGTCGTTATGTAAAAAAGCGTACTATGAACTAAGTGATTATTTGACTGACAAAACGGTGTGGTTTGAAGTAGTTCCAGCTCCACATGTACCATTAGGTTAAGTTTAACATTGTAAAAAACAATTTTTTAAAAGATGTGTGTTATGGAGTTTCTTTTGCCGCTTCTTCTCCATAACGAAACACCTTGTGGTAGTGGTGGTAGTTGTATTGACATTCAAAAAGTGCTCTGTAAAGAATGTATTTTGAAAAAAAGTTTGATTTGATTTGATTAGTCCTCAAATTTTAGAAATGTTATCTTTTCTGGGGTTAATTACAGATGTCCATGGTCAGCAGTAGCCACTTACCATGAGGATCACTGCATCCTCGTTTGTAACTTCTATGTTATGTAAAAGTTAAATGAAGATATTATTTATAAGATAATAACTTAGTGGCTGGATTCGTATCCTGTACCGAGAACCGATATGGTTCTGCCGTGTTTACCCAACATACCTATGATCATATGACCCAATAAAGTCAAACGAAATGATAAATCTAATAAGTTAGGTACTTACAAAGTAGATAAATATGATTACTTTAGACGATTTAAGCTGTAGGTCAATTATGAATAGATTAGGATCATGGGGTCACAGATAAAACAGCGAATTTTCCATCATACTGATAGGTAATAATTTTAACAGCTGACTAGATTTAAATCGCGACTTCGTTCGTATTAAAATCAATGTTTTTTACAAGTTTAGTAAAAATATCAGCCATATCCGAGTCTGGATTCTCTGTCAAAGGTACACTTGTGTTTTTTTTTAATATTTCTGTACTGAGTAAATGAGCATTGAGCATTTTTTTTTTATAATATAAGAGTAGCAGACGAGCATGCAGTCCACCTGATGGTAAGTGGCTACTGCCGCCCATGGACATCTGTAATAAACCCCAGATAGGATTAGATCAGCCACAGATGCGCCGCTACCCCTGAGGACTAAGCTGGAACGCCTCGGAAAAGTCTGTCTCCCTTACCACACCCTTCAAACCGGAACACAGCAGCGCCTAACACTGCAGTTATTAGGTAGAAATAGGTGTGGTGGAGCATGCAGTCCTCCTAATGGTGACTGGCTACAGCCGCTCGTGGTCATCTGTAACCAAGCCCTGATAAGATTATAATCTATCTGTGGTTGACCACAGATATTTGCTACCCCTAAATAAGTAAGTTGGAATGCTTTCGATAATTATGTCGCAACATACCTTCAAATCGTAGTAGTCCTGAAGGGTTAACTCTTATAACCAATCTCAGATAGGTCTCTTATCTTCTTATCAGACGCATTTTGTTACTTCGCTATTATAAAAAAAAAACATAGTAAGTTAGTAAAAGATTATAAAAAGGGTATATCCATTACCCTGTTATTGGTACCTACGGATGACGCGAGCAGAGCCCACGCAATGTAAAGGTCAGATTCAACCCCGGTCGGGTCAAATCCATTTTGTACGGAAAAGCGTTTTAGGTAACCAAAAAAGTTAAAATTGAAGTTGAAAATGAGCATGCAGTTCACCTAACAGGAAGCCACTGTTGATCATGTAATCATGTTGTATTAAGACTAAGTTGGAACGCTTTGTGTATTTTTTTTAAGTTTGTAGTAGGAAATGTGTATGCAGCTCACCTGACGTTAAGTGCTCACTGCGGCCTATGGACATTTGTAATCAACCCCAGATAGGATTAGATATTCCTACCTGAGGTCGGCCACAGACGCGCCGCTAACCCTGAGGACTAAGCTGGAACGCCTTGGAAAAGTTCTCCCTTACCCACACCCTTCAAACCGGCACACAGCAGCGCTTAACACTGCTGTTATGAGGCAGAAATAGGTGTGGCGGTGGTGCCGCCGGAGTCGAACCACAAAAAAGTTATAATTGAAATAGAAACCGAGCTTGCAATTCATCTGACTGGAAGCCACTGTTGATCATGTAATGTAAGAGATGCATTGCTACTTAAGACTAAGTTAGAACGCTCTGTGTGTTTTAAAAATGTGAAATAGTGATCATCATCATCATCATCATCATCAACCCATTACTGTCCCACTGCTGGGCACGGGTCTCCTCTCAGAATGAAAAGGATTAGGCCATAGTCCATCGCGCTGGCCAAGTGCGTATTGGTAGACTTCACATACCTTTAAGATTTTTTTTTGTTTATAAATCTCTCAGGTATGCAGGTTTCCTCACGATGTTTTCCTTCACCGTTTAAGCAAGTGATAATTAATTTCTAATACGCACATAAATTTGAAAATCAGAGGTGCGTGCCTGGGATTTGAACCTCGGACCCCTCGATCGAGAGGCCGTGTTCCTTAACCACTAGGCTATCACTGCTTTTTCAAATAGTGATAGTAAGTGGTAACTGCCTTTCATGGACAGTAACCAACTCTATACAAAATAAAATGTGTAAACAACTTTATATAGAACACGTTCTACCTAAACCTGATCAAAGATCCGTTGCGTTCTGAGGACTAAGATCAGTACTTCATATGTAAGTCAGCCTGTATACCCTTCCACCGAAACGCAAAGATCACGGTGGAAATAGATGTAGAGGTGGTACCTGCCTGGCCGTACCATATGGGCTCTACCATCTTTAAAGTTCCTCCCAGAATGTGAGGCAAGTTATATTTGAGAATTCTAGAATATGAAGTTGTATAGTTTTATGAAGATAATGTTTAGTTTTTGAAAATTAATTTGTTATCTGTGGGTACTTTTTTCTTAATATTTTGTCAAACCTCTTCAAGAGATACACAACTGATTTTAAAAACATTGCCTCAAAAAGACATCTGTGTCAGAATATTCTTATTTTTATTTCGCCCCATTTTCGTCCTGCCACCTGTCAAATTCATTGCGTATTGTACCCTTATCGAGAATCGAAGACGTCACGCCCAGCGTCTAACCACTGAGCCGTAAGGGTTGTCAATAACACCCTAAATATATTTGGAATATATTTTGTTTTATTTGAATGTCTTATTAAAGAAATTTGTTAGGCATTTCAAATCCGAATCGGGTAGATTTTGTAGGTGGTTAAAACCTTAGCCCATTCCGAAGGCACTACCGTCACAACGGTTCTAATAACAGCAGTGTTAAGTGCTGCCAAGTCCTCAGGGGTAGTGACAAATCTGTAGTCGATCTCAGATCTAAACCATAATAATTTATTAGCCTTCATAATATAATATTCATTTTAGTTCAGTTAAAAACATATTTAGTAATCAAGGAATTAATAATTAAAAATTGTTTTTATGATACACTTATCATTTTTTATTTCAATTTACTAAAATAGGGCAACTAAAATTATCCTTTAAAACAAATTTTAATTACATCCACATTTTGACAGTTCAACCAATCTAACCACAGATCAATAATAACCCACCAAAGTTGTATTTTGATGGCAATCAGATGACATAGTAATTACGCGGTCGGATCCCACACTATAATGGTTTGGTGACTAAATCAGGGACGTTATTTGACCGGCTGACCTACTAACTGACCGAATTGTGTACCTACTAGCCTGTTGAATCTGAAATTCAGGCTTTGTTACATAGAATTTACTTAAAACTTTGTGGGTATATGGACATAAAGACTGATGTAACTAATAAACATTATATGTATAGTCATCGCCAAACTGCTAGTCTGCCTTGAAGTTGTTGCGAGCAGATGTAGTCATACAATTTGCTATGGCGACGCGATTCATTTCTATATTCAGAGCGGACTAGCAGTTTTACGCGGACTATACCTGTGTTTTTCTGCGTTTTAATAGTGGTTAGAGTTGCTGTGTTAAAGAGCATACACTTTTGGACAACATATATTTCATGTGTAGAAATGGTGGTAGAATTTGTGGTTCGACTCAGGAGGGTCCTCTACTACCACCTATTTCCACCTAAAAACATCAAGTGTCAAGCAGTGATGCATTGCGCTTTCACGGGAGTGGTAAAGGAGACTTATCTGAGGGACGACCCGCGTGGCGGACCGGTGACCATGCCGGTCTGACGCGCAGAGGGTCCCGGGTTCGATCCCCGGCCAGACAGATTTCTAAATTATGAATTTAGATTTCTTTTTCTGGGTCTGGGTGTTTGTGTATTTGTCTCTGTGTGTGTCCATAGCACCCACGATACAGGGAATCCTAGTGTGGGGCCGTGAGTGTAGAAAGCGTTATTTATTTATTTATTCCACTTTAGTCCTCAGGGGTAGTTACGCATGGCTGATCTGGGGAAGGAGTCTAATCATATCAGGGGTTAATTACAGATGACACATAGCTATCACTAAATGGGAGACCAATCAGATGGCATAGTTATTACGCGGTCGGATCCCAGACTATAATGGTTTGGTGACTAAATCAGGGACGTTATTTGACCGGCTGACCTACTAACTGGATGGCCGAATTGCGTATCTACTAGCCTGTTGAATTAGAATCTGAAATTCAGGCTTTGTTACATAGAATTTACTTAAAACTTTGTGGGATTATGAATAAACAGACAGTATTTTTAACTGTGTATATTATGATTGATAGTAGAACCTTTTGTGTTTCGACTCCGAAGGCACCGCCATAATTATTTTTACCTTTTTTTTTTCTCGAGGGGGAAACCTTCATAAGGTACCCGACGACGTGGGAGCGACGCCGGGTTATGTGGGATTTTTACCGCACTAAAACCCCCCCGGTGGCCGTCCTCAACCCTCAACAAACTCCCAACGAAACTCAACCGGAGCCCTCCAAGCGCGATGCCCTACGGGCTCTACCCTGGGGGAGAAGTTTTCGCTCCTCCCACACCATATAGTGTTTACGACGGTATGCGACCACACATACCGCCGTCTTTCCCGGGGTCGCTTGCTGGACGGTTCGAGCTCCCACTCTTGCCGCCCGCAACCCCGGAAGCCCCCTTTTAGTCACCTCTTACGACAGGCAGGGGATACCGTAGCCCTATTCTAGTCATGGAACTACAGGGACAATAATTATTTTTATCTATTGATAGCAGTGTTAAGCGGTGTTCTGGCTTGAAGAGAGTGGTAAGGGGCGCATACTTATCCGAGGCGTTCTAATTTAGTCTTCAGGGGTACTTACACAATTATAGCCGATCTAGGGAAGGACTCTGATGTTTCTAGATTTAATTACAGATAATCCACTGACCTATATGGTATGTGCCTATGACTTGTGAAAATTGTAATTTGGTTCCCATTTAATTGTTTGGTGACTAAATCAGGGATGGTCAGGTGACCGGCTGACCTACTAACTGCCCGAATTGTGTATCTACTAGCCTGTTGAATCTGAAATTCAGGCTTTGTTACCTACAAGTCCGGTATAACTAATAAACAATGTATGTATGTTTATTTGATTTATTTCTACACTTTAATATAGAGATAGGCGTTGCGATTTTTTGGTATAAAGAGAATGGACATTTGCACAGCTCGTTTTTAAGAGCTGCAATGGTGGCAGAACAGAACCCTTGGAGATTCGATTTCGGTAGCATCACCACCTATTTCTGATAGTCTAATTTATAATCAAATTCAGCTCCTTTAAGGAAAGCTTGGACTAGCTTTCTAAATTAGTTTTCAGTAGCGTCCTACATCCGACTTTAAGACTCCTATTCGGGGTTACAAACCTCCATACGGAAGCGACTTAGCAACAGAGCGACAACCCATTACTTTCCCACTGCTGGGCACGGGTCTCCTCTCGGAATGAGAGTGAATAGGCCATGATCCCCTGCGCTCACCAAGTATTATTGATAGTCTTCACACTTTGAGAACTTTTTTGTTACTTCACTTAGATCCATGATATTATTGTAGCTCTACCAGAGAAGAAAATAAAACCCTTCTGCTTTTTGTTTTAGTATAAACCCTTAAGTTTTAAAACACTAATTTCCTAAATTGCCCTAATATCTAATTGATGTCAATTAAAGAAATTGCTACTCCTGAGAACTAAATTTAAACGAAATAATATATTAAGAATAGTGTTATTAAATTTAAGTCTTAACTCTACATAGAAATAGAATAGAATATTCTCTATTTGCTACAATAAGGAAAACATTGGTATGAAATAAGTTTACAATGTCCTCTTATTTTTCTAATTATTCAGCATTATTCACCATTTCTATAATCAGGTGTAAAAAATGAAACCTGCTTTTTTAACTTAACATACGTCTTCAAATGATTTATTTCCTTTGAGATACCTAACTATTAATAATTTTATTCATAACAGTGACCATTTCATTTAATCAATAGTTTTATACTTAAGTTAACTTCTTAAATAACTTAAGTATAAAGTTTTATTATAATATGTCTCTATGCGAATAAATTCTTCAAACAAAACCCTTATACGATGAAGTACTAAAAATGGAAACCGAACACAAATAAGCCTAATCTTTTTATCTATGCTCAGAGGGCAACGACTCCCTCCGTAGGTATGTCTGGGTTGCTACTGCGGACCGAATTTAATTATTACTTGTCGATACCCACCCAAATCCAGACAGGATCGCTAAACGGTTAGTTAAAATAATTATTGAATGTTTCGAAAGAAATTGTAAAGAAATATGCACACATAGAAGAAATTGTCAAATGTGTGTCTAGAACACATTATAAGGAAATTGTTACAGTTATTAAAAACTGTTAAATGTGTGTAATTTGAAAGAAAGAAAGAAAGAAACCATTTATTTTACATGCTATACAAGTTACAACATACAAAAGAAAATAATAACAATGGAAGGGATACAATAAAAATAATAACAAATAAAATAACACGTGACGTAAACGATACAGTATAGCAGCAAAAATGGTCGCACTCAGTCTCTGCCGATGCCTGTGAGAAATAACAGACTCCGGCGACTGGTTTTCAGTGCGGCCCTGTACGTCGTGCAACTCTGACCAATGATGCCACACCAATTACACTATACTAAATGTATTATCTACAGTAAATAACTGAAAAACAAAAGTAAATAACAGAAAAACGAGAAAGACGTATGCGTAATACCTCGTGTATACCTACAAATATACCTAAATAACATGAAGTGTTACTAAACTTAGTAATATAAAATAAAATAAAATTTAAATTTCTATAATGCATGATAAATGAGGTAGTGGTTAAAACAATTATGTTCTAACCGTGAAGGAAAAGGTTAGGATACCTTCTTCAGTTTAGTGTAAAAAGTTCTCGTATGCAAACATTAAGTTATCATTAGCCAATGAGGTAGTGTTAAAATAATCATGTAATGTTTTAACGGTGAAGGAAAATATGAGGAAACTTCTTGAAATATTTTTAAAAAAGCTCTCGAAAGTGCGAAGGAATGTACTTGGCCAGCGTGATAGACTATGGCCTAAGCCCTTTGCATTTGCCTATTTGGCTAACTCAATGAGCAACTGTAAGTATTATATAAAATATCGAAAATAATGTAAGTAAGGAACCTCCAAGAATACAGCAAACTAAACTACTGTTAAATCAGCCAAAATTACAGGTTTAGTACGAATTAACTATAATTAGTTTTTACTTCATTAGGTACTTAAATTCATACTGTTGTCATTAAAAGGTAGAGCTGTTCATGATTTTTTGGTTTCGTTATAGATTTTGTTATATATAAATTGATGTGTAATAGAAATGGGCATGCGGTCCACTTGGTAAGTAGCCTATGCTGCCTATAGACATCTGGCATCAATCCCATATAATATTTGAAGTCTTTCCACAGGTCGGCTCCAGATACCCCTGAAAACTAAGTTAATAGGCCTAATTTCCTCTCCCTTACTATGACGCACTAAGCTAAAAGGCTTAGCATTCTTTCCCTTGCTATACCCTTCAAACCAGAACACAGCAGCGCTTAATACCGCTGTTCTGCTGCAGCGATAGTGCTTCCGGAGTCACACCAATTCTTCTATCACCTTCAACTGATCCAACTGCACAGTTGTAGACTTATAAGGGTTTACCGTAAATTACAAATCTCACCGAGAATCTTACAGAGTTTCAGAAATCTTTCCAAGGCTACCTATGTAATTTCGAAATTATCCGAATAAATGTTTCTTTCTTTCTTTCTTTCTTTCTAATTTTTTAACGCTCGTAATCTTACCTATTACGGGTAATACAAGAGTAAAAGAAAAATCTGATATTCCTACCCGATTCACTTCTGAACAATGAAGAATATGCCCGTGTGACATCTCAGGCTTATCAGGCTATATGCCTATAGTAGCCAATCCTTAAAATGCTTTTGATCAACGTGTTATAAGTGTCCCATTGGTCCACTGGAATTTAGGTCAGTAGGCAGATAAGTTTATGGGTAAGTAAACCAAAAGTTCTGGGTCTAAAACCCTGGGTCCATAAAAAAACCTTTATATTAAGTAATACTAGTTTTTAGAGACAAAAGTTAAGTATACATGCGTTATTAAGCACAAACTTTTGGTTTTCATTTCCGGGTGTCGGAAGCTTTAGGCCTAAAGCTTTCCGTTAATACGAAACTATTACGTTTAAAGCTTAAGTTTTTTAGGAAGATTTTAAGTGGAGCTGGTATGTGACAATATTTAACTAAGTTTAAAGCCACGTTATGTAAATTGAGCATTTTTGATTATAAAGCTAAAGATTTCGGTAAGTTAAGGACCAAATCTTTTAAGTTTACTTTGATTACGTTATCTCGTTGTAGAGTTAGCAAAAAAGTGAAAAAAAATTATATCCGGATTAAGAATTACGAAAATCGAACGCCGCTGAATCTAGAACAAAAACCCTCTATAGACGACGCCATGACACTTTTTTTGTCGCCGACCTAAGATGGCGTATGACATCGGATGCCTTCTAAAACAAAAGAAGCAGGCCCCACCCACTTACGCATAAAAAAAAAACGAAAAAAATCGCAAAGAGCAACAACGAGTCAAATTAAAATGTGGCGCTTAAGCAAAACGGCACTTTCAAAGGGAACAAACGAAAATTTACGCCGAATTTTTACGAATTTTTTCCCGGGAACAGTACAACGTAATCCCGCTAAGCGGCATGCAAACTATAACAGTGGCACATTTACCCGGGATCGCATCAGACGCCCACTTGTTGAACAGCCAACTTCTGCGACGAGAAACTTCGGAATTCACTCGAAAATTATCTTACTTCCGAATTTCGACACTAATCTAAGCACCTTTTAAACACGCAATAAACACTTTAAACATTAATCTAATTCCACTACTTAAATACAAGCGCATCTATCGGAACTTTTACAGGAACTCGGCAAAGTTAACAAAAAACAAAAACTGTATATTTGGCTACGTAAATACAAAATATTGTAGAACAATCAATCGCACATCACTACCGTCTTAAACAGTTCGAGGCACTTCGCGAGCACTTGCAAGAAAACGTCGTATAGATAGATTATGTAGTATTTTAGGGTTAGAATTTTTTGTACGCGCGTCACGGGTTATTTGTTGGGTTATTGAGTTATATTGTTGTAGTGGCGTTTGGAGGGTTGATTTATTTTATTTGGTGATAACGGAGAGATCTTGCATCAGTGCACGCGGCCGGCTTGCAACAGGTTGTTTGGTGAGCGCCCGCCGGCGCATGCGTGCGGTGCCATGCAGTTCGCCACAATGGCAATACTTTTTAATGTAATTTAACTTTATGGAAATTCGGTCCGTATCTGTATTGTAAACCCAATTTCGTTTTTGCAACTGTGTAATAAATTGTAGGTTGCATTGTAGGGTGTTTCCGTTCAATGACATGTTGTTACGTAATTGTTGTTTACGTGATATATAGATAACAACACAATTATAGTTAATTGTTATGCGGATTTATCCTTTGAAAATGTACACAAAAGTTCAGTCCAAAAAATATTGTATTGTTATTAAAAAGGACGACTAATATAATATAAATCCTATTACACATTGGACATTACATTGTTATTTTCAGAAAATGGTCTCTATTTATTTATTTACACTTTGTAGTTCGAATGTGGCAGCACCGTCGCTATAAGCAACCATGTGACTTACATATAAGCCAATCTCTATCCTCAGGAGTGGCAACACATTGGTGACCCGTGTCAGATAAGACCCTTATTCCATGTAGAGTTGATCCATACGCAGTAGTGACTTATCATCAGATGGAATACATCGTTTGCTGCTTACCATTATAAATAAATACCAATTGATAGATTTTACATAACACTTACATATAAGCGCTTCCTTACACATATTTCTTCATTATATTTGAAGTAGGTATTAAAACAAGAGCCGTACGGCTTGATCCAATTACACTTAAGTCTATGTAAAAAAACCTTGTATATACACGTGTAACACATAATCTCATGAAGTTACGAATTGAATGCTTCAGTAGTTAGGAATCGTGGAATAGACATTTCACTTTATATTAAACCTAACCTAAGCAGGAAGAGAATTTACGTGAGATCCCTGAGGACTAAGTTGGAATGCCTTATCTCTCCCTTCAAACCAGAACACATTAGCACTTAAAACTGCTGTTATAAGAATGGTTGTGGCACTGTAGTCGAATTTTTCTACCTTCTTCAGGTCTTCAATTGTTCGGTTTAAGCCTAACCGGAATCTAGTGCTTTGCTAATACATACCACACATCACACTTAAGAAAAAGATACCCAAAAAAAAAAAATGCACGCAAAAAATATTTAACTTCCTGAAGCAATTTAATTCAAAATAATCTGACGCCACTGTGGAACGCCCGCTGCTTTCGGCCTCCATACCCACGTATAGAATTAGGTGCAAGCGATCCAGCCTTTATCTAGCCCAATTGTATATCTCAGACGAACTGAGGGAATCTTAGACGAGTAGCGTCTTGGTCGAGTTAGAACTATCTAATTTGGACTGTCTTAGCTAAATTGGGACTATCTTAGCCGCAAATCGAGTTGATTAGTCGAATATTAGTCGAACTGCAAGTATCTTAGACGAATGGCGATAATCTTAGTCGAATTACGAGGGTTTTAGTCGAATAACTAGTATCTCAGGTTACTATTCATTTAGTCAATTCTTACACGTCTTAGCCAAATTACGCATGTCTTAGTCGAATTAGGACTGTCTTAGTCGAATTAAGACTGTCTTAGTCGAGTTAGTACTGTCTTAGTTGAATTAGGGGTATTAGTGGAATTGTGTATGTGCTGAATGGCGATGATTACAGTCGAATTAAGAGGTTATTAGTCGAATACCTAGTATCTCAGGTTACTATTCATTTACTAAATTCACACAGGTCTTAGCCAAATTACGCAGGTCTTAGTCGAATTAGGATTGTCTTAGTCAAATTAGTACTGTCTTAGTTGAATTAGGGGTCTTAGTGGAAATGTGTATGTGCTGAATGGCGATGATTACAGTCGAATTAAGAGGTTATTAGTCGAATACCTAGTATCTCAGGTTACTATTCATTTACTAAATTCACACAGGTCTTAGCCAAATTACGCAGGTCTTAGTCGAATTAGGATTGTCTTAGTCAAATTAGTACTGTCTTAGTTGAATTAGGGGTCTTAGTGGAATTGTGTATGTGCTGAATGGCGATGATTACAGTCGAATTAAGAGGTTATTAGTCGAATACCTAGTATCTCAGGTTATGATTCATTTAGTCAATTCATGCACGTCTTAGCCAAATTACGTATGTCTTAGTCGAATAAGTACTGTCTTAGTTGAATTAAGAGGATATTAGTCGAATTAGGAGTGTCTTAGTTCAAATTTACGCTTGATTTCGTCAAACCAGAGTAGTATTTTCCGTGTTACGTATTGTCTTAGTGAAATTATGTAAACGTCTTGTCCAAATTAAGAACGTCTTGACTATATTAAGGATGATGTAACCAACTTACGAGTTGCTCTGTCGATTTACCTTACTTTTACCGAGTTAGGAATATTTTTTCCGAATATGGGTGGGTGTTTTAGTCAAATTTGATTATCTTAATCGAAGTTTTAACTAAATTACAACTGGCTTGGTGAAAATTGCACTAATCATTACTATAATCATTTTTTTTCGTTATTCATTTTTTATAGTAGACTATATCTACTATAAAAAATGAATGTAGAGAATATACAGATTTACACCGATATGTAGTTAACGGGTGTAAATCTGTATATTTATAAAATAGTCTCTGAGTTGTGGATATCAGTACCTAATCTAAAGTAGGACAAAAGTTCTGTCTAAGGTCGATCTAGTTAGTGCGTTGCTACCCTTGACGACTAAATTAAGACGACTCGTACAAGGCACCATCTACAGACATTAAACGTGTCTTTTCAGACAAATATACTTTCTATACAATATTTTGATAGGCACGTGTCTACGCGGGCGTATTACGCAAGATAGAAAATACGTTCACATAATTTTTATAGAACGATATGATTTTGTTTTTCACGGACAGTGTCTGACACGATAGATAGTTATACATCTGTTATTAATATTCAATCTATCCAATGTTTTGTTAACCAAAGATCGACATTGATATGAAATTGGCAATATCTAGTTTGGTGAAATTATCAAACTTCAATCTTTGAAAAAATGGATAGATTGAATATTAGTAACGGATTACATACATACACACATTACATACTAAAAGTTGACAAATTTCAATCTTTGGTAGGTAAAGATGGATTGATTATTAATAATGGACCATAACTTGATCCTTAGTCTCTCAATTATTAATCGTACCCAAACATGCAAAGTATAAGCAAATTTCATACCACTAGTATATCATTAAACTTTCCATAAATACTAACAAGATCACACAACCAACCGTATACACACACACATACGTTACACAAATAAGGTAGAAAGGAGTAAATATTAGCAATGTAACTTTACAGACACAAATTGTGAAACTTACACACCGTTTTTCAACGGCCGGACGAGTTTCAGCGAATTTAATATAGACGTTGTAGGTACGTCAAACAAGTTGCACCAAAATGTGAAACTTCCACAATAAAGATTCATACGTCAAGTCTGCCTTGGTTTAATTGGTTCGGTTTAATTGAAATGCGTCTATATTGCACTAATATGAAGCTTTGAAAGAGTGTTGTATCTACTCTATAGTTATATTGGATTGGTACATTTGGAGTCGATATTGAAATATATGAATGTTTGAAGGAATGTTTTATCTACTCTATAGTTATATAATCCTGGTATTTTAAAATTTACTTTTTAATGTCTCAAACATATATCTTATAAAATAAATAAATAATTGAGGAAATAAATAAAAGCAGGAATAATGGAAGATAATTGAAAAAATTAACGACTCGGTTAAACTTGTAACAAAATATACTAAATTATACCATATTATTTTGTATAAGTGTTAATATTAAAGGAATTAAAGAAAAGAAAGGATGAAAGAAACAAAAAAGAGAAAAAATAAGTCAGCGATCTGAGGATTCTAGTAAAGAACGAAGTTCCTAGAAATAGAACATAGGAATCACATGTACATTCAACGTATACAGTTAAAATATTTTCAAGAACTCGCATTTATGTTTCTTAATAATTGCTCCTTAAGTTAGTGTTACACATAAGTATGTGTGAAATATAGACAGAAGCAAGTGCTTCTGTCTATATTTCACAAATTTTCATTAGATGCAATATTGAGACAATGTAACACACTTTTCATTTAACGAAATTTCCATATTGTGGTTATACAAACGGCCGTGCACGATGCTCGTCTGCGGATATCTAAATACAACACACACACGCGCGCACATATTCACAAACACACGCATTCGTAGAAAGCAGCAGGCATAACGACTTTTATTTATTTAAGTCAAAAACTTTTATAAATTCACTAAAATCCTTTGAATAAATTCAAGTGTATTGGCAAACAGATTTATTCAAAACAGAGGAGAAAGTTGACCTTTCGGCAAATACACGTTTTCAAATGAAATTTCAATTGTAAATGTCCACCCATTTACATGATTATAATATGACAATGTTTTAAAATGTGGGACTAAAACTGTAGAGTAGTTTTAAATGTAAAAATAAATTAAAACTTATTATATAATATTTATATGTATAAATTGATTTTATAAATATAAATATTTTTTTTTATAATATAGGAGTAGCAGACGAGCGTACAGTCCATTTGATGGTAAGTGGCTACTGCCGCCCATGGACATCTGTAAGCAACCCCAGATAGGATTAGATATTCCTACCTGAGGTCGGCCACAGATGCGCCGCTACCCCTGAGGACTAAGCTGGAACGCCTCAGAAAAGACTGTCTCTCTTACCACACCCTTTAAACCGGAACACAGCAGCGCCGAACACTGCTGTTATGAGGCAGAAATAGGTGTGGCGGTGGTGCCGCCGGAGTCGAACCACAAAGGGTTCTACCACCTTCGATTTAATTATTTATTTAAAGTAACAAAGACTCATTTTTGAATTACAATTTAAATTTTAAGTTACATTACAATTTTAAATGTAGAAAACTGCAATGAGAAATATATCTACAGTCTACTCTATTGCTTATCATCTTCAGGATGCTGTTGGAGCTATCCCGGACACGGTACATCAGGGAGCTGCATCTTATATAAGAATTTGTTCTTTAGTTTTTGATAACTGTTGCACACATATACTAAATTAATTGTATATTTTTTTTTGTATTTTAAATATTTACGTTGAAAATGTTGAAATAATAACAACAATAGTATATTTAAAGTAATGTGTTTTTCCATGTATAATATAGTGATTTTTTATTTACTATTAACCTAGGGTTGTCAAACTAAAAAAGTATTATCATTAAAAACGTAATATGTATATTAATTTACAGCAAACGATTTGGGCGTGTAAGTTACAAATTACAAAATTCAGGGCTGTCACAAAAAACTATACACCATATTACAAGTCTCAGGGTTGTCACTCACCGAGAATGTAGACCATGTTTTTGGTCCAGCGCTGCAGTTCCTTCCGTATCGCGCGACGTTCCTGTTGGCAGCGGGCGAACGAGCACTCCGCCATGGCATACGTGCGGCAACCCTGCAGCAAATAACTAAATTTAGTCAACTAAGTTTAGTTTTTGATAGTACTACCTAAACTAAGTTTAGTTCGATAACTAAACAAAAGTTTTTTTCATAAACTAAGGTTAGTCTTTAATAATTTCTAATTAACTAAGATAAGTCTTTTCTTGTTCTTATAAACTAAGTATAGTCAGCCAAAAAAATAAAAACTAAGTTTAGTCGGGGATATTTCTAACTAAACTAGATTTAGTTCAGAAAATTAACAAAATGTTATTAAAAACTAAGTTTAGTCTTTCATAGTTCTTACTAAACTAAGTTAAATATTTCTTATTTTTTTGCTTATAAAATTTAATAGATGCTAATAATGTCCAATATTTATTATTGTAACACATATTTAAACATTAACGTTTAATTAAAACACATTTTATTATGCAACTAAAGAATTTTCGCCAGCAAGACGAAAGATAGGACGATATCTATCAGAAAGTAGGTAATGAAATTTCAACGCTTTTAGTCCAAGCTGCGGAATAGAATTAGTTTTCGAATTGATGATAAATTTATTAGTAGCGTATTTTAAACAAAAATATTTTATTTTTATTTTTAAAAGTACTAACTAAACTAAGTTTTAACCATGGAAATAAAATTTTGTTAAAAACTAAGTTTAGTGTTCAATAGTACTAAATAAACTAACTTTAGTTTTTTTGTTTATCTGGTAGAAACTAGTAATTACTAACATAAAAAATAAATATATTGTAGAGTTAAATAAATTTTACTATGCAACTAAAGAATTTGCAAGCCAGCAAGACGAAAGATAGGACGATATCTATCAGAAAGTAGGTAATGAAATTTCAACGCTTTTAGTCCAAGCTGCGGAATAGAATTAGTTTTCGAATTGATGCGGTTTTTTTAAAAGGAGCTGAATTTAATTTTAAATTTAGTAGTAGCGTATTTTTTATAAAATTGAGGTAGGAAATGAGCATGCAGTCCACCTGATGGTAAGTAGATATTCCTACCGAAGCTCGGGCACAGATGCGCCGCTACCCCTGATTACCAAGCTGGAACGCCTCAGAAAAATATGTATGTATACCATACCAAACCCTTCAAACCGGAACTCAGGAGCGCTTAACACTGTTGTTATGAGACAGAAATAGATGTGGCGGTGATGCCGCCGGAGTCGAACCACAAAGGGTTCTACCACCTTCAATGTATAATATTAATTAGGATATACTTACAGACAAGCGAATCTTACATTTTTATTATACCTATGTATAGTAATTCTTTTCTACCCCCGCAAATAAATTCAAGACGTGATTAAGCGTACTTTTGTAAAAACTGCTTCGCTGAAAACTAAATTTAATCTTGTGCAACCCACGAGAATTTCATTAGCTAGTATTTCCTGATAGCGCTCTATCAAAGTAACCTTCTAGGGTAAGGGTTAAAATAAAACCCTAAGGCTGAAGGTTTATTATTTTTATATTTAACACCCCACGCTATTTTAGATAGTGCCTCTACCATGTCTTTTTTAAATAAAATATCTTAGGAGGAAATATGTTGATTTTATGAAAGGTAGAAACAATATTATAGTTTGATTAGAGAGGTATAGTCCGCGCCAAACTGCTAATCCGCTCTGAAGGTGTTGCGAGCAGGTGTAGTCATACAATTTGCTATGGCAACGCGATTCATTTCTATATTCAGAGCGGACTAGCATAACGCGGACTATACCAATGTCACGTTTTTTTTTGCATTTCGGTGGAATTTGGATGCCGGCTGACTAAAATAAGATTATCTTCGTCTTCAGGAGGCAACGCATGTGAGGCTTCAGTTACAACTGTGCTTGAAAAGTGAAGATCCAAAAAGTACAATGTTTTTTTGGTGATTGTAATACGCAACTGCCGTAATCGAAGCACGATATTACCGTAACGTTTTGAATATACAATGATCTGTCTTTCCTTCGGTGAAAAGCGTTTTACTTCAAAAAATAAAAACCACAACTAAATATATATTTATAGGCACACGTAGCTCTATAAACCAATATATTTGTCGTCAATCCATTATTGTGCCACTGTCCCACTGCTGAGCACGGTTCTCTTATCTAAATATATATGTAACTCAAAGGTGACTGACTGACATAGTGATCTATCAAGGCACAACCCAAACCACTGGAAGGATCGGGCTGAAGTTTGGCATGCAGGGTTACGACGTAGGCATCCGCTAAGAAAGGATTTTGATCAATTCTACCCCCAAGGGGATGAAATAGGGGATGAAAGTTTGTATAAATCTTCTTATAAGTTAATAATAATACTTCGTAACTCAAGCGAAGCCGCGGGCAAAAGCACGTCATAGATAAGATAGGGTTCAGGATAGGGTCCACCCATCTGGCCAAATGCGAATTGGTAGATTTCTCATAATTTTGAAAACTTCTTTATAAAGAACTCTGGCGTATAGGTTTCCACACGATATTTTTCTAACAGTTACAGCAAATGATAATTAATTTCTAATACGCATATCATATTGAAAAATGCCTTAGGTTTGAACCTCGGACCGCCCGAGAGAGAGTTTCAATTACTAGGCTGTTAAACGCCCGCTGGCTGGTAACCCAAAAGAAGAAAACATTACTGATACAAAAATAGACATGTCATTGGTCTAACGCTAAGTGGGCAATCACCCAAGTATATCGATTACCATCTTAACAGGACATAAAACCTAATTGAAATAGTTAACTATAGTATAAAGATACTCATATAATAGGGCTGAATCTCTTTTATGTCCCAATGCTGGGCTTGGTTCTCGCAAAAATGGGGTAAGCCTAAAGGACGACCTACTAAGCTGCGTTAAGGTTTCTGACGTAATAAAGTAGGTACATTTTACTACCAAATTAATTTTTAAGGACGGATAAAACACTTTTAAACTGTTTTAAATTTCTGAATTTGGTTGTCTTAAAGGTAACGTACTGCAGATGCAAATGAACCCCAAATTTTATATGCATCTACAGATATTGTGTGTCAAAATATTATACATAAAAATGCTTCTGTTCTGCCACAACCCATGTCTGTCTTCAGTATCTGTACTAATAAACAAAATAAGCAAGTCTAAAGAAATCTTCCGCATCAAAAAAACAAAACTCAAGTCTCGACACGAAATAAAGTTCGAACGAATCCGAGTGATAACGCTCGAAGGAGATCCAATTACTATAACATTCATCGGACAAGTATCGACTGGGTCGATGCCCGACGGAGCTAACAAAATTCTACGAAAAACCGTTCTTCTCATCAAGGAACACCCTAACCAACACCCACCGAATATGGCCCCGACCACCCAATCTGCCCCCGAATTCTTATAAGTCTGTTCAGAACAGACCAGTTACACGACTGAAGGAAATCGACTTGGAACGAAAAAAAGTGGCTGGAAACTAATTTGAATGCGTCCATAATCTTTATTTAAAATTTAAAAAAAAAGTGTAAATAATAATTCGAACGCATCCTTAAATTTGTATTGACATATTATTATTATTTACGCATTTTTCTGAATTATCTATTTAACAAAAATCATTTATAAAATTAATTGAATTTAATTTTTTACAGCTTTTAATAAAATGAATTGTAAAATTAATTTATTGGTAATATTTTACAGATTTTTAGCGTTCTGATTACCGTATTACGTGTGGATAAGCGAGTATAGGATTAAGTAGCTCGAAGGAACTGAACGCTCCCTTATTTCGAACTCCAGACGAACGGGAGGAAGGGGGGTATCGCGAAACTATTCTTATTTTAAAATCTCTCTCCACGGAATATGCCACGAAAGAGGTTCTTATTTTAAAAATATCACGCTCCACCGAAATTTTCTTATTTTTAAAAGTCGGAGGGGTGCGAACGTTCTTCCGAAATGCACCCCCTGGGTGGACAGTAATAAGTTTCTCATTTTATTATCCTATACTTTTAGGTTTCGCTTTTTGTATTTAGTCTTTCTCGAGCGATGAGTGGATCAAAAGGCTAACTTGCTACTTAATTGCTCAACGGAAATTCAGGTGGGCTAATATTGTGGATTTTTTGTTGAGAATTACTACCGTCTTATTGCTTACTAAATTTAAATTTGCCTTCGCATTGCAACGTACGGTTTGAAAGAAGAGCCTACGTTAACATTACGTTTTACTTTTTAACTTTACTTTGGTTTTAATGTTTTCGTGTACTAATATTAAATTTCCGGCCTATATTTCGTGTTTGAAAGTAAGATCTTTATTACGTTTTATTTTTTATTATTATTGCGTATGATTTAAGAATAGACCTTTAATAGGGACTTTATATTTTTTGTTGCGTATTATTATTTTCATTTATTGCTTCTTATTTCAAAATCCTCATCAGTAACATTATTTTTCTTTACGCATAGCTTCTTGGTATTTTGCCCATTATGCCAAAATTAAACTTAAAAATGAAAGCACACTCAAAATTAAATCGCCACAATAAGAACAGTGTCTCAGACGGAACGCAAGCGAGCGGAGTTAGTTAAAGAGCCGTGCTCCGAAATTTTCTTTTTAAAAAACAAAAGGGGGTGCATTCCCCAAATCCACCCCCGCCCAGCGGCCAGTTATTGTTATTTCATATTCTTAAGCATAATACACCTTGCAAGACTTTGCTCGCGGATTTTTAATCTGTCCGCAAGAGTGACAGTTTGGGATTAACTAAAGTGTTTGACTATAGTGTATTTTTAGACACACACAACAATGAAAAAAATATTTATAATCCTGTCTCATGAACGTCCGTTACTGATATTCAATCTATGCATTTTTGCCTATCATAATCGAAATTTGACTGTCTAATATGCAGAAATAGTCAAATCTTATTTTTGTGAATTGGTTTGGTAAGAATTAGCAGAATTAAAATTTGGCAGAATTCTAGAGTGGTTTTATTAGAAACAGGTAAAAATCACACTGTCACTATTTTATTAAATTCTAATGATAAGGCGGCTACCTGATGGAAAGCAGTCACCGTCGCCTATGGACATTTGCAACACCAGAGGAGTCGCCAATGCATCACCGGCTTTGAAGGAGAGCTGATCTTGAAGAGCCCCATAGCGTTTCATAGGAAGTTATTTTGCGCATTTATTATTTTTTGTATTAGTAACATAGATTAGTAAAGATACTTCGCCGCCTTGAAATTGAATGAAGCCAAAAATGGCTTATTATCGTAAGTTCTTTTTTTGAATTCTTGACAAATAAAAACATTTGTAGAGTAAATTTACGAATAAATAACTGATACTGCGTAATTTACATGAATTTACATAATAAATAAACAATTATTTCAAATATTTTAGGGATATATTAGCACGGAGACGTGGCAAAACTTTTTTACGCAAGTATTTCAATTCTCAAAACTGGGCACATTTTCTAGTTAGGAGTGAGTAATCTTTACTAATCTATGATTAGTAAGCGTAATGAAACTGCTTCAATGCTCGAGTTAATACGGGAATAAAAAATAAAATAATGGTGTTGTATATAAAGACAGATATTTTAATATATTGCTTCGTGTACGTACATTGGGATCAATCTACATAATGATGAATCTAAAATTGCTTTAATGGACCCGAAAAAGTAAGGAAACCTAGACTCAGAGTTCTCAAAAAAGTTTTCAAAGTATGAAATCTACAAAGTACTTGGCTACGTGGTGGACTATGACGTAATCTTATCATTGTAAGATAACCGTTGCCCAGCAGTGGGACAGTGGGTTCTGGATCTTGCTGTTTGTTTTTTAAATCCTATTAGTTCCAATATTCAAAAGTTCGCATGAAAAGTTGTCAAAACGAAAATAAACCGAAAACGTAAAGTTCGAATTTTAATTTTCGAATTCGAATTAGGAACTCGTTCCGAAATTTCTTTTTAAAGCCTCAGGGTGGGGAGGCACCCTCGGCCAGTTATGCTCTTATTCGGGGATGGTAAGATGCTTGTGTGCGTTCCTTTATGGTGGTGTGGAGGTAGTAAACGAATAGACTGCTAATTCAAGATATGTTTTGAAGTGTAGTTCGTCTTCGGAAGCTCCGCTGTAACACAAATTTGTTTCTTGTAACAGCAGTGTAGTGTTGGATTTTAAAGAACAAGGAATTCTAATTTGGTCTTTAGGGTTATTATCAAGTAAGTTAGACGCACACGAGGCATTCTATTTTAGTCTCCACGTCCATGGGGTAACTTAACTAAGTTACCCCATCGACGTGGAGACTAATGGAACTCCTTCTAAGATTGTTTATAAATGGGTGGCAGTATTTTATTTTCGGTTGAACTAAATACTCATTTGTTACGTAAAGTTCGTTAAAAACCAACATAAACCACCCATTCTATAATATTAATTGTTTCTTTAGGAAACATACAGTATTCAACACGAATTCTCTATCACACAGCATACATGAACTATAAACTTTTTCGGAGTCTATATTTTCCATCCTCTTTGACCTTTCTTTATGCCTTGGTAAGACTTGGACAAAGGAACGTAAGAATTGAAGTATTATACATGTTAATAATGGGAATATTTTAATTTTACTTTTTAGTAAGACCGCTATTAGAGTTAAGAAAAGATAGATAATTGAAATATTTGTAGCTTATTTTGTGTCATGTGTGTAAGATGGTATTGTTTATCTTTTTTTATCTTATCTTTTACATTATTTCTTGTGAAATTGTAGATACCAATTGTAACATTAATCATTTTTTATTAAAATTAAAATATGTATTAATAAAGTAAATATTAATAAACGAAAAAACAATAAGAAATTAAGGTTGGAAAGATCCTTTAGGTGACACGTTAAGTTAAATCCATTAAAAAAAGTCTCCAATTATAACTTAAATTGAAACTTGTAACTTATCTTTTGTTAAAAATCCTTCACATAATAAATAAAAAGTTACTAATTTTAAATTATTTTAAAAATCTTAATGTGATAACACTGCTTAGTGAGATTTTATTAAAGAAAAGAAATTAACAATGATACATGAATTAAAATACAATTTCCTGCATATATCATAACCCAGATTTTAAACCGAAAAAAATGGTTAATAAATATGGATCATATTGGGCCACACTGATCAATGTGTCTTTGTAGACTTCCATAAGGAAGTCTACAAATAAACTATTTAACTACAAATAAACTAAATAAAAATTTATATAAATAAACACTATTGTAAGTTTAAAACATCAAATAATAACACTATGAAAACTGGTAATTTTCTACAACCCTTAATCCCACTGTTGGACACATATCCCTACAACCTCAGGACTCCACCACGCTACTCCAATCCTTTCGATAGAACGTATAAAATAACCATACCCATAAAACCCTTGTTAAACGCAAAAGAAATAAAAACGCCTTACGCAGGGCTTAATTCACCCCAAGGGTTCAACAACCCTCATCCCTGACCTACTTCAATATATTTCGATGTATAGGATACAGGGCGAAGTTTTACAAAGGGCGTGGAAGCCTTTAAAAATATCTATAGGTTTAGGGATAATTGCCGAAAGTTAAAACGCCGAATATTAAAACTGTAACTAATTAGATTTTCGACAAAATCTATTATTATTTGACTGCGGATATGCCCTAATGATGTTTTTGAAAGTATGTATGTATGTATGTATGTATATCTCATTCTTTGGCATACTCTACAGTCCAAACGGCTTCACGGATTCTTACACATTCGTCTAAATTGTGGGGTTGACGAAGGCTATATTACGTCCCTTTTCAGCTAATTATTTATAAACAATCAAGTTTCATCAGACATCTGTAATCAACCCCAGATATGATTAGTAATTCCTACCTGAGGTCGGCCACAGATGCGCCGCTACCCCTGAGGACTAAGCTGGAATACCTTGTCAAAGTATGTCTCCCTTACCACACCCTTCAAACCAGAACACAGCAGCGCTTAACACTGCTGTTATGAGGCAGAAATAGGTGTGGCGGTGGTGGCGCCGGAGTGAAACCACAAATGCTTCTACCATCTTCAACTTACTGTGACATTAGGACTAGATTCGGCCTTACTTATAAAAATAAAATAGAAATAAACATTAAAATAGAAAAACATGGCGTCCCATTTGAATATAAATGAAAAAATCTAATTACAGATAATAAATTTTACAATCCTAACCGCATTGTCGCTACAAATGCATGCAAATGTCGCATCGAATAAAAATGGCGGCCAATAATCTTCCCGCCAATTCCATCCCTGTCAAATTGGGCGCGCCACAGATTAAATTTACGATCTGATTTACATTGTTGCACACATGACGTTCCAGCTTAGTTTTTTAAAATAATATCTATGGTTAATTTTGCAATTAACTAAACTTAGTTTACCGTGAACTCTAAATTGAGTTGCACACACCACGTTCCAACTTAGTTCGTGGGTCGACAACGATTCAGACTAAACTTAGTCTTCGCGTGAGGCTAATTATTAAATTTAGTCTAACTTGAAATCTGACTTTAGCTAATCACCACCATTTTCGGGTTCGATTTCTGGCCAAATGTCTCAAGTTATTAAGATAAATATTCATAAAAGATTAAAGATAAAGATCTAAGTGTGAATGAATTTAGTACTAAGTTAAGGAAAAAAACCGATGAAATATTTTAAAATTGTTTCTTAGGAAAGCAAATGTTTGAACGTAAGTAAAACTCAAACAGTTTCACCATTTAAACTCATATTACACTGTAATTTCCTCTAAGTATATCTTAATTTAATTAATAACAATTTATTAAGAATAACAATAATGTAATAACAATAACAATACAATAAATAAATGAGAGTATAATAAATAATAATAAAATAGAAGTACAGTAACGACGAAAAGCGTTTCCGAACTAATTAAAAACATCAATTTCGTTGCCGACGGGGGAATATTTCAAACGCACACACACTCGCAAACCACCCCCGTACACATACGGGGCACGCACACAACAGTTAAAAATAAGTCCCGAACGATATCCGCATGAGAGAATGGTCCGGATGCCGCTCACTGCTAGAACCGGGTAACTGGCTTCACGGATAAGAAATATATGAAAACCGGTTAAAAATAAAAATATTTTTTTTTATGATATTCGATAAGTTTCAATTTGTTTTCTAAATTAATAAAGTTTTATTATAATTTTACTTTTTTGTGTCGCAAAAATTAAAAATTAAATTTAGATAAAAATTAATATAATATTCTTCAAAGCATTTAAGATTTTTAAATTAATTTATTGTAATTTAATTTTGACATTCAATAAAGAAAAGAAATTACCATTTTAATCCAGAGTGACTTAGCTTGATTTCGATTATTTTCTACTTGAATCTCATGGAAGACGATATGGAGGCTTGAAGTGGAATATTTACATTTTTAGCGTATAATATCTTCCCAATAAATTTTAAAGTTACACAGTAAAGTAATATACTTGCCCGGTTTTTTTAATAACCCGGTTCTTAATTATTTTATGGTGGTAGCATGTATGTATAATCATGTAATCTTATTTTACAGTGAAATATGCAACTACAATTATATAATTTTGTAAATCTTTAATCGAAAGAACATATCCCATTAATCATACAATTACCCTTATATCCAAATCACAAGGGATTTTTTAAAATGACATTTAAAAAATCTTTACACAATCAAGTAAATCTAAAAATCTTAAATCAAGCGATCTCATTAAACATACAGTTACCCGGTTTCTTCGCCGGGGAGAACTTGCTGGGGGTGGTTCTCAAGGAAGGGGGGTGAGTTATCGTAAATTGATCCGCGGCGCGCCCGAATTTGACGGCGATTGGAAATGGCGGGAAAATTATTGGTTGGGTTTCTTTTAAAGGAATTAGCATGTGGTTATTTTGATTGGAAATTTCATTATTAATTTATGATAGCTGGTATAGTCCGCGTAAAACTGCAAGTCCGCTCTGAATATAGAAATGAATCTCGTCGCCATAGCAAATTGTATGACTACACCAGCTCGCAACAACTTCAGAGTGGACTAGCAGTTTGGCGGGGAACATATTACGTTGACACTTTTGGCGATGCCTGGATATCAATAATTCAAGTAGAACAGATCTAAGTGTATCATAAGCTGATTCTTTGATTAAATTGGAATGCCTTATGTTCAGTTCACCTACGAAAATATCTTATCGAATATCAGCGTGTACAATGAATAGTCAGTAATCACGTTGCCAATAGAAATATTAAATTGAAAATTCGAGGATGAGATGGATTGAAGACAGTATTTTTGGTGTGACAGATTTTTGAGCGGTAGTTTGCTAGCCCAACAATAGGAATTGATGTCTCATACTTCAAAACTTTGAGTTCAAATCCTTTATACTACGGAGTTTTCAAAATCACGCATATTAGAAAATTATTTTTAATTTTTTTCATTAAGGAAACCATCAGAATGGGAAACTATCAGAATCACTCTGAAAGAAAAGTCATCATTAGTATAGTAATAGATTAGGAAAAATAATTCCCATAATACTTTCATAGTACGACGAAAACTAATTTTGTGTAAGAAAGACAAATTCAAATTCGTCGACAATATCTATGCTTTATAGATACTTTCCTCTTTGTAGCTTACCAGTTACACTTTAATAAAGTATTTAATTAACAAAGCGTCTTATTGTTGGCCAAGTTTAATTGAAAACACAATTAGCCTCGTACAATTTAGCCGGAGAACACTTAAAATGTAAAATAGGTAACACCGCTAACCTGGATTACAGTACCCTTACCATGAGTTTACAAAATATGCCATAATTTTACGTTACGTTTACTCAATCCATTATTCTGTTCCGTTTGCTTCAGTAGACTAAGTAAACGTAACAATAAGTAAGTGCTCTAGTCTTTTTGTCTGCCTCACATGGTCGCAAAAAAGAGAGACAAAACGTAAAGCGCCATTTTGTCAATTTAGACATTTAATGTTAGGTTACTTACACTATAGTTCTGATACAATCCACTAGGGGCGCTGATTTAAAATTGTATAGGCAAATACGTAAACGAATACCAAAACAGTCATATTTGTCAAAACGTAAAAACTCATGGTAAGGGTACAGTTCAAGTTGCCTATGTCCGACGAATTTAGGTTGCTCCGACGAATTTAGATTGCTACGACGAATTTATTCACGTCACTAATGTCAAAGTTGAAAGCACTTAATCAGAATTCAAAGGTTATTTACGACAAATATTAAGCGGTTTTAGTAAAGTGAACGTAATATCATTAATAAGTTATAAAATAAATTTAGTAGTGACGTCACGCAATATAAATTATAGTTTTTGTAGTATTGAAGTAGATGAGAGAGTAGCTGATAGTTCTACCGGCATCTAGTGGCTTCTACCGGCATCTGTAGTGAACTCCAGAAAAGATTAGATTAACCTGAGATCACAGATGCGTAGCTACCTCTGAGGACTAAGATGGAACGCCTCGGATAAGTATTCGTGTAATGTTTAACTAATTGTTAAGACACAAATTAAATCAAAAGATAAGAACAATACACATTGCACACATAAAAGTGTAACCCCAAATAAGATTCTAGTTTAGTCCATTACAAAATCGATCAAGGTTATAAACGTCGCACGGGTCGTCAAAATATTGTGAAATTCTTCCCTATTTTTGGCGAGGCTAAATATAAACTACTGGGCGCAGTCAGAAATCGTCCCACTTATTCTCATACCATAATGCATATCATTATTTCTGTGCTATTCTTCATCCAAAAAGCGTACGATGAATTATATCACTGCGTTGAATTGCACAATACTTTTGAAAAAAGCACGCGACTCTGATACACCCAAAAGCTTTATGGAAACTGATAAATTAAATTATTACTAATGACGTTACTTTTAGAAATATGACAGTCCGCGCCAAACTGATAGTCCGCTCTGAAGTTGTTGCGAGTAGGTGTAGTCATACAATTTGCTGTGACGATGCGATTCATTGCTATATTCAGAGCGGACTAGCAAGTCCTAGTGTTCAAGACATCTGGATAATACTTTACTACTTAAATGGAGAAGATTGACAGTTTTTTTTGCAAAATTGAATCAATGTTAGATGCATATTAAACTAACAGTAATATGTAATATTACAATACTATATTGATATAAGTTGTCGCAACTATGTTAAATACAATACACGGTAACTTCGAAACAATTTAGTGCAGGAACACCAAATGGAGCGTAGTTGTCCGGAATTCGACGGAAAATTCCTCGCTACGCATTCGTCGGTTTGCTCCAGAATTGTCTCAGTTTCGACTGTTGCTCCTAATCAGAATAATGAACAACATAGTAACTGTAATAATAACTTTGTGGTGTACAAATGAATGTAAGATTTCCATCGTAAGAAAATCTAGGGAAGACGACAAAATATTATAAAAGTTTGTAGAAAACTTAAATTTGTATTGAAACAAATACAAGTAAGTACTTCCTTGTATTCCTTAAACATTATAAAACATATAAATATTATATTGATAGTAGATGATTAATAGAACGATAATGTTATTTAGCCTAATTACAAATATAGCACAGATTTGTAATTGTATTTATCTATGAAATAAATTTGTGTAGGTGAAGATACGCTATTATTCTATAAGTATACTTAAAGAAGCATTTTCTGCTATTAAACACAATTAACAAAGTTTGTAACTACCAAAAAGCTATTTATTCGACATCGTATTATTCCAACTAACGTAAGTTTAAGCACAGTAACTATAAAATAACTTAGTAAAGTTACGCGAAAAGCAAAACGCCGCTTTGTCCGACGAATTCAACAGGCGGGAAGTTCGTCGCCGCTATACATTCGTCGGTTTACACGAAAATCTTGTCATATTTCGTCGGTATTATAATTTATTTACATGATTTATTGTGACAAATATTACACAAATTCGACCAATAAATTTTAAATAAATATTTTACACAATTTTACACAAATTCGATAAATATTTCACAAATATGTGAAATCGCGATGGAGTTCAAATTCTGAATTCAAATATTGGAGTACTAACGCATTTTTAAAATTCAAATACATATTTAACTTTAATATGTGTCGTATAAAGAGTTCGAAATGTTTGAATATAAATTTGGGAAGCTTTACCAACCAGTTTGACTATGAAAGATAAAAGATTATGAGTACAGTTATAAAAATTAAATACAATACAAATAAAAATATACATTTTAATAAATTATTTTTCTAATAAAAGCGCTGTGTTATTAATTGATAGTTATTACGTAAGCCTTAAGGCAGAGGTCATACAAAAGCTTAACTTTACGGTGCCTCTATATTATAGGTCAATCTAGTTGGGAGCATGAACACTTTCAAAGGGAAAAGAGCTCTCTATGATTAGATTAAGGCAACACCACCGCTACACTTTTTGCTTTTGGTAGTAATATTTGTGCTCAGTACTTTGTAACTCCAATATTTATACGAGGCCTGGCTTTGTAATGTATTCTTCGATTAAATGGTAGCTAAATGTAGTCCGCGTAAAACTGCTAGTCCACTCTGAATATAGAAATGAATCGCCATATGAAATTGTATGGCTACACCTGGTCGTAACAACTTCAGAGTGAACTAGCAATTTGGCGCGGACTATAGTTATTTCTTAATTCTTCATAAGATCATTACTTTATGTGATTGATTACAGATATCCATTGATGGCACTCAAAGTTGCTAAAAAATTATGCTGTTTAAAAATAATACTAAGAATGTGATAAATAAATATTCAAAAAGTGAATAACAGTAGGTTGCAGCTAAATGCTATTATTATTAAACTTCTCGCTTAACTCATTACTCGCCACTCGCTTTCAATGAGACAAGTCTCCCTCGAACCGGTGGAATTTCATTTGAATTCGACTGCCCTATATCCAATACTGGGTGGATTAAAATAAACGGTTTTTCCGCCAAATATTTTCAGATTTACTTTTGGGCTTACCGTTACTATATTTTAGTAAAAATAAAAGTATTTACGGTACTCTACGGTACGCTACGCTACTCTACTCTTGTACGGTATTTTGAGTGATAAATTTTGTTTATAAAATAAAGAATTATATAAATAAAAAATCGGTTGTCTGTAAAGTCGGTTTACTGACGATAGTTGAACGTGACAACGTCATAAGAAAATACTGATGGAATGGTTGCATTTTCCAAAAGGATTGTGCTCTCGCTTGCACTTCAAGCCTTAAATGGAACGCCTCAGAGCGAGGTAACGCCGCATGAGTCATGTTTTTAGGTGCGTGTAGCCGGCTCCATCGAATTATAAGACGTTGTCACGTACACGAAAATGTATAATGTTCTACATACCTAATTCATATCTATGCTTTGGTTTGCAAGGGTAGAACGTAAGGCGTTCCAACTTAGTCCTAAGGAATTTTGTAACAGACTGTTACAAATGGGGCATAGGTAAGTAATGGAGACTAAACTAAATTGGAACTACACTTATTGTAGCGTTCCAATTTAGTCCATAATTTAAGTAGGCTATTTTATTTATTGTGGGACAGTAGTAGTCGTGTGATAAGAGAGAGAATGTTACACGAGGCATTCCAGCTTAAGTAGTCCCGAGGGATAGCAAAACACTATGACTATGACCGACAGAGGTAGGACTCTAATCTTATCTGGGATTGATTACAGATATCCATGGCACTTACAATCAAGGGACTGCATGCTCGTTCACTACTTCTATTTTAAAAATAAACTTACAGTAACTTAAATACGTTTAGCTTACACGTTAAGTAGGTAAGCCATTTGTAAATCTACTTTACTTAACCGGTTAATCTGTGACTTTGTAGAAACATTTACATAATGTCCCAAAAGTGTCCCATTCGAGTATTTGCTGGGAACGTACCTGTTGCTCGGCTTTGTTTTTGTTGATCGCTGCCACTGTACAGTAAGGATAGTAGGTCAATTTTTATATATTTGAATGGTTTTTATAAGCGCTACGAAAGATTAAGTCAAATAAATTAAAGTAGGTACCATTCTGTATTAAGCGACTTAAATGACTCAAATATATTTTTACGGAAATGTAAAGTAAGTCAAATATTTTTTAAATTCGGATGTTTTCAGAAAATTAAGATTAATTAATTTTAAAATATCAGATTTTGCGAACGGAAACAAAATTTAATATATTTTTATTAAAGTTATAGTGCTTAGTGCTTTTTATTTTTCATAATTATTTTCTTTTATTTCATTTATGTCTAATTGTCTATTAAGGTATAGCCTAGTGGTTAAGAAACGCGGCCTCTCGATCGAGGGGTCCGAGGTTCAAATCCCAGGCACGCACCTCTGATTTTCAAATTTATGTGCGTATTAAAAATTAATTATCACTTGCTTAAACGGTGAAGGAAAACATCGTGAGGAAACCTGCATACCTGAGAGATAAAAATCTTAAAGGTATGTGAACTCTACCAATACGCACTTGGCCAGCGCGGTGGACTATGGCCTAATCCTTCTCATTCTGAGAGGAGACCCGTGCCCAGCAGTGGGACAATAATGGGTTGATGATGAATAAATCGAAGGTAAATAATTGACAGATGTTATTATATCCACCGTGTGTAAAAGTTACACAGACTATTTTATTTTTTAAATTGTGAGTTCTTTATTCAATTTTTTTATGTTACTTAAGAATGACACTTGTCGAAAACTAATACTATACACATTCTCAACGTTGTGAAGATTGAAGAATACCCATACAGGACTCGATGATTGATGATAGTCATCATAAAACACTTGTTCAATTTAATTAAAATCAGAATCTTTGACCAGCATCTTTTCTTACTACGTAATAAGATGTAGTATAGTAAAGAACTCAAATTAAAAAAAATATGCGACCATCGTTCTGTAACGGAGAAAAAAGCTTTATATACTGTTCCATCTGTACTGTGGCACAGTTTCGGGAAAACAAGTTTATTACGTCACGTGGACGTACATTGTTTCAATGGGCAGATATTTCGGCTACGCTTGCAACTCACGACGCCGTTCACTCCGCTCCCATTCCAAACATTTAAAGCTAAAATTCCCTTGTATCCGTGCCGTAGTGAAATGAAGGGATATAAACGGAAAATCGGCTTCAGCTCGAAAATCGTTTTTTCTCGTTTTGCGTGTCGTTTTAAACGTCCGCTTTGTCACATATTTTTTCGTGTGACTCAGTTTGTTTTGACAATAGTTTCGGTAAACTGTATTCGAGAGGCTGCGAATACTAAATACGTTTTGTCGGATTTTTTGCGTCGTTTCGTTTCGTTTTTGTTTTTTGTTACGTTTTGTGGAGTAACAGGTTTAATTGTTTGGGACTTAAAGTTTTCTCTCATTTTTGTTTATTAATCAAACGTATGATAGAGTGTTTAGAGGATTCTTATTTAATTTGCTATACATTAACACATACATTTACATGCTTATATTAAAGTGTCGTACTAAATAAAGAATAAGTAGAATATTTTGCTTCTCCAGATATTTTTTTACAACAGAGTTTGTTTTTCATTTCAATTTAAATTTTGGTTATATATCCTGGAGGACCTTATTATTACGGACCTACTAAGTTACATTTTTAGGATCATGTCCAGAAATAGCGACAAGTGCAAAATGACACCATTATTAAATTACTAATAAATTTGGTTATCACTGTAGCAAAAAAAATGTACTGGATTAAATTTAATCGAACAATTTATACAGCGGGCAGGTTATAACGAATCAAATGAATATTCCAAATAAAAAAGACTATCGCACTTCTAAAAATCCAAATTCCAAATTTAAATTTCAAATCCTAACCGACCCCCCCAATTCGAATTCGAATTTGAATGAACGGTCAAAAGTTCCATCCGAAGATTTTCACGGCAATTATCCGAGACAAGAAAACAATTAAAAAATACGAAGAACAAAAACAAATAATAATCCGCCAAGTACGAGTCGAACTCGCGCATGGAGGCTTCCGTACCAACAAATGTTCTTATTTTGTACTTTCAACTCCTAGTACGGTTTAACAGTTAGATCGAAAAATGCCGAAATGAGACCCCTTTAATAATCAACATTTTTTTTAGTTTTGTATTTGTTGTTATAGCGGCCACCGTTATGCATCCTCTAAAAATTTCAAGTGTCTATCTATTACGATTCTGGAGATAGAGCCCTGTGACAGACGGACAGACAGCGTAAACAGTCTTAGTATTATGCGTCCGTTTCTATCCACTGGGCACGGGACCCTAAAAACGAAGAATTCTAAAATCCGAATTCGACATTCAAATCGAACAATCGTTAGCTCGGATTCGATTTTCGAGCGCGTCAAATTTTTCAGCGCGAAGCGGTAATAAGAATCGAAGGGAGCCTAAAATCTTCGCGACGCTTATCCGGGGAGGCGGGGGTGGGTCGGCTCCTCCGCGCCTGTGTGAAAGAATGCTGGGAATCAATACAGCTCCACATTAAATTGCCCTGGGCGAGCGTTCGGACACCTCATCTAGATGTTTTGTCGCTGGCCAAATGAACACCTGTATACGTCATACCTATTTGGACAATTCGATGAAATTATGACTGTTTATGTTTAATTCTTAATTTTTTATTTATAAGTCAATTTACATTGCGAAACTTATGCGACTTATTATTGTATTGGGCATTAATTTGTCAAATAGTTTATATTAGTCAAATTAAAAATAAATTAGTCAGTAAAGTGTCATTCAAGTTTGATAGGTAAAGAAATTAAGAATTAGTTTCCACAAATGCATTATTTTATTTTTATTGTGTAATTATAATTATAATTCCTTGTGCAAGCTTATTTGATATGATTTGTCAAATTTTTGACTAATAATATGATAATTATTTAGTTCGATAAATTCGTATCAATTTACTTTGTCTACGACAGATAAACATATGACAGTTTTGATTATTTGATGAAAAACAATATTAATTTCAGACTTCAATCTTCAGTACGAATTCATTCCATAATCTTGAATCGTCAACATTCGATTCGAATATCAGTCTACCAACCAATCGTACTACACATCAACCAAACACAACATTACGTCCAATTTTTTTAAAACACGACCTACTTACCGGATAATTGTGTACAAAAAATCAAAATCCTAGAGTCTTAGTCTTAAAAACTTGAATGAGAGACAAAAATGAGCCATCACAGTCGAGACAATAGCAGGAAAAACAGTGGGGTAAAATTGGTCATAATGAGACTCCCTCCCACCCCTTTGGGTCAAGCGGGGAAATAAAATTTTAAATTGAAGCCGTGAAAAGACAAAACGCGACTACAGTTAAGGGGTGTACACATTTGTTTATTTCAAATGTCTGTCTGTCCCACTGATGGGTATTAATCTCCTTCTAGAAAGGTTTAGGTTGGGTTAGGTTAGTCCACTATTGTCATTATAAACTAGTTATCACGCACCTCTGAGAAATTTGTTTGCAAGCACAGGTTTCCTTACAAAGTTTTCTTTTACTGTTGAAGAAAGTGTTAAATAATTCTACAATGCACATGAGAATCAAAGCTACTTACTTGGGATTAAAACCTTAGACCCATCGATAGAAAGACTTTCAGCCACTAGTCAATCACTAGCATCGAATTATTGTAGGGTTTATAGACATATAGAATAACTACACTAGAAATTTCACTGACGTACATATTTTATATGTAGAGTCGCGGAAACATGTTAGTTTAAGCCAAATTTTAGAGTTTGTAAGTAAATAGACTAGAGTTTATAAATCTTGTATAAACGATTTTAGCTAGTGACATTATACAACTATTTTTTGAGCTAATCAAAATTCGATTTTTAAACCAATAAGCGTTGGTCCCTATCATAAGTTCGCAAAGTTATCCTTAACTAGAGAAACAACGTACTTCTATCATGGAACGTCTATCACCGAAACTCAGGAAAAAAATTAAAAAAATACTCGGCGTGCCCATCCAGCCTGTGCTCTCCGAGCGCTACGCAAAAGTGTCGTGAGGATTTTTCGTGACGCTCGCCTAGCCCCCTTACCCAGCGTACCGCGCGATAAGTTTATTCCAAAAAAAAAACAAAATAAATCCGACTGCTTAAATACCCTATACCACTCTTACAATTAAGAAGAATCCAACGACACCTCATATGTTAAATTACAAGTCTTTTGTAGATGCCAAAGAATGAGACCTACACTCCAAAAACCCCCTCCACAGTCCAAAAATAGGATCTTATGGACTCTATTTCATTCCTACTCATTGTACAACCGAATCTCTTTGTAAGCTTTGACAATGCTTGTTTGAAAAGTCAAAGGTTTTGACTGTGAGCATCCTAATTGAGTTTATTTCGCATTTTGTTATAATGTTTGAAAACGGCTTACAAAATGTTTGTTAGTATATTTGTGGTTATTGTTTGCTCGTTTGCTTTCATCGTATACAAACACACTGCACACAAACGTACGTAACAAACGTACTGCAAATAAGCAGTCCATCTGATGGTAAGTTACTGCCGCCCATGGATAGCTATAACAAATTCGACGAATTCTACCTGAAGCCGATTACAGATACATTGCCACTCTTGAGACTTAAGATCATATATAAGTCAGCTGGCATCCACACCCTTCCACTGAAATGCAGAACTTCACGATATAAATGAGTGTGTCCTTCGTACCTCCCGAGTTAAATTATATATATATATATATATATATATATATATATATATTTTATAATAGGTATAGGAGTAGCAGACGAGCATACAGTCCACCTGATGGTAAGTGGCCACTGCCGCCCATGGACATCTGTAATCAACCCCAGATAGGATTAGATATTCCCACCTGCGGTCGGCCACAGATGCGCCGCTACCCCTGAGGACTAAGCTGGAACGCCTCGGAAAAATCTGTCTCCCTTACCACACCCTTCAAACCGGAACACAGCAGCGTCTAACACTGCTGTTATTAGGTAGAAATAGGTGTGGTGGTGGTGCCGCCGGAGTCGAACCACAAAGGGTTCTACCACCTTCAAATGTTTATATGTTTCAATTATATGTTTAAGGTACGCACGAAGGAAATATTTTTTGATATTTTACCCCTCAGAGGTTGTAAATTTGTTTCACATAGGAGCTGTACTTAAGATTGTTTGAAAATGCGCCCATTTAGAAGCAAGCTCTATTAAACTTCTTTGCCTGACCAGAAGCTTACCAGAAGATAGACATAACTATTCCGAAAACAGTGAAACTATATTACTCTTTTTGGAAAATCACCGCTAAATAGGGATTTAAAATTTAATTTATATTATGTTATGCGTTACCAATTTGCAAGATATACCAAAAATCGCTGACACAATCTAGTATTTTTTGAAAATCTAATCCAGCACAATATGAAACTACCCTTACATCAAGTGACCCGTGTCTAGAGCGAAATTAAAATCATAGCAATAATTTAAGCTCGCATTTTAATATTTTAGCAAAATTTCCGGACTACCTTCCAGCTACATTTTTATGAACCCACACGAGACAGGACGAAATTAAACTCATCTTGTTTTCAAAAATAAAGGGTTAAAAGCAATTAAGTGTACAGACTTGGAAATTGGCGATTTTGTTATTGTCATTGAGCCATTGTCTCTACTAATATTATAAAGAGGAAAACTTTGTTTGTTTGATTGTAATGAATAGGCTCAAAAACTACTGGACCGATTTTAAAAATTCTTTCACCATTCGAAAGCTACATCATCCATGAATAACATAGGCTATATTTTATACGATATATATTTGATAAATAGATTTTGAGGTGCTACAAAGTTTGCCGGGTCAGCTAGTATATAATATAGGCCTTTGAAACTGGTTTAATTTATTATTGTCTTCCCACTGTTGGGCATAGGTTTCATCATGCTGGTCTAGACGGGTGGGTAGACTTAATATACTTTTGAAAACGTTTTACACAACAGTAAATAAATGATATTTAATTAGTAATACGCCCTCAACATCGAAAAATATTAGTGCTTGGGAATTGAAGCCTAGTAATACGAATTGTAGCCTCTAACTCTGGGAGTAGGGGTTAAAATTCCACGCATTCATTTTTGATTTTTCAAAGTTCTTTATTTATTAATTTTTGACTGTTTTCAGTATAATCCATCCCCCCATCATCATCAACCCATTACTGTCCCACAGCTGAACACGGGTCTCCTCTCAGAATGAGGAGGATTAGGCCATAGTGCACCCCGCTGGTCAAATGCGTATTAGAAGACTTCACACACCTTTGATTTTTTTTATGTTTTCCTTCATCAAAGTTACTGATAATTAATTTATTCTCCACTAACTATTCTACTATGAAAGTAATGTCAGGTTGGGTTCAGGTGACGTCACGAGCTTCGAGCTGTCTGGCTAGCACGTGCCCGACTTGGCACTCGTCCTGGTTCTATATAGAGAATGTTTGTTCGTCCACTTGTTGCGTTTTATGGAACTTTCTCTAATGTTATGAAACTTACTATCTGTGTATAAGCTGAAGATTAAGCTATATGAGGCTTTTGAGGTACAACCCTTTGTAATCAACCCTAATTCCGAGGGGTCCTAAAAGTTGTACTGAATTATTAAGAAACGGCTTTAAAACATAATTTATGATCTTTTTAGTGAAAGATAAATCAGCTAGACAACATAAGCTTAGTAGGTAATAGGGTTTCGTTTCTACCTTTTAGGTACAGAATCAAACAAAAAGGTACACTTCTGACAAGCTTTAAGATAATTGTAATAGGTACCTTTAGGTATAGATAGGCAAGGGTGGCTCACCCCCACCAGTAATATTGACGGCACACGGTTAGGATACACTTTTATTTTCATGTTATTCAAATATTGCAAACAAAAAAAAAAATACAAAACAATTGGTACGTATCGTATCTTGTTATATCATATCGTATCATATCATACTTAAAAAAAGAGTTATCATTGTTTTCTTGGTAGCCTTTTCTGCAAAACTTGCTTTATAAGCCATCTTTATGGTGTCGATTTTAAATGTCGGTATTGTAAGTAAGTTTATTGTTGATAAGCACTTAAACACGAGCCTTAAGATAATTTAAGGTACCTACTTCAGGTAGGTTATAGACAGTTTGCCACGGTATCTTCAGATATAGACAGGCAAGGGTGGCTCACCCCGGCCAGTAATATTGACTTACAAACGGGGGTCGCGGCGTCTGGGTCACACGGTTAGGATACACTTGTTTTGTTCTATAAGGCCCTTTCGTTAAAGTTTCTTCAAAATCTGTTGAGACGTCGCTAGTTATTACACGCTTTATATTAGCTTCACTTGTATGTTTGTCAGTAACTCCGGTTTCAGTAGAAAGAGATCAACATACATCCTTATCTTATGCATGTATGAAAGAATGAAATAGAATACTTTTCTACTTTTTAGTTGATTTTATCATAAAAGCGTGTTTTTTAGTTTTTTGAACTATATCTATTTTATTTTTTTCAACGCATGAAAAATACCCACTTATTTATGCTATTATGCTACTGTCTTTCGTTGAAGTTACTTCAAAATATATTCAGACATTAATTTGAATTTTGAAATTTGTAGACCAAATTGAATGAGAAATAACCGCCACACCGACATAGGGTATGTATGCCGACTAACTTATACGTGAAGCGACCATCTCAGTTCTGAGGAGTGCAAACACATCTGTACTCAGCTCCAGGTAGGTAGAACCCTTTGTGGTTCGACTCCGGCGGCACCACCGCCACACCTATTTCTGCGTAATGACAGCAGTGTTAGGCGCTGCTGTGTTCCGTTTTGAAGGGCGTTTTCCGAGGAGTTTCAGCTTAGTCCTCAGGGGTAGCGTCTGTGGCTGACATCAGGTAGGAATATCTAATCCTATGTGGGGTTGATTACAGATGTCCATGGGCTGTAGCCACTTACCATCAGGTGGACTGCATGCTCGTCTGCTACTCCTATATTATAAAAAAGCTAGAGCCCCAGTGACCACTTACCATCAGGTAAACTGCTAACTCGGTTACTACTTCAATAAAAAATATTACTGTAAGGAAACCTACACGCCTTCCATAACTTTAAAAAAGGTCTCAAAGAAGTTTGAACTCTACCACGAACTTATCCATCGATGGACAATACCTAAACCCTTCTCTGATAGAAACCCTTTGCTTAGCAGTATAACGGAAATGGGTGTTATCAAAAAATAATATCAAAAGCTTCAAAAACGACTAATGTAGGTACCTAGATAGAACTCCAAACTTATCTGGGTTTGATAACAGATGTGCATACGGCATATGCTCGTATGCTACTCCAAACACAAGTCTAAACAGACCAAAAACATACAAAACCAATCAATTCCAACCAATCTAATTATGCAAAGAAACGCAAAACGAAAGCCAGCTCCAATCTTTAATTACTTATACAATTAATAAAAACACACGTCTGCTCGCACACAAGGAAAGCGATAGAACGCTATCTTCCGAACACACACAAACTAATAATTAATCATCCCAGCATCTTCCCCACTTCTTGCACCCCCCACCCCCAAGTTTAATTCCTGGCGCTGAACACCCCCACTTTTTTCAAAGCATGTTTTCATTTTGTACGTCTGGGAGCGTAAGGAACGGTTTCTGAACGTGCAAATTGAATTTTGTGGTCGTCGTGAATATTTTAGACCGGGTTACGGATATTGGCTCGCTTGTTTGTTGTGGGTTTATAAGATACTACTGAGGTAATGATTATTTACTAGGCGCGAGTTTTGTGTGGATTAAGAAAGAACAGAATCGTGTTTTCGGTAACAAATAATTGCCAAAGTACGAGTCGAACTCGCACATGAAGGGTCCCGTACCATGAAATTTTCGTTTATTTTTTTGTAGACGTCCGTTAACATAGCAGCCAAAGAAGTAAATGAATCGTGAATATGTTGAGTGTCTAACCAGTTTAACTAATACGATTTGATAAATAAAGCGAAAACGTCGAAAATAGTGGTTTCTTGTATGGCTACCCTATGTATTTTGACGTTTTTAATATTCTAGTAGTTGTTGTTATAGCGACCATCATTACACATATTCTGGGAAATTTCCAAGTGTCACCGTTACGGTTCCAGAGATAGAGCCCTGTAAGAGATGGACTGACAGCGGAGGCTTATTAATAGGGTTCCGTTTTTACACTTTGGGCACGGAACCCTAAAAATTATGACTGACACTAAAATTATGATGAGCTATCAGAAACTAAAAATAGATCTCTGTCAAACCTAAGATCCTATTCCTATCTGAGGTCGGCCATAGATGCGCCGCTACCCCTGAGGACTGAGCTGAAACGTCTCGGATAACTATGTCTCCTTTACCACACTTCGAACCAGAACATAGCGAACACAGCTGTTATTAGGCAGATGGATGTGATGCCGCCGGAGTCGAACCACAAAGTGTTCTACAACCTTACACCTTCAACCTTTTACTTAGTTTTAAGTTACGATTTTAGTTTAAACTAAACTAAAGGCAATACATACACCACGGAACTGCGAGCATTCCATTTTTGCATTACGTGGAAACAACGGATGTAAGAAGTCATTTCCTGTACAGTTTTCAATCTTGTTGTTTCCTGAAATATATTTTATGTTTATCGAAATGACTTTTTCAAGTTTATTTAGCTTGCATTGTTTTCACGAGTCTTAAAATGAGGCAGCGGTTACATCGAGAAATACGTATCAGACACGGGGCGAGCCCATAGGTTAGTAAAAATTACTCATTCCTAACAAGAAAATGTAACCAGTTTTGACAATTGAAATTGTCACTGTCATCTATTTTCGGGTTTGAAAAATATTTAAAAAATGTAGTTTTAAGATCATTTACGAATGAAACGATATTTCTCCGCACTTTTTCTTCGATTTCGTGTTTTTGCACGTCTCAACTGCACATGTCGGCATTGTTCCGCGTAAATTACACCACGACAGCCATAAAACGACTGACACATTTGTCAGCCGTTTAAACCATTCAATGGCTTCCTTCAATTATAAGGCCGTGAGATATCTATACTTATCTATGGGCGTGTCAGACAAATTTAATTTCAAAATAAATATAAAAAATACAGAGCTATGGAGGTCTGTGACTATTGATTCACACTTGACCAGCGCAGTGGACGATGACCAGCTGTGGGATGGTAATGGGTTGCTGAAAGTTTTACCTAGAACTTGAAACCAGACTAAAATACACCGTATAACGTATACATTTGCTGACGGATGGCAGGAAGTTTTAAGTGTGTGCCTTAAGTTTACGGATAAATTCTAACCTCCTACATTCTCAGTTGCTTTTCTGTAAATGTAATGTAATATTAAATTTCGTACTGACATAGTTTATTTAATTTTAATTAATAATTAATTATTGTTTTTCGTATTAATTCTTAAATGTTACTATTTTATTTAATTTACTTTCAGCTATTATATAAATGTTTATTCTATTTAATAATGAAGTCTCCTGTATTATGACATTGAATTTGACATGTTAATTAGTGTAATTGATTAATGTATCGTTCTAATTAACAATAAATAAATAAAAAAAAAAAAAAAAAAAAAAAATTCTACCAAAACCACAACTACAATCATCATTTAGGCATTTTCCGGCTGGGGATCGAACCTGGAACCCGCAAACAGCATTTTAGATACACTATGCTAAACAAAACAATAAATTTGCAAAATCCAAAAAGGTACACTCAAATAAAATTTGAATCACGTTTATTTCGGAAGTTGTGTCGTGTTTGGTAATTATATAAAGGCTGTCCCTCTGACCTAACGCTAACCGCTTGAGAGCCTTCATTTCGGTAATGGCTTCAGTTTTACGTCAGAGCCTTATTGTTGGTGGTAAATTGGATAAATTTAATAGGTAATATACATTTTGAATTTATTGGATAATTTTGTTAATAAATAACACTTTCAATTAATTGGTTAATTTTATAATTAATAAATAATTAAGACTTTTAATTGACTTTATTCTAGGTCTGTCTGGGTTTCTGTTGTGGGTGCTAAAGACACACATACAAAGACATCTAAAATACCCAGATTCAGCTTTCATTTTTAACTTACTGACTGAATAACTGATTTACTAAATAATTTTGTTATACATTACTTATTAATAAACGATTTTCTTTTATGGGTGTTACATTTACAACAGCAGTGTTAAGCGCTGCTATGTTCTGGTTAAAAGGGTGTGGTAAGGAGACATACTTTTCCGAGGCGTTCCAACTTAGTCCTTAGAGGTAGCGGCGGATCAGTGGCCGACCTCAGGTAGGAATATGTAATCCTATTTGTGGTTGATTACAGATGTCCATGGGCGGCATTAGCCACTTACTATCAGGTGGACTGCATGCTCGTCTGCTACTATATTATAAAATAATATGTATGAGATATGTAGTAATATATATATATATATACACACACACACCTACACAAATATCTAGACCCACAGCAGTTAAATCATAAATCGATATATTATTTACATATCTTCTTGTTTAACATTCCTTCGTACAACCTCTAAAAACTTAGGCTAGCAAAAACTTTGAAACCCTACTATCCCACTGCTGGGCACGAATCTTTTCCCACTAGTGGGTTAGTGGCTCCACCATGCCACTTTACTACGAATTGGTGGAATAAGACATCGATTACAATCCGACTTATTTCGGACATTTTCAAATACTTACGCAGTTTTTAAAAATCAGATGTGTGTCAGGTATCAAAAAATTGAACCCGTGGAAAAATCAAAAATAATAAGGTCTAAAAAATCTATACAGTAAAGAAATATTTTTGCAAGATGATGCTTTTGTTATCCTATCCTGGTTTTAATCTATTTACAGGAAGAGTTCTGTTCTAAGAAGCGTTCCGGGTACAAAACCAGTCAGGAAACATATAAATGAGAATTATATTTATCTTTTATGGGTCTGGGTGTTAGTATACACCTCTGTGTGTGCATGCAACACGACACAGGATATCTTAGTGCAACTATGAGCGTAGAAAGCTTTTTATTTCCAAAACAACTATTCTAACTCACTGAAGGGTCTAACTCAGTTACTAATTTAAATGAACATTCAACATTACTGTTTTGTAACATTTTCTATTTCAAAATTGATCACGTAAGAATCGCGAATTTTTTTCGAAGTTGTATCACTCGACATCAAATAAGGCTTCAAAGGATGACGTCATATCTCCAGAAGGTTTATTATTGGAAAGTCGCTCAGACGTAAGTTGTGAAAACGTGAAATCTGAACTATATAAGATTTCAAAATAAGTAAAGGTTTTTTATCTATACTAATATTATAAAGAGGAAAACTTTGTTTGTTTGTAATGAATAGGCCCAAAAACTACTGGACCGTTTTAAAAATTCTTTCACCATTCGAAAGCTACATTATCCACGAGTATCTAACATAGGCTATATTTTATATGAAATATATTTGATAAATAGATTTTGAGGCGGTACAAAGTTTGCCGGGTCAGCTAGTTATATATAAGTAGCAAACGAGCATGCAGTCCACCTGATGATAAGTGGCTACTGCCACCCATGGACATCTATAATCAACCCCAGATAGGATTAGATATTCCTACCTGAGGTCGGCCAATGCCCCGCTACCCCTGAGGACTAAGCTGGAACGCCTCGAAAAAGTATGTGTCCCTTACCACACTCTTCAAACTAGAACACAGCAGCGCTTAACACTGTTGTTATAAGACAGACATAGTTCTAGCGATAATGTCTCCGGAGTTATACCACGAAGGGCTAAATAAATCGTGATCTTTTTATAATTGAAGGTGGTAGTTTAAAAATACTCTAGAATAACAGCAGTGTGTAAAAGAAAACAGATATTAAGATTTATTTTTTACGGCGGAACACAGCAGCGCCTAACACTGCTGTTATTAGACAGAAATAGGTGTGGCAGTGGTGCCGTCGGAGTTGAACCACTGAGTCAAATCAGCATAACCTAATTCCTAAATAGGTTTCGAAATTTGAAAGTTAGACCCAAAATCCAAGACTAGTTAGACCCAAAATATGCAAGTAATCACCAAAAGCACCATGCAACTGAACCAAAAAGGAACCCAAATCTAATTAAGACCACTAGCAACAAAGAATCCTTTGTAGATTCTAACATCTTGCGTACTGGGAGAGAGCAGGACCGCGCGCCCCCACCCCCCAGGGTAGAACCACCCCGGGGGTGGCTGTATACATTTTTTCCTTCCTTTTCTTAAGACGAAAATTTGTTACGCTTTTTATAGGTACCTATACTAGGGGTGGTTCGCCCCGATCAATAATCGCACCCCCTACCACCCTTTATCAATTTTTCGTGCTTTAGTTTTACTTAATATGGCGTCTGTGTAATTAATTAATATGTTTCTTGGTACTTTATATATATGTAGGTCATGAATATGTAATTAGAGAGCACTGCAGTTCGACTTCAAAGGCACCACTGTCACACGTATTTGTCTTATAACAGTGTCAACTGTGTTCTAATTTGAAGGGTGTGGTAAGGGAGACATACTAATCCGACCTAAGGGGATCTGTAGTTCGTTGTAGTTCCAGATAGGACTCTAATCTTATCGGGGATTGATTACAGATGTTCATGGGTAGCGGTGACGTATATACCATCAGTTGGACTGCATGCGATTGCTACTTATATTATAAAGGGATCTATTGAATTACTGTATTTGGGTCATGCAATTTAAATAAGAACTTATATCTTTTGAAGTTTTACGGTATCTTTCGGTATCTTTTATCTTTCTTACGTTGGCGTATTAATGTATGTCTTATAATAGCAGTTTATTAATCTATGTTTTGGTTTGAAGGTTGTTAAGAGAAACTTACACGTGGCGTTACAATCATCCGTTATTATTAATAAATCTGTCGATTGTTTTGTTACCAAAGATCTATCTTATTATCTATCGAACCTAATATCTATCTTACAAAGATTTAGGTATGTCTTGCGGTATCTATCTTTTGTCTTTCTTTTTAACTTCACGTATCAATATAAGTATGTCTCATAGTAGCTGTATCAATCTATGTTCTGGATTGAGGTGTGAAGGAAGTTACACGTGGCATTTCAATCACGCGTTATTAATAGTCAATCTATCGATTGTTTTGTTACCAAAGATCTATCTTAATATCTATCGTACCTTATATCTATCTTACAAAGATTTACCTACGTACGTCTTGCCTTGCGGTATCTATCTTTTGTCTTTCTTTCGCTGACTTCGAGTATCAATGCCAGTATGTATGTCTTATAATAGCAGTATTCATCCATGTTCTGGATTGAAGTCAGAAAGAACATACACGTGATGTTTTAATTAATAATCAATCTCTCGATTGTTTTGTTACCACAGATCGGTTTTTGACACCATTGATATTTACGCTTCCATGTTAAGAAAATAATATCAAAATTAGGTTCTTCTGAACTTTCTTTACTTTAACTTAATTTATAACAAAGTTTTATTAAGAAGTCGTTGTCTTTAAAAACTACAACGATTTAATTTTTAAAACTATACAACGTTTTTTCACATTTATTTTAACCTAACGTATAACAAAGCGTGTTTAATTTTTTTTTTCAAAAACAATTTTCATAAAAAAATCTTTAAAATGTATGTTTGATTTTTGATTTTTGAACTTTGTATGTTTGATTTCGTTAAAATAGTACCTAGATAAGTGTACCTATATGTTTTAACTTTAAAAGGTTCCTCTAAGATTACGGTCTAAAGTAGTCTAAACTAACCCCCTCGAGGCTATCAAAGGACAGGCTAACCGTTCGTGTCTGAATAAATAAAACTCAGAACCTCAGGGCACTTTCGAAAAATATATTTTCTAAATATCCTTGTGAGAATAGTTAAGATGGTAAATCTTTAAAAACAAACAAAACAATAAAAATGATGTCTACACAAAGATGAAGGTACGAGCCTTATTATTAATTTTTATTTTTAATTTTATTATTAATCAATCTGTCGAGTACTTTGCGTATCACAGATTGAAATTTGACAATTTTTACACATAGAAACTGTTATGTTTCGATATTTGGTAGAGTCGATAGAATTAATAATGTAAATGTAAGATGAATGTAATCAATCCCAGATAGGATTAGATATTTACCTGAGGTAAACCATATATGCGCCGCTACCCCTGAGGACCAAGCTGGAATGACTCGGATGAGTTTGTCTTCCTTACCTACCACACTCTTCAAACCAGAACACAGCAGTGCTCAACACTACTGTCATTAGACAGAAATAAATAAGTGAGAGAGGTATTGGCCATAGTCCACCATAATGGCCGCACGCGTATTGATAGAGGAACGTCTGGCATAAATATTCTTAACTCAGTGTATCATGTGTTAACTCAATATTAACAAAATTGACTAACATATATTGGCAAACAAACCTTACAAATGTTAAAGTAGATTAAAGCTTAATAAATGTTAAAATGTCTAATAAAATTCGAACAATATTAAAACATATCAACGAATACGAAACAAACATTAACACGTTCACTGCGGTTCACCCACAATCGGCCCGACGCGGTGCCAAACCAATATGCGCACAGGAAAAATAGGTCTTTCTCGCTAGTGCGAAACCTGTTTCTTGGGTATTTTTACGGCAGGCCTTTTTCGACCTCCGCCGCATAGAACGTAAAAAAAGTTATCTCAGTGCGGGGGCAGGCCTGTTTTGGTGGATGACCGCTCGCGACCTGTTGCCGCACTGTGCAGATGCGTACGCGTTGACCCGCTAGTAGTGTTGTGCTAGCTTCGAGAGGAGGACGCGCTCGCGCTACTCGGTTTCCTGCAAGCTTCGTTACAATGGCGCATTGTAAAAACAAAATAGTACTAGAAAATGATAGTGATAACGAAGAAGAATACGGTGGTTCATATTTCGAAATCCCTAAGAAAAATCTTTGTAATTATATAAAATTTTGGTCTACCTTTATAATTACTATTTTTGACTTATGTGTAACACATTAAAAAGGCTCGGCTTGTGTTTATTAAAATTTAATAAAATTAATGACTCGATATTTTCTTTTCTTTTACTATCCCATCACTACAGAAATTACACTCTAGTGCGGTATCGGGCCTTATCGACCAGACATTTTTGATTGCTAATTTCTAATTTTCTATTTGGAGGAGCCAGGGGCGGGACTAATGTATAGACAAGTGATTCATGAGGATTTTAAAAGTATAAAAATTTATAATGTAAAATGCGCCTTGACTAAGATAATAGGGCTTCAATACCACCCAGAGGTGTCGGGTCGAAAAGGCCTGCCACGCACAATAAGAAAGTCAAGTGGATGCATTTTTGGACTGCCGTCGCACTAGCTGAAAGTTACTGTTTTTTTTTACGCAGCGAACGTGTTAACCTTAACTTGAAACTTATCTAGTGGCGCACATCAAAACAAAATGGCCGTATCCTTATCTATCATAGTAACTAGGAAGCGTTAGTTTTGACATTGTTCTCAACCTTGGCACACGGGCCGTGATTGGTCGGAACAACAAAATGGCGCATCTGCGTTTGCGCAACATGTCATTGTTTCAACTAATTATATGACCGGTTTGGTGTGTTTTTTAAACTATGTAAATTATTTCTTATTGATTTGCATTGGGTAGTGTGTAGTTATAGTCCGCGTAAAACTGTTCGCTCTGTAGGCCTTAGTGTGAGTTTTTACGATTTACAATTATGACTGTTTTGGTATTTGTTTACGTATTTGTCCATAAATTTCCAATCAGCGCGGAATTGTATCAAAACTGATAGATAGATTGAATAGTTTGGGAAATATGTCAACAAAACAAAAACAGTAATTTTTGTCAAAATGTAAACTCATACTAAGGGTACTGAATATAGAAATGAATCGCATCGCCATAGCAAATTGTATGACTACACCTGCGCACAATTTCAGAGCGGACTAGCAGTTTGGCGAGGACTATATCTGTTATTCTTATTATTATATTAGATTGACGACCCGCGTGGCGGAGCGATCACCATACCGGTCTGACGCGCAAAGGGTTCCGGATTTGATCCCCGGATTTGATGATGAATTTAGATATCGGTTCTGGGTTTGGGTGTTTGTGTATTCGTCTTTATGTGTGTCAATGGCACCTACAATACAGGGAATCCCTAGTGTGGGGCTGTGAGTGTAGAAAACGTTAGTTAGTTATTCTTTTATTCATGTGTTCTTTAGTGTGTGTATCTAATGCCTGGATGGTGGTTTTAATTGCTTTCCACACGGTGACCACCCTTCTATTTCTTACGCACTAATATCTAATTCTTATTTATTGAAAAAACATGGTCAAACATGTGTACATGTGTACATGTGTTCTTCGTTCATAAGTGGAATGAGCAGGAATAGCATTTTGTTTTTAGTGTTGTATGTACTGCTACAAGATATAGTTCGCGCCAAACTGCTAGTCCGCTCTGAATATAGAAATGAATCGCGTCGCCATAGCAAATTGTATGACTACACCTGCTCGCAACAACTTCAGAGCGGACTAGCAGTTTGGCGCGGACTATATCAAGTAGACTGCAAGCTTGTTGTCTTCTTCAATTTTATACAAAAAATACGAATTTAACCAAATAAAAAGATTTTATTTAATTTATCTTCATTTGCCACTAGTCAATGAGTCTACCACATTTAAAATAATTATTAATCTTATATGCATAGATAAGTAAAGATACTTCGCCGCCTTGAAATATAATGAAGCCACAAACAGCTTATTTTAGTAAGCTCTTTTTTTGAATTCTTGACAAATAAAAACATTTTTAGAGAAAATTTTACGAATAAATAACTAATACTGCGTAATTTACGTAATAAATAAATAATTATATCAAATATTTTAGGGAAATTTGAGCACGGAGACGTACTAAAATGTCCCCAAACTTTTTACGCAACTATTTCAATTCTCAAAACTGGGTACATTTTCTTGTTAGGAGTGAGTAATCTTTACTAATCTATGCTTATATGTATAACATTATGTTAAGATAATTATTATATCACTTTAACCGTACAACAATTGTTTTAAACGCTTAATAATAAGTGAATAAATATGATTTGCTACCACGACAGTTCTACCACCTTTGAATCATTATTATTATCATTATTACTTAATAGTGCACCACAATTGTATTGTATTAGTGTACTTAACCACAAATAATGAATATGATTTCATTTAATTACATTTGAACTGCAATTACAATCAACTGTAAACAGTAGTTCTACCACTTTTGAATCATATTATTACTTAAATAGTCGACAACAACTATGTTTTATCACCAGTAGACGAATTTTATTTGATTTGTCATGAGTAAACCATAGTTCTATCACTTTTGAATCATAATTATTAGACCTTAATAAGGGACAAATATTGTACGGTATAAATATGATTAATCACTAGTAAACGAATATGATTTGGTTTGATTTGATTTGATGTGGCGAATCAATCAATCATAGTTCTACCATCTTTGAATCATATTATTACTTGCAATCAACAATCATTATGTGTTTAAAGTTTTTACAGCAAAATATTTTAAACGCTAAATGATAAATAGGTTTTTGTTTAAAAATCTATCAACCGTTCTTAGAGTTCCGTACCCAAAGGGTAAAAACGGAACCCTATTACTAAGACTTCGCTGTCTGTCCGTCTGTCACAAGGCTCTCTCTAGAACCGTAATAGATAGACACTTATTTTTTTACAGAGGATGCATAACGGTGGCCGCTATAGTAACAAATACTAAAAATAAAATGAAGTTGAATATAAAAGGGGGTCTCCGTACAACGAACCGGTATTTTTCGGCATTTTTCGATCTAACTGTTAAACCGTATTAGAAAGACAGTTGAAATTTTTACAATACGTTTAATACTATAACTGCTATTATAATAAATACAAATAAGAACAATAAATGATATTTTAATTTGGTTATTTTATAAAAATAAGTTAAATATAATGAACATTTGGTGGTACGGAAGCCACCATGTGCGAGTTCGACTCGTACTTGGCGAATTTTAAGTTATGAGAAATTAAATAGCACATGTTTTAAACGGTTTAAAACTGTTTTTGTGAAAACGGTTTTTGTTAAATTATAGACTGTTTGTTTGATGATATTTTAGATACCGTTTACAATTATTACTTTTAAGTTTTAATAGAAACAGTTTAATGTTCTTGTTAAAACGAATTATGTTGTATCGGATCATATATCGGATCATATCGTTTAAGATATTAGTTATAGTTTTTGCAATTATTTATAATACTGTTTATTTTAAAGGTACTATTTGTGTTACAACTGCGGAGGCACCGCTGTCACATCTATTTCTGCCTTATAACAGCAGTAGATATAGGTGATATATTTTCATTTGAAGAATATAATACGTTATTTATATATATCGAAGTCAGCTGGGTAGGCATTTTGACTGAGAGAAGAGGTGATGCTATAGTTCAATACGATAACTAAGTGATGAAGATTGGTAGGTACCTTTTGATCTTTACACATCCGTGATTTTTTTAACTCCGATATCATAGAGTTACTTTATGACCATTTTAATTAACCTCCTTAATGTATGCCAGCTCGTAGTAACATGAGCTCTACCTGTATTTGTGTTTATATGTAACCAAATTTATTTTAACTTATCACAGTAATTAATTCAGATTGTCAGTTTTTAAACTAAATAACACTCATAGTCAACTTAACAAAATTAATAAAAAGTTTAAAATTAAAATAAATAACTATTTTCTTATAAATTACATTATTTATATCTTAATTCGTTCTTAAAGTTTATTCTTTCTTCTTCTTAAAGTTCTTAAAGTTCGTATTAAGGTTTAAAAGTCCAGACTAAGGAACCATTTGGGTTTAGAGTTAACTCTATATAACCGGCGCTACATAAACTCTGGTTTGCGGTAGAGTCGGTCGGGGTCACTTAGCCCCCAAACGATTTAACGCTATGAATGTAGAGTACTGGTTTTACCGCAAGCGATGAACGAAAAGCGAGGAAAGCGATGAATTTATTTCCAATATTATATTACATATATGAAAAATTGTTTTGTTTTTTCACGACTGCGGAGGGTAATGTTTGTATGTACGTATGTATACTCCGCGCCGAACTGCTAGTCCGATCTGAAGTTGTTGCGAGCAGGTGTAGTCATACAATTTGCTATGGCGACGCGATTCATTTCTATATTCAGAGCGGACTAGCAGTTTTACGCGGACTATATGTCTCATTCTTTGACACACCCTTCAGCCCGAACGGCTTGACGAATTTTGACATATGTGAGAGATTGTTGGATTCGTTTTAATTGTGGGAGTGACAAAACTATTTATATAAGATAAGCTGACTGACATTTGAGGCGATTATCTTAATCCTCACGAGTTGCAACGTATCTGTGGTCAGAAAATATTCTATATGGAGTTATAGATGTCTATGAGCGTCATTCACCACTCACCATCCGGTGGATTACATGATCGTTTGCATATTCAAAAAATAACTTGGTACAAAATTAGCAATTATGTCCTAAAAATAATTATGCAGTTCATCTATAGCGAATTAGCTATGAGGCTAATTAATAACTACGACGTAAAATCTGAATGTCACATTTGATGACTTTTTATTTCCCGTTTATACGCAGAGTCCTAGGTTCAAATCCCGGATAGACGTATGTTTTATTTTAAAATTTTCATTCTAAATTTGCGACTTGGGATGCTTAGTATGCATAAAACAATAATAATATGGGGCTATGGTTAATCTATGACTGTTTTGAAAATAAATTATGTTTCTTGACATTTTCGCATATCGTTTATAGTTGTCTATGATCTCTTTAAAAATAAAACATTTATCTTGACACTTTCGCATATTTTATACTTATTCGTCTATCGTTTACTTATTTGTGATCGCTTTGAAAATAAAACATAGTTCTTAACACAAACATCGCATATCGCCTATCGCTACCAGTCCAACAAGTCAATAAACCTCAATCTGCCGCCCGGATAAAATTCGGCCGCTTAACCGGTGTCTGATCTGAATTACAGTTTGACTACTGAAAATTTGCTTTCAGTGCTGCTACGGTTTAGTCAATTTTTGTTCTAATGACAAATTGTTAACAGCATTTTAATTTAGTCTTAAAAGTAGGTAGGAGATCTTAGGCTGCATCTGATCTTAATCTTTGAATTAGTTCAGTCTAGCCAAAGTGTAAATTACACCCGTTTATGATATTGAATTAGTTATTAAGCTATTGTCAAGGGACACTAAATTCCTATCTAAAGTTGGCCACAGATCTGTTGCTTACTCTAAGAACTAAAGTGAAACGCATCGGAAAAGTATTCCCTTGCCACACCCTTCAAACCAGAACACAGCAGCACTTAAAACTGCTGTTATTAGGCGAAAATAGGTGTGACGGTGGTGCTGCCGGAGTCGAATCATAAAGGCATCTACCACCTTTGCCTCATACTTAAGTCAGACGGTTTTTATCTTTTAGGTACGGAACCCAAAAAAATAGTTACTTAAATCAATAACGCTTCTAAAGAGCCTTATGACAGACGGACAGACAGCGGAAGCTTAGTACCCTTTGGTTACGGTTTTGCACCTTAAATTTTGGATACGGATCCCTAAAACAATACACGGATGAATCTTGCCACGATTTACGTTGTTTAAATCCCACGGCCACGACACGGATAATACCCTGAATTCGTATTCATATTTCGTTGTGCCCGGATTAACCGGGCAACAGTTTGCTCGGAAATGTTCCCGGGTACCCGGGTAGTGATGTACCCGGGTGTCGAGTTAACGTTAGAAGCTGTTTTATATTTTGGTTAGAGATGGCCATGGATCAGTGCTCACTTATCGTCACCTCACAGAGAGGCGATAGACCACGCTGTCCAGGCTGGTGCGTTGTCGGGGTAACTTGTAGTTATAAGACTTAGATAACTTAGATAAGATATTAATATACCTAAAACATCAAACTAAGATCCTGTTTATAATCGTATTCCGTTATATTATAAAAAGTGATTGAAGAACATATTTGAGGTACCTTTTAACTAGCTAACTGCCATCAATATACATTTGAAGGTGGTAGAACCCTTTGTAGTTCGACTCCGGCGGTACCACCGCCACACCTGTTTCTACCTAAAAACAGCAGTGTTAAGCGTAATCAAGCTCAAATTTAATTTAAGGGTTGACTATCCGACTTCTGACTTGCTATCCGTGTAGACTAAGGAACTCATCGCATAATTATGTCTTCCTTACCACACCCTTAAAACCAGAACACAGCAGCGCTATAACTGTTATAGCAAACCCAAATTTGACGACCCGCGTGGCGGAGCGTTCACCATGCCGGTCTGACACGCAGAGGGTCCCGGGTTCGATCCCCGGCCAGACAGATTTCTAAATGATGAATTTAGATTTCTGTTTCTGGGTCTGGGTGTTTGTGTATTTGTCTCTGTGTGGGTCCATAGCACCCACGACACAGGGAATCCTAGTGTGGGGCTGTGAGTGTAGAAAGCGTTTTAGATTTTTTTTTAGCAAATATATGTGGCGTTGTGACCTTTGCCCTATAAAGGGTTCACCCTTGAATACTATTAATTTTGGTGAACATTTCATATCCTGTAAGGACTTTCTGTTTTGTATACTGTAAGAAACCCACGATAAACGATAGCTAGCTGGGGAACTGTAGTGAGTAGGTACAGTATCGATTTTGTCACCCAGATAGATAAATTTAGTATTGCGTAGGTACTTTGAAGGTTGGTAGGTAAAAACTATACATAGGTCACTAGTTTAATACTTAAAGGTCAGTAGAGAAAGATATTGTTACTGACGATTTTTTAGTGCCTCCGTATGCCCAAACAAAAATACTGTATATTTAATAGAAATTTTTAATTATTCAACAGCAGTGTTAAGCGCTGTGTTCCGGTTTGAAGGGTGTGGTAAGGTGATATACTTTTGCGAGGCGTTCCAGCTTAGTCTTAAGGAATAGCAACATATCTGTGACCGATCTCAGGTAAGATTATTCCATGGCCTGTAACCATCAGTTTGATAAGAGACATGTCATTAACCCTAGGACCTATTAGATTGATGTATCATCAGAAGCATAATATGGCGTATCTATATTGTCTGAGGACTTTTAGATTCCTTAATGTAAATTAGGCGTCTATTTTCTTACTTCATCGGTGGTTATAGTGACGTGTGATAGTGGAGTTTTTGGACTTATTTTCTATCGAAACTATCGACATATTCCCATCACTATTTACTTTAAATCGCGTTATATTACAATCAGAATGCTAGGCGCTGTATTTCCTACGCCTGAAACTTTCAGTACAGTTCAACAAAGACCTTAAATTTACAGCCATTTTGAACTCTATCATTTGGAGGTAGAGTCGATTTTCCTTTACACAAACGCACTGTTTTTCTATGTTGTTTTCGGATGCAACTTATTTGTGAAAACATGAGCGAGTGAGACAGGTAGTGGGTTTGAACGGGTGGGATAGAGACGGGTATATACTAAATTCACGAAGCCACAGGTGGTGTACCTCGGGTACAGGCGCAGGCTGCGTTGGACGCTGGATTTTCCGAATATTTTTCTTTTATCTTACTTTTCTATGTTTTATCTATAGTTATACTTTTATTGTCAGTGTAGATAGTTAGAGATAAAAGTAATTGATATATTTTTTTTAACTCTAGAACTTTTCGTGGTTAGATTGTGGCGGCGTTAGCGCTGATTCCGGCCTTATAACATTAGTGCGGTAAAAATTCCACATCGGCTTCGTCGGGTACTTTTTGAAGGGTTCTACCTCGAAAAGAAAATAAAAAGATTAGACTCACAAGGATTATTGGCAAAAGAAATGCCTAAAATTCTAGAAAAAAACTCTTTCTACACTCACAGCCCCACACTAGGATACCCTGTATCGTGGGTGTTTTGGACTCACAAATACACAAACACCCAGACCATGAAACAGAAACCTAAATTCTTCATTTAGAAATATAAAGAAATCTAGATAACTGGAAACTTAGCATTATTTCCAATATACGCATACTTTCCAAATTGAGTTTAATATTTAAGCCAAGCATAATAACGAACGCATATTTTCCAAATTGAGTATAAATATTTAATTTCAGCATAATTTCCAAATTGAGAATAATTTATTTCCCAGTTGAGCAAAACTTTAAAATTACACCATTTTATAGTTCCTTACCACCTTTTCAGACAATTGCCTGCAAAACTGCATACATCAATACTAAATCAAGTAATTTTAGTTGAACAGTAGGTCAGTCCCACCCCATAATTAGACTCACAACAAAGGATTATTGACAAAAGCAATGCCTAGAATTCTAGATAATTAGCAACCTATTTCTAAATTGGATATAATATGTAAGTCAGGCATAATTTGCAAATTAGAATTACTTCTAAGTCAAACATAATTCAACGAATGCATATTTTCCAAATCGAGAACAAAAATCTAATTTCAGCATAATTTCCAAATTGAGAATAATTTATTTCCCAGTTAAGCAAAACTTTAAAATTACACCATGTCTAAGTCTAAATGGTGTAACCATTTCTAAGTTCCTTGCCACCCTTTCAGACAATTGCTTGCAAAACAGAATACATCAATACTTAAATCAAGTAACTTTACTTGAACAGTAGGTCAGTCCCACCTCATAATTAGACTCACAACAAAGGATTATTGACAAAAGCAATGCCTAGAATTCTAGAACGATAAACTCTTTCTACACTCACAGCTCCACACTAGGATTCCCTGTATTGTGGGTGCTATAGAGACACACAGACAAATACACAAACCCCCAGACCCAGAAACAGAAACCTAAATTCATCATTTAGAAATCTAGATAAATGGAACTTAGCATAATTTCCAATATACGCATAATTTCCAAATTGAGTATCTAAGTTAGGCATAATTTCCAACGAATGCATATTTGCCAAACTGAGCATAAATCTAATTTCAGCACAATTTCCAAATTGAGAATAATTTATTTCCCTGTTGAGCAAAACTTTAAAATTACACCATTTCTAAGTTCCTCATCACCCTTTCAGACAAATGCCTGCAAACAGAATACATCAATACTAAATTAAGTAAATTAAGTTGAACAGTAGGTCAGTCCCACCCCATAATTAGACTCACAACAAAGGATTATTGACAAAAGCAATGCCTAGAATTCTAGATAATTGGAAAGCGGTGGTCGATACCGTTTTGACATTTGGTTAAGTTCCCAAGCTATTACAGGTCTTATTGCAAGCGAGGAAGCGATAAGCGAGGAATAAACGATAGTTTAAATTATTTTATAACATGACATATTTATTTGCAGCGTAACTACTTTGTCCTCAGGGGTGCCAACCTAAATCTTATCTTATCTGGGGTTGGTTACAGATATCCGTGGACGGCAGTAGCCACTTACCATGTGGTGGCCTGTAAAACGCAAATCGCTGGAATAAGAAAAGAAAATTTGTATTTTTTTTTATGATGCCCTAAGCTTTAAAAAGTACTTGGCTTTAAAAATTATTTTCAAAATAGTATTTTCGGAATTATTTTTGACAAAGAAGCTCTAAAGTTCAACGCTTATATCTCTATCTTTATATAACTCACCTTATCAGTTTGTTTGTTTGTAAATATTACAAAAAAACATATTATTGAACCTTTTAGGAAGCCACTGGTTCGTTTAAAAATGTCTTATATTTTTTTTCTAAAAACTCCACTTAAACGACTTGACTAAAGCTAATAAATTAAACCTTTTGCACAAAAAAAAATATCCTATTTAATGTTATTTTCCTTAACAACATCATTAGTGAAGAAAATACAGAAAGAATTAACCTTTTCGGTGACGTTGAGACAATAGCCTAATAAATAGCAAAAACTTCAGCCCTTATTATAATATGGACGGACAAAGAACCTAATGATGAATGCATGTAACCCATTTCTGGTTAAAACTAACAGTTTAGTTAATAATGAAAGACTGCAAAAACTATAATGGATGCTAATTACTTTAGATGTACTAGATTATTAAGTATAGGTAGGGTTGGATTTAGAGGAGGGTTTACTGGGCCGTGGGGCCTCCACTTTAGTGAAAATAATAATGAAAATTTTGATGGGTCATGAAGTTATATGTATTTTTTTTTAATATTAGTGTTCAAATATTTCTTTGTAAGCAGTAAACTTTTGAAAGTTTTGACAGAAAAAAATTAGAAAAATATAGGGGCCTTCACTCCTTAGTTGTCCGAATTCCTCCACACCTCCAAATGGGACCCTGAGTATGGTAAGACCGTAATGAACGGATTAGTTAAATCATAATTAATCAAGTAAAATATTATCAAAATACTAGATAACTTCATGGTGTCGACAAAGGTCTATCAGTTTTGTAAAACAATCACATAGTTTTAATAAGAAAAAAATTTAAAAAGAATAAAAATATATATATGCCGGTTGAGGTCAGCTTCAGTTGTACCAATTTTCTTTTGTTTATGAAAAATTTTCGCCTCTGTTATTTACACAAAATCAAACTATTAAATACGAAAAATAATCGATTGGAAAAACAGGCAAAAAAATACTGAACTATTTTGTCTACTTTTGGAAATATCCGATATATTTATTATTGTTTATTTATAAAAAACATATTGTAACTGACAATTTGTAAGTGTGAATACAAAATATATTTCATTTCATTCTTAAAAGATGTTTAAAAACGATAAAAGGCTCCTAAAAACCGTATCTTTTATTCATTTTTATAGAAATGTGCACTTGCCTTTATAAATTGAATTAACTTTCCGCTAACGATATAATCTAGTTAGCCTTAAATAATTGAGTAATCGTGCCTACCTTTCAGCCTGTACATCAATAATTCCGTTACATCTGCCAAAGAATACAGCCTTTAATAGAACCATTAGTTGTAATTATTTATAAGCCGTTTATAATATTTCATTTTTTTTTAAAGAGTCAGTTACTGCTTATTACTGTCCCACTGCTGGGCACGGGTTTCCGCTCAGAGGAAGGGTTCCGTTTTGAAGGGTGTGGTAAGGGAGACATACTTTTCCGGGGCGTTCCAGCTTAGTCCTCAGGGGTAGTGGGGCACCTGTGGCCGACCTCAGGTAGGAATATCTCTATCTGAGGTTGATTATAGATGTCCATGGGCGGCAGTAGCCACTTACCATCAGACTGCATGCTCGTCTGCTACTCCTATATTATAAAAAAGGTGGATTCAGAGGAAGGTGGAGGCCATAGTCTAAGGATTATTAGGATAAGTAGGTGGTGTAGTAAAAGGAATAGAATTCTCAGGCAAGCAGGATTCCTTAAGATGCTTTCCTTCACCGTTAAAACAAGTGATTTTTGTAAGCGTATAAGAAATTTAATATCACATATTTTTCTAATGATGGTCAGTGGTAACTACCCATGGGCATCTGTAGTCAATCCCAGATAACATTGTATTCGTCTCTGAGGCTGACCACAGATCCGTGAGGACTAACTAAGTAAGAACGCCTCGGATACGTCTCCTTTACACACCACAAACCGTACCCTTAGTATAAGTTTTTACGTTTTTACAAAAATGTCTCTTTTTGGATTTGTTTACGTATTTGCCCATACATTTCCAATCAGCACCCTAGCGGACTGTATCAGAACAAATCGAAAATACGTAAACAAATACAAAAACGGTCATTTTTGTAAGAACCTAAAATCTCATACTAAGTACAGAATACAGCAGCGCTTAACACTGCTGTTATTAGGCAGGAATAGATGTGGCTATAGTGTCTCTTGAGTCGAACCTCATTCTTTAAGAGACTAGTTCGTTTATACATCAAAACCTTACACATATACATCGAAACGTGTTCACTAAAATTAGAGCGAATCGATGAAGCCTTAATCCGTAGTAAGGCGGTGCGTGGGAAACAACCAACTGCCCTCAATAAGGGTTGGAATACGTCATTTAATAACTTTTAGAAGCATATTACAGAATGCAGGCTAACTGAACTTTTGAAGGTGGTAGAACCCTTTGTGGTTCGAATCCGCCACCACCGCCACACCTATTTCTACCTAAAAACAGCAGTGTTAGGTCCTGCTGTATTCCGTTTTGAAGGGTGTGGTAAGGGAGACAGGCTTTTCTGAGGCGTTCCAGCTTTGTCCTCAGGGGTAGCGGCACATCTGTGACCGACCTCTGGTAGGAATATCTAATCCTATCTGGGGTTGGTTTCAGATGTCCATAGGCGGCAGTAGCCACTTACCATTAGTTGGACTGCATGCTCGTCTGCTACTCCTATATTATATAAAAAAAGAAAACTGACATAATGATAACTATTCGCTAATATTGTAACCTTTTGTAACTGCCTGATGATGGTAGAACTCTGTGGTTCGACTCCGGCACCATCACCTATTTCAGCCTAATAACAGCAGTGTTAAGCGCTGCTGTGTTCTGGTTTGAAGTGTGATAAAAGACATACTTATCCGAGGCTTTCCAGCTTAGTTCTTAAGCTTAGCAACGAGTCAATGGCCAACCACAGATAGAAATCTGATCTAGGGTTTATTACAGATGTCCGGCAGTAGCCACTTACCATCAGGTGGACAACATTTTCGTCTGTTAGTTCTATATGACAGAAAAAATAAATACCACATTTATTTTGTGGACGTGGTTACCCAAAAAGTGGTTTTTCATATACGATTACAATATTATAATTAATCGTTATTAATTAATGATATGTTTGTTTAAAATTTTCAAAATAAAACCATAAAATAACTTGTAACAACTTTAACTTCAAAAAGTACTCATGATCATGTATAAATAATGATGATCTCATGGTGATTCACTCATTATACACTTAACTCAATTATTATTTATAATTCAGGTTTTAAACGTTTTACTTAACATACAAATGCTTGCTTGAGAGCAACCTATCTAGATTGTAACATGGTATATACTCTATTAGAATCAAGAGGCCTAGTGTCCTAGACCATGCTCTAGGTCATAAAAGGCCTCTAAAATTGTGGAAAGGTCGGTGGAAGAGAGATGGTTAACCTACTGATTGCAATAAATAAGTCCTAACTTAGTCCTGACGGTAGTATTTTTGAGATTAGCTTTAGTTTTACCTCTGGTCTTATTTTTGATTCATAATAGGTGCCGTACAGGGCCCATTTTGCATCACATGAATAATTAAATACTAGTAGATTTCTTTATAATATATAAGTAGCAAAGGACCACCTGAAGTGGCAATGGGCCGGCCACATCGCTCGGAGGACCGATAACCGATGGGGAAGAAAGGTCCTCGAGTGGCGACCACGCGTAGGCAAAAGGAGTTCAGGCCGCCCCCGACCAGGTTGACCGACGACCTGAAGAAGACGGCGGGTAACCGCTGGATTCAAAAGGCACTGGACCGGTTGGAGTGGCGCCAATTAAGGGAGGTCTATGTCCAGCAGTGGACCTTAAAAGGCTGATGGATGGGATGGATGGAAATGACCACCTGATGTTATGTGGTAAGTGCTGCCTATGATCCTCTGTAATCAACCTTAGATTCGGTCAGTCTTATCTGATACTGGCCTCACAACCTCGCTACATAAGGAATATGTTAGGCCGCCTCGTTTATTATTAAGTATGTCTCCCTTAACACCCTTCAAACCAGAACACAGCGCTTAACACTGCTGTTATTAGGCAAATATAGCTGATGGTGCCTCCGGAATCGAACCACAGAGGATTTACCTTTATGTTTGCATCTATAAATTACCATTTATAAAAATCTCTGACCACGATGACCAAACGTAAAGTGGGTTAGGTTGCATTTACAAGCTAATACATACTGCCCTCCATAGTCTGCCGGCCGCTTTGAAATTTAATTAGGCCTAGTTCCAAGATATTAGCATCAGCCCAATGACACCACAGCGTTACAAGGTTGTCATCCTGGCATTCGCGAACAAAAGGACTTGGCTCTGTTTTATGGTAATATGTATCTATTTGTATTTTGTTACTAAGTAGTTGAAACTGAATGACGAAAAGTTTTAGTTTGTGAGTGCAAAATTAGTCTCCATTTGTGTGAGAAATTGAGGGGAAATTTGTATTGTAAGAAATACTTAGTTCCTTAATAACACGCTTTTTTTTATTAATCTTTCCTCACTATTTTTTAAACTTATGAGATTTCATGATTTGACTAGGCACCACCGAATGACCTTTTTCTGTCCTGTAATAGCAGTGTAGCTGTTTTAGTTTGATGGTTAGAAAGGACTTACAGTTCTATTACGAAGTGTAGGAGATCAATGGTTTAAACCAAAGGTCCCCAAATTTCTTTGTCCCGTAGTACATTTGTAATTTTCGAGTTTTGGGGGTAGATTCTCTTTTGTTTGCTTCAAGAGAGACACCAAGGAAATAGTACAGTGCCTTGGTTTAAAACCTATCTCACGTTAAAATGAAATCCACTATCGTAGACCCCGTTTCTACCCCCAATTCTTGTTTCTCGCTGACATAAACTAGTTTCAGTTTCCCTAGGGGTATAAATAGGTTAAGTTAAGCAGTGATAGCGTAGTGCTTCGAATCCGAGGCACGTACCTCAAATTTTTCAAAGTTTTGACGTATGTGAAGTCTACTACGCACTTGGCCAGCGCGGTGGACTACGGCCTATTCATACGGCCTTATCCTTCGTATTCTGAGACCCGTGCCCAGCAGTGGGACAGTAATGGGTCAACAAAGAGGCTAACTAATATTGTGTCCAACAGCACCACCGGGCGTACACAAACTGTTGCACACAACCAGACGGCGACGTTAAAACACTTTCATTGTATTGATTTCGTTCGATCCGCCGCTGAGACGCTGGTATGCTCTACATACGTGGGTTATTGTTGTGTGGCTATAATTGTGCTTACGATTTGAGCTTATGGTAGTTGAAATTCTGTAATCGTTACATTACTATTACACTGCGGATTACATTACTATTATAACGCCAAACTGCTTGTCCACTCTGAAGTTGTTGCGAGCAGGTGTCATACAATTTGCTATGGCGACGCGACTCATTTCTATATTCAGAGCGGACTAGTAGTTTGGCGTGGACTGTACTCTGTCAGAGTAAAAGCCCTCTTATTTAGGCAATAGTTAATTGCGTTGATTAATTGAAGGTTGGTAGACTTCATGCATCCTTGATAATTTTGTAAGAATTCCTCGTGATGTTTTCCTTCACCGTTTCAGGAAGTGATCGTATAGTTCATACATAAATTACTGAAAAATTAGAGATGCGTGGATAAAAATCGAAGCTTAGACCCCTGTCTAAGTAGCTGAGTTTCTAATCAATAAACCGTCGTTATATCTCATTTCATTCATCATCATTGCTCAAAATGTACTAGCCTGAGTTCATTGAAACTAAGTTAGAGTGCCTTTTTTGTTTAACCAGAAAACCTTCAAAAGGTACCCAGTGCCATGAAAGCAACACGGGGTTATGTGGGATTAATACATCACTAAAACCCCCCGGTGACCGTCCTTGACGATGCGATAAGGACCCCGGGATCTCCAGGAACGTAACCGCTGTAGAGTGCCTAGAGTACCTAAATGGATTAGATTGCCTTCCTTTTAAATAATAACATAACAGAGCTGACTGTATTACTTTTATATGACAGAAATAGATTTGGCGGTGGTGCCACAGGGGCCAATTTCGAAGGGTTTTATTACTTACAATTTTTTTAATTATCATCTTATATATAAAATTCTCGTGACACAATGTTAGTTACCGTACTCCTCCAAAACGGCTTTACCGATTTTCACCAAATTTTATATGCATATTCAGTAGGTCTGAGAATCGGCTACTATCTATTTTTCATACCCCTAAGTGATAAGGGTTGTTCACCCTAACATTTTTTTATTTATATGGCAACACAACGTTTGCCGGGTCAGCTAGTATTAGTATAATTTTGAACTTACATAGTGTCATTGGATTCGCCTTTTTACTAGAGGGTATTTTATTTTTACTATAATGTTATTTAATTTGTTTTTCAGCTACAACTGAAAAGAAGGGCTATTATTTCGAAAAAATGTGTTTTTCGAATTGCTTCTTACTTGGTAAATATTTTCAGTTCTATCAAGTAAATGGTAATAGCATCTTCAATTTTGGATTAAAAAAAACAATTAAAACAGAACAATTATTTTATTTTGAAGCACTCTTATATCTAGATCTTTGTAACAAATTTGACGTCATTACCGAAATCATCAGACCTTGATGAGAGATAATGAGGGTTGAAGTTTAGTTTTAAGGGATGATTATTCTTTAACGATTCATTGAAGATATACTCGTAAGTTACACTGTCTGTACTTTTTGAATTATATTCATTATCTTAGTATTCTATTTTTCTTTGAGTCTTATAATTTTGTCTAAATAAATAAATTGAAAAGTTATTTTTAACCAATTGTGGAAGGTAATGTTTTTAGAGTCCATTTATGTTTAGTTACTTCATCGGACACGTAAATAGGTTCCTCAAATAACCCGGACACAATATAGATAATGCTCTCAATGTACCAAGTGTGCAATACACGGCCTAATGGCTAAAATGCTACTGTGTTTTTATAATGGGTATAGGAGTAGCAGACGAGCATGCCATCTGATGATAAGTGGTTACTACCGCCCATGAACATCTATAATCAACCTCAGATAGGATAGTTCTACCTGAGGTTGGCTACAGATACCCCTCTACCCCTGAGGACTAAGCTGGAACGGTGCGGTATAGTATGTCTCCCTTACCACACCCTTCAAATCAGAACACACTAACGCTATACTACTGTTGTTATAAATAGTGTGACGGTGGTGCCCTCGGAGTCCAGCCACAAAGGATTCTACCACCTTTTTACCATCATTTGGGCATCTTATACTATCAAATAAGTGTGGGAGTGGTGTCTTGAAAGTCGCAAAGGGTTCTACCATCATAGGGTCATCTTATACCATGAAATAGGTGTGGCAGAGCCTTCAGAGTCGGACCACAAAAGGTTCTACAACTTTCTTACTATCATTTGGGCATCTTATACTATTAAATGGGTGTGACAGTGGTGCCTTTAGGGTGTTCGTCTCACAAAGGCTTCTACAACTCTTTTTTTATAATAATAGAGTAGCAGACGAGCATGCAGTCCACCTGATGGTAAGTGGCTACTGCCGTCCATGGACATCTGTAATCAATCCCAGATAGGATTAGATATTCCTACCTGAGGTCGGCCACAGATGCGCTGCTACCCCTGAGGACTAAGCTGGAACGCCTCGGAAAAGTCTATCTCCCTTACCACACCCTTTAAAACGGAACACAGCAGCGCCTAACACTGCAGATATTAGGTAGAAATAGGTGTGGCGATTGTGCTGCCGGAGTGAACCACAGAGGGTTCTACCACCTTCAACTATCTTCTTACCATCCTTTCCACCAACATTCTTACCATCCTTTGAACATCTTATACTATTAAATAGCCCTGACAGAGCCTTCAGAGTCGAACCACCATGCTACCTCACCAACTTACACATCAATTAAAATTCCAAAAAAATCATCCCCTAACAAAATAATTGCATAACCGTCCCCAGAAATAAACAGGTCTCCGGTCAACCGTGCTAGCGATCCATTTCACTCACGCCACCCCCTATTGATTTTGTGCGTCCCACTTACCACCCCCACCCCCTACTTTTTAAATGTCCGAGACAATGGACAAGTCTGCGAATTTTTCGCGGTTTAACTTCAGTATTAGATTATGTATAGTTAGGGTATTAGTATTAGATCTGGATTAGGATTAGAAGGATTGGATTAGATTAGAGTTAGATGTAAATTTGCATGTAATTGAATTAGTATTTTAAGGGCAATAAGGTTTTTAAAGTAGGTTTTCTTTTGGGATATAATGAGTCTAATGACGTTAATACTAAATGAATACATATAATTATAAGTCAAATTGTCTATATTGATTGAGCTTTTTAAAATCAAGGAAATAAGTTTAATATTTTTTCTGTAGAATTACTTGAAAATTGTAGTTTAAAATGTATTAATAATTAAACTCATATTAAAATTTAAACGTATATTTGAAAACATTGCGTCCCCAGTAATCAAACCCGGAACCTTGTACTCGTACGTGACAGACTGATGTAAACTCTACGTCACGATCTTCCCATTGTGTTCTGGGTCTAGGTGTTTCTACCTTATATGTGTGCGTCTATACAACCTACACAAGGAAACCTTTTGACAATGTTTTATAATGAATTGCCTGTTTTAAATAAAATGCCGTTATAACAACATATTGTCATCATAGGATCCTTAAAAATCTCTACTTGGGATTTCAATCATATTATTCCCGGTATTCTAGTCCTATCCCGTTCTATCCCGTTCCAGGAAGCAACAAGTACGTTACGGGGACAAACTTGCACACATGTGTAGCTTCGTAAACTTTGAGAGCCTGTGTGTTGAATTGAGAACATTTTGATTTTGGGTTGGTTAACTTTTGGACTAATGCGTGTTGTTAATATTTTCTCTATACTGTTTTTCTCTATCATATGTATATTCAAATTTGACAATGTTTGTCTAATAGAAATTGTCAAAATTCAATCGGTGGTAGGCAAAAATATAGTTTTTTTTAAACATAATAATGAAATTGTAAAAAAGTTTGCAGTCCACTTGATAGTTATTGGCGAATGCGGCCCATAGACATCTGTAATCAACCCCAGATAAGATTGGATTGGATTCCTACCTGGATGGCCACAAATGCGTTGCTACCTCTGAGGACCAAGCTGGAATACCTCAGAAATATAAGTCTCCCTTTCCACACGCTTCAAACCAGAAAAACGGCGTTTAACACTGCTGTTATTAAGTAGAAATAGATGTGACGATGGTACCGCCAGAGTCGTAGGGTGTGGTAGAGGAGACATACTCGTACTTGTCGAAGCATTCCAGATTAGTCCAGAGGTAGCGGCGCATCTGTTGTCTGTCGGGTAGGAATTTAATCTTACTTAGGGTTGATTACAGTCCATGAGTGGCAGTAGCCATTTATAGTCCGCATAAAACTGCTAGTCCGCTCTGAATATAGAAATGAATCGCGTCGCCATAGCAAATTGTATGACAGCACCTGCTCGCAACAACTTCAGAGCGGACTAGCAGTTTGGCGATAACTATACCATGCATGCATGTTCGTCTGCTACTCTAATATTATAAAAAATATATATTTATACTAGCTGCTGACCCGGCAAACGTTGTGTTGCAATATAAATAAAAAAATGTTAAGGGTGGACAACCCTTATCACTTAGGGGTATGAAAAATAGATAGTAGCCAAAACTTAGACCTACTGAATATGCATATAAAATTTGTGATAATCGGTAAAGCTGTTTCGGAGGAGTTCGGTAACTAACATTGTGACACGAGAATTTTATATATAAGATATGTACATATAACTGTACATTACTTCAACAAACATATTTACCAGTAGACACGAACTTACACTAACATCTACATATACACAACTCTATATTGGATTTTGTCTATGCGAAAAGGCTTCCTAACCCTTACTTAGCGGGGATTTGTAATGAGAGTCACTCCTTCCGTGTTTTGTTTAATTATACCGTTTAAAACAAATAACATTGTTTTAAATGCATTGTCGAATACTGTCCCACTGCTGGGCACGGTCTCCTCTCAGAATGAGAAGGATTAGGCCATAGTCCACTGCGCTGACCAAGTGCGTATTGGTAGAGTTCACCTTCAAAAACTTTTTTGAAATCTCTCAATTGTGTAGGTTTCTTCACGTTGTATTCGTTTATCGTTTACGCAAGTGATAATAATAATGTAATACGCATATGACTTTGAAAAAACAGTTATGTGTGGGATTTGAACCTCGGACGATCCTATTTAGAGACCGTTATAAACCAGTCAACTATGGCTCGTTATTAATAATCAATCCATCCTCCCAAATTTTGGCATATTTCGATCTGTTGTAGGTATAACTGCTTTGAGTGATAGCTTAGTGATTGAAATTCGGTCAGTCGATCGAGGGGACCGAGGTTTGGATCACTGGTATGCATCTCTGATCCTTCAACATTATTAATATTACATGTGTAATAGAAATTATCGTGAGGAAACCTGCGTACCTAAGATTAAAAAAATGTTTAATGAACATTTTAATGAACAATTAAAAAAAATGTTCTCAAAGGTATGTTAATTATACTAATACGCACTTGGCCAGCGCGGTGGACTATGGCTTAATCCTCATTCCGAGAGGAGACCCGTGCCCAGCAGTGAACAGTTATTCAACTCCCGACAAATAACTTTTAAATAATAAACTCAACTCAGATCCTTAAATAAACCAAAACTAATTGATGACATCATTCAAAACCAAGGATGTGGAACTCTAAACATTATTCTATTACGACCTAGATCAAAACTTTTGACTAGATATTTAAACAAGGCTAGTCAATTCGCACGGTGTTAGGTTTTAAACAAATGCTTTGTCTAACCTTCGCATAATAGAATAGCTCATGTTTTGAATAGACCTAGGTATTGTTAAGGGTTACTTAATAAAATTGGTTTTAAAACAGGATGTGTGTGATCGGCTAGTGGATTGGGAGTATCTACCAGAGGCCTAGGTTCGAATCCCAACTCACCAATCTGGTTTTCGAAGTGCGGATTTGATTATTACCGGTTGCATTAATGGTGAAGGAAAATATTGTGAGAAAACCTTTGCGTCTGAGATTTAAAAATACGGAACCCTAAAAACTAGAAAATCCGCACGTGGCCAGCACGTTGGACTATAGCCTAAGCCTCCTCTCCCTGAGACTCACGCCCAGTACTGGGATAGTTGGGTTAGTGACTAAACTAGATATTTAGTTAAAACAGATGACAATTACTGTCTATGTCTTTGATGAAGAAGGTAACAGGTTTGATTCCTAGATAGCTGAATCATCCTGGTTGAATTAGAGTTTGATTTGCTATTATTCAAAAATATTTAGGGAAATACTTTATGAAAATCGGTATTTTGGAACCGAAGGATTAGCTTGACCTCTCTTTAGTATTTACCGTCATACGTCTAAGAGGTCAACAAAAGTGGTTAATGGGATTTTTTTACATAGTTTAAATGTCCTCATCCATAGGAATGGAGTATAAAAAGTATATTCAATACTTTTTAAACGCAGACAGGAAAATACATATAAAAAATTTATTCCAAACCTTTTTCAAAATATTCATGGTCGTCATCTAGTACCGAATTTTTTCAGCAACCCAATATTGGGTCAATTGTATGCAGTTATTCAAATACATGCACTTGTCCGGAAACTGCCAGAAAGTGCAGGTGTTTATGCAATGCATTCGTCTGGACTGCATTATCCAAGGTTAGTGCTATTGGTGATTTGAGCTGATTTTTCCTATGAATAGTATCCTTAGTTTTTTTGTTTTTTTTTTTATATTTTACCTAACGATAAGGCAGGGTTACCTGATGGAATGCAGTCACCGTCGCCTATGGACATTTGCAACACCAAAGGAGTCGCCTTAGTGGAAAGAATTCAAAAATATTCGAAAAAAATAAAGTGTTTGTCTATTACGGTTCAAGAAGTAGTCCTGTGATAACGGACAGACGGACAGACAGCGGAGTGTTAGTAATAGAGTTCCGTTTTTACCCTTCGAGTGCGGAACCCTAAAAATGAATTTCAGAGGTAGCGGAACCTTTTGTGGCTCGACTCCGGAGGCACCATTGTCACAGCTATTTTTTATTATTATCAGCAATGCTGCACTCCTGGGTTCCGATTTGAAAGGCTAAATCTGGAAATATTCGAAAATTTTGAATTTTGAAGAATGTAAATCACTTCGTGGTTCGACTCCGGAGGAACCACTGTCACAGCTGTCTGCCTATTAACGTAGTAGTAGTAGTAGTGCACACCGTCTGGTGTTTACGATGCTATGCACACATACCACCGTCCTTCCCGGGGTCTCTTGCTAGACTGTTCGATCTCTCACTCTCGCCGCCCGCAACCCCGGAGACCCTATTTAGTCGCCTCTTACGACAGGCTAGGGATACCGTAGCCTGTCGTAAGAGGCGACACGACACGACCTTAAGTACGTTTTTTTTTTCTCGAGGGGGTAACCTTCAAAAGGTACCCGACGACGTGGGAGCGACGCCGGGTTATGTGGGATTTTTACCGCACTAAAACCCCCCCGGTGGCCGTCCTCAACGCTTGTTGGAGAACTCCGGGATCTCCAACGGAACACAACCGGAGCCCTCCAAGCGCGATGCCCAACGGGCTCTACCCTGGGGGAGCAGTTTTCGCTCCTCCCACACCACGTAGTGTTTACGACGGTATGCGACCACACATACCACCGTCCTTCCCGGGGTCGCTTGCTGGACGGTTCGAGCTCCCACTCTTGCCACGACCTTAAGTACCTAGCATTCTTATCTTATTTCGGTTGATTACAGGCGTCCACGGGCAGCAGTAGCTACCTACCTTTCAAATTAGAACACAGCAGTGCTACACTGCTGTTATTAGGCAGAGATAATTGTGGTGGTGGTGCCGCCGGAGTCAAATCACACATAGTTCTACTACCTTCCTTATAAGTCATGAATAGGTCTGTTATCGTAGTCGAATCACAAAAGGTTCTACCACCAATATGAAGATGTAAATTGCTGATACAACCAAAACTGAAAACAATTTTAACTGTTGTAAAAATTGATTCGTTCGCCGAATTTGTTGGAACGGCAGTTAGGTACATCACGCTATTGTATTGTATTTGAAATCTATTACTACATAGATCGATAGAGATTGTCCTGAGCCATTAAGGTTACAGAACCCTATGTGGTTCGACACCAGGGGTATATCATCATTGTCCTTGTAGTTCCGGGACCAGAATAGGGCTACGGTGTCCCCTGCCTGTTGTAAGAGGCGACTAAAAGGGGGCTTCCGGGGTTGCGGGTGGCAAGAGTGGGAGCTCGAACCGCCCGGCCAGCGGCCCCGGGAACGGCGGATGGGACGGAAAGACGGCGGTATGTGTGGTCGCATACCATCGTACGCACCAGACGGTGGGGCGAGCGTCAAGCTTATCTAGGCGGAGCCTGATGGGGCAACGCGCCAAGAGGACTCCGGTTGCGTTCCTTTGCAGATCCCGGAGCCCTCAACGCAGCGCCGAGGACGGCCACCGGGGGGGTTTTAGTACGGTAAGAGTCCCACATAACCCTGTGTCCCATGGCACCGGGTACCTTTTGAAGGTCTCCCCCTCGTTAACAAAAAAAAGTGGGTATATCATCACATCGGGGATTTTGGTCTGTTCCTGCTTTTTTTTTGATATAGTCCACCCATCTTTTTCTGTGTTGACCTATGCTCCTCTTGTCTATGCCTATTATTGCCTATGCTCTGGGTCTGGGTGTTTGTGTATTCGTCTGTGTGTGTCCATGGCACCCACGACACAGGGAATCTTAGCTGTAAGTGTAAAAAGCGTCTTTTTAAGAAGATAGAGTTCGTGGAATGAACCCAAAAATAAACTTCAAAATTAAAACGCAAGACGAGACGCGTAATAGTAGTAGAGTCAGTAATTACGTAGAGAAACCCAAGCCTTCGCTATCGCTACATTCGGCGTCGTGTTCCTGCGAAATATTTTCGTGCAAATTTCACACGTACTCAGCGATACACGACACGTCATATTGTTCTATATTTTAGTTTATATTTAGACTTTTTATACTCTTTATAATATAGGAGTAGCAGACGAGACAATCCATCTGATGATAAGTAGCTACTACCGCCCATGGACATCTGTAATGTACTCCAGATTATGTAAGAGTCCTACCTGAGATCGGCTACAGATGCGCTGCTACCTATGAGGACTAAGCTAGAATGCCTCCCTTACTCCCCTTCATACCAGAACACAGCAGCGCTTAACACTGCTGTTATTAGGCAGAAATAGCCTCATAACCTTAGTAGATATCCCTGCATCTAAGAGGGTAGAGGCTTTACGTAGCTTTTCATAACATGCCGTATAAACAAACAACCACCACCACCGCCGAAAGATGAAGTTCCATCCACACCTGGACTCGTAGCGGTCCTCCATGATCCGGTTTGCACGGACGTTCTGGCCACGGACGTGCAAGATGTGGAATAAACTTCCTCCTGAGGTATTCCTGGAGCGCTATAACATGGGCACTTCAAGAAAGGTGTAAAAAGAGCTCTCCTTCAACGCGGGTGATGCATTGGCGACTCGTCTGGTGTTGCAAATGTCCATAGGCGACGGTGACTGCTTTCTATCAGGTAGCCCATCTGTCTCATCGTTTAGGTATAAATTTAAAAAAAAACAACAAACAATCATATCAATTATACATAGCACAATATGGTTCTTCCCATAAAGAAATTAATTCTAAACATTCAAAAAATCACTGGAAATCGAACCCTGAACCGTTGGACAAACCGAATGACAGTGACACCAAATTCCATTGACTAACCAGTTAGATCTAGCCAGCTAAAATCAGGCAAAGCGGATAACCTAGACACGAGCGAGGTACCCAAACGCCTAACCTAGATATCTGGCCTTGTACTCGATGCAGGACGATTCGATTACATTGAATTTTGTTATAAATACTAACTTTAATCGAAATGGATGTGGTTTTGAAATTTAGTATTATACGCGGAGATCTGGGTTCGATTCCGGCCAGGCTTAAAGGAGGAATTAATATTGTTTTTGTAGATTTAAGGAAATGATCTTGCAGGTCACCTGATGGTAAGCTACTGCTGACATTAGACGCCTAGTCTTTCTTTACTATACCTTTGAAACCAGAGGATACCTATATCTTCTTAATATTCGATCGAGGAGTCCAAAGTTCGAATCCCAGGTACGCCTCAAGTGATTTTTCAAAATTATGTGAATATTACAAATTAATTATCACTTGTTTAACGGTGAAGGAAAACGCGAGGAAACCTACATACCTGAAAAATCTTTAAAAAAGGTTTTCAATGATAAAATCTATTAATACTTGGCCTGCATGGACTATGGCCTTATTCTTCTCATTCTGAGAGGAGCCCCATGCCCAGCAGTGGGACAGTAATGGGTTGACAACTTAATATCTATATTTTTAAAATACGTCCTATGGCCTAATCCTTCTCATTCTGAGCCCCATGCCCAGCAACCCAGCAGCCCAGCATTACAGTAATTAGGTTGAAGACTTAATACCTATATTTTTAAAAATACATCCAAAATTATAGGATAATAAAAGTACTGAATGACCTAGGTTATAGTGAGGTACCGAAACGGCGACCTCGCCTAGATACCAGACCTTGCAGTCAGGACAATTTGATTTCAATGAGCCTTCATAGCGTCATTACACGAACTCGCTGTTTTAGTGTAAATGAATTAAATATTGTTTTTATTTGTGAGTCTAATATAAAATGGTATTAGAAAATACCTAATAATTGATAGTGTTTATAATAATTTTAAAAATTATGAATACTAACTGTAGTTTGTGATATATTTAACAAAATACCTTTTTTGCCAGCTTTATTATAATAGTCAAGTAGCTAGCGACCATGCAATCCACCTGATGATAAGTGGCTACTGTCGCCCATAGACATCTGTAATCAACCCCAGATAGGATCAGATATTCCTAACCGAGATCAGCTACAGATGCGCCGCTACCCCTCAGGACTAAGCTGGAACGCCTCTGAAAAGTGTCTCCCTTACCACACCCTTCAGAACACAGCAGCGTTCAACAGTACTGTTATTAGACAGAAATAGATGTGGCGGTGGTGCTGCCGGAAAATCACAGACAGTTCTACCATTCAAATTACATTTTCCAAGGTCCATTTACTACGTCATACAAAATTTCAGACTACGCCCAAACTTACGAAACCATCACGAAATGAAAATTCCAAATGTGATCAAAAAAGCACGAAAGAACTAAAGAACGTCACACGACGGCGAATGGCATGCAAATAGCGGATGCGTTGGAATAACCTTAGAAACTTAGACCAAAAATACAGATAGAGCTTCGACGTTAATACATTACTGTCCCACTGCGGGGCATGGGTCTCCTGACTGAGAGACTTCATCATCATCATCATCATCAACCCACTACTGTCCCACTGCTGGGCACAGGTCTCCTCTCATAACGAGAAGGATTAGGCCATAGTCCACCGCGCTGGCCAAGTGCGTATTGGTAGACTTCACATACCTTTGAGATTGTTTTTTTTTTTTATAAATCTCTTAGGTATGCAGGTGTCCTCACGTTGTTTTCCTCCACCGTTTAGCAAGTGATCATTAATTTCTAATACGCACATAACTTTGACAAATCAGAGGTGCGTGCCTGGGATTTGAACCTCGGACCCTTCGATCGAGAGGCCGAGTTTCTTAACCACTAGGCTATCACTGCTTAATCGAGCCTTATATCGTGAGAGACTTATATCGTGTCAATTAGTAGACACCTTCGTGATCTATTTTTTAAAGAACTCCTCACGATGTTTTTTCAGCGTTATATCAAACGATAATTATTTTTTAATGTGCACATAATTAAAGTCTAGAATCTCGATTCGAACCTCAGACCACATGACTGAGACACTAAGTTTCAACCACTAGACTATCTATCACAGTTTAGTTATACTCCATCGTGCTAGCCAAATAAGAATTAGTAAAAACACCGAGAGATGAATAAAGGTGTTTAAAAACTACCCGTTACTGTCCCACTGCTGGGCATGGTCTCCTCACACTACGCATTTCACCAAAGTGGGCACCCGTACCCAACAGTGTGACAATAATGATTTAAAATTATGTTCAGTCACAATAGTTGTGTTGTCATACAAAATTTCTAAAGCGTTGTCTTGTTTTTTTAGTCTTAGGAAGGGCTTTTCTCATTTTCTTACGTTCAATTTTCATCTCAGCCTAGTTTTCGTCGTTTTAATGTCTAGTTTTCGTTCTTACTACAACCTTAAAATCTCGAAGTTTGATGTTAGAAATATAATTATAATTTGTAGAAAGTTTAGCCCTTGAGATCCCTTCATACGAATTAATGCTTTATAATAGCCGTCGTAGAATAATTATAGTTTTTTTTTTTTTATAATATAAGAGTAGCAGACGAGCATGCAGTCCACCTGATGGTAAGTGGCTACTGCCGCCCATGGACATCTGTAATCAACCCCAGATAGGATTAGATATTCCTACCTGAGGTCGGCCACAGATGCGCCGCTACCCCTGAGGACTAAGCTGGAACGCCTCGGAAAAGTCTGTCTCCCTTACCACACCCTTCAAACCGGAACACAGCAGCGCTTAACACTGCTGTTATTAGGTAGAAATAGGTGTGGCGGTGGTGCCGCCGGAGTCGAACCACAAAGGGTTCTACCACCTTTGAAACGCCAGTCCTGCTTTACGCCAGTCACAAAATAATTACTATTCATGACAACTAAGGAAGATTGCATATAGTAAGTGTCTCTCCTTACTACAGTCTTCAAGCCAGAACACAGCAGTTCTTAACACTACTGTTATTTAAAGGTAGAACCCTTTGTAGTTCGACTCCGGCGGCACCATCGCCACACCTATTTCTACCTAATAACAGCAGTGTTAAACGCTGCTGTGTTCTGGTTTGAAGGGTGTGGTAAGGGAGACATACTTTTCCAAGGCATTCCAGCTTAGCCCTCAGGGGTAGCGGCGCATCTGTGGCTGACCCCAGGAATCTAATCGGGCGTAGCCACTTACCATCGACAGCAGGTAGGAATATCTAATCCTATCTGCGGTTGATTACACATGGGCGGCAGTAACCACTTACCATCAGATGGATGCATGCTCGTCTGCTACTCCTATATTATAAGAAAATAGGAGAAATTTTGCGATATACAACTTAAAAACGTCGAATTGTACATATAACATGGCTATTGTTCAGAAAAGAGTTAATTCGACTTTTTTCGTCGGTTCTCGTCGTTCGTTTTCGTCGCAGCCTAATTCCTTTGTGGCCTTCAGGTTTTATTTTCCGCGAATTTCACCCGACGAATGTGGACGATTTACGAAAAATGGGTGCAGAGGACATAGACGGGGATGGAGACGCAGTTCAATATTAAAGTTAACTTATAATTTTTAATACACGTTCCATTTACGTTAAATATTTCAAACTTCAATTTATGTCAGTGATTATGTCTTATTATGATTATGTCAGTAGAGAAATAATCAGTGTCCTAAAATTGGCGGTAAAGACACGTTTTTGAGCCCGGAGAATTTGGCAAATCCTTAAAAAATAAAAATCTGGCGGCACCGCCACACTTATTCTGTCTAATAACAGCAGTGTGAAGCGCTGAAGTGTGACGTACTTTTCCGAGGCATTCCAACTTAGTCTTAGTAGGAATGCTTCTGTGCAACCTCAGTTAGCAATCGAATCTTATCTAGGGTTGATTACAGATATCCATGGGCGGCAGTAGCCGTTTACACTCCGCACCAAACTGCTAGTCCGCTCTGAAATTGTTGCGAGCAGGTGTAATAATACAGTTTGTTATGGCGTCGCGATTAATTTCTATATTCAGAGCGGACTAGTAATTTCACGCGGACTATACCATTATATTATAAAAATAGTGAAGTCATGAGCAAAACCTTGTTACACATAACATAATGAAGTATATAACAATTCTATTATTTAGTTCGGAATGTATTAACACTGCAACAGTTGCACTTCACGGAAAACGGTCTCATTATACAATATAATGCAATCTGGTACAGGGTGAGTCATGTTGTAGTGATAGGCTGTGTACTAAACTACTGTAGTTTTTATATCATGTTATAGAATTAGCACACAGCCTACCCAATGCTAAGATATTACTGCTGTCAGGTACCCAGATGGATAGCTCAGTTTCAATAGCCTATCTAGATTTTAAATGTAGCAGTTCTATATTTTATCCAAACAGTACCCTTACCATGAGTTTTTACGTTTTGACAAATATGACTGTTTTGGTATTTGTTTACGTATTTGCCCATACAAATTCCAATCAGCGCCCCAAGCGGATTGTATCAGAACTATAGTGTCAGCAACGTAACATTAAATGTCTAAATTGACAAAATGGCGCTTTAAGTCTCTCTTTTTTGCGAACATGTGAGGCAGACAAAAATACTAGAGCACTTACTTATTGTTACATTTACTCAGTCGGCTGAAGCAAACGGAACAGAATAATGAATTGAGTAAACGTAACGTAAAATTGTTGGATGCTTTGAAAACTCAGGGTACAGGGTATCATCAAGGGAGAAAGGGGATGGTGCAATAGCCCCAAATTTAGTTCGGAATGTATTAACAGGTGGGAGAACTTTGTGGTTCGACTCCAGCGGGACCACCGCCACACCTATTTCTGCCTCATAACAGCAGTGTTAGGCGCTGCTGTTATTATAAAAAAAATATATAAAGAAGCCCATGTCCTGCAGTCAAACTACAGCAAGTAGTAACAATAGCGACATATCAAAACAAGCACTATAAATTACTTCTCTTGCATAACTTATACGGTGATTAATACAATTATTGTTTAAAGGCGGATGTTTTATCGCTTTCGACACGTCATCTTCTCTATTTGGAAAATAATATTTAACCGCATTACAGTAAGATTCTTCCATGTTGGTTTATGGCGGGGATTTTTTTATTTAGGTCATACTTGGTTCTCAAGAAAAATCGTAAACATAAAATGTTATTTATTTATTTAGTGACTTATAGTGCAATTAATCTAGGTTATATTTCCAGTTCAATCTATTTGATTATTAGGTGTCACTTCTGTGTGTGAGTGTATGTGTTTATATTTTGATGAATTCAATAAAATAAATCAATCCCATCTGGCTATGAATAAAATAAGAAATAAAACACTGAAATAAAAGTTGCTTATTAATCAATAAGTGTCCATTATAAAAAATAAATATTTTTTTTTACTAATATATAAATTTGAAAAACGGTTTGTTAATTTATTTGCTTTATCATCAACCTATTTCTTTACCATTGTTGGATACGAGTTTTGCAATCTCGGAAATTGCGACCTTAAAAAGACTCTATGGATGTCGTTGTTCGTATTCATTTCGGCTAGTCATTAAGGGCTATCGACACCCGCACGATCCAGCGATACGACACGACGTTTGGGTTTTGTGTATTCGTGCATTCCGACGAATTGGGTCACGCGGCCTGATGACTGTCACGAAATACTCTAATGGATTAGTTCCGAATTTAAATTTCTTTGTTGGTTAAAATTAATTGTAATGATGAATGATAATGTATTCATTAAATAAATTAAGGTCATAGATTACTAACGATTACTCACTCCCTAACAAGAAAATGTAACCAGTTTTGACAATTGAAATTGTCACTGTCATCTATTTTCGTATTTGAAAAATATTAAAAAATGTATTTTTTAGATCATTTACGAATGAAACGATATTTCTCTGCACTTTTCCTTCGATTTCGTGTTTTCGCACCACTTAACTGCGCAAGTCAGCATTGTTCCGCTTAAATTTCACCATGACAGCCATTAAATGGCTGACAGAATTGTCAGCCATTTACGCCAGAACCAAAACTGGTGGAGGCAAAACAATTTTAACTTAAAGAGACTCTATGGATGTCGTTGTTCGTATTCATTTCGGCTAGTCATTAAGGGCTATCGACACCCGCACGATCCAGCGATACGACACGACGACTGGGTTTTGTGCATTCGTGCATTCCCCTCGAATTGGGTCACGCGGCCTGATGACTGTCACGAAATACTCTAATGGATTAGTTCCGAATTTTCGTGAACTTTTTATTCAATTAATTGAAAAATGGAATGAATTGAATTTAAATTAATTGAATTCAATAGAGATTAACAGTGAAGGTAAGATGTATTGAAATGATGGGAGAATCAGATGTATTGAGACAAATGAATTAAAATTAACTTAAAATGAATTGGAATTAGTTGAAATATGTAGATGACGGAATGGAATGAAATGAAATTATTTATTTCTCATTTTAAAAAAGGTTTTCTATACTTAAGCTCTACACTAATTTTCTTACATCTTGGGTGCAATGTCAACTCACAAAATCTACCTGATGACCATTATGCTAGGCAGCTCGTCGATTATTGTCGATATTTTAGAAATATATCAATAATTTACTGTTACAAGTCATTAAATATAGCGGTGGTGCCATTAGAGTTCTACTATATTATAATGATCACCTTATTTATTTTTAGGCATACTTTTGAAAATATTCAAAATGTGATTTTCACTCAAAATTCCTAGTTCCAAAAACTAAAGCGCTACAATCCCCTTGTTCTGACTGCCCAAAGTCGTTACGTTTGGAAACCACCCCGTTTAACTCTCTACCCCGACTGTGAAATTACACTATCTGTACGTGGATTAAGAAATGTATAGACTCCGGGTGAAAATAAGTTTACGATAATTTAAAGGCTTATTTGAAATATTTGTAGTGTCATATCTATACTAATATTCACTATACTGTAAGCGTAACGTGTGTTTAAAACTACAAAAAATATGAAAACCAAAAACACGACTACTTAAAAATTTCACGTATGTCACAATTTAGACGAATCCAATGACACACAACACGAAACGCACGAATAACATTAACCTTCGCAGTTAGGTAAAAATCAAAACAAACCATAATTATTTTATAACTATTCAGAGTCAAGAAATAAATAAATCCGTACTAAATCACTGAATACATTTCAATACAACAAAAATGATAATCTTACATCGATTAGAATCTATGGAGTCCATGTTGTTTGTTCGTCGATGACGCACAATTATCCTCAAATTTCGACTGACATTCTTCTGTAGCCTAAAAGAGATTTTTACACATATGTAGTATTGTGTAGAGTTCCTTTGGACATTAGACAACTATTGTAGTTGCATTTTTGAAAAAACGGGAAAACGAAAAATGTCTGTAGTCAGATAGGATTGGAATAAATCCCAGATAAGAGAAACTGCGTTAAACATTGCTGGTATAGAACAATTTGTGACGGCGGTGCCACAGGAGTTGAACCACGGAGTTCTACCTTCAGTTCTGATAGGTATTTTTTAGGGTTCCGTACCCTAAGGGTACAAACGGAACCCTGTTTCTAAGGCTCCGCTTTCTGTCCATCTGTCCGTCTGTCACGGGGCTCTATCTCTCGAAAAATAATAGATAGACACTTGTATTTTTACAGAATATTTATAATGGTGGCCTACTAAGCTGGAATGCCTTATGAAAAATGGAAAAGTAGGTTTCCCTTACCACACTCCAAGCCAGAACACATCAGCGCTTAACACTGCTGTTATTAGGCAGAAACCTTTAAATTTATATAAAATTCCCACCTTTAAATTTAGCTATATAAAATTCAACTTAAGCAATACCTGTAAACCATGAAAGCCGAAAGCAACAAGCAATGGAAACAGTTGCATACAGTCTGGGTTCGATTCCGTGTAATCTCCAGATTCGACGACAGACGAGTAGGCGCCGGTGTGCGCTGCAGCGTCAGCAAAATAATATTCATTTTGAAAGTTTAGTTATTTTTTTTTTATTTTTGATTTTCTATTTTATATAGTTTTTTCTATTTTATATTTTGAAGTATACTACAATTATTACTTTTTGTAATAAATCGTTATTCTTCTTTAACACTTTCTGCAGTAGCAGAGGGTAATGTTTTTCGAGCATTACTATAAAATGTGTTTGTACGTCTGTATGTACCCATTTATCTACGTAAGATAATTAAATCTTATTCTTTGGTATGTACAGCTTAAACGGCTTGACGGATATTAACGTAATATAGGAAGCAAAGTGTCGTTGGATGCGCCTAAATTATGGAAGTGACACTTCGATCACTAATAAGAAGTGACATACTCCATTTATAAGCAAATGTTTTAATTTCTGATGATTTTGTTGTTTTAATCTAATACGCACATAGCAAAAAAATCAAACGTACTGCAAGTATTGAAACAAACCTGTATGTGGAAAAGTACCTGTTTGTGAATTTGAAGGTGGTAGAACCCTGTGTGTCGACTCCGGTGGCACCACCGCCACACCTATTTCTGCTGCTGTGTTCTGGTTTGAAGGGTGTGGTAAAGGAGACATACTTTTCCGAGGCGTTCCAGCTTAGTACTCAGGTTTGGTTCTTACGATCCCAGCATTAAATACCGATTTCCTGGCATTTGAATTTTCTAGCCGATAAAAATATAAGAAATTATATTATTACTAGTGGTGCCCGCGGCTTCGCCCGCATTTTAAAGATATAATATGAGATACATAAAACAGAAAATTCGTACCTTCATTGGAATGACAGTGGTGCCATCTGTCGGTCTTACCAACTCCCAAACCTTCGTGGGCTCTTGGACAACAACTTTGCAAAAGATCATCACTTGATCAAATGCATAGTTTCCGATTTTATAAAATGTATATAGACAAATATTCATTTTTATATAAATATAAGTAAAGTAACTGTAGGTAAATTATGAAAAAAGCGAATTTCGATCTTCTGGGTTGAAAGATCGATTCACTGAATCGATCCATTACTGGATATCGATTAAAATAATCGATTTTATGGTTCAAAACATCGATTCTCCGATTAATCGATCTCAGATCGCCATCCCATCCGTAGTTCCCGTGGGATTTCCGGGATAAAAACTATCCTATGTCCTTTCTCGGGTCTCAGACTATCTTTCTTCCATTCACATCGGTTCAGTGGTTTAGCCATGAAGAAGAGACAGTCAGACGAGTTACTTCCACATTTATAATATTAGTAAGGATTAGTAAGGGAGTAAGGATTTGCTGACGGATTTGCTGACATAATTTGTTTGATCCTGATAACCTTTTTTTTCGCTATCCTCGAAAAAGATCGAAGATAGAATCGATTCTTAGGGCCTCGATTTTTTTGTGAATCGATTTATTGCACTTCGATTCGAATCGATTCAAAAATCGATCTTTTTCGGAAAGAATCGCCACCCCTAATATAATCCCAATAAATCTATATAAACAAATATAATGTTGCAACCGTCTCCGATTGCAAGAATTGATATTTTTAAACTCATGGTTATCTAGAGTATGCCAAAAGACCCACAAACGTAGGTAGGATCCATTACTGGAGCCCGATTAAAAAAATCTACTTTTTTTGGTCAAAAAGAACGATTCTCTGATCTAAGATCGCTATCTGGGATAAAAACTATCCTATGTCCATTCTAGGGTCTCAGACTATCTTTGTACAGAATTTCATTAAAATCAGTTCAGTGGTTTAGGCGTGAAGAAGAGACATACAGACAGACCTGATAACCTTCGCATTTATAATATTAGTAAGGATATCGATTAAAATAATCGACTTTTTGGTCCAAAAGATCGATCTTAGATCGCCATCCCTAGTTCCCGTGGGATTTCCGATTCCCGTGGGATTATCTTTGTACAAAATTTCATTAAAATCGGTTCAGTGGTTTAGGCGTGAAGAAAAGACAACCAGACAGACAGACAGACAAACAGACAGAGTTACTTTCGGATTTATAATATTAGTAAGGATATAAGAAATTGTGTTAGTGTTTATGCTGACGGTACGCACAGCCGCTTACGGCGCGATTTGGACACCCCGATACCAACAGTTTGTGTTGCAGCGAGCGAGCTCTATCTGTTACTTGTTTAGTCGCTCGCTCGCTTAGTTTTAGTTTTATACCTAATATTAAAGTTAAATTTACGCGGATTTCACCTGTAGCTGAACTGTTTTTTAAAGGAGTAGGAAGGTTGCAGTACACCTGTTGGCCAGAGACTATGGGCATCTGTAATAGATAGATAATCCTAGATAGAAGTGGTGACCAAACAGCAGTGATAGCCTAGTGGTTAAGAAATTCGGCCTTTTGATCGAAGGGTCCGAGGTTCAAATCCCAGGCACGCACTCATTATGAGAGGATACCCGTGTCTAGCAGTGGGACAGTAATGGGTCGATGATAAGATGTGGTGATCATTGGGGTATCTTAAATCAATTAAGATGTTGCTACCCTTGATGATTATATTGGTATGTCTTAAGTGTCTCTCTTATCATACCTTTAAAATCAGAACACAGTTACAAGGTGTCGTGAGGGTAGAAACGCATGTATGACTGACCGCAGGTGGTACAGTTTAATGGTGGTGGCAGCACCGTCATACCTATTTCAGCCTTATAAGAGCAGTGTTAAGCGCTGCTGTGTTCTGGTTTGAAGGGTGTGGTAAGGGAGACATACTTTTTCGAGGCATTTCAACTTTGTCCTCATGAATAGCGACGATAGTGTCCTCAGGTACTATGGAATCCTATCTGGGATTGATAACAGCCACTTACTATCAGGTAGCATACTCATTTACCTACTAGTACATATTTGTTAAAAAAATAAAAATCTATTCCACAAAAACAAAATGGCGGCCAAAACAAACGAGAAATGTCAGCTCTAGTATAAAATGGCCGGAACTTTAATTTCCCAGCGTTCAACAAACTGACGCGCAGACAATCGTTTATATTATCCTTTCAATTTTATACGCGACTACGTGGACAGTGACGTCATTGTTCAAAATAATGTTTTGCTAATTTTCAATTAATTGATGTTGAATTAAATGTGATAGTAATAAAATGTCGATTTGAATTTTCTGCTGGTGTGTGTTTATTTTTATAATATAGGAGTAGCAGACGAGCATGCAGTCCACCAGATGGTAAGTGACTACTGCCGCCCATGGACATCTGTAATCAACCCCAGATAGGACAACCGGAACACAGCAGCGTCTAACACTGCTGTTATTAGGTAGAAATAGGTGTGGTGGAGTGGTGTTCTGGTTTGAAGGGTGTGGTCAAGGAGACATACTTTTCCGAGGCGTTCCGGCTTAGTCAGGGGTAACGGAGCATTTGTGGCCGCCCACAGGTAGGAATCTAATCCTATCTGGAATTAATTACAGATGTGCATACGGAAGTAGTTCCAGTACGGTAGTAGTAAAGCAGTGATAGCCTAGTGGTTAGGAAACTCGGACTCTCGATCGAGGGGTCCGAGGTTCAAATCAAAGGCACGCACGCACCTCTGATTTTTCAAAATTATGTGCGTATTAGAAATTAATTATCACTTGCTTAAACGATGAAGGAAAACATCGTGATGAAACCTGCATACCTAAGAGAATTATAAAGAAAAATAATCTTAAAGGTATGTGAAGTCTACCAACACGCACTTGTCTCTCTCAGAATGAGAAGGCCATAGGCCTAATCCTTCTCATTCTGAAAGGAGACCCGTGCCCAGCAGTGGGACAATAATGGTTTGATGATGATACGGAAGTAGTTTACCATCAGATACCTGTGAGGTGCTTGTTTGCTTTTGTTCGAATTTCTACCTGAAATCGCTCATAGCGTTGGCACCACTGAAAACATTGTTGGAACGCTATAGGGTCTGTTCCTTACCCTCCAAACCAGAACCTAACACTGTTGTTATATTAGTCACAAGTTGGTATGACATGGTGGTACTTCATCACACAGTTCTAATGATTGGTAAAAGTAGGCTGTATAAAAAATATTTTACACCCATAGATTAGTAAAGATACTTCGTCGCCTTGAAATTGAATGAAGCCACAAACGGCTTATTAGTAAGTTCTTTTTTTGAATTCTTGACAAATAAAAACTTAGAAACTTAGAGAAAATTTACGAGTAAATAACTAATACTGCGTAATTTACATAATAAATAAATAAATATTTCAAATATTTTAGGGACATTTTAGTACGGAGACGTGGCAATACTTTTTTACGCAACCATTTCAATTGTCAAAACTGGTTAGGTTTTCTTGTTAGGAGTGAGACATGTTTACTGATCTATGCCTAACACTATTAAAAATTTCAATTCAAATACAATTTCAAAATACATTTATAATTTATGGTGCGATATTTCAATTATTTTCAAGGCTGGCATCAACCATTAATTCACCCATAGACAAATTAAATTTCGTCTACGTTCGAAAATCGAATCGTTTACAAAACAATGGGCTCTTATCACTGAGCGATTATGGCTGCAATTCGAAACTGGGGCGCTAAGATGTAGCATCGCTGTGTCATTTGTCAAAAAATTGGTCAATACATTTAAGTAAAAAATTGACAGTGTATAAATATTTAATACAAGTTATATACTATTATGACTAAAATAAATAAATAAAAAGCATTAAAAATTAAAATTGTGAAATTAAAAAAATGTAAGTGACTCTATTTCATCATCAACCTAATACTCCTACTGCAAACAGGTCTCATCTCAGAGTGAAATGGTTGTACCTACTCCCGTTGTTAATAATTAATCTAACCATTTTACTAAAGCTCAACATTTGACAAATACTTAATTGCAAATTGTAAAATTTCCTACTTTAGTATGCAAAACATGGATAGATTGAATATTAGTAAGACAGGTACGTCAAAATCAGATTTGGTAATTCAAATCACGAAATAATTTAAACACGTGTAAAATAACAAAATGCAATAGCGATTGGTGTTAGATCATGCATTTTTTCTGGGACAAAATTGTTACGAAATTGCTTAAAATCACCTGAATCGACGTATAACAATTTTAAAACAATTTAAACCTATTAAACAATTAGACAAAGTACTTGTTTTTCTCATTTCGAGAGTTAAAAATGCTGAAACGTGCAAATGAGGCACGTATCTAGCCAGCATATTTAATTAATACCTACTTTAACATAACAAAGATAATTAGAATTGTCTTAGATAATCAGCAAGTGAATTAACCTTATGAAAGATAATAATTATCTTTGGATGTAACAGGTGTTATTTTAATATTAGGAAAATAAAGTACCTAAGATAGGTTACGTGTTATAGTTTAAGAAATAATGTTTTTGGATAAACCTAGGCTACTTATTATTATACTAACAGACAATTAAACTAAACGTTAACAGATCATCTTAATTACATCTGACGCACATATGTATCTTACCATTACTCATAACCTTAATAGAGTAGTCAGAAATTCTATTTCACATTCTAAGTAACACCAGTATGAATTTTGATCTCTTACATTAGGGTAACAAGTTCTAAATCGCAAGCCACTGATTTTTAGAAGTTATTATATTAGAAATTCATTATCAATACTTGTAGAGTCCATAAATATTATTAAGAAACCTACATACCTGAGGGTTTAAAATAAATATTTCAATGTATATTAGTGTACTAATTCTCCTCTTGCCAGCATGGCGGACTATGAAGTCCGTAAGCTGGATCATTTTATACGAAATCCTTCGTTTAGAAAAGATACCCCGTACCCATCAATGGAATAACAATGAGATGATGATATTTATTATGGACTGTTCTTTTTTAACCAACGCAACAAATCATTTGCTAAATTCGTCTATATTTAAATAAGTCGGTAAATTACTATAATATTCAGAATCTAGTTTCACAGCGAAGCATTTAGTTACCAACAATAATATACCTAAAACGCTAAGTCATTGAAAGACGCCGCCGGCTTCCAGTTAATTAGTTTATAGGTTAAATCGTGCGTGTGATTTCATGTTAAATTAGCAATTTATCTGAATACTAACTCGCTATTTGTTGGTTCTAATTGAGTAGGTATTAGTTACATTTAAATTGTGATTTACCTGGTAATATAGACTTTTATTAATTGGGTAGGTGCAAGTGTGACGTAAGACGTAAGAGATATCCGGACTCAATGATAAGGGGCTACTGCAGCCCATATTCAAGTTCAAATGAGACTACAGGAAACCAAGTTTGAAAGCTTCTTTGCAAGTGATTACTATCATCTGTCATCTGAACATCTGTAATTAACCCCCAAAGGGCCAAACTTTTTATGGTTACAAGGATCTTTGGTAGGATTCCAAAATCGTACTAAAGATACTCTTAGCTCTTTTCTACCTTTAAAAATTAGACACAGAACATACATTACATACGATAACATCAGTACACAGCACCACTAGACTTGTTTAAAAAAACAATTGAAGCATATCTATGCTTCATCCATCTTCAACCATCTGGTCTATCAATTTCAAATAGCCAAAAATATTGAATTCATATAGTTTTGCTTAGTTTGTCAGTTGATCTTATGCCCAGCATCTTTACAGGTCGTCGTACTCATCTCATTTCCTTTCAAAGACTTCGCTAATCGCTTCCGTAGCCGCTCATGCTGATGACGCTTTTGACGAATTGATTCGGTGCTCATGCCGTAGATTTATATTTGAAATCATAATGTTTGCTTGTCATTTGAAATTGGATTTATGTTCGAATGTTTGGATGGATACGTTTTTGATATGTAGTCCCTGAAAGTGACAGCGTTTCAATTGTTTTAATTTTGAAGTGAAATTTCTTTAGCTACAAAAATATTTATAAGAGAATTATTCAGATCGTATCTTCAAATTTGTGTTAAGGAAATCTGTTTGTAATCAACTGGTAGTCAAATGTAGATTCCGTTCATAACAATAATAAAATTATTTGAATAATAATAAATATGCATTTTAGTTTAAATTGTGTGTAACAAAAAAACAGCTTTCCATGGAATCTTGTTAGAAAATCATTTTAACATGGTATTGGTACGACATTTATATTTTAAAATATAATATTTTAACACTTCTAATATCTAAAACTTACTGCGTAGTAGGTACTTGTGATAAATATAAACATATTCTTATCGCAAGTAATTATGACTGTATAAAAATATTAGTGTCTTTGTTAATAAAGACCTTGAATAAAAATGATTAACAAATTATTAAATGACACGCAATTCCGATTTTATTTTAAGTAATATGTAGGTAAATATTTTATCGACTTTATATTTGCGCTCTTATGTTCGAATTAAAAAATAGTTTTATTTCTACACTTTGAATACGATACAGAAAAAATATGGAACATGTTACTTAAACATATTACCTATATTGTGTGAATTGTATTGTTAAGTTTCACTGTTGGTAGGTAAGTGTACAATAAAGAGTATTGTATCCATTCTATCTACATACTAGGTACATCAAATAAAGTTTGTAAAAACAAACTCTCAAATAAACTTATTTTAATAGTACAAACATAAATCAAGATGTCTAAATAGATTTTTGTAAGTTGCCAAGCATTTATTTGATCCTTTTGTTTGTTCTTAACTTCACAAAATGGGTATTGACATACCTATTTAGTGAATCAAAGTCCATATTCAGATAAAGTTACACGAAACAAGCGTCATTTTAGCCCGCCAACATTCGCGTTCTCAATTTGAAATCCGTTCGGGGAATACGAAAAGATAACAAAAATTTCCATGCCAATTCTGCGGAAGGACACTCGAGCCGTTGTTTGAATTCAGAACGCTTTCGCCGAAACGCCCAGTCACATTGTTTTTTTAAAATTGGTCTATTTTAAATCGGTTCATATTTTAATAATTACTAATAATCAGATTATATAAAATATGTAGCGGAGGTTAATAATACGTATTAGTTACAAGATGTGACTGCGTTTTTCTACCAACATGTGCGTTTTAATAACAATATAATATATACTTATATATTTATTTTACTATAATTATTGTTATTGCAAAAAACGGTTACGTCATTTCTTTCAATATAGCCGCATATTGATAGAAAAAATCATGTATCGAATTACCTACTTAACTTTGAAAAATATTATATAAATAAATATTTAACTTCAAAACAAAATTGAAATACAGATAATTATTATAAATCTCCACCATCAATTCAATGTCTATGGAATTTTTCTTGGGATTTTCATGGGATTTTCCTTGAGATTTAAAATTCAAATTTATCGGATCGCTTAACTTTAATACTTACCTACTATGACTTTTTATGGAAAATCTACGTAAATAGGTACCTAACTTTAAAGGCGTCTGCGCATTTACGAGCACATATAAAATTTCATTGTCAGAAACCATTCGAAAAACTAAATTGAATCCTGCAGTTGAAACGAGCGGGCAGCGACAGAAAAAGATAGTTAATGTCCGCGTAGCCTCTTATTAGTGCAATAATAACGCATCCGTGAGAAACGCATGCGCGGGCGCATAGTTAAACAACAGCAAAACAACGCTAGCCCGCGAATTCAATGTAAAGATCAAGACCTTTATTACGGCTCGCGTAAGAAAATGACAAGCGTCTACGCGCCATTTACGTCGACATCAATTTAGATAAACAACGAAACTATCGAATTTAGACCCTATCGTGTAGCCATAAAGCCTTGTAATAGACCTAGATTAGATTGCGCGCTGTTTAGAACGGTTGGAAATGTCAAACCTTAACCTCAAAACCGTGACGCCTGCGTCGCCATTTTAGATCCGTTCGGGCTTTTTCGGCTCGCGTCGGCAATTCTCGTGGACAAATTTAGATTGGCCTCTGTTCGGTTCGGCTGTTAAACGTATTTATGACATAATGGATACTAGCGCGCTCGTTGTAAAGGTCAAATTGCGGTGGACATTAACTAGCTAATAGTGGGGTGCCATTCAAGATAAGGACGCCTTGTATCTTGAACTATTAGATAGCAGATGATCTATTTAAAGGTCGCTGTGTAACTGTATCTAAGTACATGTGCAAATATTAGTAGGAAAAAGATAATGTTGACATACGGAGGTAGATATGACGTTAATAGAATAGGTACCTAGTTAAAATAAATTAGTTTTTTGCTCGCTCTATGTATCTACCTAGAAGTCGTAGAACCCACTCACTTTTATAACGTTGTTATTTTCTTTGCAAATAAAATTAGTGGTACCTAAATAATTAATTTCCTTACTTGTAAAGTCTTAATATTTTCATTTTTCCTTTTTTCCCTTTACTTTTCAGGCATAACGCATGGCGTGGGGGTTGGTAGACGCCGCAGGGGGTTGGTAGAAAAAATAATTCTTAGATATTAAAATTACATGGTAATTTTTAAAAGCAGTCATAATGGAATAGCTGTGTGAGTCACCGTTTTATATACTATAGTTATGATTTTAAAATAAAATAGGTAATTAAACACTTCAGGGCCAAACAGGAATTCCCTAATGTACTTTACATAAACAAAAACACTAATATTCCAAGTCATGGTCATAAATTAATTAATAAATGTTTGACTTCCCAAAGTAACGTAATCATTATTTTTAATAGTGTTATTTATTCAATAATAACATACTCGTTATTTTTCACGGTATTCTAGTCGTTATAGAACGCTCATAGACTTTTCTAGAGTAAAATATAATGCATGGCAGTAAATAATAGACCATACTTTCTAGCGTTCATTCCACAGCCTATCTATGGTGGGGATTGTGGTGACGAAAATTCCATTTCTAAACGAAATATCATATGTCATTACGTCAAACCAACCGACCAACTCTACGTTGGTGCGGTAAGGTTGGATGTAGAATGTAGTTTGGTCGTAGATACGACGCTTTGCAAATAATAGCGCAGCCTAATGACAAGGTTAAGTGTATGAAACGTAACTGGTTTTAAAACATGCGCTCGCCGTTAGCGATAGACAAAAAATACGGCGGCCATCTTGGCTGGATGATGACTTTTCTTGTTCGCTGCACAGAACTAATGTTACGTAGAAATGACTTGATATTTCGTTTCGATGGCTCTACTTATGTATTGTGTAGGATAGATAGGTTTAGTTATAGCAAGATGGAATAGATAGACTTTGTAGAAACTTTCGTGGTTTGAATCATCGATCGATCGTCTATACTTCTATACTTATAATTATTACTCATGTTACTTATTACTTATAATATTATAAAGAGGAAAAATTTGTTTGTTTGGTTGCAATAAATAGGCTTAAAAACTACTGGACCGATTTTAAACATTCTTTCACCATTCGAAAGCCACATTATCCACCAAGAACATAGGCTATATTTTATATGAAATATATTTCATAAATAGATTTTATAAATAAAGTTTGCCGGGTCAGCTAGTCACTGATATTTCGATTCGAATGCTGTTATACCTGTATTATATATCTATAGATTTAGTTAAATGAAGATGGAGTTGATAGACTATTTAAGACTATATTAAGTTATTTAAGACATGAAACTATTAGTGGTTTGATTCCAGTACCATCGTCACACTTATTTTTATCATAAAGCAGTATAGCGCCACAATTATCTGGTTGAAGGATGTGCTAAGAGACAGACGGCATTCTGACTTAGATTTCTGGGGTACCTAGTAACGTTGTGGCTTACTTTAGGTAGACTCAAATCCTATCTGAGCTTGATTAGGTACACAAGACCTTGTATAACGGTCACTTATCACGTGGTACCCATGGTCGTTACGTATTATTATTAGTAGGTTTCAATATAAATTTATATTTTTTATAATATAGGAGTAGCAGACGAACATGCAGTCCATCTGATGGTAAGTGGCTGCTGCTCACATGGACAACTGTAATCAACCCCAGATAGAATTAGATTCCAACCTGAGGTCGGCCACAGATGCGTCGCTAACCCAGAGAACCCAGAGAACCCAGAGAACCCAGAGAACCCAGAAAACAATGTGAATATGCCGGAAGGCCTCTGAAAAGTATGTCTCCCTTACCACACCCTTCAAACCAGAACAGCAACGTTTAACACTGCTAGTTATTATTTAGAAATGGGTGTGACGAGTGGACCTTCCGGAGTCGAAACACAAAGGGTTCTTTAATCGATTAAAACTTTTAAAAAGCCTTAACCAATTACAACGTAAACCAGCAACCAACATTATAAAATAATTAAAATATACTTATTGGAATTATAGGTACTACTTTATTAGACTTAAATTAAATTAGGGGGAAATTAAGACCATTTTATGCGCACACGCATAGCGATACACAAAAACGACATGTCATTGTAGGTAGGTATACATATTCCGAACTCATTACATTTAAATATTTACTACTTGTTTACAAAATATGTATTGCGTTCAAAACAAAGACATATTTATTTTGTAAAGGGGCCCTAACAAATTGTCAGTCCCAACATTTTTCCTTGCATTTTGATAAAAAAGCTGGTTATCCTAGTCGATTTAAAATTGGGCCAGTTAGACTGGCAGTCCGGGGTACGATTCTCGGGTATAGCTCTGAATATTTTTTAAATTTGAACTAGAAAACGGTTTTTTTTATAATATAGAAGTAGCAAAGACAAGTAGTCCACCTAATGATAAGCGGCCACTACCGTGGACATCTGTAATCAACCCCAGATAAGATAAGAAGCCGACTTGAGATACGCCACACATGCGCCGCTACCCCTGAGGACTAAACTGGAATGCCTCGAAAAAGTAATAAAAAGTATCTCTCCTTACCACACCCTTCAAACCAGTACCCTTATCATGAGTTTTTACGTTTTGACAAATATGACTGTTTTGGTATTTGTTTACGTATTTGCCCATACAATTTCCAATCAGCGCCCCTAGCGGATTATATCATAACTTGGAAATAGTATGGGCCAAAACGTAAACAAATACCAAAACAGTCATATTTGTCAAAACGTAAAAACTCATGGTAAGGGTACAGAACACAGCACCGCTACACTGCTGTTATTAGGCAGAAATTGGTATGGCGTTCGTTTTAACGGAATCGAACCAATTAATTATTCGTCTATATTATAAAAAAGCGTGGTAAAAATGGCTATGGTTGAATTTAAACCACTAACGCCCGTCATTGATAATCAATCTATCCAATATTCTGCCTAACCAAAGGTAGACATTTCACAATTACTTATCAATATAATTTGACTTTTCTTGATATTAGACAAACTTCTATTTGATCTACTGATCTTCAGTTGAAAACTAGATAGACAGGTTATAAATAACATCAGTGAACACTAGTGTATAAATACGGCTATAGAACACATGTCATTTCTACTTGAATTAATAATCTGTATCAAATTGCACGCGGAACTAGCCGGCCAGTAGTTATATAATTGTTGTTTTATGTTTTATCTGTAGACAAAATGCGTGTCTATGTACGTAAATAGGTATAGTCCGCGCCAAACTGCTAGTCCGCTCTGAAGTTGCGAGCAGGTGTAGTCATACAATTTGCGAGGCGACGCGATTCATTGCTATAATCAGAGCGGACTAGCAGTTTTACGCGGACTATTCATGCCTTTTTATCATCAACCCATTACTGTCCCACTGCTGGGCACGGGTCTTCTATCTGAATGATTAAACTTTTGAAATGACATTTAATGTTAAGTTACCTATTGTTATTTAAGTAACTAGTATGTTATTAACATAGATTAGTAAAGATACTTCGCCGCCTTGAAATTGAATGAAGCCACGAACGGCTTATTAGTAAGCTCTTTTTTTGAATTCTTGACAAATAAAAATATTTTAGAGAAAATTTACGAATAAATAACTAATACTGCGTAATTTACATTATAAATAAATAATTATTTCAAATATTTTAGGGACATTTTAGCACGGAGACGTGGCAAAACTTTTTTACGCAACTATTCCAATTCTCAAAACTGGGTACATTTTCTTGTTAGGAGTGAGTAATCTTTACTAATCTATGGTTATTAAATTCAACAGCGGAGCGGATCCGGATTCGATCCCCAGTCAGACAGATATCTAAATTATGATTTATATTTAGTGTTTTTGTATAATATTGGAGTAGCAGACGAGCATGCAGTCCACCTGAATACAGTGAAATCTGCATACCTGCGAGATCTTAAAAAAGTTCTCAAATGTATGTAAAATACCAATTCACAATTGGCCAGCGCGGTGGACTATGCTCTAATCCTTCTCATACGGAGAGGAGACAGCAGTGGGGTAGTTAACGACGGCAGAAATATGTGTGACAGTAGTGCCATATTACTGCCATAACCTTTACATAAACAATAACTATTACGTCTTACACCCATGGATAAGAACTCTTACGTACTAATTCCAATGTTTTGTTATGTCCGTCATATAAAACCACAAGTAAATACCCTGTACCTAAATTCTTATCATGGCGTGGTTACACCGAAATAACAAACTTACAATAAGCTTATTACTTCGAATAAATCAAATACACGAAAAAGAGGTAGGAACTGACATAGAAGCAGTGACAGCCTAATGGTTTGAATTTGGTTATCAATCTGGCGAGCCGAGGTTCGAATCCCAGGCTTATTTGTCAATTTACTTGTCAGTTGTGTGCGTGTTAGAAATTATTTATAAATACTTGCTTTATCCGTGAAGGAACACATCGCGAGGAAATCTACATACCCAAAAGTTCTTAAATAAGGTTCTTAAAGTGTATGAAGTTTACTAATATGCAATTGACCAACGCGGTAGATTATGGCTTAAGCCCCTCACTCTGAGAGGAGACCCGTGCCCAGCAGTGTGACAGGAGTGGGTTGGCGAGCCCTTAACTATTTCATTCAATCTTCATCACCAACCCATTACTGACCCACTGGTAGCATGGGTAGGAGACCCTCAGAATAAGAAGGATTAGGCCATAGTCCAACGCGCTGACCAAGTGCGAATTGGTAGATTTCACATACCTTAGAAATCTTAATTTTTTAAAGATTTCTCAGGTTTCCTCACGTGTTCCTTCACCGTTAATCAAGTGATAATTAATGTCTAATACGCATATAACTTTGAAAAATCAGAGGTGCCTGGGATTTGAACCTCGGGCCTCTCGATCAAGAGGCCGAGTTTCTTAACCACTAGGCTATCACTAGTTTTATTTCCTTCAATCTTACGAAATAGCAAATAAATATGCAGTTCACCTGATGGTAAGCGTTCACGGCCCATGTCTAATATGTAAACAACTCCAATATTATAAGGGTTTTTTTTTTTATAGTATAAGAGTAGCAGACGAGCATGTCCACCTGATGGTAAGTGGCTACTGCCGCCCATGGACATCTGTAATCAACCCCAGATAGGATTAGATATTCCTAACTGAGGTCGGCCACAGATGCGCCGCTACCCCTGAGGACTAAGCTGAAACGCCTCGGAAAAGTCTGTCTCCCTTACCACACCCTTCAAAACGGAACACAGCAGCGCCTAACACTGCTGTTATTAGGTAGAAATAGGTGTGGCGGTGATGCCGCCGGAGTCGAACCACAAAGGGTTCTACCACCTTCAAAAAGCTTCAGTAAGCTTTATACATTTTTCAAATGCTTGCATTTTTGGCGACGAATGTAAGCAAATTCGTGGGCTAAGCTTGTCATGGCACTCGCTATCAATGGCTAATGAAAGGAGTTTTCGTGACAAAGTCCAATACAGTGGTTGAGGGCGACCAAGGCTTTGTAATGGATTAGTCCCATTTTTAGGAAATATTTGTATTAACTTTTTGTTAAATTTAGGTTCCTTATGAAAGAATGCCTTATGATGCATGTTTTTTTCGAATGGACCGTATGTTGCCTAGAGCTAAGTTAGGATGAAGTAGATAGATAGATAGATAGATTATTTTATTTCAAGAATTTAAGCAACAACAACAAATTAATGTATGTCTTGTCCCTGTAGTTCCGGGACTAGAATAGGGCTACGGTATCCCCTGCCTGTCGTAAGAGGCGACTAAAAGGGGGCTTTCGGGGTTGCGGGCGACAAGCGGGAGCTCGAACATTATCTACCACATATACACTGAATTTTATTTATTAAGTTAGGTATATTTATTGTTAAACATATCGACTAAAATTCGTTTATTACTTATACATTATTTTTACAATTGGTAACCCTAGTCACAAATTACAAAAAACCCACGAAATACCCCAAATTGTTTCCCTTGTATTATTGAACGTGACAATGTAGGTACGTGTAGCGAGTTTGCATTGCCCATGCTATGTCAACTAGATACATAAAATATAATCTATTTGTTTGTTTGTATCAGTCACAGATATACCTATTTATTGGCCTGTTTGTAATAATCAAAAGGACTAATTTTCACAAACTTTTCGAATTTGAGGTTGGCTATTCATCGCGTTTTAATATATTTACTTTTATTATCATGGATCCGTCATTCCCACTGCTGGGCACGGGTCTCCTCTCTCCTAAGACCTAAGGATTAAGGCCGACGTAGACATACTCTATAGGATCATAGACCACATGCGTAGACTTCAAAGACTTCAGAGAAGTTCTTAGAAAACTTAGGGATGTGAATCACGTTTTTAATTATCGTTAACGCAAGTGATAATTCATTTATAATACGTCACAACTTCAACAGGGATCCGAATCCTGGACCAGTAGAACGACGTTCACCATAAGTATCTATTGCCTATTATAACAAAAAAGTTATAAACACAGATGAGTTGCTACCCTTGGGAATATTTACCACCTGAGAGGCGTTGTGCACGTCAATCAGTGGTCACCATAACATGCAATTTGTTTGTGTGTATGTCTGTAAAATTCATGATAAAGGCGCTTTTCTATTTCAATTCTCATTTACTAGGATTTCCTGTGAGATAAGTGCCACACAGAGATACACAAACACCCAGACCCACGGGTTAAATCTAAATAAAGATTATTAATTGATATCGGACTTGAACGGTCCTTACAGACGTTATAGCGACAGCTCTACAAAAAATGAATATAGTAGAGCTCTTGGAAGATGGACTCCAGGCCATTTATTTATCACTGCAGTATTTTTGGATAGCTGAAACATCCAAGCATAACCATTCTAAATGTTATCTTTTTTATAGTTTTTTTTTTTTAAATTTGAATATTTTATCTTTAATTGCTTAATTGTATAGAAATTTAGTTTGCATTATGTCAGTTATTTACCTAATTACGAGTAGTTACTTTAGATTTTACATAGTCATAACGTTTTTTGGTTATTGGTAGAATGACTCAAAATTGTAAAATTATCCTGTCAAAATTCAGTAAAATGTTGTCATTATAACAAAATACACCAAATTGTTCCGCGAACATGCTGATATGAGTCAGGAACGCTACATGTTCCGAGGCATTCCATTGTTAAGCGAAAGTTAGTTAATCGGTCAAATTAGTTGCTGTTTACGTAACTTGAGCATATTTTCACGTTAAGCTCTACTTTTTATAATACTGTTAGTAAACGAGCATAAAAAGTTTGGCCTTTTGGGGGTTGATTACAGATGCTCATGGGCGATAGTAATCACTTGCAAAGAAGCTTTCAAACTTGGCTTTCTGTAGTCTCATTTTAACTTTTGTTTTTCAACGACTCATGTTTTTGAAAGTGGTAGAACCCTTTGTGGTCCGACTCCGGCGGCACCACCGCCACACCTATTTCTACCTAATAACAGCAGTGTTAGGCGCTGCTGTGTTCCGTTTTGAAGGGTGTGGTAAGGGAGACGGACTTTTCCGAGGCGTTCCATCTTAGTCCTCAGGAGCGGCGCATCTGTGGCCGACTTAAGGTAGGAATATCTAATCCTATCTGGGGTTGATTACGGATGTCCATGGGCGGCAGTAGCCACTTACCATCAGGTGGACTGCATGCTGGTCTGCTACTCCTTTATTATTATTTAAAAAAAGTGGCTACTGCCGCCCATGGACACCTGTAATCAACCCTAGATAAGACTTTCCTAAGGTTGGCCACAATCGTTGTTACCCCTGAGGACTAAGCTGGAATGCCTCCCTCTTACCACTCCGCTCAAAGAACACAGCAGTAATAACAGCAGTGTTCAGCTGCGTACCACACCATTTAAACCGGAACGTTTTAAAGGGTGAACAGTGCAGTACTTCTTTCAAGATAAGAGATACCTTTCAACCTTTTCTGAACCCTTGACATGTGTAGGTCATAGATTAGTAAAGATTACTCATTCCTAATAAGAAAATGTAACCAGTTTTACAATTGAAATTGTCACTGTCATCTATTATCGTGTTTGAAAAATATTTTAAAAATGTAGGTTTTAGATCATTTACGAATGAAACGATATTTTTCCGCACTTTTTCTTCGATTTCTTGTTCTTACACCACTGTGCAGTTACATGTCGGTATTGTTCCGCGTAAATTACACCATGTCAGCCATTAAATGGCTGACAGATTTGTCAGTCGTTTAAGTCATTTAATGGCTTCCTTCAATTATAAGGCGGTGAGATATCTATACTTATCTATGGTGTAGCATATTTTTATGCCAATCGATTTAGTGGTTGTTTGAATGCGTAACGAACAAACAAATCCACTTTCGCATTTAATATTAGTTATTATTAGACTTATGATGTCCCATTCCATATAAACCCAGCAGGCTATCGACCCGCCAAATGTCCAAACAATTTAATATTTCAGGCGACCGCATTTGAAGAGATCGATACTACTAACAGGTTACAGCTGTCATGTTCGTTTTACTTTTTATGGTGAAATAGCAAACGACCATGCAGTCTGATAAGTGGCTACTGTAGCCTATAGACATCTGTAATCAACCCCAGATAAAATAGGACTTCTTTATTATGGTATAGAAGTAGCAGACGAGCAATCAGTCCACCTGATGGTAAGTGGCTACTGCCGCCCATGGACATCTGTCTCTCTTCGATCCGTTTTCCTCACTACTGAGGGTCATGACCGCCATGATTCGTGTTGAGCACAGTTTGGATAATGTCGCGCCATTTGCTGCGGTTCTCGGCTGTTTGCATAGCATCATGAACTGAGGTGTGGAGAGATGCCCGAACTTGATCGGACCAACGTATCGGGACCGGGACCCGAGGTCTCTTTCCTTCGATCTTACCGGTGACCATAAGTTTTTCGAGATTGTCACTGGATTTTCTGGCTATGTGACCGAAGTACTCAAGGATCCTCTGAAGGCAGATAGTAGATAGTCATCATAGTAATGGACATCTGTAATCAACCCCAGATAAGATACGACTCCTTTATTATTGTATAGAAGTAGCAGACGAGCATGCCGTCCACCGATAAGTGGCTACTGTAGCCCATGGACATCTGTAACCAACTCTAGATAAGATTAGATTTCTATTAATGTCGGTTACAGATGCGTGGCTACCCTTGAGAACTAAATGGGAATGCCTCTGTCGTGTCTCCCTTGCCACACCCTTCTAACCGGAACACAGCAGCGCTTAAAACTGTTGTTAGGCAGAAATAGGTGTGACAGTGGTGCCTCAGAAATCGAACCACAAAGGACATGAAGTCATCAGTATCACTGAAGACTCCAAGTTTGATTTCAGGCCACATTTCCAAATTTAGATGTGTGTGATCTCTGGGTGTTTTACCTTTGAGTTTAAAGACCCGAAGGAAAATATATTCTATACTTTTAAAAAATATTTACATCTACACAAACGACGTGTTTAAACAAAGAAAACATAAGTTTCTTAGGCTGTAGTTAGTAGGCTTCTACTGAACCGCTCACTACGTCACAGCTGAACATGTGTGTGTGACGCACACTTGTATATGGAAGGTGAACCCTTTGTGGTTCGACTCCGGCACCACCGCCACACCTATTTCTGTCTAATAACAGCAGTGTTAAGCGCTGCTGTGTTCTGGTTTGAAGGGTGTGGTAAGGGAGACATACTTTTCCGGGGCGTTCCAGCTTAGTCCTTATGGGTAGCGGCGCATCTGTGGGTGTCCTCAGGTAGCAATATCTAATCCTATCTGGCATTGATTACAGATGTCCATGGACAGCAGTAGCCACTTACCATTAGGTGAACTGCATACTCGCCTACTGCTCCTATATTATAAAAAAACAGTAACTTCAATTCGAGGGAGGTAGCATCACCGAACCCATTTCTAATGTAAGTGATTAATCGTTATGACTGACCGCCAAAAACGAAAACGCAATAAAACTGACTCATTCAGTATTTTTCCGCACATTGTTTTTATATAGTTAATTATTTCAATGTGACTATTTGTACAGGTACTGGACTAATAAATTATATTTATTCGTACATTTATTAAATTTTTTTTTAATATATTTATTCGTACATTTATTCAATTTTTTTTTTCTTTAAACAATGTGACAAATTCATTTTTTTTAAATATATTTATTCGTACATTTATTCAATTGGTTAGGTTAGGTTAGGTTAGTTTTTTTTTTTTTATATATTTAAAAAAAGGTTAGGTTAGATTAGGTTAGAATTAGAAAGAAAGAAAGAAAGAATTAATCGATTTCGAACGGGCTGATGGCGATCGACGTCATTTTTTGATGTTAAGAGCTTAGTTTCTAAAATCGATCGGTAGAGCCGTTTAAAAGTTATTAAAAAAAAACATTTCAAAAAAATTTTTTTTGTAGTTTTTTTGAGATTTCTCAAAATCTACCGGTTCGAATCGGATAATAATAAATTGTTTGTCCAGTACCCGTATTAATAATTATAAATTATTCGTACGGTAACCGTATTAATAGACTCAGCCTAATTATTTCACCTGATTTTAACCACTACTGCCATAGTACTACTCGTATGAACATATGTACATAAATAATTTTTAATAGGCGCATATACATATAAGTTTTAAGTACAGGGGGCCTACCACCATCTTTTAAAAACCATCATAGTTTAGGAAAGTTTTATTTCCTCCTTAATACAGTAAAATATTCCGTCATACACAGTTGAACAAACTTAAACCCTTATTGATTTTTCACTTATCCATTGCACAAAACCAATTTGCACAAACCAACCAAAAAAAAAAAAAAGTAAAAGTATGATTAAAATAATATTGTTTTTAGAGATTGTAGTAACCTCCAGGACGTCATTATAATAATATTTACAATTAATTAAAAATATAATAGAAGAGAATTATTAAAAAAACAGAAACCCCAACTGCTTAAATTTAGATGAATCCAACGACACCTCATACGTTAAAATCCGTCGAGACATATGGACTGTAGAGCATGCCAAAGAATGTACATGTATGTACATGGATAGGAAATTACCCTCCGCAACATTACCCTCCGCTGTCAGTTAAAAATATCTTTAATAAAAAACTCGTAATTCTAAAATAGTCAAACAGAAACCTCACATTAGATGAAAACCTACTGATTTGGCTGTATTTGGCTTTTTACCCATGAGTCTCGTATGACCCCATCTATTTCAAACGGAGTGAACATCAGAGTAATAAACGATCATTAATTTCACCTAATTTTGAAGGTGGTAGAACCCTTTGTGGTTCGACTCCGGCGGCACCACCGCCACACCTATTTCTGTTATAACAACAGTGTTAGGCGCTGCTGTGTTCCGGTTTGAAGGGTGTGGTAAGGGAGACAGACTTTTCCGAGGCGTTCCAACTTAGTCCTTACGGGTAGCGGCGCATCTGTGGCCGACCTCAGGTAGGAATACCTAATCCTATCTGAGATTGATTAGAAAATGTCCTTGGGCGGCATTAGCCACTTACCATCAGGTGGACTGCATGCTCGTCTGTTACTCTTATATTATAAATAAAAATGGTCTTTGATGTCATCCACCACATAAAACATGGGTTCCACTGGAAGCCGATCACAGATGCGGTGACACTCCTGAGGGCTAAGGTCGCTAAGTCTGCATCCACACCCTCCACCCAAACGCAGAACTGCTTCACACTAGAATTATGTCACAGTACTTTCCCAATCAAATTATATAAGTTCCACGACCCCTTAAAATCGATTTCATGGTAGAAATACATGCTATCTGGGATCGGTTATAGATGTCCATGGGCGGTAGTGATTATTTACCATCAGGTTAATAATCTATATGATTATTTATTATGATATATATGATTATATATTTGGTATATATACCATGAGTAAATAATCATATATACAGCAAATAATCATATATACCGTGTATATGTACCATTGCGATTTCAATTTAAAAAACAATAACTTTGCAACTTTGCTTTTAATGTAAAGATTTTGATTATATATGATAACTAGCTGACCCGGCAAACGTTGTGTTGCAAATAAAAAATGTTAAGAGTGAACAACCCTTATCACTTAGGGGTATGAAAAATAGATAGTAGCCGATTCTCAGACCTACTGAATATGCATTTAAAATTTGGTAAAAGCCGGTAAAGCCGTTTCGGAGGAGTACGGTAACTAACATTGTGACACAAGAATTTCATATATAAGACTAAATAGTTACTAGTACATATAGGTTATATAACGTTAGAACTATTGGACCGGAAACAGTTAAATTCATTCTTATATCGTCTACGTATTTCTTATAATATTCGTCTGTAGTTAAAAAAATGCTTCGTACTCATGCGTATGCGCACGAGGCATATAACTAGCAATACAGTTACTTTATTACATACTCTCTTACGTAGTATATAACACTTAAAAGGAAACCTTTAAAACTAAAACAATATGACAGCGCAGTAAAGTACACACAATAAACTCTAACAATAACTACGAAAACATTATCAAATTAACTATTTAGTTCAACTTTAACTATTGTATATACCCGTATGTATGCAGTTCGTCAACCTATGATGGACACGGGAATTTAGACTCGGGAAGGGCAATAAAAATCCCCGATAAGAGCCATTTTTGCACAACGCACATAAACAGTGAAGTTAGCGTAACTTTGCACGTTGCGAACTAGGAATGCGGCCCACACGCACCAACTTCGCGCCAATGCAATCAAGTTCATAGATTAAGATTGGCGTTCCATCCGCATAAATTAATCATAACTGGTGTTAAACTCACCTTAATCCTGTACAGCACACTTCCATGCGTAAAAGTTTCCAAAAATAAATATGTACAACAAAGTTTGCACTATGAAATCACCGGACACTAATCTAACATCACAAAATTGAGCAAAATCGTTGTCGCAGATCGGCTTGAGGTCGTCGGGATAACACTGTGTCGTCGTTAGTTTGTAAGTAACATTTTAGTGCACTTTTAGGGAAAGTTCGTAAGTCGGGAGCGCGTTCCATTCGGGATTCGGCTGCAGTCGCGTGGTACGGCTCGCGCGCAACTGACTTGTAAGTTTGGTTAGTTGTTACCGCTACACAATTTTCCTCGCCGCCTCGTTCACTTAACCTGCAGTTTTACCGCCGAAATCATCACATCATTGACACGGTAATGTCACGAGAGGGCGCCACACACTAACACAGAATAACTGGTCACTTTTCATTATTTTATTTCGCACGTCACGGATATTTCGTCTCTTTCTCGCAGCCGATGCGAGCCGAGTTTTTAGTTCGAAACTCGAATTGGTGACAATTTTTACTATGTTTTTATCTGTCGATAGCGCGCCGTAGGTGCATACGTGCGCGGTACTGCAATTGCACTGAGTCTAGATGACATTCACAAAGGCTTACTCCAAGTTCAGACGCGTCAATAAACTAGCCGATGGTATGTTTGTAACGTAATTCTATATTACTCGTACGTACGTACAAACAATAGACTTTATGCGCAATTAAAGTTCGGAAGTTTTAAATCTGTGGACTCTGTTTAAACTCGTGCGCAGATGATTGTCCTTTTCGTTTTTATATCTTTATGTATTATGTATATAAATAAAATTAAAGTGTCAATTTATTACAAATACAATTTTCTAACCATAAAAACAGGTATGCACCATATTAAAACATAAATACAAAGAAAACGTATCTACTAATAACCTTCTTATATGAGGTCGGTTACAAACCTTTATTTTTGTTTATAAATGAACGTATGGTCGGATGGTATGGATGGACGTATGGTCGGGTATTTTAATGAAACCTTCATCCACTGATAGCATTTTAGAAGCATGTATCTCTACTTCAAAAGAAACCCGGAAAATCTCCATATTTTCTTACATAAAATTAAATATTTTCTTCGTAGTATTTAAAGCAATAACATTCCCATAAACATAATTATTACAATACTTAAGTATTGAAAATAAAAGAAAAGTAACACAGTTATCTAAAATTAAATTATTGTCAATTCTATATTCTGGTCCGATTTATGAAGATTAGTAAATAGATCCTAAGGTCATTGGGGCCAGGCCCCACAATCAAATCAAATCAAATCAATATTTTTTATTCAAAGTAAGTTTTTTACAGAGCACTTTTTAAATGTCAATACAACTACCACCACTTCACAAGGTGTTTCGTTATGGAGAAGAAGCGGCGAAAGAAACTCCATAACACACATCTTTTAAATAAAATGTATTTACAATGTCAACTTAACGTAATGGTACATGTGGAGCTGGAGCTAATTCAGACCACACCGTTTTGTCAGTCAAATAATCACTTAGTTTATAGTACGCTTTTTTACATAGCGTTTATTTAACGACATTTTTGAACATTTTTTCTGTGAGATTCAAAATGATTCTTATTCTACCTACTCTTTGTAACTTCTGACAAGACTAGTACATAAAATATCATAAAAGTCCTGTAAATCTATCCGGTTCCTTAGTCCCACTTGGTAACAACCCTTATCCCAGTGTTGGACAACGGTCTCTCAAACCGGAACACAGCGCTTAACACTGTTATTAGACAGAGGTGAGTCGGTGGTGCTTCCGGAGTCGAACCAAGAAAGTTTCTACCTTAACATGCCCTCCAAAACAAGCAGCCATTCGTATGCTCTAAAACACGAAAGCGCGCACCACCAACGGTCACCCATCCAACTGATGACAGCAATATTAACTTTGTAAATTAGTTACTTTATGGTCCGACATGACGTCATCAAACTAACATAAGGATATGGAGCCCATATTAATAATATTAGTCAAAATTCCTATGTAAGTAGGTACAAAATGACATAACATTTTATTGTTATTGTAATGTATGAAAACCTCTGTTTGTACGTAATGTATGAAAATCTTACTAAAACTATTTTTTTGTTATGTTCGCTGTTTAGTATTCTTGGTTTCTAGGACATATTGAGCCATGCTGTCCCATTGTAGATTAAGGATTCGGTAAGTGGTCATCTATCTATAGTATAGTCTGATTTATAATTAGGTGTCCAAAATGTAAACAAAGAAATGTCATTGTCAAAATTAACAAGAAACAAAAACTTTAACAAACTCAACAAAAAACGAAAATTTAACAAATATACACAATTTAACAAACGCGTTATGTAAACGAGAAAACATTAAAGTTCGATCACAATCACGAAAATTAATAATATCAGTTACAAAACTTAAAAATGACAGCACAAGAAATGTCTTGGATTTCGGTTGTGTTACCATTATCACATTTTAATTTTCTACCATAAACTTTGTATTTTATTATTATTACTGTATGGATCGAAATTGAGGTGATATAAATATTATAAAATATGAATTAATCTTAATTTATTTAGATTATTGTTTTATTATTGTTGTATTACTTTAATATCGACAAAAATAAGAAACTACCATTTCTAACGTATTTTCTTGATAGGTCAACACCTTTGTTTACATTTTGGACACCTAATTATGAATCAGAGTATAGTCTACTAAACATACCTAAATATTACGACGTATATGTATTTACCTATAGCCATAAACAAGAAAACCGAACTTTCAATCTTAACAATATATAGCATGAGCTCGACTCGGGCTTGACCGATTTCGATTGCTTTACTCAAAATCTGACAATAAGTCCTTTGTTGTTCTACCGCCTGGGTCTCCTCTCAGACTCAAAAGGGCTTAGACCATAATCTGCAGCATAGATCAAGTCTATACCTTAAAGCGTCCCTAAAAATTTCCTTTGCTACTAAATCAAGTAATTTCTAACACACATAATTTTGAAAAATAAGAAATTTGGGACTGGGTTTCGAACCCTAAACTCCCTGCGTGTGGCCAAATTTTGAACCACTAGACTATCAAAGCAACTATTAGTCTGACGCGCGATTTTTAAATATAGGAGTAGCAGATGAGCATGCAGTCCATCTGATGGTTACTTTCCAGGGCTACTTTCCAAGTGGCTACTTTCCAGGGACATCTGTAATCAATACCAGATAGGATTAGATATTCCTACCTGAGGTCGGCCACATGCGCCGCTACCCTGACTAAGCTGGAACCACCCTTCAAACACACAGCAGTGCTTATCACTGCTGTTATTAGGTAGAAATATGTGGCGGTGGTGTTTAAAACCTCCAGCTTCCCCTGCTGTGGGACCCATGGCCTGCATACACAAATAGGGTTTCAGAACCTGAAGAAAACAGTGCTATTTCTGTACGGAACCCTAAAAATAGGTTCCTACATCACTATATATTAATATGTATAGCAGTTTTTTAATTATAGTTCATAGATTCAATTTTAAGTACCACCCCGGGGCTTAATTTAGGGTTGAAACTACTTTCACTACGCTTATAAATATAGGAAACTTACCCTCAAAAATGAAAAGCTACCCCTTTTAGTCTGATTTACATTTACATTCTAATAGGGGTCTGTCTAGGTATAGTTAGCTGAATTACGTGGTTCTAGAGGTCTTGGGTTCGACTCCTGCTAATTTTGTTGATGATTTTGAAGTTGCATTTACGTTTTTGAAAGTGGTATATGTTTCGTTGTTTGACTCCAAAGGTACCTCTGTCACACTACTTTTGCTTTAAAACAGTAGTTTAGGGCTCCTGTGGTCAAGTTTAAGGGTATGAGAGAAAGCCGTACACGTTTATACGTTTATTCAAAGGGTTTCAATTTAGTCCTTATAAATAGCAACGCTATGGACATTTGGACAATCCTAGTTAGAACTTCAATGCTATATTATATGAAATTGATTATATTATAAAGTGAGTTTTATTAAACTTTGAGGTATGTTCCTCACGATGTTTTCCTGCTCTATAGTAAGTGATAAGTGATTACAACTATTTTTTTGATATGTACATAACTATGAAAATAATGACGTCGTGTTTTTTATGAGGTGCAAATAAAAACCTTTTTTGATTTGCACCTCGGACTCCACATTTGAGAGACCGATTTTCAACCACAAGGCTGTATCACTGCGTGTACTTCTTTACAAAATAAAACAACGAATACATTTTCCATATAATATGATGAAACCTTTGAACCGCCGCTTTTATTCAGATTACATTATTTCATCCCCTAAGTTAAAAATAGTTCACATTTCCAATTTTTAGGCAAACGCACCCCAGGGCATAATTTGGGGTGAGCACTACTTCCTCGACTCAAAACTAACCCTCAAACTACAGGGGGAGATCTCTAATTTTCAATTGTGCATATTTCGAATTGGGAAAGGGTTGGTACCGTGTTTGACTATAAGCGAGTAACGAACAAGCTAAAAACTATTATGTCCCAATGCTGGGCACGGATGTCATTATAACTGCAAACTATGGTGGTATATTATCAACTGCTATATCATCATCATCATCATCATCAACCCATTACTGTCCCACTGCTGGGCACTGCTATATACATAAATTTAATTCGGTTATTCTTTAAATTTTTCATGGTTTATCTTTTTTAGTACCTATCTTTAAAATCACGCATGGCATACGCATTTTTAGTAAGCGCCCTTCTCCCATCACATGTATTTGTGTATACGTTGCAAATCTGTACCCTTACCAGGAGTTTTACGTTTCGACAAATATGACTGTTTTGGTATTTGTTTACGTATGGGCCAATACGATTTTCTAGTTCTGACACAATCCGCTAGGGGCGCTGATTGGAATTTGTATGGGCAAATACGTAAACAAATACCAAAACAGTCATATTTGTCGAAACGTAAAACTCCTGGTAAGGGTACTGATGTCTACTACTTGTATCTTTCTTAGATAACTGTTATGTGTGCAAATAGATATATAGCGTAGCGAAAAAATTCTACGTCTATGTATGTGCCATGTGCCACATGTACGCCGGTTGCGAAGAGACTGCAACGTACCATTCATTAGGGATGGCAATCTTAGATCGATTATTCGAATAATCGACCAAACTTTTTTTTGGACCAAAAATGCCATTATTTTAATCGATCTCAAGTAATAATCCAGTGAAATAAACATTGAACGCAGATTCCAGAACTAAGTACCTACTAAAGAAATACGAGTATATGTTAATTTTTTACTGTTTTGATATTAAAGTGGTTATTTTTTCTTTTTTGTCGCTTTTATCGCTTCTCGCTTACGGTCAAACAAGTAAAAAAATTAAGGATCTGTGACATTACTTTGATGTAGATTCAAAAATTTACATCCCTTCTTGTCATTACGTAAATAGGGTGGTTACGGCCCTTGTAAGAAAGGGTGTTTTGGTAATGAGCGGGTGATAATGCTGTTGCCAAATACCTACATTATCTTACTACCTTTGATCTTTTAAGGGCTTAGATTAAAATATTTTGGTACTGTAGCCTAGTGGTTTGAAATGCCTCCCTGATTTGAACCTCGAACCTCCAGTGAACCCTAAATTAGATGAGGACGACCTGCCAAGGTGCTGGATACAAGATCAACTGACAAACTAACAAAGAAAACTATATAGGTATATGATTTCAATATTTTTGAATGTTTGAAAGGTTGTTATTTTTTTAGCCATGACCATTGACCATGGTGGACCAAAAAGCAGTGATAACGTAGTGGTTAATACTCTGCCTCTCGATCGAGGAGTCTGAGGTTCAAATATTATTAACATTTGTTTTTATATATAAAGAGATCTACACGTCTGAAAGTTTTGCAAAACTCATAAGTGTGTGAAGTCTACCAATTCTGACTTGGTCAACGCGAAGGACTATGGGTTAAGCCCCTCTCACTTTGAGCGGGATACTTGTACTCAACTGTGGGACTGTAATAGTTTGACGAGGTTGATTCTTATGTTTCCTTGCGATGAAGTCGAAAGCCATAGTGGCGTAAAGCTAGGTACCATAGTAAAAACTCGCCCCTAAATCTTGTCGTCAAACCTCCACTCCGACTGCTTGGCACAGCATTTTAATACTTTTTTTTTAATATTAGGATAATACAAAAAAGTCAATTTAATTGCTTGTGAGTAGCAATCTAGCGGGGAACTACCCTTTCGGCGTACAAACCTCTTGCACTGAATTACATAACAATTCTGTACATTGACTAACTATAACAAATCTAGTTCGTCTAGGTCTAGTACTAGGTCATTACGCAATTCCTAGGTCAAACCAATGTATGGAATAACCAGTCCCGCCTGGTATCCATTATGCCATTATATTTCAATAGACTACGGTCAATGTCAACAGGGAAATATCTAGATATTAGTTAGATATCTAGGTATAGATCTCGGGGGTCCCTGTAGTTCCGGGACCAGAATAGGGCTACGGTATCCCCTGCCTGTCGTAAGAGGTGACTAAAAGGGGCTTCCGGGGTTGCGGGTGGCAAGAGTGGGAGGTCGAACCGCCCGTCAGCGACCCCGGGAAGGACGGCGGTATGTGTGGTCACATACCGTCGTGCACGCAGGACGGTGTGGCGAGCGGCATGCTCACCTGGGCAGAGCCCGATGGGGCAACGCGCTAAGAGGACTCCGGTTGCGTTCCTCCGGAGATCCATCCGGGGGGGGTTAGTGCGGTAAGAATTCCACATAACCCCGTGCCGCTCCCACGGCACAGGGTACCTTTTGAAGGTCTCCCCCTCGTAAACAAAACAAAGAAGAAGGTATAGATCTCGGGACAGAATGTGGTAGAACCCTCTAGTACGACGGCGCCACCGCCACATGTATTTCTAATAACAGCAGTGTTAAGCGTCGCTGTGTTGCAGACATCCATGGGCGGCAGTAGCCAGTTAACATTAGGTGCACTGCATATTCATTACTTATGTTTAACTTTTTCGAAAGATCAGACGTAACCTTGTTTGTAACCGTGTTTTTATTTTTTTTGACACGAGAGGTAACCTTCAAAAAGTACTCGACGCCGTAGGAACGACGCCGGGTTATGTGGGACTTTTACCGAATTAGATACTTCTACCTGAGGTCGGCCACAGATGCACCGCTACACCTGAAAACTAAGCTGAAACACCTCGAAAAAGTAAGTCTCCCTTATCAAACCCTTCAAACCAGAACACAGCAGCGCTTAACACTGCTGTTATTAGGCAGAAATAGGTGTGGCGGTTGTGCCGTCGGAGTCGAACCATAAAAGGTCTACCACCTAAATATTATTTATACGTAAAGTCGACCTTTCAACCCAGAATTAGTCAATCTTAGCCACAAACAGCTCTCATTAAAATAATGTTTATAATCCATTGTTATTCGTTCAATAGGGCGAGAGCAAAGGGCATCAAAACATGGAATTGTCTAAAACAGGTAAACAATACCATTCAAAAGGGTTTCTGATGTCATTTACACTTGGGACTTTTAAGGTAGAATCCTTTGGTTCACTCCGGCGGCACCACTGTCATACCTATTTCTGCCTAATAACTGTGTTAAGCGCTATGTTCTGGTTTGAAGGGTGTGGTAAGGGACACATACTTTTCCGAAGTGATTAGTCCTTAAGTAGCAATGCATCTATGGCTGACTTCAAGTAGGGCTCTTATCTGGGATTGATAGCAGATGTCCAAATGGCAGTGGCTTACTATGCATAACCCTTTGCTACTTGTTCTGTAAAAAAATCCAAATGTCTTTCTTTATAAGTATTCCTGTTCTGGTTCTTTGGTCATTGGGTATCCTTGTCACCTATACCCATAGATTAGTAAAGATTACTCACTCCTAACAAGAAAATGTAACCAGTTTCGACAATTGAAATTGTCACTGTCAATTATTTTCTTGTTTGAAAAATATTTAAAAAAATGTAGTTTTTAGAGCATTTACGAATGAAACGATATTTCTCCGCACTTTTTCTTCAATTTCGTGTCTTAGCTGCGGTATTGTTCCGCGTAAATTACACCATGACAGCCATAAAATGGCTGACAGAATTGTCAGCCGTTTAAGCCATTTAACGGCTTCCTTCAGTTACAAGGCGGTGAGATATATATACTTATTTATGCCTATACCACTAAAACAAAGAGTGGACTATGGGTATAGAAAGTGCGATAGACAAAAAATAGAAAGGTATTTTTAGATGAGTTCGCATCCAGAAAAGACTTCTTAAAACATTAGATGCTTAACCCAGAATCAAACCCAGGACCTTATATCAAAAGTAATGATACTATGTGGTGTAGTGTGCCAGATATGCTACCATATTCCTACCGTCCCGTTGAGTTCCGGTTTTGAAGATGGGGTCAGAATGTTCACGACTTGCTCCCAATACTGACTATAAATCCATATTTCTATTTAGTTATTTTTTCTACGATATATTGCTTTTTATTTACAAATTAATTATCACCTGTGAAAGAACAAAACTATTTCTCTAACCTATTTTCCATCTTTTATGATTCCCGCGCAAAATACAACTCAAACGTCAAGACGCGGTATTTTTTTTTGCTATATAACAATCGTACCAGCCAGTGACTACAAATGGAAATTTATTATTATAAAAATAACACAATATCATGAAAATAACATAAAATAATTAATTAAAATAGTACTATAATAAAATAATTTAAATATATTTCTAATAATTGCTTTACCGGTGAAGGATAACATCATGAGGAAACCTGCATACCTGAAAGATCTAAAAATGAAGAAAAATGAAAATGAGAGATCTAAAAAAGGTATGTGAAGTCTACTAATACGCACTTGGCGCATTGGTAGACTTGACTATGGCCTAATCCTTCTCATTCTGAGAGGAGACCCAGTGGGACAATAATGGGTTGATGACACATATTGTTTGAAGAAAATATACGCATTAGGACAAAATTATTAGTTGTTATATGGATAGCAAATTTGAAGGTAATAGAACCCTTTGTGGTTCGACTCCGGCGGCATCACCGTCACACCTATTTCTGCCTCATAACAACAGTGTTAAATGCAGCTATATTCTGGTTTGAAGGGTGTGGTAAGGGATACATACTTTTCAGAGGCGTTCCAGCTTATCCTCAGGGTTAGCGGCGCATCTGTGGATGGCCTCAAGTAGGAATATCTAATCCTATCTGGTATTGATTACAAATGTCCATGGGGGGCAGTAGCCACTTACCATCAGCTGCATACTCGAGACACTTGAAATTTTTACTGAGTATGCATGACAGTAGCTGCTATAACGACAAATACTAAAAAAAACCGTTCCTCAATAACAAAGTAACAGAAATATTTACAATGTTTATAATACAATTTTACATAAAATAAAACAAAGTCATATTCATTTTTAAAACATTCAAATTTCGAACATAGTCTCGAACGCGCACCTGACCATGCAATTCCATTTTCAAACGGGACTTAAATCCAAGTGAAAGTACCGGTATTCTGTTGAATAACATAAATCTTAAATTTAGATAATAAATAAAATAAACGCTATTGTAAAATGAAATAATAATTTCGTCATAATTATTAATTACGTTCCAATCAAAATGCACTTTTGACATAAATCAATACAGCAATTTAAATAAAAATCAAAACATTCGAATTTCGAAAACACCGATTGAAGCAGCTTCCAAATTTAAACGGGGCTTAATTGCATTCAGTGAAAGTACGAGTATTCTGTTGTTTTTGTTAAACGAGTCCTGCCAAATGCATCACATTCGGCCTCGACGCGGTCATCGACCTCGGTTTGGGCGCCATTAAGTTGGGAAAGGTCAGGTTTGTGTGCATGTGTGCGTCCGGTTTTACTTTCAACACAATGAAAGTTTTAAAAAGTTACAGAATTGAATTCGATTGTGTAAAATGTAAATGTGTGTCATTTTGTGATTGTGTTTGTGTGCATAATGAAGATACCTTGTGTTACGTCATCCGTGCTATACGGAAATATTATTTTATTATAAAAAATGTATTTGGTAGGTATTTTTATTTTCTAAATATATTATTATTATCGATATTTAGGTACATCAAGGAATGTATATGAATAAATTGCCCATAACAAATAAAAATATACTTGAAGGGTGTGGTAGTAACTAGTAAGGGAGACAGACTTTTCCGAGGCGTTCCAGCTTAGTTTTCAAGTAGCGGCGCATCTGTGGCCGACCTCAGGTAGGAATCTAATCCTATCTGGGGTTGATAACAGATGTCCATGGGCGGCAGTAGCCACTTACCATCAGGTGGACTACATGCTCGTCTGCTACTCCTATATTATAAAAAAAGTATATTTTGGAAAGATATATGATTATAGTTCATGCCACCATTAAACAAACAATAATATAATATACCTAAATAGGCGGAGACCCAAAATTTATCCTAATTAACATGACTAGTAGATATTAGTTAGTCTGAACTGAGCAGACAATAAATGAGTCAGAACTTACAATTTGGACAGTTTTAGGCAATAACGGATGATTCATGGGTGAAGTCAAAACTCATCAACTCATTACTGTTTCACTTGTTATATAGGAGTAGCAGACGAGCATGTAGTCCACCTGATGGTAAGTGACTACTGCCGCCTATGGACTGTATCAACTCCGGGTAAGATTATATTCCTACCGGAGGTCGGCAACAAATGCTGCTCATAGGAGTAAGTTGGAATGCCACGACTAAGTATGTCTCCCTTACCTTCATACCAGAACACAGCAGCGCTTAACACTGCTGTTATGGGGTAGAAATAGGTGTGGCGGTGATGCCGCCGGAGTCGAACCACAGAGGTTCAACTACCACAGCTAAGCATAGGTCTCTTTCACAGAGTGAAAATCCTTTTTTCCCTTTTTTTAATGAATTTTCATTACATGTAGGTTTCCTCACGATCTTTTCTTTCGCCGTTTAAACAAGTGATAATATTAATAATTAATACCTAATACGCATTTCTGAAAAATCACAGATGCGTTGCCTGGGACTCGAACCTCGGACCTGCCAATTCAGAATTATATATCCAACCACTAAGCTATCAATGCCGACACTATATATGTTTAACAAATATTTTGGCCACCTGTACGAACAATAGACAGAGACAGATATCAGATAAGGTACGTGTGAAAGAGACAGCACGAGCCATGACCTTACACAAATTGTGCGAATGTGCGGGTCAGTGACCGCTGATAAGGATTTCGGCCTAACCCGTTATTTGGGTTTCTTATCAGCTTAACAAGCGGTATTTTGACTAATTACGTGTGATAAAAATAAGTACCTAAAAATTTTAACCGACTTAAAACGAGGTTATGTATTACCCTTTAAAAGATGCAAATATGCACACGTATGGAGTTTCTTGCGCCGCTTCTTCTCCATAGCGAAACACCTTCCGAAGCGGTGGTAGTTTGTTGACTTTCAAAAAGTATTCTATATGAATCAATTTTGAATAAATGAGATTTGAATTTGAATTTGAACAATTAAGTATGTATTTATGTATGTTTGTATGTGCGCGATTAAAAAAAAACTACTCATTCGATTTGGATGGGGTTTTCGTTATTCGAAAGCATATTTTACAAGGAAGGTTTTAGTATACGATACTTTAGACTTGTTTCTATAGTTTTCTAGAAAACAAGAAAAACCTTCTAGATTAATTCTAGAGTATTTCGGAACCGTTTTCGTTTGAAAGGGTAATTTATTATTTACATACAATTTTTACGTTTCGATCCAAGGGGGTGGATGCCGACACACTAGCCTAAATCCCTCTCTTTCACCACGAAGACGCCATTATTAATAATCAATCTATCCATTTTTAAAATCAAATTTGACAATGATTACTATGAAGAATAGTCAAATGTCCAAAATCGATACCCAAAACATTGGATAGATAATTAATAACGCACGTCAATCGTTAATTAATAGTAAGACTTGCGTAATTTGTGTAACTGTTATTTCCTTATTTTCGGCAAGAGTCCAATTCTTCCCTATTTTCAAGAATTGAGCGGGAAAACCCTACTCAAAATTCGTGTAGGCACGATGAAACATCAAAATCGTCTCATTGTTTTGATTTGCTTACGTTCGTAGACAAATGATTCATAAACTTTTTGAATTTGAGTAAATTATTTTATTTGCCGACAGCATAATTAGATTTTTAATAAAAGAAGAGCGGCGGATGCATTTCACCTGGTGGTGGGTGGCTACTGCCTCCAATGGACATCTGCAATCATCGACAGATAGGATTAAACACCTATCTGAGATCGGCCACAGATGCGCTACTTCTAAGGATTAAACTGGAAGGCCTCGGAAATTATGTCTCCCTTACCACACTCAAACCAGAACACAGCAGCGCTTAACGCTGCTGTTATTAGGCTGAAATAGGTGTGGCGGTGATGCCACCAGATTCGAACCACAAAGGGTTCTACCACCTTCAAACGTTAAGGTTCCGTACCCAAAGGGTAAAGACCCTATTACTAAGCCTCCGCTGTCTGTCCGTCTGTCACAGAACTTTATCTCGGGAACCGGAATAGATTGACACTGGATTTTTTTACAATAGGTAGTGTACGTAAAATGGCTGCTATACAAATAAGTACTAAAAATAATTTCAACAACATAGTTTACCTAGATGAGAATCGAACCCGGAACAGTGTGTGTATGAGGCACATGATTGAAACAACTATACCATTCTACATAACCTACCGCATAAATTAAATTAATTAATCGGCCTAATTAATTGTGTTTCCTTAAAATAATAATGCTTATGTTGAATCGTAACCACAATAGTTTTCGTGGTGGTTTTGGTTTAGTGTGTTCGTCACCAGTAGGTCTTGGTGACGAACACACCAGCCACACATCGCCACTCAAGGACTAACATTGAGTGGCAATGTGTGACCGAACTCATGTAGGAGTGTTTGAAGCAACCTTTGTGGTTCCACCCCGGCGGCACCAACGCCACACCTTTCTGCCTAGTATAGTCCGCGCCAAACTGCTAGTCCGCTCTGAAGTTGTTGCGGCGTAGTCATACTATTTGCTATGACGATGCGATTCATTTCTACATTCAGAGCGGACTAGCAGTGTTACGCGCTGCTGTGTCCTGGTTTGAAGGGTGTGATAGGAGAGACATACTTTTCTGAGGCGTTCCAGTTTAGTCCTCACCCGCTACCCCGGGGCTGTGGTCGACCTCAGGTAGGAATATCTAATCCTATCTGGGGTTGATTACAGATGTCCATGGGAGGCAGTAGCCACTTACCATCAGGTGGACTGCATGTTCGTCTGCTACTCCTATATTATAAAACACCTGAGGTCAGAATCGGATTCCTTTCAGGGGCCCTAGACAATGCCATGAGGCGCTTTTTTAATCTAACTGACCGAATCGTATATTGTTTTAACCTTTGTCGTTTACCCCGCGATCCCGGGTAGGCTTCCCGGCATAGGCTCTTCTTGATAATTGTGTGGATTTGTCTAAATTGTGGGAGTGCCATAGGCTATATCTTTAAGCAGTCGGTTTTGCTTAATAAAGTAGAGTCTAGTCTAGTAGTAGTAGTAGTAGAAATGTCTAGTTGCCCAATAGAATTTATTACTTAAAATTTACTTATGGGAGTTTTACGCAGCTTCTTCATAACCAATCATCTTATGAAGCGGTGGAGGACATTGTCAATCCAAAAAGAGCCTACACGAATCAATTTCGAATAGGTACCTTATTTTTTCGAGGGGGAACCTTCAAAAGGTACCCGACAACGAGGGAGCGACGCCGGGTTATGTGAGATTTTGACCGCACTACCTCCGATGGCCGTCCACAGCACTTGTTGGAGAACTCCGAGATCTCCGACGGAACACAACCGGAGTCGTCCAAGCGCGATGTCCGGATCGGGCTCTGCCCTGGGGGAGCGTTTGGTACCCACAACATTTGATGATTATGACGGTATGCGATCACACATACCGCCGTCCTTCCCGGGGTAGCTTACTGGACGGTTCGAACTCCCAGTCTTGCCGCCCGCAACCCTGGAAGCCCCCTTTTAGTCGCGCCTTACGACAGGCAGGGGATACCGTAGCCCTATTCCAGTCCCGGAACTAAAGCGGCATTCGAATTAATATTAATTAATACGTCTAACATAATAAAAATTAGAACATTGAATTAATTTACTCGAAATAACAATGTTATTACGTCAAAATAGTGATAAAGAGCAAAATTTTGGGAACAGGAAAACAGCGCCGTTTTGTAAACAGGGTGACGAAATTTATATTATTAAGTAATTCGTCATCAACAACTAATTGGTCACGTGCAGGGCTGAATTTGGAAGTATAGAGAGGCTCTTGGGCGACCAAGAAACAGGGCCCTTAATTATTTGAATACAAGATTTTTTTGCGTCTTCTTCAATTCTTTAAGTTCTTCTTCAATTGAAAGTCTTGTTTAATTTTTCAATGTTTCAAAAGTTTTTCGCCGGCCAATAGAATTATTTCTAAATAGAATTTAGTAGGTAAGTAATATATTTCAAATGAAAAATAATACTGTTTGAAAAATTACCTAAAGTTGCTGACCCGTTGAATTGTTCTATAGTGGGGCGCCTCTCTTGTAGCCCCAAATTCGACCCTGGTCACACGTGTAGCAGAATAATAAGAAAAGATCATAGTCCACCATGCTGACCAAATGAGGATATACAGACCATAATAGTATAATTATATCTGCTTAACAAACAGTGTGGTGATATAGACATACTTGTCCGAGGCGTTCCATTTTAACCAGAAATTAATTACTCAATCTACATTAATAATAACGGGCCGTAGTCCTCTGGGGTAGCAATGTATCTGTAGCTAACCTCAAGTAAAACTAATTTTATCATCTATCAGGTGACATGCTCTTCAAAAAAGATGCAAAAAGACTCCATGCAAAATGAGATGCAAATGTCCATAGGCGGCGTTGACTTTCCATCAGTACCCTTACCATGAGTTTTCAAAACATCCCACAATTTTACGTTACGTTTACTCAATCCATTATTCTGTTCCGTTTGCTTCAGTAGAATGAGTTGTCAAGTGACGATGAAATTTTTGTCTCGCTCACATGTTTGCAAAAAAGGGAGACAAAATATAAAGCACCATTTTGACAATTTAGACATTTAATGTTATGTTACTGACACTATAATCGTGTTACAATACGCTAGGGGCGCTGGTTGGAAATTGCATGGGCAAATACGTAAACAAATACCAAAACAGTCATATTAGCAAAACGTAAAAACTCATGGTAAGGGTACAGGTAGCACGTCTATACCCTTACCATGAGTTTTACGTTTTGAATAATATGACTGTTTTGGTATTTGTTTACGTATTTGCCACATACAATTTCCAATCAGCGCCCCTAGCGGATTGTATCAGAACTATAGTGTAAGTAACGTAACATTAAATGTCTAAATTGACAAAATGGCGCTTTATGTTTTGTCTCTCTTTTTTGTGAACATGTGAGGCAGACTTGATCACTTACTTATTGTTACGTTTACTCAGTCTACTGAAGCAAACGTAACAGAATATTGGATTGACTAAACGTAACGTAAAATTGTAGGATGTTTTGAAAACTCATGGTAAGGGTACTGTTTAATCGTTAAACAATAAACTCACCAGTTCACCTTACTGGATGACCGATTGCTAATTCTTTATTACAAATAATAAAGTTACTACCTATTTTCGTAATTTACTAAAATATGTATACTTAAGTATGTCAGTGGATTACATGCCATTGTAAGTTGGTCAAATGACCGATTAAGTTATAAATAAAATTATTATCCATTGTTTTTCGATAATAAAAACCTTTATCTGATTTTTTTAGTCAGTGTCAAACTTAATAACAGTAGTGGTAATATTATAAAGTTAGAAAGGTGGTGGAAATGGTATGGATTGTTAGGGGAGGTATAGTCCGGGCTAAACTGCTAGTCCGCTCTGAAGTTGTTACGAGCAGGTGTAGTCATACAATTTGCTAGGGCGACGCCATTCATTTCTATATTCAGAGCGGACTAGCAGTTTTACGCGGACTATACTATGTTTTGATGGGAGGGTGTGGATGCCGGCTGACTTACATGAGATGACCATTTAAGTCCTCAGGAGTGGCAATGCATCTGTGATCGGCTTCAGGTAGAATTTAGAACCCGACTTAATATATGGAGTTTTTTTTTGTTATATTTTATAATAAGTAAGTAATTTCGGTTGAAGGTGGTAGAACCTTTTGTGGTTCGACTCCGGTGGCACCACCGCCACACCTATTTCTGCCTAATAACAGCAGTGTTAGGCGCTGCTGTGTTCCGTTTAGAAGGGTGTGGTAAGGGAGACATACTTTTCCGAGGCGTTCCAGCTTAGTCCTCAGGGGTAGCGGCGCATCTGTGGCCGACCTCAGGTAGGAATATCTAATCCTATCTGGGGTTGATTACAGATGTCCATGGGCGGCAGTAGCCACATACCATCAGGTGGACTGCATGCTCGTCTGCTACTTCTATATTATAAAAAAAAAGTTGCAAGCGACCATAGTCCACCTGATGGTAAGTTACTATCGCCCATGAAGTAACCTACATGTAATCCCTTCATGGTGTTACTGCCACCCATGGACATCTATATATAATCAACCCCAATAAGATTAGTCCTTTTTTAGATCGGCCACAGATTAATTGGTAACCCTGAGGACTAAGTACGAACGCTTTGGATAAGTGCGACATACTTAGCATACCCTTCAAACCAAAACGGCAGCTTAACACTGCTGTTATTAGGCAGAAATAGGTATCTAGCTAGTGCCTACAGAGTCGAACCACAAAGGGTTCTACCACCTTCACTGGATGAGTTTATTACAGATGGCCATGAGCGTCAGTGACTTACCATCAAGTGGACTGCATACGTTTCTAAATTCAACAAAAAGTTCTACCACCTTCATTGGCTCAGTTGGTCACAGATGGTCATGGAGGTCAGTGACCACTAGATGGACTGCATTTCGTTCGAATTTTAAAACAAAACTAGAAGGAAAACGCAAAAATAATTGGAAAAATCTCTATCAAAGCATATTTATAAAAATGTGTCAATATGCATGTCTGTACGAACCAGACATTTTTTTCTTATCAGGGCATTGACCGTGGGATTACTGACACATTCAAACGCTTTCGGCTGATAACGCTATCTCGTAGTAATTTGATAGTATACACGTTGGAAAAATATTGCTTCAAGTTTTTGTGAAGTTGAAGTAGCGAAATCAGTGCATATGGATGTCTGCAATCAATCTCAGATAGGATTAGAGTCATATGGTGTTTTATCGTCGTATTCTACAATTAAATACTGACATGATTAAAAAACTTGGTTTCTCATTTGGGTTTCCAAGGTTTAAATCCTAGGCTGCAGACTTTTCACGCACCTCTGATTTTTTTCAAAAGTAATATGTGCGTACTAGAGATTAATTGTCACTTTTTTACGATGAAGGAAACCATCGTGCGGACTCTAGTTCAAGTGCCCAGCAATGGGCTGACGACGACGCAAGAAAAGGTTTAAATCTAAAAAAAAATGTTATGTAAAAAGTCTTATTATAGGTAAATACGCATCGTGTGATAACTCCAGCTCTACCATAAATAATTATTTATATGTATAGTCCGCGCCAAACTGCTAGTCCGCTCTGAAGTTGTTGCGAGCAGGTGTAGTTATACAATTTGCTATGGCGACGCGGCTCATTTCTATATTCAGACCGGACTAGCAGTTTTACGCGGACTATACCACTATTAAAAATGTAAAACTTCTATCATATTTAGTTTATATAACCCTTTTCTACCCGCCTGTGGAGGGTAATGTTTCTGTTGCTGTTGCTGTAATATATCTCGTTCAAACGGTTTGCCGGATTTTAAACGAGGTATCGTTGGATTCGTCTAAATTGTGGGAGTGACATAGGCTATATTAAGCAAACGGATTTTGGTTTTTACAATAATTCTCTAGTTTATTTTACCACTGTTTATTAAAGTGTTTGGTCCTAATTAACATTAACAGCATATAAATAACAATATAATTAATTTAAGTTGTGACTCGCTATTGGATAGGTCAGTGCCGTTTTCGATAAACGAAGTGGTACTATTTGTTCATTTCTCACTTAATAATTTGTAATATTTGTAAAGGTGGTAGAACCCTGTGGTTCTAATCCGACGGCACACCTACGAGTATTTCTGCCTTATAACAGCAGTGTTAAGCGCTGCTGTGTTCTGGTTTGAACGGTGTGGTAACAGAGAAGTATTTTTGAGGCGTTCCAGCTTAGTTCTTAGGGGGTAGCACATCTATGGCCGACCTCAGACAGGAATCTAATCTTATCTGAGGATGATAACAGATGTTCATGCGCGGCAGTAGCCACTTACTACACGTGGACTGCATGCTCCATATTTCTTTTTCACTGCAATCCAACGTCGCGCTTGTTCAACAGTTGCATGGTTAACTAAACCTGCACGTTTCCTTGCTTTGGAAAGAGCGATTAGCCGATTCACTCATCAAACAAAATAAGGTACCGAGTAGACTTTTCAAACAGAAATTTGCAAAATTGGATCGGTTGTTTGTTAATAGCGGACATAAATATAAACCTCCACTGGTTGCTACTGTATCATAATTTATCGAGAACTGTTTTCTTTTCTTTCTTTCTTTGTTTTTTGTCAATATCAGTACATGGAATCTACAAACAATCAACAACAATAGATACACGATTCTACAATCGACTTACAAGTGAGTTTTACTATAAATTCGAGTTAGTTTCGATAACAAATAGGTACACAACAATAGTACCACAGTACGTACGTACAATTTGAACAAATCAAAGTTTGTGGTCACATATCTGAGTCAGTAACCTCATACAATATGAAAATAGGGGCAACCTATTTATGGGTACCGAATAAACTGGCTAAGGGTAAGCGGGGTCGTACACTGAGGGTTCCGTTTGCATCGTCGGTAACCCGTTATTGTCCCACTGCTGGGCAGTGCTGGGCACGTGTCTTCTTTTAGAATGACAGATTAGCCCATAGTCCACCGCCCTGCCCAAGTTCGATTTTTTTATAATATAAGAATATGCAATCCACCTGATGGTAAGTGGTTACTGCCGATCATGGGCATCTATAGTCAATCCCGGATACCTAAGATCAGATTCTTAACTGAGGTCAGCTGCTAAGGATTGAGTGGGAACGCTTCAGATAAGTATGTCTCCCTTACCACACCCTTCAAACCAGAACACAGCAGCGCTTGACACTGCTGTTTTTAGATAGAAATGGGTGGTGCCGCCGGAGTCAAACCAGAAAGGGTTTTCGCCTTCACTAAATAGCATAGTCGTATCATATGTAAGTCAGGTTTTGGAAAAAAAATGTCAAATTAACCTGCGTGGCGGAGCGGTCACCATACAAGTTCGACGCGCAGATGGTTCCAGGTTCCATCCCCGGCCAAACAAATATCTAAATGATGAATATATTCTGGGTCTGGGTGTTTGTATGTGTTGTATGTTATAGCACCCATGGGAACCCTAGTGTGGGGTTATACACAAAGTTACAGTAAGTATATTTAGCAGTCAAAACAAAACGAGATTAAAACCGAATTACACCAACAGAATTAATTAAACACAAGTACTGAAGTTGTCAAGGATGTTGGTTATATTGACACGAAACTTCCCCTTACACCCTTGTAATAAGGGCGAGAATGGCATGAATATAAAAATCGATTTACGCCCTTCCTAACCCAATACGTCTCGATGTCTCATCAAATTGTGAGTTCAATGTACTTTCTGAATCAGATTCGTTCATGCATAATTTGTTTGTATGACACCGTCTTTGTCGCACTTGTTTTATCGTGTATCTTCTGTCCTTGTCTAGCTATCAGCCACACCTTTGGAGCTTGGTACAAAACATTCGGTTTTTAGTAACCTATCCTAGTATGAAAAATGTTTGCCAAGTATATTCGTAACTTGTCAACTGATTGCTGTCCCACTGCTGGGCACGGGTCTTCTCCAAGTGCGGATTGGTAGACTTTACTTACCTTTGAGAACTTTTTTAAAGATCTCTCAAGGCGTACAAGTTTTTCATGATATTTTCCTTCACCGTTTTAGCAAGTGATCATTAATTCGTAATACACACATAACTGAAGAATTAGAGATGCCTGGGATTTGAACCTCGGACCTTCCGATCGAAAAGTCGAATTCAACCACTATACTACCTACCACTGTCTTATTCGTGCTTTTTATTTGAAGGTAGAACCACAGTAAAACCGTTTGTATTTATGTCTAATAACAGCAGTGTTAAGCGCTGCTGTGTTCTGGTTTGAAGGGGTGGTAAGGGAGACACTTATCCGAGGCATTCCAGCTTAGTCGTCAAGGGTAACACAATTGTTGCCAACTAATCTAGTCTGCAGTTGACTACAGATGTCCATAGGCAGTAACTTACCATCAGGTGGACTGCTTGCTCGTTTGTAATCTTATATATAAAATTCTCGTGTCACAATGTTAGTTACCGTACTCCGAAACGGCTTTACCGATTCTCACCAAATTTTATTCATATTCAGTAGGTCTGAGAATCGGCTACTATCTAATTTTCATACCCCTAAGTGATAAGGGTTGTTCACGCTTAACATTTTTTTATTTATATGGCAACACAACGTTTGCCGGGTCAGCTAGTATAAATATAAAAATAGGTGTGACTTGCTTGCAATTATTAACAACATGAAATTGCAAAACATGAATCATTGTAATCAGTTACAATTTAATCTTTTTACACAATGTTTGTGATTTTAACATAAACAGCAAACGGTGCCAATGACCCTTTGATAAGGTTCAGGTGTCCCTGCAACTAAATATACATTTATCAAGTATTTATAGACTTTGGGTGCGGTTATGTTGTGCGCATTTTAGTTTTTGGGTAGCCCTTGCTGGAACCCTTTGTGGTTCGACGGCACCACCGCCACACCTATTGCTGCTTAATAACAGCAGTGTAGCGCTGCTGTGCTTTTTTTATAATATAGGAGTAGCAAACGAGCATACAGTCCACCTGATGGTAAGTGGCTACTGCCGCCCATGGACATTTGTAATCAACCCCAGATAGGATTAGATATTCCTACCTGAGGTCGGCTGCAGATGCGCCGCTACCCCTGAGGACTTAGCTGGAAGGCCTCGAAAAAGTCTGTCTCCCTTACCACACCCTTCAAATCGGAACACAGCAGCACCTAACACTGCTGTTATAAGGTAGAAATAGGTGTGGCGGTGGTGCCGCCGGAGTCGAACCACAAAGGGTTCTACCACCCACCTTGTTCTGGTTTGAAGTGTGGTAAGGTAGACATACTTTTCCAAGGCGATCCAGCTTAGTCTGTTCAGGAATAGCGGCACATATGTATATGGCTCACCTCAGATAGACCTAATCCTATCTTTTTTTGTTTACGAGGTGGAAACCTTCAAAAGGTACCCGACGACGTGGGAGCGACGCCGGGTTATGTGGGATTTTTACCGCACTAAAACCCCCCCGGTGGCCGTCCTCGGCGCTTGGTGGAGAACTCCGGGATCTCCGATGGAACACAACCGGAGTCCTCCGAGCGCTCTTCCCTGGGGAGCAGGTTACGCTCCTCCCACACACCTAGTGTTTACAACGGTATCCGGCCACACACACCGTCGTCCTTCCTGGGGTTACTTGCTAGACGGTTCGAGCTCCTACTCTTGCCGCCCGCAACCCCAGAAGCCCCCTATTAGGCACCTCATACGACAGGCAGGGGAAACCGTAGCCCTATTCTAGTCCCGAGACTACAGGTTACTTACAGATGTCCAACGACCTTTTAACAAGTGGACTGCAAGGTCCTTGGTACTTCACTCTTACACAAAAAAGGGCGCATATAAATTATAAAAGGTCGATAAACACATCGAATAGGGACAAACCATTATGTCATGATGGCTACCTGCATTAAATATAAATGTCGTCATTTAACTTGTAAGTAAAAGTGGTAATAACTTTCGCTTATTTATTTCTTGACCATAGATTAGTAAAGATACTTCGTCGCCTTGAAATTGAATGAAGCCAAGTTCTTTTTTTTATTTCTTGACAAATAAAAATATTTTTAGAGAAAATTTACGAATAAATAACTAACACTGCGTAATTTACATAATAAATAAATAATTATTTCAAATATTTTAGGAACATTTTAGCACGGAGACGTGGCAAAACTTTTTTACGCAACTATTTCAATTCTCAAAACTGGGTACATTTTCTTGTTAGGAGTAATCTTTACTAATCTATGTTCTTGACCTTTAATTCCTTTTATTGCCCACTGCTGGGCAAAGTTCTCCTAAGGAGTTAATCGCTAGTTATAACTGTAAAGGAAAACATCGTGAAAATCTTTTGAGAAAAATTGTCAAAGGTATGTAAAATCTAACAATTTGCCTTGGGCCAGCGTGGACTATGGCCTTAGCTCCTCTCGCTCTGCTATCTCCCAGGTTGCTATTAGAGGACTAAATAAGAATGCCTGGTGTCAAAAAGCACACCCTCACTAGAACACAACAACCTTTCACTACTATTTTTATAAATATGTGTGACATTGGTGCCTCAATAAAACCACAAAGGGATCTAACACGACGAAACTTATGCAGACCTAGATTACAATGAAGTTATGTAGCTTTAAAAATGTTATTGTTTGATTTTAACATATTTGTATCTTCATATAGGTAATTATAATGAAATCATTAGTCATTAGGTAGGTACGACAGATTTATTTTTTTAGGTAATGTTAAGTATGTATACAAAAATGAAATTCTTGGTCATGAAGTAAAATAACAAGTGTCAAGGCCGCCTCAAAATGTAGGTATGTCCCGCCAACGTACCAAAATGTTATTATGACGTCACACTGTTTTATTCTTTATTAACAATCAAAAGTTTACATTTCCTCAAACGACTTTAATTTAAAATTTTGTATATTAGGTATATTAAAACTTGAAAAAGGAACAAACAAATGAATCACAATTCATCGTCATTCAAATAACGAAAGTATTCATCGAACTATCCAAAATTGACAGCTCAGTTGAAATGAACAATCGAACTGTCATGGCCGTTGGCGGGCCCGCCAAATTTCCCAAGGTCGCGTGAGGCAGGTCAGTGCTGTGACGTCACGCGCCCTCCAAAACAAGGGGTCGTCGACCGCGCCGCCATCGCGGAAACTGTGCTGCGCGCGTTCGGAATTCAAATTGGGGCCTTTTGCGGTTGTGTGCGTAATTGTATTTATACTATTTATTTTTCCTGTGTGCGTTTTCGGGGTTTTATCGAACAAAGGATTTTAAGTATTAAGCCGTATTTTCGTTTGGTTTCAAGTGGCCTTAACCATGACCGAGTCATCGGTAAATTCGGCTCCGTTATTGATTTCGGATAAACATTCAGCATCCTGTTGACCTTGGAATGCTTTCCGAATATTGGCGCGCGATTGCGTCGTTTATTTTCATATTTACGCAATGATTTTAAATGTTGTGTATTATTTTGATTTGTATGTAATTTTATTTCTAGAAGCGGTACGTACGCGTCCAATTCGACGGAGATTAAGTGCTCACTTAAGTATTTACATTAGTTTAGTAAATACAAGAGAATAAATGAACTTGGTTTTTTATACGTGTTGGTTGTGGGGAGTTCTGAGGACTAAGATGAAGCTCTTTAGGCTCTTTGCAGGCTCTAGTAGGCACTAGTATAGGTATACAATATGGATATAATAATATAGATAATTACCTTTTTTTCTTTTGTTTTCGAGGGGGAATCCTTCAAAAGGTACCCGACGACGTGGGAGCGACGGGTTATGTGGGATTTTTACCGCACTAAAACCCCCCCGGTGGCCGTCCTCAGCGCTTGGTAGAGAGTTCCGGGATCTCCAATGGAACACAACCGGAATCCTCCGGCGCGATGCCCCGGTCGGGCTCTGCCCTGGGGGGAGCACTTTACGCTCCACCCTCACATCTGGTGTTTACGACGGCATGCGACCACACATGCCGCCGTCCTTCTCGGGGTTGCTCTACGGACGGTTTGAGCTCCCACTCTTGCCGCCGGCAACCCCGGAAGCCCCCTTTTAGTCGCCTCTTACGACAGGCAGGGGATACCGTAGCCCTATTCTAGTCCCGGGACTACAGGGACAATAGATAATTACCTAACCTACATCACTGACTCGTAGGTATTATAACTTCCTAAATCATAAATCCTTTACCATTTTTAGGTAAATTAAGTTCATTGATTACAATAAAAACCTGCAAAATACACAAATAAATAATGAATACATCAATAAAATATTGTTTATTTCTCATTCATTACTTGCATTTTAACAAATAGGTAAGTTTTTTTCAATTTTTATATCTTATTATTTCTTACCAAATTTATCTTAGCGCATAAAAATAATACGCGATCACAAAATATATAATATTAAAAAAGAAAAAAAAGTTAACAGCAACAATAAGTTTGTGTGCCATTTATCGCATTCCACCACTACATCAATATTTAAAAGACGCCATTTTTCTCTAACACACACAAACACGCAATAGACAAGTTAGACCAGTTTATAAAAAGAACGTGGGGTCTATCGGCCAATCGTCTAACGCTCTTCAAATTTCGGCTGCGCTGGAGTGGGGGACAATAGATAACGCACACATACCTGTGTTGACTGTAGATTAGTGTAGATACACTATTTTAAATGTGTGAAAATGGAATGATATAAATTGTAATGTCTTTTTAATAAAAATTTAGGTTGATTTTAACCTCAATTTAAATAAGGAGTGTATTATAGGAATTTGGTATTTTTTTCAAGGTTTTGAACAGCGTGGAGAAAACCGTACCCCGCTATGGGACATAGGTAAAAATAAAAACGTATGCAGAGATTTTTTTAATTACTTATAAAACACATTTAAATGAACGAGTTGTATTGAGCATTAAAATTTCGACCATATGTTTCTCAAAATTTCTATTAATTGACCTACGAGGTATAATGGCAACGAGGTATTAAGTATGGCAAATACGAGTAAATAATAAACGCCAAATAAATATTTTCTGATGTAAAGAAAGTACATTTTTTTAGGCTTTTTGACAATTATTTCACTAAAGCTTACATTACCTTGAAAATTAATTGGTAGGTAGATCAAACTAGTTAATGTAAGTACCAACGATCTAACCAAGTTAATCAATTTCCTAGTATAAGGAAAAACCTATAAATTATTAATCACTAGTAGCCTAGTAGGTACGTAACACACATTTGCATAAAAATAATTAGTCTCAAGGAAAACGTTCGTTTTAATGGAGTTTTGTTTTAGTGCTTAACCATTTTTTGTCTATTATTTTTTACAGTTGAAAATAAGTATGCCTACTTAAAAATCTACCTACCTAAATAGCAAAAGCACATCTTTCAATGACAAAATTTCTTTAAAAATAAATTAAATTGAAATTTTATATTAATTGAGTGAATTAATGATTTAATTGAATTATTAAATTTTATTTATTATAAATATTAAATAAGTACTTTTGTTACAAAAAAATCTCACAATGAACAATAATAAGCAATATGCGGTATTACAAAAAAAGATTAAAATCTTAAAATATTTAAATATTTTTACATTTCACACACATTAAAAAGTCATAATTATTATAAATTATGATTTTTTTAAATATTAAACATCTCTCAACAATATAACAAATTGTCTAATTTATTTAAAATATGTTCGACATTTAAAATACCGGAAACGCAAAAACATGGCTGCCGCATTTTTCTATTTCATTCGTCGTAAAATCGTCTAATTCCTTTTCTAAACATCATTGGGCCAATCGCGGGCCTCCAAAATTCGTTGCGTACGAGTGGACGAACACACGTACACACATATATACATATTCGTGTGTGGATTATCATTGTGTGCGTGCATTAGCATTTGAATAGAGGTGTCAAGTAGTGTGCTGAATTGTTTATGTTTGTAATTCGGTTCTTAATGTTGATACGTCTGCATTTTATATTATTATTGTTACAGTAACTTGTGTGTTTTTGTAACTTGCTTTATGTGTGAATGGTATTTTGCTTTTAATTTTTTTAACCTATTTAACCAACTGATTGTAATTTTTAAATTTGACGGCATTATAATATTATGATGTTATTGTTAGATTAAATAAATATTTTGTTAAAATAAAGACTATTTAACGAACATGATGTCCAGATGAAGTGGGCACTGCCGCCAATGAACATCAGTAATCAAACCCGGATTAAGGTTCATCGACCCCTACCTGAGGTCAGTCACAAATACGTTGCTACTTGCTAACGCTGAGGATATAGAAGTAACAAACGAGTAGGTATACAGTCCACCTGATGGTAAGTAATTAGGTACCATGAACATCTGTTGACGTTGAAGGTGACGTTCATTGACCCCAACTTGGCGCCGGTCATAGACACGTCTTTACCTGAGAACTAAGTTGGGACGACTTGTAAAAATATGTCACCACCGCCACATCTTTTTCTGCCTCATAACAGCGTGTGAAGCGCTGCTGTGTTCTGGTTTGAAGGGTGTGGTAAGGGAGACATACTTTTCCGAGGCGTTCCAGCTTAGTCCTCAGGAGTAGCGGCGCAACTGTGGCCGAGCTCAGGTAGGAATATCCAATCCTATCTGGGGTTGATTACAGATGTCCATGAGTGACAGTAGCCACTTACCATCAGGTGGTCTGCATGCTCGTCTGCTGCTCCTATATTACAACAAAAATAATATTTATTTTTTGTTAATTCGAATTTCGACTAAGTACTAGACAAACTACTTGTACGGTAGAAATAGGTGTGACATAGGTATCTAATAGTTCTAAGGTGTACAAAAATAATGAGTGGCCACTCAGCGTCCAATAATTGAAAGCGGGGCGGGCTTGCGGTCACAACAGAATTTATCAAGCGCTGTATTTGCTGCCATCTCCCAAATGACACAGCGTGAAGGAAAGTTTTCAACGCCATACAAAGTGTAGTACACCGCGGGACATGTAAAGTATAAGCGCTTAAGTCATTTGTCGTTTAAGTTTTTTTTTTTATTTTTTTTTGTTTTAAATTCGATTCTCGAGTGGACAGATGTAATGACATAAACATTGATTTGTGCTATGGGTCTGGGTGTTGACGCCTTATAGCTAGAACCAATAAAGTTCAACATGGGTGGTACCACCGCCACACGTATTTGTAGCATCAAGGATACAGATGTGGCGGTGGTGCCGCTGGAGTCGAACCCCAGAGCATTCTACCACCTTCAGTATCAAACATAGGTGATCGCTTAAGTAATTGTTTTTGATTTAGCTATTTTAACTACAGGATGTATACTATAACCAAAGGTATTTTAATTACAGGATCTGCAACCTTTTTTAAGCGTGAATCAGTTCTAGATTTAGTAACGGGGAACGCTTAATCTAAAGATACTCGTACTTACGATACGATAAAGTCGGTGTTATTTTTAAAAAAGTCACGGTTTTTAGTACAGCCGGGTTGTTTATTACTAGTTCTTTTTTTTTTTATAATATAAGAGTAGCAGACGAGCATGCAGTCCACCTGATGGTAAGTGGCTACTGCCGCCCATGGACATCTGCAATCAACCCCAGATAGGATTAGATATTCCTACCTGAGGTCGGCCACAGATGCGCCGCTACCCCTGAGGACTAAGCTGGAACGCCTCGGAAAAGTCTGTCTCCCTTACCACACCCTTCAAACCGGAACACAGCAGCGCTTAACACTGCTGTTATTAGGTAGAAATAGGTGTGGCGGTGGTGCCGCCGGAGTCGAACCACAAAGGGTTCTACCACTAGTTTTATTTGAAGTTTACAACACTTTGGACACTACTATCTTTTCTTTGGCCAGCGGTGTACGGAGCGGGCGCAATTTTTAAGAGTAATTATCGCCGTCCGTCTGTGTCGCGCGCCCGGCATCCCGCTGTATTGCTATGTAGAGTCGAGTAAGAAAACTTATACACGTCCCGGTTCAATACGGATTAATCTTCAGAAGTGAAGAATAATCTTCTTCTTTACTTCTTCAAATTCTTCATTGCCCAGTTTGACTCAAATATTTTAATAGATATAGGAGTAGCAAACGAGCATGCAGTCCAACGACAAGTGGTCACTGCCACCCATGAACGTCTGTAATCAACTTCACATTACGATTCATCGATCCCTGCTTACAGAATGAAATCCCGGTTTTTTTTCTAATCCCGGGATTTTGGTATTATCTACAGACAATCCCGGGATCCCGGGATTGTTAGTGTAAGTTAAGGAATTCTTATATAATGTCTATAGAAACTTTATATTTTTAAGAGTAATTATCGCCGTCCGTCTGTGTCGCGCGCCCGGCATCCCGCTGTATTGCTATGTAGAGTCGAGTAAGAAAACTTATACACGTCCCGGTTCAATACGGATTATTCTTCACTTCTTTAAATTCTTCACAGAATTTGAAGAATCAAATTCTTCATTATCCAGTTTGACTGATAGATTTTGGTAGATATAGGAGTAGCAAACGAGCATTCAGTCCAACGATATGTGGCTAATACCTCCCATGAACATCTGTAATCAACTCCAGATTCATCGATCCCTGTTTAGAGAATGACATCCCGGTTTTTTTTCTAATCGCGGGATTTTGGTTTTGTTTACAGATAATTCCGGGATTCCGGGATTGTTAGTGTAAGTTAAGGAATTGTTACAAAGTATCTATACAACCTCTATATATTTTTAAGAGTAATTATCGCCGTCCGTCTGTGTCGCGCGCCCGGCATCCCGCTGTATTGCTATGTAGAGTCGAGTAAGAAAACTTATACACGTCCCGGTTCAATACGGATTATTCTTCACTTCTCCAGCTTCTTCAAGTTCTTCAATACCCAATTTGACTTATAGATAACACTAGGCATAGTCGGCCCATTAAATATTTATATACCAATAAATATTTTGGCTCTAAAGTGTTCTAAAGTAAATAATAAAAGAATGAGTGAGTAATTGTTTGATAGGGATATTGATTTTGCTGGTAGAACTTGGTGTGGTTCGACTCCGGCCGCACCACCGCCGCCACACCTATTTCTACCTAATAACAGCAGCGTTAAGCGCTACTGTGTTCTGGTTTGAAGGGTGTGCTAAGGAAGACTTTCGGGGTATTCCAGCTTAATCGTCAGGGCCAAAGGTGCATCTGTGACCCACCTCAAATAGGAATATATATCAAATATTATTTATAGGAATATATTTCAAATAATACCTTAAGGGAGCATACTAGCGACAGCTCCGACCAAGCGACAGCTCCCAACAAGCGAGAGCTCATCTCGAGCAACCGACAGCGCGGTCGCTCAACATGAGCTAAAACTCGTGTATTAGCTCCCTAAGGACTAATTTATAACGTGAACCAGAACGCAGAAGCAAGAATTGGTACCACTCAAAAGTGGTCCTACCACCTTTTTATATAATATAGGAGTAGCAGACGAGCATGCAGTCCACCTGGTAAGTGACTACTGCCGCCCATAGACGTCTGTAATCAGCTCCAGACAGGATTAGATATTCGTACCGGAGGTCGGCCACAGATACGCCGCTATCCCTGAAGACTAAACTGGAACGCCTCGGAAACATATGTCTCCCTTACGACACCCTTAAAATCAGAACACAGCAGCGCTTAACACTGCTGTTATGAGGTAGAAATAGGTGTGGCGGTGGTGCCGCTAGAGTCGAACTACAAAGGGTTCTACCACCTTAAGTTATGTACCTCCAAATTAAACTACTCAAAATAGGTTACTGTATAAAATACTGTCTCCAAGTCCTAGATGACGAGCGTGTTTTTTATTTAATTTCGTTTGTTTCCAGTCTATTATCTGTGCTCTCTACTCTCGCCAATAAATAAAAGTAGCTTAATTCATAAGCGATAGCGATTTTAGTTTTAATTTTCCTGTTTTCCTAATTTCATTTACATGATTATAATATGACATATATTTATTGTACATATGCCTTAAAGCAATTATATGAAGCAATATAATACAGTATTCTGATTTAATGTGTACGGTGGACATAAGGCGTTCCAACTTAGTTCTTAAAGACAGTACTAGCAAAGCTGTTAGTTTTACACTGAGATGTTTGCATTTAGCCCCAAGTAATACTAAGGTAGCTACTTAATATAGAATTGACTTATATCTATCAAGAAGGAATAGTAATATTACTAAAAATATAACATCTTTCAATAGTTTAGGTGACTTATTTAGTCATTATGGACATGTATGCTATAATGTTTTGCTAATAAAAGTTTATATACAGGCGTTTGTTAACTTATTTTAATGGTACTTCAACATTGTCTCTCTAAAATACTTTACCTAATACACTTATTTGCGGTATAGATACGTCTTAATTTTGTTGACTTTAGCGGACGTTCTTAGAAAAGTTACACCAACTGTAGTAGTAACTTTTAATTACAAAAACATACTTATTTACATTATTGTTAAGTAATTACTATTATGGACATAAAAAGACTGTAATTTTGTATCTACTCTTTAAAATATGAATACATATAAGAATGCCTTGTCTATTTCGCAATAGACTAGCACTCCTACAAATTAGGTAAATAATATTTTTATTTTTACATGTTAATTTAGCCTCTTCCTTTTTTAATCTCTTGTAATCACAATTTTTATAATATAGTAAGTAGTAGCAGACGACTATGCAGTCCACCTCATAGTAAGTGGCTACTGCTGGCCATGGACATCTTCAATCGACCCCAGGTAGGATTACATTCCTACCTTAGGTCGACCACTTGAAGTGTGTATCAGTGTAGTATCCGTTAATACACTTATAATGTACAATACTTAGGATTAAAGAACAGTAATAAACGTAACGTCGATCCATACGGTTGTCTTATTATCGCTCCACACTACATGGCGACCCTGCCAGGATCCCTGTATCAGTGTAGTATCCGTTAATACACTTACCTATAATGTACAATACTTGGGATTAAAGAACAGTAAAACCTAAACGTAACGTCAATCCATACGGTTGTCTTATTATCGCTTCACACTACACACAGATGCGCCGCTACCCTTGAGGACTAAGCTGGAACACCTCGGAAAAGTATACCACACAGGCCAGCAGCGCTTAACACCACTGTTCATAGAAGTGACGGTGGTGCCATCGGAGTCGAACCCCAAAGGGTTCTACCTTCAAAAACATAAAACAACATTACATTCAAAATTCATAAACTAAACTAAAATAAAACATAATTACCACCCGCTCGAACCTTATAACTTGTACCACCCACCCCCATTAAGCTAATTAAGCAATTCCCGGGAATTTCGCCCGGTTTGGGCGCTAATTGTTTGCTGCCTGAATATCTGTCCCCAAATTGTCCCGCTAAGTGCGGTTAACCTACATTGTTCACTCTTTAGGGTTCGTACACAAAACTGCGATGCGACGTCGCATCGCAAAAATCTGCGAGCTCCCTCGACGCATCGCAAGAACTTGCGAATTGATTCGCATCGCACAGTGGTTGTTGTTGTTGGTCACCCTGAGAGACGCTACGCCGCACGATATCGTATCGCAGCAATTCGCATCGCAATTTTCTGCGTTGCGAATTCGCATCGCGTCGCATCGCAGTTTTGTGTTCGAGCACTTAGGTGGAACGGGTTATTGTAATGCTATTTGTTTATGAGAATTATTAATAGGTTTATTGAAATTGTTTTTATATGTTTTATAGGATTGAAATCATGTTTGAGGGTTTTAGAAAACACAAATTAGAAATAGTAATACAGAAATAGAAATAGAAAACATTTTTTTACATGTGATAAAACAAAGAAGTGCAGTGTCAGACGCCACCTTTATTATATGATTGTTTAGCAGTTTAAGTTGGCGTAGAATTACTCATTAGTCTTAAATTAGGCTAGATTAGATTGACGCCGTCGGGACCGCGGACGAATGCATAGCGTACCCGCAGTCCCGAGAAAGGGCGTACAGAGGAACTCCGTGGGGTTTTAGCCGGTAGGAGTCCGGCATATCCTCTCCGCTGCCCCCACGGCTGACCCAGAGGAACCCATGACGGGTTTCCCCACGAAAAAAAAAAGGCTGAGTGGGAGCTCAAACCGTCCAGCAAGCGACCCTGGGAAGGACGGCGGTATATGTGGTCGCATATCGTTGTAATCACCAAAGGTGTGAGCATAAATTACTTTTTGAAGGTTTCACCTTCGTCAACAAAACAAAAACAAATGAAAGTATATCATCTTTTCTCATTATCTAATTTAGACACGAGCCCAGCAGTGGGACAGTAATGACGACGATATTTCTTTTTACTGATCCATAGATAGTAGAGGTAGGTACTAAATAAACGCTCACCTTTATGACCGGCTTAGTCTAAAGGTGTGTCATTTAATCACTTTAGCTAGATCCAGGACTTCAGTTAGATTTAGGATTATCCAGCTCCCTTTATTAATTAAATCATAGCAAATTGGAAATTGGGGACGATATTTTGTTGGTCGCTTAGCGTGCTAATTTAGTTTAGTGGCGTTCTAATTTAGTCTGTAAGATAAAGGGTTTCTGAATTTAGTGATGTAGACATTTATTTAAGATTAATTTAAGAAATAAAAGGAAGATTGAATTACCTAAGATTAGAACTATGGAAAGAAAACGATACTATTTGAGGGAATACAGCTTTATATTAATTTACCTTACCATATAGAAAATTGTGAAAATATAAAAATGGATAAAAAAACACTGAAAAAAATTGTATTAACTAGAAAAAATATATAATAATGTATCCTAAGTTAACTTACAACATATTGTTAAAATTTACTGCTCCAGAAGCTTTTTTATAATCAGTTATTTGTTTTTGTATCTCATTGTAAATGAAACTCTGTTTTGTATGAGAATAAAATTCTTTAAATGTAAGTAACCTATTTTTAACAGCATATTTAGCAAATGTGCATACAGTCTTCCTTGTGGTAAATGCCACTACTTGCCACGGCCATTTGCAATTAACCCTCAATAGGATTGTAGTTCTGTTTGAAATCAGCTGTAAATACTACCCTAGAACTAAATTACAATGCCTCTTAATAAGACGAAAGAAGCTGGTAGAACGCTATGTGATTCGACTCCAGCGGCACCACCCCCGCACCTATTTCTACCTAATAACAGCAGTATTCAGCGCTGTGGTGTTCTGTACCCTTACCAGGAGTTTTTACGTTTCGACAAATATGACTGTTTTGGTATTTGTTTACGTATTGGCCCATACGATTTCCTAGTTCTGACACGATCCGCTAGGGGCACTGATTGGAATCTGTATGGGCAAATACGTAAACAAATACCAAAACAGTCATATTTGTCGAAACGTAAAAACTCCTGGTACTGGTTACCTACTCATCCAAGGCGTTCCAACTTAGTTCTCAGGGGTAGCAACGCATCTGTATCCCAACTTATAATCTTATCTGGGGTTGATTACAGATACGGCAGTAGTCACTTACCAACAAGCATGCTTGTTTGCTATATATATACCCATTATAAAAATATGGATGAACTAACATACATAAAACTGAAAATTCGTAGCTTCATTGGAATGACAGTAGCGCCATCTGGCGAAAATTGCCAACTCTGAAACCTTCGTGGGCTCTTGGACAACAACTTTGCTTAAGATTATCACTTGATCAAATGCGTAGTTTACGATTCAATCCTTACTAATATCGATTAATATAATCGACTTTTTGGACCAAAAAAATCGATTCGCCGATTAATCGATCTTAGATCGCCATCCTAACCCAAAACATCGGTTATTTTACGGGAATTTCCCGTAGGATTTCCGGGATAAAAACTATCCTATGTCCTATCTCGGGTCACAGACTATCTTTGTAGAATTTCATTAAAATCGGTTCAATGGTTTAGGTGTGAAGAAGAAACAGACAGACAGACAGAGTTTCGGATTGATAATATTAGTAAGTATAAGTAATCAGTAATATTAATAAGGATTGTAACAAACAAATTAAACAAGTCCTTTAAAGCACTCATTCCGTTTTATGCTAAGCCTGGCAGTTACTGCCGCTATTACTTCCTCAATTCATTAGCTCATCTTATCCTTGGATTAAGAGGCTCCGTTCGTAAGGTACTTAGCTTTATAGCGAATAGTGATGATATTGCAAGCTGGCTAATAAAGAATCATTTGTGGTTAGATTTCGGTGGCACCACCGCCACACCTGACTAATAACAGCAGTGTTAAGCGCTGCTTTGGTTTGAAGTGGTGTAAAGGAAGACATACTTATCTAGGCGTTGTAACTTAGTCCTCAGAGGTAGCAACGTATCTGTGTTTTAAGGTGGTAGAACCCTTTATGGTTCGACCTCAGCGGCACCACCGTCACAACCATTTCTGTTATAACAGCAGTGTTAAGCGCTGCTGTGTTCTGGTTTGGAGTGTGGTAAGGGAGACATAGGTACTTATCCGAGGCATTGTAACTTAGTCCTCAGAGGTAGCAACGTATCTGTGTTTTAAGGTGGTAGAATCCTTTATGGTTCGACCTCAGCGGCACCACCGTCACAACCATTTCTGTTATAACAGCAGTGTTAAGCGCTGCTGTGTTCTGGTTTGAAGTGTGATAAGTGAGACATACTTATCTAGGCGTTTCAACTTAGTCGTTAGGTGTAGCGACACATCGATAACCATGGCTAACTTCAATTGGAATCTAATCTTATCTGGGGTTGACTATTGCCTACTTCAATATTATAAAAAAAATATTTTTTCCAATGCAAGAATCTTGCCTGTAAGCTGAACTGGTGCTAGAATTCAATTTTGCGTTTGAGGAAACCTTTGAATGAGCTGAAAAATTTAACACTGGCCATCCGAACGATATATGACCCCTACTATAATTTAAACTCGAACGGAACTCGCATAGAATTGTTTTAAATATGTTGGATAATTTTAGTTATCCAAATATAATCTTCAAGATTCAACAATTGTATCTTCATTACACCAGTTTCTGCCTTATAAAATAAGTAATTTTCTATTCTGGTTTGAAGTTTATGATAAATTGATTATTTATTTCAAGTATATTCAAATGTGGTTGACACCTTAGTGATTTGACTTCGGCGGTAATGCCGCCACACTTTCTGCCTAATAACAGCAGTGTTAGGCGCTGCTGTATTCTAGTTTGAAGGTGTGGTAAGGGTACATACTTTTCCGAGGCGTTCCAGCTTAGTCCTCAGGAGTGGCGGCTCATCTTTAGCTGACCTTAGATACTTGATTACAGATGTCCACAGGCGGCAGTAGTTACCATACCCTTTAAACCAGAACACATCAGCGCTTACCACTACTGTTATTAGCATTAAATTTATATACAAATTAATCCAAAGATAATTTATCACATTTTAATTCAATAGTCTATAAGTAAAATTATTGTATTAGAAAAATCTATTCATAGTCTATTTTTTACTACTGACATTATTTTAATTTCAATGTATTAATTTTAGATTTAATTTTAATTTCAATATATTTAATTTTTCAAAGTTCTTATTAATTGTATAAAATTGTGTAATATATATTCTTATCTTGTATTTAATGTAAATTGTAGTCTTATTATCATTATATTTAAATCTACTAGAGCGTCTATTCTGTAAATGCCGTGTTCACCTATAATTGTGGGTACACGACTTATTTTTCTAACTTTTGCAATGTAATTTATATAAGTGTATACTACGTTGGTGAACCTTTAATAAATAAATAAATAAATCTAGTAGTGGTGTCTCCGTCGAACCACAATACACTCTACACTATACATCTCAACTTCCATAAAACTCTAGTAAAAAAACGAATCCAAATTCTGTCAATCGAGTCCCCGACAGCCGATGGTAGAGTCCCGGCTAATGGGCCTTAGTGACGTTACGACCACTCTCTATTTATAGCGCCATAAAGCCTCGCACCTAAGGCGCCACCTACCGTCACTCTACATACCTTACTACCCTACTATTACGATTTATGCCCACGTTATGGTCAACTTTGGGGTGCATAGCTCACGTCAATCTCTATATAGAGTCCCGGAGTTCCGGGTTTGATTTTCGGTAATGTTGGATTCACATGCATCTGAGTTATAGTGTAAGCTCTATGGTAGAGTTTTCGAATTGATACTCGGGTTTTGTGTTCTCGTTATATGAATTAATTATCACTTGAGTTCTCATGTGTTCTATGAAAGTATGTAGATTATATGATAGAGTTCCGGGTTTGATTCTCTGTTAATATTGAATTGATCTGTTTTGGGTGGTTTTATGTATCTAATTAAAATTAATAAGTGACTACTTAATATCTATAATCTCTGTCCTACCTGAAGTGAGAATAGGAACATGAGAACAGAGGCATCGCTAACCCTGAGGACTAAGATGGAACGACTCGTGTGATGCTGCCTGAACATCATTTAAAACCAGAATGCAACCCTTAACTTAGGTATTTAGTACTTATACTGTAATTGGAAAAAAATGCTGAACTATGAAGGTTTTACTACTTTGATGGTTAACTGTCCAATAAATATTAAAAAGCCAAAATTTATAGGTGTCCTTCCTAATCAAAATATGAAGACTAAGCTGGGACGTCCATTCTCTTAAACGAGAACACAGCAACAAAAAACACAATCAACTAATGAAATGGCTAGCGAATGTGGTTTCAAAATACCGCCCCCTCCCCCAGCGACGGAAACACACGAAGTTGTCCGACGCCATCCGACAGTGGCCGATAGTGTCCATGCAACGGACGAAACTATGCTTTTCTGCTAACTTCATACGTGGAGCGGGAAGGTTTGGACGTGGTAACTTATGTGTAACCTATTATTGTTGCACTGGTAACACAGGTGCTTTTTTGATTGAAGGCTAACCGTAAAAAAAGTGGTATAGTCCGCGCGAAACTGCTAGTCCGCTCTGAAGTTGTTGCCGGGAGGTGTAGTCATAAAACTTACTATGGCGACGCGATTCATTTCTATATTCAGAGCGGACTAGCAGTTGTACGCGGATTATAAAAACCTATAATAAAATATGAGAGTGGAGTCCATCTAACAAACCAGAATGGGGGTTTTTCTTGAAGCACTCCTGAGGACTAAGATGGTCGTCTCATAAGTAACTCAGCTGACATCTACACCCGCACACCAAAACATAAGAACCTCACACTAGAATTAGAAATGGCGATGGTACCTGCCCGGTCGAATTATACTGTTTCCGCCATCTTTGAAATTTGACACTTAAAATTAATCACACATATGAAGATTAAATTAGAAGGCCTTTCGAACCAGAACACAGCAAAAAATCACAATCAACTAGCGAATGTGGTTTCAAAATAACGTCCCCCCTCCTAAGCGACGGAAACACACGAAGTTGTCCGAGGACATCCGACAGTGGCCGATAGTGTCCATGCAACGGACGAAACTATGCTTTTCTGCTAACTTCATACGTGGAGCGGGAAGGTTTGGACGTGGTAACTTATATCTTTTTTTACGACGTGGAAACCTTCAAAAGGTACCCTACGACGTGGAGCGACGCCGGGTTATGTGGGATTTTTACTGCACTAAAACCCCCCCGGTGGCCGTCCTCAGCGCTTCGTAGAGAACTCCGGGGTCTCCAATGGAATGCAACCGGGGACCTCCGAGCGCGATGCCCCGATCGCGCTCTGCCCTGGGGAGCAGTTTTCGCTACACCCACACCACCTTGTTTACGACGGGATACGACCACACATTCTGCCGTCCTTAGCGGGATCGCTTGCTGAAAGATTCGAGCTCCCACTCTTGCCGCCAGCAAGCCCGGAAGCGTCCTTTTAGTCGCTTCTTACAACAGGCAAGGGATACCGTAGCCCTATTCTAGATGGTAACTTATATTTAACCTATTTGTGTGGGGAAAAATATATGAAAATAAATAAGCTGACCGCTTATTTATTTTCATATATTTTTTATAATATCGTAGTAGAAAACGAGCATGCAGTCCACCTGATGGTAAGTGGCTACTGCCGCCCGTAGACATCTGTTATCAATTCCAGATAAGATTAGATTCCTATCTGAGGTCGCCCACATTTTTGCTGTATAACAGTAGTCGACCTGCGTGGCGGAGCGGTCACCATACCGGTCTGACGCGCAGAGGCTCCCGGATTCAATCCCGGCCAGACAGATATCTCGTAAATGATGAATTTAGGTTTCTGATCCGGGTCTGGGTGTTTATGTAATTGTTTCTGTGTGTCCATAGCACCCACGAAACAGGGAATCCTAGTGTGGGGCTGTGAGTATAGAAACCGTTTAAACGTCTAATAACGGCAGTTTTAAGCACTGTTGTATTCCGGTTTGAAGGGTGTGGTAAGGAGGCAATATTTATTCGAGGCGTTCTAACTTAGTCCTTAGTTATAGCAACGCATACAGATATGACACAGAGCTGATATGAGGTAGGTTATATAAAAATACAGCTAAAATATTTGCAACTGTAAGATATTTAAATAATTAAAAAAAAAAACTGATAACAAACAATGTGTTAAATGTTAAGTAAATTAACATTAATATAAAGAGTTCATTGGCATAAACCAAAAAAGTTAAATAAATGTTAATGAAACTTTATATGCATTTTGAACTTCGTAAATAACAAGGCCATATTTTAGAGGTAAGGCCTCTTGGCACTGCGCACTTACTAAAGGTCCAATGATATTTATTATTTTTACAAGGTTTTGTTTTGAGTAATAAAATTTACTTTGTTAGTACGTACATAATACTTAAGTTGAGATAAAAATTGATAGCCCAGTGGTTAAGAAACTCGGCCTCTTGATCGAGGGGTCCGAGGTTCAAATCCCAGACACGTACCTCTGATTTTTCAAAGTTATGTGTGTATTAGAAATTAATTATCACTTGCTAAACGGTGAAGGAAAACATCGTGAAGAAACCTGCATACCTGAGAGGTGAAAGAATTTTTAAAATCGGTCCAATAGTTTTTGAGCCTATTCATTACAACCAAACAAACAAACGAAGTTTTCCTCTTTATAATATTAGTGTAGAAAAATCTAATTTCTTTGTCATATCCAAACCAACGTACTCCCCGTGCCCATCCGATATTAACATTAAAATGAACATCAGCGTGTGTTCCGTTCTACTTCCTGCGCTTAGATTTGCGCACAATGGACTAAGCCAGCGATAGCTTGTGTACATAATCTGTAAAGTTAAGCGTGATCGGGTGGATGGGTGACCGTTAGTGGTGTGTGCTTTTGTGCGTACATTGGGTTACGGTTATTGGATGGAAGTCAAAATTTGTCGAAAGCTTTATAGACGGTTTGAGTCGGATATATGTTGACCTAATCTCTCCACTTGTAGAATGTAATCAACTTCGTATAGAACAGGGAATCAACCTAAATCCAATCGGAGATGCTTTACCAATCCTGAGGACTCCATGCCCTTCAACTGAAACGCAAGAACCCCATGCTGAACATAGTTGTGTCTACCCCATAAAGGGGCTCTACTTAAAGCCGATCACAGATGCGTTGTCACTCCTGAGGACTAAGATATATATAGTTAGAGATATAAGATATATAGCCCACCAGACGGTGTGGCGAGCATCAAGCTCACCTGTGCAGAGCCCGATGGGGCAACGCGCTAAGAGGACTCCGGTTGCGTTCCTTTGGAGATCCCGGAGTCCTCTACGCAGCGCCGAGGACGGCCACCGGAGGGTTTTAGTGCGGTAAGAATCCCACATAACTACGTGCCGCTCCTACGGCATAGGGTACCTTTTGAAGGTTTCCCCCTCGTAAACAAAAAAAAAAAAGATATATATAGTTCAGCCGGCATCCGTCAGCAATACATGTTAACGAACCATTTTTACCACCGATTACCACCCTACCATAGTAATATTTTATTTAATTCGATATGATTTACGTATTATGTACTAAGATAAGTACGGGTCTCCTCTCAGAATAAGAAGGATACGGTCATAGTCCACCGCGCTGGCCAAGTGCGCATTGGTAGACTTCACATACCTTTGAGATGTATTTTTAAAGAAGGTGGTAGAACCCTTTGTGGTTCGACTCCGGCGGCACCACCGCCAGACCTATTTCTGCCTAATAACAGCAGTGTTAAGCTGCTGTGTTCTGGTTTGAAGGGTGTGGTAAGGGAGACATACTTTTCCGAGGCGTTCAAGCTTCGTCCTCAGGGTTAGCGGCGCATCTGTGGCCGACCTCAGGTAGGAATATCTAATCCTATCTGGAGTTGATTACAGATGTCCATGGGCGGCAGTAGCCACTTACCATCAGGTGGACTGCATGCTCGTCTACTACTCCTTTATTATAAAAAAAAAAAAAAAAAAAAAAAAAACTCTTAGGCGTGTAGGATTCACGATGATTTTTTCGCGTGAAAATCTAAAACACACATATTTTCAAAAAGTAAAAGTTTGAACCTCGGACCGATTGAGGGCTTTTCAACCACTACGCTATCACTACTATTAAGTACGTAAGTATTAGAAATTAATGAGCGATAAATTCCGTTGATATTTCATTAATAATTAATAACTTTAAAGTTGTGCCCTAAAGGAACCAATCAAGCACTAATTGCTCTAACCTAGGATTAGTTTGAATGGGCACCCTTGCCAATGCACTGCTAATAAACCCCAAGGGTGGCGTGGTGTGCCGGAGTTTGATTCCTGGCGAGGGTATTTTTGTTTAATTCCAGTTATAAATGCTAGTTTTAGTGATAATTGATAACCCGCTTGGTGGAGCTGTGGTCGGTTTGGCGCAGGTTCCGGGTTCGATTCCCTGATAGAAAAAGGTGGTAGAACTCTTTGTTGTTTTTATAATATAGGAGTAGCAGATGAACATGTCGTCCACCTGATTGTAAGTGGCTACTGCCACCCATGGACATGTGTAATCAACCCCAGATAGGATTAGATATTCCTACCTGACGTCGGCCACAGATGCGCCGCTACCCGTAAGGACTACGCTGGAACGCCTCGGAAAAGTATGTCTCCCTTACCACACCCTTCAAAACGAAACAAAGCAGCGCCTAACGCTGCTGTTATCGGGCAGAAATAACTTTGAAAAGCCTGGGAATCGAACCTCGAACTCCAAATGTGACGCAACCATTACGCCATTATATAGCCCTTACAAATAACCCTTACCAGACCTCTATCACGAGGTGTGTACTAAAATCAAAATATTTGCGCTAAAGACCTTCAACGAAGGGCTTATTACCGAACTAACAGTCCTAAGGCTTCGCGTAAGGCTATTTTGCTACCGAAGTATCGAACTAAGTCGATTTGCCATCATGTTCTAACTAATGTTTGAATTTAAATAATGAACATACGTGTTTTTAGTAGGAGTAGCAGACGAGCATGCGGTCCACCTGAAGGCTACTGCCGCCCATGGATATGTAATCAACCCTAAATAGGATTCGTTTTCTACCTGATTTTGGCCTCAGATGCGTTACCCCTGAAGACTAAGCTGGAATGCTTCGGAAAAGTATGTCCCCATTACCACACCCTTCCACCCAGAACACAGCAGCGCTTAACATAGCTGTTATTAGGCAGAAATAGGTATGGCAGTGGTGCAGCCGGAGTCTAACCACATAGGATTCAACCAACTTCGTGTGGTTTTGAAGCTAAGGGATCATTGTCGAAATGGGGTTTTTAAGTAACAACCCCTGAATTGAGTGGCTGTTACCACCAATACGATAGCGTTGAAGATGGTCGACATCAGGTAGGAATATCTGACGAGGGGGAAACCTTCAAAAGGTACCCGATGCCTTGGGAGCGACACAGGGTTATGTGGGACTCTTACCGCACTAAAACATAAGAATATCTAAATATCGTATTCGTAGGAATATCTAGGGTTGATTACAGATGTCTAGGGGCGGTAGTAGCCATTCACCACCAGGTGGACTGCATGTTAGTCTACTACTCCTATATAAATGGTCATGGACGGCACGTAAATACAAATGGTCATGGACAGTTGCCACCAGGTGGCTTTCATGTTCCTTTCAATCCCATAGCAAGTGTCCTCCATGGAATTTTACTTTAGAACCATTGAATTACGTGTAGGAGTGGTGATCCAATCAATCTGAAACGTCCAATTTTCTGTGCACATACCTACTTCAAAATTGTAGGGTGACCATGTGTTTTCACTTTGAGAGACAAGTTCTGATTAGTTGTGATGACGTATAGTCTGGTGATGTGGTGACGTATAATATAGTATGGTCTTTTTTAAATTACGGAATCAAAAAGATCGTGAGAAAAACTTTGTAGTTTCTATTTTTGAAGTAAAGGCTTATTAATTTTTCTGATAGTAAATGTTATATAGTTTGCAATCAAAATATGAATAAAATACAATATTTAACTTTTACTTTGACAGGTACATAATAATGATTTAAATTTAATATAAAATGTAAAATGGACACTCAAAATAAAAAAAGGTTACTTACATAAAAATACAGAAAAAAATATTATTAACAAAAAACATTTCCTAATTAAATTTACTTACAGTTATACGTTTTATTTAAATTTTAGGCAACACTTAGGCTAATGACATGTAATTGTCTAAAATACTTAGTACTCCACTATTGTAACTATATTACTGCTATTAGGAAAACTTGTCAGGAATTTATTAAAAACAAACGTTTATAAACCGAGAACATTTTACTTCACAATTTTACTTTACAAAGTTAACAAAATAACAAATTAAGCATACAAATTATAGATTCGACAACAAAGAGGCAGAGTAACGTTATTTACAATAATCGGAAAATAACTGCCCAGAAGGCGATCTACAGTGCCCTTTTATACGCCCCTTTTTACTTAATACCCTCATTTTTCAATTAAATTTTCCATCTTCTGTGGACGTTCCTAACACTGCTATATAGGCACTCCAATAGGACTGTGTCCTTAAATTGACTAAAACACAGTTACCCTACACTCTCGGGCGATGTCATCAAACGGTTAATCTGGAATAGTCGCCGATTTGCCAGGAATGTGCCTGGTAGCGCCCACGTGCCTAGATTTAGACCTAGGTCTAATGTGTGGCTAGATAAGTCTGTAGTCTGTACCGTCTGTTCTAGATCAAGAGGGGTACATGAAGGCTACCTATGAATGAAATAATAAATAATAAACATAAACGTTTTCTACACTCACAGCCCCACACTAGAATTCCCTGTGTCGTGGGTGACATGGACACACACATATACAAATACACAAACACCCAGACCCAGAAACAGAAATCTAAATTCATCATTTAGATATCTGTCTGGCCGGGGATCAAACCCGGGACCCTTTGCGCGTCAGACCGGTATGGTGACCGCTCCGCCACGCGGGTCGTCGTGAATATAATTTAAAAATATAGAATATAGTTTAAATTATAGAAAGATACTAGCTGACCCGGCAAACGTTGTGTTGCCATATAAATAAAAAAATGTTAAGGGTGAACAACCCGTATTACTTAGGGATATGAAAAATAGATAGTAGCAGATTCTCAGACCTACTGAATATGCATATAAAATTTGGTGAAAATCGGTAAAGCCGTTTCGGAGGAGTACGGTAACTAACATTGTGACACGAGAATTTTATATAAAAGAAGATAATTTAAAAAAGATCAAAGAATGAAATAAAAGAATGAAAATAATAAGAAGGAAAATAATAGAAATAACTTTTTTAAATACTAAATTAACCTAAATTAGAAAAAGAAAAGTGGGTCTGGTAACAGTAGTACATTTTTCTATAGCTGTTATGGTAACAAATGCTAAAGAAAATGAAATTTTGGTAATACAGAACCCTCCTTGTGCGAGCTCAACTCAATTGGCCGGTCGGAGGCTTAGTAATAAGTTTCCGTTTTTACCCTTTGGGTACGAAACCCTAAAAATGAAATGGTCATCATCTACACATATAAATAAAATTGGAGTGTCTGTTTTTAATATTGAAATAACCGCTTTTTACTACATGCATATGAATATACATACGGTACATACATCAAAATAACATTTTTTACAATTTTTGTCTGTCTGTTTGTTCTGGCTAATCTCTGAAATGGCTGCACCGATTTCGACGGGACTTTTATTGGCAGGTAGCTGATGTAATAAGGAGTAACTTAGGCTATTTATATCTTAGAACTAGCTGTGCCCCTGTTTCTTTTTAAGGCGGGTGTAACCACGGGGCACAGCTAGTATGAAATAAATTAGTATGTAAATTAATATTAGAGTTACTTTACTCTTGCTTATTTCAATGGAAGTAAAACAAACCTATATTGATTCTACTTTATAACAACTAAGTAAGAATAACTAACTACTATACGAATGACCAGAGAGCTGGCACATACCTCGGACAGCGAACTAGCCTCGCTATCCAACGAGGGAATGTTGCCAGCATTCTGGGAACTCATCAGGGACAGCAATTTAGATGTAGATGTGATGATATTTAATTTAAAATAGTTATATTATTTCATTATTTTTTTTAAATTACTTTAATTTATACTACTATAGGTACATAAAAAATAACTAAGTTATTTCAACTAAAGCGTAGTCGTAACTCGAACTATTTAACTACCAGATATTATGTTAGAAATTATATTATTAGAAGACAGTCTTCGCACCTACGAAGTTGTAAACTTCGAGCCTTAGGTAAGGGCGACTTCACACTCGCGACATAGCGCGAAAACCATAAAAAGGGTATTACTTTTGAAATTATTTTATTTAAGGGATATAAATATGGATGGTGGTGGAGAATATCTCTCGGCATTAAGTTTGTAGCCACTAGGTTTATAATAAAATTCAAATAAAAAATAATAAATAAGTTTTACCATCTTTATACTTACCATCATATTTTACTGACAGTCAATGTAAATAGTACATTAGCAATAGAAACGACGATTTATGAAAAGTATTTGTCTATATTCGTAACCACGTCGCGAGTGTGTATACGGCTGTTGCGCGATTAATTGGCCACTTGTGTCACGACTTTCTCCAGAAAGTAGGGTCACCATGTCCGTGATGCTGCGAGAGTTGGTGGGACAAGTCCTGAAAATTACGTAAACAAAATTAAGTATTTGTGTAGCTATAATTTCGAAAATAAGTGTGATTTCTAAAATCTTTTTACATGACATTAAAAGTATATACTAAATCTTTTTTTTAACTTTTTCCGTTATTTATCTTTTATTACGTTTTATCTTTTACCTATCTTTGTATTACTATTACCTAACTGCTATTAACAGTACCTGAACAAATGTTTAAAAATTAATACGAGACCTTAAAAGCAAAGAGGCAATACTAACATACCATGAATGGTGACCATCACTTCAAGAATTCGTATCCTTAAAGAAGTTTGTGACTTCTTTAAGGACATGCACACACCTATTTCTGCCTTATAACAGCAGGGTTAAGCGCTACTGTGTTCTGGTTTGTAGGGTGTGGTAAGGGAGACATACTTTTCCGAGGCGTTCCAGCTTAGTCCTCAATAGTAGCGGCGCCTCTGTGGCCGACCTCAGGTAGGAATATCTAATCCTATCTGGGGTTGATTACAGATGTCCATGGGCGGCAGTAGCCACTTACCATCAGGTGGACTGCATGCACGTCAGTTACTACTAATTTTTAATTTAAAAAAATGCGTTGCAATGTACAAAAAAATGCCATTTTACCAGCCCTAGATTGAGTGCAGAAAGCGTGAATAATATCGCTCATATTACAACTCCATGGTCACCCTACAGTAACTGGTGACACACTAAACCCACCGGACATCGTAGTGTGTAGCATAAATCACATTTGTGGTCGGAAATTTGCGAATTTTGCAAAATTTAATTTAATTAGCTTCTAAAGTTGGAACGTGGAGGTAATATGACGTTGGATTGAGTACTTAGTATTTTTTTTTGTTATTGTATTGAAGTAGCAAATGACTAACGAGGATGCAGTCACTGTTGGATAGATATCTGTAACTAACTCTATATAGAACAGATTCAACCTGAACCTGTACACTTACCATGAGTTTTTACGTTTTGACAAATATGACTGTTTTGGTATTTGTTTACGTATTGGCCCATACAATTTCCAAGTTCTGATATAATCCGCTAGGGGCGCTGATTGGAAATTGTATAGGCAAATACGTAAACAAATACCAAAACAGTCATATAATATGTCAAAACATAAAAACTCATGGTAAGGATACTGATTACAGAGTTGCCACTCCCGGCTAAACGCTTTCTACACTCACAGACCCACACAAGGATTCCCTGTGTCGTGGGTGCCTTGGATACACACATAGACAAATACACAAACACCACGACCCAGATCTCTAAATTCATGTATGGCCGGGGTTTGAACCCGGGACCCTTTGCGCGTCAGACCGATATGGCAACCGCTCCGCCACGCGGGTCGTCAAATGGTCGACTCATGTCAGTCTGCAACATTATGGTCGTCGTCAACCCTTTAATGTCCCACTGCTGGGCACAGGTCTCCCCTCACTATCAGAGATGATTGGGCATAGTTTTTTATAATATAAGAGTAGCAGACGAGCATGCAGCCCACCTGATGGTAAGTGGCTACTGCCGCACATGGACATCTGTAATCAACCCCAGATAGGATTAGATATTCCTACCTGAGGTCGGCCACAGATGCGCCGCTATCCCTGAGGACTAAGCTGGAACGTCTGTCTCCCTTGCCACACCCTTTAAACCGGAAGACAGCAGCGCCTAGCACCGCTGTTATTAGGTAGAAATAGGTGTGGCGGTGGTGCCGCCAGAGTCGAACCACAAAGGGTTCTACCACTTTCAAACCTTGGTATCGAACCTTGAACCCCTCGATCGTTAAATAATTTCCTATACGCAAACGAGTAGCTTAGAAAAATCAGAGGTGCCTGGGATTCGAATCTCGGGCCCCTCGATCTATAGGCTAAGTTTCAACTGCGCCCTTTATGGTCACCCTATCAGTAACGGTGACACACTAAACCCGACCCGCGGACACGGTGCCCATAAATCACAAACCCGTCGGATAAATATTTACCTATAATTGGACATCACACGTTCCGATATTGTTGAAAATTATTATTGAAATAATATTGGATAATGGTTAAGGTTATAGGGTTCTCTATAGAAATAAAACGGTTGGTTGTATGTTTGTTTGTGTATTGAATAAAAGATGCTGGGATTCGAACTACAGAGAGTCTTAAAGAGAGACTTGGTTCGAGTCCAGATGCACTAATGATGTAAGGGAGAAATTTAGGCATTCAAATTTAGTCCTCAGGAGTAGCAATGTAGGTATTTGTGGCCGATCTCTGATAGAACTTCAATCCTATCTAGGGTTGATTACTGATATCCATGGATGGCAGTGGCCACCTTACCATCGTTACCAGCAAATAATTATCTAACTTAGAACGCCTCGTACAGGTGTCCCTCCCATAACACATTCAAATTAGAATATAACAGAAATATGTTCCTATTTATGTCTGTGGCGAAGGTTCTATACCCTTCATAACGACAAAAAACCAAAATTTCGGAATCGAACCCGGAACCCCGAGTAAAGTACGTGTAATAAAGGGCTATGAGATGCATAATCAGGGGAATGAGTGTGGAAGCAGGCTCACTAAAATCTATGGAGCATTCCCTTCCGATCTGGCGGGCATTTTGAGTACGGTTAGCAAAAACAAGCAGTTTTTTTATTTTAAATTTAATAGTATTTTTTTTATCAGACAGCAGAGCGTAATGTTTGTTCGCTTGAAGGTGGTTTTTTTATTGTTTAACCTAACGATTAAGCAGACGTACTACCTGATGGAAAGTAGTCAACGTCCCCTATGGACATTTGCAACACCAGAGAAGTTGCCAATGGATCGCCGGCTTTGAAGGAGAGCTCTCTTTACAACTTTTAGAAGAGCCCCATGTAATACCGCTCCGGGAATACCTCAGGAGGAAGCTCATTCCACATTTTACACGTTCGTGGCAAGGACTTCACATTTTTTGACACGGCCTATAGCCTAGTGTTTGACGGATTTGATATAAATGAGGTGTCCAAAGCAACACCTCATTTATATCAAATGAATAGTCTTTTTTAATTTTACCAGAGTGCGGCGATTAATGTTTTTCGTGACTCATTCTTTCGTACACCTTACAGCCAAACTCACTCAGATGTAGAACCTCGAGATCTGATGATAACTTAATCGATTTCTGGCCGCAGTAGAAGGTGGCTGATTAACGGATGTGGTTCCCACGGCATCAGGTACCTTTTGAAGGTTTAGAAAAACAAAAAAGGTATACACATAGGCTAGTGAGTTTTGTTGAAAAAGTCGTCGTATTATTTTTAAATAGATAAAAGAAATCGAAGGTGCGTACAGGAAATTTCAATACTGAAATCTATTGATTCATTGTAATATGTACCTACTTTTATGCTGACGGTACAGTACGTGACGCGTCGGAGCCGACGTGGTGTGGTGGAGCGCGATGCCCACACACTCCCCGCTGACCACGATGACCATACCATGATGAAAGGTCTAATCATACGGTGATCATAATCATTGATATTTATAAAATAATGAGAGAAACTTTTGAAAATCAAGTCTTGATGTGGTGATATGGAAAGGACTTTTTATTTAATTCGAATATGATACAATTATTATGAAATATACTTAAACTAAATTTAAAACAAATAGAAATAAAAATATTTACAGTAATAAAAAAATAACTAAAACTATAATAAATAAAATAAATGAGCCAGATCGCTGCCCCGCGGTAGTGTACCTACCCAAGACACTAGAAGCATTACCTCGTTGTATTGCCAAACTTATTTGTTGACCGAGGTAAGCTCCAGCTCTTGGGTCACCAGAGGTCTCAATCAAGCGCGAAGACAATTCTTTATAAAATTGCTTCGCTTCTGGTCCCCACGGTCCCATCGTCTCAACTGCGAAGGGCACAAATATATAATTCTGTGAAATAGCAGCATATTTGCGCCGCTTCACAGCCTCCGCAGATTCGGCCGCCGCACCAGCACGCATCGAGGTCGCCCGAATATGAGACGGTGCCATGGTGTCAACACATGTACCATCCCATACCAAGGACCTCCCCTGTTTCCAGGGAACGAGTGTCAATCCATCTGGCCGCTTGCCATCATCACGCACTATACCGTGCGGCTCCAAGGTAGCCGGTACGTTGATGGTGACAAGAGCCTGACGGATGACATCGTTGATGCATGCGTGGCGCGACATACGGCCGGCACTGCGTTGACACGACAGACCGTGATGACCAGATTGATCGACACCTTCTCCGCAGACACAACGATGTGGCTCATTGATTTTTAAGCCAAGACGCAGGCACAAACATAGGGACAAAGTGGAATTATCCAAAAGAGTCCCTATGTGGCTTGATGGAAGAGCCTGTAGCCAGTAACCGGACTCTCGTTCAGATACTGCTAAAAGACGAGCCCGCTCTGTAATATCATCTGAAGTATTTAAAAGTAATTCATATGTTAATTTACAGAGAGGCTCGTCCCATAATTTTTGAACATTTAATAGTTTTGGAAAATTTTGATTTGGGCAGGCCATTACCCAAGCAGATTTGGCTTCACTCATGTACGCAACGTCGCAGTTCATTAGGGATTTTGATAATATTTTCGAAACGAGGTCTTGCGTACTATGAGTCGAAGACAAAAATGCTGGGAGGGAAACACTAGAAATTTTACGTACTCCCAAACCTCCGTACCTAATAGGTAATGAGGCTTGGGTCCAAGCGCGGTCCGAAATTTGGCAATTAAATAAGCTTGATAATGTTTTATGGATGATGGAGTCGATTTCATTTAAAATGTTAATAAACCTACAAAAGGGACTGCATCTAAGAAAATAAATAAATTTTGGAGCAAAATGACAATTCCGAATAATAAATAATGCCATATGGGAATTTATATTAAATAATCTGTCTGAAACATTATTAAATTTTTTAATTTGATTTTGAGTAAATGAATTAATGGAATCTTCAAACACAGGTGCACCGAGTAGGTGACGAGAGTTCTTATCCAGATTCTTTATGTTAGGAGCCAAAACGTTAAACTTTTCAAGAATTTTGTTTTTTTCTTCTGGTGATTTATCAGAATTTATAAATAATTCACACTTCGAAAAATTTAGGTCAAGACCAATTTCTTTCAGATTGGTAATTAAATATTCTAAATCATTTAGGACCGAACTCACTTCACCACTCAGAGTACCATCATCCAAATACCATACGTTTAATTTAGAATTTAACTGTGATATGATAGGATGAATAGCTAGGCTAAAGATGGCCGGCCCAAGGGGATCACCCTGCTGGCAACCGACGGAAGACAAAATGGAATGATTTCGATACATTAATTTTGATGGGGAACTATAACATTGCCAAATATATTTGTAAATAGATGGAACATTATTTTATTTTTTATTTTTTTTTGTGGTGTTTAGTTTTTGGTTGTTTATAAAAGGTGGTAGAACCCTTTGTGGTTTTGATTCCGCAGGCACCCCTGTCACACCTATTTCTATTTTATATTTATGTTTAGTGCTGCCGTGTTCTGGTTAAGACGGTGCTCCTTTGCCATAAGGAGACAAACTTATCTGAGGCGTTCCATTTTAGACCCTAATAACAGTATTGTAAAGCTGCTGTGTTCTGGTTTGAAGAGTGTGGTAAGGGAGACAAACTTATCCGAGGGGTGTCAACTTAGTCCTTAAGAGTAGCGATACATCTGTGGCTGATCTCAGCTAAAAATCTTATCTGGGATTGATTACAGATGTCCATGGGCGGTAGTAGCCATTTACCATCAGGTGGACTGCATGCTCGTCTGCTACATCCTTATTATAACAAATATTTTTCTGAGCATTCCTTGGGCACGGAACCATGAAAAGAAAAACAAATAATATGTTTGTGAAATAAACAACTTTTTTTATTATTTCCTTTCGCTAAAATAAACAACTTTGATAAATTACGTGACGAAGTTAGTGTGTTAATTTGACACAGAGTTCCAGGTTCGAGTACCCGACAGGTATCTAAATTATTAATTTAGATTCCCTTTTAGGTCTGACAAGAAATTTCATAGATTAAGTGTGCATATAAAAACGCAATGTAACATTTTCAATTTATATTTCTTTATGCGTAACGGAAGTCAAAAGATGGCAGATGTATACTATAGATTACTAGCTGACCCGGCAAACGTTGTGTTGCCATGTAAATGAAAAAATGTTAAGGGTGAACAACCCTTATCACTAAGGGTATGAAAAATAGATAGTAGCCGATTCTGAGACCTACTGAATGTGCTTATAAAATTTGGTGAAAATCGCTAAAGCCGTTTCGGAGGAGTATGGTAGGTAACTAATATTGTGACACGAGATTTTTAAATATATAAGATAATAGTACTCTATTTATGAAATAGAAATAACAAATGAGCATGCAGTCCACCTGATGGTTAGATGCTACTGTCCATCGACATCTGTCAAACCCACATAAGATTAGTTTCCTATCTGGGATCGGCCATTGATGAGCCGCTACCTCAGGAAGAAGTTGGAAAGCTTCGGAAGAGTATGTCTCCCTTATCACACCTTTCAAACATAACACAGCAGCGCTTAACACTGCTGTTATTATGCAGAATAGATAAGATCCCTACATGAGTTCTATCACAGATGCTACTCAATAACTGTGATGTGTGTGTAATTCAATGACGACCCGTGTGGCGGAGCGGTCATACCGGTCTGACGCGCAAAGGGTCCCGGGTTCGATCCCCGGCCAGACAGATATCTAAATGACGAATTTAGATTTCTGTTTCTGGGTCTGGTTGTTTGTGTATTTGTCTGTGTGTGTCCATGGCACCCACGACGTGTCGTATTTATGTCTAGCCAAACACTAGGATTCCCTGTGGGGAATCCTAGTGTGGGGCTGTGAGTATAGAACGCGTTTGTTTGTTTATATACAAGTCATACACCAAAAAAGTCATATAACTAAGTTGGAATGTGTTAATGTATTCCTTACTGACCAACTTCAGGTAGAATTCTAATTCTACATTGACTTCATTACGAATTCTTCAATAGTAGAATAAAAGATAAAAAAAAAATGATTTATTTTTAAATAACTTTCTGACAACAGTTATAGACAATTTAAGACCCCCATAAAAAGCTATATTTCATAATGAATAAACCAAATTTGAATTTCAAATTAGTATTTGAACTCGTTCTAGTGAACGAGTATGTCTAAAGTTTTCCAAAAAAAGCCTAAGCCGTATTTCAAAGCCTAACGCTAACTCGATAGGTTGCCTGGGCACCTGTCGCAGGTGCCCTTCGCCTAATAAGGGCTTAGCTGTAGTATATGTATTTAATCTATCGTCTACTATGCTATTGACCTGGCAAATGAGTTCATTTGGTAAAAGGAAGGTGATAGAACCCTTTGTGGTTCGACTCCGGCGGCACCACTGTCACATCTTCTTCTGACTCATAACGGCAGCGTTAAGCGCTGCTGTGTTCTGGTTTGAAGTGTGTAGTTAGAAAGACGTACTTTTACGAGGCGTTCCAACTTAGTCCTCAGGGGTAGCGGCACATCTGTAACTCAGCTTAGGTAGAAATATCTAATCCTATCTGGGGTTGATTACAGATGTCCATGAGCGGCAGTTCTTTATGATAACAGGTATGCAGGTTTTCTCACGATTTTCCTTCACCGTTAAAGGATGTAACCATTATTTTTAATACGCACATAACTTAGAAAAATCAGCCTAAGATTCGAACCTAAGATCTCTCGAGCGTGAGGCTGATTTTCTACCACTAGGCTACCACTTTTTCGTGAAATTTTAAGATCTAGTAATATCTTCGTAAATAGAGTAGGTAACTATCTAAAAGTTCAAATGGCTATGTCCGAAAAAATTCACCCAAGTTTAACATAAAAGTTATAAAATCAAAATTTACTTACAACATTTATTAAAACACTTTTCTTTACTAAAAGACGGCCTAAAATAAAAGTAAAAACAAAACTTGAATGGGTAAATGAATTTGAATCGCAAACCGTGACCTATCTCAACGCTTAAAAAATAATGTCAACGAACGGACATACATGGCACACACACATCACACACACATGGCACACACACATGCACAGGCAAACGGGATTGCTGTGCGCACATGCGCAGGCGCATGTGTTCTAATGTGACCAGATTGGCGCTAAAAATTAGGATAAAAGATATTTTTCTTTATAATATAGGAGTAGCAGACGAGCATGCAGTCCACCTGATGGTATGTGGCTACTGCCGCCCATGGACATCTGTAATCAACCCCAGATAGGATTAGATATTCCTACCTGAGGTCGGCCACAGATGCGCCGCTATCCCTGAGGACTAAGCTGGAACGCTTCGGACAGTCTGTCTCCCTTACCACACCCTTCAAAACGGAACACAGCAGCGCCTAACACTACTATCTATTTTTCATACTCCTAAGTGATAAGAGTTGTTCACCCTTAACATTTTTTTATTTATATAGAGACACAACGTTTGTTAATCAGCTAGTAAACTATATAAAGTTGTTATGGTAGTATATACATACCTACTACGCAATACCCATGTTACATTTATTATGTATGTAGAAATAGCAGACTAGCATGCATAACCTATTTCTACCTAATAACAGTAGTGTTAGACGCTGCTGTGTTCCGGTTTGAAGGGTGTGGTAAGGGAGACAGACTTTTCCGAGGCGTTCCAGCTTCGTCCTCAGGGGTAGCGGCGCATCTGTGGCCGACCGCAGGTAGGAATATCTAATCCTATCTGGGGTTGATTACAGATGTCCATGGGCGGCAGTGGCCACTTACCATCAGGTGGACTGTATGCTCGTCTGCTACTCCTATATTATAAAAAAAAAAAAAAGTCCACCTGATCATAAGTACCCATTGCCGCCGTTGGTCCTCTGTAACTAATTTCATACAGATCAGAGCTTCGAGATGAAGCTGATGCTGTGCTTATCCTGAGGACTAAAATTAGGTATCAACTCATATGTAAGTCAGCCCGCAATCAGATTCTTCCACCGAAACACAATAACTTTTTAAAAAAAAAGGTTGTCTCAAAGGTGTATTAAGTCTGCCAATATGCATTCGGTCGTGGTGGACTATGGCCTAATCTTTCTCAGTGGGACAGTGGGACAGTAATGGGGTGATTATACCTTTTACGTATTTGAAGTACTTACTGACGTACGTAGCCAAAGTGATAATGTAATGGTTTTGAAACTGGGCTTCTCGAGGGGTCCGAGGTTCAAATCCTATGCACCTCTGATTTTTCAAAGTTATGTGGGTATGAGAAATTTATTATCACTTTGCTTAAAACGGTAAAGGAAAACATGGTGAGGAAATCTGCATACCTGAGAAATTTGTATTAAAAAAAGTCAAAGGTATGTGAAGTCTACCAATACGCACTTGGCCAGCGCGGTGGACTATGGCCTAATCCTTCTCATTCTGAGAGGAGACCCGTGCCCAGCAGTGGGACAATAATGGGTCAGTCGACATTGACTTACCTATAATTTAAATTTAAAAATTGAGAAGAATGATTTTTAACTAAAAAAATATTTTTAATTATTAGAAAAATCAAAATATGTAAGACAAAAATATAATAAAACTAGGAGTAGTCCACTATTTATTTGTAATTAAAATTATGTTATGGATATTATATTTTCGTTAAAACTACTTAACTTAGTCTAATTTTGATTATTTATGAGAAACCGAAACTGTTCGTGTCTGGTAACAAAATAGGAATATCCCACAAAAGTCCTGAAGCCTGGCAACACTACACTCGGTGTTGGTTCTCGACACTAATGTTGATGACCGAAAAATGATATATGTATTATGTAGCCACTGTCCGGGCTTGTGTAGAGTATTGCTAATAACTGTGTAGCACTGCATTGCTGCTGTGTAGCAATTGCAGTGATAGCCTAGTGGTTAAGGAACACGGCCTCTCGATCGAGGGGTCCGAGGTTCAAATCCCAGGCACGCACCTCTGATTTTCAAATTTATGTGCGTATTAGAAATTAATTATCACTTGCTTAAACGGTGAAGGAAAACATCGTGAGGAAACCTGCCTACCTGAGAGACTTATAATAAAAAAAAAATCTTAAAGGTATGTGAAGTCTACCAATACGCACTTGGCCAGCGCGGTGGACAATGGCCTGATCCTTCTCATTCTGAGAGGAGACCCGTGCCCAGCAGTGGGACAGTAATGGGTTGATGATGATGATGTGTAGCACTGTGTTCTGGTTTTAAGGGTAAGGGACATACTTATCCGAGACGTTTCAACTTAGTCCTCAGGGGTAGTAAGTATTTTAATTTGAAGGGTGTGAGATGGAAGATGTAAATAAGTATATTTACGGCGTTGTAACCGATCTCAGGTAGAAGTCTAATCTTATCTAGAGTCGATTACAGATGTCCATGGACCGCAGTAGCCTCTTATGGTCGGCCACGGATGCCTTATTACCCGTTTTTTTTTTCTTTTTATTTGTTCACGAGGGGGAAACCTTCAAAAGGTACCCGGCACCGTGGGAGCGACGCAGGGTTATGTGGGATTTTTACCGCACTAAAACCCCCCCGGTGGCCGTCCTCGGCGCTGCGTAGAGGGCTCCGGGATTTGCCCCCGTTGCCCTTATTACTAACTTAAAACTTATTAGTACTTATAATTTTCGTACTACACAGTTGTCATGAAGCATTAGGTATGGTGGTGCCTCATAGTCGTACAAACATAGATTAGTAAAGATACTTCGCCGCCTTGAAATTGAATGAAGCCGCAAATGGCTTATTATAGTAAGTTCTTTTTTTGAATTCTTGACAAATAAAAACATTTTTAGAGAAAATTTACGAATAAATAACTAATACTGCGTAATTTACATGATAATTAAATAATTTATAATAATAATTTCAAATATTTTAGGGACATTTTAGCACGGAGACGTGGCAAAACTTTTTTACGCAACTATTTCAATTCTCAAAACTGGGTACATTTTCTTGTTAGGAGTGAGTCATCTTTAATAATCTATGCGTACAAAGGGCTCTAACCCAGGGCCAGAATTGGGAGCCGCTCCATAAGAGAGGGCCCACACAATAAAGATCAAAAATCAGAATTTCGACCGATCAGCAATTTTTACGTTATAGTTCCAACAGTAATATCTTGCAGTTTTACCGACGATACACTTAACTAATTAAATTTAACATTGTTGTTAAAATAATTTACCTAATTTATTGGCAATTTTTTTAAACTTGACGGAAAATAGATATATTTTGGAAACAAGAATGAGACGGAAAATTGTTCGTTTTATTAGAGGTCTCCGCTTTCTTTGTCGTAGGGCTTCCAGACCTCAAAATCCGGCCCTGGGCTTTATCTTCTACGCCCAGAATCATAATACAACATTTATAACCAGGGTGCGTCCGATTTGTCTGGTCTCAAAAGCATCTATTAACGTTTGTTTTATTTAAATAAGTCATCTTTATTCTAGAGGAGACGATTAGTTGTGGATCATTCGAGAATGTATTTGAAATAGTTTAGTGGGTTCTTACTTGGGTATGGCTTGGCTTTAGCTCAGATTATGGTTTTGTCCCACTGCTGGGCACGGTCTTCTTGTTGGAAAGGTTGGGCCATAAGCCATAGGTTATTGCGTGGTAGGCTTAATGCACCATTGAGGACTTTTTTAACTATTACGCGTATAGCTTCCCTTTTCATGTTTTTCTTCGCTGTTTAAGCAAGTGATAATTATTTTTTAATACGAACATAACTTTGAAAAATCAGGTGCGTTCCTGGGATTTCAAGCTCGGACTCCTAGATTGACTTAACTTGAGAACTAAGTTGGAACGCCTCAACTAACATCTCCCTTACCACACCCTTCGAACCAGAATACAGCAGCGTTATTAGGCAGCAATGGTGTAACGGTGGTGCCGCCGGAGTCTAACTACAAATTATAAAAAGTATATACTATGTATATAAGTAGTTTCCTGACAATGCCATATGTTCTGTGTGGAACGTCGCGGGACGCTCGGAACGAATTTACTTGAATGTTCAATGCGATTGTACTTACCATCTCGACGGTAAAGTGTTGTAAGTTGGTAGTTGAAAATTTTCAGTTTTGAAACAGGCATTTTGTATGAAAAGGAAAAAATATTTAAATATGTAAAAATAAAAATCCTATGTATTGTTCTGAAATATCTTTTAGGTATAATTATAAAATATTTAATGCAGGTAGTTATAAAGTATAATCGTTATAAAAAAATAAATACTTTGTAATAACTGTTCTTTTTTTGTTATTACACGTGGCATTTTATAACAATCGAAAGATTTCTTACAGTTTATCTGTACATACAGAAATAAATAAAAAAAAATGTGTTGATAATTTTAAATGTATTCATACTGCTTTTTGATTTCTTTTATATTTCATTCGTCCCAAATGGTAATTACATCTGTAACAAGACCCAAATTCAATACTGATACTAATTATTATTTACCTATTATTCAGGCACAAAATGTTACATTATTATTTTTCAATACTTTAACTTTAGATTTAGATTGACATTCATTACAATTAATTGATTAAAAGTTTGAACTAGGTAAGTATAGACTATAAGAAGACTATAAGAAACCATTCACTTAGACTCATTAAGCATTTTATCGATCAATCAATTTTTTTTATTCAAAATAGGTTCTTTAGAAAGCACTTTTTGGATTGATCTAACACGCAAAAACCAAAAAATTCAATTATTAACATACCTAAAGGCTATTTGTGTAAAATTTATATTATTGGTTGTGTAAATGAACTAATTATTTAGCAGGAGCATGTATTCTTCCTACAGGGTTTATTAAACGAGTACTTACACAACTTTACTTTGAGTACCAACATGATGTACAGAATTCGTCGCGGCCTTGTCGTCGGTCGTCGACACGCGCGATACTTGGCCAAAATGAACCCTTTGTTTTATTTATTATTCAGTTTTCATACATTTGTTGGTACCTATTTATAGAACTTATCTACCTACGTACTATTTTAATACTATTATAAAAAACTCACTGGCAACTTATTATTTTTAAATTGATTCAGCAGTGATAGTGTAGTGGTTGAAATCCGGGTTCTCAATCGACGGATCGAGGTTCGAACCCAAGCACGCATCTCTGATTTTGTAGTTATTCGTATGTTAGATAGAAGTGAATTATCATTTGCTATAGCAGTGAAGAGGAACATAAGCAAACATAGGTATAAATACGCCTGAGAGTAAAAAATCCAAAGGCATACCTTTGAGAACTTTATGCATGAAGTAACCAATTTCCACTTGGCCAGCGTAGTAGACTGTTGCCTATACCCCTTTCACTCTGAGAGAGAGGCCTGTGCCCAGCAGTGGGACAGTAATGGGTTCAGCGTACTAATAAAATACAAATTTGTAAGCTTTGAGAAGTATTTTAAAATATCCTTACTTCCGATGTTTTGGTCAACGTTGTAGTAAACTTCTAATACGTACATTACTATAAAAAATTACAGATGCGTGCACGGGATTTGAACCTCGGTCCCTCTGGTTAAAAGGCCGAGTTACAACCACTAGGCTATCATTCAATTCAGACGACCATGGCCAATGACCAATTACCAAATAGACACACGATTCCTACGTCAATTTTGTCAAAAAAATCAAAATAGTTTCAAGCACTTCAAAAGTTAATTTCGTTTTATCCATTTTGAGTTTAAGCGCAAATTCGTGGCCTTCCCATCGGTCGACGACTCGCGCGCATTTTTATACGCCAAAAAGACGAATGGTGCGCGGTGTAATTTATTTTTAATTTAATTTTCGAACTAGCTTTATTCCAACTGTTTTAATGCAAATAATGAGAAATTGACTTACGTAGTTTTTGTATGAAACTAAAGTATGCATTTTGAATTTTTTGATGGCCGGTAGGACCTATTTTTTTATTTTCGAGAAACATTAAAACTGGGAAATAAGCATAGTTTTATAGGTATAAAAATTATTTATTAAAAATATTTAAAGAGTCATTTTCTAATTTTGTCTCCATAAAAAGGATACAATATGGCGTAAAGTTTCGCATGAAGATACTTACAGAAATATGATATAAAATAAATTTTATAAAGTAATAATAAAAATAATTTATATAGTTACAAAAATGTTAAAAATTGAACTTTTACTGTTCATGACTTCGACGTATTTTAAATTTAAAAAAAATAGAACGACTATAAATAAAATGAAGGTGAATGAATGAATAAAAAATCCCAAAAAACTAATATTTTTTTATAAAAAAATAAAGCCAGTGTGCAAAGCACCATTCGACTATTCCCGTCTAAGAAGACGCATGGCCGGTCAGAAATCCGTCGAAAAAATAAAAATAAAACGGCCCTCCAAACTGCGCTCACGCTGAAGGTCAACGGCCTTAGAAGCGTCATTCTTATATCGGCCGCATTTTGGCCGGACGAAATGCCAGACCTATCGCCGTCCTTTTCCCACCCTAGGCCCTACTATTTCGTGTGCGTGATGAATACCGATTATCTCATTCACTCGTCTCAAAATTCGGCCTGTGTGCGTGTGTATGTGTGGGTGACAAAAATTATCTTTCGTCTGTTGAATGCGAATGGATCGTTCGAAAATCGCACTTAGAATTTTTATGACTGAATTCCGAGCGCACTCACACTGGGCCACGTAATTGTAATGGTAATTTTTTGTGTGCGTGCAATTTTTGTGTAATGTGTTTTCGATTGCGGTAGGTCGGGTGTTCGTGTGTGCGTGCGCATACGTGTCTCGGTTTCGGGATTCTAATTCGAACCGGATTCGGCCGGTTTTTTGTTCCCCAGCCCTCATTGGTCAAAGCTTAGAATGTTTATTGGTTTAGAAATGGAACAAAAGAACTCGGTTAGACGCAAAAAACATTTTTTGTACCGGCGGCCATATTTGTCATATTCCTGTTTGGTATGAGATGATTATTTTATTTTATTTTTATCGCGGTTTTGCGGGCAACGATCTTTGGCGACAACAACCTCTCATCTACGAGTCATAGACAATTTAATGGTCTGTTTTTATTGTATTATTATGGTATTATGTAAACGCCAGACATTAAGGATGAACCTATTTAATGTGACGTCAAATGCCATATAAATGAAAAATTAATTAGCTTAGTAAAAGTTAAGTTAATTTACGATTTATTTTGGCAATCGAAGTAGTCGACGTGCATATTTCACTCCACCTTAAAGTAAATGGTCACTGACACATATGGATATCTGGAATTAATTCAATTACATTAAATTGAAATTAAATAAAATTGAAACGTACGCCGACATCGGGAGCTCCACTGTCACACGTATTTTTGTTTATAACAGTGTAGCTGCTGTGTTCTGGTTTGAAGGGTGTGGTAAAATTACTTATACAATGGCTACCTGAGTCTCCGGGTAGCAACGCCTCCTCTAACTTGTCAGATACACTGCCTCTACGTCTCCATGCTCCGCGGCTATTTTTATTTACCAAAAAATTGACTTGCAACGCTATAAAAACTAAATTATAAAGCTAGTAGTCGATTATTATGAAGTAACACATATTAATTCATATTATTTACTTCTAAATATTTTGGGGCACGGTAGTGCCGTGCCAAGTCGAGCACAAAAATAATGAAAAGTATTTCATGTAAATAAATACCGCTTTTTTACCCGACGGCAGAGGGTAATGTTTTTTAAACATATGTATGTCTCATTCTTTGGCACGCTCTGCAACCTAAACGGCTTGACGGATTTTAAAATATGAAGTGTCGTTGGATTCGCCTAAATTGTGGGAACGACATAATCTACTTTTAAGACGTGTTTCTTCTTTTTATAATCTTTCTTTAGTTAACTACGCCTAAAGTCCCTATAATTCTAATTCTAGTATACCTAAGTATAGTTCTATTAAAACATATAAGATATAATAAGGTGAGTGGCCCGTTTCAACAATAAGAAGCGTAGGACATCCGCCACCTGTCGACGCAAAAACGTTGCCCCGGACCGGTCGCAACTGGATTTATGATTTTACGATTTTGATTCTAACTTACAACTTTATATATGTGCCTACGTGCTTACTTGCAATTTTATCGATTATTTTTAGATGGCTGTTGTTTATGCGTCAGTGGATTTCACAGTTTTGGAAGCCCAGGTAAGCCCAGAGCGTTCCTAATTGGATTTATGATTTTATAATTTTGATTCTAACTTACAACTTTATACATGTGCCTACTTGCAATTTTATCGATTATTGATGTGAAACATCTATAGCCGCACGTAAAACCGATTTCTGGCGTGGCGACGCAAGCCGTGGCCACGCTATACGATGGTATATATATAGTCTATATGCAGTAGTGTGTACAGTGTGGCGACGCGTCACCATGCGCAATCGACTTGAAATAAATTCGTAAATTTTTGTATTTAATGAAAATAAATGTTTATTCAATAAATAGTCATCGTTATCTGGAAAAAAATCGTAATATTTTATTTTATCATTATGACATATTTTAGTTCCTATCACAATATGTTCTTTTCTGCATATTACTTTTACAAAATAATGTCGATGTTTCACATCTGCCAGGCGTCCCGTGACGGCTCACATTTTTTTTTAGATGGCTGTGTGTGTTTATTATGCGTCAGTGGATTTCACATTTTGGAAGCCCAGATAAGCCCAGAGCGTTCCTAATTGGATTTATGATTTTACGATTTTGATTCTAACTTACAACTTTATATATGTGCTTACATGCAATTTTATCGATTATTTTTAGATGGCTTTTTGTTATGCGTCAGTGGATTTCACAATTTTGGAAGCCCGGGTAAGCCCAGAGCGTTCCCAATTAGATTTATGATTTTACGATTTTGAATCTAACTTAGATTCTACTGATTTCATTCGATTTTGAAGATAGAAGTTCTATAAAGGTTTCTATCGTTGAACCATTTGTGATTCGACTCCGGCGGCAACACCGCCACATCTATTTCTGCCTCATAACAGCAGTGTTAAGTGCTGCTGTGTTCTGGTTTGAAGTGTGTTACGGGCGATACAGTGTTGTGCGTGTTCATCCTTTGGAGTGTACGGCGAGATCCCAGTTATCATTGCATACCAGTTAAACCACGTGTTTTAACTAGTATGCAATGTACTTTGACGTCAAAGGCGTTATTTGGGTAGTAATCCGAAGTGGGTTGACCACTACCTCCTTGAATACATGAGTAGTAGACGAGCATGCACCACCTGATGGTAAGTGGATACTGCCGCCCATGGAGATCTGTTATGAATCCCAGATAAGATTACATTCCTATACCTTACCCATATCAATAACCATTGAAGTAATTCGATGCTTCTAGACCCAATCGTAGGGAAAGACCACCCAAGGGCTGTACCCTTAAATACACCCATACCTAGCATCCGATAAAAAAATCTAACGAGTATTGCCTAGCCCATTAAGCACGGTCAATGCCCTCTCTCCCTAGATTAGCAGGGTTGAAATAGGGCATTGTTTTATTTAAAGCAGAAATGTACAAAGGGCGTTTTCATGATTTTAGTAGAAAATGAACCGGCCCGCCAATCGCGGCCGCCCTAGCCATGATAGATAGGGGGTGGTTTGGATAAAACAGCGGAAAGCGCTTCATAGATAGAGTTAGCGCTGATCAACGATGTTTTTTGTATTTTTAAACTAGATAGGCGAAATACGCTGAAATGTGTTATTTGTAAATAGGCTATGAGCACGGTGGGAACAGTAGGACTACCATGAGTTTACAAAAGTATTACTCGCTAGCGACTGCGTAAAATAAATGTATGAAAAATTGTACAGCGCCTCTGGTGGTTACTCGTAGAACTAAAATCCGTAGTGACGTAACTCGATACGTAAAAAACCTATCGAAATCAAATCGCTAGCGAATGTCATTATGATCTATTGCCATACAAATTCGGTCCCATGAGTCATTAATTTGACAGACGTTGTCAAGAAATACCGTAACGATAGTAGTTATGTTATTCACTAGCAAAATGACAATAGTTTTCTATTTACCATTTCTATAGTGGCGTTTCTATTTCTATGCCAACTCATGGTAGTGCTACAGCTGTAGTTAATCCGAAGCGCTGCCGTGCGTTTAGAATCTAAACTGTAGATATTGGTCGGTATCTAAGCAGGTAAATTTTTCTGATTTTTTTTTCCCTGTGCGTTAAATTATGTTTAGAGTGTTATTAGACTACTGTTTTTACTACTACTTAAATAATGCAAAAGAATAAAATCTTTTTTTAGTATCTTTCCCTTTTCTAAAAACAATTAAAACACTAACGACCGAATGAAGTCAATATGAGAAATTTTAAAATTACCTTTAACATTATATCGAAAAAAATATTTTAAAATGTACCTATAACCAGAATTTTGAGCATATTAGAGATTTTTAAAACTAGTATCCATTGACGGGCCTGAAACTCAATACAAAATGAGAGGGTTTCAGCCTATTGTCCACTACGCTGGCCAACTTTGGATTGGTAGACTTCACACATCTTTTTTAAAAATTCTCAGGGCTCTCAAGTTTAAGAAAATGATAACTAATTTATAAGACACACATAACATTTAAAAAATCAGAGATGTCTAAAAATTGACCGTCGGACCCACAAGTTTTAAGATCGAATTTATAACCACTAAGATATCACAAGTACTATTTATTAATATTATAAAAGTTTTCAATTACACCGATTTTTTCGAATTTTTTATTTAATTTTTTTTCGAAAACAAAATCAAAAAAAAAATTCGAAACGGCCCTTTCCTATGAAGCGCTGTCCGCTGAATTCCCGTATTACTGCACTTTGATGCACTGCCCCTGCATATGCCATGCGGTCATTCAACTTATCATACAAACTAGTTTTTGCATGCGAATCTGCCTGACAATATTCCATGATAATCTATATCAGTTTGTCTTTAGTACCAAGGTATACTATATTTATTTATTTTTTTAAAATTACTTTTCCTAATAAGTTATTTATAGATATGTTATACCTTGTTAGTTATTTATAGTCCGATTCATAATTAGGTGTCCAAAATGTAAACAAAGGTGTTGACCTATCAAGAAAATATGTGTCAAATGGCAGTTTCTTATTTTTGACAATATTAAATTAATACATCGATAATAAAATAATAATCTAAATAAATTAAAATCAATTCACATTTTCCAATATTTATATTAACTCAATTTCATTTCATACAGTAATAATAATAAAAAACAAGATTTATGAGAGAAAATTAAATTGTGATAATGGTCACACAATCGGCAACCAAAACATTTTTTGTGCCGTCATTTTTAAGTTTCGTAGTTGATATAATTCATTTTCGTGATCGTGATCGAACTCGATTTTTTTCTAGTTTTCATAGCGCGTTTTTTTTTAAATTGTGTGCAGTTATTAAGTTTTTGTTTTATGTTTAAATTTGTGAAAGTTTTCATTTCTTGTTAATTTGTTAAGGTTTGCAATACCTGTCATCGAATTTTGACAATGACATTTCTTTGTTTACATTTTGGACACCTAATTATGAATCAGACTATAGTTATATGTTTACCTATAGCTAGTAAATAGGTAACATCTCTGTTTATTAATAGTTGCATTATGTTATATTACTTTAGTTATTTTATGTACTTAGTTACCTACTTATTTATTATACAGTTTATGTAATTACACATTAGAAAATTATTCAATGATTAATTAATTGCATACGTATTAAGTAGGCATATTATTTGGGTATTTTAAGTAAAAAAGGCAATATATCATTTTAGTAGATGTTTATTTATTTATTTATTTATTATTTATGCACACACAATATAAGAAAAAAGACAAACACATAAAGAAATAATATGTACAAAGGCACTGCTTATTTCTGTCAGAAATTTCTTCCAGCAGACCTGTGAGTGGATAGAGGGTGCAGAATGGTAGTATGTGTACTTAAAAAGATGTAAAAATAACATATTATATGTTATACTATAGATATATAAATATACATAAATATATAAATACTTATACATACATATTTACTATATATATATGAACTACTTAGATAAGGAAATATAGTGCTCTTTAACTCGCTTTTTAAATATATAGATAGTTATGGATGGATGAATGGATGGAGATGTTATGGATTATGGACACACACACACAATACAATTACCTAAACAGAATAAAATACGAATTTATCTTTTACATGTCTGTTTGGCCAGGAATCGAAGCTGGAATCTTTGATAAAAAGTCTGCTTTGGTGTCTGCTATGTCGTCAAAAATGTATTTTGAAAATAGTAATAACCCAATTGTGTAGGTCTATGTTTTCTGAACCCACTGTTGGACATGGTACCAAATAATAGAGACTGACGTCAGTTATTAATAATCATGAGAAAAACAATATGTACCTATATAGATTCATTATTAATACGAGTAATTAGGGTATATCGACTCTATCACATTGCTCTAATACTGGTTAGTCCTAATTCAAGGTAAAAATATTTTGGAGGAAACTTCCATACATTTTTGTGTATTAGTCATTTTAAAATGTAAGAGTATATATACCTAAGTAAAAATCTCTATTTATAACTCTTAATAAAAATATTTTTATAAAATTTATCTGATGGTAAGTAATTGCTATCTATGGACTTAATCCCAGAATCCTATCTTGGGGCTGATTAAAGATATCTGCAAACCATAGTTAGGAATTGAAATCTTGGACTTCAGAATCTATCTGTGATTTTATTTTCTTCTAAAAGGCGTTTCTATTGAAAGCTAAAATTAACTGGTTTAGAAATCGATCTTCTAAATCCTTTTGATCCAAAACACACTACATTGATGTTATAAGGCATAAGTGGCGGTGGTGACCCCGAAATCGAATCCTGAAGATTTCTAAGTATAGAAATCCTTAAATATAATAATTATTTTTAAACGACCTTCTATAAAATTTTATAATATTACTAGCTGACCCGGCAAACGTTGTGTTGCTATATAAATAAAAAAATGTTAAGGGTGAACAATCCTTATCACTTAGGGATATGAAAAATAGATAGTAGCCTACTCAGACCTACTGAACGTGTATATAAAATTTGGTGAAAATCGGTAAAGCCGTTTCGGAGGAGTACGGTAACTAACATTGTGACACGAGAATTTTATATATAAGATAGGTATTTTATTATTGAAAGGCCTTACACATTCAACCTCGTGGGTGCCACATACAGACAGACAGACACAAATATTTACCTAGAACAAAATCGCAATCTATCACACAAAATAGAAGGTGACACACAAGAACGTTTTAATTTTACTGTAAGTAATCATATCATAATCAAATCACATTGTAAGTTAGTAGGTAAGTACATCAGAAGAAATAAATCTTAAATTTTGAAAAAGCTGAAAAGATATTGACAAATTGGGTAAATAATAATTGACAATTGGCAAAATAAGTACTACTGATATACATTCATAAAAATAAAACAAAGACCTAGCAATCAGAACTAACAACTATTAGGTAGGTACCCTAAATATTTTACATAATTTTAGCTGAAATTCTTATCAGTACCCTTACCATGAGTTTTTTACGTTTTTACACATAATACCGTTTTTGTATTTATTTACATATTTCCCATAAATTTCCAATCAGTTCTGATACGGTCTTCTGGGGCGCTGATTAGAAATGTATGGGCAAATACGTAAACAAATACAAAAACAACAAATACAAATACAAAAACAAATAAAAAAAAAAAAAACTGTTTTTGTTAAAACGTAAAAACACATACTACCCTACACATAAAACCCTTGTACCCTACAAGGGCCAAGTAAACAAAAAAAATTGCATGTATAGATTTATCAAAATACATGACATTAAAAACAAAATCAAAAGATAATACAAATACGAGACATACCCTAGATTAACTTAGACAGACAGACAGACCATTAAAGTATAGAGAAAGCTAGAAAAAACAGAGCACTCGAATATAAGACTCGATACCTTATAACCAACTAATGTACTTGAATAAGAGTGAGACAGCAAATCTGAAGCAACCCCGTCTTCAAGATGTAGGGTTAAATGAAAATTGTTATGTTGATCTAGTCGGGAATCCCTATTCCCATAATGAGTGATTGTCTCCCTAGATTTCCGTTAGATACTTCCTGGCAATTAAGATTCTTAATCATTGAGGGATCATTATGGAGGGAGGAATTAAAATCAATATGGCGGCTGGTGGCTAGTGTCACTACCCGCGGAGGATAAATTTATTTTATTTTATTAATAAAATCCACAGGTCTTAAAATATAATGCAATTTTATCTACCTACACTACCTACAGTCATTTAAGATAAGAAGCCTAAAGCCTAAAGGTTAAGAAATACGACCGCTCGACCGAGAGGTCCGAGGTTCAAATCCCAGGCACCTCTGATTATTCAATGATGTGCGTATTATATATTAATTATCACTTGCTTAAACGACGAAGGGCATCTTAAGGAAACCTGCACATTTGAGAGATTTATAAAAAAATCTCAAAGGTAGGTGAAGACTACCAATACGCACTTGGCCAGCGTTGGACTATGGCCTAATCCTTCCCATTCGCAGAGGAGACCCGTGCCCTGCACTGGGACAATAATGGGTTAATGATGAGTCAAGTAAGGATTTACATTTTATGAGTATTTCAAATAATAAAGTGAGACTAACTTTTACTAACACCAATTTCTATTTCTAATTTATTATTAATCACCAGAACTATATTAATGTGTATAAATGTGTGCATGTGTACGTGTGGACATATATATGTATGTAAATTGTAAAGAACCCATTTTTTGATGTGAAACATCTATAGCCGCATTTAAAACCGATTTCTGGCGTGGCGACGCATGCCGTCGCCACGCTATACGATGGTATATATATACAGTCTATATGCAGTAGTTTGTACGGTGTGGCGACGCGTCGCCATGCGCAATCGAATTCAATAAATCGTCATCGTTATCTGGAAAAAAATCGTAATATTTTATTTTATCATTATGACATATTTAGTTCCTATCACAATATGTTCTTTTCTGCATATTACTTTTACAAACTAATGTCGATGTTTCACATCTGCCAGGCGTCCCGTGACGGCTCACATTTTTTTTTTAAGGTAGAACGCTTTGTGGTGACTCCGCACCACCGCTAAACCTATTTCTGCCTAATAAAAGCAGTGTTAAGCGCTGCTGTGTTCTGGTTTGAAGGGTGTTAAGTGAGATCATCATTTGTCGTACCGGTCAAACGTAGTCCTCAAGAGTAGCGATGCATGTGGCCAACCTCAGGTAGGAATCTAATCTTATCTGGGATGACAGATGTCCATGAGCGGCAGTAGCCACTTGCCATCAGGAGCATGCCTCTACATTATAAAAAAATGTTGTCCCACTGCTGGGCTTGGTTTTATGTCTAGACCATCGTCTAACAGGGCAGCCAAGTGCAATGACTAGAATTCACCCACCTTTGAGAATAATAAGAAAAGTCTCAGACATTTCAAAATCCAGTCCTTTTAAAAACAAACAAAAACGAAAATAATTTTCAAAAAATATTCTGATGCAAATCCCAATTTGTATCATCAAAAGTAAAACATAACGTTTGCCATTTACAAATAAAGAAGAACTGAATGAAAGGGGCGAATTTCAGAAATTTCGAATATGAACAACGTATGGAAATATTGAAAAACACGAAATATGTTTTTGAAAACGCAAAAGAGATGGTTTTTGAAAATAAAGCGTTCATATTTTTTGTAATATAGGAGTAGCAGACGAGCATGCAGTCCACCTGATGGTAAGTGGCTACTGCCGCCCATGGACATCTGTAATCAACCCCAGATAGGATTAGATATTCCCACCTAACGCCGGCCACAGATGCGCCGCTACCTCTGAGGACTAAGTTGGAATGCCTCAGATAAGTATGTCTCTCTTATCACACCCTTCAAACCTGAACACAGCAACATTGCTGTTAATAGGAGTGGCGGTGGTGTCCGGAGTCGAACCACAAAGGTTCTACCACCCTTCAAATTTTAAAATATGTATAAGTAGAGAATATTTCATGAACAACTGGCCAAGTGTGAGTCGAACTCGCACGTAGAGAGTTTCGTACCACGATTTTTATTTAAATATTTTATGTTTATCATAGCAATTAGCAAATCTATGCAAGTATATGCTCTTAAAGGACCCTCTCTACACTCACAGCTCCACATTAGGATCACCCTCGTGGGTGCCATGGACACAAACATAGACAAATACACAAACACTCAGACCCAAAAACAAACCTAAATTCGTCATTTAAATATCTGTCTGACTGAGGATCGAACCCGGGACCCTTTGCGCGTCAAACCAGTATGGTGACTGCCCCGCCATGTCAAACAGATAAACCGAAAATGCGAAAATTTTAAATTACCCATTTTTTCGCGTAAGTCCTAAGTCAACGAAAGCTTTGTAATAGACCGGCGCGGTGTCCCTGTAGTTCCGGGACCAGAATAGGGCTACGGTATCCCCTGCCTGTCGTAAGAGGCAACTAAAAGGGGCTTCCGGGGTTGCGGGCGGCAAGAGTGGGAGCTCAAACCGCCCGGCCAGCAACCCCGGGAAGGACGGCGGTATGTGTGGTCGTATACCGTCGTGTACAACAGACGGTGCGGCGAGCGGCATGCTCACCTGGACAGAGCCCGACGGGGCAACGCGCTAAGAGGACTCCGGTTGCGTTCCTCTGGAGATCCCGGAGTCCTTTACGTAGTGCCGAGGACGGACACCACAAGAATCCCACATAACTCTGTGTCGCTCCCACGGCACCGGGTACCTTTCGAAGGTTTCCCCCTCGAAAACAAAAAAAAAAAAATAAGGTTCTCGCATTACCCTTTGGGTAAGGAACCCTAAAAATGAATGTGTGAATAGCTCGTATGAATACAAAGTGGCTTGAATCATTCATATCTGTGATTTCACAAAGAATTTTTAAATTGACGACATTTTACTTAGCTTCAGTGAAATCAGAGATAGTCATACGGTATAGTAAATTGAAACTCTCTCAATCGACGGGTCCCAGGGTCGAATCCCAGTCACTATTGATTATTCAAAGTTATGTGCTTGTTAGAAATTAATTGTCACTTGCTTTTTTTTTATAATATAAGAGTAGCAGACGAGCATGCAGTCCACCTGATGGTAAGTGGCTACTGCCGCCCATGGACATCTGTAATCAACCCCAGATAGGATTAGATATTCCTACCTGAGGTCGGCCACAGATGCGCCGCTACCCCTGAGGACTAAGGTGGAACGCCTCGGAAAAGTCTTTCTCCCTTACCACACCCTTCAAACCGGAACACAGCAGCGCCTAACACTGCAGTTATTAGGTAGAAATAGGTGTGGCGGTGGTGCCGCTGAAGTCGAACCACAAAGGGTTCTACCACCTTCAAATTGCTTGCTTTAACGATGAAGGAAACATCATTTAAAAAGTTCTCAAAGGTATACATTTCTACCTATCCGAGGAGACCAGTGCCCAGCGGTGGGGCAGTAATGAGTTGAAGGCGATGTCATCATCATCATCATCAACCCCAACTGTCCCACTGCTGGGCACGGGTCTCCTCTCAGAATGAGAAGGCCAAGTGCGTATTGGTAGACTTCACATACCTTTGAGATTTTTTTATATACATCTCTCAGGTATGCAGGTTTCCGTGCAGTGCCTGGGATTTGAACCTCGGGCCCCTCGATCGAGAGGCCGAGTTTCTTAACCACTAGGCTATCACTGCTGGCGACGTATCAGAATGAAACTTAATCTAAGTTTCAAACCATACAATGACTGCTTAATAAATTATTCCAATACTTATTAAGTCAAAAAAATTAACACACACAACAACACAACAATTTTAATTTAGATTACAATTTTACATTACAATTACTAATTATTAATTTAGTAAATTTAATTATATTAATTTATTTATTTTTTTATTTATTTATTAGTTTTGTAATTATTAATTTAGTATTTACATTACAATTTTAATTTAGGTACTTACTCATTTAAGTAAGCATAAATATATAAATAAATGGAAAAAACAAAATCTCATTACTTTCCTGAGTAACCGAAACGAATTATTGGTAATGTTGGCGGCTTTAATATACTTTTTTCGATAAAACTACAAATGAATAATAAGTTCCAGTGGATAACTACATCTAGGGGGTTTTTATAAGACAGTAGCAAACGAGCTTGCAGTCCACTTGATGGTAAGTCACTGCCACCCATGAACATCTGTAATCAACCCCAGATAGGATTAGATTCCTACTTCAGGTAGACTACGGAGGCGCTATTCTTGAGGACTAAGCTGGAACGCCTCGGATAAGTATGTCTCCTTTTCCACACCCTTTAAACCAGAACACAGCAGCGCTTAATACTGCTGTTGTAAGGCAGAAATAGGTGTGGCGGTGGTACCGCCGGAGTCGAACCACAAAGTGTTCTACCACCTTCCAGTACCAAGGGATCCATATGAAGTTAGTTTACAGATGTCCATGGGAAGCAGTGACTACTTACCATCAGATGGATTGCAAGCTCATTTTTACATTAATCTAATAAAAATTAAATAAATGTAACCATTATAACGACATTAATTCAAAAAATATTCCGAAAATCGAACCTTAGCCCTAAAACTAAAGTACTAAAACCTTAGCTTAAGTACCAGGCAATCATAAAATAAAGAACACAATAAAAATTACAAAAACAAATTAATATTCGGGATACAATATCCCGTAAAGGAAGTAATGACTACGAAGTATGAACTAACCTACGTTAATGTGTCCTGACTTGTCCGTCATGTGTGTGTGTGTGTGTTTGTGTGCATTTCGTGGGTTCGTTCACCTCGCCAGTTGGGGAAGTTGGGAACAGCGGCGGTCGTGGAGAGGTTGTTTAATTGTTTTTGATTTTTTTATTAAAAAAATAAAAGATAAAAAATGTATCTGAAAAGTTAAAAAATAATTGTGATAGATTACTTATTATGAAAACTAAAAACTGACTCCTTAAAAATGCCCTGCAGTCCAGATGGCTGGATGGATTTTAACAATACTGTAATATGACGTGTCATTGAATGCGTCTATATTACAGGAGTGACATAAGCTACATTTTTAACCAGTTAGTGTTTTATTTTAATAATTAATTTTAAGAGTCAACTTCACAATATAGAGTGTTAAACTTAAAATATATTAATTTGTATAACATTTAATATTTATAAATACATATTAACTACAATAAAAATAAATTAATTTATATAACTGATTATAAAGCTGCAACATGCTACAAACATGCATATAGCCAAAATATTATTAATAAAAATTATTAAGATATTTTAATACAAATATAATTACAATTGACGGCACGTCATACAAATCATCATGATATTAATTCTAGTATGTAATATTTATCACTACCCTCTGTTAATAAATTTGAAACCATTGTCATCATGACGTAATGAGTACTGGAAAGGCGGCTAGTTTTACAGTCAGTTTGATCGTAGCCTCCGACCGATGCGCACGCTTCCCGTGCTCGGTATAACGTCGGCTGGTGTTTTTTTTTTATCAATATATATCCTTACTTAAGTATAAAATACCGATTATGTGTGAAATAGTATAGTAGGAAAAGTAGAAATATGTGGTGGTGCCTCCGAAGTCAAACTGCAAAAGGTTTAGAAAAAGGTAGTACCCTGTGTTTTTAATAACAACAATGTTATGCGCTGCTGTGTTCCGGTTTGGACGATGTGGTAAGGGAGGCATACTTTTCCGAAGCGTTCCAGCTTAGCCCTCAGAGGTAACGTCGCATCTGTAGCTGGGCTCAGGTAGGAATCTAACCTTATGATATGATAGATTATCATTACAGATGTCCATGGGCATCAGTAGCCACTTACCATCAGGTGCAATGCAAGGTCATCAGCTATTGCTATATTATAAAAAAAGTTGTAACGCTTCTGATAACTATATCTTCCTTACCGTTAAAAAGAAGAGAATCTTCGTGTATTTGTTTCTTTATTTACTAGATATATTGGTTTTTTTTTTTATTCAAGGACAAAATAAATAAATATGAATTATTTTAATCCAACACCGACTCCACATCTCTCGCACGCGTCCGATATTTAACCAAGTCGTAGAGTTGCATTTTTGCCACGCACGCACCACGGTGTGCGTACACACACACATACATACACATTGTACGTATAGTACGCCATATTTATTTAAAGAATGAAGATTGTTTAAAATTGATTTGTGCGGATTTAAATTAGTTAATATGTAGGTTGGGTAGTGTAGTGACACTTACTACTACATTATGATATATGGTATTTGGGGATTATGGGTTTGGGTTCAAATCCTAGATTTTAGAATAGATTTTTCGAAACTGCTTAATTATGTCTCATCATCAACCCATTACTGTCCCACTGCTGGGCACGGGTCTCCTCTAATGCTAATGATAAGGAGTTGGCCATAGTCCACCGCGCTGGCCAAGTGCGTATTGGTAGACTTCACATACCATATATTACATACATACATTGGTGTTCGTGAGGATTCCTCACGATGTTTTCCTGCACCGTTTAGCAAGTGATAATTAATTTCTAATACGCACATAACTTTGAAAAATTAGAGGTGCGTGCATGGGATTTGAACCTCGGACCCCTCGATCGAGAGGCCGAGTTTCTTAATCACTACTGGCGGTGGTGCCGCCGGAGTCGAACCACAAAGGGTTCTACCACCTTCAATAAGAGTAAAAGTGAATAATAACTAATTCCTAATACGTCACGTCAGAGTCGCGTGCACAGGATTCAAACCTCGGACACCCTGATTAAATGACTAAATGTATGGGTTTTAATATAAACACTGTATCTTTTTCTTTTTTGTTTGTCAACTGATATTCGTTTTATTAACTAGTTTTATTAATAAAAAATCATTTAAATTTCTATTCTAATATTATTGCGAAAACAATATTAAATTCTGAAGTCTTCACAGACGGAGTCAGGGATACCCACAAGTCATATTATAATTTTAAACAATGAAAATATGCTATCCAATTAAAACTTATTTAAACCTATGAAACCTAACAAAGTAAGTAACATAGGGTAGTTGAGAGGGTAGCGCCCGGGGTCACAACTAGTTGTAGCAACTATAATTGATTGGAGCAGGTAGATCAGCGAAATGAGATGGGTGTGCTCCAAGTTATGAGCTTACGAGGATATTTAAAAATATTTTTTTTGCTTCACTAAAAATATTTTTGTAAAAAATGTGCCAAGTCTTGTTCTTTTATAATTTCGTATTTTGTATTAAATTTTGAAACAATTTTATGATATGTTTTAAGATTTGTATATGTTTTGTTTATGAATATTAACTGAATACGTTCCTATTTATAATATTTACTCATTTTATTAATATTTTCAAATTAACTTTATGCTTATAAATTTTCGCAAGATATTTTTAACATAGGTATATACATATAGATACATTTAAAATAAACCATAATTAATCAAATATATTTAAAAAATTGAGGTGACTAGGCCTCCAACCCCGACTTTCAGAATGTGAGGCCGACTTTTATACTTTTCAAAATATTTTCTTTTCTTACTAAGTAAGTAATAAATGTTTAAGTAACAAAAAATAAAAATCAACACTATGAAAATAGGTACCAAGTCAAAAAAAAACTACAAAAAATGTATTTACTTTTGACTGAATGTAACTATTATTCCTTTATGAGCATCCTATCTCCGCTCCCTTCTATCCCTTAAAAGCTCTATTATTTCGGCACAAAGCCCTTTATTTCGGGGCTGCAACCCCTATTTCGGTGCTCCAATTAGTGCCTCCCTAATTGTAGCTTTAAACGAAATTAATGAATTCCTAACATACCCTCTGATGTTAAGACAGACCGAAACTATAGAATGATAGGAATACAGGTGACAATGTATACATAAACTAGTTATTACGCGCGGGTTCGCTTGTAGTTTTATCTAATGATACTTCTTAGGGTTCCGTACACAAGGGGTAAAAATGGAACCCTGTTACGAAGCTTCCGCTGTATGTCCGTCTGTCACAGGGCTCTATCTCCTAAACTGTAATAGATAGACACTTGGAATTTTTACAGAGCATATATGTATAACAGTCGCTCGTATAACAACAAATATTAAAAAATTTAAAAAGTTGAAAATAAATGGGAAAAATGAATGGTCGCCATATAAGAAACCACTATTATTCGGCTTCGCTCTATCTATTTAACCGTAATAGACAGTTGAAACTTTCAAAATGCATTTATTCCAATGGCTGCTATACAAATACTAAAAATAACATAGTTATAAAAATTTTGGTGGTACGGAACCCTCCGTGTGAGAGTTCCATTTGCACTTGGCCATTTATTTCAGGATAGTCAATCCTTTTCTGAACTGTGGATATAAACCTTCCTGAAATGAAGTCTTCATTTCAGGAATCTTTTTGTGAACTGACAACGTGTGTACAAAATATCATGACCTGAGGTTGTGTTTTAGGCGTGAAAGTGTTATAAAGGAAAGGGTAAGATAAGGGTGGTAGAACTTTGTGGTTCGATTCCGGCGGCACCACCGCCCACCTATTTCTGTTATAACAGCAGTGTTAAGCGCTGCTGAGTTCTGGTTTGATGTGTGGTAAGGGAGACGTTTCCGAGGCATTGCAGCTTAGTCCTCAGGGATAACGCATCTGTGGCCGACCTTGGGTAGGAAAGTAATCTTATCTGGGGTTGATTACAGATGTCCTTGGACGCCAGTAGCCGTTTCCTATCAGATGTTATGCATGCTCGTCTGCTACTCTCATATTATAAAATGACATTAGCTCGCAAGATTTGATTACAAACACCGGGGCAGGTGAAACTAAATAAACACTTATAATAATAAGCCTTTATTCAGACACATATTTAAAAGTCATCATCAACAACCCATTACTGTCCCACTGCTGGCCACGGGTCTCCTCTCAGAATGAGAAGGATTAGGCCATAGTCCACCGCTACGCAGGCCAAGTGTGTATTGGCAGACTTCACATACCTTTGAGATTTTTTTTTATAAATCTCACAGGTGTGCAGGTTTCCTCATGATGTTTTCCTTCACCGTTTAGCAAGTGATAATTAATTTCTAAAACGCACATAATTTTGAAAAATCAGAGGTGCGTGCCTGGGATTGAACCTCGGACCCCTCGATCGAGAGGCCGAGTTTCTTAACCACTAGGCTATCACTGCCTTATTTATTTATTTAAAAGTAATTAAAGTAAATATTATGACTCCGGTGAGCCGACTTCGGCATTGTGGTCTGTTTGCTCTTTTTTGGCAAAGGCCTCCTAAATTTCTTTCCATTATTTCCTGTTTAGAGCTATCCTTGACCATGTATTTCCTGCTGTTGCTTTTAGTCATCCTCTCATGTTCGACACTGTCTTCCTCGTTTCCTTTTCATATCTCGGGGGAACCAGAAAGTCACTTTCGTCCATTCTTCAGTTTCTCTTATTATGTGGCCTGTCCATTCCCACTTTAGTTTTCGAATCTTGGCTGTTACATTACAAGCTTTGTACGCTTTCTGATTATTTTGTTTCGTATTGTCGCTTTTCTGATGTTATATTTATTTGAAATAAAACCTTATAAAAACAAACTTACATTCACATTTATAACATTAGTATAACTACTTACTATTCAAAAACCCTCATTTGAAGTGTAACGTGAATATTATTCAGTTTAGTTAGGTATTTGAATAAGATAGTTTTGTCTAGGGTGTAAAATTTTATGGGGTGTTAAACCACCCTTGGGTAAGAATAAATGAATAAAAATCAAAAGGATTGTCACAGACAGTAGTTTTGAGTTTTGAGGGGTACAATTAATTGAATATTTTTGAGAAATGTGTTTATAAGAGTAAGATAAGGGCTGAAGGGTTAATTGAAAGACGCGATTTTTGAGTAGTATATTTGATCAGTGTATTAGTATTTAGTGAAGATGCGTTATTTTTTACACTGTAGTTTTAAACAAACCTGGTGGAACTGCCGCCCACGGAAATTTTTAATCAACCTCAGATAGTCCCACCTATAAATCATAGTCATTGCAAATCTTTAATCAAAACCAGATAGATGAGGGTCCCACCTACAGTTCATAAACACTGCTACCACTGAGGACTAAGCTGGAACGCCTCGGTAAAGTATGTCTCCCTTACCACAATTTTTGAACCAGAACAAAGCAGCGTTTAACACTGCTGCTATTAGGTAGAAATGGGTGTAGCGGTGGTGCCGCCGGAGTCGAACCATTAAGGGTTCCACCACCTTCAAATCCATCTAACCTTCTACGTAATAAGGTTTTATTATTAGAACTACTGAATAACATTTATGATTCAAACGTGGTTATACTCTCTTTCATTAAAAAATAAAAATATCATATCATTTGACAATACCTATCTGTCAAAAAATAAATTATTACAAATAACTTTACTATTTTCTATTATTAAGATGACTTCACGAAGAATAGAAGATGCCCACGTGGAGATGCTCAACAAACTGCTCTCGGAGACTGGGCTGGAGTGCATCAGATCAGCGCCAGCATCCCTGGAGTCGTCATCCACTTCGGGGGAAAGTGAAGCTCATGGTAAGTATATAGAGTCTATGAAGGCGATGGTGCTTATTTCTGCCTAACAACAGCAGTTATCCGCTGCTGTGTTCTGGTTTGTTGTATGGTAAGGAGAGACATATGTAATTATCCGAGGCGTTCCAGCTTAGTTTTCAGGGGTAGCGTGGCATCTGTGGCCGACCTCAGGTAGGACGCAGCAGCAGGAGCTTCTTACCATCAGGTGGACTGCATGCTCGCTTGCTACTTGAATTTATAAAAATGTCTCATACCTACATGATATTTAAATAAAGAAGTGTTTTGGAGTTTTGGATCTTACGCTGGGATGTTCCGGATTCCAATCCCAGGCATACACGTTTGATTTTTCGAATTTCATTTGATTTAACTGTGAAGGAATGCATGGCGAGGAAACCTATAAGTATGTCTGTGTGTTCTTTAAAAAAGTTTTCAGACGTATGTGAAGTATAGCAATCCACAGCTGATCAGCGTGGTTGACCTTAGGCCTTTCACTCTAAAACCCACTTCCAGGTTGATCATGATGATGAATCCTCTAAAACTAGTTCACACTCACAGTTCCATGCGAAGAAGAAGAGCACAAGCAAGCGTCAGAAGCCCTTCATGAAGAGGCACTGCTAGAGGAACTTGCGGAGGAGGTGATGGAGGAGCAGCCGGAGGTCTTCCCGACGCCGTCGCTGCGGAAGATGCTGCCAGACACTATACGGGACATCGAAGCGTATAATAGGTTGGCTACTGATGACGGTTAGGTTAGGGGTTAGGTTAGTTTTGTAACATATGAACATGGAAGTAGCCTGACGTTAGGTCGCTAGGTAGTAAGTTACTTAGGTAGACGCTGTTATTGCCTCTCGTGGATGTAGGTTATCGAACGCAAGTAGGATGACAGTCCTGAGGTCAGCCACAGATGAGTTGCTATGTGCGAGGTCTAAAACAGAATCCGTCACCTTAGTCTTGTATTTCTTCAAACTACCGACGATATGCGTAGTCGACTCTAGTGAGATTACAATACTATGTAAGTTTGCCCACAGATCCGCCACTACCTCTGACGACTAGGCTGGAATGTCTCAGAAAGTATGACTCCCTTCAAACCAGAACACAGCAGTAAACTACACTGCTGTTATTTGATAGAAACAGGTAGGACAATAATGCCTCCAGAATTAAAACACGCAGGCTTCTCCCTTAAACCTTTCTTCTTTCTTTTACCAGAATCCACGTCCTACCAGAAGAATTCAAGAAGGACATTGACCCGTTATTAATTCCGAAGATAGCGTACACAGCTCAACAGAAGTACATAGATATTCTAGCAGAGCTGACCGGCTGCAAGGAGTATACGCGGAGTTTGGCGGAGTACTGGTTTCTGGATACCTTGGCTAATTTGCTGAGACGGGCTCAAGAGGATGGCATGGATAGACGTGAGTTATATTAACCATAT